>NC_134403.1:12222529-13636583 GCF_038048845.1 Mixophyes fleayi
TGAGGTATGTAAGAAGGTAGTTTCTCAGGATGAAGTGGAGCAAATTCTTCATCAAGTGCAAACTTACCATATAGAACTCAAGATTGCAATGTCTGTACTACAGGAAGATGATCCTATGAGTTATCTGGAGCAGGAAGTGCAAAATGAAAAAGATAAAGATGTGAATTCAATTATAGAGGAGATGAGATACCTTGGATATTCAGACAGGATCCTGATTATTCTTAAACAAGTTCTACACAAAGTTATTGATGAACTTACTCATTTTGTACTTAAAGATCTGAATGAAAACACAAAGGCAGAATGCATAAGAGAGATCAGAGATATTGACTTGGTCAATCCTAACCTGGAAAAACTAGTGAAAATTTTACTTGCTTTATCAGTTGCTGTTGAGGATATCACCACTGTCCCCCCAAATTATGCAGGAGAGAAGGGCAGAGGATATTTCCCAAGAGCCACCCAGCTTGCTTCTCTTCTGATTTTGCTCCTGTCCAAGACCCCAGACTGTGAAGGCTGTATGCTGGAGATCGCCACAGGTGAAGGAAAATCTTGTATTGTGGCACTTTTTGCTCTAATACAAGCTATCAGGGGAAAGACTGTGGATGTTATAACCAGCTCCCCAGTGTTGGCTCGCCGTGATCAAGAGGAGTGGAAGAAACTGTATGAAATGTTTGATGTGACATGTAGCGTAGTTCCTCCTCCAGACTTTCATAAATGCACTGATTCTCAGGATAGAGACAAATGCATACACAGTGCTTATAATTCACAAATTGTATATGGGACAGTGGATAACTTTGCTGCAGACATTCTAAGACAAGATTTTGAAAAAACAACAACTCGCGGGAGTCGCAAGTTTGATGTGGCTATAGTGGATGAGGTGGACTATATGACTTTAGACGGTGGGGTTCAGGTCACTTTTCTCTCTCATGAAGCCACTGGAATGAGACACTTAGACCAGCTGCTGACTGCAATATGGGCAAAGGTATGTATGTGCCAGAGAATTGAAGAGTCAGAGACAGGAGATATTCTTTGGGCAACTGGAATCCAGTATTTTCATAAACTGGCTACAGATGCTGTGTTGGGACAAGGAACATCTGAACATTTCAATGCTAAGCATATTATAGAGTGCGGTGTGGAGATTGGTCTCATCAGTGAAGAGGACCTACAGATAGTAAAGTCAGAAGAAACTGATTCCAAGTACAAGGATTTGGAGAAACAGAAGTTTGAAAAGCTGATCAGTACATTTGGACCTTCTCAGCAGAAAGATCTATTGACCTTATTTGGCAAAGTCTTAAATGAATCTGTCAATTTTAAATTTTATGAGCTGCAGAATGGAAAAGCCAATGTTTTAGGCTCAAGTTCTATTTTAGGTAAAAATCAAACCATCTGCATACTACTTTTGGAACACGGACAAGCTTGTTTATTAATGAGTGAAAAAGATCTAATTGATGCAACGGTTGAAGAAATAGCATCTAAAACAAAATATTCTGACAACTATAAACCTCCTGATGTGGAAGATGACCAAGATGAAAGTGTTATTCTGCTCCCAAGATACCTGAAGGAATACACACAGAACCGGCTCTGTGTCTTTGCAGAGAATGCTCTCAAGGCCATAGTGATGGAGATTAACAGGGAATACATGATTGACTTCAGAGATGAGGCCTGTTCACATGACGATCACTGCATAATTCCCATTGACTTCAAATCCACAGGCGTTCTGGAGAAGAACAAGCGCTGGGGAGATGGACTGCAGCAGTTCCTTCAGATGAAACATCAATTATCCATATCCCCATTATCCAATGTAACTAATTTCTTGTCCAACTTCCACTTCTTCCAGAAATATGCTTGTGGTTCAGGGCTTTATGGGGTGTCAGGGACACTGGGTGATGAGGCTGATGTTGACTTTCTTAAAAAACATTACAAAGCATCCTGCTATGTCATACCCACTCACCGCTACACCAAGAAAGTTGAGTTAATGGCCCTGCAAGTAGAAGGGAGGGATTTGTGGATCACAGAGATTTGTAAATGTGTGAAGTCCAGAATCTGCCCAAACCAGTGGGTCAATGGTCAAGCTGCTTTGGTGATTTGTGAGGATGTGAAAACAGCAGAAGAACTTCAGAGTAAGTTAGTAGACCTGGGAGCAGTCTCCAGCTCAAATAATATTACACTGTATACCAGGAGTGATAAGCACAATGTGGAAATGAGAGGTAATTTTGACTCAGGAGAAGTTATATTGGCTACAAACCTGGGTGGGAGAGGAACAGACTTTAAGGTCACTGACCAGGTCAACCACAGTGGAGGGTTAAGTGTAATTCTCACTCATTTCCCTGCCAACAGGAGGGTTGAAAAACAAATATTAGGGCGCACATCTCGTAAAGGAAACCCAGGCATGGTGCAGATGATATTACATAAACAGGATTTGTCTCCCTCATACCAAGGCCAACCAATAGAGATCATGAGATGTCTGAGGGAAAATTATGAGAAACAACGTATCGCAGACATGGAGAATGATGAGCTCTTGGAGGTGAACATGCGTCATGAGCTATTCACCCTCTTCTGTAAACATCTTGCAGAGTTTGAGAAACATTATTCCCCTACTGAAAAGGAAGACATTTATTGTATTGGAAATGTAAAAGATTGGTTTTCAACAAGGACCAAAAGTAACAAGCTAGATTACCAACCTGCCCTTAATGCATTAAAAGAGACCTGGGCCCTATGGCTGACACTTCATGAAGAGGACATCAATAGTCACAAAGACTTAAAGCTCCTTGAGGATGAACTCAGAGATGTCCTGAAAAAAAGATCAGAAAACATCCTACAAGGTAAATCTGAAAACTTTTATGACTTCATTAAGGTTGCTATGGATCGCACTTTCTTACACATCCATGAAAAGAAGAATGATTATGGTGCACTAGATTACTGGATGAAAGCAGAAAGCACTGACTCTGTGTACCGAGCTATCTCCCTTTATAATCGTGCCTTTATTACAATCAATCAGAGCAAAGGTGATTACAAGCAGGAGGCTATGAGCCTGCTGAAAGAATCCAAACAAGCTATGAACGTTTATGTATCTGAAGTTTGTAACACTCAGACATTTGGCAACATGATCCGAAAAACGAACTTTAAGCCACACAACAATGAGACCAATTTTACTTTACAGATGCAAACACGGATGAGCTTGCTCCAATCTTGGGTTAATTATATTGATAGGTCCTTGGAAAAGTTAAAGGATCTTCAGGACAGAAATAAAGATGTAATAACAAAAGAGGTATCAGTGCTTAGTCTGTCTGACAACAATAATAAGGTAGTCACGGATGAAATGTCCATGCTTTATGATTATGGGATATCATTTGTTTTTGAAGTGGAGCAGAAGCCCGTTTTCTGCATTGCTGCTTTGTTGTGTTGTATACTTGGTGCCTTACAGGTTCTGGGTGGAATTTTGATCTGTGGTTTAACCTGTGGGGCAGCCAGTCAGTTTGGAATGGGTCTTATTTCAGAGGGTGTTAGTGATATGATATCAGGAGTAAAAGGTATGATAACTGGGACTTTTGATTGGGCACAATGGGCAATCTCAAAGGCCATTACTATTGGACTATCACTAGTGACAGCTGGATTCAATCTAGTAAAGAAAGCGGCAAAGGCAATATACAGTGTCGCCAAAGATCTTCTGAATGGAACTCGAAGTTTTACCTCTGTAGCACACGATGTAATAAAGTCAGGAAGAATGGTCTTGTCTTCAGCCACCACCAGCTTGACATCACTAACCTCTTCTGCCAATAAAGATGCAGTGATACAATCTATCAAAGGCCTTGCAACGAATGCTACAGCTAAAGAATCCATGATCAAGACTGCAAAGTATGCTGGAAAGGAACTAGTGAAGCAAGGAGCACTAGAAGCAATTACATATGGAATTGACAAAGCAGCAGAAGCAGCAATAAAGGCAATAATAGAGAAGTTAATCAAAGAGGAAATAAACAGCTGTGTGAACGAGAACAAAGATCTGGAGAGAACTTTGATTAAGTTCATTGTAACTACAGCTGTACCAAAGAGCACACTGGAAGCTGAAAATCCTGGGAATTATGAGATTTTATTAAGTAATAAGGAGCACCTAAAGCAAATAACAGGTAAAGCATGCAGTCTTGCAGTCACAGAAGTGCTCAGTCTTCATGAAACCTTACAAAACGTCATATCAATCTTGGAAAATTCTAGTAAGTTCCTACTAAAAATATTGAAAGAATCCAAATTGTCTGGAGCTTTGGTGAAGGGCTTTCAACTAAGTGTCTCTATTGCAGAATGCGCAACACAGCTCACAGACATTATTAAACATGTGCCCACTAGGTCTCTGATCAATGACCAGGTTATACCCATTATTATCAGCAACATACCAGACAGTTCCTGCTACACAGAGGATTCTAGGAGCAGGTTCCCTGATGTAATAAGGATGAGACAGGAGCTTCAGAAAATGATATCTGAACATGCATCCAATGAGATAAATGATTTCTTAACTAATCAGTTAATAAACCTGACAAAAAAAGCCTGGGAAAATCCCTTAATTAAACAGTGTACCCAGAAGTTAAAGGAGAAGGCAAGGCAATGGCTAGAAAAGATCACAATGAAGACCTTCTCAATCAGCTGCACACACAGTCAGAACACGAGAGAAATCCAGAAAAGGTCAGATTTGACGTTACTAGTTCAACCCAGTCCAGAAGAGATAGACACTTATGTGAGGAGCATGCAGGAGGGAAACGGTCCCGCCACAGGTCTGGAGCTTACAGCCCTCACTAAGAACAACCTGTTGAGAGGTCGAGGACTCTTGATTACGTTGGTACAGAAGGATGGAAAGAAACTGTCAACAGATCATTATCCAGGAACAGACCCAACAGCTAGGAACATTCGGATTCAGATGCAGGAGAGGTAAGCTATAGGACACTATGAGTTTACATTTTGAGTAACCTGCATATTTCAAATTAAACATACATGGTACATACCTCCAAAACATTCCAACATTTTTTTAAACCCGTCTAAAGAATAGTTCTGCATAAGAAACGTTTTATTAACAAATGTATTTATATCATACTGTACAGACTCATAGGACATAATGTAAGAATCTGTACTTCCTAACTGTTGCAATTCTAAAGAATCCTGTGGCAATCCCAATTGGCACTAGCAGACCAGGGATGCAGAGTCTAACGAGTTCCTGTTATGAGCCGCGGCTCACTTCCTGGTGCCTCTGGCGTCTTGGCTGTCACCATGACGACCGGGACGTCACTTCCGCCCTCTATGTCCCAGTTGCCTAGGCAACAACCGGGACGGTTAGTTTCCTCTGCCGCCGCGTCCGGCCAGCTGTCTAACAGCCGGGCACGCGCGCATAGGGGTATGAGTGCAGCATACTGATTTAGGAGGGGGCTCGCATGCTGCTATTGGTTCCCCTCACTATTTTAGGCAGTGAGGACTGAGCCTCACTGCCAGTTATAGCTTCCTGTGTAGCTAGGCTCCCTGTTCCCTGTTTCTGCTCCTGCGCTGTCTTCTCTATTGATTTCCCGTGTATGACCCCTGGCTTGCTTCTGGACCTTGTTGGATTGCCAGTGACCCTTACCTTAGCCTGTTCTCTAGATACGTTTACCTTCTGCCGGCCCCCGACCCTTGCCTGGACTTCACTCTGCTGTCTGCTATTGCCCTTCGACCTCTGCCTGTTTACTAGACTCCGTTACCAGGGCCATCTCTTCCATTGGGCACAATGGGCAGGTGCCCGGGGGCCCTGCGGGCAAGACGGCCCATTTCGGATGGCGCTGGGAAAAAAATCCTGAAAAAAAAAAAATGAAAATACTTACCTTGCGGTCACGTCAGTGGTGATCCGGCTCCCTCCCTGGTACCCTCTTCCGTGCTCGCATGCCCAGCATTCACTGCAAGCACAGCACGGAGGAGCGCACAAGAAACTCAGCAGCGCGGAAAAAAGAGGATAAGGGGATCAGACTTAAGGTAAGTTAAGGGGGCCCCTATATATATATGTAAAAAAAAAGTGATTATATATATATAAACACTTTTTTTACATACATATATATTTTTTTACACACACAGTATTTATATATATATATATATATATATATATATATATATATATATATATATATATACATATATATATATATATATATACACACATATATACACACATATATATATATATATATATATATATATATATACATATATATATATATATATATCACAGATTTGATACAGAGGGCGCTAAGATACTAACACCAGTATGTGAATATTATAGTCCAAAATCTTGTAATTGTTCCTTCTTATGTAACACTTCCCCCGTGCGGGCGGCTGCCAATCCTCCGTAGCAAGCGGTGAAGCTTTCACTCATTTCTGGTGGTTTAGTTCTTTTTTCTGGTTTGGTTCACCTGGTTCCATTGACTTGCCATACTACACTATTGTGCGCCTCCTCTCATTTACTTTTATATATATATATATATATATATATATATATATATATATATATATACATATATATATATATATATATATATATATATATACATATATATATATATATATATATATATATATATATATATATAGGGGCCCCGGTGCACTGCATTGCCCGGGGGTCCATAATGTAGTTAAGGTGGCCCTGTCCGTTACTACCTCCTATCTGGCCCTCGCCAGCGCTGTGGCGAAATCATAAACTTGTACTACTCTGAGTTTAAGTCCTGGGGGCATCTGAGGTCCAGCTCTAATGGAAAGGCGGCTGCTATAGGTGAAGACGTCTTCTGCCTGTTCTAAAAGTTCGTGGTGTTCCCTGTCAGCCGTAACAGTTCCTCGGTTTTCACCAAGAACCACCACAAGGAGGGATGGCTTTTGCTGTCAAGAACTCGCAGGTTGCAGCCCCTTGTACTTGCCTTAGGATGTAACAACAGGGTCTAAAAGAGAGAGAAGTACCTTGGAGGTGCAGCACAAACAGGAACCCAGAAGCCGTAGCTGAATGGTCTAACAGGCCAGGATCTGGTACACGGTAGGTCAGGCAAGGAATAGTCAGACAGGCAGAGTTGGGTACACAAATATCCAGCAGCACTTGGTCAAACAGACAGGGTTTGGTACACATGAGATCAGCCGCCCTTGGTCAAACAGACAGAGTTCAGTACACAGGAGATCAGCAGATAGCAACACACAAGGAGCAGCTCAAAGAGTCAGCAGCACAGCAAACAAGTTGCACTGACACTGTGCAGGTGTCAGTGTCAGCATTAAATAGAAAGGCAAGTTTGAAAAACCCGCCCCAACAGACGAGTCTTGTGACCTGACACCCAGAAGCACGGAGAAGTCAGCGCTGAAGCGTGGATAAGGTAAGTTTAGTAACAGTACCTGCTGCCGTACGGTTGGACTCCGAACACTCTAAAAGGGTTTGTTACGGTATTTCAAATGAAACTGTTTAAGTAATCGGGGGGCGTGAATGCCCAAAAGTGTTGATGTTGTGAGACGAAAATAAGAGTCATAGGATGCCGGCTTCAGTCCCCTTTTTCTCAGAGAGCACTGCAATACAGGTAGAACTAATCTTTCCTTCTCTGTTCCTTACCAGACGCGGATACAAGATGCACAAGTTACTAGTTACCACTGACATTCTACAGTTGACGTGCCCTGGATTACTGTGGACTATTGTGCATGTTCATGTTCCTCCGGAGGGTTGACACTTAATTTATACCGGTAAGAAGTTTGTTACCTTTCATACATTGGGACTACCCACGGTTGTCTTGCTAAGGAGAGAAACGGAGTATTAAGGTCTGAAAACTTTGAAGCTGGATATCAACTTTATTTAGGAACCTTGTCTCTCTTACCATTGTTCCAGTGGGATCTATTTTCAAGCACAAGCACATTTCAAGTGGGGACATTATTCTCCCTAATTAGTACTACACTAGGATTCCTCAGGAGACTGTTTCTGTATTCAGGTTCATGATGGACGTGTTCGATCTTATCTGAATATACAGTGCTGGAATTTAGTCTGGAACCTTTTTTATACTATACAGTACATTCTAGCTTATATGTGGAATTTTTTATTGTGTTTTATCTTTATATATGATTTTTGTATAATTATTATATTTATATAATCACTGATTAAATGTGTTTATAATATAGAGACCTATCTTTTTCATATAGAAGTTTGGGATTCTTTGTGATACAATTTTTCTTTTTGGATATTGCTCAATCTACACAGCGCTGTTCTTTGTGTGTTTTAGGTTTGAAAAACCCAACCCGACAGACGAGTCTTGTAACCTGACACCCGGGGCGTGAATGTCCGAAGCTTTAACCCAGGAGTGCTCCTCAGTACTATAGCCCTTTCAGTTGACGAGAAACTGTACAGAACCTTTGGATTTGCGAGTGTCCAGTAATTGTTTAGCCTCATACTCTGCTTGATTTTGAGAAGGAACTGAGGGAGGGAACCTTCTAAGAGTAGAGAACTGATTCTGACTACTGGCTTCAATGTATGAAATGCATTGGGAATTCGAAGTTAAGAAAGAAGTTTAAGATTGAAGGCTACTAGATCGATGATGTTGGAAATTGAAAAAAGTCCCAATGAATTTCTGTGCTAGCTTCATACTGGAAACATTTAAATGGATATTCTTGATTGACAACCATACTATAGTTCCTGGAACCAATTTAGGAATGGATTACCTCTTTTTATCGTAGATCCCTTTGGAGCGGATGGAGAAATTATTCAAGTTGGTGCCCAAATCAGAGAAAAATTGCATATAAGAAAATCAACCGCAGGAAGTGAAGACATCGGAGTTTGAGAGAAGGTTGGCGGTCTCGGAGGACAACCGTATATTACAAAAAAAGTAGAAATTGCAATTGCCTCATGAAAATGATAAATGATTATTATGGGCGAATTCTGCCCAAGGAAGAAGTTCAACCCAATCCGTCTGATGAGATGACACATACGTTTGAAGGAATTTCTCAAGTTTTGGTTGGTCCGTTCGGTAAGTACATTGGACTAGGGGTGATACACCGAAGAAAAGTCAAGTTTAATACCTAATTTGGTGCAGAGGGCTCTCCAGAACTTTGAAATGAACTGTGAGCCGCGGTCGGATACAATGTGAAGTGGACAGCCATATAAACAAACCACCTCATTGATAAAAAGATCTGCCAGAAGAGAGGAGGATGGAATTCCCTTGAGTTGTACAAAGTGGGCTGCTCTTGAGAAGTGATCTGTGATATCCCAGATGACGGTATAAGACCTGGAAGGAGGTAAATCGTTAATAAAATCCATAAAAAGCTGAGACCAAGGAACTTCAGGAATGAGCAAAGGAATAAGTGGGCCAAAAGGTTTGACCCGAGGGACCTTATGCTGAGCACATACCGAACATGCTGTCACAAAGCTCTTGACCTCCTTTTACAAAGACGGCCACCAGTAATAACAGGTGAGAAGTTCTCCATTTTTTTGACAATAGCATGACCCGCAAAATGAGAGGCATGAGCGAAGATGTGGTAAGAAAAAGGTTCTGCCGGGAGGACAACTGAGTCTGCAGTTAGGGTCCAGAATAGGCTTCATTTCATCAGGGGAGTCCTGATTGTCCTTTATTGAAAGATCTGGTTGGTTGCTATAGACAACATCCCCACTTTTTCAAACTCGCAGCTTAGTAAATCTAGCTCTTGGTCTCCAATACAATAATTTCTTTTGCGGGGAGAAACTTGCGGGAGAAAAAAACACAAGTATGCAATCTTCCTGAGGGACCCTGCTAGGATAAAACAACAGTACCATAGGAAGAGGCATCCGCCTCCATGAAAAAAGGAAGCTGAGGATCCGGTTGGCGATGAATAGGTGCTGAGGAAAACGCTGTTTTCTTTTGGTCAAAAGTATTGAGAGCCTCAGGGGACCAAAGCTTAGGGTTAGCCATCTTCTTAGTAAGGGCAGTAATGGGGGCAATGATGGTGGGGTACACTGTAATGAATTTCCTACAGTACTTAGAAAGTCCGAGAAAACGTTGGGTGGCCTTTAAACCAATGGGAAGAAGCCAATCCAAGATGGCTTTCAGTTTAGCAGGGCCCATCTGTAGAACAGTTCCCGAGAGAATATAACCCAAAAAGATAAATGTTTTTGCTCAGAGACATTTTTATAACTTACAAAAAAGATGATGTTCTCTAAGTCGAGTAAGGACTACTCGTACATGTCTTCAATGGAAGTGGAAATCCCAAGAAATTATAAGGATATCGTCCAAATATATGATTATAAACTGGTAAATAAGATCTTGAAAAATTTAATTAATAAAATTTTGAAACACAGCTGGCACATTACATAGCCCATAGGCCATTATCAAATATTTGAAGTGACCATCATGGGTATTAAATGCCATCTTCCATTAATCCCTTCTTTGATGCGGATAAGGTTGTAAGCCCCTCGTAAATCTAATTTGGAAAAGACTATAGCTCCTTTGATATGATTGAAGAGTACGGCTATCAGTAGTAGCGGATATCTGTTTTTGATAGTTATGGTGTTTAAACCACAAAACTCTATGCAGGGACAAAGACCACCATTCTTTTTCTTTACGAAAAAGAATCCGGCACCAGCAAGTGATAAAGCCCCCTTTCAGATTTTCTTGAGTGTATTTGGACATGGCCTGAGTCTCCAGAATAAAGAGAGGGTACACATGTCAACAAGGAATGGGTTTCCCAGTAAGAAGCTCAATACCATAATCCCAGACTCGATGAGGCAGAAGTTTGGTTGCCTTCTGTTTACAAAAGATGTCCGAGAATTCCTGGTACTGGGGTGGTAGAGACAGGGAAGAAGAAACCGAAGCTAGGCAGAGCGGCACCACTTTCTTTAGACAATGAGAGTGGCCCTGCTGTCTCCAAGCGAGAGTTTGGGCGAATTGCCAGTCCAACGTAGGAGAGTGGAGACGAAGTCAAGAAAGGACCAGGACTAGGGAGCTGATATCCTTGGGGATTACAAATAAAGAAATCTCCAAATGTAGAAATCCAATTTGTAATGTAATTGGAACTGATATAGGCCCTCTGTGATTTTGCTGCCATTGATGGCCATGATGCATGCAGGGCATTCAAGAGGAGTAGTGGGAATACCATATTCCGAAACCACAGCAGAAGAAATAAAATTAACTGCTGCTCCGGAAACTACGAGGGCAAAAAGAGAGAAATAATGTTTCCCACAAAATAAGAGAACGTGGGAAAAGTAGATTCTCTTCTCGAAAAGAATTGAGGAGAGAGAGATATCATGCGAACCCAGCGAGACCCCCTCTTGCCTTGCTAGGCATTGTCATTTTCCCGGGCAGATAGGACAGGTATCGATAAAATGACCATCTCCCCCACAATAGTGACATAATTTGTTTTTAAATGTTCTCTCCACTTCCTCAGGAGTTAGTACCATGTCTAGCTGCATTGGTTCCTCAGAGGGTGCGGAAGGATCCTGAATCTGAGGGGTTAGACGAATGGTGGGGCGCCAAGTCTGTTCTTTCTCCTGTGATCTCTCTTTCATTCGTAAGTCCACCTTTACACACAGAGATATGAGCTCGTCAAGGGAAGACGGAAGATCACGGGAAGCCAATTCATACTTTATTTTATCAGCAAACCTTGCCAAAAGGTAGCCACAAGCAACTCGTTGTTCCAGTGTAATTCGGATACCATTGTCCTAAATTGGACAGTGTATTGTCTCAATGACTGAGAACTTTGACATAAGCTAAAAAAATCCTGTGGCTGCACTTGAGACCCGTCCCTGGTTCATCAAATATTTTTTTGAAAGGTTTCATAAATTCAGAACAATCATATAATCATTCCTATCCCACAGAGGTGAAGCCCAGACGAGGGCCTGACCCAAAAGGAGAGATATAATATAGGCAACCTTAGCCTTCTCAGTGGGGACAAAACCAGGCAACAATTCAAATTGAATCGCCCACTGGTTTTCAAAACCTCTACATAATTTGAGGTTTTCATCAAACACTGGGGGGTTGGAAAAACGCAACTGCGAGATAGAGGTAGAAGCTGGAACAGAGACTCTGCAGGGGTAACTGCTGAGCGAAGTGGTACCAGAGTATTTTGTAGAGAATCCAGATGGACAGTCTCTGAAGAAACTGCATGAGGCGTTTCTGATTGGCCTCTTGCTTCTCTAATCTTCCCAGCAGATGTTGTAATAAATCCTTTGGAGAGGGATCTCCTACTGGGTCCATTTTGGACAGTGCAAACTGTTACAAATCTAAAGAAATCTGTGTCAATCCCAATTGGCACAAGCAGACCAGGGCCAGGGGCGCAGAGTCTAATGAGTTCCTCTGTTTTCATCAAGAACCACCGCAAGGCAGGATGGGCTTTGCTGTCAAGAACTCGTAGGCCATGGCCCCCTGGACTGCCTTAGGATGTAACAACAGCGTCTAAAAGAGAGAGAAGTAGCTTGGAGGTGCAGCACAAACAGAAACCCCCTAGCCGTAGCGAAATGGTCAAACAGGCCAAGATCTAGTACACAGAGGATCAGGCAGAGGATTGTCTGACAGGCCAGGATCTGGTACACAGTAAAACAGGCAAGGAATGGTCAGATAGGCAGAGTTCGGTACACAAATATCCAGCAGCACTTGGTCAAACAGGCAGGGTTTGGTACAAAAGAGAGCAGCAGCACTTGGTCAAAGAGGCAGAGTTCGGTATTTAGGAGATCAGCAGCACTTGGTCACACAGGCAGAGTTCGGGACACAGGAAATCAGCAGATAGCAACACACAAGGAGCAGCTCAGAGAGTTAGAAGCACAGCAAACAAGTTGCACCGACACTGTACAAGTGTCAGTGCCATCATTAAATAGAAAGGCAAGTTTGAAAAACCCGCCCGACAGAGCCTTGTGACCCACCACCCAGTAATGCCATGCGCGGCATGGAGGAGTCAGCGCTGGAGCGTGGATAAGGTAAGGTTCGTTACAATAACTAGGTGAGAAACCATTATCAGCTGAGAACATCCAGATTCAGATGCAGAAATGGTAAGAGACTCTATATTATCAGTCATCCTGGCTGCTCATTTCCATTTTTAACACTTTTAACACTTTTTTTTCCTGCTGTGACTAAAGGTAAACAAAGCACTAGTGAGTAGTGATCCTGTTAGTAGGGCTGTAATAGTGGTTTAGTCAGAAGGCTGAAGCCTGTGACCGCTGATTTACAAGTGTGTGCTTGTTGTGTAACTTAATGCACAAGTAAATCCTGAAGATGATTTAAGCCAAACTCTAAATGATGCCCAAAGATCTTTGATAGCTGTAGCTCCATGTTATTACTCATGTGTCTACTGATATCTGTTGGAAGAACCCAAACTTGCTACCTTCAGATGCATTGCAAATGATGAATAACACCACAACCAGAGATTTATAATGAACTCTAAATGAGACCCACAATATGTAATTACTTATTAATATTATTATTATTATTATTATTATTATTATTATTATGTATATGTGTCAATGTTTACGTTATAAATATATGTAAATAGTGACACATTGAATCACCCTGTTTTACAAATTCCCTCTGGTTCTCGTCGTCATTTTCTCTCCCTGATCCATCTCACCATGTTCTTTTCTAGTTCCCAGGCCAGTACAGACCATTCTAATGTTTTTGAAGGAAAGAATGCACTATATCATGCTCTGGCTCAAGCAACAGAACAGAAGGACATGTCTGATGTAGAACAGCGTATGAAGAACCTGCGAAAGGAGGTGTATGAAGAGGTAATAGTATAAGCAAAGTGTTGTATTTGTGTTTATCTCAGTTTACAAAGTGAATTAGAGGAGGGCTTACAATCTAATTGGTCAGTTGGGATATATACAGATACAGGAATACATGGAGCAGCAGGAAATTCTTCCCCACAATGATTGACAAGTATTACTGTGGCAGAAACCAAGTGCCCAGGCCATTGGAATGTGCCATTCGGAAATTGCATCTTTAGCTTTGATTTAAAGATGGGGTGAGTGGAGTAATTTAGAGTTGCCTCTGGAGTTTGTTTGCAGCCGCCGGGTCTGAAAAGGGTTAATCCTGGACATAATGCGACAGAGGGTGGGTCATGATGCCACCGTACGTTTGACTGTAAGGTACGACAAGACTAATATTAAATACTGTTAATTTATCAGAAGCATTCACTCATTTTGATCACATAAATTCTACCTTTCTGGGATATGAATTGTTTCTCTCATGCAGCCAGGTCTTGAAATATTTTATTGAATCATTGGCTGGAGAGATTAATTGTATGTTTTTGTTATAAAGATACATAGATATTTATTGGCATCTGATTTCCAGATTTTAAAGTATTTTCTGTGTGGTTTGACAAGTAAAATGGATAGCCTTGATTAAGACTATATAAGCAAGGTCTTTGACTGGTACTTGGGGAGCGCCAAGGACTTTACCAGGGAGATATCCATCATACCAGCATGAGTAGGTGGACGAGTACTTACCTGCAGGATATTATTACTCTGCCGTTTTTTCCACACAACTCTGGAAGTGGCATTTCTGAACCATCTGAAAGCTGCTGACATTTTCCTATGGCCTTTGTTTCATGAATGGTCATGTCACGTGAGTGCAATCATATTAGGGGCTCCTGTCATGTATAGAAGACCTCTATGACCTTTGAATTATATAATTTGTATGCTTGGCATTTCCTTTTGGCTTCTTTTCTTGTTTGGAATTTGGTTTCTCTGGATCACTTCTAAAGGTTGAATCCTTTTTACACATTGTGGATTTTCTTTACATCTATAGTAAATGGGAGATCCAATGTAAAAATCCATATAAATGTAAAGTTTTGCACTGGGTGGTGAAGTTATATTAATTAATTATATTAATAAATTATATGAACATACTACACCATTATTTCTTGGATTTTGTTTTCCTTTTTGAGAAAAAATTAGATATACGTACCCAAGACATTTTGGTAGAAATGAATCAAGTTTTTTGATTGTACACATTTTGGATTATTTTTCATTCTTTATTGAGATTATCTATGTTATGGCATCATATCTATAACTTAGAAAGAATTGTTGCAGTCTCATGTGATATGTGGAATTTATGAATGTACATTGTATGAGGGTCAGATCAAATTGTGTTTTGAATTCATATCACAAGTAAAATGGATGTGACCGGATCCCCACACAGGTGTATGGTGGTCGAGATCAGTTCTGAGATATCCATTTTTAGGCTGGATAAGGAAAGGTACTCCCAATGTAACACCAAATATCAATGAAATCTCCAATGATTCCAGCACATAGGAACCTGATATCATTAAAAGTCTAATATGGTATATAACGTCCCAGCAATGGTACAATAAAGTAAATCTTTATATATCAAGCTCACCTAAAAAAGGTGTATTAATGATGTCTAATCAATACAGAGGTGTATTCACATGATCCCTCATAGCCAGGATATGCGATATGAGGACAGAAAAAACCACAGTAGTGTACTACGTTTGGAAAGGCTTGTGTATAAATAGTTGCGGGACGCACTGATCTACTATAGGTGAGAAATCCGATTTAAATAACATAATGCAAGGAATCTTCTTCCATGTGGATAATCGATAAATCAAATCAAATCAAATTATTATAGCGTGTATTGTCACCACAAATCACAGCAAGCAGTGAGTCACAACAACCAGTTCAATGTATTTCCCAGGCCAATTGCTTCATCAGGAAAGTGGTTGTAAAGCAACGTGCATGGTGTATGGTGTTACAACCCCTTAATCTAATCCATACCTGAACTGCACTTTTTCGTCATGTTGTTCTCAGGAAGTATCTGTGATGTAATTATAACATCTCCTTGGAAAAGTACTTCAGGGGTTAAATTCTACCTCCACAGGGAACACTCAGAAGTTAAGTGAATTAAGCTATCATTGTTATTTCTGTTTGCTCCCTATTGTCCACTAGTGAGCTCTACAGCCAGCCATGAGCCTGACCCAGCAGAGGTCACCTGAGGGAAGACACCTGGGGAGGTAGGGGAGGGGACTGGATAGTGTGAGAAGCCCACCAATTGAGACCTTTGCAACCCCCCTGGACAGGCTGATCCCAAGGTGGGATAAGGAGGTGATAAAAGAGGCTACCCTGGGAGCTGGACCTGTGTGTGACTAAGTTTTGGCCAAGAGGTTATGCTCTGCCAGAGATGTGCTGTGGAGCATATCTCACTGAATTTATTTGAACTGATTTCCTGATTTGTTCGACCTGCTATCGTTACGGGGCCATGCTGTATTTAATCCTGAAAAACCAAGGAAAAGGAAGGGGGGAAGGAGGAAAAAGTCAGTGTGATATGAGGCACTCCCAAATTGCTCGTTAAAATATAACTTTTATTATATTGAATTAAAATGGAAAGATTTGAGCGAAATATTAAAAGAAAAAATAATAAATACAAAAAGTGATATGTGGTTAAAATGCAAAATAAATTTGCAATGTCCCACTTGTCGTCCCATTCGTATCTGCTACAAATAGCGCTAAGGGCTGCATATAAAGGATATACAATGTGCTAAAGTAGCCCTCGCTACAATAGCGCTACGGGCTATATATAGTATTAAAGTAATTCTATCGTTTTAAAATAAGCATTGCCCAATCAATTGTATGTGTATCCAAAGCACATGGTGGTTTATTTTAGCAGATGTAAATAGTCAACAATTCAATACATTATTATATTATGATACAGTACAGTACAACACAGCCAATACCAAAAGATAAGTACATACCAAATGCAATCGCTTGCGCACGCTGCGCACCCACCGGACCCGATGGACAATATTCTGTATAGAATATTGTGTCAGAGTTGACTGAGCCCCAGTGAGATGCAGCTAATATATATACAGTCAGTGTTTCATTGTGAACAATAGAGATGACGTAGATTGTTTCTATAGGTCCAGACGTTGGGTGGGTCCAGGCCAGACAGGTAATAGGTTGATTCAATCTAAGGAATCCAAAGGTGGGGGTCTTCTCTCCAGGGGGTCTGCTCCTTTTCATAGCCAGTATCATACAAAGGTTTTACTCTCTAATATCAATAACTAAAGTATGCAATGTGCGATCTCTTCGCCGATTGCACCGGACAGCTGCTGATGATTAGGGCTTCAATATGATATCAGGCATGACACCTTTCCTATTACCTAAACCTTTAATAACACTACAATGTACATATAATCACTATATATATATATATATATATATAGACTAATAATAAACCGAATACTATCTGCTCCTGAATTACAGTGTAACAGAACCAATATGAAATGATATAAATAACTAACTGTTGTAATGCGAGTGTGTGCGTGCGTATTTTACCGTGCGAATGCACCACGTCACGTAACACGTGGCGTACGCTTCGCAATACGCACGGCAAACCAATATTAAACCAATATACTTTCGTTCATCCAATTATACGACTTCAACAATAGAGAATATAGAATATGCTATAGTGGCCCTAGATTGCATAGATTGCAAAGACCAATAATTGCTGATTGACAAAAACCTCAATAATTGGTATACATGCATATGATTCACTTGAAGGAGAAGATGCAATAATGATAATATAAAATTATTGCCTGAATGTAACAGAGATAATGTCCATCATATTAATCTCCTCATGCTAAAGGCAGATACCATGTATCTCAAATTGATAGCCCAGGATACTATCCTTGAATAATGCTGACCTGCATCTGGCTAATAAAGCCTATATCGAGGCGTCAATATATAGCAGAAACGGCCTGCAGGAATCGCGGGATTTTGTGATAAATGCCCTGCCTAAAATAAAACTGGGGAGCGATTCCTGCTGTGCTTCTAAACAATCTATGCTGAGAGGACAAGTGAAACAAAACGCCAATGCGCGTTTCGCTCCGTAGCTTTGTCAAGGCGAACTGATCCAAAGAAATGACAGCTGTTAAATACTCTCTCAAAGAGGTGTGGCCAAAATTTATGGGACCAATCGGAAAAAGTTCCGTCATGATAGGTGTGTATATTCTCAGATTGTCCCCCCGTGGTTTTGATTGACATTTAAGTTGACCCATAATCACTGATGCTATTAGAATACGGATTGTTTCATTGGTTAATAGCAAAGTATGCCGTTTTTAATGCTCATTTCATTTAATTCTGACTCCGAGAAATATTGAGTGATACTGAATCAGAAAAACCAATCAATCTCAAAATAAGCAGTAACTCATGCCTATTTTATTATTTATCATTTTCCATGTTTCGTTACCGCTATTTATATCCGTTATAGTTATGCCTCAATCTTAAAGAGATATACAAATGACATAATTCTATCTGCATTGTGAGAAAGATTATAAATAAGCTATAATAATATTGTCAAAAGAATTCATTTCTCACTTGAGGGGGTATAGTTGAATAGCTGCTATAAACGGAGAGGCATATACAATTGATGGTAATTTTGTAAACCAAAAATAAACAACAATGATAAAAATACCAATGATAATAATAATAGCAAAAATAACAAAAATCCCTTCCATCTAGAAAAATTATTCCATAGGGATATTGCAATTGATATATCTAGGACAATATATTGAGAGGACAAAATAAAATAAAATCAGTAATTTGATATATAGTGGGAGGAAAAATATATCCCTTTTGTTTGGCAGATTTTGTAATATTTCTTTGGGACTCAAAAAAAAATATATATAGACAATATAAAGTAATCCACAGGGATTATGTTGGTTAATAATGTCCCATCTTGAATATCCCAAAAAAGAGGTTTTTTACATGGAACACACATAGACCAAGAAGAGCCAACCCTTCTTACTCCACCTCTGAGATTGACTCTTCAGAAAATGAAGCTACCACTAGCTCACTTTTGGATAGAGAACCCCGCGATAATATTAATTTTTTAGGAAGAGGCCTTATGGCCATGGAACCCAATATAAAAAGATACGACGTGGGGGTAGACAATCGAGGAAGGAGAAGAGGAAAACAAGAAAGGGTAGGCTATCGCAGGAGTCAGAGGAGACAGAGAACTTAGACTCGAAATTAAGGGTGATTAACCTATCTCAGAGGGAGTTAGGCCCTCATCATATTAGCCTTCTAAGTAAAGGACTCTCTTTCTCACCGATTCAAACCGTTTTGAATGGGAAAAGGATTTGAATCTTCTTTCCAGAAAGTTACGCCTCAAAATTTTTTATAGTAGTCATAAACTTACTTTGAACACTGAATCCAATGAATCACAATACGATAAACAATTGCCAATTGTGTTAGATACCGAGGAAGACTCTCATACACTTGATATACTTGAAGAACTACAATCTTCTGACTTAGATGGTGATTTTTCAACTACAAGTACAGAAATCAGTGATCTTACCCCCTTAAAAAAAATCATCCTTTTTTCCGGATGTAAAAATTTGCCCACAAGTGAAAGTGTTTACAGATCTAGTATCAAGAGATTTAGATACGTTTTTTCAATCTGATAAGAGCAGATATTCTGCCATAAAAAATCTGAATACCATGGAAATAAAAGCCCTAAAAGAAATTCGTAGCTGGAATGACGTGGTTATTAAACCCTCCGATAAGGGGGGCAATATTGTCATTTGGCCTCTTGAGAAATATATAGGTGAAATCCAACGACAGCTTAATAATACACAATGCTATCGTCACCTTATATTCAACCCTACAGCTAATTTCTTGAATTTATACCAACGTATTATCAACTCCGCATTTCACAGTGGGATTATAAAGAAATCCGATTATGAATTCCTGAAGGTTACTAACCCCAAAACACCTACAATATATGCCCTTCCAAAGATCCACAAAAATGAAACTGATCCCCCAGGGCGCCCCATTATATCTGGCGTCCTTAGTCTAACAGAGAATGCCAGTAAATTTGTAGACCGACATTTAAGACCATATGTTGTTGGTCTCCAATCATACGTTAGGGATACCCTGGATGTTTTATTTAAAATTCAGGATATTACCATCATCCCAACTACTAAACTTGCCTCTTACGATATAGAATCTCTCTATACCAATATAGATCATGAACAAGGTGTGGAAGCAGTACGTTACTTTCTAAATATGAACACCAATACTAATCTAATGAGTTCATACTGACACTCCTAAAATTTATTCTCACCAAAAATTATTTTGTTTTCAACGACAGGTTTTACCTCCAAATAAGAGGTACGGCGATGGGTACATCTTGTGCCCCTACTTACGCCAATCTATTTTTGGGCTGGTGGGAAAAGGAATTCGTCTTTACAGAATCCAACGATGAGTTTACCAGTAACATCGTAATGTGGCTACGCTACATTGAAGATATTCTTATTCTTTGGGATGGTGATGTGGATCAATTCCACATTTTTACATCTATATTGAACTCTAACAACCTCAATCTTAAATTAACATCGGAAATAGATGAATTTCCCATCAATTTTCTAGATCTCACTATTCATAAATCAACTTCGGGTACATTGGAAACCGATATTTTCCGTAAAAAAACGGCCACAAACATGATACTACATTTTGGTAGTTCTCACTTTCCACCAGTCCTACATGGAATACCAAAGGGTGAACTCCTGAGGACTAAGCGCAATTGCTCTAACCAACAAGTATGTTCACAGAGAACCTCTGAATTAATGACCAGACTAAGACACAGAGGATATAGTCATAAGATCCTGAATAAAGCCAAAAAATCGGTCATCAATACAACAAGGGATGCATTAATTTATCCAAAAAGGGATCTTAAAAAGTTGACCCCAAAAATCAGGATGATCGGCACTTTTTGTGCCGAATGGCGACAACTACAAGAAATTTTTCAAAGGCACTGGCATATTTTACTAACTGACCAGGACTTAAAAATGAATTTAGATGACGAATTATCATTTAGTTGGCGTAGAGCAAGGAATCTCAAAGACCAAATGGTACATAGCCACCTTTATAAATATAGAAAAATACAATCCTAGTGGTTTGAAGGGCTTCTACAAATGTGGTGTTTGTAAAGCGTGTCAATACACGGTAGCTACAAAAACATACAAAGACAAATTCAACAAGGAATGGAAAATATTGGAATTCTTGAATTGCAACTCCTCAGGGGTTGTTTATTGTCTTACCTGTCCGTGTTCTCTGAAGTATGTTGGAATGACCACCAGACCTTTTAAAAAGAGGTTACTTGAGCACGTTAACAACATAAGAAACAGTAAGAAGGACAAAGATAAACTTAAGATACTTACCACAGTTGCAAAACATTTTTTGTTCAAACATGATGGCAACCCGAAGGGGTTGCAAGCATTTGCAATGGTCAGAATTAATTTGGGAATTAAAGGTGGTGACCTACAAAAACAGCTATTGCAAAGAGAGAGACTAAAATGATATTCCAGATGGGGAGTATGGCCCCATATGGGCTTAATGATTATAATAGCTATGCTTCCTTTCTGTAAGACTTTTTTAAGATTTTTTCAATTTTTAAGACCCTTGAGTATCAAGTTTTGTTCATAGTAGGTTACGACCTTCTTTCCCAACCATTGGTGAAATTCAAGAATTCATACGGTTTCATCATCATCTGTTAACATCAATATGGACTGTAGCCCTACTGATGTTTCTTCCTTGGGGTTTAAACTGTAATCGTTTTTACAACTATCAATAATTAATGGGACTTCTCTTTCGGTGTCTTTCATAGTTGGCAACCTCTTCAATTCATCTTAATGATATTGAGCTATGACTCTCTTTTTTGGGATATTCAAGATAGGACATTATTAACCAACATAATCCCTGTGGATTACTTTATATTGTCTATATATATATTTTTTTGAGTCCCAAAGAAATATTACAAAATCTGCCAAACAAAAGGGATATATTTTTCCTCCCACTATATATCAAATTACTGATTTTATTTTATTTTGTCCTCTCAATATATTGTCCTATATATATCAATTGCAATATCCCTATGGAATAATTTTTCTAGATGGAAGGGATTTTTGTTATTTTTGCTATTATTATTAACATTGGTATTTTTATCATTGTTGTTTATTTTTGGTTTACAAAATTACCATTAATTGTATATGCCTCCCCGTTTATAGCAGCTATTCAACTATACCCCCTCAAGTGAGAAATGAATTCTTTTGACAATATTATTATAGCTTATTTATAATCTTTCTCACAATGCAGATAGAATTATGTCATTTGTATATCTCTTTAAGATTGAGGCATAACTATAACGGATATAAATAGCGGTAACGAAACATGGAAAATGATAAATAATAAAATAGGCATGAGTTACTGCTTATTTTGAGATTGATTGGTTTTTCTGATTCAGTATCACTCAATATTTCTCGGAGTCAGAATTAAATGAAATGAGCATTAAAAACGGCATACTTTGCTATTAACCAATGAAACAATCCGTATTCTAATAGCATCAATGATTATGGGTCAACTTAAATGTCAATCAAAACCACGGGGGGACAATCTGAGAATATACACACCTATCATGACGGAACTTTTCCCGATTGGTCCCATAAATTTTGGCCACACCTCTTTGAGAGAGTATTTAACAGCTGTCATTTCTTTGGATCAGTTCGCCTTGACAAAGCTACGGAGCGAAACGCGCATTGGCGTTTTGTTTCACTTGTCCTTTCAGCATAGATTGTTTAGAAGCACAGCAGGAATCACTCCCCAGTTTTATTTTAGGCAGGGCATTTATCACAAAATCCCGCGATTCCTGCAGGCCGTTTCTGCTATATATTGACGCCTCGATATAGGCTTTATTAGCCAGATACAGGTCAGCATTATTCAAGGATAGTATCCTGGGCTATCAATTTGAGATACATTGTATCTGCCTTTAGCATGAGGAGATTAATATGATGGACATTATCTCTGTTACATTCAGGCAATAATTTTATATTATCATTATTGCATCTTCTCCTTCAAGTGAATCATATGCATGTATACCAATTATTGA
This sequence comes from Mixophyes fleayi, assembly GCF_038048845.1. Classification (NCBI taxonomy): domain Eukaryota; kingdom Metazoa; phylum Chordata; class Amphibia; order Anura; family Limnodynastidae; genus Mixophyes; species Mixophyes fleayi. The sequence goes on from NC_134403.1 coordinate 12,245,401, forward strand.
GGTTTTTGTCAATCAGCAATTATTGGTCTTTGCAATCTATGCAATCTAGGGCCACTATAGCATATTCTATATTCTCTATATATAGCCCGTAGCGCTATTGTAGCGAGGGCTACTTTAGCACATTGTATATCCTTTATATGCAGCCCTTAGCGCTATTTGTAGCGGATACGAATGGGACGACAAGTGGGACATTGCAAATTTATTTTGCATTTTAACCACATATCACTTTTTGTATTTATTATTTTTTCTTTTAATATTTCGCTCAAATCTTTCCATTTTAATTCAATATAATAAAAGTTATATTTTAACGAGCAATTTGGGAGTGCCTCATATCACACTGACTTTTTCCTCCTTCCCCCCTTCCTTTTCCTTGGTTTTTCAAATTAACTAACACAGTGTAGGGTGCACCCCCCGATTTATTATATGTCTTTAATCGGGTTTTCAATAATATAGTGCTCGTAAAATAATTATTATAATTTTTTTGCCTTGTGCGGTTCTCAATCTCTGTGTTTTTTTCTTTACTACTATGTATTTAATCCTGTTCTGCAGAATAAATCATCCTTTTATTTTTCCCCTAATACCGTGTCCGAGTGATTCGGGAACCACGTATCTTCACAGTGTTGTAGGCTGATCCAGAACTCCTTTATATAGTCTCTAATGCTTTCATTGGAGCATAATATAAACTTAAAAAAGTCCTAATTTGTAAACATACAATCCATAAATTACCTTGTAGTGGTACATCTGAAGAATATCCACAAGGAAGAAGATTCCTGTTATGTTTGTCTAATTTCTGTCCAATAACGATTGTCCACTTCCAGTGATGTGTGGTTCCAAAGCACAATTCGATTTATTAGCAACGAGTAGCAGAGTAACAAGTGAAAATAAAATAAGTATAGCCGTTACTTATCGCAGACGCTCTGGATCCAGTGCACAGTCATTCAGGTCTGAAGGCTGTGGTCAAGTAGATTAGCCACTAGGTCCAAAGCTCCTGCTTAGTCAGTGAATACAGTAAAACAATACAGATGATGTGGCTTGCTTCCATATGTTCAGGCTTCAGGAGGGTCCAGTGTAATGCAGGCCATTGGCCAGTTCCAACGAAAATATCCAAGGGTGGGGGCCACCTCTCCTTGTGATGCATTCCAATTTTCCTACCAAGAATCCAGTTTATACCAGTCTATTTACATTACACAGACAATATCATTCTAATAATTTATTCCCTACAATCTATAACTACCATACGCAATGTGCGTTCTGTTTGGCGATAGAGTCGGACATCTGCGAATAAATTGGGGATTAGAATGATACCAGACATGATATGTTTCCTGTGACCTAAACCTTGGATATCACTAACGTGTATATAACTTATAATATCAACCATAAACATTTCTACACTTTGACATAAATAACTATGTGTTGCAACTATATTTAATATGAGCTAATTATAAATGTGCATGTTCATGTGAATGTGTTTAAATGTGTATAAAACTTTGTTGCCATGTGTTGCGGCTGAGTACAATCAAGTTGTTAGATATTAATTGAAATGACTTTATCCAATTGGCTTACTTCGACAGCTCCACCTTTTGATAGTGTAAGAAACTATCACCTAATCATGTTCTCCATGTCAGGATTGTAATGTATTTGCTCACAGACCGTGATTTCCGTATCCATCACCACCATTTCAGTCTCATTTTCAGTGTTTACCTCAGAAGACTGCTTTCCACACTTCCACTCAGTAGGAACACATCTGACACATAAGCCAATTACTAAGATGACACCAAGCATAAGGAGAAGGAGCTTACCTATGCTAGCAACCATTTCCTGTACCCACTCTCCTAGACTAGAGAACCATTTAACGTGATTCAACCATGAGACCCATCCTGCCACCTTTTCTCCAATCTCATATAATGAAGAATTATGATTCTTTCGAAATTCCCATTTCAGTTGCAGAATTTCATCAATTTTCCGGTCTATGACTTGCTTGGGGTCATCAGTATTATTGGTGATGTACATGCAACATTTGACACCAAACTGGGTGGCCAATGTCACACAATATCCACCAGTAATAGATGTTAGATAATTCAACACCAGTCTATGCTGCACCAACTCCTTTTTATAAGCCTGTAGCTCTCTACCAGTATACCTGAAAGTGTCATCATACATCTCGGTGATATTGTCTATCAATGTAGCTAGGTCCTGAATATATTTGAAATTTAAAATTCCCAGAGCGATGCTGGTGGGTTCTAAAGCAACCATAACCTTGAAACCAGTGGTTTCACTAATCAATTTGGTAGCTATGGGTTCTTCAACAGGAATCATGTTAAGTTTGCCACGATGTTCAAACTGTGTGTGTATGTATGGTGTTAATGTAGACCTATGAATATCCATCATTTCATCATGTGTAATGGTCATGACTTCGGGAACCAGTTTACCTAAAAAGCACAAACCCTTGGAACTTGGAGTTAACTAGGAATAACCCTTTCTCCCACAAACATAGTACACATCATCTGGGAGGACAAAAGATACAGTTCGATCATTGATGATATCACACAAAGTTTTGACAAAACTACCCAAGCCTAGTGTTTCCATTTGTTCAGCATGGATAATACAAGTGTCAGCATGGATAATATTTTTTACAATAACCTATAGGGACTTTTCCAATGGATACTTTCTTATGTCTGTTGACACGTCCTATTCTATGATGCCCATCAACACTCCTGCCTATTGGTGACCTTGAGAGTCTCGCTTCAATACTAGTGTGGCAAGCCATTGTCTGATTAGGTAGGTCAGCTTCCCAATTCTCCAGTCTATTTACCTGTGATATATCCAGACACAGCAAAGACCAATCTAATGAGTATTGGCGAAGCTTCAGACTAGGGGACCTAGTGATATTGTATCTCCCGTCTATGGACCTCCCTCCCCTTAATTCAAGGACCTCAGAGATATTTAGTGGGAACACACACCCAGCACTCGGTTTGGGTTAAGACCTTACCCACCAAGGAGTGATGTCCAGAATACTGTTGGACTGACATCTCTGGATGCACTTCTCTTCGACTAGGGAGTCACAGTACTTACATATACAATATTCATCAGACAATAGCCCTTCACACTGCCTCTGAGTTCCCGAGCTAGCAGACCGTTTCATAACCCCTGGACCGAGCTTGATAATGGGCTGTACAGTTGGTTCTATCAATCTTTCCTCTAACTCCATCTCATCTCATCACTACCAGATCCTGTCTCTGTCATCCATCCTTCACAAAAATAGGGTGTCCTATGAAAAATAAAAACAAGAAAAATCCTGGAACAAAAGAAAAACAAAAAATCGTCACTCCATTTCTGGGATGATAGTCTGGGCAACGTCCTTGGCTCAGGTGTCTTGACTGTAGGCTTTAGGTCTCCTGAAACAGATTTACAGGTGACAGATCAGTGTCGTCGGTCTCAGCTTTATCTCGTACTTTCTCTGGGATACTGACTTTCCTGCAGTGAGTGGAATGGACCCAAGTGTCTCTTTCTGCAACCTTCAGTGATGTAGTACTGGTCATCAACACTTGGTACGGGCCTTCCCAACGGTCTGTTAAACAACCTGAGCGTAAGAAATTGCGGATCATAACATGTTTCCCAGGTTCAACATCATGACAGCTCGTTTCTGGCATACCAGGTGACAGCATTTTCAGCTTTTGTTGTTGTTGTTTTAGCTGTCTGCTCATTTTTATCAGATATTGCACAGTCACTTCATTATTACACTTCAAGTCATCTTGTGGACTTACGATCAAATGAGGTTGTCGGCCAAAAAGTATCTCAAAGGGGGACAGATTAAGAGGAGGTCTGGGAGTGGTTCTAATGCTATGGAGGACTAGTGGCAAAGCTTCTGGCCATGCTAACCCAGTTTCAGCCATTATCTTACTCAGTTTGTTCTTTATGGTACCGTTTACCCTTTCCACCTTACCACTGGCTTGTGGTCGGTAAGGTGTATGAAGTCTGCTATTGATTCCCATAAGTTTACACATGTTCTGGAAGATATCACCAGTAAAGTGGATACCCCTATCACTTTTTATGATTCTAGGGATACCGAATCTACACTCAAATTCCTGAACAATTTTCTTTGCAGTGAACACAGCAGTATTAGTGGCTGCTGGATATGCCTCTACCCAACTGGAAAACACATCAGTACACACTAACACATATTTGAAATTTCTGCAAGGTGGTAATTGGATATAGTCAATTTGTATTACCTTGAAAGGTCCATCTGTAGGAGGGATATGGGATGGATCAGTTGGTATAGTTTTCCCAACATTTTTCCTCAAACAAGTAAGACAGGACATTGCCTTCTTACTGGCCTGATAGGAAAAGCCAGGTACTCACCAGTATGCTTTCACTAGTTTGCACATACCTTCTTTACCCAGATGATTCAGACCATGTGATGCCTCAGCCAGACCTGGGTAATATGCTCTTGGAGCCACCGGCCTACCTTGTCCATCTCTCCAGAGTCCTGAGAACTCTTGACCATATCCCTTCGCCTTCCATACCGCTCTTCCTGTAGGGAACACAAATCCTGCATTTCAATCAATTTCTGAGTGTATAATGTCTGAAAAAACATTATTGTCTCTGTCGATACAGTTACAGGTTGCCCTGCTGCCCATTTAGCAGCTTTGTCCGCCCTGCCTTCATTGCCCAATGACACCTGGGGGTAAATGTATCAAGCTGAGAGTTTTCCGGCGGGTTTGAAAAACCAATCAGATTCTACCTATCATTTATTTAGTACATTCTACAAAATGATAGCTAGAATCTGATTGGTTGCTATAGGCAACATCTCCACTTTTCAAACCCGCCGGAAAACTCTCAGCTTGATACATTTACCCCCTGGTCTTCTTCAGATGTGCAGGCTTTACACTTTATGACGACTACTGTCTTGGGTTACTTATTGCTGTCAAAAGTCCTTTTATGGGTCGTGAGTGTGCTACTGGTTTGCCTGCCGCTGTCGTAAAGTTTCTAAGACGCCAAAGGGCCCCGAAATCGGGCACTACCCCGAAGGCGTACCTAGAATCAGAATATATATTATAGACAAAAAGGAGATTGAGAGCGCAAAAACTGTGAGCCACTAGTTGAAATAATTATAATTCCATTTATTATATAAAATCATATGCATTCAAAAATGTTATAAATATACCATTGTACATATTGATAAAACAATAGCCAGTATTGAGTGTGACAAAAAACTGGCATATATTAAATTCAACACTCTTAATGTGTCGGAGCACATAAAATATTCCTCAGATGGATTCACAGCAGGTGTAATAATTATTTGATATACTCGTGTATATATATAGGTTGAGACTTATAAACACAACTATGTGTGTGAGATGATAATCAAACAGATATAAGGCTCAATCCTAGAAAATGTATGTATTAGAGCACACGAATGTAGAAACAAATCCTCATACCGCAGATGATATAATCCATAATAATGGTAAAATCACTCGTAAATAATTCAGGAGTTTCATATGAGCAAAACCTCGTATACAAAATCCCTGATTAAGCACACGAAAATCACCCTCTCTGTGAGAGGAACATTGATCCCTTATAAGATGTTATATACTTAGCGTTAGTCCCGAATAGGCAATCAGAGGTAATAGTAAAATCACTCGTAGATAATTCAAGAGGTTCATATGAACAAAACTTTGTGTACAAAATCCCCAATTGAGCACACGAAAAAATCACCCTCTCTGTGAGAGGAACATTGACACCTTTTGAGATGTTATGTACTTAACGTTAGTCCTGAATAGGCAATCAGATGTCATGAAGATTCAGCCTCCAATATATATTAGCTGACTTACCCTCTGCCAACTCACACGCTCTCCTTAGTGCTATTAGTTCGGCCACTTGGGCCGAGTGAGGTGGGCCAAGAGGTTCAGCTTCTTCAACATCCTGATCGTCTACAACAGCGTAACCAGTGCATAATTCTCCCGTCTCAGTCTGTCTATGGCAACTCCTGTCCATGTAAAATGTAAAATCTACATTTTCTAAGAGGGTGTCACGTATGTCGGGCCTTGCAGTAAGGTCTGGTTCAGATATTCCATACAATCATGCGTATCATTATACCTGCAAAACTTATCCCCAACCAGGGTCTCCTCACCTCCCATCCTTTGTGCATCTCGAGGCACATATGGAAGGTATGTAATTGGATTTAAAGTGCTACACCATCTGATGGTGATATTTGCGGGTGCCATCAGAGCTAGTTCCCATTTTGTGAACCTAGCTGAAAAGACATGTTTGGTTTGAGCTGAATTCAACAGAGCGGATACCGCATGGAGTGTATAGACAGTTGAATCATGTCTTAATACTACGTCCTCGCTCTTACCAGAAAAGCAGTTGCTGCTCCACTTCTTAGACACGTTGGGAGTGATCTTGCCACAGTGTCCAATTGTGCACTGTAGTATGCTACCGGTCTGTTAGTGTCAGCATTTTTCTGTGCGAGGACACCTGCTGCACAACCATTGGCTTCCGTACAGTATAACTCAAAGGGCTTTTCATAATCAGGTATTCCCAATGCAGGTGCTCTAGTCAGACTATCTTTAAGATTAAAGAATGCTTGCTCTGACTCCTCTGTGTGTATGACATGTTCGGGTTTTGAGGAAGAGACTAACTCCTGCAATGGTAACGCCAGAATAGAAAAACATGGGATCCATGATCTACAGTATCCACACATCCCCAAGAAGGTACGGATTTGCTTCTAGTTCTGCGGCAGAGTCATGTGTGGTATTGCCTCGATTCTGTCCGTTGTCAGGTGTCTTAATCCCTGGGTGAGACAGTGTCCCAAGTATTTAAACTTAGTCTGACATGGCTATAACTTGTCCTTTGCAACCTTGTACCCTATTGCGAGAGATGAAGTAACAACAATTTAGTATCATGTAAACATGACAAAAACGAATCAGAGCACAACAACAAATTGTCCACATATTGAATTAGAACGGACCCATTGCTTGGTTGGAAGGACTGTAGACAGTCATGTAAGGCTTTGAAGTAAATACTAGGGCTGTCAATGAACCCCTGGGGAATCTGGCCCTTGTGTATTGCACCCCTCTATAGGAGAATGCAAAAAGGTATTGGCAGTCAGGGTGAAGAGGGACTGAGAAGAAGGCAGAACAGAGGTAAATGACAGTAAATTGACTAGCAGACGGTAGAATCTGCATGAGGATGACGGCTGGATTTGGCACTACGGGGAATTGGTTCCCAACAACTTTATTAATTCCCCTTAGGTCCTAGACTAATCTGTAGCCCCTCCCCCCACTCTTCTTCACAGGGAAAATGGGACTATTGGCTGTACTGGATGCACGAATCAAGATCCCTTGTTGCAACAGCCTCTCAATAACAGGATACACCCCTAATTCCACCTTCAGTTTCAATGGATACTGTGAGATTTTTGGAGCTATCCTACCACTTTTTAGATTTACCATTAAAGGAGCTACATTTGCAATCAATCCAGTGTCCTGTCCATCTTTGGTCCATAGGGAACCCGGTATTTCCAGCAACATTCCCTTTACCTAAGATGGACTTTTTTCTGTAGCAGTAGAGTGTAACATTAACCTTTGTGGGGTGTTCAATATGTCCTGTTAACCTAACTGGCTGTAGACTACAGGTATGACCTGACCCCTAGCGCTGACTGTCACTTTCCCACATAGCATTTGCTGCTATAACAAATGCGGGTAGCTGCTGTAAGTTTTCTAACCTGTGTGTGTTTCTCCTTTGTGGGTATCTATGTCCCTCTAAAGCTTACCGTCATCAACCTATCACTCTTCTCTTCTTTCTTTCTAGAAATGTTTTTGTCATGCTCCACGGCAGACTCTCTAACAGAATCTACTGTGATGCCTCTCCAATTAGGTAATGAGGTTTGTACTCTTGTCTTTAAATTTTCTGAGACCATCCATTAATACCATTACAGCCACCTCCCTGTGATGTGGATTCTCTCTTATGTCAGATATCCCAGTGAATTGTGTCATTGCTGGCAGAGCTCTAGCAAAATAATCCATTGCAGTTTCACTATCCTTATGTTTGATAGTGAAAATTTTGCTCCAATTCACTACTGCAGGAAAATAGTTGGCCAACTGTGAGGTAATTCTAGTAATATTCTCTCGGTTATTCTCGGCTGTTAAGGTTTTGCCCTCCTCCAATATACAATCCTAAATGAACTTTTGTACGTCTGTATTGGAAGGAAGGCAAGCCCTTAACACCACTCGCCAATCTTTATTAGTTGGCTCGTGCGCATTTCCTAAGTCTTTAACGAATTTTTGACATCTGGCCAACTCTTTTCTAGGATCTGGGAAATCAGACATAATTGAATGTAGTTCTGATCTAGTCCAAGGACAATGCATGGCTACATTTCTTATAGGAATCGCACCATCCTTATCCGCTTTCCCATTGGGAACTGCTATTATGCGAACAGGATAAGCACCAACTGGATCATTACATTCAGGATTAATCACAGAAATTGCTGTTTAAGTACCTTGGATGTTCTCCCTCCTAGTGGTTACCCCACTACTCTCACCTATCTCAGCCGCAGCCCCTGCTGGTGGGACCGCTCCCTTTCCACATTTGCACTGTACCTCAATCATGTTAATAGCATGGGCAATTGACTTAAAACTGGATATAACTTATTAATTTCCTTTTTATCATTTTTAGTAACAGCTGTACTTACACCCCCAACCGCATATGGCGGTGGAGGCGCGGTTGCACTCAGTTCTCCACGCTTCTCAACGGCTACTTTCGCTGTGTGCACGCTTTGCGCCACGCTCACTTTTGCTGTGCGCGCGCCTTGTGCCACGCTCACTTCCGCTGTGCACGCTCTGGTTTGCCACATGTACCCTTCTAGTCGCCACAATTTTAAACAGTCATCATGTTCAATTCTTACTCTTGTTGATTTAATCAACCGTACCTTATCTCTAACATTTTTCAGAACCTCTGAATCGAAACTACTGATCTTTGGAAAAGGCCTACCACAATCCTTGTTCATCTTGACCCATTTGTCGCAATACGCCGTTGCGTATGCACCATAAGAAACACCGCCGAACCAATCGGCCCTTCTTTAGGCAGAACATCAATCATCTCTAGCATATGCTTAGCACCCATGTTAAACAATATCAATATCTATGCGGACTACAGGGATATACCCTATCTCTCCAGCAAATACTTTCAACACTCTGCAACACGCAACTACCAATAGAGACTTATTGGCCGTGGACGAATTGCTCAAGCTGCGTCCACTCACTTCTTCTCGTCCTAAACGAGGAACCCCTAACACGGAAATATCAACGTGAACCACAGGAGTATCAGCTCCTTGATACCCTATCTCTCCAACAAATCTGTTGAGTGTATTATCACTGGTAGCACTAGTCAAATCAATCACTAACCTTGCAAATATAATTCCTCCAGCTGCTCTCCCAAGTCACAATCACGGTCTTACCATGCGTTCAGATTGCACCGCTTAAAGATATTAATTATCAGTAAACGCTACGATTACTATTGGGCGTGCTTGCGAAAACTTCCCTTGTTTTCGCCACCAGTATACCTGCCTCGTATACCGATCACCAGTTGTGCAACTTGCCTCGTCAGACAGCAACCGATACTCTCTGTCTATATACAACAATAAATCAACCTTTTGTGTATCCAAATCACAAAATCACACAATATACATCTTTTCTGTGCAGAAAACCAATATCCCAAACAATAGTAATAACGTTTCAGAGGCTTTAGCAAGTGATAATACTATACATATATAATAGACTATCAAAACGACTGTTTAAACACGTGGCAACAACACCGGAAGTACACATACGCATTGCAGGAAGTACACATACTCCAGTGCTGTCTCTCTGCTTCCTGGATCGGCATTCACTGTTCTGCGCATGCGCAGAACGTCCTAACCCTTTTCTCTGCTTCTCTGCCCTCTATTGGCTGCCTAATTGGAACTACACTATTTAATGCCTTCCTGACATGGAATCTGTGCTGGTTCTTTCAGTCAGTCTCTGTTGAAGATCTATAGAGTTGATATTCCTGCGGTTATGAGGAGGCTTGGAAGAGTTTGACACTAGGGAGGGTTAAGAACTGGGGGTGAGCGAGTATCTAATAAAGTGATGATCTGAAAGGGTGAAAGGAGTGTTAAGGAAATCAGAAACTGAGCATAGTCTAGAGAAAACAAGATCAAGACAGTGGCCATCCTGATGAGTAGCGGATTCAATCCACTGGGAGAGGTCAAGTGTGGAGGTTAGAGAGAGTAGTTTGGAAGCAGCATTGTTGGAACGTGGATTAGAAATAGGGATGTTGAAATCACCCATGATGATGGTGGTGATGTCAGAGGATAAGAAGTGAGGGAGCCACGCAGAGAAGTGTTCAAGAAATTGTTGGTGTGGACCAGGGGGGCGATAGATGACAGCAACACGCATAGAGAACGGGTTAAAAATCCTAACAGCATGTACTTCAAAAGATGTGAACGTGAGTGATGGGACATTTGGTAGAACTGTGAATGTGCACTGTGGGGAGAGAAGTAGTCCAACCCACCTCCTTGTCTGCCTCCGGGTCTGGGGGTGTGGGTAAAATGGAGACCACTATGTGAAAGGGATGCAGATGAGGCAGTGTCTGATTGTGTGAGCCATGTTTCTGTTATTGCTAGAAGGTTTAGGTTGTTTGAGAGGAAGAGATTGTGTACAGAGGTAAGTTTGTTACAAACAGAGCGTGCATTCCAAAGGGCGCATTTAAAAGACTTTGGAAGAGAGGGGAGACAGGTGATGCGTTTGACATTTGCTGGATTTCTGTAATGTTCAGATATATGCATGTGGGAGAAATGAGGGGGACCTGGATTAGCTGATATATCAACAGCTAATAGAAGCAGGGAGGAAGAAAGGTGGGGAATATGATTGTAAGATGTTTGTCTTTTTAGTTGTTGGCGACAGGGTGAGGCTGTTAAAGTTATTGAATTTAAATAGGAAAAGAGTTCATGAGTGTTCACTAGAGGTGAGTGAAGTAATGATGGGGCAATGTGTGTGTTGCAGGATGGGTGAAGGATGATATAGTCCTAAAGATAATGTCATAAAAAAAAAGAGAGAAAGAAAATTATTTTGGCAAGCATTGGGATTTATGAGTAAAATTGCAAAAATGAGGGAATTAAAAGAATTATCTAATTGCAATGTCCTGTGTAATCAGAGAAGTAGTGCAGAGTGAGGCTGAAGCAAATGTAGTTTATTCATGGATGTCTGGATAGTATAGAGTAATGATGTGGGAGCCATGTGGGGAAGTAGGGATGTGCACCGGCGACTTTTGAGGTCTCGTGTTTTGTGTTTTGGATCCGGATTTTCGTTATTTTTGGGGTTCGGATTTGTCTCGCAAAACACTTGACGAAAGGTCTCGGTTCGGATTTAAGGTTTTGGATTCGGATTTTTTTTGAAAAAAACATAAAAAGTTTAAAAATCAAGTTTTTGGGCTTATTTTCACTCCTAGGCTATTATTAACCTCAATAACATTCAATAACAAGCATTTCCACTAATTTACAGTGTATTCTGAACACCTCACAATATAGTTATTAGTCCAAAACGTTGCAACAAGGTATCTTTCTGGACTGCGTAGAGGAGTGGGTCACCACAATATATATTAAAAACCCTGAACTTTTATGATTCGCACCAATAAATGTACCTGGACTGCGTAGAGGAGTGGGTCACCACAATATATATTAAAAACCCTGAACTTTTATGATTCGCACCAATAAATGTACCTGGACTGCGTAGAGGAGTGGGTCACCACAATATATATTAAAAACCCTGAACTTTTATGAATCGCACCAATAAATGTACCTGGACTGCGTAGAGGAGTGGGTCACCACAATATCTTAAAAACCCTGAACTTTTATGATTCGCACCAATAAATGTACCTGGACTGCGTAGAGGAGTGGGTCACCACAATATATATAATAAGAAAACCATCAACTTGTTTGATTCGCACCAATAAATGTACCTGGACTGCGTAGAGGAGTGGGTCACCACAATATATTAAAAACCCTGAACTTTTATGAATCGCACCAATAAATGTACCTGGACTGCGTAGAGGAGTGGGTCACCACAATATATTAAAAACCCTGAACTTTTATGATTCGCACCAATAAATGTACCTGGACTGCGTAGAGGAGTGGGTCACCACAATATATATAATAAGAAAACCATCAACTTGTTTGATTCGCACCAATAAATGTACCTGGACTGCGTAGAGGAGTGGGTCACCACAATATATTAAAAACCCTGAACTTTTATGAATCGCACCAATAAATGTACCTGGACTGCGTAGAGGAGTGGGTCACCACAATATATTAAAAACCCTGAACTTTTATGAATCGCACCAATAAATGTACCTGGACTGCGTAGAGGAGTGGGTCACCACAATATATATAATAAGAAAACCATCAACTTGTTTGATTCGCACCAATAAATGTACCTGGACTGCGTAGAGGAGTGGGTCACCACAATATATTAAAAACCCTGAACTTTTATGAATCGCACCAATAAATGTACCTGGACTGCGTAGAGGAGTGGGTCACCACAATATCTTAAAAACCCTGAACTTTTATGAATCGCACCAATAAATGTACCTGGACTGCGTAGAGGAGTGGGTCACCACAAGATATATAATAAGAAAACCATCAACTTGTATGATTCGCACCAATAAATGTACCTGGACTGCGTAGAGGAGTGGGTCACCACAATATATATAATAAGAAAACCATCAACTTGTTTGATTCGCACCAATAAATGTACCTGGACTGCGTAGAGGAGTGGGTCACCACAATATATTAAAAACCCTGAACTTTTATGAATCGCACCAATAAATGTACCTGGACTGCGTAGAGGAGTGGGTCACCACAATATATTAAAAACCCTGAACTTTTATGAATCGCACCAATAAATGTACCTGGACTGCGTAGAGGAGTGGGTCACCACAATATATATTAAAAACCCTGAACTTTTATGATTCGCACCAATAAATGTACCTGGACTGCGTAGAGGAGTGGGTCACCACAATATATATTAAAAACCCTGAACTTTTATGATTCGCACCAATAAATGTACCTGGACTGCCTAGAGGAGTGGGCACTGGGCACCACAATAAAATATATAAAAAACCTTCAACAGGTCTGCATTACACTACACATACGGCTGCTCCTCCATCCTCTCCATCATATACATGTTGGAGTTTTAGCGTGTGACAACCTCTTGTTTTTGATAATGTCAGTGCATTTTGAATATTTTTCAATTTGCCCCACACCACTGAATGTACTTTATCTATGATACGCATCTATCTATCTTGACTGCGTAGTGTGGTGGCCCCGGTACACAATTTGGTACCGAGGCCACAATATAATTAAAAAACCCTCCACGTGTCAGAATTCCACCAAAAAAGGGTATGGACTGCGTAGTGTGGTGGCCCCGGTACACAATTTGATACCGGGGCCACAATACCTCCTCCAAACATGGTACAGACAATTCGTCATTGAGATCCCATCAAGTATGTTAAAGACAGACAGGGTCCAAGTGTTATTGATTGACTTTGTAAACCAAAAAACTGTCCCTGTTGCACATAGTCGTGCAATGAAGACTGACTTTTTCATTTAAAGGCACCATCTTTCAAGTGTAGTGTTTGTAAGTCTAAGTCATATTATACTTTTGGTAAAATTGGTTTATTTTGTTCCTCTTTATGGTAACTACTAATAGAATTAAAGTATTAAATAGACGTGGCAGTTCCTCTTTATGGTAATTAGTAATAGAATTAAAGTATTAAATAGAATTAAAGTATGAAATAGAATTAAAGTATTAAATAGAATTAAAGTATGAAATAGAATTAAAGTATTAAATAGAATTAAAGTATTAAATAGAGTGGTATAGAGTTGTAGTGTGGTATAGATAGAGTGGTCCCCACAATATAATAATAAAACCCTCAACTGGTCTGAATTCCACCAAACAAGTATCTGGACTGCGTAGTGTGGTGGCCCCGGTACACAATTTGGTACCGAGGCCACAATATAATTAAAAAATTGGGCATCAACTGTCACCGTTGTTTAATATCTGATACACCTAAATATGGACTGCACAGTGGAGTGGCCCCGGTAGTAAATTTGGTGCCGGGGCCACAATACCTCCATCAACCCTCTAAATCCCACTCCACTGATGGCGGACACCGGGCGCACGTCTAACACCAACATTGCAGTTACAGCCGCAGTTATACGCTTTGCAATAGGGTGACTACTATCGTATTTTGTGGTCATGGCAAACGACTGTTGGACGGTCAATTGTTTTGTGAAAGACTTAGCGGTCTTACGACTTCCCCTCTGGGAAGATGACCGACTAACAGCAGCAACAGCAGCAGTGGCAGTAGTAGGCGTACCGCTGCAGGATTCCTCGGATGAATCCCGTATTGAGGAGGACTCAGTCTGGCTGCTGACTTGGGCTGCAGGACTGAATCTGATGGAGATTGTGGAGGAAGTTGACGAGGAGGGTGTTGCTGGTGTGTATCCAACTGGACCACGGGATTTAGGTGTCCCTGTACCGATGAGGGTCCTAGCCCCAGTTCCTGAACTAACCACTGAACTATGAAGGTTATTCAGGTGACGTATAAGGGAGGATGTTCCTAGGTGGGCAAGATCCTTACCCCTGCTTATTTGAGCTTTACATAAGCTACATATGGCCATACATTGGTTGTCTGGATTTGGATAAAAATAACTCCAGACCGAAGAGGTGCATTTTTTGGTCTTCTGACCAGGCATGACGATGGGCTTTTTCATCCCATGGACATCAGCTGTTTCCCCCCCTGGTGCCTCATTTACAATAACCACATCACCATCCTCATCATCAAGTTCCTCCACAGCGCCAGCTACATCATCAATAGCCTCCTCCCGAGCCACCTCTTCCCGTACAGTGATGGGAAGGTCAGGCTTGACAACCACCAACATCCTTGGACTCGCCTTGTGGATTTGTGATAATTTCTCTTTAGAAGGCAGAGTTGTTTGCTGTTTTGTTGCTGACAGCATAACTCTCTTCAATTTTTTGTAGGGGGGGGGAGGAGGAGGAGGGCTAAGATCCGTGGGTGAAGCTGAACCACTAGTCATGAACACGGGCCAGGGCCTAAGCCGTTCCTTGCCACTCCGTGTCGTAAATGGCATATTGGCAACTTTACGTTTCTCCTCAGATGATTTTAAGTTTCTCTTTTTGCTACTTTTTCTTAACTTGGGCATTTTGGATTTTACATGCCCGGTACTACGAGATTGGGCATCGGGCTTGGAAGACGACGTTGGCATTTCATCGTCTATGTCATGACTAGTGGCAGCAGCTTCAGCATTAGGAGGAAATGGGTCTTGATCTTTCCCTACTTTATCCTCCAAATTTTTGGTCTCCATTATATGTAGCACAAGATACTGCAGAATGTGTGAACTTGGTAATATTGCAGTACCAATGGACTTATACTGCTGGATTGGTTTTGCAAATTTGGTTATAATTATTATATATTTTTTTTTTTTTAAATTTTTTATTTTTTTTTACTTTTTTTTTATTTTTTAAAAACTTGGGAATAATGGGGAAATAACTATGCCCTTTGAAGCACAGAGCACAGGACACAGCACCACTGGACTGAACAGGACACGGCACAGGACCCAGCAGCACTACGGAACTCAGCAGGACAGAGCACAGGACACAGCACCACTGGACTGATACTGCAGAATGTGTGAACTTTGTAATATTGCAGTACCACTGGACTTTTACTGCTGAATGTGTGAACTTGGTAATATTGCAGTACCAATGGGCTTATACTGCAGGATTGGTTGTGCAAATTTTGTGGTAATTAAAAAAAATTAAAGTAGTTTTTGGTATTTTTTTAAAAAACTTTTTTTTATTTTTTTAAACACAGGGGAATATTGGGGAAATAACTATGCCCTTAGAAGCTCAGAGCACAGGACACAGCACCACTGGACTGAACAGGACACAGCACAGGACCCAGCAGCACCACTGACCTCAGAAGGACAGAGCACAGCACACAGCACCACTGGACTGATACTGCAGAACACAGCACAGCACAGCACAGCACAGAACTAAACAGCACAGCACAGAACTAAACAGCACAGCACGAGATCTACCAGGACAGAGGACCACCTAACACACCCTCCCTCTACCCTGATCAATGCCCGAGTGAAGATGGCGGCGACTAGCGGGGAATTTATAGGATCCGAGTATCGCGAGATCCGACAACGGGATTATGAGCCAGAGCCTCAGTTTCACATTTGAATTTGGCGCCAATACCCGGATCTGTCTCGGATCCGACTCGGATCCGCAACGTTCGGGTGGGCTCGGATTTCATAAATCCGAGTGCGCTCATCCCTATGGGGAAGTGGATGGAAGTGTTGAATGTAGAGAAATTAAGAGCAGGTAATTGAGTAGCTTAGTTTCTGGAAAGTCATGAGAGAGGAGAGTGGTTCAAAATGAGTATAATTTCTTCCTACTTGTGATGGAAGACAAAGCATTAAGTAGAATTGAAAGCACAGTGATGAGATAGGGGACTGAAATAGCTGTAGCATGGGTAGGGAGTGGCTGAGCAAGTAGTACAGCAGTCTGATTAAACAGAGGCAATGTAGCAGGTAAAATGAACTGAAAAAATAAAACAAACGTTCATGAGCTGAGTAAACAATAAGATTAGAGTACATAACAGTCTTCATGTTGTGAAGTTTGTAGCCAGAAAGAGATGGAAATATCAGTGGTAGAATATGGTTTTATAACAGACTTGCCAACTCTCCCGAAATATCCGGGAGACTCCCGCATTTTGCGAGAGTCTCCCGGGCTCCCGGGCGAGTGTGGCATTCCCCCGTATCTGGATAATTCTGCCCACTTCCTAGTGAAGTGGGCAGAATTAAGTCCCAAACGCCGCGATTCCCGGTGAATCGCGGCGTTTGGCCCCGCCCCCCGCTGTCAAATGACGCATTTTGCGTCATCACGTCATGGGGGCAGGTCTAAAATGACGCTACTTGGAGCCCCGCCCCCCTGTTACGCCCACCTCCTCTGCAGGCTCCCGGATTTCACCAACAGAAAGTTGGTAAGTATGTTTTATAAGTGAATACTGACTGTTGTCCTTGTGTTCCTGTGATAATAGGCAGAGTGTTCTTCTCCTGTTTCCTCCTGTTTAAGTCCAGTATAACTCCGAATTATGCTGTTTACAATTTTTGTTTTACACTTGTATCTATACACTTAGTACTATACACACTAACTTTGCAGCCATTCAACAATGAATATATAAGGTTAACAAACACATGTGATCAGTGTTCTTCAATCAAGCCCTCAATAAACCCCCCCCCCCCAACAAACCCTAGCAATAAAAAGTTTAAACAAACAAACAGTGAAAGGACAACTTGCAATAAGGCTGTAGTAATTACCATTAGAAATAAAATTGCACTTTCTTAATTTCAGATCAGACTCTGTTGCAATAAGGCTGTAGTAATTACCTGTTGATGAAAGAGAGGAAGCAGAGATTAGACACTTCTCATAGCCTGGTGTACAGGAAACTGATAACTTATAAGAAGTCCGGTATAATTCCGAATTATGCTGTTTAAATTTTTTGTTTTACACTTGTAGCTTTTTAGTTTTACAATTAGAGCTATACACACTAACTATGCAGCCATCACTGGCTTGCAGCCATTCAACAATGAATATATAAGGTTAACCTTATAATAGAACTGTTGGTTGAGCTAACATAATATTTTTTCATTTTTTTCTATTGTGTAGTGAAGTGTAGAAGTTTCCCTTTACAAGGCAGCGCCGCTTGAAATTTAATCGCCGAAGAGGCTGAACACGCGGGTGTTGAAGAACCCGCATGTTGATACATTTACCCCCTGCTGTTAGTTCCTCAAATAAATGTTTTGCTAATTGTTTTACGGTAAGAGGTATAACTATTAGTTTGCCCTTCTGAGCTTCGTAGATTATATGTATTTACAGTTGATTCATTTGTGTATACCTGAACTTTATGCTGACTGTTCTTGCAGAAGCAACCTGGGATTGATTGAAATAGCTCAGATTGGAACTGAGGTATCTTTAATAAAGTATCATTGAGAATCCAATCAGGTTTACAACTTGAAACCATTAAGATGTCAAATGATGCAGTTACAATTAGAGATGGGCAGGCTTGGTTCCCCGAGAACTGAACCCGCCCGTACTTTGCCTATCCGAGTACCGAGCCGAGTAGGCTCGGTACTCTCCCGCCCGCTCGGATTCCAAATCGAGGCCGAACGTTATCTTGACGTCGTCGGATCTCGGGGCTCGGTTCTCGCAATACTTGAAAATTATAAATACCCGCCTCCACAGCAATCCATCGCCATTTGACAGAGGGAGAGAGCAGGGTGTAGTCATAGGCTGATTAGAGCAGGGACAGAGAATACAATTCTGATTACAATTCTGATAACAATTGATAGAGAAGAGAGGAGGATAGAGGAGTCTTTTTTTTCAATATTTGGCACTACAAGTGCTTTTTGGGTGTCCCCCATTCTTTTGCATTAATATTTCTGGCTGTCAAAAGTACTATTTTGCAGCAGTCTAAAAAAATTATATTTAGCACTCCAAGTGCTTTTGGGGTGTCCCCCATTCTTTTGCATTGATAATTCTGGCTGTCAAAAGTTCTGTTTGTCAGCAATCTGAAAAATTATTTTTAGCACTCCCAAGTGCTTTTAGGGTGTCCCCCATTCTTTTGCATTAATATTTCTGGCTGTCAATTTCTCATTATGGGTAGGGTGTCATACACAGACTGACCCCAAACTGCCTTTGTCTATTTCAATTAATATTGTACAGTCTATAACGGCTGAATTTATTTTTTTTTTTTTAAATTTAAGTTTTATTGAGTTTTAAACACATATACAGGTTATACATGTACAACCAACAAAATGGCATGGTACGTTATTGACACTGAAAAAATGACACCCTGGCACCAGTCCAAAATGCACTCAGAGAACTGTAGAGGAAATATGTCAACCCTTACACATACCTGCTAAATAACCATATAGTCATTAACATATAGACAAAGACAAAGGAAAAGAAGGGAAGGGAAGGGGGGGATCACATTAGAGGGGGGGGTCTGGTAAAAATTCCTCATTTAAGCTTCAGTTTAGTTTAAAGCTCTGTCAACCTAGTAGGTTATGTATCTGCCGGGTACCCGACGTTCCCCAAATGGTCCATATAACCAAGCCAGCCCTCGGGTGCAAAAAATGTGGAGGAACAAAACCACTCAAACAGTCAAATTTGAAATCGGGGACTCTGGAGAGTCCAGAAGTTTTAACCATGGAACCCAAGTAGCATAATACAATTCAAACGAGTCTTTGGTTAACAGCTGCATCTCATCCATGATCCTATAGTGTTCCAATCTATTAGACCAGTCTCTAATACTCGGAGGCGTGGTTGATCTCCATTTCACCGGGATTACTGCCTTCGCTGCCGAGATAATAAATTTTAAAAGAGATTTTTTAAAACTTGATAGAGGCATATCAACTTTATTTAACAGCCAGAACACCGGAGTGTTGGGTATGTTTTGACCTAGCAACTTCCGCGTGATGCTCACCACCCGGGACCAAAACGTTTGCAACACGGGGCATTCCCACCAGATGTGCAAAAGAGAACCAGAACCCTGGTTGCATCTCCAACAAGTATCGGGCACCCCGCGGAAGACCTTCGCCAATTGCGCCGGGCATCTGTACCACCTGGTAATTACCTTATAGTGGGTTTCTAGGATTGAAACATTAGGAGAACACGCGTGAGCTGCCTGAAATATTTTAGACCAGTCTGCCTCTTGTAACTCAACCCCCAAATCTCTCTCCCACTCCTTGGTAAATTTTTGAGGGGATACAAATAGATGTTCTACCAGGAGCTTATATATGATTGAAAGGGGATGTGAGGAACTTGGCGACCTGAAACAAAGAGATTCAAACACCGTCAAACTCCTAGAAGTGTGTTGTTTCGGAAGACCCTGTGACAGAAAGTGTTTAATCTGTAGGTATCTCCATATCTCTGCATTAGGCAGCTCCCATTTGGATTGAATCTCTGTGAATGAGAGAGCCCCCATTGCACCCACCAACTGGCCGACACGGTGGATCCCTGCTTGGGACCACTGTTTGAAAGCTAACGGGGTAATCCCCGGAGGGAACATTGGGTTATTATATAATGGGGTCAGTGGGGAAATTGGAGAGGAGATACATGAAAGGGCTCTAAGCTTAGACCATTTCGCTAACGTGGGACCTAAAGTAGGATGAGCAATCTTAGGAATATTGGATAGCCAAAGAAATGTGTCAGCCGGGGAATCCAGAGAAAACGATTCAATTTCTACCCAATGTTTTGACCCGACCCTACTAGTCATCTCCATAATTCGAACCAAAATCGCTGCATCATAATAAGAAGATAAGTGGGGAAGTTGCAGTCCTCCCAGATGTCTTCGTCTAAATAATATTTCATGCTTGAATCTAGGGCGTCTCCCACACCACACAAATTCGCGGACCGTACGTTGGATGCCCTGCAACCATGAGTCCGGCACGTGAATCGGTAAAGTCTGAATGAGATATAAAAGACGGGGAAGGACGTTCATTTTGATTATATTGACCCTGCCTATCCAAGAAAAATTCTTACTCTGCCACTCCCTCAAGTCAGCTCGCACCCTGCCCAAGAGTGGTCTGAAATTGAGCTCATAGAGACATGTGAGGTCACTAGGGATTATAACCCCCAGGTATTTTAATTGGGAAGGGTGCCAGATGAAAGGAAAAGCGAGTTTCAGCCCCTCTACCACCGCAGCTGGGGTCTTAATATTCAAAGCCACCGACTTACTATAGTTAATTTTAAAATTAGATAACACGCCAAACTTTTGAAACTCCCTGACCAAATTTGGTAGAGAAACAACTGGATTAGAGATGATGGCTAATAGGTCGTCTGCAAATAAGGCGAGTTTATGTTCTTTCTTATCAACTTGTATGCCCGAGATATTTGGGTTGGCCCTGATAGCTCTTGCCAAAGCCTCCATACACAACACAAAGATAAGTGGTGAGAGCGGACACCCCTGTCTGGTGCCGTTGTCCAACACGACTGGCTCCGACAAGTCTCCATTTATTTTAATCCGAGCCGTAGGTTGTCGGTAAAGTGCCAGAATTCTGTGCAGACCAACCGGACCCAGACCCAGGTGTTCAAGGATCCCTCTCATAAAAGGCCAACTTACGCGATCAAAAGCCTTCTCGGCATCAGTGGACAAGAGCATTGACGATGTTGTTGAGCGAGAGGCCAGGTGAATCAGGTCTATCACCTTGGTAGTGTTGTCTCGAGCCTCTCGACCTGGGACAAAACCCACTTGATCTGTGTGAACAATTTCTGGGAGTAGGACTTTTAATCTGTTTGCAATAAGTTTTGCATACAGCTTAATGTCCACATTGAGCAAGGAGATAGGCCTATAGCTCGCACATTGGGAGGGGTCCTTTCCCTCTTTAGGGATCACAGTTATGTGCGCTTCTAAGCTCTGAGAGGAGAAAAAAGTATCCCTGGAAATCGCATTGAAGGCCGACACCATCAGGGGTATCAGCTTGTCTTTAAAGGACTTGTAGTAAGCAATGGTAAAGCCATCAGGGCCCGGACTTTTACCCCCAGGTGTAGATTTGATAGCCTCCCTTAGCTCCCCCTCGGTGAAGGGTTTCTCTAGTATGTCTCTGTCTGGGCTTGAAAGAGTAGGAAAACCCACCTCCTTCAGGTATGTCAATATCCGAGCTGAATGCGTGGCGTCGTCTGCACAACCAGCCTGGGTCTCAAGATTGTATAGTTTGGTATAGTAAGTGTGGAAAGTACTGGCTATGTCCGAGGTCAGTTTACAGTCTCGGTCTTTACCATCCTTAATTGAAGCAATATAGGCCCTTGCTCGTTGCTTGCGCAAGGCCCTCGCCAACATAGTGCCAGGCCTATTGCCCCACCGGAAGAAACGATGTCTGCACCTACTAAAATCTAATTTGACTTTATCATTTAATAATTTGTTAAGTGCTGCCCTAGTCTCAGTCAGCTTATTTAACAGGTCGTTGGTCGCATAGCATTTATGTGTCGTCTCTAAATCTCTAATCTGCTGTAATAATTGATCCCGTCGGGCCGTACGTTCTTTCTTAACACGGGAGCCTAACTCAATGAGTTTCCCCCTCATGACACACTTATGAGCCTCCCAGATAGTAATTCTGGACACATCAGGAGTATCATTATCTGTGATGTAGTCATCTAATGCTGCGGCCAATTGATCTCTATAAGTTGTGTTTTGCAGGAGAGACTCATTAAGGCGCCAGGTGCACTTTTTGGTCATGGATTGAGTAAGTTGGATAGTTATTGATATCGGAGCGTGGTCCGACCAGGTTATTTGGCCAATGGATGATGCTAGGAGGTAGGGGAGGGCCCTATGTGAAAGAAACAGATAGTCAATTCGTGAGTAAACATTATGTGGATGAGAGAAGAAAGAGTAATCTCTTTCTCCAGGGTGTTGGAGGCGCCATGTGTCGACCAGTTGGTGTTCATGAAGCACTCGTCTGACCTTACAGTGTTGAGATCTACGCAATGTCGACCGACCATTAGAGGTGTCAAGTTCTGGTTGCAGGGTCCAGTTGAAGTCTCCTCCTACAATCAGAGTTCCCTCTGCTAGCTCTGCAACTTTTTCAAAAACCTGAGATATAAACAATGGTTGACCCTGATTAGGCAAGTATAAATTGACAAAGGTATACATTACATTGAATAGGTTACATTTAATCAGGAGTGCTCTTCCTTCAACAAGGCAAAATTTTTGGATGTTCGTAAAAGGAAGTCTTTTAGAGAACAAAGTGGCTACACCCAGTGTCTTACCCTCGCTATTATTACTTAAGTATGAGTTAGTATAGAAGCCATCTGAAAGCCGAGGGGCCACTCCTTGCTTAAAATGCGTCTCTTGGATGAAAACTACATCCGCTCCCATATTTCTCATTTCTTTCAATGCCCTTGATCTTTTCTCAGGGAGATTAAGACCCTTAGCATTAATTGAAACCAATTTGAGTTGAGCTGTCATGGGGGATCTATATATATCGGAATAGCACCTCTGATGTCAGACAAGCAAGCAAATTGAATCAGCAGTTGTAAGTACCAGGTAATCCTGAGCCTAAAGAATAATGAGAGGATTGTAAAAGTTGACATTACCAAGAGGACTAGGGAAGGAAAGCCACATGAGGAAAAAAAAAACGATACAGAGACAGACAAACCTGATGACATATAAAGACATAACAAATAACATACAATTAAACCGCTCCAGGGAAACGGGAGAGGAGGAGCCACTCCCATCTCTCGGAAACCTTGCTGCGGTGTGGGGTGAAAAAGGGGGGGTTAGCGACAGTAACTAACAGAACACAAAAGTAGTAAACATTCTATGAACTTTCAAGATAGAATCAGTAACAATATCAATATTGGTAACTAAAGCACAATAAGGCTTGTGGTTAGGAGATCCTTCGACCTAGTCAAGCCCTGAACTCAGACTTGCCAAAGAAACGCTTGAAAAACAGAGATTCTATGCCTAATAGCGATCCGAGTACACATCGGACTATAGACAGGTCAAAAGCAGGGTACATATACTTTGATAACCGTTCCTGCACACATCCTCAGATAGAAGGAAAGTCAGGCAGAGTCATGACAAGTATGGTAGATCATTACTCCAATATCTCAGCTACCATAACCCATGATTTCCTGGTCACATCGAGTACAGGAAAGAAATATCCCTGGCTAAAGCGTCAGATTATGTGTCCAGAGACTCTGGGGAATCACGTCGTCTTCTCCTGGAACTTCCAGAGCTTCCCGCGGTTTGCCAGGTATCTGGACCCGTCGGCTGCAGTCGGGCAAAGTGTTGTTGCCATTCCGGCAGAGGCATCACCTGTATTCCCAGCTGCGAGCAAAATGGGTTGATGTCTTGAGGTGATCTCAGAAACTCGGTCTTTCCATTATTGGACACTTGTAAGTTAAAGGGAAATCCCCATCGATATTTAATGTTCTTGGCCCGTAGTGCGTCAGTCAAGGGTTTAATCATACGACGCATCTGCAAGGTATTCCAGGAAAGATCCTGAAAGATTTAAAGTCTGTTTCCGTCATACTCTATGCCATCCAGCTTTCTCGATTTTTGGAGAATCGCTTCTTTCTGTACGTAATAGTGCAAGCGACAAATCACATCTCTTGGCCGATCAGAAGGGGAACCCCTAGGTTTCAGAGCCCTGTGAGCCCTATCAAATTGAATACTTGTAGAGAGATCCTGTTCAAGAATCCCATTGAAGACTTTAGAAAGAAAGGCAATTAGATCTGGTGTGGGTATCTCTTCAGGGATTCCCCGAATACGCAGGTTATTCCTGCGGCCCCTGTTATCCAGGTCGTCCACTCTACTTTGTAGTAAGAGAAAATCTTGGGCCTGCCGAGCTACAGTGTCGCTAAGACGTTCATGCCGAGCCACAGACTCATCTTTGAAATCTAACGTGGAAATTCTAGATGAGAGGCGAGTTAACTCAGCTTGTAAGGTGGCGACTTCCTTTTTAACAGTATCTTTTAGACTGGATTCCAGTAACTCAAAGTCTTTCTTAGAGGGAAGCTAGCTTTTGTTGGTAGAGATTTGACTAATTGCAGGATGGCCCCAATCTCTTGACTGGTGCTCACAGGGCATTCACTAGATGAGGAGTTAGTTGGGGTGGCCATTTCTGCAACCTGAGGTGCTTCAGGTGAAGACGGTGGGCTATTATCTTGTTCTGAAGAAGCGACTGTAGGATGTAGATATTGCCGTAGATCTTGACGTCTGGGAGTATCCCCAGATGTTCCGGTTTTCCGCTTAGACTGGCTTTTCTTATCTTTGCCCATTAGATGGATGCACCACGGTCACCAAGTGGTAGGTGGAGATAGAGATTAAGCTTGGATTTGTTATAAACCGATGTTCTGCTTTGTCACATGTCACTTCCCCCCAGTGGATGGATCACTCCGCCATTTAGCTAAGTCGCAATACAGTATAGATATCCCTTGTGAATAGGCAACGCACCAATTTCAGATACATGGTTGGAACCTGGGTGAGCCAATTGGCCTTAATGAAGGTAGATTTTCAGGCAATAGGTATAACCAGATGAGGTGCTCTGTGTTCCTAAATCTGCCCGCCTGACGTATACTCAGAACAATGTGGATGTGAGAGACTTTTATATGCAATAGTAGAGTTTGCACCCCATAAAATTCACCATAAGGTGGCAGCAGAGGCACACTTTTACGACTGTAGAGATCAGTAGTATTGAGAAGACTGCCTTCGTGGGTAATTGATGCATATATATGGACACTGACCAGAGTGGCCAACTGCCTGCAGGAAAACCTCCACAGAAAATTGGTACTTTAGGTAACTCACAGCTCCAGAGACCACAGGAAGACCCAGAGCTTCGCAGACCACCAGATCCTGAGAGTCGCGCCTCGCAGCCAGGTCTCACACATGGGCAGAGTGTACTGATTGGTTCCGCTGCGCCAGGGCACTCGATCCACGCCGGGAACCTCGGGGCCCGCGACCGGAAGTGCGGGTTCCGGTGACTTCCGGTTTCGCGGCCGGAGCAGCCTTCACTCCAGCAGCGCCACAGACTGGATAAGCAGCGTGCCCTGCAGTATGATGGGGACCCTCGCAGTCAGGTATGTACACAGTGCTGGTATAGCGGAGAGTCCGGCGGTCCTCCGCCTTTGTAGAAATAGGGCAGTTGGAGCAACAAAAAGATATTATCGGCCACAATCAACCCCCGGTGGTTCCAGATGCAGCGCTGATCCTCAGCGGCCTCCTGCGCTCTGTCTGGTGTCCCGATGGGACTCAGCTCAATCATGCAGTGCCAAGCCAGATGCAGCTACACTCGCCAGCCGCGGTAGGCCTCCCGCCATGAATTGCGTTATACGGTCTCCCCGGGGACCATAGACACACATAGAGGCATTGGGCGCCCACCTCTCGGTATCAGCCAAGCTCTCAGGGTATTTAGCGTGCTTGAAACCTCCAATAAGGCTTGATTTTTCAATCTGGAAAAGGAGCACAGTAAGAGTTGCGACCAGCCAGTATGGCCACCAAGCCACGCCCCTAGTTGCGTCCCACGGCTGAATTTTTTTGTATTTTATACAAGTGGAGGGGGGCCTAGAGAGACAGAAACCAAACTGGCTTTCTCCATGTCAATTAATATTGTACAGTCTATAACGGCTGAATTTTTTGTTTTTTTAAACAAGTGGAGGGGGGCCTATAGAGACAGAAACCAAACTGCCTTTGTCCATTTCTTTACATATTTAACTATAAGTGTAGGGTGTAATATACATCCAAAGACGATGGCTGCATTGCCAATATGCATAGATGGAGAGGAAGACAATCTGGTTTGTGTGTAGAATTAATGAAGGCCTACCAGGAATTAAACAGTTTTTTGATAATTTATTAGCTTTACAATTACATTACTTAACCAAGAAACAGGTGGAGCACTAAATTTGGTTTTATGCACAAAAACATTGATTTTCCAACAAAATAGCAAAACAAAACCAAACAAAACCAAAACCAAAACCAAAACACGCAATGGTGGTTTTGCAAAACCAAAACCAAAACACGACGGTAATCCAGATACAAAACCAAAAACAAAAACAAAACACGGGGGTCAGTGAGCATCTCTAGTTACAATAGAGTTGTCTGACCATGCATTCATTAGTTAACATCCTGGTACTCCGACTGCAAGTGTCTACATGTAGGCAAGAGTAAAACGCATAGTCCTTTTAGGAATGGTAGAGGGCCTGCCAGGTATCACAAAAAATCCTTCAGTTGCTTCTGTATGGGAGTTGGGGGTTGAAATTGGTTAAAATATTGCATTTTTCACCCTTACTTCACATTATGCATTGTCTAGGTGCAGATTTGCAGCAGTGACATGTACTTGCCCCTAACTCTAAATGAAGCCTGTGTCTGCAACACTTAGAAGTAGGGATGAGCGCACTCGGATTTATGAAATCCGAGCCCACCCGAACGTTGCGGATCCGAGTCGGATCCGAGACAGATCCGGGTATTGGCGCCAAATTCAAATGTGAAACTGAGGCTCTGACTCATAATCCCGTTGTCGGATCTCGCAATACTCGGATCCTATAAATTCCCCGCTAGTCGCCGCCATCTTCACTCGGGCATTGATCAGGGTAGAGGGAGGGTGTGTTAGGTGGTCCTCTGTCCTGGTAGATCTCGTGCTGTGCTGTTTAGTTCTGTGCTGTGCTGTTTAGTTCTGTGCTGTTCTGTGCTGTTCTGTGCTGTGCTGTGCTGTGCTGTGCTGTGCTGTGCTGTGTTCTGCAGTATCAGTCCAGTGGTGCTGTGTGCTGTGCTCTGTCCTTCTGAGGTCAGTGGTGCTGCTGGGTC
This sequence comes from Mixophyes fleayi, assembly GCF_038048845.1. NCBI lineage: Eukaryota > Metazoa > Chordata > Amphibia > Anura > Limnodynastidae > Mixophyes > Mixophyes fleayi. The sequence continues at coordinate 12,272,827 of NC_134403.1, forward strand.
CTGTGCTGTGTCCTGTTCAGTCCAGTGGTGCTGTGTCCTGTGCTCTGTGCTTCTAAGGGCATAGTTATTTCCCCAATATTCCCCTGTGTTTAAAAAAATAAAAAAAAGTTTTTTAAAAAAATACCAAAAACTACTTTAATTTTTTTTAATTACCACAAAATTTGCACAACCAATCCTGCAGTATAAGCCCATTGGTACTGCAATATTACCAAGTTCACACATTCAGCAGTAAAAGTCCAGTGGTACTGCAATATTACAAAGTTTACACATTCTGCAGTATCAGTCCAGTGGTGCTGTGTCCTGTGCTCTGTCCTGCTGAGTTCCGTAGTGCTGCTGGGTCCTGTGCCGTGTCCTGTTCAGTCCAGTGGTGCTGTGTCCTGTGCTCTGTGCTTCTAAGGGCATAGTTATTTCCCCATTATTCCCAAGTTTTTAAAAAATAAAAAAAAAGTAAAAAAAAAAAAAAAATTAAAAAAAAAAAAAATATATATAATAATTATAACCAAATTTGCAAAACCAATCCAGCAGTATAAGTCCATTGGTACTGCAATATTACAAAGTTCACACATTCTGCAGTATCAGTCCAGTGGTGCTGTGTCCTGTGCTCTGTCCTGCTGAGTTCCGTAGTGCTGCTGGGTCCTGTGCCGTGTCCTGTTCAGTCCAGTGGTGCTGTGTCCTGTGCTCTGTGCTTCTAAGGGCATAGTTATTTCCCCACTATTCCCAAGTTTTTTAAAAATAAAAAAAAAGTAAAAAAAAATAAAACATTTAAAAAAAAAAAAATATATAATAATTATAACCAAATTTGCAAAACCAATCCAGCAGTATAAGTCCATTGGTACTGCAATATAACCAAGTTCACACATTCTGCAGTATCTTGTGCTACATATAATGGAGACCAAAAATTTGGAGGATAAAGTAGGGAAAGATCAAGACCCACTTCCTCCTAATGCTGAAGCTGCTGCCACTAGTCATGACATAGACGATGAAATGCCATCAACGTCGTCTGGCAAGCACGATGCCCAATCTCCTAGTACAGGGCATGTAAAATCCAAAAAGCCCAAGTTCTCAAAAAACAGCAAAAAAAGAAACTTAAAATCATCTGAGGAGAAACGTAAAGTTGGCAATATGCCAATTACGACAAGTAGTGGCAAGGAACGGCTTAGGCCCTGTCCCGTGTTCATGACTAGTGGTCCAGCTTCACCCAAGGATCTAAGCCCTCCTCCCCCCCCCCTACAAAAAATTTAAGAGAGTTATGCTGTCAGCAACAACAACAAAACAGCAAAGAACTCTGCCTTCTAAACAGATGACATCACAAATCCCCAAGGCGAGTCCAAGGGTGTTGTTGGTTGTGAACCCTGACCTTCCCATCACTGTACGGGAAGAGGTGACTCCATCCAGCATTTGCAGCACGCCCTCTGCATATGCTGGAAGGATCACCCACAGTCCAGTTACAGATTTGGCTAATGAAGGTGTGAATGTTGTACACTGGGAGGAGGATATTGATGTAGCTGGCGCTGAGGAGGATGTTGATGATTATGATGCAGACAGATACCAAATTGCATTTCTCAATTTCTATTTATATTCTAGATTATATAACGGCTGAAAAGTTTTCTGTTTTACTCCTAGTGGAGAGGGGATCTGATGCAGACAGATACCAAACTGCCTTTGTCCATTTCTTTGTATATTTGAATTGCTAGTTCTACAGTCTATGCAGGCTGCTTTATTTATATTCAACTACAAGTGTAGGGCGGGGGGGGCATAGATAGCCACCAAAGTAACGTGGTCCATTTAATTTCACTTTCTAGCTCCACAGTCTGTGCAGCCTGCTTTTTTTTATCTTCAAAGTATTTATATTTACAAGCCTTGCAATCTAAATTAACTAGAGGTAGTGACGTGGTAGAACTCCAAAAGGCAGTTTGGAAGCCCCTGTACAAACTGGCTCTATTTTACCTGAGTTGTCCCCCCTCCAGTGTGTACTCGGAAAGAGTTTTTAGTGCAGCGGGGAACCTGGTCAGTGAGCGGCGAAGGAGGTTGCTTCCTCACAACGTTGAAAAAATGATGTTTATAAAAATGAATAATCAATTCCTCAATGAAGTACAGCACTGCCCTCCAGGTACTACAGAGGGACCTGTGGTTGTGGAGTCCAGCGGGGACGAATTGATAATGTGTGATGAGGAGGAAGTACACACTGTAGGGGGAGAGGAATCAGAGGTTGAGGATGAGGACGACATCTTGCCTCAGTAGAGCCTGTTTAGTCTGTACAGGGAGAGATGAATAGCTTTTTTGGTGTGGGGGCCCAAACAAACCAATCATTTCAGCCAAAGTTGTTTGGTAGGCCCTGTCGCTGAAATGATTAGTTTGTTAAAGTGTGCATGTCCTATTTCAACAACATAAGGGTGGGTGTGAGGGCCCAAGGACAATTCCATCTTGGAACTTTTTTTTTTGCATTATATGACCAATCAACAGTCGTTTGCCATGTTCAAAAAGTAAAACCAAATTTAAAAAAATTCAAGAAATTAAACCAAAAGTAAAATGCCGTGTCATAATTTAAAACAAGAGGTATTGACGTGCTCTAAAACTACTGTATTGTTGTTTATATTTTATAAACACTACACTTGAAAGCTTGAGTCTTTCAATAAAAAAGTAACTGTCCATTGCACGAATATTTGCAACAGGGACAATTTTAGGGTTAAGAAAGTCAACTAATAACACTTCGACGCTGTCTGTCTTTATAAACACTACACTTGGAAGTTGGAGGAGGTATTGTGGCCCCGGCACCAAATTTACTACCGGGGCCACTCCACTGTGCAGTCCATATTTAGGTGTATCAGATATTAAACAACGGTGACAGTTGATGCCCAATTTTTTAATTATATTGTGGCCTCGGTACCAAATTGTGTACCGGGGCCACCACACTACGCAGTCCAGATACTTGTTTGGTGGAATTCAGACCAGTTGAGGGTTTTATTATTATATTGTGGGGACCACTCTATCTATACCACACTACAACTCTATACCACTCTATTTAATACTTTAATTCTATTTAATACTTTAACTCTATTTCATACTTTAATTCTATTTAATACTTTAATTCTATTTCATACTTTAATTCTATTTAATACTTTAATTCTATTACTAATTACCATAAAGAGGAACTGCCGCTTCTATTTAATACTTTAATTCTATTAGTAGTTACCATAAAGAGGAACAAAATAAACCAATTTTACCAAAAGTATAATATGACTTAGACTTACAAACACTACACTTGAAAGATGGTGCCTTTAAATGAAAAAGTCAGTCTTCATTGCACGACTATGTGCAACAGGGACAGTTTTTTGGTTTACAAAGTCAACCAATAACACTTGGACCCTGTCTGTCTTTAACATACTTGATGGGATCTCAATGACGAATTGTCTGTACCATGTTTGGAGGAGGTATTGTGGCCCCGGTATCAAATTGGGTACCGGGGCCACCCCACTACGCAGTCCAGATACTTGTTTGGTGGAATTCTGACACGTGGAGGGTTTTTTAATTATATTGTGGCCTCGGTACCAAATTGTGTACCGGGGCCACCACACTACGCAGTCAAGATAGATAGATGCGTATCATAGATAAAGTACATTCAGTGGTGTGGGGCAAATTGAAAAATATTCAAAATGCACTGACATTATCAAAAACAAGAGGTTGTCACACGCTAAAACTCCAACATGTATATGACGGAGAGGATGGAGGAGCAGCCGTATGTGTAGTGTAATGCGGACCTGTTGAAGGTTTTTTATATATTTTATTGTGGTGCCCAGTGCCCACTCCTCTAGGCAGTCCAGGTACATTTATTGGTGCGATTCATAAAAGTTCAGGGTTTTTAATATATATTGTGGTGACCCACTCCTCTACGCAGTCCAGGTACATTTATTGGTGCGATTCATAAAAGTTCAGGGTTTTTAATATATTGTGGTGACCCACTCCTCTACGCAGTCCAGGTACATTTATTGGTGCGAATCAAACAAGTTGATGGTTTTCTTATTATATATATTGTGGTGACCCACTCCTCTACGCAGTCCAGGTACATTTATTGGTGCGATTCATAAAAGTTCAGGGTTTTTAATATATTGTGGTGACCCACTCCTCTACGCAGTCCAGGTACATTTATTGGTGCGATTCATAAAAGTTCAGGGTTTTTAATATATTGTGGTGACCCACTCCTCTACGCAGTCCAGGTACATTTATTGGTGCGAATCAAACAAGTTGATGGTTTTCTTATTATATATATTGTGGTGACCCACTCCTCTACGCAGTCCAGGTACATTTATTGGTGCGATTCATAAAAGTTCAGGGTTTTTAATATATATTGTGGTGACCCACTCCTCTACGCAGTCCAGGTACATTTATTGGTGCGAATCATAAAAGTTCAGGGTTTTTAATATATATTGTGGTGACCCACTCCTCTACGCAGTCCAGGTACATTTATTGGTGCGAATCCTAAAAGTTCAGGGTTTTTAATATATATTGTGGTGACCCACTCCTCTACGCAGTCCAGAAAGATACCTTGTTGCAACGTTTTGGACTAATAACTATATTGTGAGGTGTTCAGAATACACTGTAAATTAGTGGAAATGCTTGTTATTGAATGTTATTGAGGTTAATAATAGCCTAGGAGTGAAAATAAGCCCAAAAACTTGATTTTTAAACTTTTTATGTTTTTTTCAAAAAAAATCCGAATCCAAAACCTTAAATCCGAACCGAGACCTTTCGTCAAGTGTTTTGCGAGACAAATCCGAACCCCAAAAATAACGAAAATCCGGATCCAAAACACAAAACACGAGACCTCAAAAGTCGCCGGTGCACATCCCTACTTAGAAGTAACTTATTGTATATATTAATTTCACTTATCAGTGCAGCACACCTTGTATATAACTGTAGTGGAATGGAAAGAGTATAATTTTGTTTCAAGTATTTTCTGGGAGAGATACTTATTGTATAAGGAAATCCTATGGTTACTACGCATTTGGTTAAAAGCACGCAAAGGGGCATCTTGATTATCATTGCCACAGACTGATGTGTAATAGCTTTGTAAGGCCTTCTTTTGAGCAAATAAACACCATTCTGACTACAAGATCCTGCCTGATGCCTATTGCCTGATGTGTTCCTGTGACTTTCAGACAGGAGCTACACTCTTGCAGCTTGCCTGTTGCCTTAACCATATCTTGACTTTCTGGTTATCCTGGCTGGTCCTACTTTAACCAAGGCCTTTCCCACAACTGTGCTGCTCATCTCAGTTCCTAATGCCTCAGTCTCCTAATGTTGGCTTTCTGTGCCTCTACTAGAACATTGTGCAATCTTGTCTCCCTCCACTGGGAAGCACCACTGCAGTCCAGTGTATGCAATCACAAAACTATATCAATATCACCTTCCTCAGCCCAGATGATCCTTTTCATCCACTGAACTCCACTCTACCTACCTGCATGTTCCTGCACTAATAAAGCACTTGAAGCATAATTCCCAGTGAACATCCATTTCATATAGAGCCCAGACCTTACACCTCTACACTTAAATGGTTAGCAGAATTTCTATCTACTATCTATGGCCATATATATTTGTATATAATAATTCTTTGACATTTGTAAATTATATTCTGTAGGCCTATACTGTCTTTATAAGCCCAGTATTTATTAACACCATTTCTTCTGATCAGGCTGATCAGGCCAACCAGCCCACTTCAGAGCTTGTTGCATCTTCTTGTGTGGCCATTTGTGTGACAATCAAGTCTGATGTAGACATTTTGGTAATCTGCTCCAGTCCTTTGTAAAAAATATTGTTCATCCTGTATGCAGAAGATTTCATAATCTGTTTTCTTTGATTTAACCTGCTATTAGTTATTTAAATCTCAGACCCTTTCTTAAAGGTCATTTCTGTCATTGTAAACTGCAAAAATTTTGGGGTGCTAATTAGAGCTTTTATGAAAATCATTTATAGTGGCCCGTGTTCAGAATCAGCCTGGACTGCTTTTTTTAATATGCAAGTATTGAATACATTCAAATATGATTACAAGGTATAATTTGTATATATGTCTGTTTTGTGTAAGACAGAGACCGTAATATGGAAGTAGTCAGTTTATTGCATTGAAATGTAAATTTCTCATTGACATCATAAGATTTTCAGACTGTAATCAATGTTTTTATTTGCTCCATGGTTTAGCTGTGACGCCATTCCCAGATACTGTCACTCAGGGCAGGCTGGGCTGGTGCTGGGGGCCGGGGTGCATATGCCCCCCTGGGCCGGACCAATAGTGGGCTTACTTGGGCTGGGTCACTGGGCCACCTGCATTTTTTTGTTCCTATAAAATATGCTGCTGAGTCGAGTCTTGTCCCCCGGGTTAAAAATTGCCAGCCCTCCTCTGCTGCCACTGTCAGTCAGTCGTCGTAGTAAATTTCATAAATATGAGGAAACATGTTCACAATCTTAGGATTTAGTGAATCATAAATCCTTTGGTGCCATGGCAGAGGATCACTTACGCAATCTTTGTATGATTTGTACAAGGAGAGGTTACTTTTCGGTACAAGTGAATAATATTCTGTTTCTTTTGTACATTTCCCAGATACAACAAAATTTCGACCAGTACTTACCACTGATGCAGAGAGACCTATTGAGGCAGAGTCTTAGAGACATGAGCAGCAAATACACAATCTGCAGAGATGATAGCCAGATGGAGTCAGAGGGCAAAACATCTAACATTGCTTGACAGAGAAGGACAATGAGAATGCCGCTGGCTGAGTGTTGGAGTGGAGGAATATAAGAATGTCCATGGATGCTCTCATCATAATCATTGGCCTCATTTAAGGTTTCCTGTTATTCTGTGAGCAGCTTTGAGTCTCAGACACACAAAATCTATGTCTATATTCATACTCATTGGACATATATTGAATGTGCTAAGTGCCTTCTATCTGCCTGTTGGAAGAAAGCTGACTCAACCAGACTCACAGAGGTTATCAATAAAGTTTGGCAGGTTCACCACTTGTAGCATATAAGCAGTGTCATGTTTAAATAACCTTTCTCTTGTCTGAGGTGCTTCATCTCCAACCCCCCACAATCCCCCGCCTCTCAACCCTATTCTAACAATCCCCTGATCCTTTTACCCCCATAAAGCCCGCAACCAACATAACAACTCCTGTCCTCCATGTTTGGCTGCCATTATGCAGAAGCCAGAAATCTATTATTGCCATGAGAGAACTTACTTTGCAATTCCTATAATCTACTAAGCTTGGGTGTAAGAAATTGTTACTTTTTCAATGTGTCCCTCATTCCATCCCTTCCCCCTTTTCTTTTCTGCACCCTATCCCGCAATACTTTTTGAAAATTCAAAAAAATGTATATTAAAAAAAAGTCAGTATTTACAGTTGGACTTATTCATTTGTGTGGTGTTTTGGTGAATTTTAAATTAATGTTTAAAAAAGGAACGACTCCCTCTTAATAACACCTTTTAACTGCTCAAGTTTGGGATTGCCTTCACTAGAAAGTAACTTGTACATTTCCAATTGTAACTTTAAATTGATCTAAGGAAAGAGGAGTAAAGAGGAGTGTGGCAGTAGGTAGTTTAAGAATACTTCTCTTTATTCACGATGCCCATACTGTACATCTTTTACATGGTTAATAAGCAAAAACTGCCATCTACCCACCCAGGTGTGAACGCTTAAAATTGTGGACATTTTGGAAACTCTAACTAGGGTTTGCCCAACTGCAGGTTAGTGCTCATCTGTGCATAATGTGAAAAGGCTAAAATCTGCGTAATTACAGGCACTTAGACACATATGAGTGAACTCTAACTGAGACTCAATGCCACTGATGTTTTTATTGTATCTCTTACTCTCTCTCATATAATGTAAGTAAATTTAATTTCAGTATTCTGCACCTGGGTCATCTGCTTGATTTGTATTACAAGTAATGATTGAATAATGCTCATGCAACAGCAGATTCAATGAAAGTGCTGTAACTGACAGTTTGTCAATTATTCATTCCTCTAAGATGTCCCTATTTTGTTATGTTTGTCACAGTCTGATGGTCAGACTGCCTAGTTGAGCCTTACCTGCAGGGAGGCGCGGAGTCTAACGACACAGAAGGTATTCACCAGTGGCCCCCGCAAGGGGATTGGCCTTGGCCGCTTCTGTGTCGCAGGTCGCGGTTCTCTCAGTAAGTGCTAAGCGAGGCCCAATGGAGAGTCAAAGGAAGAGAAGTCTGAAACAGGTGAGTAGCGTGCAGCAGGTAAAAACACCAATGGTACACAGAGGTCCAGGTGACGCTTGGGAGCACTGTAACTGGAGCAGGATAGATGTTTCAGGGATCCAGGAGTAAACACATCTACACACTAGGAGAGATTCAAAGAACTGGCAAGGAATGAATGAATGTGGGTGCTTTATATAGTTTGGCCAATAGAGGGCACCAGCCAATGAGGAGAGATGGTTTTCTTCAAAAGACGGGTCTGGCATAGACAGATAAGCCGGGACCAGACCGAACGATCAGCAGGCCTGCTGTGTGATAATGCTAATACCTCATGCTCATATTAAAATACAACCTATTTACATACATACATAAATACCTACATACATAAAAACCTACATACAGTAGGAGAAGGGGCAATATGGCATACCACCATATCCACCCCCACTTCCACCACTGTACAAACATAAATATCTTCTACCTACATAAATACCTACATAGATAAATACCTTCCTACATACATACATACATACATACATACATACATACTGTGACAGAAGCACTTGTGGAAGTAATTGATGAGAGGTATATATGTCCCAGGTTTCTGTCGTATAAAACCACAGGGAGATTGTCTTTGTTGGTGGAAGAACTTCCCAAATATCCTTTCAGCTGCAGAAAGAGCCGGTGTTTCGCCCCTGGGGCTATGAATGGAGAGAGATGGGGAACAAGTCAGAGACCTGCTGAGTGACACTCTCATTGTTACCTGTAAGTTCTGTTATTTTGTTTGTGTGGAACATAAAACATGAAGGAGAATGCGAGCAGTGCACTTCAATTGAAGTCATATAAGCCAAAAATTTAAAGTGACAAGAGATCGTTATATTGTAAAATCCTATGGATCCTAATGTGGGTCATCGTCAGCAGCTTAAAAAAGCTAGATTCTGCTCTCCCCATGCACCAAGAGATAACATGGAGGACGCAATTAAGGCATTGCTATAGGCTAGGATGACTCAGCAGGAACCTATTACAGCTCAGCAGGAAGCTATTATGACTCAACAGGAAGCTACCATGGCTCAGGAGGTAGCTACCAGGGTGCAGCAGTTAGCCATTGAGGAGGCCCAGAAGCAACATCAATTGGTTGTTGAGGAGATCCAGAGGCAACAGCATCAAGATTGTGAAGCCCTAACACAGGTAGTGCAGTGTCTCATGGCCTTGTCTGAAAATCTATCCACGGAAGTCACAACTAGCTCCAGCTCTTTACCAACTAGTCATTTTCTCCAAAAGATGACCAAGAGTGAAAATGTTGAATATTTAACGACTATTTAATGACTATCAAAAGAAGCGCTGAGAGGGAAAGCTGCCTTATAAGTCAGTGGACAGGCCTATTGGCTCCTTTTCTGTCCAAGGCATATTTTGATTTAAGCCTTACTGATGCTAAGTGCTATGGTAAATTAAAAGCTGAAAATCTAACTCATTTGGGTGTCATAATGTCTGTTCGAGCACAATGAATTCATTGTTAGGGACACCAGGTGGATAAACCTCCCCACTCTCAAATATATGACCTCAATCATCTCACCAAAAAGTGGTTACAACTAGAGACATTGACAGGACCACAGATTGTGGAAAGGGTCATTATTAAACATCTAGGGCTAAATGTATCAAGCTGAGAGTTTTCCAGCGGGTTTGAAAAGTGGAGATGTTGCCTATAGCAACCAATCAGATTCTAACTGTCATTTTGTAGAATGCAATAAATAAATGAAAGCTAAAATCTGATTGGTTGCTATAGGCAACATCTCCACTTTTCCAAACCCGCAGTTTAGTAAATCTAGCCCTAAGACTTTATAACAATGTAATCAGATGCTTTAGATGTGGTGGCTTAGGACATGTTGCTGCTAATTGCCCACTAATTGTCCACTTACCTCTGAGTCTATGCAATGTGACACTGCTTATTACATTGCCGACTATCTTTCTGTGCCCAGGTAGCCTGCTCTGCAAGCCGACAGGTTGAGCCAGACAAAAAAACGTGTGTAGTTACTGTAGAAGGCAAAGGATTAAGGTTCTGCTAGATTCCGGTAGTCTGGTTACTCTTGTAAAAGCCGAGTTGATGAGTCCCTTAAAGTATCAAGAGAAAATTATAGTGATAACCTGTATATCTAGGGATACTTGGTATAATGTTACTGCTGAAGTGAACATAAAAACACAGTGCGGTCCCTTGGTAGTCAATGTGGGATTAGTTCCTTGTTGGATGTTTGATGCTATATTAGGAAGAGATTTTTCCCACTTCTGGAATCTATGGGGAACCCAGATGGATACAAAAGTAATTAACCCAGAACCATTTGTTAAGAAATAGGGTCATACTGGACTGAGGACTTTTTTTTCTTTACCCTTTTCTCACAGTTTAATGTACTTTTTAATCCTTAGTCCAATCTAAGTATATACCCCAGAGCATCGATTTATTTATGTGCATTGTTATTTCTTGATTTTAGGTACATTTTGTCCATGTTACCCCTCACATGGCAACGGTAGTAGTCATTTAAACGACTACCTAAATTCTGCCTTACTTTTGAATGACTGCAGAAGAACGATGGCTATGCTGAAAATGCCGGTTTTAAAGCGGCAATACCCGAACCCCACGCTATGTATAATGCAATACAGACGTGGGGTACGAGTATTGCCGCTTTAAAACCGAAATTTTCAGCAGGTCCTTATTACATGATGTCATTTTTATGTGCAGGGGTTTCCCTAATTCAGATTTCACACTACACGATCATTTACAGTTTCGGAAAAAACGTCTTGTCACTTATATGGTAAGTAGTAATTTTTTTATTGTAGAGATTATAACCATCGTTCTTCTGCAGTCATTCAAAAGGATGTTGGAATTCTCACCGAACCCCACCCTATGGCAATGAGTCAAGGTTTATTATATCAAATGTCCAAAAAAGAAGAAGATGTTGTACAAATAATTGGTTATCATAGGAGCTTGTTCCTGGGATCTTGTTCCTTGGCAATAAACAAAAGACCAGACAGATCTTGAGTTACAGCAGATAAATTGCAGGACCTTGGAATTATAGGTACACTTTCAAACACCTCAGCATGTTCCTGTAAAAAACTACAGGGCAGAGCTTCAACTTTGGTGTTCTTTGACCCTTGTGTGAAGGAGATGATGAAATAAAATCAAGAAATGAAAAGAGCCCAGTGAGCCTTATGGGGATTAATTCTTATTGCTGACTCAATATATTATAGGTTTTAGTGAACAGTGTACATTCCTCAAACAGCATTTTATTGACCAATAAATCCCATTTGCCTATGTTATAATTAATTTCTGTAGATGTAAGTTTTTCTGGAAAAGAATGCACAAGGATCTAATATACCATAATTTCTCCTGTTCTGACACAATACAGCCCCAGCCCCCACTTCTTAGTTATCCACCACAACAATAAATGGTGAATTGGTTTCAGTATTTTGCAAGACAGTTGCTGAGATAAAACCATATTTTAGCAGTTTAAAAGCTGTCAAAATTTTGGATGACAACACAGATGGATCAGATACCTTTTTAGTCATGGTGGTGATGGAGGCCACAATAGAGAAGAATGATTTAATAAAATGTCTGTATTAATTAGAGAAACCCAGAAATCTCTGTATGTCCTTGAGATTGCAGGACAAGGTCCAATCGATAATAGCTTGTACTTTAACAGGAATCATACAGAACTCACTGGGAGAAATAATATATTCCAGAAAAGCCACCTTATCCACTTCAAATTCAAATTTCTCAGGTTTTCAGCATGCAACTGATATTCTCTTAATTTTAAAGTAGGATTTTGACCTAATCACATGTTTCTCAGAGAGTAAGAAAAGATGAGGATGCTATCCAAGTAAACTACTTTAAAGTTGCCTATATATTCTATTTTGTTCACAAAATCTTGATAGACAGTTGAGGAGTTACATAATCCACTTGCAACTTGTAGCGCCACAAATAGAAGTGTTAAGTGCTATCTTCTAGACATCATCTGTTTTGACCCTAATCAAATTATAGGCTTCTCTGAGGTCGATTTTATAGAATACTGTAGTTCCCCGAATTTGAGCAAAGAGTTCTGAGATTAAGGGAAGAGGTTGTTTGTTTATAATGTTGATTTGGCTAAGACTCCTATAGTAAATACAGGGGCAAAATTCCCCATCTGTTTATGCAACAAAAATGATCTAGATCCACAGGGATGTGAATGGTCTAATGAACCTTTTTTCCAAATTCTCCTTAATATATGTTTCTATGGCCTGAAGCTCAGTGTTGGTAAAGAAAATATCTTAGAAATTGTAGTTCCTGTTATAAGTTCAATAGCACAGTCTCGATGGGGAGGCAACCTGTCTGCAGATTTTGTACAAAACACATTATTAAATTCGGCATATTGTGCAGGGACATTCTAAATACATGTAGTAGCCCGTCAGATAGGTGGTGATAAACATAAATTCTTACACTTCTTCTAACATTCTACTATCTCTATCTCATGTGGCTCTACAAGTAAGTACTTTAAATGGTGCCCCCATCTGGAAAAAATAAGTATTTCCACATCAGAAAAAAATATTATTGCCCCACTGGTAATGAAAGAGTATGCCACTATAAAATAATAAAATATATTTTTTTCCTTACATATAATTATTAATGAAATTTGGTTCACTAATTTATTCATAAAATAATTTAGTCTTGTAAGATAATAATCATTTTTGCCCCTCTAAACAAGAAATCATGATTACCCTCACAATTAAAACTTGTATTGTTCCTCCTGTTATGCTAAGAATGTCCAGATAGCTCTAACAGAATGTATTTTTTTTCTGCTGAATCTCGCGTGAGTTTCTACTTATGTTTAATTTCCAGCGAGTTTTTGTTGAATCTCTGTCAAGTTTCACTAAACCGCCGGCTGGATAGGTGTTTAAAATCAACACACATCACCGGAGATTGGAGTTTGGAACGTCAAAATCACAGGTTGATATATATGGCGACTTTGCCCATAAATTCACCGGAGATCTTTAGCTGTTTGCAGTGATTTGAAATCGCTGGAAAAAAATCACAGCTTGATACATTTACCACCAGGTGGGTTTTTTCTTATTAACACTTTGCCACACACCCATCCGGAGGCTCAGGTGAGTGCACAGTGTGAGTATCTCTTTATTACAGTTTACACTACTCCAACCATATATTATTCCCTCTGCATGTTCTGACAGCTCCAGTCCCATCTCCATTCTGAGTCCCAGTAGCTCCTATTGTCAAAGCATTGCTCTCCCCCTCTAGACGTTAGGCTCTCATGCACAGGGCCCCCACTACCCTCAGTCTTATATCTACACTTCAATCGTCAATTTCATATTTACTGTTCTGATTTTTTGTGTTATTTGTATTTACTGTGGAAGAAGGAGAATGAGAAGAATGTGGGGACTCATGCTGTGTTTTGTGCAATAACATGATCATAGGGTCTTATTTCAGCCATTACCAGACAGGTAGGAGAATTGCCAGTAGACATCATTTTACCAGTTCTCATGTTATATATATTATAAATTGCCCCATGAGCTTTTATATGTGAGCAAGACCCTTTGAAGGAATATATTGCTAACCAGCACTCTAGAATAAGAGCAACACTTAAAGACAAAAAGTCTGACCAGCCAGCGTTGAGTTTTGGAATTTTTTACATGGTGTTCCCGACATACATTGTATGTCTATTGAATGGATATCAACCCTTCTAGAGGTGTCAATTTTGCAAATGTACTACACAAGTTAATATGTTATTGGATCCTTCACCTACAAACACTCCATCCAAAGTATCTCAATACCCAACTGAGACTCACCTGTTATTTAAAGGACGATTAGCTTCATCCCTGAGATCAATGATACATTAAATTATTCTGGGGGGTGTTCGGTGGATGGGAATAAAGCATCACTAGTTAAAGACAAGTAGTTAACTGGATGATGGAGGATGGCATTCAACTATATTCATTATAATTTAATAAGTGACCTTTTACATAATTGTCCTGGAGTGAACACAATAAGAGATTACAATCATTATCACACTGTGATCATGAAATCTAGGATAAACTTTGGGAAATTTAACTATTTCACAAAATCCTTCATATAGTCTAGGTTGGTTCTATCCACCTCTAACATCCTGATCCATTTTCAGAAAAAAAATCTATAATCGACTTTATTTTAACGATAGAGCTTAAGTTGTCTATATCAATCCTTTGAACTCTATAATATGTTCTAGATCTGGTGCATGGTGGCTGTGTATGATGAGTTACTGATATAATCAAGTATCAGAATGATTATGATATACAAGCAGTCTGATATACAATCGTCTTTGGAACCATATAAATCTAAGCATAATGATATCAAGATATAGCATATTTATTGACCATTAAGATACAGTGAGAACCTTGTGACACCTTCTGGAACTTTCTATCCCATACAATATATAATAATAACTTTGTTTAACAGTCACTTTACCAATTCATGCAACTATAGTCTTCCTCCAGACAAGGTTTCATGCAATTATGGCAATCATATAAAGCAAAAAGAAGAGAGAGAAAGAAATGGATTGTTAGAGCACTCCTAATCCGGTCTGAATAGTTGAGATAATCTCTCATATTCCAGGAGAATACCTGGTCTAATAATAATAATATGGTAGGAACATATCAGATGGTCCAATAGTAGAATTAATTTGGTATTGTTATAGGGCAGATGCCTTTATTGATAATAATAAGTTAAAAACATATCTCTATTGAGATTGTAATACCCTCTTAATAGAAAAAGTGAAATAAAAGAGAAAAATAAACGTGCAAAAAACAAGTGCAAAAGGTGTATAAAATAATACCACGGACAGTAGAGCTAGGAAGGTAGCAGGGGTATGTTATTATTTATATAATCCAATGAGAGAAAGCAGAGTAATATTAAATGGGATGGTTCCCAAAAATGGTTTGCCAAGTCTCTGTACTTATTTAAATATTTATAAGTCCTGACAAATAATAGATTCCAATATGATGTTATATAATGTCTATGGTCTTTATAATAGACAGGTAGTAAGATCCAATTAATCGCCCTTGGTGTTAGGACCAATCGCCCTTGGTGTTTAGAACTATGTTTCCCATCATGTACTACACAGAGGGAGAAGTAAAATAGTTTTTGCTTACTCCAAAGCACGGCCTTGCAGCATTTTGCTACAAGCACCCTCAATGTTTGCATTTTAAATTATTTACATTTAGATCCGTTCACTGTAACGCATAGCCAAAATGAGATTTTACTTCTAAAACATATGTGGAGCATCCTTCAGCAGGTCGCAAGAGGACAACTAATCTGGAAGGTAGACATTGTTAACCATTATTTAGTTGTTAAAGGTTTTTGTTTTTGGTACAGTGTCCAGAATTCAATTGACAAACATGTTAGTTCCTATAAACTTACCTTGGTTATTTCACCACAGGAACCTCATCATCTCTGCAAGGCCAGCGCCAGTCTGCGCAGATGTCACCTTCTGACGACACACAGGAAGAAGAAGAGAAAAATTGTCAATCCGCTCTAAAGCCAGGACAAACCTCAATAAGTATCATATGTTATATGTTATATGAGGGGGTGCTCCCTAAACTAGACGAATCTAGAACATAAAGGGAATCAATTGATGATGGACATCAACTGAAAAAAGTAGTGTATGGGGCACTCCTGTCCCTAAGAGTTTTATAAAATCAACTTTATTAATGATTATTAAAAAATTTTTATCGGATATGAGACTAGGCGAATTATTAAAATAAAGAGGTGATGAAAATAAAGACAAGTGATAAAGATGATTAAAAATGCCCTTCCGGGAAGCCGGTGGTAACAAAATTGTGACACTTATAATTGACTGGGGAAAATACCCATAAGTGTAAACCTTGTATCAATTAAGTTCAAAATAGCACAGTTTATTCAGATTAAATTTCATATATTCATTGATACATTGTGTTTCACATATAGTCAGCAAATGTGTCCACTCTGATTAGATAACAGTGATTCTAATACACATGCGCTTCTAAGGGTTTAAAGTTGTTAAGGCCGCTAGGATATTGAGGTCTAACACAGATATTGTGGAAAACTTAGGTCTGGATGTATATAATTTCAAAAGTCAGGGTTAATAACCTGACTTATGTGGGTTCTTGGAGGTTAAGAGTTTATACATATAGTCCCAACAATTGAGATTGGTAGCTCAAATTGATATATAATATCCTCTCATATGATATGTGAAAGAGAGGGATTGTTATTATCATGACCACAGAGGATTTTCCTCTACAACATATCTGCTGTATTGTGAAATAAATAGGCTCTGCCTATACTCATACTGATAGCGAGACTAGCGGTATTGAAGGACCATAAGGACTAATCTTTCTGGTCACCCTGCTATAATAGGATAGTGGTACTAATATAGACCTTAAACACAGCGCATTACAGCAGTCTAAATGAACTGCAAGATTGAACAGAGTGTGGCACGATCACGGCTGGCTCCGCTAACCGGCTTCACACTTCCGGGTGTGTGACGTCACGCGTCACACATGACCCGACGTACGTTTCGCCCTATCGGCTTAGTCATGGCAATTTTGTGACCACCGGCTTCCCGGAAGGGCATTTTTAATCATCTTTATCACTTGTCTTTATTTTCATCACCTCTTTATTTTAATAATTCGCCTAGTCTCATATCCGATAATTTTTTTTTAATAATCATTAATAAAGTTGATTTTATAAAACTCTTAGGGACAGGAGTGCCCCATACACTACTCTTTTCAGTTGATGTCCATCATCAATTGATTCCCTTTATGTTCGACACACAGGAAGACACAGTCATCACTTTGGAGATGGTAGATGTCCCCGTTTCTATGCGCCAAGAACAAGCAACTGCCCCTGCGGAACAGTCATCCGAGCAACAAGCTGCAGCTCCTCGGATGGATACAGGGCGAGAAATGGCCCAATCCATTGCAAATTTCCAGGCACAACAGTGTCAGTTTATGGACAGCCAAACGAGACACATGTCACAAATTGCGGCCCATTTGAGGCTGATACACCGCTCAAATAGTCAACTCCCTGCTGGAAGCAACCGTCTGGCAACTGCTTTGGAACAAACTAATGTGCAGCTGGCACAAATGACGGGGGCTGTGGAGGCCTTACATTCCACAGTACATGAGGGGAATGCCAATGTCACCCAGCTGGCAGGGCAACTTCATTCTGAAATTGTAGCCCGTTTACCGGCACCTATGTCTTCAGCCACCACCAGTGCCACTAGTACGCCTACCACATCTCTACAGAGTACTCCTCCAAGGAGAGGTGCTCGCACCAGGGGTGGGCGAGGGAGGGGAGAGAGTGGCACCAAGCATAGCGATATGCCTGCAAAAAGGCGTCGCTAGTACAATGTTTCTTATTGCTTAATGTTTTCTAAAGTTTCTATAACCATTATACGTTATTATTATTTATTGTGTTCTGCAATAAATGCAGTTAAATTTCTATGGTGTCAGTCTTTCTTTTCTGCACATTAAACAAGAGTATACTGATTTTTTTTAAAAACTATGCACTAATTTCACTTAAACATTGACCTCTGACTGTCACATTCCAGGGATGTTCATATTTACCACATGAGGAGTACACACTATCCTCTTTTTAAAGGTTAAAATTTACAAAACATTTTAACTACAAAACAAACATTACACTCACATAAAACACATTTTAGAGCAATAAATGTTTATCATACTATGTACTTACACGTAAAGTAGTTTGTAATGAGACAGTCTCTAATCTCCCTTCCGCCCTCTGTGCTCTGCACATCACCAGATGTGACACGTACCCCTTCTTCTTCACTGTCTACTGTAATAATCGGTGGGGTAAGTTGATGTAAAGCCAGGTTATGCAGCAGACAGCAAGCCAGGACAATCTCAGATACCTTTTCAGGTGCATACATAAGCACCCCACAAGATTTATCAAGGCACCTGAACCTGGTTTTCAAGAGTGCAAACGTACGTTCTATGACACCTCTAGTGGTTATGTGTGCCTCATTGTATTGGTGCTGTGCAGGAGTCTGAGGATGCAGCAGAGGAGTCATGAGCCAGGAGCGACACTCATATCCTGAATCTCCTGCAATAAAAGTAAAATGTTAGCTACCATTTAATTTGAGCATGTTGTACAGCAGTTAGCATATGTGAGTCCATTTGAGCAAGGATAAGGGATATATAAAACATGCAAAGTACATACCCAAAAGCCATCCCTCCGGCATTTCACCACTTTCAAATTTGGCATAAAGGGTAGACTGTCTCAGGATAAAGGCATCATGACATGACCCAGGATAGCCTGCAACAACACTCATTATACGCTGGTTAGCATCGCACACAACCTGCACATTCAGGGAGTGGTAATGATGGCGATTAACAAAAACCTCTGCCCTGTGGTGAGGTGGTCTCAGGGCAATATGAGTGCAATCTATTGCACCCATTACATTAGGGATACCTGCGACCCTATAGAAAGCTCCCTTGAGCTCATGCCACTGTGACTCCTGGCTGGGGAAGCTGATATAGCTAGGGCACACTCTTTTAAGGGCACCTAAAACCTGTCCAAAATGCCTTGAAAATGTCGGCTGCGTTATGCCAATCACTCTGGAGGACACAGATTGAAAGGAATATGTTGCCAAAAAGTGAACTGCACACAGTAGTTTGTGTAGTCCTGACACTGCATTAGAGCGGCTGGTTGTAGGCTCCAAATCATCCTTCACTTGCTCATACAGTGCCATGAGGTTAGTACAATTGAGGCGAAACATTTGTACTACCTCCACATCAGCCAAAGACTCCAGATTCAAACGCACTGGAAATGCACGCGAAGTGCGGGGTCTTTGCAGGCTCCGCGGAACAGATGCCAACTGCTGTTCATCCTCCTCCTCCTGGCGCCTTTCTGCCTCCATCAGGTAAAAAGCTGCAAACATACACTGGCAAGAATGCACCACATTACCTGCAAAAGCCATTCTCCAACAAACCCACACCTGCCAAATAATGAGGGGCCCTTTTTGTAAGCATCATGATTAACTGGTGGGCAATAGATGGTGATTGTCTGTGATTGCTTCAGGCAGAAAAAACATTTTTCACATGTGGATTGCATTAGCATTAAAATAAGGGTTAACTATGTAATGCAACAATTCCCATCCTAATTTCTTAGAGGCAACAGTATTCTAGTGGATTTTTGGAAAGTAAAAAACAACTAGAAAAGGAAAGGTGAAATGAGATTTTACTATGCAATCATACTGGGTGAAAAAATAATGCAAAAAAAAAAATAACAGTAGCCTGAAATTTCATGACACTTTGCCCATTTTCTATACACGGTCCTAATGGGTCATTGGACATGAAATAGGCCTTTCTCTTATGGTCTGATTGGCAAAATACCTGAAACAGCACACTGTTTGAACCATCATGCCGCTCACAAGCAGCGCTTTCAATTTGGTCTTTTGAATGGCGGTTTTCCGGTGGCTTTATAAACCCCCTAATAGTAAATCCGGCTGTTTGTATGTTGAACATTGTTGAAACCGTCATGGCGCTTTATACAGAGGCGGGTTTGAAAACATCTTTTCTGGTCGTTTGGACGGCGGGTTTAGCCTTAGTAAATCCGGCGATGGCTAAACCGCCGCCAAACCCGCCGAAAGTCAGCGGGTTTACAAACACGCCTGATAGTAAATCTAGCCCTAAGTCTCTATAATTAAAGTGACATGTTCATTTTGGAAGGGTCATCTTGACCTTATGTGTAGCCAATATTTCTTTGGCCTTATTCAGATATTGTGAAATACTGGAAATTTACTAAAAACATGTCTCTTGTTATGTAATTTCTGTATTGTGCAATATGTGTTTTTTCGTTTTCTTAAACCACAGAAACAAAGTTCAAATTCTTTGGTTCATTCTATTGAACTAATTGGTAATATAGGGTTTTTCTTAATAATTACTTTGACAGATGCTGCATAAGGAAGTGCTACCATTTACCCCAGGAGACGGCACCCCTGTTGAGGAGATCCGGAGGCAACAGCATCAAGACAGTGAAGCCCTAAAAGCGGTAGTGCAGTATCTTGTGGCCTTTTCTGTAAAAGGTCACAACTAGGGCCAGCTATATACGAGCTAGTCATTTTCTGCAAAAGATGACAAAGAGTGATGATGTTGAAGCCTATTTAACGACTTTCAAAAGAACCACTGAGAGGAAAAGTTGGCCTTAAAGTCAGTGGGCAGGCCTATGAGTGTAGTACGAGTCAATGATAATGTAAACACCGACAATGTTTACACCTACATAATTATTCCGATAGTGAGGAAAGCGACCTGTAAAAAACAGCTACTTGTAAACAGGCAGACTGGAAATCCGATGTGAGGAGAGGGCGACACTTGTAAATGACGTAAGTTGCAAGCGCGACTTTGATTTTTTTTTCCTTAAAGCAGGAACGCACAAATACATTTAATGCTGGTAATCTGAAATGTATTCCTAACCCTAACCCCTAACGTAAAGGTAATACTTACATGGGTCCGTACTTTGCTGCTTTAAAATCCGAAATGTCCCAGTCACACTTGCAAGTGACGTAATTTGGAAGTGTTGCCCTCTCCTTACATCGGATTTCCAGTGTGTCTGTTTCCAGGCAAGTAGTTATTTTTGACAGGTCGCTTTCTTCATTATCATATTAATTCTATATGTGTAAACACTGTTGGTGTTTACATCCGCGTTAATATGATTACCACTGAGGCCTACTGGCTCCCTTAATGTCCGGTGAACTGGAAAATACATATTTTGATTTAAGCCTTACTTATACCAAGGGCTATGATAAACTAAAAGCTGAAAATCTGACTCATTTTGGTGTCATGATGTCTGTTCGAGCACAACAAGTTCATCGCTGGGGATACCGGGTCGATAAACCTCCCCGCTCTCAAATGCATGACCTCATCCATCTCACCAAGAAGTGGTTACAACCAGAGACTTTGACAGTGTCACAGATTGTGGAAAGAGTCATTATGGACCAAAGTCACCGATCCCTGCCTTTGGTTCTGCGCAATTTGGTAAACCACAGGGTGGGGGCTGAGGAACTGATGAGTGTAACCCATCGGCCCCTAGTTCCACAACGGCCATCTTCAGTATCTTCTGGTAGGAATGTTTCAGGGGAAAAGGGGTGGTGGAATGAACTGAAACATCCAGAGACTGTAGACACTGAACCTGGAGATTTGCCCGCTGTGACAAGAAGATTCCCACCTTTTATAAAACATAGAAACACAGAGTTTGATGGCAGATAAGAACTACTTGGCCCATCTAGTGTGCCAATATTATTAACCTATGGTAGCCTCCAACCTTATTTAATCTTAACTTTTTTGTAAGGATGTAAGACTTGATAACAATGTGATCAGATGCTTTAAATGTGATGGCTTAGGCCATGTTGCTGCTAATTGTCCACTTACCTCTGAATCTATGCAATGTGACACTGCTTATGTACATTGCAGAGTATCTTTTTTGTGCCCAGCTAGCCTGGACTGCAGACTGACAGGTTGAGCCAGGCAAACAAATGTGTGTAATTACTGTAGAAGGCAAAGAGTTAAAGGCTCCGCTAGATTCTGGTAGTCAGGTTGCTCTTGCAAAAGCAAAGTTGGTGAGCCCCTTAAAGTATCAAGATAAATCAATTGGGGTAAACTGTGTACGTTGGGATACTTGGTATTATGTTACTGCTGAAGTTAACATAGAAACACAGTGTGGTCTCTTGGTAGTCCCTGTGGGATTAGTTCCTTGTTTTATGTCGGATGCTATATTTGGGAGAGATTTTTCCCACTTCTGGAAGCTGCGGGGAGCCCAGATGGTTAAAAAAGTAAGTAACCCAGATCAATTTGATAATGTTACTGATACAGTGGCAGTGAGAATGTTCCAGGAGTCTTGATTGGGGAGTCAGAAAATGTAGCAATGGAGCATAGGATAGTGTACCGCCTATGGACTTAGGAAATGTTGTTGAAATAGTTGACTATATGTCTGATCTTGAAGTGAGAAAATATATTTTTGCCTCAGAACACTTAAAAGACCCAACTCTGATAAAGGCTAGAGAGAATGTATATTTGGTTGATGGAAACCCAATAGAGCTTGATAGTAGGTTGTAATGCCCTCACATGGCAATATGTCAAGCTTTATTTTCTCAAATGTCCAAAAAAGGAGAATATGTTGTAGAGCAATTGATAGTTCCTAAGGCATATAGAGCAACAGACCTTGCTCATGGTCACATAACTGCAGGGCATCTAAGTGTAAAAAAAGCCTCAGATATAATTTTGCAGTTTTTTTGCCCAGAGGTCTATAAAGATGTATCAGAGTACTGTGCATCCTGCTCTCAGTGTCAATATCATGCTCCCAGGTCATATTATAAAAGTCTACTTGACCTGTTACCCATTTTTGAGGTCCCATTTGAGAGAATAGCTATGGATTTGGTCAGACTTCTAATAAAGTCTATCTGTGATCATCAGTATATTTTGGTGAAAATGGATTACGCTATCAGATACCCAGAAGTGATACCTTTCCGCAATACATCTACAAAGACAGTTGCCAAGGAACCACCTTGAGAAAGATTCAAAGAATGGGACTACCCTTTCAACGCTTCAAAAATCTACTGCAGCGGTTAAACTCACTAGTAACTAACACACAAGTCAATGATATACAATAAATACAATATTAGCAAGTAATTCTGCACTGTATATCCCCCAATGAAAAGATAAAATTGAGTTATACTTAAATTCAAGGCATTTGGCATTTGATTGGTCTGTTTAGATCTTCAAATAATAAAGCACATGAAAAAGAAAAATACACAATAATACCGCAACACTGTGAATAAAGTTGCAAAAATAAAATCATATATATTAGAAATAAGATGTAATGTATATTTCTTCTGGTTATCCTTCCACCAAATGATTGCTAATAGTGTACATAAACAAAGCTGTGTGGATCACGGCTTCACCGATTAGATGACCCCTAAGCGGACCTAATCACAGGACTCTTTCTTTCAGATTTTCATATAGATAGCTACGTTATTGTTCAATTTCTTGGTTAGTACGACAGAGCCACAAATGCAGTAGAAGACAAAAAATATAAAAAAATTGAATGCAATACGTTTAATTTTTTTTTAATAACAATTAAAAGGTACAAGGATACTCCTACCGGAGTACAGAGGTAAAAAGCATGGAAATAAGATGAAACATACCGCGAAATCGATGCTTCTGTTCCTCCGTAGTGTGGTAAGAAAAAAAGGGTATAGAAGTCCTCCAAAGATTGTAAACACACTTCACCAACGTGTTTTGACCTCCAGCAGTAGGTCTTTATCAAGGTAGCGCGTCAACAATTCTTGATCTCTATATATAGTGTATGGCGATCACATGATCATAAATTCAAATATACAAGCAAAACAATTTAATGCTCATTAAACAATAATGAGCTTGTCACATAAAATAATCGAGCAAACAAAAAAACATAAAACATATAAAGAAATGAGCCAATCTCAATAATATTAATCTACCGCTACACTTCTGTGTTAGCGGATCCAAACCTCGTTTTCAAAATCAAACATAGTAATAGAAGTTTACATGTCACATGACTACAAATAACAAATAGCGGCTGGAACTAATGACGGATCATCACACGCCACTGTACTTCCTATTGGAGATTCAGGCTTCGTTCTAAAATATGTAATAAACATTACATTTAAATCACTTTTTGAACAACTAATATCAAATGTATATGAACCATAATGTTTTAGATGAGAAATAAACACAGGGCTCGGATTTATAAAATAACAAGCAATACAAATTAAACAATGCAACTTAATACTCACTGAACAAGGATTGTCACATAAAATAATCAAGCAAGAAATGATAAAACATATAAAGACACTCGAAAAATTAACCAAACACTGATAATATCAATCTACCGTTACACTTCCGTGTTAGCGGATGCAAGCCTCATTTTAGAAATCAAACATGATAGTGAAGATTCACATATCACATGACTACAGATAACAAATAGCGGCTGGAACTGATGACAAATCGTCACACGCACTGTACTTCCCATTGGAAATCAAAGTCTCAACGTTCATGATGTAAATCTAAGTAAAATTCCCGGGAAACCTGCAACGTTCTTCCACCTGATGTTCTGTTGCTGGTGGAGATGTCTCCTTTCTACCATAGGAAGAAAAGGACTCTTAAACCCTCACATTTCAACCCTTTGCATTGGGTTTTTATCAAGAAACCAAAGTAATTATTCCACCAGTCACTAGCTACAGGAATAACGCTAGTGGGCTGGAAAAGAGCAAATGTAGTCCAACTGCACAAAAGTGGAAGCACAGAAGAGGCGAACAACTACCGACCAGTGAGAATTACAGTAGTAATCAGTAGTAGGGAAATTGATGGAAATTCTCCTGAAAGAAAGAGTTGTTGAATATCTCCATTAACTTACAGGATCCCAAACAGCATGGATTTACTAGGGGGAGATCATGTTAAACAAATCTTACTGACTTTGTCGACTGGGTGACTAAAGTAATAGATCAAGCAGGGCCGTAGATATAACTTATCTAGACTTAAATAAGGCTTTAGACACTATTCCACATCACAGACTATTAAAGAAACTCGAAAGTTTGGGATTGGATTCTAGGATGCTTGAATGGAAAATATCTTAATTGCAGGATAGAAAACAGAAAGTTGTAGGAAATAGAGTACATTCACAAAAGGGAAGGTTATAAGTGGAGTACTTGTACCAGAGTTTTTTAAATATCTTATTGGTGACATTGCAAATGGTATTGAAGGCCTTTTTGCAGATGACACAAAGATATGCAACACGTTAAACACACCAGGAGGGGTAAAACAAATGATTGATGATCTAGGTAGACTAGTGGAATGGTCAAGAGAGTGTCAACTACTGTCTAATGATCAAAAAATACAAACTCATGCACTTGGGTCTCAAAAGCTCAAATGATAATTATAGTATCAATGACATAATAATGGAAACTACTAAAGAGGAACGGGATCTAGGAGTCAATATTTCAGGTAACTTAAAGGCAGGTAGGCAATATAACAAAGCAATGAGAAAGGCAAGTCAGATGCTTGATGGCATAGGGAGAGGAATCAGTAGCAGAAAGAAAGAAGTAATAATGGGCTCAGTTCTGGAAGCCATATCCCCAGAAGGATATAAACAAATTAAAGACTGTACAAAGATGGGAAACTAAAATGGTGCATCGCCTACAGCACAAAATGTACACAAAAAGAATAAAATATCTTAATATGTATAGTTTGAAGTAGAGAAGGGAAAGAGAAAGAGGGCTACATTATAGAAACTTTCAAATATATCAAGGGTTTTAACAAGGTATAGGAGGGAAACATTCTTCAAAGTACTAAAACAGAAGAACATGCACTGAAAGTGGGGGGAAGTAGGTTCAGAAGAAAATTTGAGGAAAAATTTCACAGAAACAGTAACAAATAAATGGAATAGCCTCCATCAAAGGTGGTAGAGACTAATACAGTAGAGCAATTTAAATATGCTTGGGATAGACATAAATATATCTTTACAAAGAATGAAGGATAAAATAGGGTTTGGAGTTACTATAGGTTACATAATGGGCAAAGTAAATGGGATAAGTGGTTCTTATCTTCCGTCCAATTCAAAGTTTCTATGCAACCTGGCAGACCTGAAAGATGTCAATACGGCCTTTGCCTTTGGAAGATGGGACTCACAGTTCTGGCAATAAATGACAATATCGTCCAAGTATGCTGAAGCATAAGTTGCAAGAGTTTAACCATAGGCGAGGAGCAACATGTAGGCCAAAGGGAAGTACCTCATACTGGAAAAGATCATCTGGAGTGGAAAATGCTGCCAGTAACTTGGCTGAAAGAGTAACAGGTTTCTGTCAATATTTCTTGGTTAATTCAAGGGTGATCAAATAAGTATTACACTCTAATTTCTGTTCCAGCTCATCTATCCGAGCATGGGGTAGGCATCAAACCACGAGACACTGTTTAATTTGCAGAAGTCTTTGCGGAATCTTATGGTCCCATTGGGATATGATACAAGTGCAGTTGGACTATTCCACTCACTTGTGGATTCTTCAACCACATCCAACGCAACCATTTTGTTTACTTCTTACATTACTGCCAGTCATCTTGTTTCAGGGATAGAATATGGCTTCAGTTTGACTTCCACCTCTGGAGGAGTATTGACCTTATGTTCAATTAGGTTGGTACATCCCAGCAGGGATGAAAAAAATGTCACTGTTCCGACATATCATGTCCTCAGCTTGCTGCCTTGCTGGGAAGACAAAGAAGGCCATATTGGCACCTCAGACACTTTAACAGTGGTACCGACTAACCCGGCCTCTGCATTCTCATCATGCAGGGTTTCAAGAGATTTACATGATGGAGTGGCTCCAACCTTCTCCTACCCAACTGCTGTACTTTGTAGTTTATCTCTATCACTTCATTAGGACCTTGCCAGTGAGCTAACAGCATCCTCTCTTGAGTTGGCATCAGTACCAGGACTTTGTCCTGTTACTTATCATAGTTCTTCATTGCCGAGCTTGGGCACATGTTGTTGGAGTAAGGGGTCCATTTTTGCCAACCTTTCACACTGCTGGGATACAAATTAAACATTTGCAGCCTTCTCTACACCATTAACTTCAACCACACTTTTGAAAATGTTTTCAAGAGTGGCATCATTAAGCTGGTCATGTGCAAAGGCTCTTAATGCAAACAAATTGGGTATTACTGGTCAGTCAGGTTCCTCTTTTGAAGGCTTAATCTATGACTTCCCCACCAGCATCACAGATGGATTTTTCTTTTGCCAGTCTCACTGCCCACGCCAACTACATTTATGGAAAAGGGTTGCAGCAGACTTCTGTACAGCATTCAAACATGGCAAATCCAAAATTTCAGGGAGCTTATTCCCAGTATACTTAAGCATATCTTTCAAGACTGGATTTTTGGCCTTTGAGTCAGTTGTCGATATATCCAACCGGATTTGCTGTTGGAGGACTTCTTTAAACAACGGAAAGTCTCTGCCCAAAATAAGTGGGTAAGGGAGTTTTGGTGCAATGTTGGTTGCCAAAGTAACCACATTATCTTTAATAGTGACCGGTAAGAGTGTCCTCTCATATTCCTTGATGGTGCCATGGATACACAGTACTTTAGCACTCGGCAGCCTGGTGGTTATGGACTCTGGCATTTTTTTTTTCATTTACAAGGACAGTCACTCAAAACAGGAAACTCGTCAGTACCAGCAGTATTGGACATCACTGGCATACCTTCAACACTCAGCAATCCACTTAATGTTGATCTTCTCAATTAGAATCCTTAACAAAAAACAGCTTGGCTCAGCCTCATGCTAGAGATGACATAACAGCCCTTTCAGATGTTAACACTAACCTCCTGTACTGTTGACACATGCAGGGAATCACCAATCAACCAGTCACTATAAGAACCTGCTCAGTGCACTCCTCAGTGCCTGAGTATCAATTGTGTTCAACATCGATATTCTCGCTTCAGGACTATATTAGGAAATATAGCAGCTATTCCTGTGTCCAGTCTCCCTGACAAATTACTCTGCAGTGTTCACGGAGGGAACCAACCACACTGGGCTAAGACCGAGGTCGTCAGTGATCAGAGCCCCTATCCTCTTGCATGGATCCCTGGGGAAGTCTGATGGGGTTCTTAGATTCCACACCAGTGTATTTGG
Source organism: Mixophyes fleayi (assembly GCF_038048845.1). Taxonomy (NCBI): domain Eukaryota; kingdom Metazoa; phylum Chordata; class Amphibia; order Anura; family Limnodynastidae; genus Mixophyes; species Mixophyes fleayi. The sequence goes on from NC_134403.1 coordinate 12,300,761, forward strand.
TTGTGCCAAACCGATCTGCTTGTTATTGTCAGCTGTGTGTGTTCATTTGCTGTCTATATCTGCTCTATAGGGTCACTGCAATATACTCTGTTGTACCCATTTGTTTACTACCCTAACAGTGCCAACACCTCCATGTAAATTACTGTACACTTCATGCAGTTCATCTAGTATACACAAATGAATGTAATAACTAAAAGGGCTGGAATGCACTGTTTCTATTTCTGCAAAAAATAAAGATAGAAATGGAAAGTCACCAACACTGAGATTCATTGACGAAACTCCAGTACATAAAAGCAAAATATCCCAATATGGACAGAGACGTATATCGTAGGGTCACAATAAAAAAAATAATTGAATAGAATAAATAAGGGGACAACTGGTTTGGTTTGAAACTATATTATTTTAAGCTCAAAGCACAATACACAGTTATTCACAAGTTTAAGTTTTAATATTTTGTAAATCCACCGTTGTATGGTTCAAATAAGAGTTTGTTTTAAAACAATGAAATAAAATTATGTTTTAACATCAAGTGGAAAAGACTCTTTGGTCCAGGCGGAAGAGCACCCCAAGTGGAGCACTTTGTCTTTCCCTTTGTTGTGAAAATGATGAATATTCTGGGAGCACCATGTAGTGGAGGATACAAGTAGAATGCGTTACATGGCGCTGGAATGTCTGTAGACTCAGACTCCTTATCGTTTATGTATGAATGAAGCGGGCATTGGGAGAAGCACGTTTAGAAAATTAAATGGAAGAAGTTGATTAAATATGAATTATTTTTTTTTAAATTTCTGTATTGCATATAATGAAAATAATTAGTAATAGTTGCATTTTTAAAATACATTAATTATCTACAAACAGCGTGGGCAGATATTTTAGTGGTCAGAAACAAGATGTAAATGCAGTGTACAGAATGCCGTTGAACCAGTAACCGAATTGGTTGCATTTCAACACTGGTTCATACCACAAAATGGCTGCCTCCACTATTTATACATTTCATAGGCTCTTTGAAGGCGGTTAGTTTAGATCTAGATAACAAACCTGCAAAGGTGACTATAATGATTTAAAACATCACAGAGTTTCTGCAATGTCTGAACTGAAGGGACTATGAAAGGATGAAACTGATACTTTTTCTATCTCACCAGGAGATCCTGGAGAAGTTTAATCTGAACACCAAATCTTGAGGTGTACGTTACCCTCTGTGCCATCTGTATATAACCTTCCTGGAATATTTTAGTAGAAAGCCTTATTCTTAATAAAGAGATGTTTGCGTATACTATTAACTGAGAGAGGCTGTCAGTTGGTGTACCCTAAAATAAATTAGTTTATGCAATTAGGAATCTGTCCAGCTTTCTCCACTAGACTCTCAGCAATCTGATGCTTCCTGACACAACAAACGAGATGCAAATTCACAAAGTTGTTGCTCACAAACTATTGAAGATGTATTCAGGTTTGCCTTACCATTGTACCTTGGAGGTAAGATTATAAAATTCACACCTGGAGAATAAATTTCTTCTATTTTGTAGAGTGATAGAGGAGCATTTTGTGTGTGGGCTGTGCACCCAAATGGGGCTGTCAGTTTGTTTTTGAGTTCTCCTGATTTTCTGATATACAGTACATTCTGCTAGGAACCAAATCTTGACACTGACACATGGGTAAATCAAAAGAAATGTGAGCACCCCTAATTCAAGCTACTACTAAATTTCTCCATCACCTGTAGTTCCATTCAGGCTCACAGACATTTATGGAGCCAGGGGCAGGCTGGGCTGGGGGGGGAGGGGGAATCTGCCCCCAGGGCAAGTCCCATAGTGGGCTACCTTGGGCTGGGTAACTGGGCCACCTGCAATTTTTTCCTTTTTTCCTAATAGGGTGCTGAGTAGAGTCTTGCCCCCTGGCTAAAATTTGACAGCCCTCCCCTGTAAGGAGCAAAGCACATTGTGGAGAAGATAAAGAAGTGTGCATGGAAGTCAGTTCATACCGTACCAGCTAATGATTGACCAGGTCAATGACCCCAGCAAGAAATTCCATCATTGTCCACATAGAGGTCTTATTCACAGTTAAGAACCAGAGACCAACGATTGTAAGCAGGTTGTTTCGGTAGAGTAAAAGAGGCTTGTACCACCTTTAACCTTGCTAAAGATTTGAGCAGTGCGTGTCTTGGATTGAAGTTTTTCCAGGTTTATCTGTGTTCCTGCCATGTTTAAGCTTTATTGAATAGAGTTTAATTTTTGCACTCAGATCAGTACACCGTTTATTTACACTGTTGTCTGAGTAGCTTTTATTGTAGGTTTCTTAATACTGGCTCATAGTAATTTAAATTTGGAGACCCTTCCTAACCTTTGTCTATCCTGGCAAGTAATCACCAATATTATTGTGATTTTTTTTCTCTATTACATAATGTAAAAAACACAAGAGAGGATTACATCACATTGAGTTCTGGAAGTCTGTTGCATTCATAGAACAATGTGTCATAAATCACTCCATTTCACAGACAATTATCTGTTATAGGTTTGAAACACTGAACAGTATTATCACCCAGAGAGTGTTAAAAAATAGAACCCTTTTGAACGATGAGTCTTAGGAAATAAAATGATTAAACTTTCAGGAAGAGGGTTATAAAGGTCCTGCTTGGAAATATGTAATCTAAAAAACTAATAGGTGTATTTACTTTTGTGACTGTTTGTTGTATTGTACCTTTATTATGGCTGCTTGTCTGTTTAAGAAGCAGTACCCCCTCTGTGTCACCCCCATTTGTTCCCCCTCAGATTGTAAACTCTCACTAACAGCACCCTGTTCCCTCATGTCCTCCACCTTATTTTATCTATGCACCAGCATACCCACTTGTCTTCCCTCCTCTCCTCACTCAGTGGCTCAGCTTTTGTGCTCCGTAGCTGCTCAGACCCTCAGTTGCATGGATTACAGGTTTATATTCCATATATGTCAACATTCAAAACTTCTCCCAAGGAAGAGAGAAGTCATGTGACGGGGGTAGGAGGGGCGTGCCCCACCCCCACTATAAAGTTCCAAAATTCACGGCATTGAATAGCGGGGATGGGGGCTTAACAATGCAATTAAACCCCACCCCCATTTAATACAGTGAATTTCAGCGAATCAGGGAGGTTTGCCTACTCTTCAGGGAGTCCGGAAATTCCGGGAGAGTAGGCAAGAATGGTGTATTCCAGTGAACACACAAATCTGTGAATTAGCAGCTCCACTATTTGCAAGTGGCAGCAATCTATCTCCATGATAGTGCTGAATCTGCAGCTAACCACAGGATGTGATGACATACCATGTCTGTATTGTGCAGGGATCTCGTCTATTAAGGATTATGCTGCTCTAAAACATTTGACAACCACTGTAACTTTACCAGCAGTATTGACAGTACATAGAGGTGAGGACAGAACTCCTTGCATCAGAAACGCCAATGTGTGGTGAAGGAAGTGGTGTTATGAGGAGAGATTTGGATTAATATGCCATAGTCATGCAATCTGGCAAAATAGGGGCCTATGCAAAAGTGATGGCCTGCACCCATCTTCAAGGGGATCCAGAATTCACTAGAAGTAGGGACATTCTGAATTCCTCGCAGGGAGCATCCCTCAAGCAAATGGTGAAGGAGCCCACTTGCAAAGATGCAATATAAGACTTAATTCTTACAAATTGTGACAGCATATTTGATGTAAATGTGGGTGAGAACCTAGGATCCAGCGACCATCTAGCAGTATAGTTTAGTACAAAGATAGAGACTGACTCACACCACACAAAAACAAAGGTGTTAGATTTTAGGAAGGCTGACTTTGCCTTGTGACTCTTTGGCAGAGTGGAAGAACTTGAAAAGAGCGCATGATAGTTGAGAAAAATTAAAAAGTGCAATACTTAAACCAACCGACCTTTGTATCATAAGAGTTAAAAAAAAAAGCACAAGGAAAAGGAAGCCAGTGTGGTTTGCAAAAGATGTAGCAAGTATTGTGAGAGCCAAAAAATGCAATTTAGAAAATATAAACAGACTCAGAATAATGAAAACAAAAGATGTATCTTGTTAGAAAGATGGAGACTAAAGGTAATCAGATGTGCAAAGGCACAAGCTGAAGACAAAATGGGTCAGCCAATTTGTAAGGGGGGCATAACTTTTTTTAGGCATATTTGAAAGGAGAAAATAAAAAGAGGAATAATAAGACTAAAGACAGAGAGTGAGAGTCTTGTTGAGGGAGACAAGGTAATAGTAGATCATCTTAATAATTAGTTTTGCTCAGTGTTCACTACAGAAAGAGCGGGGAAGGGGCCACAGTTAAGCTGCAGTATGCTAATAAAAAGGAGGTAGATACAAGTACATATACAGAGGAGAAGGTCCTAACATAGATCTGAAAACTGAAAGTGGATAAATGAATGGGGCCAGATGAGATACATCCAAGGATACTAAAAGACTTTTATAGGGTGCTGGTAACACCATTAACAGATCATTCAATCAGTCACCAACTACATGAGTAAGAGCAAATGTTGTCCCACTGCACAAAAGCGAAAGCAAGGAAGAGGCGACTACTGTATAGTGAGCCTTATATCAGTAGTAGGAAAATTGATGGAAACACTCTTAAAAGAAAGAGTTGTATAATAGCTTAAATCCAGTAACTTACAGGAACCCAAACAACATGGATTTACTGGGGGGGGATCATGTCAAACAAATCTTATTGACTTTTTTGACTGGGTCACTAAAGTAAAAGAACAAGATGTAACTTATCTGGATTTTAGTAAGGCTTCTGACACTCTCCCACATCACAAACTGTTAAATAAACTTGAAAGGTTGAAATTGGATTCTAACATAATTGGATGGATAAGATCTTGGTTGCAGGATAGAAAACAGAGAATTATAGTAAATGGAGCACATTCACAGGAGGGAAATGTTACCAATGGAGTACTCCAAGGATCTGTACTTGGACCAGTGCTTTTTAATATATTTGTGGTGACACTGAAAATGGTATTGAAGGGATAGTATGCCTTTTCGCAGATGACACAAAGATATGCAACAGGTTAGATATACCAGGAAGGGTAAAATAAATGACTGGTTATCAAGGTAGACTAGACAAATGAACAAGAGAGGGGCAACAACAGTTTAATGCCAAAAAATGCAAAAATCCAAAGGCTAAACTAAATATAATATAAATGGCACTATAATGGAAACTACTGAGGGGGAGAGGGATTTTGAAATCAGTATTTCAGGTGAAATAAAGGCAGGTAAGTAATGTAACAAAGCAATAAGAAAGACAAGTCAGATGTTTGGTTACATAGGGAGAGGAATCAGTAGCAGAAAGAAAGAAGTAATAATACAGCTGTATATAGGTCATTGGTACGGCCGCATCTAGAATACTGTGTTCAGTTCTGGAGGCCGTATCTCCAAAAGGATATAAATACATTACAGACTGTACAAAGAAGGGAAACTAAATGGTGCATGGCCTACAGCACAAAACTTAGCTGGAAAGACTAAAATATTTTAAAATGTATAGTTTGTAGCAGAGAAGGGAAGGTGGGGTGGGGGGCATGAAAGAAACAAATATATCAAGGGTTTTATCAAGGTACAGAAACATTCTTCAAAGGAAGTGACATTTTAGAACACGAGGACATGTACTGACACTGGAGGGAAGAGAAGTATTAGAACACGAGGACATGCACTGACACTGGGGGGAAGAGAAGTATTAGAACACGAGGACATGTACTGACACTGGGGGAAGAGAAGTATTAGAACACGAGGACATGTACTGACACTGGGGGAAGAGAAGTATTAGAACACGAGGACATGTACTGACACTGGGGGGAAGAGAAGTATTAGAACATGAGGACATGTACTGACACTGGAGGGAAGAGAAGTATTAGAACACGAGGACATGTACTGACACTGGGGAGGAAGAGAAGTATTAGAACACGAGGACATGTACTGACACTGGGGGGGAAGAGAAGTATTAGAACACGAGGACATGCACTGACACTGGGGGGAAGAGAAGTATTAGAACACGAGGACATATACTGACACTGGGGGGAAGAGAAGTATTAGAACACGAGGACATGTACTGACACTGGGGGGAAGAGAAGTATTAGAACACGAGGACATGCACTGACACTGGGGGAAGAGAAGTATTAGAACACGAGGACACACTGACACTGGGGGGAAGAGAAGTATTAGAACATGAGGACATGTACTGACACTGGGGGGAAGAGAAGTATTAGAACACGAGGACATGTACTGACACTGGGGAGGAAGAGAAGTATTAGAACACGAGGACATGTACTGACACTGGGGGGGAAGAGAAGTATTAGAACACGAGGACATGCACTGACACTGGGGGGAAGAGAAGTATTAGAACACGAGGACATGTACTGACACTGGGGGGGAAGAGAAGTATTAGAACACGAGGACATGTACTGACACTGGGGGGAAGAGAAGTATTAGAACACGAGGACATGCACTGACACTGGAGGGAAGTAGGTTTAGAGGAAATTTGAGGAAAACTACTTCACAGAAAGGGTAGTGGATAAGTGGAATAGCCTCCCATCAGAAGTGGTAGAGGATAATACAGTATAGCAATTTAGACATGCTTGAAATAGACATAAGGATATCCTTACAAAGATTAAAGGACCAAATGGGGTTTGAGGTTACTATAGGTTAATAAAAGAAATGGGCAGATTAGATGGGCCAAGCGGTTCTTATCTGCCATCAATTTCTATGTTTTTATGTTTCTATGTAAGTAGGTAACTACTGTTACCAATCACCAATTATCTACAATACCTCTGGGATATATGCTGTTACTGTTTAAGCAAACATTTAAATTTGACAAAATTTAATGGTGCCAATGATAGTTGGTTTGATGAGGGCTGAAAGAAGCATTTTAAAATCCCTATAAAATAAATACAGAAGAACACATATATTATTTAAATGGATTGAATCAGACAGAGAATAGTATAATATATAATAGTATTTGCATCTAGTTTGCTTTGGGCTTCCTTTAAAGGTTTTCTAATTGGTTTTACACAGTATATTAATCTTTTAATTTTGCAATTAGTCCAGAGCTGACAACTCTCTATGGAGCATGAATAACAAGAACCTGATTATACTCATATTAATTAGTCCCATAAGGTGCCCCAGTAAATGCAAAGTCAGTAAACAACAAATTAATTACAATTAAATATATACAGTACAGTAAGTTGTTATTCTTTAGTGATATTCCCATATGGTGTAAACATTCACTATAAACACTATACTTTCATCTCTTGCCTTATGTGTTATAGAAATAATGAAGAAATAATAATGATTGAAATGATGCATTAATGTTCTTATAATTATACATTTTTCACCTTTTCCAGTTGGGAAAAAAATATATAAAATATGGAGATAACTTTGGAATCCAGTCTGGCATGAAGGGAGATTTAGGAATTTAGGAAATAACTAGATATTGAATAGGTGACATTTGTCCTTTCAGTGTAAACAAGTAATGTATTGTCAGTGAGGTGCATTGATTGTTACAGCCAATAGCATTGTTAATGGTAAACATTTTCCAATCATAATAGTCTTGAACCTCCAGAAAGCTGGCACATTGTCTCAGAGTGTTTGCTTGTTGCCTTCTAATTAGAGATGAGCGATTCGGAGAAATCTGACAGACCCAGTCTACAGTGCCTAATTTGGATCTGAACTCCAGGTGAACAGTCCTTTTCGGTAAAATGTCAGATCTTGCGAGTTTTGGATTGATATTTTTTATATATTGCCCTCCCCCTTGTTCCCATCTGCCATTTTAGAAGTGATAGCATGTGGGTAGGAGGTTGCCTGCAGTTCTGTGCTAACAAAAATGGTTGGAGAGGGTTAGAAAGGGCGGAAGAGGCAATTTATAGTGCACTAGTTGTGATTTACAGCAGTTTATTTAGCGATCAATCTGCTAGAAATGTGTATTGATCAATTGGGTGTCCTAGAGTAAAGAGTAGACAAGCAGTGGCTACTGGTTGTTGTAATAGTATATTATAGTATATATAGTATAGTCATCTGAACTATTTAGTGGAGAAAAAGCACAGTGCTATATGCCTCTGAGCAGCACACCCCAAAACGCAAATAGATTTCTTGCTTTTACAATCCCAAGTGTTTCAATCTCCAAGCAATTGTGTGAGGGGCAGTATCAGTGATATCTGAAGTATTTAGGGGACCAAAAACAGGGGCTCTTTGACCCTGAGCAGCACACACCCCCCCCCCAAAATAAATAAATAAATGTCTTGCTTTTAAAATCCAAGATGTTTCAATCTGAAAGCAATTGTGTGAGTGGCAGCATCAGTGACATCTATAGTGGTAAGTGGCAAAAAAAAGGGTGTTCTTTGATTCTGAGCAGCACCCCCCCCCAAAGAAATATTAACTTTTTAAAGAACCAATTGTCTAAATTTGAATGATGTTGTGCAGAAGAATTATAAGATAACACTCTCTCCTTCCTCTTACTCATTAGGCGTTCACCTGGTGTGATGTCAGCTAAGTAGATCCAACTTCAGGTAGCATTTCTCCTCTTCTCAAACTTGGATCATTCTACAGATCAGTTATATCCCAGTACCAGTCCTGACAGTAGTAGTACTTTTTTTTACCTCTACTAGTCGACAAGGTCATGCTGGAAGAAGGTGTAAGAAAACGTGCTCAAAACCCAAACAATGTTTGTCAATCTCAAAGAAAACATCAGCTCTTGATGTAAGGATTAAGGGAAAAGTGTCTGATGGATGTAGTGATTTGTCATAAAAAATGAAAATAGCTTAGAGCCGGGAACATTGTGACTGAACGTCTGACGAGACTAATTCCCAAAAATGTAGAAAAACTGGTGCTCATCAACATGATCTACAAATTGTACAAGGAATACTGTTCTTGCTGTCAGTTCACATGGTGGACAGTATTAATAGGTCGACAATTCAAATGTCTACAGTACTATATGGCTTCTGTTATACTTAGCTTTAAGAATAGGCTTAGAGGTAGGGATAGTGTAGTGTTAGGGTTAGGTATAGGCTTAGGGATAGGTGTGGAGAGCACAGTGGCTTAGTGGTTAGCACTTTTGCCTCACAGCACTGAGTTCGATTCCTATCCATGGCCATATCCGTGTGGAGTTTGTATGTTCTCTCTCTGTTCGCGTGGTTTTCCAGTTTCCGGGTGCTCCAGTTTCCTCCCACACTCCAAAAAAACATACTGGAGGGTTAATTGGCTGCTATTAAATTGCCCTTAGTTTCTCTCGGCCTGTGTGTATGTTAGAGGCAGGGACTCATGTGAATGAGTTCTCTGTGCAGCGCTATGGAATTAGTGGCGCTATATAAATAAATAGATGATGATGATAGGGTTAAAGATAGGGCTAGGGATAGGGTTGGTGATATTATTGTCGACCTAATAATACTATAAGCATTTGAATTGTTAGCCTAATTATACTGTCTTCATTTCAATTGTCGACTTAATAATGCTGTCAATGTAATTATTGTCTACTTTCCAATCCTATCTATGTTAGGTGTCCAACAGATAAATCGATCCTGTAGTTTTATTGGCTGCTATTAAATTGACCTTTGTGTGTGCGTGTGTGTGTTTTTTTTGGGAATTTAAACTGTAAGCTCCAAAGTGAGTGAGTTCTCTGTACAACACTGTGGAATTAGTGGCGCTATAAAAATAGCTGCTGCTTATCATGATCATGTAACTGTCGAATATACTTATCATTTCCCATCTTCCATCAGTTTATATTATGGCCTTGGTCTATCAACATCTGTTAAATGTCTACTGTCCGTCAAATGAGCTTTGATGCTGACGCTGCTGATCCTTTCCAATGTGTTACTCATGCTGCCTAATGGTTACTAATGGTTACCTACTTGGTGTATCTTCTTTTCTAAAATGAAAATGTAATTAATCTAGACATCTGTGATGAGGATGATCATGAGGGCGATGATATTGTCTCATTTGAAGAACCTGACCACTGTTAGCCAAATACCCATTAGTAAATTGTCAAAATCTATTCTCCAGTTCAACAACCAGCAACCAAAATGTTCTCTTTTGTAGGGGCCCAAACAAATCAAACACTTTAGCCACAAAAGTAGCAGTCACTGTGGCTGAAGTGCTTGGTTTGTTAAACTATGTGTATGTCCTTTTTAACATATGGGTAAGTGGGCCCAAGGACAATTCCATCTTGCACTGTTTAACATTATGGCTTTGGTCTACCACCATCTGTTAAATGTCTACTGATGCCGTTGTTCATCTAATGACCTCTTACTCATACTGCTTCTTCACTTTCCATGATGCATACTGTCTAACGTTAAAAAAATTGTGACAAAATTTGGTTGGTCAGAATTTCTTAAAAAATGAGAGGTTAGTGCGGAAGTTGCTGTCTGTGGCCCGTAAAATTTGCGGACATTTTTTGGGCATTCAGCCGCCGCATGTAGTTCATTGCAGTAGTTACAAAATAATTACCTACCATGTCACCAACTGAAGCTAAAGGATATGCGTTAGGTGGCTAGACATTCATTTGGTCGACATTGAGAAAGTTGACAAAATTAGTTTGACAATTCAAGAGTGGACAGTATTTTTATGTCAACAATTATCATGGTCAACAGTACTATTAAGTTGACAATTCAAATGTAGACAGTGTTATATGATTAGTGTGGAGGTTAGAGTTAGGGATAGGTTTAGGCATAGAATTATAGCTATGGTTAGAGATATTAGGCATGACTCATTCAGGAGAGCAAAGCATAAAAAAGGAGCAACTTTGCACCTGGACAAAACCATGTTGCATTGGAGGGGGATGTAAATATAAAGTGTGGGAACATATTGATAGTTGCTGTAGGGCATGTCCTAGATCAACTATAAATTTCAGTGTAAAAATAAAGCTATCAAATATTTGTGTGTTACATGAAATAACAGCCAGTATTTAACTTATGTGCAAAATAATAAACTAATTTGCACCCCTTGCATTGTAACATGGTTCAGAACATTTACTCCTTTTTTGCCCTACTCTCCTTAATGACTCAGGCTCATTATTGTCAACCTAAGTATACTGTCTAGATTTGAATTATTGACCTAATAATACTGTCTACATTGAAATTGCCAACCTAATAATATTGTCTATCTTTCAATTGTTGACCTAATAATACTGTCAATGTCATTATTGTTGATTTTCTCAAATAATTTCAGTTGTGGGGTGGCAGTTGTGAAGAGATCATTAGAAAATAGTGTGTAAATGACAGTACATGAATGATAATATTTTAAATAGTAATGTAGGAACAAAAACAGATCAAAATCACATGATTTTACCTATTTTCACCATTTTTAAATAAATCCAGATACAAAACCAAAACCATAACACAGGAGGGCTTTTGGGCACAACAAAAACACAGAGATGGTTTTAAAACGTCTCTAATAAATATATTGAAATATATATTGATACATTGCAATCAGGCGCGGACTGGGAGATGTCAGCCCGGGGGGCGCACAGGCGGCCGCATCACATGACACGCGATGCAGTAGTGTCATTGATTGGCCGCCGGTGAAAACAGGCTATATTGCATCCGGGGGCAGCCGGCCGGCCGGCCTACCCCCCGGCCCTAATAGCGTAAGACTGACCGGCCCGGGGGGCCGCTTCCCCCTGCCCCACGGGCCAGCCCGCCCCTGATTGCAATTTATTTTTGGGTGAGTCTGATTTTTATAAACCTTTAAATAAAGATTGTAATGTGTCATTTAGTCTCGAATGCACATATTAGTTCAACTTCTTTTTCTCTACAGAGGTCTATATATTATAGGCAGATTCCACCAAATACAGGAACACAGGGAATGTAGCCATCTCCACAGCCCATAAATACAGGGACACTTAGACTGAAGCCTTCTCCAGGGTCTATAGTTACAGAGAAACTGGAACTGTAGCTTTCTCCAGGGCCAATAAATACAGGGACACTAAGTCATTTGCCATCTCTCGGAACAATAAACACAGGCACACTGGAAATGTAGCCTTCTGCAGGGCCAATAGATACAGAGACACTGGAAATGAAGCCTTCAATATTGGAAACAAGCAATTAGGGCCATAGAGGTCTTCAGTCTGGTACCACAAACTGACTGCTCCAGATTCCATACTGACGTCACCTTGGACACCATTGCTTACACCTTTGCAATGTTCAGGGCCAATAAATGCAGAGACGTTGGAACTGAAGCCTTCTCTAGGTCTATTACATACAGGGACACTGGAACTGTAGTCATCTGTGGTGCCAATTTTATAGTGAAACGAAAAGCGATTTTGCACAGTCCTTCAGTTTTAGTTTGCCTCAACGGACCCAAATTTGTCACAAATTTATTGCAACCACATTTTATAAAATACATTTTAATCGACAATATATTATAATTAGGGTGCACCAATCTTTCATTATTTAGGGTCATTTTATGTTAATAAAGAACTACATTTATGATTGCTGCTACTCTAGTGAAAGGACTGAATATGAAACATATAACTCTAGTCTGTATCGAAATCAGTCCCACATGGGTATGCCAAGGGGAACTGAAATTATCCTCTCTGAACATCCATTAAATTAGCCATTTGGGACGTGGTTCCACTTTAGAGAAAAGACAACATAAGTGAATGAAGGATTTTACTATAAAGACAGGATGTTTCATTGTGACTTTGTTTCATTTTTAGATGCGTGTTTACAATCTGTTCTTCATCAGTTTATCATTCAAGGTATGTGAACATTATGGAGAGATGCTACTTGTAATAAATATCCTGCACAAATTTTTATATTTATTTCCGAAAATGTAAATTGCTCCTTGTAATTAACTGGTGCATGTGAGGGCCAAAGGGAAGTTCTGAGTAAGGATGACATCTAAGCAGTGAGCATGATGTGTTGTCCACAGATATGAGACATGCAGCATCTGTTGGCCGGTGGGAATATTATTAGCTTCGTTTATCAAAGATTGTGTTTGAGAGGCCGTCAAAGATGAAATGGCTGAAAGACAGTCTGTACCTAAACATAACACAGATGGTGAGAAATCCTGAAAGAATAGATACATTTGGTTATAATCATAGAAATTATATTGAAATTAAAGGAGCTTATTAGTTTTCCAAGAAAAGTGGTATAAATAGAGAAGAGTAGAGGAAGCAGAAAGGAAATGTATATAGAGAAACAAATACCAAGGGAGAGGTTGGTTTGATTAGTAGGATGAGTACCAAGTTAGGAAAGTGTCTTGAAGACCTAGAGAATGTAATGTTTCTATGATAAGATAGTGGTCAACATTGTCCAATGCAGCACAGAGGTACAGGAGAATTAGGAGTGAGAAATGGCCTTTACATTTAGCAGTGATCAAATTATTGACCACCTTAGTGACTGCAGTCTCTGTGGAGTGTTGAGAACGAAAGACCGAGTGAAGTGGGTACAATAGGTTTGGGAGTAAAGGAGGCATGTGAGGCAATTGTAGAGAAACTCTCAAGAAGCTTGTAGGGATATGGGTGTTGATATATGGGACAGCAATCTCTGAGAGAGAATTGGGGTCAGAATTTGCTTTTTGTCAGAACAGGTGTAATCACTACATTTTTGAATAACGATGGAAAGATAGTAGTAGGAAGAGAGATTACAGATTTTAGTTAAGGTTGGGATGATAAGGGTCAGCTATATTGTGAATTTATAGGGTCAAAGGGACTGGGACAGGTAGTAGAGTATAAAGATCAGAAAAGGGTAGATACCTCATCTTCATTTGTGAGATCAAATGAGGAGACAGTTTTAGATGGTTCAGGGAAAAAATTGAGCAGGTTGTTAGTAAGGGAAGAGGACACCATGTCATCGTATCAATCTTGTCTCTGAAGTAGGAAGCAAGATCGTGGCCATTGATGGTAGTTGGAATGGTTGGTTTGGGAGAGTTGACAAGAGATTTAAATCTTTTAAAAATGTGTTTGGGTTAGAAGTCTGAGGGGCATATTCAATTAGCTTTTGGATTCGCGGTAACGCGCCGGAACGGCCGCGAAACGTAATACACGGTACCGCAATAACGTGGATTTTCGTTCGCAGCCCGTAGGGTTGCGTACGAAAATCCGCGTTAATGCGGTACCGTAATACCCGCAAGAACGCGCACTTTTCGCGGTAACGCGCGTTACCGCGAATCCAAAAACTAATTGAATATGCCCCTGAGAGTGGAGGAGAGAGATTGGAAGCATTTTTTTTCACAGTGGTTATCAAGGATTAGGGTTTGGTTAAGATGTTGTACTGCCAGATCAGGAGAAGAAAAGGTAGGAATTGGGGAGTGAAGTTGTTACAGAGATGTGGAAAGTTATTGATAATTAATGGATCTGAGATCTCTGAGGGTAAGAGGAGGCTTGGTAGACTTCAATAGCAGAGAGGTTAAAGTGATGGAGAGCTTGCAGATGAAAAGGTAATAATCTGAGAATGGGGAATGAGTGAACAAGAAATCAGAGACTGAATATAGTTTAGAGACAACAAGGTGCAGCTAGTGGCCATTCCAGTGAGTGGGAGAGTCAGTCAACTAGCAGATGCTAAATAGAGTAGTTTGGAGGCACATTGAAAATGTGAATAATCAATGGAGAAGATGAAATCACCCAAGATGATGGTAGGAATGTAAACAGTTAAGATACAAGGGAGCCAGACAGAGAAATATTGAAGCTGAAATTACCATGTGTGAGGCAGTGTCTGGTCGGTGAGCCATGTTCCTGTTTATTGACAGAATGTTGAGGTTGTTTGAGAGGAAGAGTTCATGGGTGGATGTTAATTTTATACAAGCAGAGCATGTGTTATATTTATACATATACAAAATCAAAGAAATGCATAAATAAAAAATGTAAAAAGTTTTTTCCCCAATACTATTTCTAAATAGTTATTAGGAGCTTATAGTCCACATTTTGTATAACAAAAAGATAAATGTCAGATGTTCAATGTACAACACTGTTTACATTCACTGGCAAAATGTTGCCCAATCTATAGTAGTGTTTATATGTGACTTTATCTGGCATTTTATCGTTTATTCAACTAAATTGCAAAAGGTTTGGACCTTAGGAATATGTTTAATACAAATAAACTGCAGTAAGCATTAGCAGACCACATGTGGAAATGTAGTGTAATCATGAGAATCTTCAGTGTTTTAGGGCCATGAGAACACTTATTGCATTTTAATAATACAATATGTCTAATTGGTGACATATTAATTAGCAAATGATGAGAAATTCATACTATGTAAAGAATTATAACATATTGCCCAAATTATAAGTACAACCTTATCATATACAGGCACTTTTGAATCTGTGTTGGAAGTGCATATTTAATGTATATGGTCCTACTAATTTTTTTCTTTTTCTCCATTTTTTGTCAAATACTAAAGGCATAGAGGACCTGCTGGAACCCAAGGACATACCTGAAGCCATCTTCATATGGGTGTCTTCAGGATCACCCTGAGACAAACAATAGATTTTGTCCAAGTATTATATAAAGTTATTAAGTGTTGGTCATATGTTTTCAAGTTCTGTTAAACTATATACTTTTTAATTGTTGATATAAAATGATATTGTTATTCAAACATGCATGTTTATTATACCTACATTATATTACTTTGACATAAGTAACTTAAATAATAATGTAAGTAAACCGTGTAATTACATTGTTAGATATTAATGGTGCAGTCGCAGTATACATATCATACCCAATAATATATTAATGCACAAGGAGGAAAAGGTGCATTTACATATGTTAGTTGTTAATGGTCTAGTAATAGTACACAAGCCATATACACTGTTAATACAGTATTATCCTTTTTGTACACAGCTTACTGTGAGCTGTCCTTAATGGGAAATGTGGTGCTATAAATCTTAAATTGGAAACATTTTACATTAGCCGCATATTTACACTATAGGTAGAGTAAGGCATAGGTACATAGATACAGTAAGGCATAGGTACACCTGATGCATGTCTGGAACAAATGCTATTATTTTGAGTTGGATGCATCTCAACATGTGTCTGACTGAATATAAGGATGTAAATATACCTTTTATTTTTGAAAAATGTGTTTATTGAGTTTTTTGCATATCGAAAACAGAGGGGGGATGGGGAAATGGTTACAGAAATAGAAGGTGAGGCAAAGAGAGGTGTACAGAGTCCAATTGGGATCAATGGCAATTATTCAATACACAAACTTGTACATTTCAAACAGTGCAGCAGAAAGTCAGCATGGGATCACCAGGGGTTAAGAAACCAAGAGGAGAAGAAAAGAGTTGGCACCTTAAGGCGGTGGGAAAGGAGAGGGGATGTTAGTAGCAGAGAGTACGGGGATGAGAACCGGAATGTGTACCTTTAGCTGTAAGTGAGACTTATACTACGGGCCATCTGTGTAGTAGGAAGTCCAGGCATTCCAGGTGGAGGCAAACTGGAGGGGACGGTTGTAATTAATACTGGTAATATATTCCATTTCATGTGTTTGTCAAGCTTTCAGCATGAGTGCGTGGATAGCGGGCGGTTCCGTTTTTTTCCAGCTGGTGGCGATCAGGCATCTTGCTGCCATGAGAATGTGTCCAATCAGTTTTTGTGTGTGTGTGGGATTAGCAAGGACTGTACGTTGGAGAAGGTGATAGGAAATATTATCTGGGAGTCGAACATGAGTGATGCGTTCAATCAGGTGGCGCACCTCGCTCTAAATTATTTTGGGCCAAGTGCACCATATATGGGACAGGGTGCCTTCCCCACCACATCCTCTCCAGCATGAGGTAGAACCATTGGGGTATATGGCCCCAAGTCTCGTGGGCACCAAGTACCACCTAAATAGGAGTTTGTATGAGTTTTCTATAAGTTGTGTACAAATGGAGCTTTTAGCAATAGCTTCACGGATTCAGGTCCAATCCTCCGGGCCAAGGACCCCTGCCATGTCTTCCTCCCATCTAAGCTCATGTCTCTCCTTGGTGAGTTGGTTATATTTAATAAAACATCAAGATCAGACCAATAGAGGGGGGACCTGCCAAGACAGAAGGCTTCCAACACGGAAGGGAGATGAGGATTCCTGTGTTTTGTAAATATGTATTTTTTTAAATGTAGCTTTTTCCAACAATCTTAATGCACATCAGCAAGAACTTTGCATTATCTAGTGCTTATTCTGCAGTGCTTGAGGTTTTTCCGGTATCACCAGTTCTGTAGCTGAGGCTGGTTCTGAGTCCATAAGGGCTCATTTCTAGTTATGTGCATCTGTGTGTGGGTTCTAGGTCTGTGGCTGTCTCACAGCCCTGAGTTCTCCATTCCTGGTCATGATTCTGAGTTATTGTCTTCAGTCCAGCTCATTCTATTCTGAGTTTCCATGGGTTACACATTCTGAGTTCCTAACTGTGGGTTCCAGTTCCGTGTGCCTGGTCACAGGTACCGGGGTTGAGTTCCCATGAACAGTTACAGAGTGTTGCTACAGTAGATTCCAGTTCTGAACTCTGATGCAGACTCCGGACTTTCACTTCTATCCTGGTAGTGCTACTCAGTGCACTCCAGACGAACAGAGGGTTTATGAAGACCTCCAGTTTCTGTTACACTCCTGCTTCAGCAAGACCCAAGGGTCCCGAATCTGATCAAGAAAAAAAGACAACCATAACAGGTACAGCCTGCTGCTGGTTGAGGCTCCTGAGTGGTGATCCCACCACTCTCTGTCCCCTGCATTAACTGTAACCAGATTGGTGCTAATGATAATCACCATTAGTACTACATATCTTTGCGCCAAAGCTCGAGTAGCCACAAAAGATATGTCTGCTAACATCCAGAGATGCCTTCACAGAATAGACTACATATACTCAGAATGGACTGCATCTCCAGCCTGTCTGCCACACTTACTATACCTCAGTTGCGCTTACACACTCGGATGCATCTCTCTGTTCATAGGAAGATACAAATTCAAATTAGATTACATTCCAAATTCCACTTTGTTTTACTGCACTTTACATTCAACTCTAAATCAGATCATAAATGTTTCCCACTTATTTATTCTCCTATCTCATTTCTTCTCTCCTTGTATTATCCCTGCTCTGGACCTAATTCCTCCCTGCTGGCTGTGCCTTTTTCCCATATAATATGCTTGTGTCTTTCTAAACTGACTCTGTTTCTGGGTAAACCTTAGCCTAAGCTTACTTTTATTTATTCCATCTACAGGCCCCCTGTAATAGTAATGTCTGCATCTAATTATTTGTATATAAAGATATTTCTAATTGACTTGAATAATGGAGAAACACCTTGTAAAATAACTTCATCAATGATGTTCCCTTGGATAAATAAAGATTTGATTGATTGATCGATCGATTGATTGATATGTGAACAAACTCAAAGCAAAGAAACATATCTCCTTTCATTTACATTAGTGACACCAAATAGGTTCCATAGTGTGTGTGTGTGTGTGTGTGTGTATGTGTGTTTGTGTGCGTGCGTGCGTACGTACGTGTGTGTGTGTGTGTGTGTGTGTGTGTGTGTGTGTGTGTGGTGGAGGGAAGGGGGATAAAATAACTAGTGAATCGCCAAATAGCAGATTTTATGGTGATCTGAACCTAAAATGTGTATGATTCAGTTGTCTCTAGAAAAGAGTTAGTAGGTGGTTTCAGATAACCGTATTAATCTGGAAGCAGTCGTCTGGGATAAGAAATTACAATGGATTTTGCATCCTGAAACATTATTAATAATAATATATAATACTATACAGTATGATTTAAAGCATATCACATTTGCTTATCTTAGACAAGTGTTTAGATCAATGTCAGATATTTTTATAATATACTTTTATATATTATATCAGATTTACTGATTTAATGAGTTTAGTCCTCCAAACCTTGTTGAAAAATAGAGCCACCAGGATATCATAATCATCATGTATGTACTTACTAGAAAACAAAATGGATTCATTTGCATTAATGAAACTCTACAATCTACACTAATTCCTTTAAATGTGCCTCATATTGCACCAGATGTAATATAGTTATTTTGTGTTGTTTAAGAAGTAGAAATGTCACCTTTAGATATGCATTATATAATTCTGGGCATTCATAGAGCCTCTTCTCCCACAAGAGTGCGATCCTCCGTCTCTAGAATTACATTTTTAAATGTCGATCTGCAAAGCAATCTTACTGCGAAACACACGGCCCTACACTTTAACATCACTGTACAATACAATAATGCTGTACATAATCCATGTACGTGGTCTGGCGGTTGGCCGCATGTGATGAGCTGCCAGTATAAATATAAATGTACATACAATCTGTATATAAATGGCGATAGAACATTGCACCATCATGTGACCATCACTATATATTACATTATTGCTTTAGCAATTTAGGTTGTAGTACCACATAAACACTATTTTTAACTATTTTTTTGTGTTCACTAAGTGGAACTGAAAGCTTAAGCCTGGCCGGTCATGCATGCGCACATCCCGTAACACTGGACCCATGATGTGGTAAGCTAACTCTTAATGATCCTGGCCAGTATCGCTCAGCTGGCTCTTTAAATTAATAATAAAAACTGATGGCGATAGGTGATTTTATACTGCCAGGATAAGCAACAAAAGAAGATCAGCCCCATCTCCACACCTTAATAAATACACCTCTGCAACATGAAAACATTTATTTATGCCTCTTAATATTTACTCATTTCATTGTTTTAGCTATAATGTCATGCTTATTTCAGATATCAAATTACTTATGATACAGGTGAATTATTTATCAGCTTACTATACAAGTGCTCTATTTCTATTTCCAGAAAGAACATTGCTCAGCATCAGACTGTTCTTTGGAAGTTACTGATCATGATTGAGAAGAACCATACGGCTGTGACCAGTTTCATCTTGCTGGGCTTTAGCTATAATACTAACGTCCTAGTGATTCTCTTCATAATCTTCCTGCTAATATATGTCTTCACACTACTGGGGAACATAAGCATTCTACTGGCCATTTCTTGTAATAATGACCTGCACAAGCCCATGTACTTTTTCTTAGGAAATCTGGCAGTTTTAGATATAATCTATTCAACTGTGATAGCTCCCAAAATGCTGTCTACATTTGTAAGGAAGGATAAGTCCATAACACATATTGCATGCATCGTTCAGATGTTCCTCTTTGCTGTGCTGATTTCTTCCGAGAGTATTCTTCTTTCCATCATGGCGTATGATCGCTATCTTGCCATTTGCAATGCTCTGAGGTATCAGGCCATAATGACCACCAGGTTCTGTATTCAGCTTGTTACTGGTGCTTACTTATGTGGTCTCCTGCAGTCATTATTTCACACCTGCTTCACCTTCCAACTCTCATTTTGTAGGTCTGAAATTAATTACTTCTTCTGCGATATTCCACCTCTTCTTAAACTTTCCTGTTCCGATACGACCATCAATGAGATCGTCCTTTTCACCTTTTGTGGCTTCAACGAGGGCGGCTCTGCTCTGGTTGTCCTAGTGTCATATCTCTTCATAGTAAATTCTATCATCAGCATTCGTTCAGATAAAGGACGGAGTAAAGCAGCATCCACCTGCATATCACATTTCTTTGTTTTTACTTTATATTATGGAAGTCTGTTCTTCATTTATCTAAAACACAGCTCTAGTCAGTCTCTGGAGATAGATCGAGTAGCTTCCATAGTCTATACCGTCGCTATTCCATTACTCAACCCCATCATTTATAGCTTGAGAAACAAAGATGTTAAGCATTCGTTCCAAAAATTGTTGGGATGTGAATTTGTTACATTGTAACTAAGCAACCTTTAACAAAAGGCATAAGTTATTATAAAAATGTACCGTGCAGCTGCTCCAGATATGAAATGCCAATATTTACATGATAGTATTTGCCATTAGTTAGTATAAAAGAACACATAACAATATCAATAACAATATCAATAGAACAAATTTATCAGCGCCCAAGACATAAGACAACGTTAAAACGTGGTGTACTCCAATTACATTGGTTAACATGATTTTTTTTCACAAGAAAACTGAATAGTGACTCTAGTGCAGTTTTAAATATTGAAATTCAAATGTGTAATTAGAATTATTCCATCAGGCATAGAGTGTTTGTGGCAGTTACTTTTCTCTTTTGTATTTTTGGGTTCTTTAATGCCTGTTGTACACACACAGACAGACAGACAGGGGCATTCAGACAATATAAGGAGGCTCTTGGACATCAACACTGGGCAGATGAGTGGCAATTGTTCATAGATTCTTCAATAGTTAGTTTGAAGGCTGTGCTTCTGCATAATGGCAATAAATTCCTATACGTGTAGCGCATGCCGCTGGTATGAAAGAGATGTATGAAAATATGAATTTACTGTTAGAATTTTTTTTTATGCGATCCAAAAATTCCAAAATAAATTGATGCAAAACTGAAAGAAGGAATTTCAATAGGGCCACAAATAAGATCAGTAATGGATGCTGAAAATTTTCAGGAACTATTAAATCCACTGGAAAAAGCATCCTGGTTGTCATTCAAAAATATCTGTTCTTGTTTTCTTGGAAATCATAAAGCAGAAAACTATCGTGATCTAGTGAGTGAGTTAGTGACTTCATACCAAGCTATGGGATGCAACATTTCTTTAAAATGTCACATCTTGGACTCTCTAGACTACTTCCCAGAAAATCTTGGAGCTGTCAGTGATGAGCATGGTAAACATTTCCATCAGCAGATATCTACAATAGACAAGAGGTTCCAAGGCAAATGGAGTTCCAGTATGCTGGCTGACTATTGCTGGACCCTGGAGCAGGCGCGGGCTGGGAAAGTTCAGCCCGGGGGGGCTCACAGGCAGCCGCATCGCGTGTCATGTGATGCGGCCGCCTGTGCGCTGACGCGGCCGCATCGCATGTCTTATGATGCGGCCGGCCCAAACAGCTATCAGACGGAGCGGCCCGGGGGGCTGATGCCCCCTGCTCCCGGCCCAGCCCGACCCCTGCCCTGAAGAGAGACTTCCCAAAGGCAAAATATGCTCGAAAATCATCATCTACAACTTTTTAATTCATCCAGAACGAGATGTATATTTATCATTTAGAAGTACAAATTTTACAAAACTTTAAATGTATATCACAGAAAAACCCTGCCTAATAGAAAAAAATCTGAATGCATTCTCGAATTCAGCACGTAAAATACATTTAGATTCGATTTATTTAGTTCTTGTGAAGGAATAAAAGTTATTTTTTGTAGACCAGTGTTACTGAGCACTTTATCTTGCAACAAATAAACTAAAGTTCGACATAAAAAAAATTGTTTTGCGCAAGGTGTTAATTTCTATAAAAAAAATATGTAGGCATCTCCGTATCTAGATTTTTGCATTCCATGATCTGCGTTCGCTTACGCCTGGAAAGGCAGAACAGGGGCAGGCAGGGACAGGTAAGCATTAGTTGTGTAAAGTAAGACCGTGGTCACATAATCGCGACTCAATGAGACGTGTGTGCATCCCCAGATATGCCTTTTAGGAGTCCTACCTCTGGGGGTGCTGAAGGGTTGGTGTTACAATACACCAGCAGCACTTTTGAGCCTCTTCTGGTGTCTGAATAATCATTTGTATGCTGCAGGAAAGGAGATTTCCATTAGACAGCTGCCTGTATTACATTTAATTTGTTTTCTGTTTGTATGTAATTACATATTATATGGAAAATGTGACTTTCTCATTTATTTATAACTGTGCAGACACTATTTTCTATTTGCATGCTATGTATACTTGGTGTACAAATGCATAAAAGTCTAAATCAGTCCATATATCTGTAAAGAGTTCTAAAATGGATAAAATCACAAATCACACCAGAAATAAGCTAATTAGACACATATGTAAAGCTGCAAAGTGCGAAATAGCAGTTCCTGGGAGGACCCTAATCCTACTATGTTCACCTCGCTTTTTAACATTTACAATATGTAGCACACCACTAGCATTCTATGCAATTCCACAGTATCTTTTGGCAAAGTGTGACTCATGAGGGTGGATTACTCCAGTTCTCCATACGTTAATGGTCATCATGTTTTTACACGGTTCCCCCTGGTCTATCAAAGTGGCCAGAGCTGCATGTAGTGGGCAGTGCATTGGTACTAAACACTGGGTCCCAAACTCAGAAAAGCCGAATTATGGATTAGATTGATCTAATCTTTTCTTCACAGAAATTACAGCCGGTAAGTAGGTGTCAAAGCAGGATCTTGAAGTAGTGATGTTCTATTAGCTCAAATAGTCCTAATAAGACAGTTACATGCTAGTTTGAGGTACTAGCAATCCAGAAGTTTCAAATGGAATGATACAAAACATGGTCAAACAGTGCCCTTTTTATACAGTTTCTGACTCATATGTTGGCAGGGGGTAACCCAGACCCTTTTCTCACCCAAAAAGTCTGAGACATTTTATTCAAAGATTACCATCAGGATACAATATGTTCTGTAAACTTGGATTTTAAATGCCATTTATACTTAACAAACTTTACACCAATCTGTGATTTCCTAAATCACTTGTTGTTTACATTATTCAGACAGGTTCTAAGATACAGGATAAAAAGCCATACAGGAAAGAAAGGTAACAGCCCATTGCTGTGTATTCAGGCAAAAAAAGATCCTTTCTTCAGACAGTTGCAGAAACACATTTCCTCCAGCATATGCCTATTCCATCAGATACATTTCTAATACCAGAAATCTGTACATTAACAATTATATACAGAGGTGCCTGCAGCACTAACTGAAATACATTTCTGCAATAAGTTGTTTCTATGTGATTCAGCCACAACTCCATACAAATTCTCTCATGAGGGGAGAGTGCTTCTCTCATGACTCCCCTACCCCTCTCCATATTCTACCCACACATAACTTTTGTAACTTTTTATATAGGATTTTGTTGTGTTTTGTACATGTATAGCAGTTTTCTTCCTTATACTCTCCATACTTTTCAAAAATAAAAGACTTAAAAAAAAAACCAGGAAGTAGCCTTTCAATCTACCTGGTTCTATTTCTCACTCACTTCCTCTTCCTGGCTACTGGCAACATACTTCCCAACCCTGGATCCCACACAATTTCCACTATCTGCTCAAATTACTGTCTATCAAAATGTTTCCACCCACCGTGCACCTCAAACCATTCACACCTCAAACCATTCTCTCTCCACTTCCCTACCTCCCCTTTTAGGTGCTTTCTGGAACACTATGTTGAAGTTGTATAATTGGATGAACGAAAGTATATTGGTTAATATTGTTTTATCGTGCGATTGCACTCAGTATGCCACGCTACACGTGGCATGGTGCGATCACGTGGTAAAATACGTACACACACACTCGCACTACAACATTTATATATTTATATATTTCATATTTATACTGATTCCAATCCACAGTGATTTATGAGCAGATAGTATTTAGTTTATTATTAGTTTATATATTATGATTATATGTACACTTTAGTGTTATTTAAGGTTCAGGTTATAGGAAATGTGTCATGTCTGGTATCATTTTCATCCCCTATTCATCAGCAGTTGTGCGGTTCTTTCGATGAAGAGATCACACTTTGCATACTCTAGTTAGTGATGTTAGGGAATAAATACTTAAAGTTATACTGACTGTAATATGTAAATAGACTAGCTTAAACTGGTTTCTGGGCGGGGGAATCATCTGCAATGTTGGCCCTCAGCCTTAGAGGAGGTTGTTTGAACTAGCCTATGACCTGTTTACACTAAACCCACCTGAAATCTGGACCTATAGAAGCAAGTTACGTCATCTGCATTGTTCTCTCTGTAACACTGAGTGTATATAATATAGCTGTACTCCCAGCGAGCGCATGCGAGCGCGGTATGTATTTATCTTTTGTTATTGGCTGTACTGTAGTATAATTATGTATTGAACTGTTATATTTTACATCTGCTAAAATAAATTACTTTGTGCTTTGGAAACACAATACAATCGCTTGGGCAATGCTTATTTGAAAACGATAAAATTACTTTAATAACTAGATCATTCTACAGCAAACTCATATCCTTTCATGACCTAATACTATCTAATTCCCTCAGCCACCTTGCCCTTACTAAAACATGGCTCTACCACTCTGGCACTGCTTCCACTGCATCTGCTCTCCTTCCCCCTTCATCCTAGTCTGGGTGACCAACAAGGTGGTGGAGTAAGCTTACTACTATCCCCTAGCTGCACCTTCCAAGTCATCCACTCAAAACTCCCCTCTCCTTCAACTCCTGAAGTCCATACATTCTGCTTCACTTGCCATTTCACCGTCATTTAGGCTCTTAATTGTTTGACACTTCATCTCCATTGACCTACTTCCTCTCAATTTAGGTGATTTTAACATCCTCATTAACCACCTTGCTAACAATATTATCTCTAAAGCCCTCATTCTCTATTACCCCTTTGGATTCTCCCATTGAACCTAATTTCCCACTCATTGTGAGGACTCTTTCTGGACATTCATAATCTCCCTTTTTCTCCAATTGACCAACAGTATACCTTCCCCTTGAATCCTGTGCCCTCAACAGTACGCAAACTGATGCTACACCTAAATGTCCTTGACCAAATTCTCCTCTCAGCCTCACTTTTTGCAATATATATCTTATTTCTTCCCTCTCTTTGCCTAATGCTGCAGTCTCTCTATACAACATTGTCAAAAACTTTGGGTGCAGACATGCTTCACCGCAAGAGGATTTCTCTTCCATCGGTTTCTTAGTTGTTTTGGATGCCTATAAGCAACCAGCTGTATAGTTTAAAGTGCAATCACATGATCGCACTACCCCCAGATATGACCACAGGGGCATGACTCCAAGGGAATGTTCTGAGTGGGTAAGGAATTATAGTGCAGAACACTCTATTCCTCACTGCCTGTTTTAGGTGCAGTGTACATGACCTGTGTGGATTCCTGTTTGTTTGCCTGGTTTGATTATTCCAGACTTCTGGTTACATTATTAGCTGCATGGTTCAGGTTCTAGTTCCTTGGTTTGCCACCTTTCCTCACCTTTGTTTGGACATTGTCTAATCTTTGGATTGTTGCCTGCTCTGATCTTTGCCTGGATGCCTACCATTCTTCTGATTGCTGCGTGCCCTGTCTTTATCTTTGATGCTGATCATTCTTCTGATTTCCATCAATCCTCTACCTGACTACACAAATGTACATTTACCACAGTCCTAGATTAGACAAATGTGAACAAAATCTCAACACTGGCACTCCAAAACAGACCAGGCACATAAAAAAGGTGTTCCAATATCACAAGGTAACAAAGGAGAAACTAACTTTTACAAATGTATTATATGCCTCCAACACTTGCCCACATCTAGCTTACATTTTCAGCATGCACTCATCTCTCTTATCTACAAGAAACAATCATATGACCCTACCTCTCTCTACAGATACTGCCCCATTTATCTCCTCTCCTTTGTTTAAAAACTATTTGACTGTGGTTCTCTCCACTCAATCGTCCCTCAACTATCTGCAATGAGGCTTAATCCCTCAATACTCCACAAAGATCGTCTTCACTAAAGTCATCAACAACCTACTCATGTATAAGTCAAAGGGTAAATTCTCATCCTCCTTGACCCCTGTGTCATTTTTGCTAAAGTCAACCACCTCTTCTCCTGCATATCCATCACTCCATTGACTTTCATGGCACTGTTGTCTCCTGCTTTACCCCATATCTCACTTAACGCTCCTTGTTGACTTTACTTGTGGCACATCCTTCCCTCCACTCACTTTTCTCCATTTATATTCTGCTCTGTACATAAAAATACAGCATTCCTTAAACACACTTCTGGGCTGGTTGAGGATCTTTTCAAGTGATTTGATCTTCTAAGCCTCCCTGGGCTTTGCTACTTGATGTACCTTCCAAAGCAGGAGGAACTTGGACTTGATGCCTGCTTGATGGTGGTGGAGTGCACAGTGTTATTCTGTGAATGGGACAGATGGTGAATATAACCCCTGGCTTTTGTTAACTTTATTCATTCCCATGCAACACAACAATATCCACAGTTTAGACACACAGCTTGAAACTAACTTTACACACAAAGACAGAAACAAACATATTAAATTGATGAATTTAATTTGCAGAATGGCTCACAGGTCAATTTACAGAAAGGGTCAGAGAGAGCATCTACAGGATGTCATAGGCTATAATTATAAAAAATCACAACAGACAAAGGGCAAATACAAATACTCTAGAGTAATGACTGAGTGTAGAGAGACAGACAGGTCCTACACACACACTAACAATGTCACAGACAGTGACGTCATTGAGGACTTTCCACAATGATGGTTTTCTGCAGCCTCCCTCATGACAATGATATGTGACAGTAATCATCTTGTTGAAAAATAGCAAGTCTTGAGGTTGACAGACAAACAATACCTTTTCTTGCAGACAAGGGGGCTGGGTTATTTCTAATTTCTAATGTTACAACTCTTCCAGTGTCTTCTGAAACTGTGAATGCTGTGGGTGTGTCTGGAAGAGTTGTGCAGTTGAATAAATCTGATCCTGTAACTATCATAGTGGGTCTGCTAGAGGACCACCACTCTTTTTCTCCTGTCTGCTGATGCTAGTGTCAGATTGCTAGTTACGGATTTGCTGTGCAAATTAGGATGTATTATTCACTGTTTTGAAGAAGGTGTTTTTCTTGACATTCCTGAAAAACATTAGACAGTTGTAAAGGATTTCAAACCAAATTCTGCATGTCGCAAACTCAGATTGATGAGACACTCCTCTCATTGGTCCCTCCCACACTGTGGACAGAGGGCCCTAATGATGTAGGATTGATTTCCACAATCCTTTCTGCACAAGTTTTATTAAAGAACCATGCATGCACACTTAAGTTGCCTATTAAAACAAGCAGCAGTGCCAACACCCCAATTTCACAGTTAAAAAGGGCAGTGGGCATGGCTGCAGACTGGTTCAAGATCTAAGGTTTATTAACACTGTTGTGCAACCTCTTTCCTGCTGTACCAAATCCAGCTACAATATTAATGCATATACCAGAACATAGCAGTCATTTTTCTGTAATTGATTTATGTTCCACTTTCAACAGTATTTCTCTGCATCCAGAAAGTCAGAAGTTGTTTGCATTTACCTACTGGGGGCAACAATATACATGGACCTGATATCCCATGGGCTTCATTGATAGCCCCACAATTTTCAGTTAAGCTTTGTTACAAGACTTAGCTAATTTTTCACCACCAGGTGGATCCACACTCATGCAATATGTGGATGAAGTTTTGCTGTGTTCACAAAGCTTAGAGTTTTCTCAAAGGTATACAGTGGCGTTTTTCTGTTTCTTGGCAGAGAAGGGACACAAGGTTTCTAAAGACAAAGTGCAGTTGTACCAGCAAAAAATTGAATACATTGATCACCCGGTTACAGACACCTTTACAAAAAGAGAATAGAAGCTGTGCAAACAATTAACAAAATCAAGAAAAAGGACAGCATATTCCATTTTTTTTTACAGACAGCAGCCCAACTGTATGACCTCACAAAGAGTACAGCACCAAATCCAGTCATACACACTACAGAAACAAAGGCATGCTTTACTGCATTTAAACACAAACTCTATGTAGTTCACCTGCACTGGGGATTCCAACAAACCATTTTCTCTTTTCACACATGAGCAGCTAGTACATGTATATGGGGTCTTTACACAGTGACATGTGGACAAACAAAGGCCTGTAGCATACTACAGTGTACCCACCCCACCCCCCCCTGTTGCGAGGGCATTACCAGTATGTCTCAGAGCTGTAGCAACAGCTGCCCTGGTGAATGGCAGATCTGCAGACATTGTCCTTGGATAGCAATTGTATCTGTATGCTCCACATGCAGTAAAATTGTTAATTTGTAAATAAACACAACACATTTCTACTGGGAAGCTTACAAAGTGGGAACTCAGTTTGTTGGTTCCATTTATCATAATTTTGCAAAGATGTACAGTCCTAAATCCTGCTACACTCATGCCCCTCCCTTAGGATGATGACAGTTTTCACACTCAGAGGGTGGGAGTGGGGATTATACATCATGAATGTTTACAAATTGTTGAAAAAGAAAATTCTCCAAGGTCAAATCTCGCTGACACCCCATTGGATAATCCTGATCTTGCTGTGTATGTTATTGGAAGTTTCAACTGATCTGAGTAAGGTATTTTACAGTCAGGATATGCAGTAGTCACTGGCTTTGAGGTAACGGAAGCCAAGGCATTACCACCTCCACACTCAGCACAGATGGCAGAACTTATAGCACTCATTAGAGCCAGATTACTTGCTAAAAAACCCTCAAAAATATAAAGAGACTCGAGGTACGCATTTGGTGTAGCCCATGAATTTGTGGTGCTATGGAAAATGAAAAACTTCCTCACATCAAATGGCACATGCTAAAGTTGTACTATAATTGTTGAATGCATTAATGCTACCAAAAACAATAGGTATCATTAAATGCAAAGCACATACCCCAAACATGGATGTGGTGTCCAAAGGTAATGACAGAGCTGACAAAGCAGCAAGTCAGCATCAGAAAAGGATTAAAAGAACAAAAATGTGAAATAATGACTGCTACTGTAATCCCTGATGAGCAAATGTTAATCTCTATGCAAAAAGTTTGTCCTCCACAGAAGGTCTTCAGGTAACAGAAGGGAGGATATGGACCAGAACACACAGGATGGTAAACATGTTGAACCAAACAATTTGTATGCTGCTCTTGAACAGCTTAGTCATGGTTTAACACACTTATTAAAGAATGCTATTGCTAAATTGATTAAGGCCTATTGGTATACTCCAAGATTCTCTTCACTAGCTGTAAAATTCTATGCTAGCTGTTTAACGTGCTTACAGGCAAATACTTGATGCACTGTTCACACAGAACCAGCACACCTCCCAGCTGAAGGGACCCTTCCCAGGGGCAAATGCAGGACTTTTAAGGGGGGGCTCTCCCCCCAAAAAAATATGTACAGTGAGTGCTGCTGCGCATGCGTAGCAGCTCCATTTCGGCGATGCTGTACTGTACAGCAGCCACGGGGCTGTCAAAGAAGCGTCCGCGGCAATGCACCGCCGCGGACACTTCTTTGACTGCGCCACGGCTGCTGTACAGTACAGTGCTGCTGGTAGGGGCAGGGTTTAGTGCCCGTTCGTTCACTGAGGGGAGGGGTTTCTGGAGAACCAGAAACCATTCCTGCGTGGGCCCCTGCTTCCAAGTAATCCATATCAATGTTATTCAACTCCCAATGATAAGATGGTTGTAATAAGATTTGGTTTGCCTAGATTTATTTTCTGAGTGGGTGGAGGCATGGCCACAGCCACAGAAAACATAACTGCAAAGACGATCGTTCAGGAATTTGTTTACAGGTGCGGGCTGCCACAAGTGATATCCTCAGACCAAGGTATTCATTTCATAGCTAAAAGGTTTAATGTAATGCATGATTTAATGGGTATAAAGCAACAGTTACACACCCCATGCCGTTCCCTAAAACAAATTCCAACACAGTCAAACTGTTGGATTTTAAAAGCAAGACATAAATCATTTTTGTGGAGGGTACTGCAGAGAGTCAAAGAGCACCCTGTTTTTTGGTTGCTTAGTAGTAAAGATGTTAGTGATACTGTCCCTCACACAATTGGCAACCCAGGAGAACAATTTGATTTTCAAAGCAAAAAAATATTTATTTTTGTGTGTGTGTGTTGCCTACAGTCATAGAGCACCTGTTTTTTCCCCCCTAAATAGTTCATTTGTCACTGATACAGCCCCTCACACAATTGCTTTCAGATTGAAACACTTTTATTTTCAAAGCAAGAAATATATTTTTTGGAGGTGTGCTGCTCACAGTCACACAGCACCCTTATTTTGTCCACTAAAAAGATCAGATGTCTGTGATACCGACCCTAGCACAACTGCCTTCAGATTGACACCAAGAAAGAATATATTTTGTCAATTCCTAATTAGTTTACTAATATACTATTATTACTGGCAGCCACTGATTTTCTACTCTTCACTCTCTGAAACCCAATTTACAGACACAGATTTCCAGCAGACTGATTTGTAAATTTGTGCAGAAAAAGCACAGCTATTTCCATTTACATTGTCTCTTTCACCCTGTCCAACCCTCTATAAGCCACTTTATGAGCACACAATTGCAGCAACTGTTCTACCCACATGCTATCAATTCTAAAATGGAACCTGAGAACAGGGGGAAGGGCTTTATATAGAAGATATTGATCCAAAACTCAAGAGATCTAGGGCCTGAGTCATTAAGGAGAGCAAAGCATAAAAAAGGAGTAACTTTGCACCTGGGAAAAACCATGTTGCATTGGAGGGGGAGGTAAATTTAAAAAGTGATAGCAGATTTATAGTTGGGGTAGTATATGTCCTAGATCAACTTTAAACTTCAGTCTAAAAATAAAGCTATCAAGCATTTGTGTGCTAGATAAAATAAACAGCCAGTATTTAACTTATGTGCAAAATAATAAACTAATTTGCACCCCTTGTATTGTAACATGGTTTGTTCCAGAGAACATTTACTCTTTTTTTTGTCTTACTTTCTTTAATGACTCAGGGCCCTGATATTTTACCAGAAATGAGTTTGGATCATTTTCAGGTTTGATGTGAGAAAACTGGTCGACTCAGTACCCCAAAAATCGGATCTTGACAAAAATTATGGTCCTGAATGGATCTGCACAGACACATACATCATGAAAGTGGCTCTCCACCTTGAAACCATTTCAATTTATTGATTTATATGTACCCTCATGCAACTTTTACTACATGCATACATTCTTTATTACACCATCTTTATGAATATATACCCATTGTCTTTTCCCTGTGAGATGACACAAAGCTGCTTTATGGATACCATTTTATTCAATACAGAGAGTTCAGGTGGACTGTGTTATGTCAATGGGCAACAATAGCAAAGAGCTTTGTCTGATGTTATAACTACATAGCTAAAATGTGCAGAAAAACTGGAAACAATAAACAATGTATTTAGTAAAAGTTGCAGCAACTGATGGTGGAAAACCATTCAAATAAACAATGGACTACAAATGTAATTATACTTTGATTTACATATTTAAAATACACTATTTCCAGGGCACATCCTGGTCAATGCTGCCCCTCTTAAGCTGGTGTGCCCATGGCAAATTCCTTTTGCCTTGACCTTCCATGGGACATCAGCTTTAAGTATAATATCACATAAGTAATATCAATAATACATCTATTGTTCTAAATGGACATATTAAAAAGAAAGGAAATCTCTCATTTCAAAATGATAGAATAACTTGACCATAAGATCATTTAAAAATAAATAATGATGATGACACTGGTTTCCTAAGATATTCTCAGTGATCAAGTAAACCATTTGTATTGGATCTTTTTCTTTTGATTACGTTTTTATTTTTTACTAGCTGAAGTACCTGGCGTTGCCTGGGTTTAAATCTTCAAGTTACATTACACAGGTCTGCGAAAATGAAGGTATTGAAAGCTTTTTTAATAATACCTTTATATTCTTAAGTATACTCCTGTGTAGATCAAGAAATAGTTTAGAAAAATAATTATCACATCACATTTACCTATAAGAGGATTACATACATTTTTAAGAAAAAACAAGAAGTTCTTGACATATTTATTGTGAAATGCGAAGAAGTGTAGATGATATCACTGTGTTTTTGTCTTAATTACATAATAAAATAGAAATAAAAGCAAACAATAACAGAAACAAAATCATAACTATTGAAAAAATCGTTAATATGTTCTTTTTTTCTTCTTCAAAGTTTGTTTTGTTACTTTTCACAGATAAGTTTTTTCTGTGTCGTCTCTGTGTGTCATCCAGCAGCAGTCAGCCATCACGCTGACGTCCCAACGACCCTGGTATCTTCTTTCTACATCTTTAACGTCTTGGTGGAACCGTTCACCCTGTTCTTCACTGTAGTCTCCGAGATTATTTGGGAAATGATCAGTATGGGAATTCAAAAAATGTACCTTTAAACTCATTTTGCAGCCAAGATTTCTGTAACTATTAAGCATTTCCCTGACAATTTCTTTGTAGTTTGGATCCTTGACATTGGCTAAAAATTTTGAAATCACTTGTTTGAACTAAATCCACGCTGAAAGTTCCACAATATTCATTACACGCCCGAAATGTTCATCTTTTATTAACTCTAATGTCAGGGCCTATAAAAATGCCTTCCTTCAGTTTAGCATCAGATATGTTGGGGAATTTGGTGCAAAGATATTTGAAAGTTTCTCCATCTTTAGGCTGTGCTTTTACAAATTGTTTCTTCGGTCCTAATTTTATATGTAGAAGTGAAAGTAAAACTTTATTTGGATCTACTAAACTGGATTTGATGACATTATTTTTTCATATTTCTAAACTTATTTGAGTTGGCCAATTGTTTTTTTGCCAATGTAAATCTTAGCTCTGCTATCCCATTTACAGAGAAAACATGGGAATTTAGTGTAACCTTGCTGATGTCCAAGTACCATGCATAAAATTTTAAAATCTCCACATATTAACCAGTTGTGTCTTGCATATCCAATCAGTTCCAAAACAATTTTTATATGTTTCTTTAAGATAGACTGAATGTGCTAATGGTATTGACGAGTATGTGTTGCCATTGTGCATTAAAACAGCTTTTAAACTTCTTTTTGAAGAATCTATGAATGTATATGTACCGTGTGTGTGCGTGTGTGTGTGTGGTGGTGGTAGGCAGAGATTAAAATGAACCGGCACAGGGCAAAACTGTGTTGCATCTGTTGTATTTGATCCCACCTTCGCCAGCTCACCTTGTATATGTATTTGTGGTGTGTGTGCAATGTTCCTTTAGACAGTATGGGGTTTAGGCCCTTTGTAGATTTCAGCTCCAGGTCCATGTGGACCTTAATCTGGCACTGGGCAGGGGGGAAGTTTTATGACCAGAACTGAATTGCAATGTACTATACTACCGACTGAATTCATTTAAGACAATGTTTTATAATAAATATAGGCAGAATACATTTATTATTTTAAAGAATATGAAAAAAATGACTTATTCATAGATACATGTTTTGCAGAAAAACGTGATGTGATATGCAAACTCGGGAGTCATTTTCGTGTTCAGAAGCCAAAAATCTATAAGTATCACATAAATTCGCTAAAAAAGCTTTTCAACGCAGACCTGTCTTATTAATGAGTTGTATTTAACTGTCAACATTATAAAAATAGTTAGCAGCAAAAATGTCATCCAAATCCATCCAGTAGAAGACCCAGAACAGTCGCCCTGTGTACACCAAGAGGAGGTTCAAACAGGACCCTAACACTCTAAAACCTGGCCATGTTCCAAATGGACCACCTCGCGTTGGTTTTATCCCAATCAGTGCACTGCTGTCCAAATGTAGGCTCACAACAGGCTCACACATCAGTCAGTTACACAGATCAGTCAGTTACATACATCAGGCAGTTACGCACATCAGGCAGTTACGCGCATCAGTCAGTTACACACATCCGGCAGTTACGCACATCAGTCAGTTATACACATCAGGCAGTTACACACATCAGGCAGTACACACAACAGGCAGTTATACACATCAGTCAGTTATACACATCAGTCAGTTACACACATCATTCGTTATACACATCAGTCAGTTATACACATCAGTCAGTTACACACATCAGTCAGTTACACACAACAGGCAGTTATACACATCAGGCAGTTACGCACATCAGTCAGTTGCATACATCAGACAGTTATGTACATCTGTGGGAAGCACTGGGGTCATGAGTTTGATTGCTGACCATAGCCTTATCTGTGTGGAGTTTGCATGTTCTCCCTGTGTTTGTGTAGGTTTCCTCCAGGTGCTCTGGTTTCCTCCCACACTCCAAAACATACTGATAGGTTAATTGACTGCTATTAAATTGCCCTTAGTCTCTCTCGGTCTGTGTGTGTTTTTGTTAGGGGATTTAGATTGTAAGCTGCAATGAGGCAGGGACTGATGTGAGTGAGTTCTCAGTATAGTGCTGCGGAATTAGTGGCGCTATATATATAAATAAATAGATGATGATGATACCTTTCCCATTGTGGAGTAGAGGGTGAGTAGTGGTATAGAAAGGCCAGCTCCAGCAAGGTAAGAACACTTGAAAACTTCAGCCCATAAGGGCTGCAGAGCCGGGCAGGACCTGAATATATAGAAAATATCCCCTTTTCCTGAACAGTTACGCCAACAGGATGAGCACACACAAGGCTATATCTTGTGCAATTTCTCAGGGGTTACATATTACTTATTCATTAGCTTAACCAAAATTTCTGTGTGGTTGAGACATCTTTACATTTTAAAGAAACTCCAGAAGATACATTCCCACTTCTCTCCGTAAAATTCCAGATGGAGGTCTGCCTCACACTGGAGCTGGACCTTGAATTTGGACAAGTTCAGTTGTGTAGTCAGAAGGATGTACCAGAAAGTTATACTGCCTCTGTTACAGCCCTTTTTTAATTTAGTGAAATATAAGGTTGGAGTGGGTCTTATTGACACTCCTTTGAGCCGCGGTGCTGAAAGCCAGTGCCTCAACTGAAGCTACTTATAGAAATCACATCTAGGTATATGGTAACAGTCACTTAAGTAGGCAAAGGAGGAGAGCATTTCTGATTCAAACAGATGGTCCTAGGATAGAATTTCTCTAGAGGTGATCGGAGCATTTGGATTGATCTGCGATAAAGTGTCTCCAGGAGATGGGGGATCTGATTGGGTGGCTCCTGATAGGGAATGTACTCCTCCAGGATATTCTTCTCATTTAGAGGTCGAGGACGCAGAACCCAGCTTCTGAGGTTTAATGAAGGGAAGATGAGGAGCCGGTTTAAAAGGTTTAATCTTTTTAGGATGCATAGTTCTTCTTGCACCCTGATAGGTCTTATACAATTAGAGTTTCCAAAGGGACTGTTGATTAAAAGGCAGTAGGGTATGAAGCTTTTCACTCCAGACATAGAGTTTAATATAAAGTAAGGGTGTCACTTCTGTGCTGAATACTTTTGGTGAATGGGGGTGGCAGCTAAAGCCGCATTTTTAATTAGTCGCAAGTCCATAGGTCGCGGCCCCTGCCAGAGTACTGAACGAGACCCTCTTGGGAAGTCAGGAGACAAAGTGACAGAGTAGAAGGAACTTGATTGGAGTGTCAGCTTTGTAGACAAGTAACGTAGAGTAGTTGGTACCTGATTGGAGTGTCAGCTTTGCAGACAAGTAAAGTAGCAGGTACTTGATAGAGTGTCAGCTTTGCAGACGAATAACGTAGAGTAGCGGCTACTTGAGTAGAGTGTCAGCTTTGCAGATGAATATAGTAGCAGGTACCTGAGTAGAGTGTCAGCTTTGCAGACGAATATAGTAGCAGGTACTTGAGTAGAGTGTCAGCTTTGCAGATGAATAAAGTAGCAGGTACTTGAGTAGAGTGTCAGCTTTGCAGACGAATATAGTAGCAGGTACTTGAGTAGAGTGTCAGCTTTGCAGATGAATAAAGTAGCAGGTACTTGAGTAGAGTGTCAGCTTTGCAGATGAGTAAACAGGATACTTGAGTAGAGTGTCAGCTTTGCAGACGAATATAGTAGCAGGCACTTGAGTAGAGTGTCAGCTTTGCAGATGAATAAAGTAGCAGGTACTTGAGTAGAGTGTCAGCTTTGCAGACGAATATAGTAGCAGGTACTTGAGTAGAGTGTCAGCTTTGCAGATGAATAAAGTAGCAGGTACTTGAGTAGAGTGTCAGCTTTGCAGACGAGTAAACAGGATACTTGAGTAGAGTGTCAGCTTTGCAGACAAATATAGTAGCAGGTACTTGAGTAGAGTGTCAGCTTTGCAGACGAATATAGTAGCAGGTACCTGAGTAGAGAGTCAGCTTTGCAGACGAATATAGTAGCAGGTACTTGAGTAGAGTGTCGGCTTGGCAGACGAGTACACAGGATACTTGAGTAGAGTGTCAGCTTTGCAGATGAATATAGTAGCAGGTACTTGAGTAGAGTGTCAGCTTTGCAGACGAATATAGTAGCAGGTACCTGAGTAGAGAGTCAGCTTTGCAGACGAATATAGTAGCAGGTACTTGAGTAGAGTGTCAGCTTTGCAGATGAATAAAGTAGCAGGTACTTGAGTAGAGTGTCAGCTTTGCAGATGAGTAAACAGGATACTTGAGTAGAGTGTCAGCTTTGCAGACGAATATAGTAGCAGGCACTTGAGTAGAGTGTCAGCTTTGCAGATGAATAAAGTAGCAGGTACTTGAGTAGAGTGTCAGCTTTGCAGACGAATATAGTAGCAGGTACTTGAGTAGAGTGTCAGCTTTGCAGATGAATAAAGTAGCAGGTACTTGAGTAGAGTGTCAGCTTTGCAGACGAGTAAACAGGATACTTGAGTAGAGTGTCAGCTTTGCAGACAAATATAGTAGCAGGTACTTGAGTAGAGTGTCAGCTTTGCAGACAAATATAGTAGCAGGTACTTGAGTAGAGTGTCAGCTTTGCAGACGAATATAGTAGCAGGTACCTGAGTAGAGTGTCAGGTTTGCAGACTAATATAGTAGCAAAACTTGAGTAGAGTGTCAGCTTTGCAGATGAGTAAATGGGATACAGAGTAGCCACTTCTTAGGTATCCAAAGGAACAGGCACTCAGTGTTTAGAGGAAGTGCCTTTTGTATTTGGCGCCAGGATTGCCTGGCCAATAGTGGAGCCGTTATAGGTTTTATAAGTTGCGGGTCTGCACATGCGCAGACCACAATCCAAGATGGCGGCGCCCGGGACCGAGCGGACCGCCGGAGCCAGGTAAGTTTGCCGGGGGTCAGGTGAGCTGCCCGATAACCCGGCGAGTGACAACTGGCTTTTGTTAAAAACAGTGATTGGAAACATTGGATAGATCACTATACTATATGCTTAGGTATAATAATATTATACAATTCCTGATGAGAATATAACACAGGGATTTAAATGATCTGAAAAGGAGACTCTGATATGAAATTTACAGATCAAAGAAAATCATTATAATTTTTAATGATTTAGATAAGTTTATAGACCAGTGCACTGATCAGAATTTATATATCTGTATGAATTATAAGATGTTGTTTTTAGTTATTTTTTAATATAGTTGTCAATAAATGTTTGTCATTTTTACATAATTCCATGAACTCTTTATTATAAAATTGTTGGAGCAGTGGTATTTCAATATCCAGCTCTGTGATTTTGTTTCAATTTCTTATCATATCAAAGGGCACATAGGCCCTTCACAGCTGCAGGAATTGAACTACCAGCTCTTTAGTAATTAATATATTTTAGTCTTTTCAGCACCAGGGATAATTTTGTATTGACATGTCCAGATGAAGACTGGGTAAGCCAAAGCTGTAATTACGGGTTCTACCACTAAATGGAAATTCCCCTCAGTCTTCCTCACAGCACTTGAATGTAGGATAGGTTATGATTGGCTCCATGACTCACATAGAAGCTTAATAACCTAAAGTAGCATATATAATAAATAAGTAGTAGTATACCGTATTTCCCCATATATAAAATGCTCCCATGTATAAGACGCACCTGTATAAATCAATATTGGTGACTGTGAAAAATTTGAGGATAATGTTTGTTGCAAAGTAATTGTGCAGCGGGTACTACAGAGAGGAGAGTCGGAGTTCTAACCTTATTGCTAATTCTGCCTTACCCTGTCATATGCTTCCTCTGTCGGGTAAAGTCTTCTTTCTTCTGTCAGTTCTGATCCCGATATTGAAAGTTGCTTACTGTCCTCTTCCCGATGACCGGATGTCCAATCAGGACTTTGACAAAGTCCTGATTGGACAAAACACGTTGGAAATTGAAATTACTTCATACACGTCAAATACAGAAACCGGAAGTGTGCGTTCCAACTGCGGTTGACGCATCACATCCGGTCATCGGGAAGAGGACGTTAATTGACTTTCCAAGCTCGGGATCAGAACGGACAGAAAAAGAAGACTTTACCGGACGGAGGAAGCATATGACAGGGTAAGGCAGAATTAGCAATAGTGTTAGAACTCCGTATCTCCTCTCTGTAGTACCCGCTGCACAATTACTCTGCAATAAAAATTATCCTCAATTTTTTCACAGTCCCCAATTCTGTTACCTTCCACTTTGCTGCTGGTTCAGCAAGTGTTTGTAATCTGCACTTTACATGCAATGTACCTAACTAGATTATAATTTTGTGGGAATTGGGGCTAATTCGAAGCTCACTGATGAACTTGACCCTGGATTGGTGTGTGTCTGATAAAAACACGCATCCGGGGGAGATCAGTGCTCATTGCCATGTATTAGCTATAGAATTACCTCACTTATCCAAGAAACACGAGGAGTGATCAAATTAACCATAACTGGTTTCATGATCCAAGGACAATACCATCTTGCCCTACTTTTCTTTTCTGCCACTGCTGTGTACCAATGTGTCCTAGATGTGGTAGGAACTGCCGTGTGTTTGTGTCATTGCTCTGTCACTTACCATCCAGCCAGGTCGCTGAGGTCTTTTTCCGAAAGTGTATGAAAATAATATTGTGACCTGTGAGGTGGTCACAATTGACTGCAAATGACTTGAAATTAGTGTTATTGAGGTTTATTATAATGTAGGATCAAAAAAAAGAGCCAAATTATGTGATTTTAGCATATTTTAGCAATTTTTCAAAAATAATACAGATCCAAAACCAAAACACACGAGGTTGGTTTTGCCAAAACCAAAACCAAAACACTAAGCTAATCCAGTTCCAAAACCAAAACCACTTCACGGGGGTCAGTGAGCATCTCTACTTCTAGCACACCTGCAGTCAGAGGAGACTCAATAATTAGCTTGGCCACCGGATGGCAGCAGTGAACCACAGTTCAGTATAATGTAAATCTTGAGATGTAATCTGCCCGACAACAGAGGTGTCACATGGAAGTAGATAACTGGGCAACCTCCTAGTCGCATGCATACAAGACTATGAGCAATTTTTTGCATAATGCAATTCATAATAGAAAATTACATTTTAACCTTTAATAGAATATAAAAACACAGTATGTAATATGTATTCTTATGTAACAGTATAATACATAGTGAGCTTCCTATTATAAAATGAGAATAATAATAAAACATTATTTTCCCTTTATATATATAATCTCAAATAATTTAATCTCTGCAGACTTAATATCAATTGCACCTTATGCCTATAGTAATAATTAAACAATATTTCAACAAACAAAATATCTATTTTATCCTACTAATTAAATAATAACAACAAAAGCATTTACATTCAAAAATATGTAAATGCTAAAAATGTATTATAAATTTGGCAAATAATTTATTTCACAACATGACTTAAGGGTATGTAAAAGCTCAAAGAAAATATAAAAATAACATCCTATAAAAATATTGTACTTAGCACTTCAATCAAAATAAAAATATAATAAAATAACAATACATAACAAAAAATAATAATAAAATAATAAAAATCCCTATTTTTATCCACCCCTTTGCCTGCAAACTATTTAAGCGATTAGTGTACAAACGCCTGTCTCACATTCTCTCCTTTTATTCCATTCTCGACTCTCTGCAATCAGGATTCCGCCCCCAACATTCCACTGAAACTGCTCTCACAAAAGTGGCCAATGATTTACTTACTGCAAAATCTAAGGGTAATTTCTCCATACTCATTCTTCTGGACCTCTCTGCTGCTTTTGATACTGTTGATCACCCTCTTCTCCTACACACCCTTCACTCCATTGGCCTTTGTGACAAAGCTCTTTCCTGGTTCACTTTCTACCTATTGAACTGCTCCTTTAGTGTTTCTACTAATGGCACATCCTCCTCTCCACTTTCACTAGCTGTTGGGATCCCACTCTGTTCTTGACCCTTTACTTTTTTCATTGTACACCTCTTCTCTTGGGGCACTAATTCCCTCATACGGTCTCCAATACAACCTCTACACTGATGACACACAAATCTATCTCTCTTCCCTTGACCTCTCTCCTTCTGTAGTATCTCGTGTAACTGTCTTTCCACATGGATGTCCCAATGCTACCTAAAGCTCAACATATCCAAAACAGAGCTTATCACCTTTCCTTCTGCCAGAGTCACCACCTGCCCTCAAATCTCCCTCACTGTCAAGAACACCACAATTTCAGTCTCCCAAGCCCGCTGCCTCGGTGTCACACTTGACTCCATCCCTCTGCTTTATTCCTCACATCCAGACTCTCTCCCTGTCCTGTCGACTACACCTTAAAAACATTTCCAGAATACGTCCCTTTCTTACTCAACATGCTGCCAAACTCTTATCCATTCTCTCATCATCTCCCGTCTTGACTATTGCAGCCTCCTGCTATCTGGTATTCCTGACACCCATATATCCACACTTCAATCCATCCTGAATGCTGCTGCAAGACTGATCTTCCTCTCTCACGCTCCACATCAGCTGCACCACTTTGCAAATCCTTACACCGGCTCCCTGTGTCTTCCAGAAACCAATTCGAATTACTCACCCTTACCTATAAAGCCCTCAACAACACCCCTGCATACATTTTAAATCTCATATCAAAATACTCTCCCCCCCACCCTCTTAGATTTACCTCTGACCTGCGCCTTGTCTCCTCTCTGGTAACCACCTCTCACTCCCGCCTACAAGACTTCTCCCGTGCTGCTCCCCACTTTTGGAATTCCCTACCACACTCACTCAGACTTTCCCACAGCCTTCAAATCTTCAGATGCTCTTTGAAAATCCATCTCTTATTTAAAGGTGACCTTATCCTTAATAACACTATTCACACTAATACATCCTCACAACTGTCCAAATCTCCACTCTGAGCCACACTAGCTCCTCTTGTTTCAGCTGTGTCCTCTTCCACTTAGAATGTAAGCTCTCTAATGAGCAGGGTCCTTCATACCCTTTGTTTTCACGTCTGCATTTATTTTGTCTACCTTGTTTTATGTTTGTCCTGTTTTCCCTTCTGTATGGAGCTGTGGAGCACTGTGGCACCTTACAAATCTACGATAATAATAATAACAAAATCCCTTCTGTTCTACAAGCCTAGTATTTAGGTTGTACATTTTTGTGCAGCAGAGTGCTCTTTTATACTGTTACGTGGTCTTGGCTTAACTTTATATTTATGTATATTTTGTGATCTTTAATAAGTTCAATTTTATTTTACAGTTTTTTTTAAATAGATGTAATCCAGCACAAACAAGCAAATAAATATTTTACATACTCTTA
This sequence comes from Mixophyes fleayi, assembly GCF_038048845.1. NCBI lineage: Eukaryota > Metazoa > Chordata > Amphibia > Anura > Limnodynastidae > Mixophyes > Mixophyes fleayi. Next base: position 12,342,855 of record NC_134403.1, read on the forward strand.
AATACTGTTTTCTTAACAAAATCAACAAAATTGACCATAATATAGATACAGTGCTGTGATACAAATCTTCTCATTAGAGATGAGCACAATCGCAGCTTCCAGCAACATTTCACAGGGATCAAGCTTCATCGCAGCCTATTTTCTGTCTTTCCTTTAAATACCCTCTATTCATTTGTCCAATTTTTCCTGACTTTCTTAGTAGAAATGACCCCACAGACTATGACATCTCTTTTCTCTATGTCAAATACTTGAGATTTTAATATGTTTTTGGAAGGCTTGTGGGTTGCTTAAAATATTTTAATAATTAATTTGGTGTCCTTTAAGTGCTTCATTATTTTTTCCCTGCCCTTAGCAATAGAATGACATCACTTAAGATTTTCATTTAACTTCTTGGACCTGATTCATTAAGGATCTTAAGTTGAAAAACTTCTTATTTCAGTATCCTGGACAAAACCATGTTACAATGCAAGGGGTGTAAATTAGTATTCTGTTTTGCACATAAGTTAAATACTGACTGTTTTTTCATGTAGCACACAAATATCATCTTTAAATTTCAGTGTACAAATAAGCTATCAAGTATTTGTGAACTACATGAAAAACCGTCAGTATTTAACTTATGTGCAAAACAGAATACTAATTTGCACCCCTTGCATTGTAACATGGTTTTGTCCAGGAGACTGAAATAAGAAGTTTCTCAAGTTGAGATCCTTAATGAATCAGGCCCCTTTTTCTTACTTGTGTTGTAAAAAAGGGGGATCTCACTTTCCCAATAGATTTTGAAATAAGCAGAGCCAAAGGACCATTTGTTTTAACAATGGGTAATAGATTTTATTTTCATCATTACCTCTACTAAACATGACCTTCAACAGTCAGCCTCTTGCAATCGGCACAAAAATATATATGGGCACCACATTTTTTTTTGAAAGTACAGGGAAAATAAAAGTGACACATAGACACACAGTGACAAGTGGCTAGAGGGTATTTAAAGAAAGGCTGTGGTGAGCGGAGAAACTCATTGGAGTTATTTTCAACTAATTTACAAGGATTGACACCAACATCGACTGGACAGGAACACATCTCAGTTCTATGTGCAGTCCCCTGCTGGTCTATGGATGGAAATGTACACCACCAGCACATTAACCAGAACCTTAAACACATCTTGGACCCACCTATTTGCTTATTATTTATTCATTATGATTTTATATTTGTAATTTTTTTATCCTTTCATTATAACAAGTTTATTTTTACATTCTTTTATCACTTTTAAATCATTTATATTTTTTTAATTTTTTACCTTACTTCATTTATTCACATTTTTATTTTTACTTTAGTTTAGTTTTTAAATTTTAGTTTTTACTTAACTTTATTTTTTCACGATTGAAGATAACCCTCTGCGTCCCACACCTGGCCTAACCGGTACCTATCCAAGGTTCAAAGTCATCCAGGCAAATAACCAAAATAAAATAAATAAGTTTATTTAACAAAATGGTAGAACCAAACAGCAATAAACATATTTAAATAATATCCTGCAGCAAACGACACTACAGTCTGGTACAGACAACATACAGAGTTTAATAAAAACACCTCACCAGTATCCTAGTCACTCTCAGGGACTGCTGTCTATCAATCCAAGCTTCTCCCCCTTTATCCTTTGAGGCTACCAGTAAGGCAGTGATCCTGCTTCACTGCCACTCTGCTTTTGTGGGGGACACAGCTCCCCAAGACCTGGAGAGGTAGATCAGGACAAAGGTAGTACAACAGTGACCGATTGTCCCTTTCCTGTTAGAACAGAGATCTGGATCTCAACGCCAACCTAACTTCAGCTATCAATGGGTAGTGAATGCCAATTTGCTGTCCGCTGAAGCTCTCTTTTATGCCCAAAAATGACCTCCTCAGCAATTTCAGGACCTGCCTGATTGGTCCTTTCCTGTGTTTACATTTTCACAGGCAAACACAGACAAAGGGATAGCAGATGAGCCACTCTTGATATAATTAAGGATAGGTATTGTTCTGTAGCTATAAAGCAGAGTTTGTTTAAACAGGAGAGATCACAATCCAGACACATTACATTTAAATACACAATGCAGTCCTCTGTAATTAAACATAGAGCTCTGTCTGTGGACATTTTCCCCATTTTAATACATGAGACCCCCTGGTGTGATGTACATTCATACAGGACTGGTGGACAATAATCCTTTTGCCTAGGCTGAAGCAATGGACTAGTCTGCAAGATAAGAAAAACATACTTGCATACATTTTAACTACTAAGTTTAAATATGACTGACAAATATCGGGAACTAGAGGGATAGAAAAAGTATAGACCTTGAGTCATTAAGGAGAGCAAAGCATAAAAAAAGGAGTAACTTTGCATCTTGGCAAAATTATGTTGCATTGGAGGGGGAGGTAAATTTAAATTGTGGGGACAGATTTATAGTTGGGGTAGGACATGTCCTAGATCTACTTTAAATTTCTTCGTAAAAATAAAGCTATCAAGTATTCGTGTGTTACATGAAAAAGCAGCCAGTATTTTCCTTACATGCAAAATAATAAACTAATTTGCACCCCTTGCATTGTAACATGGTTTGTTCCAGATCACATGTACTTGTTTCTATTGCTTTGCTCTCCTTAATGGCTCAGGCCCTATATGTTTCTATAGTCCACAGTTTGTGAGAAACGAGGTGCAGACTGGTTGAGGTGATATTAATACCTCGTTTCACCACAGATATTATGGGCAAACTCTGAGCAAGGGAAAAGTTTAATCTAATCAGACTGATTAGCAGTTACATACATCCAGAAATATTTCTCATGATCCTGATTGGTCCCCTCAATTAATCCATTGGACTGAGGGTAGCAAGTGGATGAAAAATCCAGTTTAACCCCTATCTTACCACAAAAGGCCCTCCAAAATTTGGAAACAAATTTTGAACCACGATCTGATAAAATATAAAGAGGACAACCCTGTAAACAAAAAACCTCTTTGATGAACAGATCCGCCAAGGTAGAGGATGATGGGAGATACATGGGCCCAACATAAGAGTATAACTCATAAATGCAGGAGGACAAAAGTCTTCTCAGGAGGACAACGGAAGTTCAAAAGAGGCATAGAAGCTAGAATGAACTTTGGATCCAAAATTGTCTTAACCTCTTTGAAAGGCTCATTGTCAGCGGCTTCAAAGGACCTAGAAAGGGCATCAGCCTTCTTATTCTTGGATCCGGGATGATAGGTCAGATTAATTTCAAACCAGGAGAAAAACAGACCACCTAGCTTGGTGGGGATTTAAACATTGTGCTGAGTATAAGTACAAGAGGCTTTTATGGTCTGGATAAATGGAGATGGGGAACAGAGTCCCTTCCAGCAGATGTTGCCACTCAGAAAGAGCTAACTTGATGGCTAGCAACTCATTATCACCAATTCCATAGTTTTTAATCTGCAGGTAGGAATTTGCAGGAAAAGAAACCACGGGGATGGAGCTTGCCTGAAGAATCAAGCTGATTCTAAACAGCTCCTGTACCATAGGAAGAAGCGCCTACTTCTAAAAAGAATGGTTGCTGGCATGGGTGCGAAAGAGAAGGCAGTCTTAATTTGTTTAAATGCCTGGACAGCTTCTGGAGAACAAAGATTGGTATTAGCCGATTTCTTTGTTAAAGCTGTAATGGAAGCGATAATCAAAGAGTAACCTTTAATAAACTGCATATAATAATTAGAAAACCAGAGGAAGAGCTGGATGGATTTAAACCCAGTGGGTTGCGGCCAGTCAGAAATTGCTTTTAATTTAGCGGCATATATTTGAAGTCCAGTACCCAAAATAATGTATCCTAAGAAAGGCAACTGTCTTTGTTCAAAAGACATTTTCGAACTGGCAATATAATCAATGTTCCGTGAGGCGAGCATGAACCATTGCCACCTGTCTCCTGTGTGAGAAAAGGTCTTGTGAAAAGATAAGAATATCATCAAAATATATTACTGCAAATTGATACAGGAGATTCTAAAAGATTTTGTTCATGAAGTTTTGAAAGACCGCTGGGGCATTGCATAAGCCAAAGGGTATAACCAAATATTCAAAGTGGCCATCATGGGTATTAAAGTCCGCCTTCCAATTGTCCCCCTCCCTGATGTGGATGGGGTTGTAAGCGCTTGTAAATCTAGTCTGTAAAACACAGTGGCCCCTTTTATGCGGTTAAATAGCTCGGAAATTAGTGGCAACAGATGTGGATTTTTGATAGTTATGGCATTTAGACCCCTGATATCAATGCATGGGCAGAGACCCCCATCTTTTTATTTACGAAAAATAATCCTGCCCCAGCAGGAGAAGAGGATTTTCTGATAAACCCTCTCTTCAGGTTTTCTTGAATATATTCAATCAAGGGCCTTAGTTTCAGGGACATATAAAGGATAAACACGACCACGAGGAATGGGTTTGCCTGGAAGTTCAATGCCATAATTCTAGATCTGATGAGGGGGAAGATTGGTTGTCTCCTGTTCACAGTAGACATCTGCAAAACCTTGGTATTGGGAAGGAAGAGAGGAGCAACAGGACAAACGTGAAGGAATCACCTTTGTCAAACAATGAGAGTGACAGTGAGGTCTCCAAGAGAGAATCTGGGTGGACTGCCAATCAAAGGTGGGTGAATGGAGGCAGAGCCATGGTAGACCCAGATTCAGGCAGTTAATGACTCTCGGAATGACCCAAAACATTTTTCTCTACCTGAGTAAGGCTTCCAACTAGAGGGAGAGAGTGATAATTCTGGCCTGGACAGGACTTCCTGATAGGGTGTCTGTGATCCGCTTTCCGACTGGGTGACAGCTTTCATACTTGCATCCTCTTGCAAATGATTGTTTAACACTCAATTGTTGTAAACTACTAGTAGACTTCTTCTTGGTCTGCTTCTGGGTTGAAGGTCCACCCCCAGCAGCAGTGGGCCTAACACTCAAGGATTTTTCTGAGGTGTCCTGGATAGGGAAGGAGTCATCTTACCTTAGAAACTTGGATTTAGGAATAACTCCAATCACTTATGAGGATATTGATGATGAAGGTGTTGGGGTGTAGATTGCAGGTGCTGGGATCTAGCTGAGAGAAGGGAGGTAGCTAGTGCTGGACTGTTTGTTGTTATTTTTTAAAATAAGTTTCTGATTTTCACAAAAGATTTCCGTGAACTCGCTTCAATTGGCGTAACATAGATGAGGACCCTAGATGGTTAAGGTCCCTAACTCTACTGACTGTGGCTTTACAATGCTACAAATGGCTAGACAACTGTTGTCAGGATTTGTGTAAAAATAATTCCACACATAAAAGGTGGATTTTTTGGTCTTATGCCCAGGCATGACAATGGCCTTCTTCTTATCACTGGCAAGAACTGCTTCCACTGGTGAATGATTTGCCACAGTATAGTTCATTAACAGCACTGTCTGCCCATTGTTAGCTTGTTTTGTGGGGGCCCTAACAAACCAAGCAGTTCAGTCATAAAAGTTGCACTCCTTGTCTCTGGAGCACTTGCTTTGTTAAACTGTACATTGTCACACGCCGGTCCCATAGTTAGGTGTCGGCGCTGTGACTTTCCCTTTAAGAACCATGAGTCTGCTTGCTTCTGCCTCAGAGACATTACTTTCACAGGTGTTCCTGGCTACTGTGATCTGGACCTCCTCCCGAACCTCATTGGTCCTGGAGCACTATATTAACCTCCCTCATTGCCTGTTCTTCGTGTTACTCTGATTGCATTTGGATCTGCTGTTCACCTGCAAGCTGCAAACTCCTCACTGCCGTTCAACTGCAAGCTGCAAACTCCTCACCATTGTTCAGCTACAAGCTGCAAACTCCTCACTGCTGTTCACCTGCAAGTTGTAACTCCTCCCTGCTGTTCACCTGCAAGTTGTAACTCCTCACCGCTGTTCACCTGCAAGTTGTAACTCCTCACTGCTGTTCACCTACAAGCTGGAACTCCTCTCCGCTATTCATCTACACGCTGAACGAGTATTGTGAGTTGTTGCTAAACCTGTGCTTTATCTATTGGTTCAACTTTACTGCTGGTTGGCTAAGATCGCTGCATCCCGCTGTTAGAGTTACTATCAAGTTACCTGTCACCTGTAGTTCCACGTCTGACACGGGTTATACTTACTCTGCTGTTACCTGTATACTGGACTGTTATTGTGAACTACTTGTTGTTCCGGTGGCTAGTACTTGGGCTCAAGTTGCGTGTCTCTGTTCAGTTGCTCCATACTACAGCGAACTTACCATTGCAGTTACAATGAATTTTGCTACCTGTAGTTCCACGCATGGTTCAGATACTACTCCCGTCTCTGCTACTTCCAGGCAACATTCTACTGCATGTGTCAGTGTTCATCCAAGTCCCTGGGTGATGTTTAACGCTTACTGCTTTACTTATAAGAATCAGCGATTCCAGTACCACCTGCTATGTTGAGTCATCTCTACTCTCGGATCAGCTAAGTTCTATATACTACTCTGTTTGGACTGTAAGGTGTACCAGTGATTCACATTCATCTGCTATGTGGTTCTCTATTGGATCCTAGTGTTCTTATTTATCATCACTGCGTTGAACTGTATATCATCTCATCTCATGCTGTTGCCAATGGTTACCGACTATGAAGTAGCATATGTGAATTGTGTCTGCATTACTACGAATTGCAGTGTATTCATCTCTGCCAATATATATATATATATATATATATCTATTCCTGTTGTACCAATATTCAATACACTACGTTGCAGCACTACTACTTTCTCCTGTATTATCATTTGATGCTTGTAAGCCGTGAACATATCCTGTGAATATCATTGTATTTTGCCTCCACCATCCTCGATAGTAGAGGCAGGGGATCTGCAAAAAAACCTCAGAGCCGTGACATACATGTCCTTTTCAATATCTTACATAAGGGTGGGTGGAAGGGCCCAAGGACAAATCCATCTTGCACCACTTTTATTTTCTGCCACTGCTGTGTGGCAATGTTTCCTAGATGTGCTATGAACTGCTGTGTGTTTGTGTCATTGCTCTGTCGCTTACCATCCAGCCAAGTCGCTGCAGTCTTTGTTTGAAAGTGTATGAAAATAATGTTGTGAGGTGGTCAAAATTGACTGCAAATGACTTGAAATTAGTATTATTGAGGTTAATAATAATGTAGGTGGAAAAAAGAAAAATTATGTGATTTTAGCAAAAATAATAGGGATCCAAAACCAAAACCAAAACACGCAAGGGCGGTTTTGCCAAAACCAAAACCAAAACACAAAGTTAATCCAGATGCAAAACCAAAACCAGAACACGGGGGTTAGTGAACATCTCTAATGCAAATGTGCAGTACATAATTGTTATCCAAACAACAATATTGTTAGGAATCCGTAAAAAATGTTAATTATTATTTTAGAATCTTGCCTTTACAGATAAAGATATAAAAATACATGGCCATTCTTGCCCTATGTCTCAGTATTTATGTCACGAGCCGCGGCAGTACTCACAGCCGCCGCGACTCGCTTCCTGCTCCCCCTGGCGTCCCGGCCATCACCTTGACGACCAGGCTTGTTTGTTGGATACGCTGTCTGCTGCCGGCCCTCTACCCTTGCCTGGACTTCACTCTGCTTTCCTGGGTTCTCCCCAGGCGGTGCCCATTCCAGGACCCTCTGTTAGTCTGCGGCCAAGTCTGTCCCCACCACTAGGGGCAACAGTAAACACCAGACTTTCAGAGCAGACTCCGGGTTTTGCTGTACTGGTTGGAGGGGTTCCTAACATTATAACTGACCATGCAGACATTCTGGAGACGAAATTGGGATGGATAAAAGCGGAACCAAATTGTCTCCATTTCAAGCACTGGCGGGTCATGTTGAGACCCTGTATCAAATGGTCAGGGGATTGTCCCAGCGGTTGTCCACTCAAGAGGAGGACTCCCGGACTACACTAGCCATTTCCGGTCCCGCCGATGAACTCAAGTTAAATTTGCCGGACCGGTTCTCCGGAAATAGAGCCCGGTTACGGAACTTTAAGGAAAGCTGCAAGCTCTTCTTTCGGCTGAAACCTCGGTCTTCTAGTTCAGAACAGCAGAGAGTCGGGATTGTCATCTCCCTCCTGCAGGGTGACCCCCAGATTTGGGCCTTCACCCTGCCGCAGTCTAGTCCTATCATGCAATCTTTGGAAGCTTTCTTTAACGCATTGGGTCTCCTCTACGATGACCCAGATAGAGTTGCCTCCGCTGAGGCTCATTTACGGTCCTTAAAGCAAGGCCGGCGTTCGGCAGAAGAATACTGCGCTGATTCCGCAGATGGTCGCCTGACAGTGAATGGAATGATCCAGCGTTATGCAGCCAGTTTCGCCCAGGACTGTCAGAGCAGATTAAAGATTCACTTGTGCAGTATCCTTCCCCCACCTAGTTGGAGAGCCTTATGCAACTCACCATTAAAATTGACAGGAGAATCAAGGAGAGGAGGACAGAGAAAGAGGCATTTTCCTTTCCGTCTGCATTTATTCCAGTTCCCACGGATGTTGAGGAGCCTGTGCAGTCAGGGGCGCATGGCCTCTCTCCTGAGGAAAGAGATAAAAGACGGTCACAAGGCCTATGTCTTTATTGTGGTAATAAAGGCCACTTCTTCTGCTCTTGTCCTTACAAACCTGAAAAAGGAGCATGTCTGGGAAAGGTCCACCTAGGTCTGCAAATTGTTTCCCAAAAGAACGCTGTCCTGAATACCGCACAAGTCACTTTCGGTGCCAGTTCCGTGGCCCTTTCGGCCTTCATTGATAGTGGAGCTGCAGGCAACTTCCTCGACATCGGGTTTGCCCACTCTGCTGGAATTCCGTCTGTGAAGCTCAAATCTGCCATTACTGTTTGTGGCTTAGATGGGAGTCCATTGCCTCGTGGCAAGATTACCTGGGAGACCCCGTTACTGCAATTGAACATTGGAGCTCTCCATTCAGAGTCAATGACCTTCTTTCTTATCGACTGTCCATCGGTTCCATTGATCCTGGGCCATCCTTCGCTTTCCCGTCATAACCCTGTCGTGGATTGGGTGAAAGGAGAAATTATTCAGTGGAGCTCTTATTGTACACAGTCTTGTTTAACTATGCCTCTGAGAATCATTTAGTCTATTCCGGAGCGACTTCCCGCCCAATATCATGAGTTCTGGGATGTGTGTCTCTAAAAAGGCTGCTGACACCTTACCACCTCATTGAGACTTCGACTGTGCCATCGAGCTTATTCCTGGTTCCAAGTTACCCAAGGGACGTTTGTACTCTCTCTCTTGTCCAGAGACCAAATCCATGCCGGAGTATGTAGATGAAATCTTAGAGAAAGGTTTCATCAGGCCATCTAAATCTCCAGTAGGATCTGGATGCTTCTTCATATCCAAAAAAGATGGAGGTCTACGACCTTGTATAGATTATCGGGGACTGAATCTCATTACAGTTAAGAACATTTAACCCCTTCCCCTCATCTCCATGTTATTCGATCAGTTAAGAGGCGCTACAGTCTTCACTAAAATCGTTCTTCGTGGAGCATATAACCTCAAAGAAGGAGATGAGTGGAAGACGGCGTTCAACACACATTATGGCCACTACGAATATCTAGTCATGCCGTTTGGTCTTACCAACGTACCTGCAGTGTTCCAAGATCTGATTAACGAAGTTCTTCATGAGTTCCTTCACCTTTTTGTGGTTGTCTATTTAGACGATATCCTCATATATTCTAAATAATTAACGATACATCGGGGTCACGTCAAACAGGTGCTACAGAAATTACGAGAAAACCATCTTTACGCCAAACTAGAAAAATGCGAGTTTGAGGTGCAGAAGGTATCCTTTCTGGGTTACATAATCTCTTCTGAGGGATTCTCCATGGATCCAACTAAGGTCCAAGCTATCCTGGATTGGGTGCAACCAAACAATCTCAAAGCATTGCAGAGGTTCCTGGGCTTCGCCAATTATTATAGAAGGTTCATTCATGGCTTTGCTGACATTGTGGCTCCTATTGTCACCCTGACCCTCAAAGGAATGGATCCCACTAATTGGTCACCTCAAGCAGTAGCCTCATTTGAAAGTTTGAAGAAAGCCTTTGTATCCGCTCAGGTCCTTAGACACCCGGATCCTACTAAACCATTTGTTCTTGAAGTCGACACCTCTGATGTCGGTGCTGCTGCCATATTGTCTCAAAAAGACCCTCTTACTCACCGTCTGCACCCATGTGCCTACTTCTCCCGTAAGATCTCTTCAGCTGAGGCAAACTACGATGTGGGCAATAGGGAACTAATGATTATTAAATGGACCTTTGAGGAGTGACAACATTGGCTGGAGGGTGCTACACATCAAATCTCCATTATTACAGACCACAAGAACTTACAATATATACAATCGGCCAAACGCCTGAACCCCAGACAGGCCCGTTGGTCGTTGTTCTTTACTCGCTTCAATTTTGTGATCACCTACTGACCAGGTTCTGAAAAAATGTCCGGGCAGATGCCCTATCTCGGAGCTTCTTGGCACATCATGTTCCAGTTACAAATCCGGAACCTATCATTCCTTTTTCCATAATCCATGCTGGGCTAACTCAAGACTTGAGAACCACACTTCAAAGGTTCCAAAGACTAGCTCCTGATAATATTCCAGAAGGATGTTTATTTGTTACGGTTCATTTAAGGAAGGCGGTGCTTGCAGAGGCACATAATAGTAGGACTGCTGGACATCCTGGAATTCAGAAAACATTGGAAATTCTCTCCCGAACTGTCTGGTGGCCGTCATTGTCCACTGACGTCAAAAGTTATGTCCTCTCTTGTGAGAATTGTGCCAGGAATAAAGTCCCCAGGAGTCGTCCTGTAGGCCAATTGGTTCCATTGCCCATCCTTGCAAAACCTTGGACACACTTGTAAATGGACTTTATAGTCGATCTACCACTCTCTGCGGGACATAACACCATATGGGTGGTAGTTGACTGCTTCAGCAAAATGTCACACTTCATACCGTTACCCGTCTCCCTAGTGCTTGAGATTTGTCTATCCTGTTCATCCAGCATATATTCCATCCCCATGGACTTCCTACCGGTATCGTGTCGGATTGTGGTTCACAATTTATAGCACAATTTTAGAAATTCTTTTGTACCCTGCTTGCAATCAAGATTAGCCTGCCGTCTGCATACCACCCTAGGTCTAATGGGCAAGCTGAAAGGGTTAATCAGTCCTTGGATCAGTTCTTACGATGTTACACTTCCGAATTTCACAACAACTGGTCCTCCTTATTGCCTTGGGCAGAATTTGCCTATAACAATTCATGTCAATTATCTACGCAAACCTCTCCATTCTACTGCAATTTTGGTTTTCATCCCAGGTCCAATTCCTTGTATTCCCTCAGATCTGCTGGTATTCCAGAGATTCGTTCCACAACTGCTGCCCTCAAGGTCATCTGGAAAAAAGTGCAATCCTCTTTGAGACGGGCTTCATTCTTTGCAAAAAAAAATTCAGGTCGCCAACGTACCACCTGCTCCTTCAAAGTGGGCCAGAAAGTGTGGCTTTCTACAAGAAATATTAGGCTAAGACAGCCTTGCAGGAAACTGTTGCCTAAATTAATCGGTCCCTTCCTTATTGACAAACAGATTACGTCTGTAGCATTTAGGTTGAGAATTCCTGGGTTGTTGAGGATCCCCAACCCATTCCATTGCTCCCTGCTTAAACCTGTGCTTTACCCAAGTCAATCCCAGCTTACAAGTTCTCATGCACAGAATCGGAACAGACATCAAAAATTTATTATTCAGAAGATTATTGATTCTAAGAAGGTGCAGGGTCAGGTGCACTTCCTGGTACAATGGAAAAATTGAGGTTTGGAAGAGTGGTCTTGTGTTCCATGAAGACAGCTCCATGCTACCAAACATCTGAAGGAATTCTTCAAGAAATTTCCTAAGAAACCTGGTACCCCCCCTCTGTCACGAGCCGCGGCAGTACTCACAGCCGCCGCGGCTCGCTTGCTGCTCCCCCTGGCGTCCTGGCCGTCACCTTGACGACCGGGATGTCACTTCCGCCCTGCACCCGACCGTTACCAAGGCAACGGTCGGACACCCTGCATTGTAGTGCCGCGTCCCGGCAACAGGGGACAGCCGGGGCGCTTGTGCAAAGATACTGTATAGCCTGGAGGATATTAAGGTTTAATTAAATTAATTAGTTGGGACCTGTGTTTATATCAGAGCTAGACTCTGATTGGTTGTTGGGAGTATTTAGGGCAGTGAGGTCTGCAGCCTCACTGCCGGTTATAGCTTCACTGTTACAGTCTTGCTGACCTGATCCTGCTTCCTAGTCCCTGTCCTGTGGATACTCCGTTTGATTTCCTGTGTATGACCCCCTGCTTGGATTATTGGACTCTGCCTGTTTTGCTCGTGACCCTGACCTTTCTTGCCTGTACCTTGGACCTTGCTACCGTGCCTGTGACCCCTGACCTAGGCTTGTTTGTTGGATACGCTGTCTGCTGCCGGCCCTCTACCCTTGCCTGGACTTCACTCTGCTTTCCTGGGTTCTCCCCAGGCGGTGCCCATTCCAGGACCCTCTGTTAGTCTGCGGCCAAGTCTGTCCCCACCACTAGGGGCAACAGTGAACACCAGACTTTCAGAGCAGACTCCGGGTTATGCTGTACTGGTTGGAGGGGTTCCTAACAATTTACCACATATTTTAGCCTCAGCTATCATGCCTTGTTGATGCCGGGGATACTAGGAGAAGGACATCAATCCCTATCATCTAAACAGAATGAAACTGATTTAAATATGATGATTACCATCAGTGTACCCACATCTTTTTACTGTGCCTATCTTTCGCTTATTACACTAAGTATTATTTTATTGGCATGGAATAAAAAAAAAAAAAAGGTAATAATTCTTCATCTGGATTGGTCATCCAATCTGATGAACATACATAATATACGATACTGAACAGTGTATCTCACATGTAATAAAAGTTATATTTTAATTTTACGATTTTTGCTGGGATTGGTCACTCAATACCAACAGCTTAGGAGTGACCAACAAAAAGTTGTTATTTCCTCATCACAACTATAATCTGACTATATTACTAAGGGAGGGCTAAAATATACATAAATACCAAAAATAAGCTACAAATTAAGTATAGGATTATTGGGGATTCGTTTTAGGATTAGTTGTGCTGATAACTAGTGCAGAAGGTGAACCTACCCTTTACAATGGGGTTGCTAACCACCAGGGCGGGACTGGCCATCTGGCACTTCTGGCAAATGATGGTCAGATGGGCCGGTTACTAGCTGGCCGGCCCCATTGCTCAGCACACAGACTGTCATGCCAGAATTCGGCATGGCAGTCTGTGTGCTGAGCGGTGGGGTCGGCACTACACAAACTTCCTGGTGTGGCCGCGCCTCCCCTCCTCCCCCCTCTTGAATGGCTCTGGAGATGTCACATGGGACGAGCACCATGTGTTAGGAGAGACTACACAGCGCGCCGCGGAGGGCACAAGGTAAGAGGGGGGGGGTTAGTTTGTGTGACAGGGGATCTATATGTGTGACAGGGGATCTATATAAGTGGCAGGGGAGCTATTTGTGTGACAGGGGATCTATATATGTGACAGGGGATCTATATAAGTGACAGGGGATCTATATGAGTAATAGGGGATCTATATGTGTGACAGGGGATCTATATGTGTGACGGGATCTATATAAGGGACAGGGGATCTATATGAGTGACAGGGGATCTATATGTGTGATAGGAGATCTATATGAGTGACAGGGGAGCTATTTGTGTGACAGTGGAGCTATTTGTGTGACAGGGGAGCTATTTGTGTGACAGTGGAGCTATTTGTGTGACAGGGGAGCTATTTGTGTGACAGGGGAGCTATTTGTGTGACAGTGGAGCTATTTGTGTGACAGGGGATCTATATGTGTGACAGGGGATCTATATGAGTGACAGGGGATCTATATGAGTGACAGGGGATCTATATGTGTGACAGGGGATCTATATGTGTGACGGGATCTATATAAGGGACAGGGGATCTATATGAGTGACAGGGGATCTATATGTGTGACAGGGGATCTATATGAGTGACAGGGGAGCTATTTGTGTGACAGTGGAGCTATTTGTGTGACAGGGGAGCTATTTGTGTGACAGGGGAGCTATTTGTGTGACAGGAGATCTATATAAGTGACAGGGGAGCTATTTGTGTGACAGGGGATCTATATATGTGACAGGGGATCTATATAAGTGACAGGGGATCTATATGTGTGACATGATCTATATAAGTGACAGGGGATCTATATGTTTGACAGGGGATCTATATAAGTAACAGGGGATCTATATGAGTGATAGGGGATCTATATGTGTGACAGGGGATCTATATGTGTGACGAGATCTATATAAGGGACAGGGGATCTATCTGAGTGACAGGGGATCTATATGTGTGACAGGGGATCTATATGAGTGACAGGGGAGCTATTTGTGTGACAGTGGAGCTATTTGTGTGACAGGGGAGCTATTTGTGTGACAGTGGAGCTATTTGTGTGACAGGGGAGCTATTTGTGTGACAGTGGAGCTATTTGTGTGACAGGGAATCTCTATGTGTGACAGGGGATCTATATGTGACAGAGGATCTATATGAGTGACAGGGGATCTATATGAGTGACAGGGGATCTATATGTGTGACAGGGGATCTATATGTGTGACAGGGGAGCTATTTGTGTGACAGGGGATCTATATGAGTGACAGGGGAGATATTTGTGTGACAGGGGAGCTATTTGTGTGACAGTGGAGCTATTTGTGTGAAAGGACAGGGGAGCTATTTGTGTGACAGGGGAGCTATTTGTGTGACAGGGTATGATTATAGTGTAACAAAAAATAACACAGAATTTACTGACAGGCGCCAATAAAAATTGGATCGACAAAGTTAAAAAATATATAAATCAAGCTCTGAATGACAATGAATACAAATAACCAAAAAAATAACCCCCCAAAAAAATATCCAAAGAATTACCTTTATGATTATAGTGTGTATGTGTGTAACAGTATAACTATAGTATGTGTGTGTGGGCCGGCGTATGACCATAATGTGTGTGTGTGTGTGAGGGCCGGTGTATGACAATAATGTGTGTATGGGTAGCTCTTAATATAATATGGGAGGTAGGCTGTTAATCTAATAGGGAATTGCAGGTGGGGGCTAATTATTGGGTGCTATTCTATTTGTGGGGTTATAGTGGGGGCAATTTAATAGTGGGGCCTATCAATTTCAGATGGGGTGATTGCATTTTTAATTTAATGCTGGGGTGCTTTGGAGAGAGGGAAATAGTTTTATTTATTAAATGGGAATACTATTTAATGTCAGGGCTAGTTGGAGGGAAATAGATGTATTTATCAAATGTGAATACTAGTATTTTAATGTTGTGGCTGCAGTGAGGCCTAATTTTAAAACATGGATGCTATATTGATTTAACACCAGGGCTAAATTTCAACTGCTCATTTTTTTCTACAAATAGGGCATCCAACATTCCAGGATCCAGACAAGCAGCAACTGATCTAAAGACACCAGCAGCCACAAGTGGTGACCATGACAAGACAGGTAGGAGAGACCAGGACAGTCTGCCAACTGTTCTGAATTTGGTGGATGACTGTCCCACTTAGTCAGGATTTGGTCTGACTACAAGGACAGTTGGGAGATATGTCCTGCTTCACACTGTACTGTTTGTTAAGGCAGAACTGCGTGCACCTAACAGTAGTGCACACTGTATTGCCTTTGTATTTGTCAAAAAATTGTCTAATAGCCAAATTACATCATTGGAGCCCCCCTGACTTAAGTGCCCGGGCCACCCAAGCCTTAATCCAGTTGGTCAGCAGGAGGATCTGTGCTCCGTCCCGGACAGGGCACAGCCTGCAGAGCAAGCCGAGGAGCTCTAAATCTCACGAGATTAATAGATCTCGTGAGACTAAGAGCTTCCCTGCTCATTCTACAGGAATGTCAGCAGCATCAGAAGCATAGATAAGTACAGTGGGCTGGGGGTGTCATAATGTATCTGGGGGGGTGGTGTAATGTGGATGGGGAGGGTCTGATAAATGTAATGTTTTATTATAATGTATGTATCAACGCACCATTTTGACCATGCCCCCAACATAATGTAGCTACGTTCTTGGCTGCACCGCCACTGCACTGCGGCACACATTTTTTTTCCCTGCTAATCAACAGAGGTGGGCCTGTGCGCTTTAAATGCCAGGGCTGATTTTTAGTCCCAGTCCGGCCCTGCTAACCACACAAGTTACCTGACACATTGTTTCTTTTTTCACCAATAACACTGCCAAGTTTTTACTAATTTAAGCCAGATTTAAGGCTTATATAAATCATAAGATTGAGGGGACATTGGGATTGACTTTAGTCTTGCCACTCTTGGGGGTAAATGTATCAAGCAGAGAATTTTCCAGCGGGTTTGAAAAGTGGAGATGTTGCCAATAGCGACCAAATTCTAGCTATCACTTTTTAGAATGTACTAAATAAATGATAGCTAGAATTGGATTGGTTTTTTAAACCCGCCAGAAAATTCTCAGCTTGATACATTTACCACTTGGTGGTAAAGCTCTTTTTACACTGCATGGAGTACACCTAGAATGCACTTCTCAAACAAAAGCCCAATTGGTGTAGAAGCGGATTTGCATGGTGCTCAATAGAAAAATGCCACCTTTAATAGAATAATTCCCTGCAATGTGTTAAATAAACAATTAATTATAAACAAGCCTTGTTATACCGAATCATAGAGAATCAACTTTCTCAATTGCACTTTCATCGAAATTTTGGCTAAAGATCATTATTTTAAACTAGATAACGTTATCCTCTCCATTGTACATTCAAATCATTTTTGCTTCATTCCCGGTAAATTGGGTTGTCATAGTTTCAATTAAAATCAGCAAATAAGGCCTGAAAACCTGTGGGAAGCAAATGTCTGTCCCTGGATGATAATGATGGGGCTGTTTTTGGTATCAAACTTCCACCAATCATGGTGAACAACAAGAGCTTTATACCTAGCATGTATCCTACTGCTCCACTATTAGGACAAGTAGATTCCAGACGCACTAAGAAACTTGGTGTCCCAAATGTTGTAGTATCTATGGAACATTTTTTATATTGTGGAGTTTATTAATGACAAAATGGTCATAACCATCCTCTTTAAACCCCATTTTTATATTTTTATATTGTACCCATTTCAATTTTTTTTAGATCAATTAAGAGAATTTATTTCATTCTTAAAAGTATTTAAATACATTCACACTGATAAGTCACAATATTGAAACCACTGAGAAGTGAAGTGAATAACATTGATTATCTTGTTATAACGGCACCTGTCGAGGGGGATATTTTTTAGGCAGCAAGTCAACAGTCAGTTCTTGAAGTCAATGTGTGCGAAGCAGATAAAATAGGCAAGTGTGCGGATCTGAGCAACTTTGACAACAGGCAAATAGTGATGGCCTGACGACTGGGTCAGAGCATCTACAAAGCGACCGGTTATGTGAGGTGTTCCTGGTATGAAGTGGTTAATACCTACCTAAAGTAGTCAAAGCAAGAACAACCGGTGAACCAACGACAGGGTCATGGGCGCCCAAGGCTCATTGATGCATGTGGGGAGTGAAGGTTAGCCTGTCTGGTCCAGTTCTTCGCAGCTTGCTGTGTAGCTGCAGACAGGTCAGAGTGCCCATGCTGACCCATGTCCACACCCAAAAGTGCCTACAATGGGCATATGAGCACCAGAACTGGACTACGGAACAATGGAAGAAGGTGGCCTGGTCTAATGAATCACATTTTTTTACATAATGGGGAGGGCCGGGTATGCGTACATCATTTTCCTAGGGAAGAGCTGGCACCAGAATGCACTATAGCCAGAAGGCAAACCAGCAGCGGCAGTGTGATGCTCTGGGCAATGTTCTGCTGCGTAACCTTGGTTCCTGACATTCATGCGGATGATACTATGACACATACCACTTACCTAAACATCGTTGCAGGCCAAGTACACTCCTTCATGACATGGTCATAGTTCTAGTGATGTCCTGGATCAGCAAATATGATGATGTGTTTATAGTTTCCAGCTAATGATTTTAAAGCAGCTCATGTGGAATCTGCTAGACCAACTTTTGGGATTTATTGTGCACCATCCAGTTGCACTTCTGCAGAAAACCCAATTCAAGTTACACATTGATCAATGTAATAAAACAAGTAAAGCTAAATACAGCTAAACTGAGTATTATTTTAGGAGAAAAATAGAATTTCAATGAAGAAAAATGTGAACAGATTTTGCTCTTAAACAACTTAACTGCAAATGGTAGCCTTGTTTGAATCAGGAGAGTTTCTTATTTTCTCCCTTAATAGCTATTGCCTGCTGATTTATTTGACCACTAGACCATAGTCCCACTGAACTCAGGGGTGCAGTGAGTAATTCACTTTTACCTGCCCTAGCCACAGGCAGCATGAGCAGCCTAGGTGAGGTGTGGCCACATGAAACAATAATAAGCTATTAGTCCATGCAGTCACTTTCTCCAGCATTTAATATAGCTTAGCTGAGCCACAGAGGGGGCTGGAGCCCTTTCTGCACATACCAGAAGCTGCCACTTCCGGGCCCCAAGGGACGTTCGGGTACTTTGTACCTGACATAGAAAAATGTGCATGCAAAGAAAAGAAAAATGCAAAAAGTAAATATTACACTATGAATTCAATGTTTTGAGAAGAGCTTCAGCTACTCAGAAAGCTATAGTAATGCATGGTATGTAAACATTATCCAAGTTTTTATTTGGTATATGAAGGAAAAACATTTTTCTGCTATTTTACCACACTCTGGAAACACCTGTCAATTTCAGTATTTGGGTTATAAAGAAACCAAAGGTATATTTGCAAAATACAAAGTCTTCTAAAATAACCATAGTGGGCCTGATTAATTAAGAAAAATAAACCCAAAAAATGAGTAACTTTTAAACTTGGCAAAACCATGTTGCATTGGAGGGGGAGGTAAATTTAAAATGTGATGGCAGATTTATAGTTGGGGTACGGCATGTCCTAGATCAACTCTAAATTTCAGTGTACAAATAGAATAACAAGTATATGTGTGCTACATGAAAAATCAGCAAGTATTTAACTCATGTGCAAAATAATAAACTAATTTGCACCCCTTGCATTGCAACATGGTTTTGAAAAGGAGAAAACGTACAATTTTTTTGCCTTACTTTCCTTAATGAATCAGGCCCTGTATGACTTGTGTGCAAATTGGGCATATACCTTGAAATGCATTAGGTGAAAAAAATATGCATTCTTGCATACATAAAGAAGTGTGGGTATGTAAATGACCTGCATTGCACATTGTGGGTTAATTATTGCCCACTATTAACTATACCTCTTAATCAAGGATTTGCCAAGTATAATAACATTTGATGATTTATTTTATTATAGTTTTCTGGCTACCCCAAAACAAAATTTAGCATTTGTCTATATTGATCATTCACTACAGAGAAGCTGAGATACTCAATGTTACAAACTGCTTTTGCGCAGAAATCCTACCATGTATTTACTCCTTTGCATAATTCCATGTTATTGACAAACACAGAAACACCACTTTTGGCTCCAATTAAATATTTTATCCCATTGGTAAAAACGGTAAAAATGCTTATACCTAAATAAATTGTGCCTTGACGGTGAAGATAGCCTTGTGTCCAACACTTTTAAGGACTTGGTAAATTCAAATACTTTGCAGGGAGACAAATGTTCTGCTGTCCACACAACTCCTCCATAAAGTATCCTTCTTCAACCTTGAATTTATTGAAATAATTTTGCTCCACAAAACAAAACCAATATTTTCCCTTTGGTTGTATAACCAGTTGCAATTGCATACTCGTAATTGGCCTTGAAAAGAACAACTATTATGGCTCATGTCTCAGTGCAGAGAGCTTCAGTAACAGTAGAGGTGGACCAGGGGCTAAGTCTACCTTCAGCTCTTCTAAATGTTATGGGATCGTATCTGACTGTGTATGGTAATTATTCTGTCTTTTCCACTATAAGAATTGCAGGATTAAAAACTTTGCTCAAAGTTTATCAATTAAATATATAAAGAAATGAGAAAACAGAGTATCCATTATTTAATCCTGGACCCCCTGATGGAGACTGGGGAGGATGGTATTTATAGGTTACTCAGAGCATTGGAAAGCAGTATAATAAAGAAGGCTTGTGGTGGGGGACCTACCTCTTGTGATGTGGGTGCTTTAGAGTGAAAAATAAATTATCACCATCCATGGTCACTACTGGCCCTAACAAAATGTGACATTGCAATACAATAATATAAAAAAATATATTCCAACTGTCTGACTTTATGTGCTGTGAGGCCAATAAAATACTAAAATACAGCTTGGATAGAGGGATATTTCTCCTGGTCCGGCCTTCTGAATTTTGGAGTCACAGCACTTGTAGAATACCTCGCTACTTGTTTGGTTGAAGAAGTTAAGGAACTGGTAAATATACATCTAATTTTTCTTTTTGGGGTTGGATGGGGCAGGTGATTCTGATGAGCCCAGGTCTATTGCAAGGAGTACGAATAACAGTTCCATCTTGTTTTACCAACATTTTACTATCATACTATCGCCCCCATATCTCTGCTTTCCTTTGCTTCTAAAATTCTTGAACGAATTGTCTTCAATCGTCTCAGCGACTTTCTCTCTTCCCACTCTATTCTTGACCCTCTCCAGTCTGGCTTCCGTCCCCTTAACTCAACTGAAACTGCCCTTGCAAAGCAAACAGTAACAAAATACTTACTCTTAGCTAAGTCCAAAGGACACTTTTCCCTTCTCATAGCCCTTGAACTCTCTGCTGCTTTTCACTCTGTCAATCATTCTCTTTTCCTCACCACCCTTCACTTTCTAGGTGTTTGTGAAACAGCTCTCTCCTGGTTTGCCTCTTGCCTCTCTGGCCATCCTTTAAGCGCCTCTGCTTCTGACTCTTTCTCCTCCTTCTTCCCACTTCTATTGAAGTCCCAGAAGGCTCTGTCCTTGGCCCTCTGCTCTTCTCTATCTATACCACCTCTCTCGATGAACTCGTTCAATCATTTGGCCTCCAATACCACCTCTATGCTGATGACACACAAATATATCTTTCCTCCCCTGATCTCTCTCCTGCCTTTCTAACTCAAATATCTAACTGTCTCTCCGCTGCAACTATCTGGATGTCACAGTGCTTCCTGAATCTCAACATCTGGAGTCATCCCTGACTCAGCCCTCAGCTTTCCCCCCCATATCCAGTCCTCCACCAAATCCTGCCTTTTCCTCCTACCTAACATCACGAAAATATGCGCCTTCCTCTCTCGGGAAGCAACCAAAATCCTGGTCCATTCACTCATCATTTCTCATCTCAACTATTGCAAACTTCTTCTCACTGGCCTTCCTGACACTCACATTTCTGACCTTCAATCAATACAGATTTCTGCGGCTAGGCTCAACTTCCTCTCCTGCTACACCTTCTCCGCTACTCCTAAATCCCTTCATTGGCTCCCTATCCATTTCAGAATTCAGTTCAAGCTGCTTACCCTCACTTACAAAGCCCTAATCAACACTTCTTTCCCTTACATTTCTGAACTTGTCTCTAGGTACATACCTACCGGGCACTCCGCTCTGCCTCTGACCTTCATCTCAATTCACCACTAATTACCTCCTAACATGCTCGCCTCCAAGACTTCTGCCATGCTGCCCCCATTCTTTGCAACTCCCGACCTTGTCTCATTCGACTCTCCCCAACCTTCAGTCCTTCAAAACTCACCTTTTCAAGCTTGCTTATCCTACCAACTCCAAACCGCTCTATCCATCACCTCCTTTCTTTACCTGCCATACCTTTTTCTTCCAGTTGGCTCTATTGTCTCTTACCACCCCTTCCTCTAGATTGTAAGCTCTTGCAGGCAAGGTCCTCCTAGCTATTGTCCCATGTCTGTCCGCTGTCTGACTCCCTTGTACGTCCTTTCATGTATTTTGCTGCAATTCATGTGAGCCCCACAGCATTACTCACACTCATCTGTGCTATTTATCTGTATTACCTCTTCTATTTTGTTACTTGCCTCTATATACGGTGCTACGGAATCTGTGGCGCCTTATAAATAAATGAATAATAATATATATTTCACAGCTATATAACATATCTTCCCAATTTACTCAATTTCATTTCAGAAATCTCACTGATGAGCACACATTTGTCATATGTTTACCAAGTACTTCATCTCTAATCCCATAAATTAATGGACTGATAACTCTGGGAAGACACATAAACAGGAAGAAATTAAGTATTGGCATATAGAGAAAATATGGTGTTAAATATGTGTCAGTATATGAAGAAGTGAGAGACAACATACATAAGATGAGCTGAAACGCGTGGAGCAAGACAGTTTTTCCAGCCTTAAAAGCAGATGTCCCAGAACCAATCCTCAGAGCGACCAACATAACTTTCAGGTATGTGCAAGCAATTATCAGTCCAACGATGGCAAAGCTAATTATGATGGTTAGTGTTTTTATGACTACTTGTATTTCATTCACAATTAAATGTCCCCAATAACAGATGATATTGACTGAAAAGACACGTTTTTCTACAAAAAAGCAAAATGCAATAAAATCTGCAAGCTGTGGAATGAGCCCCACTGTCCACATGATTGCAATGGCAGCACTAGATCTCTGTGCTGTGCACAGCTGTGCATGTCTAAGTGGGTGGCAAATGGCTGCGTAGCGTTCCAAAGACATGACCGCCAAATTGTAAGGAGTAATCCTAAATGCACAGGTGGAGAAGCTGACAATTGTATAGCAGACTGATAAAGGCATGTACAAATAGTACACAGATGAGGTAAAGAGAAAAAATGATATAGCTAGAAATGCTAGATCATTAACAAGCATGTGGATAAACAGTATATAGCGAGGGTTCTCTCGGACATGAGGAACTGTGAAGAAGGCTTTCAGTATAACAGCCATGAAGTACAAGAAGATGCTGAACAAGGGGAGCATCAGTATGAATAAAGTCACCCTTTGTGAGGTCTTATTGATGTATACAGTCACGTTGCTGTCGAGCTGGGTAGAGTTAACCATTAGTTTGAGTCCAAATCGCCTTTTCTTCTCTGTTGATAGTACTAAAAGAAAAAAATAAACTTAAATTATTTAAAAGGGCGGATCTCATAAACTTGCTGCCTTCTCTTGGACAAATAAGCGTATCATAAAGTTGTACTTAAACTATCTATAAATTTCAACTAACATGTCTGAGTATAAATTTGAAATGATAACAGTCTTGGCTCTTTCCTTCTCCTCCCTTTCATATTCATTGCAATAGGCTTTGTCAGGGGCTGACCCGGGGGGCAGGGGGGCTTCGTCCCCCCTCCCAGGGCCGCTCAGTCTAACCGCTGTTTGGGCCGCACCCCCCCCCCACCCTGGATGCAATATTACTTGAATGTCACCAGCGGCACAAAGGCGGCCGCATCACATGACACGCGATGCGGCCGCCTGTGCGCCCCACGTGCTGAAATTTGCCAGCCCGCCCGTGAAGCCATCACTACTGAAAGTTTTACTTTGTTGCTGCAATGTTGAAGTTTAACACAAAATGGTTAACCCTTAGTGCTGCAGAGAAGTATTGTAAAATTTTTATAAGATGACTGGAAGACTACGAAATGCAGCATTTGTGAATTCAGCAAAAGTGACAAAAGGCATCAATGTATAATAATACCAACGTGTACTTTGCACTGAACATTTTTTCACTGAAATACTTCCACAAGTTCCATTTTCACTGAACCTATTATTTTATTTACAGTTATAATCCTGAGTCAACCAAACTTAAACAACGTTTCCACTTCTGATAAAATCCCCTATGAGTGATCTGCCTGTGATTCTAATAACAGAACCAGGAAATTAGTCAGCAGATTCTGAGCTACGGTGAGTTGAATTGTTTCTATCATTTCCAATAAGATTGACGTTAAAATTTAAAAATACATGTGAATTCAAGTTTCATAAAGTAAATTATTTAAACTGCCCAAAAGAGCTTAATATTATTTCTTAACAGTTAGTTTATATACCACCTACATATTACAAAGCAGTTTTAAAGAATAGCTAATCATTAACATCAGTCCCTGCCCCAGTGGATATTACAATCTATGTTCCGTACCACACACTAGGGTTACTTTAGCCAGAATGTATTTGGAGTGTGGGAGGAAAGCAAACAAATACAGGGAAGAACATACAAGCTCCACACAAATAGGGCCCAGGTCATAATCAAAGTCATGAGTCTGCAATGCTAGCAACCGTGCCACCGTGCTGCCTAAAAACAAAAAATATAAAAATGAATATGATATACTTGTAGCTATAGTGGCATGCAGAGAAAAGAAATCACATTAAATAGATATAAAAATAAAAGAGCAACATATTTTGTTATATATATCGCAGGTGGGCAGCTGTGTAAAAAAGCAAAGAAAATTTTAAGTCCCCTGCCCTGTAATTGGTGAGTTTAATTTTTGTTGGGTTACTATGCATAGTCTCTCATCCACTCTCATCACATGCTCCCATTCCAGGTTGCAGGACTTTTTTTGGGCTGCACCCATTTTGTGGGATTCCCTCCTTCCCTTTCTGGAATTTCCTCTGGTCTAGAAAACCTTAAAACATTCTCTGAAAAACCACTTCTTCAGGCAAGCTTATAATATTCCTCAACCACCCTCTTACCCTCCCTAGGTTACCCTATAACCCCCCTCTACACAGCTAACACAAGACAACAACCCTGTTACCAACATTCCTGTGTGACTGGATCAAACAGCCCATTCAGTAATTTTTACCTATGCATTCTAGCTAGACCAATATGCAATATGATGTAGCACTTACCCTTGTGTATCAAACTCCCATTGTTCCTTAGATTGTAAACTTGTGGGCAGCGACCTCTTACCTCTCTATATGTATTTCCAGCATTGTTTTATTACTGTTTTTGTTCCCAACTGTAAAGTTGCACGGAATCTGCTGGCACTATATAAATAAATGTTGATGATGATGATGGTAAACACAGCATCTTCCCATTGACATGCTGATAGTGGTGAAGAGGAGCCAGGATGCCCCCGGAGACAGCAGTGGGGGAGGGAGGTACAGTGCTTTATTTAACACAGCTGTCCCACATGCTCTAAATAATATAATGTAGCTTTGTGTTGAGTTTCTCTATTAATGTGATAAATTATGGACAGAATGCAACACAAGATGTTTTGTCAATCCTCTCTGTACTTGCCCTTTAATCATAAAAAGGAGATAAGGGAGTACATTTATACTGAGGTATATTATGATGCAAGAGAGGGAAGGTCTTTAAAGGAATGAAGTACACTTTTGATTTATATGAGACATATATAAGTAATTTTTGATGCTTTTTGCACTTTGTATAGGAATGGATATTGCTGCAAATATATACTAGAAATATTATGAAGTTATTATCATAATCATCATTTATTAATATAGCGCCAACATATTCCGTAGCGCTTTACAATTGGGGACAGATACAGTAAACTAATAAACAAACTGGGTAAAACAGACAAAGAGGTGAGAAGGCTGCTCGCAAGCTTACAATCTATGGGACAATGGGAGTTTAATACATGAGGTCTACATTTTGAATTTCGGTCCAGCCAGACTGCAAAGGTAAAAGTGGTTCGTAAGCTAAATGATCCCACCCCAACAATGTTGGTCAAGGGGTAGTTGTCTTGTGTGAAATTGTGTAACGGGTAATGGGTGGTAATAGGGTAATCTAGTGAGATTAAGAGGGTGGTTGAGGAATATTATAAGCTTGTCTGTAGAGGTGGGTTAAAAGACCTTTGAAATTATCTGATGAACACCTAAGCCTGGACTCCACTCGTTACATGTTATGCTGCTGCTTGTCTTGGAAGATATAAATATCTGTGATTGGACAATTGTGATATCTCTGATGCACCACAAGCTGGGAGGTTGTCTCAGGTGCCCAAAAGTAAATACAGAACAAGAGGAAGAGCTTTAGAGTTTAGCAATTTTGAGTACAATGATGAGAGGAAAGTCTCGTAATGGAAAGGAAGTTTTAGGGCAATAAAGTGTAACAGCTCAGGAGGCAATGTGGCAGTAGAGTTACTCTATGTACAACAGCAATGTTAGTTAGAAGGAAACAGCCATTTTAAAACAGGGACAGATTTTTTAAATGCTGAGCCCTTTGCAACACTACTTGTATCCCCACCCATACCACTGGAGCAGACAAGGCTATTGTTAGAGGGGATGTGGCTAAACTCAAAGGAATAAAAATAATATTTTACTTAGAAATATGACTTAAATGTTTATGAAGTTCCAAAGTAACAGAAAACATCAACCAGTGCTCAGAACACAGATAGAGCTCACCTGTAATGCAGTGTCCACAAGAAGCAGGAGTAGTGCGGGTGTAGCAGTAACACAGATCATCCACCAATCCGATGATGAATCTTGAAGATACAAAATCCTGTTTACGTCACAGGCAAAAGTGGTAAAACTTAAGACTGAAAAGCTGTGGTGGAAATTAGCTGTACTGAGGACATAGCACAAGAAGAGATTTAATTGTACTTTTATTAGAAATTTAAATTAATTAGTTGTCTTCTTTTTAAACCTCATATATCATACGTCATAAAGCGGGCTCCAGCCAATATTTTAGATTCTTAGAGTGAGCCAAAAAATGTAGGAGTCAGGCACATTTTAAATTATTATAGGGTATCTGCTAATAAATAACCACTTGTGTGTGCTGGGTTGAAATCTTTGTATCTGTTTTTATTTGGTACGTATGGACTAGTGCACAGTACAATTCCCCTGTTCTGTTATTACTGTAATTCTCAGTACCTGCTCTTATTCTACATGAATTACAAACGTCATAGTATTATTAATTGAGTTATTCATGCTGTCTTTAAACTTTACTCTATAAAAGATAATATTTATTAAAACTAGTGATGTGCACCGGCGACTTTTGAGGTCTCGTGTTTTGTGTTTTGGATCCGGATTTTCATTATTTTTGGGGTTCGGATTTGTCTCACAAAACACTTGACGAAAGGTCTCGGTTCGGATTTAAGGTTTTGGATTCGGATTTTTTTTTGAAAAAAACATAAAAAGTTTAAAAAGCAAGTTTTTGGGCTTATTTTCACTCCTACGCTATTATTAACCTCAATAACATTCAATAACAAGCATTTCCACTAATTTACAGTGTATTCTGAACACCTCAAAATATAGTTATTAGTCCAAAACGTTGCAACGAGGTATCTTTCTGGACTGCGTAGAAGAGTGGGTCACCACAATATATATAATAAGAAAACCACCAACTTGTATGATTCGCAGCAATAAATGTACCTGGACTGCGTAGAGGAGTGGGTCACCACAATATATATAACAAGAAAACCATCAACTTGTATGATTCGCACCAATAAATGTACCTGGACTGCGTAGAGGAGTGGGTCACCACAATATATATTAAAAACCCTGAACTTGTATGATTCGCACCAATAAATGTACCTGGACTGCGTAGAGGAGTGGGTCACCACAATATATATTAAAAACCCTGAACTTGTATGATTCGCAGCAATAAATGTACCTGGACTGCGTAGAGGAGTGGGTCACCATAATATATATAACAAGAAAACCATCAACTTGTATGATTCGCACCAATAAATGTACCTGGACTGCGTAGAGGAGTGGGTCACCACAATATATATTAAAAACCCTGAACTTGTATGATTCGCACCAATAAATGTACCTGGACTGCGTAGAGGAGTGGGTCACCACAATATATATTAAAAACCCTGAACTTGTATGATTCGCACCAATAAATGTACCTGGACTGCGTAGAGGAGTGGGTCACCACAATATATATAACAAGAAAACCATCAACTTGTATGATTCGCACCAATAAATGTACCTGGACTGCGTAGAGGAGTGGGTCACCACAATATATATTAAAAACCCTGAACTTGTATGATTCGCACCAATAAATGTACCTGGACTGCGTAGAGGAGTGGGTCACCACAATATATATTAAAAACCCTGAACTTGTATGATTCGCACCAATAAATGTACTTGGACTGCGTAGAGGAGTGGGTCACCACAATATATATTAAAAACCCTGAACTTGTATGATTCGCACCAATAAATGTACCTGGACTGCGTAGAGGAGTGGGTCACCACAATATATATAACAAGAAAACCATCAACTTGTATGATTCGCACCAATAAATGTACCTGGACTGCGTAGAGGAGTGGGTCACCACAATATATATTAAAAACCCTGAACTTGTATGATTCGCACCAATAAATGTACCTGGACTGCGTAGAGGAGTGGGTCACCACAATATATATTAAAAACCCTGAACTTGTATGATTCGCACCAATAAATGTACCTGGACTGCGTAGAGGAGTGGGTCACCACAATATATATAACAAGAAAACCATCAACTTGTATGATTCGCACCAATAAATGTACCTGGACTGCGTAGAGGAGTGGGTCACCACAATATATATTAAAAACCCTGAACTTGTATGATTCGCACCAATAAATGTACTTGGACTGCGTAGAGGAGTGGGTCACCACAATATATATTAAAAACCCTGAACTTGTATGATTCGCACCAATAAATGTACCTGGACTGCGTAGAGGAGTGGGTCACCACAATATATATTAAAAACCCTGAACTTGTATGATTCGCACCAATAAATGTACTTGGACTGCGTAGAGGAGTGGGTCACCACAATATATATTAAAAACCCTGAACTTGTATGATTCGCACCAATAAATGTACCTGGACTGCGTAGAGGAGTGGGTCACCACAATATATATAACAAGAAAACCATCAACTTGTATGATTCGCACCAATAAATGTACCTGGACTGCGTAGAGGAGTGGGTCACCACAATATTATTAAAAAACCCTACACAGGTCTGAATTCCACCGAAAAAGTTTATGGACTGCGTAGTGTAGTGTTCCCCACAATATTATTTAAAATTTTTGCAGCAACAGTCAACGTTGTTTAATATCTGATACACCTCTATCTGGACTGCATAGTGGAGTGGCCCCGGTACCCAATTTGGTACCGGGGCCACAATACCTCCTCCAAACAAGGTACAGACCATTCGTCATTGAGATCCCATCAAGTATGTTAAAGACTGACAGGGTCGAAGTGTTATTGGTTGACTTTGTAAACCAAAAAACTGTCCCTGTTGCACATAGTCGTGCAATGAAGACTGACTTTTTCATTTAAAGGCACCATCTTTCAAGTGTAGTGTTTGTAAGTCTAAGTCATATTATACTTTTGGTAAAATTGGTTTATTTTGTTCCTCTTTATGGTAACTACTAATAGAATTAAAGTATTAAATAGAAGCGAGAGTTCCTCTTTATGAGAATTAGTAATAGAATTAAAGTATTAAATAGAATTAAAGTATTAAATAGAGTGGTATAGAGTTGTAGTGTGGTATAGATAGAGTGGTCCCCACAATATAATAATAAAACCCTCAACTGGTCTGAATTCCACCAAACAAGTATCTGGACTGCGTAGTGGGGTGGCCCCGGTACCCAATTTGATACCGGGGCCACAATAAAATAAATACACCCTCAACTGGTCTGAATTCCACCAAACAAGTATCTGGACTGCGTAGTGGGGTGGCCCCGGTACCCAATTTGATACCGGGGCCACAATAAAATAAATACACCCTCAACTGGTCTGAATTCCACCAAACAAGTATCTGGACTGCGTAGTGGGGTGGCCCCGGTATCCAATTTGATACCGGGGCCACAATAAAATAAATACACCCTCAACTGGTCTGAATTCCACCAAACAAGTATCTGGACTGCGTAGTGGGGTGGCCCCGGTACCCATTTTGATACCGGGGGCCACAATAAAATAAATACACCCTCAACTGGTCTGAATTCCACCAAACAAGTATCTGGACTGCGTAGTGGGGTGGCCCCGGTACCCAATTTGATACCGGGGCCACAATAAAATAAATACACCCTCCACTGGTCTGAATTCCAAAAAACAAGTATCTGGACTGCGTAGTGGGGTGGCCCCGGTACCCAATTTGATACCGGGGCCACAATACCTTCTCCAATTTCCAAGTGTAGTGTTTATAACATCTTAACACTACACTAATTCTAGCACGTCAAAACCTCTTGTTTTAAATAATGACAGGGCATTTAACTTTTGATTTAATTTATTGAATTTGTTGGCATTTTCTTTTACTTTTTGAACATGGCAAATGACTGTTGAATGGTCACATAATGCCAAAAAAAAAGTTGCAAGATGGAATTCTCCTTGGGCCCTCCCACCCACCCTTATGTTGTTGAAATAGGACATGCACACTTTAACAAACCAATCATTTCAGCGACAGGGCCTACCAAACAACTGTGGCTGAAATGATTGGTTTGTTTGGGCCCCCACACCAATAAAACAATTCATCTCTCCCTGTACAAACTAAACAGGCTCTACTGAGGAAAGATGTCGTCCTCATCCTCAACCTCTGATTCCTCTCTCCCTACAGTGTGTACTTCCTCCTCCTCACACATTATCAATTCGTCCCCACTGAACTCCACAACCACAGTCCCTCTGTACTGTCTGGAGGGCAGTGCTGTACTTCATTGAGGAATTGATTATTCATTTTTATAAACATCATTTTTTCAACGTTGTGAGGAAGCAACCTCCTTCGCCGCTCACTGACCAGGTTTCCCGCTGCACTAAAAACTCTTTCCGAGTACACACTGGAGGGGGGACAACTCAGTTAAAAAATAGAGCCAGTTTGTACAGGGGCTTCCAAACTGCCTTTTGGAGTTCTACCACGTCACTACCTCTAGTTAATTTAGATTGCAAGGCTTGTAAATATAAATACTTTGAAGATAAAAAAAGCAGGCTGCACAGACTGTTGAGCTAGAAAGTGAAATTAAATGGACCACGTTACTTTGGTGGCTATCTATGCCCCCCCCCCCTGCCCTACACTTGTAGTTGAATATAAATAAAGCAGCCTGCATAGACTGTAGAACTAGAAATTCAAATATACAAAGAAATGGACAAAGGCAGTTTGGTATCTGTCTGCATCAGATCCCCTCTCCACTAGGAGTAAAACAGGAAACTTTTCAGCCGTTATATAATCTAGAATATAAATAGAAATTGAGAAAGGCAATTTGGTATCTGTCTGCATCATAATCATCAACATCCTCCTCAGCGCCAGCTACATCAATATCCTCCTCCCAGTGTACAACATTCACACCTTCATTAGCCAAATCTGTAACTGGACTGTGGGTGATCCTTCCAGCAAATGCAGAGGGCGTGCTGCAAATGCTGGATGGAGTCACCTCTTCCCGTACAGTGATGGGAAGGTCAGGGTTCACAACCAACAACACCCTTGGACTCGCCTTGGGGATTTGTGATGTCATCTGTTAAGAAGGCAGAGTTCTTTGCTGTTTTGTTGTTGTTGCTGACAGCATAACTCTCTTAAATTTTTTGTAGGGGGGGGGGAGGAGGGCTTAGATCCTTGGGTGAAGCTGGACCACTAGTCATGAACACGGGCCAGGGCCTAAGCCGTTCCTTGCCACTACGTGTCGTAAATGGCATATTGCCAACTTTACGTTTCTCCTCAGATGATTTTAAGTTTCTCTTTTTGCTATTTTTTGAGAACTTGGGCTTTTTGGATTTTACATGCCCTGTACTAGGAGATTGGGCATCGGGCTTGCCAAACGACATTGATGGCATTTCATCGTCTATGTCATGACTAGTGGCAGCAGCTTCAGCATTAGGATGAAGTGGGTCTTGATTTTTCCCTACTTTATCCTCCAAATTTTGGATTTCCATTATATGTAGCACAAGAGAGCGTACCCCTAAGCCACACACACTCGCCAAAGCCTTTAAAAATTATATGCGGCACAGGAGAGTAGCACTGGACTTATACTGCTGAATCAGTGAACTTTGTAATAGCAGTACCACTGGACTTTTACTGCTGAATGTGTGAACTTGGTAATATTGCAGTACCAATGGGCTTATATACTGCTGGATTGGCTTTGCAAATTTGGTTATAATTATTTTTTTTTTTTATTTTTTTTTTTTAACTTTTTTTTTATTTTTTAAAAACTTGGGAATAATGGGGAAATAACTATGCCCTTAGAAGCACAGAGCACAGGACACAGCACCACTGGACTGAACAGGACCCAGCAGCACTACTGAACTCAGCAGGACAGAGCACAGGACACAGCACCACTGGACTGATACTGCAGAATGTGTGAACTTTGTAATATTGCAGAACCACTGGACTTTTACTGCTGAATGTGTGAACTTTGTAATATTGCAGTACCAATGGACTTATACTGCTGGATTGGTTTTGCAAATTTGGTTATAATTATATTTTTTTTTTTAATTTTTAATTTTTAATTTTTTTTTACTTTTTTTTTATTTTTTAAAAACTTGGGAATAATGGGGAAATAACTATGCCCTTAGAAGCACAGAGCACAGGACACAGCACCACTGGACTGAACAGGACACGGCACAGGACCCAGCAGCCCTACGGAACTCAGCAGGACAGAGCACAGTACACAGCACCACTGGACTGATACTGCAGAATGTGTGAACTTTGTAATATTGCAGTACCACTGGACTTTTACTGCTGAATGTGTGAACTTGGTAATATTGCAGTACCAATGGGCTTATACTGCAGGATTGGTTGTGCAAATTTTGTGGTAATTAAAAAAAATTAAATTAGTTTTTGGTATTTTTTTAAATAACTTTTTTTTATTTTTTTAAACACAGGGGAATATTGGGGAAATAACTATGCCCTTAGAAGCACAGAGCACAGGACACAGCACCACTGGACTGAACAGGACACAGCACAGGACCCAGCAGCACCACTGACCTCAGAAGGACAGAGCACAGCACACAGCACCACTGGACTGATACTGCAGAACACAGCACAGCACAGCACAGAACTAAACAGCACAGCACAGAACTAAACAGCACAGCACGAGATCTACCAGGACAGAGGACCACCTAACACACCCTCCCTCTACCCTGATCAATGCCCGAGTGAAGATGGCGGCGACTAGCGGGGAATTTATAGGATCCGAGTATCGCCAGATCCGACAACGGGATTATGAGTCAGAGCCTCAGTTTCAGATTTGAATTTGGCGCCAATACCCGGATCTGTCTCGGATCCGACTTGGATCGGCAACGTTCGGGTGGGCTCGGATTCAATAAATCCGAGTGCGCTCATCTCTAATTAAAATATGATTTATTTAAAATACTTTGGTTATGTTGGAGAGTACGGTGATCTGTGTTTGCAGGTGACATCCATAGAGGACGGTAGACTGGTCTCATCACTATTATATGTGACCACAGCTTATAGTGTTTGTTTGTTGTTTTTTACTTTTTTGAAAACATTTATTGTATAATTTGCGAGAAAACCTTTGCGAAGAATACACTAAAACTTAGGTTCCCAAACTGTGCGCAGCAGCTCCCAGGGGTGCCGCGGCGCTGTCACAGGGGTGCCGTGGCCAGGAAGAAGAAGAAAAAAAAGAAAAACCTACCAATCCGGCGGCACCCAGGACCCAGCATCCTCCCTCCTCGCTTCTCACTGAATGCCGGGCGTGACGTCATAATGCCCGACACATTCAGTGAGAAGCGGCAGGAGAGAGGATGCTGGATTGGTAAGTTTTTTTCTTTTTTTTTTTTTTTCTCTTTCTTCCTGTCCACGGCGGCATACAGAGGGGGCAGAAAGGATGCAGAGGGGGCAGAACAAGGGGACACAGCGCGGATGCAGAGGGGGCACAAAGCATGCAGAGGCGGCAGAGCGCAGATGCAGAGGGGGCAGAACGCGGATGCAGAGGGGCACAGAGTGTGTAGATGCAGAGGGCACAGAGTGTGTGGATGCAGAGGGGCACAGAGTGTGTGGATGCAGGAGGCACAGAGTGTGTGGATGCAGATGGCACAGAGTGTGTGGATGCAGAGGGGCACAGAGTGTGTGGATGCAGGGAGCACAGTGTGTGGTGATGCAGAGGGGCATAGAGTGGGTGGATGCAGGTGGCACAGAGTGTGTGGATGCAGAGGGGCACAGAGTGTGTGGATGCAGGAGGCACAGAGTGTGTTGATGCAGAGGGGCATAGTGTGTGGTGATGCACAGGGGGCACAGAGTGTGTGGATGCAAGGAGCACAGTATGTGGTGATGCAGAGGGGCACAGAGTGTGTGGATGCAGGAGGCACAGAGTGTGTGGATGCAGAGAGGCACAGAGTGTGTGGATGCAGGGGGCACTGTGTGTGGTGATGCAGAGGGGCATAGTGTGTGGTGATGCACAGGGGGCACAGAGTGTGTGGATGCAAGGAGCACAGTATGTGGTGATGCAGAGGGGCACAGAGTGTGTGTATGCAGGAGGCACAGAGTGTGTGGATGCAGAGGGGCACAGAGTGTGTGGATACAGGGAGCACAGTGTGTGGTGATGCAAAGGGGGCACAGAGTGTGTGGATGCAGAGGGGCACAAAGTGTGTGGATGCAGAGGGGCACAGAGTGTGTGGATGTAGAGGGACACAGAGAGGGTGGATGCAGAGGGGCACAGTATGTGGAGATGCAGAAGGGACACAGTGTGAGTTAGCTGTAAATTATTCTTTGACAGAAATATAATTGAAAAACAAAATATATACATAAATATTCTTTCCCTTGAATTTATGTGTATTATTTTTGCAAACAACTAAATAAGTATCTCTGTCCAGACCTAAATACTTATTACGTTTTTTTGACTGCTTATAAAACGGAACTGCTCGATAATTATTTTGGAGGGGTGCCTTGAAAAAATTATGGAGACTCTAAGGGAGCAACAAACTGCAAAAGTTTGGGAACCACTGTCACTAAAACATAAAACCACAGAGTAAAATAATAACTTTAGAAATTTCAATGAACCGCAGTGCACAGAGAATTATTAAAGTGTGGGTGGAGTATCCTAAATATTCCCCAACACTAACAGGGAAATATGTAAGTGAAAGGGACTAAATCAGTATGTTTATAATGACCACAATAGTTCTACAACCACTTATTTTTCTGTGCAGAAGATTCTGTGATCTTCGCTCTCAAACTGGGCAGCGCTCTGCAATATGTACTAATAGCCTCAAAATACAGTGTAATGAATCATGTTTCTTTTGATTGTCAATAGGTTTGTAAGTAAAGAAGGAATTAAAAGTCTTCTTTACCATATGTTGCTGCTAACCAGTTGGTTTATTTATAGATTTAAGTCAGTGATTTGAAATGTAAGATGGAATTTCCTAAAAGAACAATTTGTAGTGAGCAACTTATTAGACTGTTTTCAGAGTTGTTTTACAGAGGATAGAGACACCGCACCAGGTAGTCCACTATACTTCCTTTCAAATGCGCATCACAATATAACTTTAATGGTAATGATTACATATCTCAAGGAAGGATGCACCCAATCAATTAGATTCATATAGTACAAACATAGAAAGAAAAGAAGATTGATCCTGTGGGGCACTCTAATAGATAAACATTTGTCAAGGATAAGTAATCTTTATTAAATTCTGTTAAATACAACTTTGTTATATTATTCATTAAAAGAACTTCTACTAGCGAAATATTAAAAAGTGCATATGGTGGAAATCCAAAGAGAAAAGAGTACAACAAGTAAAATAGACAATCATAATAATTGTCCAGCCGCGAATCTGCTCAATAATGACACCATATGCACTTTTTAATATTTCGCTAGTAGAAGTTCTTTTAATGAATAATATAATAAGGTTGTGTTTAACAGAATCTAATAAAGATTATTTATCCTTGACAAATGTTTATCCATTAGAGTCCCCCACAGGATCAATTTTCTTTTATTTCTATGTTTGTTTTCAGAGTTGAACAGATATTTTCTCACATATTGAAGGAAAGGTGAGGTAATATAGTTCATCTTCCACACGATTACATAAAAGGTAACTGCCTGCAGTGTGTTCTCTATGCACAGCAAGAGTTCATCCCTGGACCATGGCAGGTATCAGATAGACTTCCCTTACTACTGCTGGGACAGTATTTCTTCATACAGGCAGGAATGAGCTCAGCCAAACCTGACCATGACCGGTGGTAATCTTTACTACGATTACCACAAATGCGACACCCACTTGACCTACAAATAAAAAAACAAGAGTGTTAAAAAGCGATGTAAATATTAATAGACTTACCTTTAAACCAACTGTGCAGATCACCGATGGAGCAGTATGTTGACTGCAAGTGATTTCGAATGAAGAGCTGTCCGGCACCACTGTTTAGTGTTAATCTGAATTTAAAGCGGCAATGTCAGGCCCCCGCAGGTTAAGTGTTTAAACATTTAACCTGACATTGCTGCTTTAAATTCAGATTAATAGAAGTCGCAATGACAGTAAAGTGTAGTGCCAGACAGCTATTCATCATCATCATCATCATCAATTCGAAATCTCTTGCGATCGCATACTGCTCCATCGGTGATCTGCACAGTCGGTTTAAAGGTCAGTCTATTAATATTATTTACATCCCTTTTTAACACTTTCATTTTTTATTTGTAGGTCAAGAGGGTGTCGGATTTTTTGCAATGGAAAAACCGTACCCAACCCACCATGACAGACATCTGGGGATCTCGCTGGAGCAGGTGGATCACTTGACCTCAGGTAAGTAATATTCTGCACTTATGTTTAGCTTATGAAACGTCGTCAAATCAGAGGCGATGTAATATGTTACAGGCCAAAAGAAGTTATTTAAATAATCGTCATACTCACAGTGTACAATGCAGCTGTCACCTGGCGTTGTGGGCTGTCTGTGTAGATCCTGTACATGTATCCCTCACCTCTGCGTGCTATTTATCTGCTTATATTTCTCTGATGACTTCTATTTTTTAGCTGTTTCATTGACTCACTTGGGATCTGTATCAATGCAGCAGCATGTGGTTCCCCGGTGACGTTGATTTCAGCCTTTTACCTCACTCTATATCATCTTTAGCAGCTTTCCCAAATGTCACAATTTTCCCCATGAAAGACTTCACAATTTGTAATTGTGAATAATCTGATCTATTACATCTAATTAAGCATCTGCTGAACATTTTATGAAATAAATATACCATAGCAAAATAAATTTTTGCTTACTCTTTCAAATTAAGCACTACGGAATCTGTTGGCGCTATATAAATAAATGTTGATGAAGTGTTGATGATGAAGTTACTTCTTGAATATTTGTTTTGTAGTTGTGATGGTATAATTCAAATTCTTCATATTTTTAATACAATTGGCAACAAGAAATCTCTGCATAAAATACATTTTATAGTATGCCTTTAAACTGTTGCTATTCTGGAAGGACAATCCAGATTGTAATGGACTGTCCCATAATTCCACCAGTCAGGACTTGTGTCCTGACTGCCAAAACATTGGTATGTATGTCCCTTTCACTGGCACAGCAAAGCAGGATGAATGGGTGCAGCACACACCTGCCATGTGTTTGTGTGACAATACAGGGGTGTATTTAGGGGTGAGGAGGGTGCAGCGGGTGAACTAGTGCTTTAGAAGTGCTAGAAACACCACCAGGGGCCGTAACATGTTCCCAAAGTGATGCACCATTTAGGAGGAGGCTTATCTGTGTCCTGATTCCCAACAATAGAATGGCGTGAGGTTTCTTATAGGCAGGGTGGAAAATAGTTTTTTTATATTTGAAAAAAATCTATTAACCTAAAATATATCCCCACAATATAGAGAGGTCTTAATTCAAGTTAAGAGAGGTGTCCACATCCATCCCCACCCAATTGCCCAACCAGACTCAGAGCACAGGTCCAGGCCTAGGATCACACTCATATATCTGGACACATTACCTTTTCTTGGC
This sequence comes from Mixophyes fleayi, assembly GCF_038048845.1. Classification (NCBI taxonomy): domain Eukaryota; kingdom Metazoa; phylum Chordata; class Amphibia; order Anura; family Limnodynastidae; genus Mixophyes; species Mixophyes fleayi. The sequence goes on from NC_134403.1 coordinate 12,380,653, forward strand.
TATAGAATTTGAACTAATAATAATAATAATAATAATAATAATAATAATAGTATTATTATTATTAGCTTTTATTTATATAGTGTCAGCATAACGTGCAGCACTTTACAATTGGGAACAACACAGTAATAAAATGAGAGATAGTATTACAGACAGTCAGAGTGGTAAGTGGGCCCTGATTACAAGCTTACAATCTATAGGACAAGAGGCTTTTGATCAGTGGTCAAAGTGGGCATTTAGAAGTGGCGGTATGTAAAATGTAGTAGAAATACAAGAGAAAGGAATTTGATAATTTTACAATGGGTTTGATACATGAACTTAAATATTTCAAATTGCATATTGGTCAAGCCACATCGCAAAGGTTGAAAGTGCTTAGTGAACTTGTGAAAAGTATTGTTTTGTAAGAGAGGGAATTCCACAAAGTGGGCGCAGTCTGAGAAAAATCCTGTAATCAGAAGGGGGAACAGGTAATGATTGTGGATGACAGACGCAGAGTTTGTGAAGAACAGAGATGCAGAGTTTGGAGATATTTTGAGACAAGTGATAAGATGTATGTTGGTGCAGTTGTGTTGTTGGCCTTGTATGTTAGTAGAAGTATTTTATATAGGAATAAAGTCCCCAGGAGTCGTCCTGTAGGCCAATTGGTTCCATTGCCCATCCTTGCAAAACCTTGGACACACTTGTAAATGGACTTTATAGTCGATCTACCACTCTCTGCGGGACATAACACCATATGGGTGGTAGTTGACTGCTTCAGCAAAATGTCACACTTCATACCGTTACCCTTCTCCCTAGTGCTTGAGATTTGTCTATCCTGTTCATCCAGCATATATTCCATCCCCATGGACTTTCTACAGATCTCATGTCGGATTGTGGTTCACAATTTATAGCACAATTTTAGAAATTCTTTTGTACCCTGCTTGCAATCAAGATTAGCCTGCCGTCTGCATACCACCCTAGGTCTAATGGGCAAGCTGAAAGGGTTAATCAGTCCTTGGATCAGTTCTTACGATGTTACACTTCCGAATTTCACAACAACTGGTCCTCCTTATTGCCTTGGGCAGAATTTGCCTATAACAATTCATGTCAATTATCTACGCAAACCTCTCCATTCTACTGCAATTTTGGTTTTCATCCCAGGTCCAATTCCTTGTATTCCCTCAGATCTGCTGGTATTCCAGAGATTCGTTCCACAACTGCTGCCCTCAAGGTCATCTGGAAAAAAGTGCAATCCTCTTTGAGACGGGCTTCATTCTTTGCAAAAAAAAATTCAGGTCGCCAACGTACCACCTGCTCCTTCAAAGTGGGCCAGAAAGTGTGGCTTTCTACAAGAAATATTAGGCTAAGACAGCCTTGCAGGAAACTGTTGCCTAAATTAATCGGTCCCTTCCTTATTGACAAACAGATTACGTCTGTAGCATTTAGGTTGAGAATTCCTGGGTTGTTGAGGATCCCCAACCCATTCCATTGCTCCCTGCTTAAACCTGTGCTTTACCCAAGTCAATCCCAGCTTACAAGTTCTCATGCACAGAATCGGAACAGACATCAAAAATTTATTATTCAGAAGATTATTGATTCTAAGAAGGTGCAGGGTCAGGTGCACTTCCTGGTACAATGGAAAAATTGAGGTTTGGAAGAGTGGTCTTGTGTTCCATGAAGACAGCTCCATGCTACCAAACATCTGAAGGAATTCTTCAAGAAATTTCCTAAGAAACCTGGTACCCCCCCTCTGTCACGAGCCGCGGCAGTACTCACAGCCGCCGCGGCTCGCTTGCTGCTCCCCCTGGCGTCCTGGCCGTCACCTTGACGACCGGGATGTCACTTCCGCCCTGCACCCGACCGTTACCAAGGCAACGGTCGGACACCCTGCATTGTAGTGCCGCGTCCCGGCAACAGGGGACAGCCGGGGCGCTTGTGCAAAGATACTGTATAGCCTGGAGGATATTAAGGTTTAATTAAATTAATTAGTTGGGACCTGTGTTTATATCAGAGCTAGACTCTGATTGGTTGTTGGGAGTATTTAGGGCAGTGAGGTCTGCAGCCTCACTGCCGGTTATAGCTTCACTGTTACAGTCTTGCTGACCTGATCCTGCTTCCTAGTCCCTGTCCTGTGGATACTCCGTTTGATTTCCTGTGTATGACCCCCTGCTTGGATTATTGGACTCTGCCTGTTTTGCTCGTGACCCTGACCTTTCTTGCCTGTACCTTGGACCTTGCTACCATGCCTGTGACCCCTGACCTAGGCTTGTTTGTTGGATACGCTGTCTGCTGCCGGCCCTCTACCCTTGCCTGGACTTCACTCTGCTTTCCTGGGTTCTCCCCAGGCGGTGCCCATTCCAGGACCCTCTGTTAGTCTGCGGCCAAGTCTGTCCCCACCACTAGGGGCAACAGTGAACACCAGACTTTCAGAGCAGACTCCGGGTTATGCTGTACTGGTTGGAGGGGTTCCTAACAATTTACCACATATTTTAGCCTCAGCTATCATGCCTTGTTGATGCCGGGGATACTAGGAGAAGGACATCAATCCCTATCATCTAAACAGAATGAAACTGATTTAAATATGATGATTACCATCAGTGTACCCACATCTTTTTACTGTGCCTATCTTTCGCTTATTACACTAAGTATTATTTTATTGGCATGGAATAAAAAAAAAAAAAAGGTAATAATTCTTCATCTGGATTGGTCATCCAATCTGATGAACATACATAATATACGATACTGAACAGTGTATCTCACATGTAATAAAAGTTATATTTTAATTTTACGATTTTTGCTGGGATTGGTCACTCAATACCAACAGCTTAGGAGTGACCAACAAAAAGTTGTTATTTCCTCATCACAACTATAATCTGACTATATTACTAAGGGAGGGCTAAAATATACATAAATACCAAAAATAAGCTACAAATTAAGTATAGGATTATTGGGGATTCGTTTTAGGATTAGTTGTGCTGATAACTAGTGCAGAAGGTGAACCTACCCTTTACAATGGGGTTGCTAACCACCAGGGCGGGACTGGCCATCTGGCACTTCTGGCAAATGATGGTCAGATGGGCCGGTTACTAGCTGGCCGGCCCCATTGCTCAGCACACAGACTGTCATGCCAGAATTCGGCATGGCAGTCTGTGTGCTGAGCGGTGGGGTCGGCACTACACAAACTTCCTGGTGTGGCCGCGCCTCCCCTCCTCCCCCCTCTTGAATGGCTCTGGAGATGTCACATGGGACGAGCACCATGTGTTAGGAGAGACTACACAGCGCGCCGCGGAGGGCACAAGGTAAGAGGGGGGGGGTTAGTTTGTGTGACAGGGGATCTATATGTGTGACAGGGGATCTATATAAGTGGCAGGGGAGCTATTTGTGTGACAGGGGATCTATATATGTGACAGGGGATCTATATAAGTGACAGGGGATCTATATGAGTAATAGGGGATCTATATGTGTGACAGGGGATCTATATGTGTGACGGGATCTATATAAGGGACAGGGGATCTATATGAGTGACAGGGGATCTATATGTGTGATAGGAGATCTATATGAGTGACAGGGGAGCTATTTGTGTGACAGTGGAGCTATTTGTGTGACAGGGGAGCTATTTGTGTGACAGTGGAGCTATTTGTGTGACAGGGGAGCTATTTGTGTGACAGGGGAGCTATTTGTGTGACAGGGGAGCTATTTGTGTGACAGTGGAGCTATATGTGTGACAGGGGATCTATATGAGTGACAGGGGATCTATATGAGTGAGAGGGTATCTATATGTGTGACAGGGGATCTATATGTGTGACAGGGGATCTATATAAGTGACAGGGGATCTATATGTGTGACAGGATCTATATAAGTGACAGGGGATCTATATGTGTGGCAGGGGATCTATATGTGTGACAGGGGATCTATATGAGTGATAGGGGATCTATATGTGTGACAGGGGATCTATATGTGTGACGGGATCTATATAAGGGACAGGGGATCTATATGAGTGACAGGGGATCTATATGTGTGACAGGGGATCTATATGAGTGACAGGGGAGCTATTTGTGTGACAGTGGAGCTATTTGTGTGACAGGGGAGCTATTTGTGTGACAGGGGAGCTATTTGTGTGACAGGAGATCTATATAAGTGACAGGGGAGCTATTTGTGTGACAGGGGATCTATATATGTGACAGGGGATCTATATAAGTGACAGGGGATCTATATGTGTGACATGATCTATATAAGTGACAGGGGATCTATATGTGTGACAGGGGATCTATATAAGTAACAGGGGATCTATATGAGTGATAGGGGATCTATATGTGTGACAGGGGATCTATATGTGTGACGAGATCTATATAAGGGACAGGGGATCTATCTGAGTGACAGGGGATCTATATGTGTGACAGGGGATCTATATGAGTGACAGGGGAGCTATTTGTGTGACAGTGGAGCTATTTGTGTGACAGGGGAGCTATTTGTGTGACAGTGGAGCTATTTGTGTGACAGGGGAGCTATTTGTGTGACAGTGGAGCTATTTGTGTGACAGGGAATCTCTATGTGTGACAGGGGATCTATATGTGACAGAGGATCTATATGAGTGACAGGGGATCTATATGAGTGACAGGGGATCTATATGTGTGACAGGGGATCTATATGTGTGACAGGGGAGCTATTTGTGTGACAGGGGATCTATATGAGTGACAGGGGAGATATTTGTGTGACAGGGGAGCTATTTGTGTGACAGTGGAGCTATTTGTGTGAAAGGACAGGGGAGCTATTTGTGTGACAGGGGAGCTATTTGTGTGACAGGGTATGATTATAGTGTAACAAAAAATAACACAGAATTTACTGACAGGCGCCAATAAAAATTGGATCGACAAAGTTAAAAAATATATAAATCAAGCTCTGAATGACAATGAATACAAATAACCAAAAAAATAACCCCCCAAAAAAATATCCAAAGAATTACCTTTATGATTATAGTGTGTATGTGTGTAACAGTATAACTATAGTATGTGTGTGTGGGCCGGCGTATGACCATAATGTGTGTGTGTGTGTGAGGGCCGGTGTATGACAATAATGTGTGTATGGGTAGCTCTTAATATAATATGGGAGGTAGGCTGTTAATCTAATAGGGAATTGCAGGTGGGGGCTAATTATTGGGTGCTATTCTATTTGTGGGGTTATAGTGGGGGCAATTTAATAGTGGGGCCTATCAATTTCAGATGGGGTGATTGCATTTTTAATTTAATGCTGGGGTGCTTTGGAGAGAGGGAAATAGTTTTATTTATTAAATGGGAATACTATTTAATGTCAGGGCTAGTTGGAGGGAAATAGATGTATTTATCAAATGTGAATACTAGTATTTTAATGTTGTGGCTGCAGTGAGGCCTAATTTTAAAACATGGATGCTATATTGATTTAACACCAGGGCTAAATTTCAACTGCTCATTTTTTTCTACAAATAGGGCATCCAACATTCCAGGATCCAGACAAGCAGCAACTGATCTAAAGACACCAGCAGCCACAAGTGGTGACCATGACAAGACAGGTAGGAGAGACCAGGACAGTCTGCCAACTGTTCTGAATTTGGTGGATGACTGTCCCACTTAGTCAGGATTTGGTCTGACTACAAGGACAGTTGGGAGATATGTCCTGCTTCACACTGTACTGTTTGTTAAGGCAGAACTGCGTGCACCTAACAGTAGTGCACACTGTATTGCCTTTGTATTTGTCAAAAAATTGTCTAATAGCCAAATTACATCATTGGAGCCCCCCTGACTTAAGTGCCCGGGCCACCCAAGCCTTAATCCAGTTGGTCAGCAGGAGGATCTGTGCTCCGTCCCGGACAGGGCACAGCCTGCAGAGCAAGCCGAGGAGCTCTAAATCTCACGAGATTAATAGATCTCGTGAGACTAAGAGCTTCCCTGCTCATTCTACAGGAATGTCAGCAGCATCAGAAGCATAGATAAGTACAGTGGGCTGGGGGTGTCATAATGTATCTGGGGGGGTGGTGTAATGTGGATGGGGAGGGTCTGATAAATGTAATGTTTTATTATAATGTATGTATCAACGCACCATTTTGACCATGCCCCCAACATAATGTAGCTACGTTCTTGGCTGCACCGCCACTGCACTGCGGCACACATTTTTTTTCCCTGCTAATCAACAGAGGTGGGCCTGTGCGCTTTAAATGCCAGGGCTGATTTTTAGTCCCAGTCCGGCCCTGCTAACCACACAAGTTACCTGACACATTGTTTCTTTTTTCACCAATAACACTGCCAAGTTTTTACTAATTTAAGCCAGATTTAAGGCTTATATAAATCATAAGATTGAGGGGACATTGGGATTGACTTTAGTCTTGCCACTCTTGGGGGTAAATGTATCAAGCAGAGAATTTTCCAGCGGGTTTGAAAAGTGGAGATGTTGCCAATAGCGACCAAATTCTAGCTATCACTTTTTAGAATGTACTAAATAAATGATAGCTAGAATTGGATTGGTTTTTTAAACCCGCCAGAAAATTCTCAGCTTGATACATTTACCACTTGGTGGTAAAGCTCTTTTTACACTGCATGGAGTACACCTAGAATGCACTTCTCAAACAAAAGCCCAATTGGTGTAGAAGCGGATTTGCATGGTGCTCAATAGAAAAATGCCACCTTTAATAGAATAATTCCCTGCAATGTGTTAAATAAACAATTAATTATAAACAAGCCTTGTTATACCGAATCATAGAGAATCAACTTTCTCAATTGCACTTTCATCGAAATTTTGGCTAAAGATCATTATTTTAAACTAGATAACGTTATCCTCTCCATTGTACATTCAAATCATTTTTGCTTCATTCCCGGTAAATTGGGTTGTCATAGTTTCAATTAAAATCAGCAAATAAGGCCTGAAAACCTGTGGGAAGCAAATGTCTGTCCCTGGATGATAATGATGGGGCTGTTTTTGGTATCAAACTTCCACCAATCATGGTGAACAACAAGAGCTTTATACCTAGCATGTATCCTACTGCTCCACTATTAGGACAAGTAGATTCCAGACGCACTAACAAACTTGGTGTCCCAAATGTTGTAGTATCTCTGGAACATTTTTTATATTGTGGAGTTTATTAATGACAAAATGGTCATAGCCATCCTCTTTAAACCCCATTTTTATATTTTTATATTGTACCCATTTCAATTTTTTTTAGATCAATTAAGAGAACTTTATTTCATTCTTAAAAGTATTTAAATACATTCACACTGATAAGTCACAATATTGAAACCACTGAGAAGTGAAGTGAATAACATTGATTATCTTGTTATAACGGCACCTGTCGAGGGGGATATTTTTTAGGCAGCAAGTCAACAGTCAGTTCTTGAAGTCAATGTGTGCGAAGCAGATAAAATAGGCAAGTGTGCGGATCTGAGCAACTTTGACAACAGGCAAATAGTGATGGCCTGACGACTGGGACAGAGCATCTACAAAGCGACCGGTCTTGTGAGGTGTTCCTGGTATGAAGTGGTTAGTACCTACCTAAAGTAGTCAAAGCAAGAACAACCGGTGAACCAACGACAGGGTCATGGGCGCCCAAGGCTCATTTATGCATGTGGGGAGTGAAGGTTAGCCTGTCTGGTCCAGTTCTTCGCAGCTTGCTGTGTAGCTGCAGACAGGTCAGAGTGCCCATGCTGACCCATGTCCACACCCAAAAGTGCCTACAATGGGCATATGAGCACCAGAACTGGACTATGGAACAATGGAAGAAGGTGGCCTGGTCTAATGAATCACATTTTTTTACATAATGTGGAGGGCCGGGTATGCGTACATCATTTTCCTAGGGAAGAGCTGGCACCAGAATGCACTATAGCCAGAAGGCAAACCAGCAGCGGCAGTGTGATGTTCTGGGCAATGTTCTGCTGCGTAACCTTGGTTCCTGACATTCATGCGGATGATACTATGACACATACCACTTACCTAAACATCGTTGCAGGCCAAGTACACTACATCATGACATGGTCATAGTTCTAGTGATGTCCTGGATCAGCAAATATGATGATGTGTTTATAGTTTCCAGCTAATGGTTTTAAAGCAGCTCATGTGGAATCTGCTAGACCAACTTTTGGGATTTATTGTGCACCATCCAGTTGCACTTCTGCAGAAAACCCAATTCAAGTCACACATTGATCAATGTAATAAAACAAGTAAAGCTAAATACAGCTAAACTGAGTATTATTTTAGGAGAAAAATAGAATTTCAATGAAGAAAAATGTGAACGGATTTTGCTCTTAAACAACTTAACTGCAAATGGTAGCCTTGTTTGAATCAGGAGAGTTTCTTATTTTCTCCCTTAATAGCTATTGCCTGCTGATTTATTTGACCACTAGACCATAGTCCCACTGAACTCAGGGGTGCAGTGAGTAATTCACTTTGACCTGCCCCAGCCACAGGCAGCATGAGCAGCCTAGGTGAGGTGTGGCCACATGAAACAATAATAAGCTATTAGTCCATGCAGTCACTTTCCCCAGCATTTAATATAGCTAAGCTGGGCCACAGAGGGGGCTGGAGCCCTTTCTGCACATACCAGAAGCTGCCACTTCCGGGCCCCCAAGGGACGTTCGGGTACTTTGTACCTGACATAGGAAAATGTGCATGCAAAGAGAAGGAAAATGCAAAAAGTAAATATTACACTATGAATTCAATGTTTTCAGAAGAGCTTCAGCTACTCAGAAAGCTATAGTAATGCATGGTATGTAAACATTATCCAAGTATTTATTTGGTATATGAAGGAAAAACATTTTTCTGCTATTTTACCACACTCTGGAAACACCTGTCAATTTCAGTATTTGGGTTATAAAGAAACCAAAGGTATATTTGCAAAATACAAAGTCTTCTAAAATAAACATAGTGGACCTGATTAATTAAGGAAAATAAACCAAAAAAATGAGTAACTTTTAAACTTGGCAAAACCATGTTGCATTGGAGGGGGAGGTAAATTTAAAATGTGATGGCAGATTTATAGTTGGGGTAGGGCATGTCCTAGATCAACTCTAAATTTCAGTGTACAAATAGAATAACAAGTATTTGTGTGCTACATGAAAAATCAGCAAGTATTTAACTCATGTGCAAAATAATAAACTAATTTGCACCCCTTGCATTGCAACATGGTTTTGAAAAGGAGAAAACGTACAATTTTTTTGCCTTACTTTCCTTAATGAATCAGGCCCTGTATGACTTGTGTGCAAATTGGGCATATACCTTGAAATGCATTAGGTGAAAAAAATATGCATTCTTGCATACATAAAGAAGTGTGGGTATGTAAATGACCTGCATTGCACATTGTGGGTTAATTATTGCCCACTATTAACTATACCTCTTAATCAAGGATTTGTCAAGTATAATAACATTTGATGATTTATTTTATTATAGTTTTCTGGCTACCCCAAAACAAAATTTATCATTTGTCTATATTGATCATTCACTACAGAGAAGCTGAGATACTCAATGTTACAAACTGCTTTTGCGCAGAAATCCTACCATGTATTTACTCCTTTGCATAATTCCATGTTATTGACAAACACAGAAACACCACTTTTGGCTCCAATTAAATATTTTATCCCATTGGTAAAAACGGTAAAAATGCTTATACCTAAATAAATTGTGCCTTGACGGTGAAGATAGCCTTGTGTCCAACACTTTTAAGGACTTGGTAAATTCAAATACTTTGCAGGGAGACAAATGTTCTGCTGTCCACACAACTCCTCCATAAAGTATCCTTCTTCAACCTTGAATTTATTGAAATAATTTTGCTCCACAAAACAAAACCAATATTTTCCCTTTGGTTGTATAACCAGTTGCAATTGCATACTCGTAATTGGCCTTGAAAAGAACAACTATTATGGCTCATGTCTCAGTGCAGAGAGCTTCAGTAACAGTAGAGGTGGACCAGGGGCTAAGTCTACCTTCAGCTCTTCTAAATGTTATGGGATCGTATCTGACTGTGTATGGTAATTATTCTGACTTTTCCACTATAAGAATTGCAGAATTAAAAACTTTGCTCAAAGTTTATCAATTAAATATATAAATAAATGAGACAACAGAGTATCCATTATTTAATCCTGGACCACCTGATGGAGACTGGGGATGATGGTATTTATAGATTACCCAGAGCATTGGAAAGGAGTATAATAAAGAAGTCTTGTGGTGGGGGACCTACCTCTTGTGATGTGGGTGCTTTAGAGTAAAAAAGAAATTATCACCATCCATGGTCACTACTGGCCCTAACAAAATGTGACATTACAATACAATAATATAAAAAAATATATTCCAACTGTCTGACTTTATGTGGTGTGAGGCCAATAAAATACAGCTTGGATAGAGATATATTTCTCCTGGTCCGGCCTTCAGAATTTTGGAGTCACAGCACTTGTAAAATACCTCGCTACTTGTTTGGTTGAAGAAGTTAAGGAACTGGTAAATATACATCTAATTTTCCTTTTTGGGGTTGGATGGGGCAGGTGATTCTGATGAGCCCAGGTCTATTGCAAGGAGTACGCATAACAGTTCCATCTTGTTTTACCAACATTTTACTATCATACTATCACCCCCTATCTCTGCTTTCCTTTGCTTCTAAAATTCTTGAACGAATTGTCTTCAATCGTCTCAGTGACTTTCTCTCTTCCCCCTCTATTCTTGACCCTCTCCAGTCTGGCTTCCGTCCCCTTAACTCAACTGAAACTGCCCTTACTAAGCAAACAGTAACAAAATACTTACTCTTAGCTAAGTCCAAAGGACACTTTTCCCTTCTCATAGCCCTTGAACACTCTGCTGCTTTTCACTCCATCAATCATTCTCTTCTCCTCACCACCCTTCACTTTCTAGGTGTTTGTGAAACAGCTCTCTCCTGGTTTGCCTCTTACCTCTCTGGCCACTCTTTTAGCATCTCTGCTTCTGAATCTATCTACTACCTATTCCCATTTCTATTGAAGTCCCACAAGGCTCTGCCCTTGGCCCTCTGCTCTTCCCTCTCCACACCACCTCTCTCGATGAACTCATTCAAACATTTGGCCTCCATTACCACCTCTATGCTGATGACACACAAATCTATCTTTCCTCCCCTGATCTCTCTCCTGCCTTTCTAACCCAAGTATCTAGCTGTGTCTCCGCTGTACTCAATTTCCTCTCCTACTGCACCTCTTCACTACTCCGAAATCCCTTCATTGGCTCCCTATCCGTTTCAGAATTCAGATCAAGCTCCTTACTCTCACTTACAAAGCCCTTTTAACACTTCTCTCCCTTACATCTCTGAACTTGTCTCGAGGTACATACCTACCGGGCACTCCGCTCTGCCTCTGACCTTCATCTCAAATCACCACTAATTACCTCCTCCCATGCTCGCCTCCAAGACTTCTGCCATGCTGCCCCCATTCTTTGCAACTCCCGACCTTGTCTCATTCGACTCTCCCCAACCTTCAGTCCTTCAAAACTCACCTTTTCAAGCTTGCTTATCCTACCAACTCCAAACCGCTCTATCCATCACCTCCTTTCTTTACCTGCCATACCTTTTTCTTCCAGTTGGCTCTATTGTCTCTTACCACCCCTCCTTCTAGATTGTAAGCTCTTGCAGGCAAGGTCCTCCCTAGCTATTGTCCCATGTCTGTCCGCTGTCTGACTCCCTTGTACGTCCTTTCATGTATTTTGCTGCAATTCATGTGAGCCCCACAGCATTACTCACACTCATCTGTGCTATTTATCTGTATTACCTCTTCTCTTTTGTTACTTGCCTCTATATACGGTGCTACGGAATCTGTGGCGCCTAATAAATAAATAAATAATAATATATATTTCACAGCTATATAACATATCTTCCCAATTTACTCAATTTAATTTCAGAAATCTCACTGATATGCACACATTTGTCATATGTTTACCAAGTACTTCATCTCTAATCCCATAAATTAATGGACTGATAACTCTGGGAAGACACATAAACAGGAAGAAATTAAGTATTGGCATATAGAGAAAATATGGTGTAAAATATCTGTCAGTATATGAAGAAGTGAAAGACAACATACATAACATGAGCTGAAACGCGTGGAGCAAGACAGTTTTTCCAGCCTTAGAAGCAGATGTCCCAGAACCAATCCTCCGAGCAACCAGCATAACTTTCAGGTATGTGCAAGCGATTATGAGTCCAACGATGGTAAAGCTAATTATGATGGTTAGTGTTTTTATGACTACTTGTATTTCATTCACAATTAAATGTCCCCAATAACAGATGATACTGACTGAAAAGACACGTTTTTCTACAAAAAAGCAAAATGCAATAAAATCTGCAAGCTGTGGAATGAGCCCCACTGTCCACATGATTGCAATGGCGGCACTAGATCTCTGTGCTGTGCACAGCTGTGCATGTCTAAGTGGGTGGCAAATGGCTACATAGCGTTCCAGAGACATGACTGCCAAATTGTAAGGAGTAATCCTAAATGCACAGGTAGAGAAGCTGACAATTATATAGCAGACTGATAAAGGCATGTACAAATAGTACACAGATGAGGTAAAGAGAAAAAATGATATAGCTAGAAATGCTAGATCATTAACAAGCATGTGGATAAACAGTATATAGCGAGGGTTCTCTCGGACATGAGGAACTGTGAAGAAGGCTTTCAGTATAACAGCCATGAAGTACAAGAAGATGCAGAACAAGGGGAGCATCAGTATGAATAAAGTCACCCTTTGTGAGGTCTTATTGATGTATACAGTCACGTTGCTGTCAAGCTGGGTAGAGTTAACCATTAGTTTGAGTCCAAATCGCCTTTTCTTCTCTGTTGATAGTAGTAAAAGAAAAAAATAAACTTAAATTATTTAAAAGGGCGGAACTCATAAACTTGCTGCCTTCTCTTGGACAAATAAGCGTATCATAAAGTTGTACCTAAACTATCTATAAATTTCAACTAACATGTCTGAGTATGAATTTGAAATGATAACAGTCTTGGCTCTTTCCTTCGTCTCCAGTGCTGTGTAGCAGTAACACGGCTCATCCACCAATCCGATGATGAATCTTGAAGATACAAAATCCTGTTAACGTCACAGGCAAAAGTGGTAAAACTTAAGACTGAAAAGCTGTGGTGGAAATTAGCTGTACTGAGGACATAGCACAACAAGAGATTTAATTGTACTTTTATTAGAAATTTAAGTGAATAAGTTGTCTTTTTTTTAAACCTCATATATCATACGTCATAAAGCGGGCTCCAGCCAATATTTTAGATTCTTAGAGTGAGCCAAAAAATGTAGGAGTCAGGCACATTTTAAATTATTATAGGGTATCTGCTAATAAATAAACACTTGTTGTGTGTGCTGGGTTGAAATCTTTGTATCTGTTTTTATTTGGTACGTATAGACTAGTGCACAGTACAATTCTCCTGTTCTGTTATTACTGTAATTCTCAGTACCTGCTCTTATTCTACATGAATTACAAACGTCATAGTATTATTAATTGAGTTATTTATGCTGTTTTTATACTTTACTCTATAAAATATAATATTTATTAAAACATGATTTATTTAAAATACTTTGGTTATGTTGGAGAGTACGGTGATCTGTGCTTGCAGGTGACATCCATAGAGGACGGTAGACTGGTCTCATCACTATTATATGTGGTGATGCAGAGGGGCACAGAGTGTGTGGATGTAGGAGGCACAGAGTGTGTGGATGTAGGAGGCACAGAGTGTGTGGATGCAGAGGGGCACAGAGTGTGTGGATGCAGGGAGCACAGTGTGTGTGGATGCAGAGGGGCACATAGAGTGTGGATGCAGAGGGACACATAGAGTGTGGATGCAGAGGGGCACAAAGTGTGTGGATGCAGAGGGGCACAGAGTGTGTGGATGCAGGAGGCACAGAGTGTGTTGATGCAGAGGGGCATAGTGTGTGGTGATGCACAGGGGGCACAGAGTGTGTGGATGCAGGGAGCACAGTATGTGGTGATGCAGAGGGGCACAGAGTGTGTGGATGTAGGAGGCACAGAGTGTGTGGATGCAGAGGGGCACAGAGTGTGTGGATGCAGGGAGCACAGTGTGTGTGGATGCAGAGGGGCACAGAGTGTGTGGATGCAGGTGGCACAGAGTGTGTGGTTGCAGAGGGGCACAGAGTGTGTGGATGCAGGAGGCACAGAGTGTGTTGATGCAGAGGGGCATAGTGTGTGGTGATGCACAGGGGGCACAGAGTGTGTGGATGCAGGGAGCACAGTATGTGGTGATGCAGAGGGGCACAGAGTGTGTGGATGTAGGAGGCACAGAGTGTGTGGATGCAGAGGGGCACAGAGTGTGTGGATGCAGGGAGCACAGTGTGTGTGGATGCAGAGGGGCACAGAGTGTGTGGATGCAGGTGGCACAGAGTGTGTGGATGCAGGTGGCACAGAGTGTGTGGTTGCAGAGGGGCACAGAGTGTGTGGATGCAGGAGGCACAGAGTGTGTGGATGCAGGTGGCACAGAGTGTGTGGTTGCAGAGGGGCACAGAGTGTGTGGATGCAGGAGGCACAGAGTGTGTTGATGCAGAGGGGCATAGTGTGTGGTGATGCACAGGGGGCACAGAGTGTGTGGATGCAGGGAGCACAGTATGTGGTGTTGCAGAGGGGCACAGAGTGTGTGGATGTAGGAGGCACAGAGTGTGTGGATGCAGAGGGGCACAGAGTTTGTGGATGCAGGGAGCACAGTGTGTGTGGATGCAGAGGGGCACAGAGTGTGTGGATGCAAAGGGACACATAGAGTGTGGATGCAGAGGGGCACAAAGTGTGTGGATGCAGAGGGACACAGAGAGTGTGGATGCAGAGGGGCACAGTATGTGGAGATGCAGAAGGGACACAGTGTGAGTTAGCTGTAAATTATTCTTTGACAGAAATATAATTGAAAAAAAAATATATATATAAATATTCTTTCCCTTGGATTTATGTGTATTATTTTTGCAAACAACTAAATAAGTATCTCTGTCCTGACCTAAATACTTATTACGTTTTTTTGACTGCTTATAAAACGGAACTGCTCGATAATTATTTTGGAGGGGTGCCTTGAAAAAGTTATGGAGACTCTAAGGGAGCAACGAACTGCAAAAGTTTGGGAACCACTGTCACTAAAACATAAAACCACAAAGTATAATAATAACTTTACAAATTTCAATAAACCGCAGTGCACAGAGAATTATTATAATGTGGGTGGAGTATCCTAAATATTCCCCAACACTAACAGGGAAATATGTAAGTGAAAGGGACTAAATCAGTATGTTTATAATGACCACAATTGTTCTACAATCACTTATTTTACTGTGCAGGAGATTCTGTGATCTTCGCTCTCAAACTGGGCAGCGCTCTGCAATATGTACTAATAGCCTCAAAATACAGTGTAATGAATCATGTTTATTTTGATTGTCAATAGGTTTGTAAGTAAAGAAGGAATTAAAAGTCTTCTTTACCATATGTTGCTGCTAACCAGTTGGTTTATTTATAGATTTAAGTCAGTGATTTGAAATGTAAGATGGAATTTCCTAAAAGAACAATTTGTAGTGAGCAACTTATTAGACTGTTTTCAGAGTTGTTTTACAGAGGATAGAGACACCGCACTCTACTTCCTTTCAAATGCGCATCACAATATAACTTTAATCGTAATGATTACATATCTCAAGGAATGGTGCACCCAATCAATTAGATTCATATAGTACAAACATAGAAAGAAAAGAAGATTGATCCTGTGGGGCACTCTAATAGATAAACATTTTTCAAGGATAAGTAATCTTTATTAGATTCTGTTAAATAGAACTTTGTTATATTATTCATTAAAAGAACTTCTACTAGCGAAATATTAAAAAGTGCATATGGTGGAAATCCAAAGAGAAAAGAGTATAACAAGTAAAATAGACAATCATGATAATTGTCCAGCCGCGAATCTGCTCAATAATGACACCATATGCACTTTTTAATATTTCGCTAGTAGAAGTTCTTTTAACGATTAATATAATAAAGTTGTGTTTAACAGAATCTAATAAAGATTACTTATCCTTGACAAATGTTTATCTATTAGAGTGCCCCACAGGATCAATTTTCTTTTCTTTCTATGATTGTTTTCAGAGTTGAACAGATATTTTCTCACATATTGAAGGAAAGGTGAGGTAATATAGTTCATCTTCCACACGCTAACATAAAAGGTAACTTCACCTAAAATGATTTTTAATTTCTATAATTTAAACATAATATGACTTACCTCTGGTTTGGTAATTCTCCTGAGCCAGTGGGTCCCCCAGCCAAAGTCAAAGTATGGTGTCCTCTATCCTGCCTGCAGTGTGTTCTCTATGCACAGCAAGAGTTCATCCCTGGACCATGGCAGGTATCAGATAGACTTCCCTTACTCCTGCTGGGACCGTATTTCTTCATACAGGCAGGAATGAGCTCAGCCAAACCTGACCATGACCGGTGGTAATCGTTAATACGATTACCACAAATGCGACACCCACGACCTACAAATAAAAAACAAAAGTGTTAAAAAGCGATGTAAATATTAATAGACTTACCTTTAAACCAACTGTGCAGATCACCGATGGAGCAGTATGTTGATTGCAAGTGAATTCGAATGAAGAGCTGTCCGGCACCACTGTTTAGTGTTATCGCAACTTTTATTAATCTGAATTTAAAGCGGCAATGTCAGGCCCCCGCAGGTTAAGTGTTTAAACATTTAACCTGACATTCCTGCTTTAAATTCAGATTAATAGAAGTCGCAATGACAGTAAAGTGTAGTGCCGGACAGCTCTTCATCATCATCATCAATTCGAAATCTCTTGCGGTCGCATACTGCTCTATCGGTGATCTGCACAGTCGGTTTAAAGGTCAGTCTATTAATATTATTTACATCGCTTTTTAACACTTTCAGTTTTTATTTGTATTTCAAGAGGGTGTCGGATTTTTTGCAATGGAAAAACCGTACCCAACCCACCATGACAGACATCTGGGGATCTCGCTGGAGCAGGTGGATCACTTGACCTCAGGTAAGTAATATTCTGCACTTATGTTTAGCTTATCAAACTTCGTTAAATCAGAGGCAATGTAATATTTTACAGGCCAAAAGAAGTTATTTAAATAATCGTCATACTCACAATATAAGTGTACAATGCAGCTGTCACCTGGCGTTGTGTGCAGTCACTGCCGATCCTGTACATACATCCCTCAACTCTGTGTGCTATTTATCTGCTTATAATTCTCTGATGACTTCTATATTTTAGCTGTTTCATTGACTCACTTGGGATCTGAATCAATGCAGCATGTGGTTCCCCGGTGACGATGATTTCAGCCTTTTACCTCACTCTATATCATCTTTAGCAGCTTTCCCAAATGTCACAATTTTCCTCATGAAAGACTTCACAATTTGTCATTTAATGAAATAAATATACCATAGCAAATTACATTTTTGCTTAGTCTTTCAAGTTAGGTGCTACAGAATGTGTTGGCGCTATATAAATAAATGTTGACGAAATGTTGATGATGAAGTTACTTCTTGAATATTTATTTTGCATTTGTGATGGTATGTTTCAAATTCTTTATATTATTAATACAATTGGTAACGAGAACTCTCTGCATAAAATACATTTTATAGTATGCCTTTAAACTGTCCGTATTCTGGAAAGACAATTCAGATTGTAATGGACTGACCCATCATCCCACCAGTCAGTACTTGTGTCCTGACTGCCAAAACATTGGTATGTATGTCCCTCTCACTGGCTGATCTGCACAGCAAAGCAGGATGAATGGGTGCAGCCCGCACCTGCCATGTGTGCATGTGACAATACAGGGGTGGATTTAGGGATGAGGGGGGTGGCAGCGGGCGACCTAGTGCCTCAGAAGTGCTAGAAAGATCACCAGGGGCCGTAACATGCTTCCAATGTGATGCACCGTTTAGGAGGAGGCTTTACTGTGTCCGGATTCCCAACAATAGAATGGGGTGAGGTTTCTTATAGGCAGGATGGAAAATAGTTTTTTTATATTTGAAAAAAATCTATTAACCTAAAATATGTCCCCACAATATAGAGAGGTCTTAATTCAAGTTAAGAGAGGCGTCCACATTCATCTCCACCCAATTGCCCAACCAGACTCAGAGTACAGGTCAAGCCCTAGGATCACACTCATATATCTGGACACATTACCTTTTCTTGGCCATAGAATTTGAACTAATAATAATAATAATAATAGTATTATTATTATTAGCTTTTATTTATATAGTGTCAGCATAATGTGCAGCACTTTACAATTGGGAACAACACAGTAATAAAATGAGAGATAGTATTACAGACAGTCAGAGTGGTAAGTGGGCCCTGGTTACAAGCTTACAATCTATAGGACAAGAGGCGTTAGATCAGTGGTCAAAGTGGGCATTTAGAAGTGGCGGTATGTAAAATGTAGTAGGAATACAAGAGAAAGGAATTTGATAATTTTACAATGGGTTTGATACATGAGCTTAAGTGCTACAAATTGCATATTGGTCAAGCCAGATCGCAAAGGTTGAAAGTGCTTAGTGAACTTGTGAAAAGTATTGTTTTGTAAGAGAGGGAATTCAACAAAGTGGGCGCAGTCTGATAAAAATCCTGTAATCAGAAGAGGGAACAGGTAATGATTGTGGATGACAGACGCAGAGTTTGTGAAGAACAGAGATGCAGAGTAGGGAGATATTTTGAGACAGATGAGGAGATGTATGTTGGTGCAGTTTTGTTGTTGGCCTTGTATGTTAGTAGAAGTATTTTATATTGGATTTGCAGACAAAACATGCAGATAATGTATACTGAAAGAGTGGATAAACAGTTAAAGAATCATTTTAATGGAAATTCATCCTGCTGTTGTGTGAAAAATAGATTGTAGGGGTTAGAACCTGATTCGGGAAAGACCAGTAAGGATTTTATTGCAATAGCCAATATGGGAAATTATTATGGGGAGTGGTTGAATTTAAGTTTTTTGCAGTTTCTTGTAGTTAGTGTAGAAGGGCACATGAGTATTTTCTGTTGTACAGTTAGAGCACATTGTATGACTCAATTTATGTTATGAAATTTTGCAAACTGTTACATGCCACGGCGGTCCACAGCTCGCATCCTATGAACGCATCCCAGCTGCCATGGCAACAGCCAGGCCGTCACTTCTTGCTTCCTCGTCCCGGCCGTCACCATGACAACTACCGGGATACTCTGTATTTACCACCATATCCTGGCCAACTGGGCATCCAGGCGCCTGTTCGTAGAACATTAATTTAATTATAAACTGCTGATGCTGATTTGGGTCACAGTCCTTTCAGATTTATGCATATTTGTATTTATTATTATTATTTTTAATTTATAAGGTGCCACAAAGGGTCCACATTACATACAGAAAACAGTGACCCATGACACAACATGATACAGAACTGTCGAAGTAATAATTAACAAAAACCTTATATTACCAATAAGTTCAATAGCATGAACTAATGAACTTGAATTTTATGTGTTTGTGCTTTTAAGAGAGCGGAAAAACACGTATTATATAATAGAGCAAAATAACAAGACACAGGTTTTTAGTAAATTTCCATTATTTCACAATGGCTGAATAAGGCCAAAAGACATGTTTGCTCCAAATAAGGTTGAGATGACCTATCCAAAAAGCCCTTCCAAGGATATGTCCTTTTTAAGGAGGATTAATGATATCAGTTTTTATTATAGGCCAAAAGGTTTGGTTTGGTAAGTACAAGTAATGATAGAGGTGTAGAATGTCAGCAGTGATGTAAGCTGGGAAGGTGTGTTTTAAAGTAATAACGAGTAACATTATCTATAAAAGAATGACTTAATCAAATATAAATGGCCAACTTGCATTTGAGACACTGGGCGTATGTCTGCTTCGTCCAGTATGGCTGTATCTATGCATAATATCTTTTTAATAAAAAATAGAAATATTATATTTTGGAAACCTGCTCATCTCATTTATTATTTTAAGAGAAGAATATAAAAATCTTATACAAGAAAGAACAAAAATATATGCATACACAAACACAGGTAATAAGGTAATGCAGCCTCAGAGGAGGGTGGGAAGGGGGACAGAGTGGGCATGGAGGAAGCATAGGGGTAAGAAGGGACTGCTGGGAGATGTCATGACGTATAGAGTCAATCTTGGAGGTGAAGTGGGTAGCAAATCTGTCAGCAGATAGCGTGGGGTGAGTGGGAGAGGGGAAGGGGAGAGGAGAGGAGAGAGTTGAAGGTGATAAAAAGCCGTCGGGGATAGGAGGATTGGGAAGAAATGAAAGCTTTAAAGAAGGATTATTTAGAGAGGGATTGTTAGAGACCGCGGCGGCTGCGAGCACTGTCGCGACTCTCCTGGGTCCTCTGTTGACGTCCCGGCCGTTGCTATGGCAACCGGGGCGTCACTTCCGGTTTCTGTGTCCCGGTTGCCAGGGCAGTAACCGTGACGCTTTGGTCTCCCTGACGCCGCGTCCGGCCAGCTGTCAAACAGTCGGGCGCGTGTGCACAGGAGCAGATTGGGTCAGCCATGCGTATTATCAGCCAATCAAGGCTGATTAAGATCTTAGTCTTCTGCTGGCACTCTCCGTGTACCATTGGCTGTAGGCTCTGCATATTAATTATTCTGCTGCTGGGCTCACATGCTGGTCTCTGTTCTGATTGGCCAACTGTACTATTTAAGGCAGTGAGGACTGAGCCTCACTGCCGGTTATAGCGTCCTGTTTCAGTACTGCTGCCTGCTACTTTGTCCCTGTGTTTGGTTTTTAACCTAAGATTGACTTCCCGTGTATGACCATTGCCTGTTCCTGGACTCTGAACCTGTGCTTCTGACCCTGATCTATTGCCTGAACCCGGATTCTGATTCTCTGCTAGTGCACTGATCTTATGTCTGTCCCTGGATTCTGAACCTGTGCCTGTGACCCCTGACCTTGGTTTGTCCTCTGGATACTTTGTCTACTGCCGGCCCCGATTCTGGCCTGGACCCCACGCTGCTGTCTGTCAGAACACTCTATTCCTGGGTTCTCCTTAGCTGGTGCACATTTCTCGACCCTCTGTTTGTCTGCAGCCAAGTCTGTCCCCACCACTAGGGGCAACAGTGAACACCAGACTTCAGAGCAGACTCCGGGTTTTGCTGTAGGGGTTCCTAACAAGGATTTGGCCAAACTGTAAGAGGCAAGTATGAACATGAAGTGGAGGAAGTCAGCGTGAGTGCATGACTTTCTCCAGAGCTGTTCTGCACTGCGGGAGCATTTTTGAAGATAGCTGGTAAGTTTTGAGTGCCACGGTTGCGGTGGGGACCGACGAAGCTTGATGGTGACAGCTGGGACGAAAGAGTCAAGTGGAGTGGTAAGAGTGCAATTGTAAAAGGAGACAGCCTCATCGGGGCATGAAAGAGTGGTGATGGGGGAAAGGAGAAAGCCCATGGAGGAGGAGAAAGTGGTAGAATCAACTGTGTCAAGATTACGTCTGGTGAGAGTAACCTTGGAAGATGGGGATGATGAGAGGGGTGGAGAGATGCTAAAAGAGAGGAGATGGTGGTCCGAGAGAGGGAAAGGTGAATTAATGAGGTCAGAGATAGTACTGAGGTGTGAAAAAAACAGATCAAGGGAGTGGCCACAGCAGTGGGAGGGAGAGGAGGTCCATTGAGAGAGACCAAGGGAGGAGGAGAGGGAGAGAAGTTTGGAGGCAGCAGGGTCTGATGGATTGTCTATAGGGATATTAAAGTCCCCCAAGATGAGAGAGGGAAGGTCAGAGGAGAGAAAGTGAGGGAGCCAGGTGGCAAAGTGATCAAGGAATTGGGAGACAGGATCGGGAGGATGCTAGATAACAGCAAAACGGAGGTGGACTGGGTGGAAGAGGCGGATAGAGTATACCTCAAATGAGGAAAAGGAAAGGGAGGGTTCAGGGGGAAGAACCCGTAAAGAGCTGCAGGAGAAAAGAAGTATGCCGGCGCCACCACCTTGACATTCCCCAGGTATGGGTGTGTGGGAGAAGGACAGCCCCCGAAAGAAGGAGCAGCAGGAGCGGTAGTGTCCTCAGGGGATAGCCAGGTTTCAGTGATGGCAAGCAGGTTGAAGGATCTAGAGATAAGAGTTCATGGATAGAGGTCAATTTGTTACAAACTGACCTGGCATTACAGAGACCACAGGATAGAGGAAGAGAGGGAAGAGGAGAGATGTGGATGAGATTGTTGGGGTTGCTCGACTGCAAGGGTGAGTATGATAGGTAGCGACAGGAAGAGAGGGTTGGAATTGGACAAGAAGCAGAAAAAAAGAGGAAACTTGTCAGCAGACAGGAGACGAGGGGCAGGGGAGCAAGAAAGGAGAGGAGTGGAGATGGGGCAGATAAAGGGATTTATAAATGGGAGAGACAAAAGGTAGGAATGATATGGTTGGGTTCTATTCAACCATCTGCAGTGGTAACAATCTAACTGCAGATCATCTCACCTCTGTATCCTGCTCCACTGTCTGCATTGTGAACAACCTGTCTGCATGCCATCTTATCTCTGTATCCTACTACTCTGTCCACAGTGGTAACAAACTGCCCGCAGATCTTCTTACCTCTGTATCCTGCTCCACTGTTCGCAGTGGTAACAGCCTGTCTGCAGATCATTACAGCTCTGTATCCTTCTCCACTGTTCGCAGTGAGAATTTATCTGCTCACAGGCTACCTTTTCATACTATCCAACGCCACTGTCTGTAGTGGTAACAGACTACCCCACAGATTGTCACAGCTCGGAATCCTGTTCCATTGTTCACAGTGGTAACAATCTGTAAGCAGACTATCACTATAATATCTTGTTCCGCTCATTACGGTGGTTTCCACAGTTTTTATATCCACTTCAACCTGTTGCTTGCTCAACTATTCTCTCAGCTATTCCAAGACATCCGGGTTCTCCCAAATGGTCTCGTCTGCCCTCTCTCAGAGGACTGCTATATGCGAGGCAGAGGCAGAGGCTGAGAAGCCCATGCCACCTTGTGGAGGTTCCTGGTGAAAAACCATCTGCTTCGTTAGACTCTGCACCTCTGGGTTGAGAAGAACCAAGCCAGGCAGTTCTCCAAGGTTCAAAAGCTTTAGCAACTATGACACTGTCACTTCCCCCTGAACATCCAATCCTGCCAACCTTATTCCCATTCTTCCTCTCGCTCACCCTGTCCTGTGCACTCTGGAATGCAAGATCTGTCTGCAATAAGCTCACTCCCATTCATGATCTCTTCCTCTCCCTTTCCTTTGGTTTTCTGGCCTTTACAGAAACATGGATCTTGCCCGCTAAAACTGCTTCCCCCATTGACTCTCCAATGGGGGGGGGGGTTCTCTTCTTCCACACTCCCTATCCTGGGGACCACCAAGGAGGTGGTGTAGGTGTGCTACTGTCTCCTGGCTACACTTTCAGTGTTATTATCCCTGAAAGAGAAACAGAGTTCATAAGAAGTGCAGCCTCCCCACTCCAAGACAAACAAAATACCACATTAATACACAAGGAGAATAAAATATATAAAATTTTTATTTAAAAGAATTTTTTTTTTAAAACGTCATAATACACACATAGATTACTCAAACTAATGAGAATTAAGGGAACTTGATAATATCAATATTGTTTGGAAAGGGATTCCGCCTATATTGCACATATAGCGAATTAATAAAGTCAGTTGTATAGAGTTTCTGTTCAGATATTAAATACTTGGTTAATAGAATTCCTCACCACCGTATTCAAAGAACCATTTGCCTTAAAAATGGGGATCCAGTCTACTGTAGAGGAATTAAAGCACAGTTCATTTGCAGGAAGCAATTTAGGATTGAGACAGGGCAGTCTGTGTCAGTTTTTAGTGAAACGGCTAACAGTCCATTGGCTAGCAGGAACGTAGTTCTGTCTGTAATCTTTAAGAGAACCGTAAAGGATCAATTCAGTACTTTCCATAATCCATGATTGAGAGGACCTGTTAAAATTTGCAACCACTTTAAGTAGCCTAGAAACATGTGTAAATTACATATACAGGTCATGTAATGAACCTATAGGGATAATGTATCTCTCCATGGAATCAATATAATGTAATTATGTTTACATGCATACGCATGGAAAATCATGCAATTGTTTGTGGAATTAATGTCAAATTTCCGCTATGTTCAGAAGGGAGTTATAATATATATAAAATTATTTTTTGGTTAATACAGAGATGTTCACTGACCCCCATGGTTCATTTTTTTATGGATCTGTATTTATTTTTTAAAATTGCTCAAAAATGCTAAAATCATAAAATTTAGCTCCTTTTTCGTTTTATTATTAACCTCAATAACATTAATTTCCAGTCATTTCCAGTCAATTTTGACAACCTCAAAGTACACAATAATATGTTACCCCTCCTGTTTCTGTGTGAGCAATGGCACTGAGATTGGAGAGTGACAAGACCACTGTCTGCTACCCCTGTGTCTGTATGAGCAATGGCACTGAGACTGGAGTGTGACAAGGACACTGCCACCCCTCCTGTTTACTTTCTGTATGAGCAATGGCAAAGAGCAAAGTCACTGGAGACTGATAAGAACACTGCCACTCCTCCTGTTTCTGTGTAATCAAAGACACTGAGCAATGGCACTGGAGAATGATAAAAACACTGCCACCCCTACTGTTTTTTTGTGAGCAATGGCGCTGAGCAATGGTACTGGAGAATGCCAAGAGTGCTGCTAGCCCTCCTGTGTCTGAGAAATGGCGCTGGATCTCCGTGAAGGAAGATACTTATGGAATCCAAAGCTCACAAGATCTGATGACGTTTTGCTTCAAATTCAGATTCAAGGATGCAAGAAAGTACTGAGCCGGCTGGGCTCGGTACTCAGATTGGTGAAGTTTGGGGGGCTCGGTTTTCATAAAACCAAACCTGAACATTCCTAGTTTAATAGTGTGTGTGAGATTTTTAGACAGAGCAGGTAGCTTTATTTTGATTCACCATTTCATGCCCACATGTCTTGCTTGGCTAAGTTGGCCTTATAGTGACACAAGGCACAACATTTTGTTGGATCTGCCCTAGTTCTCATTCTGTATGTACTGACAACACCAGAGTGCTTTACCTATTGAATTGTAGGCTATTTAACTTAGAACAGCTTTCTTTAGTTGCTCATTTTGATTATATGGCTTTTGAGGCTTAATTGTTATCACTTGTAGCTCACAGCTCAAGTGATTATAAGTATATTCCCGACCATGGGGTAAATGTATCAAGCTGAGAGTTTTCTGGTGTGTTTGAAAAGTGGAGATGTTGCCTATAGCAACCAATCAGATTCTAGCTATCATTTTGTAGAATGTTCCAAATATATGATAGCTAGAATCTGATTGGTTCTTCAAACCCGCCAGAAAACTCTCAGCTTGATACATTTACCCCCATGTGTAATGTTCCCCACAGTGTCTCTTATTAGTGTGTATTGTAATTTATTCTCTCCCTATGTTTGTTACTGCCATTCAATTCCATACTCCAAAAGCATTCCCTCAGTTACTATGACTGTAATTTTAGTTATACATAAGCTGTGTATAGGTGTGTTCATGTTAGATCTTAATCTTCAGTCTGGCAGGTTATGATGTTAATTATCAATATTTCATGTACACTGCAGTAGTGTATGATATATAATAGTCAATGGTTATTTTCATCCTGACTATGATAATTTGTACATTTTTCTTTATACCTTTGAATATTTCATAGTATTCAACATTATTTTAATATTATTTTTTTTTATTTATTTTGTCTACCATTCTTTAAAATATGCACCACGCGCTTCTTTAAATGAATGGAAATTCTCCTTTATGTATATGCTGATACATATTGATTTATGTATATTGTTTGTTTCTGAGCGCCGGACAATCTTTTATTTGCACTTGCACATTGTTCTTAAATGTCCTTGGCTGCCGTCTCAAATGATTTTGTTCACTTGTACACATTTCATTCATTTAAAGAAGCGCCTATTTCTCTTTCACTATTTTCTAGTTTGTTTTTCTGGGAGTTAACCGCTCCACCCATGTGCTACAGGCTTTATAAAATGGAGATTCAGGGGAGGTTTTAAATGGGACACCCTGAATATAAATTTGTATCTTTAGCTTAGGGACTCACCTACTGGAGATGCCTTGACACTGACAGGTGAGCTTAACCCCAATTTAGCTATATAGTAAGGGTGCGCACCGGGGACTTTTAGTGTTTTGGGTTTTGGGTTCTGATTAGCTTGAGGTTTTGGGTTCTGATTTGTTTTACCAAAACACCTGACGAAAGGTTTTGGTTCTGATTTATGGTTTTGGGTTCTGAATAATTATTAAAAAAGCATAAAAAGTGCTAAAATCCAGTTTTTTGTTGGTTTTTCACTCCTACGCTATTATTAACCTCAATAACATTTAATAACAATCATTTCCACTAATTTCCAGTGTATTTGGAACACCTCACACTTCACAATATTGTTTTTAGTCCGAATCGTTGGACCGAGGTAGCTTTCTGGACTGCGTAGTGTAGTGGCCCCGGTACCCAATTTGGTACCGAGGCCACAATAAAAAAACATAAACTGTTCTCAATTCCACTGGAGAGCTATCTGGACTGCGTAGTGTAGTGGCCCCAGTACCCAATTTGGTACCGGGGCCACAATAAAAAAACATAAACTGGTCTCAATTCCACTGCACCGCTATCTGGACTGCGTAGTGTAGTGGCCCCGGTACCCAATTTGGTACCGGGGCCACAATAAAAAATAAATAAACTGGTCTCAATTCCACTGCACAGCTATCTTGACTGCGTAGTGTAGTGGCCCCGGTACCCAATTTGGTACCGGGGCCACAAAAAAAAAAAAAAATATACTGTTCTCAATTCCATTGCACAGCTATCTGGACTGCGTAGTGTAGTGGCCCCGCTACCCAATTTGGTACCGGGGCCACAATAAAAAATAAAATATACTTGTCACTCACCGGACCGTGAGTGCCTCTTCTCCTGTTATTAGGAACCGTGGCCGTCCGCCATCCTGATGGTCTGCGCATGCGCAGCCTCTATGAACCCTTCAGACCTGTTGCTTTTAGTTAATTGGCTGATCAGGCAACACTCCCTATTTATAGCACCTGTGGTCATTACCTCGTTGCCTGATCTTGGAGTCTCATTCCCTGTGAGTCTCTAAAGGTGTTCCTGTGTTTCTCCTCGTGTCTTCAGTTCCAGCTGATTCCTTTTTATTGCATTACCGGTTTCCAGACCGCTTCAACTTGCCGGTTTCCAGACCGCTTCAACTCTCCTGTGTTTCATCGTGTCTTCAGTCCCAGCTGATTCCTGACTATTGCATTGCCGGTTTCCAGACCGCTTCAACTCTCCTGTGTTTCATCGTGTCTTCAGTTCCTGCTGATTTCTGCATGAATCATCATTGCTCCACTCGTGTCAAGTTCTCTGTCTGTGTGCTACACAGACACGGATTACCGCTACCACTCTCCTTTGGCCTCTACTCGTGTCGGCGTTTAGCCGCTCAGCTATCCCTGTGTTTCTCTCGTGACAGCCTGCTCAACTTAATCGCGGTATGCTTACCTTCTATTGACTTTACTAGTTTATTGCATATCCGCTTGGACTGTGCCCTGCTCATCTACGGATTCCTTTATCTTCAGAAGATATAGATGCTATTGACTTTGTCTCATTTGACCTGGATCTCAGTAGTGACTTTGTATCTCTCAAGCAGCGCTTGTCATTTGCTATTGTATCGTGTGTACCATTTGGGATCAAGTTCCTTGTGCTCTCCGTGTTACCATCTATGTTCCACTCATCTACACTAGTGCCTATCCTCACCTATAGCAGTGGTACAACTTGCTGAATGCAGACCACTGATTCCCAGTTTCCTATTGGCACCAGTTACAAGTTTCCTCTCTATAAGCAGTGGTACAACTTGCTGTACGCAGACCACTGACTTCCCCGTTACCTACTTGCACCTGGAACCAGTCCCATCACTACAAGCAGTGGTACAACTTGCTGTACGCAGACCACTGACTTCACTACCTCCTATCTATTCCTGGACAACTCCTCTCACTATAGCAGTGGTACAACTTGCTGTACGCAGACCACTGACTTTCCTTACGTCTTCACGTCCATCAAGATCCTCGTGTTCATATTGTCTAGTCCATAACCAGTTGCTGCTAGTCATAGACTTTCCTTTAGCATCCTCTCACCATCTGCTGATTCTCCTGTTCCGCTAGTCACCCTGCTATCAGAGGACCGCTGTGTGTATACACTACTCTGGTAAGACTACATCTGGTGATATCCTGGGCAAAGACTCCTAGTGCCCGTGACAATACTGTTCTCAATTCCACTGCACAGCTATCTGGACTGCGTAGTGTAGTGGCCCCGGTACCCAATTTGGTACCGGGGCCACAATAAAAAATAAAATATACTGTTCTCAATTCCACTGCACAGCTATCTGGACTGCGAAGTGTAGTGGCCCCGGTACCCAATTTGGTACCGGGGCCACAATAAAAAAAACCTTAACTGGTCAGAATTTCACTCTACAGATGGCTGATCCTACATCCTCTGCAGCATATACAGGGTGTAGTTCTAACGCGTCAAAACCTCTTGTTTTTTGACGATGACAGGTCATTTTAATTAATTTTGGATTTGGCCCCAACATTGAATGTAGTTTAATATCTGATACGCATCTATCTGCACAATACAAAATAAAATATACTCTTCTCAATTCCACTGCACAGCTATCTGGACTGCGTAGTAGAAAGTAGTAATAGAAATGGCAGTTCCTCTTTTTGGGAACTACATATAGAAAGAAAATATAAATAGAAATGGCAGTTCCTCTTTTTTGAACTACACAATCAATGAACGTAGTAATATAGATGGCAGTTCCTCTTTTTGGGAACTAGTAATAGAATTAAAGTATTAAATAGAAGGGGCAGTTCCTCTTTTTGGGAACTACATATGCAATAAAAGTATTAAATAGAAGTGGCAGTTCCTCTTTTTGGGAATTACTAATAGAATTAAAGTATTAAATAGAAGGGACAGTTCCTCTTTTTGGGAACTACATATAGAATTAAAGTATTAAATAGAAGTGGCAGTTCCTCTTTTTGGGAACTACTAATAGAATTAAAGTATTAAATAGAAGTGGCAGTTCCTCTTTTTGGGAACTACTAATAGAATTAAAGTATTAAATAGAAGGGGCAGTTCCTCTTTTTGGGAACTACATATAGAATTAAAGTATTAAATAGAAGTGGCAGTTCCTCTTTTTGGGAACTACTAATAGAATTAAACTGGCTCTACTGAGGCAAGATGTCGTCCTCATCCTCATCCTCTGATTCCTGGCCCCCTTCAGTGTCTACTTCCTCATCCTCACACATTATCAATTTGTCCCCACTGGACTCCACAACCACAGGTCCCTCTGTATTATCTTGAGGGCACTGCTGTGCTTGATTGAGGACTTGATAATTAATTTTTATGAACATCATTTTTTCAACGTTCTGAGGAAGCAACCTCCTTCGCCGCTCACTGACCAGGTTCCCCGCTGCACTAAAAACTCTTTCGGAGTAAACACTGGAGGGGGGACAACTCAGGTAAAATAGAGCCAGTTTGTACAGGGGCTTCCAACCTGCCTTTTTGTCCTGCCAGTAACAATATGGACTGTCTGACATGTCTATTTTGATGGTGTCAGCAAAGTAATCTTCCACCATTTTTTCAATTGTGACAGCATCAAATGCAGCGAGAGTAGACATGTCTGCAATGGTTGGCAGGTCCTTCAGTACGGACCAGATGTTCTCAGCATCCCCGCCAGAGGGCATTTGAGGAAAACTGAGCTTTTTCCTCACAGCCACAGGTGTGGAAGAAACTGATGGAGGAGCTGTTGGTATGTCACGGTCCTCTTCAGAGGACAATTTCCTGACCAGCAGGTCTTTGCACCGCTGTAGACTTGAGGTCCGCCGGAAACAAAGACACAACATACGCTTTAAACCGAGGATCGAGCACGGTGGCCAGAATGTATTCCTCTGACTTTAAAAGAGTGACCACCCTCGCATCCTGGCAAAGCGTACGAAGGGCTTCATCCACAAGAGCTACATGCTTGGTGGAATCGCAATGGTTTACCAGCTCCTCCCTCACTTTCTCCAGCTGCTTCTGTAACAGCCTGATCAGGGGAATGACCTGACTCAAGCTGGCAGTGTCAGAACTGACTTCTCGTGTGGCAAGTTCAAACGGCTGCAGAACCTTGCACAACATGGAAATCAGTCTCCAGTGCGCTTGACTCAGGCGCATCCCCACTCCTTTTCCTATGTCGTAGGTGGCTGTATAGGCTTGAATGGCCGTTTGCTGCTCCTCCATCCTCTGCAGCATATAGAGGGTGGAGTTCCAGCGCGTCACAACCTCTTGTTTGAGGTGATGGCAGGGCAGGTTCAGACTTTTTTGATGTATCTCGAGTCTGCGGTAGGCACCGGCAGAATGCCTAAAGTGTCCAGCAATTTTGCGGGCCACCACAAGCATCTCCTGCACACCCATGTCACTCTTCAGGTAATGCTGCACCACCAAATTAACGCAAATTAACGGTGTGTGCAAAACATGGGACGTGCTGGAAATTGCCCATATTTAATGCCCGCACAATATTACTGGCGTTGTTTGACACCACAAATGCCCTGGAGAGTCTAAGTGGGGTAAGCCACTGTGAGATGATTTCCCTCAGTTTCTCTAAGAGGTTGTCAGCGTTGTGCCTCTTATTAAAAGCTGTGATACACAATGTTGCCTGCCTTGGCACGAGCAGCCGTTGTGGAGATGCTGCTACTGATGCAGCTGCTGCTGTTGCTGCGGAAGGCGATGCATCTACCCAGTGGGCTGTCACAGTCATATAGTCCTTCGTTTGCCCTGAACCACTTGTTCACATGTCCGTGGTTAAGTGGACAGTGGGTACAACCGCATTTTTAAGAGCACTGAGGACACTTGTTCGTACTTCTCTGTACATCTTTGGTATCGCCTGCCTAGTAAAGTGGAATCTTGACGGGATTTGGTACCGGGGACACAATACCTCCA
Source organism: Mixophyes fleayi (assembly GCF_038048845.1). Lineage (NCBI taxonomy): Eukaryota > Metazoa > Chordata > Amphibia > Anura > Limnodynastidae > Mixophyes > Mixophyes fleayi. The sequence goes on from NC_134403.1 coordinate 12,411,603, forward strand.
TCAATCATCTAAATCCAACTCCACTGATGGTGGACACCGGACGCACGTCTAACACCAACATTGCTGTTATAGACGCAGTTATCCGCTTTGCCATAGGATTACTAGTGTCGTACTTGGTGCTCATGGCAAACGATTGTTGGACGGTCAACTGTTTGGTGAAAGACGTATCGTTCTTGCGACTTTCACTCTGGGAAGATGACCGATTACCAGCAGAAACAGCAGCAGCGGCAGTAGTAGGCGTACCGCTGCAGGATTCCTCAGATGAATCCCGTATTGAAGAGGACTCAGTCTGGCTGGTGACATGGCCTGCAGGACTAAATCTGATGGAGATCCTGGAGGAAGTTGATGAGGAGGGTATTGGTGGTGTGTATCCAACAGGACCAAGGGATTTAGGTGTCCCTGGACTGATGACGGTCCTAGCCTAAGTTCCTGAACTAACCACTGAACTATGAAGGTTATTCAGGTGACGTATAAGGGAGGATGTCCCTAGGTGGCCAAGATCCTTACCCCTGCTTATTTGAGCTTTACATAAGCTACATATGGCCAGACATTTGTTATCCAGATTGGGGTAAAAATAACTCCAGACAGAAGAGGTGCATTTCTTGGTTTTCTGACCAGGCATGATGATGGGCTTTTTCGTCCCATGGACATCCAGTTTTTTCCCCCCTGGTGCCTTATTTAAAATAACCACATCAGCATCCTCCTCATCAAGTTCCTTCACAACGCCAGCTACATCAATAGCCTCCTTGACACCTTGATTATCCAAATCTGGAGCGACACTGTGGGTCATCCTTCCAGCATATGCAGAGGGTGTGCTGCAATTGGTGGGTGGAGTCACCTCTTCCCGTTCAGTGATGGGAAGGTCAGGCTTCGCAACCACCAACACCCTTGGACTCGCCTTGGGGATTTGTGATGTCATCTGTTTAGAAGGCAGAGTTGTTTGCTGTGTTGTTGCTGACAGCATAACTCTTTTAAATTTTTTGGAGGGGGGGAGGAGGAGGGCTTAGATCCTTCGGTGAAGCTGAACCACTAGTGCTGAACACGGGCCAGGGCCTAAGCCGTTCCTTGCCAATCCGTGTCGTAAAGGGCTTATTGGCAACTTTACGTTTCTCCTCAGATGTTTTCAATTTTTTTTTTTTACTAATTGTAGTGAACTTTTGCTTTTTGGATTTTACATGCCCTCTACAAGGAGATTTGGCATCGGCCTTGGCAGACGACGTTGATCGCATTTCATCGTCTATGTCATGACTAGTGGCAGCAGCTTCAGCATTAGGAGGAAGTGGGTCTTGGTCTTTCCCTACTTTTTCCCTCAAATTTTGGTACTCCATTATATGCAGCACACGTTGTATTACAGTACTATTTTTTAAATACTGCAAGAACAGTGAACAATTTTTAATAGATTGCAGTATTAATGTTAATGGACTGCAATAATTTTCTTTAGACTTTTTAGAATATTTTTTTATATTTTTTTAAAAGGATTTTTGGCGAATTATAATTTTTTTGGAAGATTTTTTAATACTTTTAAAATAAAGAATCCGAGTGCGCTCATCCTTACTATATAGTACACAAAATACTCCTTAGTGTATATGCTGACACACAGTGATTTTTATATATTGTTTGTTTCTGAGCGCCGGATAACATTTCTTTTATATACACAATGACCTCTTTTTTGTTATACACACTGCCCCTTCCTTCACTTCTAAGCACAAACCTCTCCCTATACTTCTATATACAATCACCTCCCTATACTACTGTATATTAATCACCTTACTAATCATCATCATCATCATTTATTTATATAGCGCCAGCAAATTCCGTAGCGCTTTACAATTGGGAACCAACATTAGTAAAACAATACTGGGTAATACATACAGACAGAGAGGTAAGAGAACCCTGCTCGCAAGCTTACAATCTATGTACTAATAAAATACACTATGAATAAATGTAATGTCCACACACTGTAATGTGCAAAAAGCATTTTTATTAAAAATACATTACTTTACAATTTATTCTGCAATATAGTTTAGTTCAATCACATTGCTCAAGTCATTATGAAAATAAGACTTAGTATATTCCAGCCGCACTAAGAAACTTGGTGTCCCAAATGTTGTATTATCTCTGGAACATCTTTTATATTGTGGAGTTTATTAATGACAAAATGGTCATAACCAGCCTCTTTAAACCCCGTTTTTATATTTTTATATTGTATCCAATTTAATTTTTTCAGATCAATTAAAAGAACTTTATTTCATTCTTAAAAGTATTTAAATACATTCAGAGCATCTACAAAGCGGCCGGTCTTGTGAGGTGTTCCTGGTATGGAGTGGTTAGTACCTACCAAAAGTGGTCAATGCAAGGACAACCGGTGAACCAACAATAGGGTCATGGGCCCCCAAGGCTCATTGATGCATGTGGGGAGTGAAGATTAGCCTGTCTGGTCCAGTGCATCGCAGCTTGCTGTGTAGCTGCAGACAGGTCAGAGTGCCCATGCTGACCCATGTCCACAACCAAAAGTGCCTACAATGAACACGTGAGCACCAGAACTGGACTATGGAACAATGGAAGAAGGTGGCCTGGTCTGATGAATCACATTTTTTTACATAATGTGGAGGGCCGGGTATGCGTACATCATTTTCCTAGGGAAGAGATGGCACCAGAATGCACTATGGCCAGAAGGCAAACCAGCAGCGGCAGTGTGATGTTCTGGGCAATGTTCTGCTGCATTACCTTGGTTCCTGACATTCATGCGGATGATACTATGACACATACCACTTACCTAATCATTTTTGCAGGCCAAGTACACTACATCATGGCATAGTCGTAGCTCTAGTGATGTCCTGGATCAGCAAATGTGATGATTTGTTTATAGTTTCCAGCTAATGGTTTTAAAGCAGCTCATGTGGACTTTGCTAGACCAACTTTTGGGAGTTATGGTGGACCATCCAGTTGCACTTCTGCAGATAACTCAATTCAAGTTACACATTGATCAATGTAATAAAACAAGTAAAGCTAAATACAGCTAAATTTAGGATTATTTTAGGAGATAAATAGAATTTCAATGAAGAAAAAAGAGCTTCTAATGTGCTAGGATTTAGCTCTTAAACAACTTAACTGCAAATGGTAGCCTTGTTTGAATCAGAAGAGTTTCTTATTATGACCCTTAGTAGATATTATCTGCTAATTTATTTGATAACTAGACAATATACCCACTATACTCAGCGGTGCAGTGTGTAATTCACATGGACCTGCCCCCATCCACAGGCAGCATGAGCAGCCTAGGTGAGGTGTGACCACATGAACTGATAATAAGCTATTGGTCCATGCAGTCACTTTTCCCAGCCTTTAATATAACTAAGTTGGGTCACAGTGGGGGCTGAAGCCCTTTCTGCACACACCAGAAGCTGTAACGTCCGGGTCCCCAAGGGACATCCGGGAAGTTTGTACCTGACATAGGAAAATGTGGAAATACTATGGATTCAATGTTTTGATAAGAGCTCCAGCTTCAGTTTGTATTTGGTATATGAATGAAAATAATTTGCCAAATTCAGTCATATAGGGTTATAAAGAAACCAAAGGTATATTTGGAAAAGTCTTCTAAAATAAACATTGCGGGCCTGATTCATTAAGGAAAATAAACCAAAAAAATGAGTACGGTATATACTCGAGTATAAGTCGACCCGAATATAAGCCGAGGCACCTAATTTTACCACAAAAAACTGGGAAAACTTATTGACTCGAGTATAAGCCTAGGGTGGGAAATGCAGCAGATACTGGTAAATTTCAAAAATAAAAATAGATACCAATACAATTACATTAATTAAAAATAAAACAAATAGGCTAATTAATATATTGTATCGGTGCATAGATGGATCATAAAATGAACAAGCACAAATATCAGCGCTGACAATGAGTGCACCCCATCAACATAGAATGATCCGTTGTATAAATAAAAACAATGTATTGATAAAATATATTATGACAATAACAGAGCTATCACTGGCCAGTAAAACAATAAAAAACTGCAGAATACCACTAGATATAAGTCACATGGATAAAAAACGTTACAAATCTGAAGCCTCAAAAAATTGAAACTAGTCATAAACACGGGTTGTTGTGAATAACTGCAATAGTCCTGCGAACACTCCAATAAACATAATCCGGAGTAAAAGATATTACCGGTGTGGCCACACCAAAAACATTTAGCTGATATGTTCCTTAAATGCTGATGATGATCTTAGCTCCGGGGCTGAATGCAAATTGATTCTTCAAATACAAGTATGATAAGTGTAAACAGAATATTACCGTCAGTCCCCAGATATGAAACCTGGAAGGTGAATGTCCCGTTATCCATATGCCGCGGGTTCATCAGTCAGACCTGGTTGAAATAATCATTTCCACGTAACGGTCTGCGTGAACATCGATCAAACAAAAAAAAAGCGGTGAAGTTCCACTAGTCCCAGACGTTGCACAGAGGCTGTAATCCGTATGGTCTCACTCAGCATGGCGTGCGTTCCACAGTGGAACGCATGTGACGATATCCGGAAGTGGGCGTCTAATCAGATGCTATTGGTTGGTTCTTTTCATTGTGGTCCTGGAGCTTCACTCGAGTATAAGCCGAGGGGGGGCTTTTCCAGCACAAAAAATGTGCTGAAAAACTCGGCTTATACTCGAGTATATACGGTAACTTTGAAACTTGGCAAAACCATGTTGCATGGGAGAGGTAAATTTAAAATGTGAAGGCACATTTATAGTTGACATAGGATGTGTCCTAGATCAATTTCAGAGTACAAACAAGCTAACAAGTAATTGTGTGCTACATGAAAAATTGGCAAGTATTTAACTTATGTGCAACATAATAAACTAATTTGCACTCCTTGCATTGTAACATGGTTTTCAAGAGGAAAAAACTTATTTTTTTTTTTTGCTTTACTTGCCTTAATGAATCAGGACCTGTATGACTTGTGTGCAAATTGGGCATATACCTTGAAATGCATTAGGTGAAAAAATATGCATTCTTGCATATATAAACAAGTGTGGGTCTGTAAATGACCTGCATTGCACATTTTGGGATAATTTTTGCCCACTATTAATTATACCTCTTAATCAAGGATTTGCCAAGTATAATAACATTTGATGATTTCTTTATTATAGTTTTCTTCCTACCCCAAAGCAAAACTTATCTTTTGCCAATATTGATCATACACCACAGAGAAGCAGAGATACTCAATGTCACAAACTGCTTTTGCGCAGAAATCCTACCATGTATTTAGGCCTTTGCATAATTCCATGTTATTGACAAACACAAAAACGTCACTTTTAGCTCCAATTAAATATTTTATCATATTGAAATAAAAGGTAAACATGCTAATACCTATATAAACTGTGTCTTAAAGGTGAAGATAGTCTGGTGTACAACACCTCTAAAGACTTGGTAAATTGAAATACTTTGCAGGGAGACAAATGTTCTGCAGTCCACACAACTCCCTCATAAATTATCCTTCTACAACCTTGAAAATTGTTTAAATAATTTTTCTCCACAAAACAAACAAAAACAATTTTTTTCCCTTTGGTTGTATAACCAGTTGCAATTGCATACTCGTAATTAGCCTTGAAAAGAACAACTATTATGGGTCATGTCTGACTGCAGAGAGCTTCAGTAACAGTAGAGGTGGACCAGTGGCTAAGTCTACCTTCAGCTCTTCTAAATGTTATGGGATCGTATCTGACTGTATATGGTAATTATTCTGTCTTTTCCACTAAAAGAATTGCAGGATTAAAAACTGTGCTCAAAGTTTTTAGAGTAAATATATAAATAAATGAGAAAACAAAGTATCCAGGACTTAATCCTGGACCCCCTGATGGAAACTGGGTAGGGGGTTTGGTATTTATAGATTACCCAGAGCATTGGGAAGCAGTATAATTAAAAGGTCTTGTGGTGGGCGACCTACCTCTTGTGATGTGGGTGCTTTAGAATAAAAAAAAATAATTATCCCCATCCATGGTCATTACTGGCCCTAACAAAAAATATGACATTGCAATACAATAATATAAAAAATATATTCCAACTGTCTGACTTTATGTGCTGTGAGGTCAATATAATAGTAAAATACAGCTTGGATAGAGGGATATTTCTCCTGGTCCTGTATTCTGAATTTTGGAGTCACAGCACTTGTAAAATACCTCGCTACTTGTTTGGTTGATTAAATTGAGAAACTGCTTAATATACATCTAATTTTCCCCTTTGGGGCTGGATGGCCCAGGTCTTTCTGATGACCTCAGGACTATTGCAAGGAGTACGCATAACAGTTCCATCTTGTTTTACCAACGTTTTACCATCATACAATCGCCCCATATTTCTGCTTCCTTTGCTTCTAAAATTCTTGAATGAATTGTCTTCAATCATCTGAGCGACTTTCTCTCTTCCCACTCTTTTCTTGACCCTCTCCAGTCTGGCTTCTGTCCCCTTCACTCAACTGAAACTGCCCTTAATAAACAAACAGTAACAAAAGACTTACTCTTAGCTAAGATCAAAGGGCACTTCTCCCGTCTCATACTCCTTGAACTCTATGCTGCGTTTGACTCAGTCAATCATTCTCTTCTCCGCACCACCCTTCACTTTCTAGGTCTTTGTGAAACAGCTCTCTCTTGGTTTGCCTCTTGCCTCTCTGGCCATCCTTTAAGCGCCTCTGCTTTTGACTCTCCTCCCTCTTCCCACTTCTATTGAAGTCCCAGAAGGCTCTGTCCTTGGCCCTCTGCTCTTCTCTATCTATACCACCTCTCTCGATGAACTCGTTCAATCATTTGGCCTCCAATACCACCTCTATGCTGATGACACACAAATATATCTTTCCTCCCCTGATCTCTCTCCCGCCTTTCTAACTCAAATATCTAACTGTCTCTCTGCTGCAACTACCTGTATGTCACAGTGCTTCCTGAATCTCAACATCTGGACTCATCCCTGACTCAGCCCTCAGCTTTCCCCCCCATATCCAGTCCTCCACCAAATCCTGCCTTTTCCTCCTACGTAACATCACGAAAATCTGCGCCTTCCTCTCTCGGGAAGCAACCAAAATCCTGGTCCATTCACTCATCATTTCTCATCTCAACTATTGCAAACTTCTTCTCACTGGCCTTCCTGACACTCACATTTCTGACCTTCAATCAATACAGATTTCTGCGGCTAGGCTCAACTTCCTCTCCTGCTACACCTTGTCCGCTACTCATAAATCCCTTCATTGGCTCCCTATCCATTTCAGAATTCAGTTCAAGCTCCTTACCCTCACTTACAAAGCCCTAATCAACACTTCTTTCCCTTACATTTCTGAACTTGTCTTGAGGTACATACCTACCGGGCACTCCACTCTGCCTCTGACCTTCACCTAAATTTACCACTAATTAACTCCTCCCACGGTCACCTCCAAGACTTCTGCTGTGCTGTCCCATTCTTTGGAACTCCCTGCCTCGACTCACCAACCTTCAGTCCTTCAAACGCTCACTCAAAACTCACCTTTTCAAGCTTGCTTATCCTACCAGCTCCAAACCATTCTATACATCACCTCCTTTCTATGCCTGAAATCCCCTTTTTCATCCAGTTGGTCATATTGTCTGTTACCACTCCTCCCTCTAGATTGTTGCCACCCCTGCTCTCACAGGCAGGGTCCTCCCTAGCTATTGTCCCATGTCTATCCGCTGTCTGACTCCCTTGTATGTCCTTTCATGTATTTTGCTGCAATTCATGTGAGTCCCACAGCATTACTTACACTCATCTGTGCTATTTATCTGAATTACCTATTCTATTTTGTTACTTGCCTCTATATAAGGCGCTACGGAATCTGTGGCGCCAAATAAATAAATAATATATATTTCACAGCTATATAACATATATTCTCAATTCACTCAGTTTCATTTCAGAAATCTCGCTGATGAGCACACATTTCTCATATGTTTACCAAGTACTTCATCTCTAATCCCATAAATTAATGGACTGATAACTCTTGGAAGACACATAAACAGGAAGAAATTAAGTATTGGCATATAGAGAAAATATGGTGTTAAATATTTGTCAGCAGTTGTAGCAGTGAGAGACAACATACATAACATGAGCTGAAACGCGTGGAGCAAGACAGTTTTTCCAGCCTTAGAAGCAGATGTCCCAGAATCAATCCTCCGAGCAACCAGCATAACTTTCAGGTATGTGTAGGCAATTATCAGTCCAACGATGGTAAAGCTAATTATGATGGTTAGTGTTCTTATGACTACTTGTATTTCATTCGCTATTAAAAGTCCCCAATAACAGATGATATTGACTGAAAAGACACGTTTCTCTACAAAAAAACAAAATGCAATAAAATCTGCAAGCTGTGGAATGACCCCCACTGTCCACATGATTGCAATGGCAGCATTAGATCTCTGTGCTGTGCACAATTCTGCATGTTTAAATGGGTGGCAAATGGCTGCATAGCGTTCCAGAGACATGACTGCCAAATTGTAAGGAGTAATCCTAAATGCACATGAGGAGAAGCTGGCAATTGAATAGCAGACTGATAAAGGCATGTACAAATAGTACACAGAAGCGGTAAAGAGAAAAAATGATATAGCTAGAAATGTTAGATCATTAACAAGCATGTGGATAAACAGCATATAGCGAGGGTTCTCTCGGACATGAGGAACTGTGAAGAAGGCTTTCAGTATAACAGCCATGAAGTACAAGAAGATGCTGAACAAGGGGAGCATCAGTATGAATAAAGTCACCCTTTGTGAGGTCTTATTGATGTATACAGTCATGTTGCTGTCAAGTTGAGTAGAGTTAACCATTAGTTTGAGTCCAAATCGCCTTTTCTTCTCTGTTGATAGAAAAAGGAAAAAATTCACTTATTTAAAGGGCAGATTATTATTATTATCCTTTATTTGTTAGGCGCCACAAGAGTTCCGCAGCGCCGTACAATGCACAAACAATAGACAGTACAGGGTAAAATATTACTGAGCAGTAAACAAAAATACCAAAACTTCGGAAGCTCCAAGCAGGCTAATGCAGAAAAGACAGAGCAGAAGAGTAGGTAAGGACACAGGAGGGAAGAGGGCCCTGTTCGAATGAGCTTACATCCTAAGGGAGGGTGAACAAGACTCAGGTACAAAGGGGGCCAGATGATGTAAAGGAGAGAAGAGGGGACGGGAGGAGGGAGGGGAGAGTGGGTTAGGAGGAAGGATGGTAGGCTTTGAGGAACAGGTGGGTTTTTAGTGCCCGTTTGAAGGAGCTTAGAGTGGGAGAGAGACGGACAGAGCGAGGGAGGTCATTCCAGTGAAGGGGGGCTGCTCGGGAGAAGTCTTGGATTTTGGAATGGGAAGAGGTGATTAGAGTGGAGGAGAGACGACGGTCATTGGCCGAGCGCAGGGAGCGGACAGGAGTGTGAATGGAGAGGAGGTTGGAGATGTAGGGGGCAGTAGACTGGGAGAGTGCCTTGTATGTGGTGGTCAGGAGTTTGAAGATGATTCTATAGGGGATGGGGAGCCAGTGTAGGGCAAGGCAGAGAGGGGAAGCAGAGGAAGAGCGGCGAGAGAGGAAGATGAGTCTGGTAGCCGCGTTCAGAATAGAGCGGAGGGGGGCGAGGTGGGAAAGGGGGAGGCCGGTGAGAAGGAGGTTTCAGTAGTCGAGGCGTGAGATAATAGGAGTGTGAATGATGGTTTTGGTTGCATCCTGAGAGAGAAAAGGTCGGATGCGGGCAATGTTGCGAAGTTGAAAGCGACAGAAGTTGAACTTGCTGCCTTCTGTTGGACAAATAAGCGTATCAAGTTGTACTTAAACTATCTATAAATTTCAGCTAACATGTCTGAGAATGAGTATGAAATGATAACAGTCTTGGCTCTTTCCTTCTCCTCCCTTTCATTTTCATTGCAATGTGCTTTGTCATGAAGCCATCACTATTGAAAGTTTGACTTTGTTACTACAATCTTGAAATTTAGCACAAAACAGTTAACCCTTAGTGCTGCAGAAAAATATTGTAAAATTTTTATAAGACAACATGAAGAAACGCAGCATTTGAGACTTCGGCAAAAGTGTTGAAGTGCATCAATGTATATTAGTACCAGCATATACTTTGCACTGAACATTATTTTATTAAAATACTTGGATCCACAAGTTCCATTTTCACTGAATCTAGTATTTTATTTACAGTTATAATCCTAATTAAACCAACCTTAAACAACGGCTCCACTTATGAAACAATCCCCTATGAGTGAGCTGCCTGTGATTCTAATAACAGGACCAGGAAATTAGTCAGCAGATTCTGAGCTGCAATGATTTGAATTGTTTCTATTAATTCCATTAAGATTGAAGGTAAAATTGTAAAATACATGCAAATTCAAGTTTCATAATGTAATGGAAAGAAACTGCCCCAAAGAGCTTAAAATAATTTATTAACAGTTAGTTTATATAGTGCCTATATAATGCAAAGCAGTTTTAAAGAATAGCTAATCATTAACATCAGTCCCTGCCCCAATGGAGCTTACAATCTATGCTCACCACCACACACTAGGCTTAGTTTAGCCAGTGGCCAATTACCTACAAGAATGTATTTGGAGTGAGGGAGGAAACCAAACAACTACAGGGGGAACATACAACCTCCAAACAAATAGGGCCCAGGTCATAATTAAAATCATGACCCAGGTTCTGTGAGGCAGCAATGCTAGCAACCGTGCCACCGTGCTGCCTAAAAACAAAAAAACAAAAAATATAAAAATCAATAAGATATATTTGTAACCAAAGTGGCATGCAGAGAGAAGAAAATGCATTAAAGATATATAAAAATAAAAGAGTATCTACTCCTAAAAAGTATATATTGTTATATAGCGCAGGCGGGCAGCTGTATAAAAAAAACAAAAAATATTTTGCGTCCTGTGCCCTGTAATTGGTGAGTTCAATTTTTGTTTGGTTACTGTTCATAGTCTCTCGTCCAGTCTCATCACATGCTCCCATTCCCGGTTACAGGACTTTTTATGGGCTGCACCCATTTTGTGGGATTCCCTCCCTCCCTTTCTGGAATTTCCTCTGGTCTACAAAACCTTAAAACATTCTCCAAAAACCCAATTCTGCAGGCAAGCTTATAATATTCCTCAACCACCATCTTACCCTCCCTAGGTTACCCTATTACCACCCTGTACACAGTTCACACAAAACAACAACCCTGTGACCAACATTACTGTGTGACTGGATCATACTTCCCATTCAGTATTTTTTACCTATGCATTCTATCTGGACCAATATGCAATATGTAGCACTTACCCTCACGTATCAAACTTCCTTTATTCCATAGATTGTAAACTTATGAGCAACGACCTCTCATTTCTCTATCTGTATTTCCAGCATTGTTTTATTACTGTGTTTGTTCCCAACTGTAAAGTTCCACAGAATTTGCTGGCACTATCTAAATAAATGTTGATGATGATGATGGTAAACACAACATCTTCCCATTGACATGGGGACAGTGGTGAAGAGGAGCCAGGATGCCCCAGGAGGCAGCAGTGGGGGAGGTAGGTATAATACTTTATTTAACACAGCTGTCCCACACATTCTAAATAATATAATGTAGCTTTGTGTTGAGTTTCTCTATTAATGTGATCCATTATGGACAGAATGCAACACAAGATGTTTTGCCAGTCCTCTCTGTACTTGCCCTTTAATCATTAAAAGGAGATAAGGAGGTACATTTATACCGAGGTATATTTCGATGCAAGAGAGGGAAGGTCTTTAAAGGAATGAAGTACACTTTTTGATTTAAATGAGACATATATATGTAATTGTTGATTCTTTTTGCACTTTGTGTAGGAATGGATATTGCTACAAATATATGTGTGAGGTGCCCACGGGGGGAGGGGTGGGGATGTCCGAGCGCCCAAACCCTGCAGGGGGAAAAGGCCCCTGACTTGATGTGCAGGGCACTCGTTTTGCTGTAAGGGGAAAAGGGAGAATACGGGAGGGACAGCTCCACAAGGTGAGTGCACCAAGGGAACAGTCCTCGCCACGGCTATACTCACGTAGGCGACTCTTCGATGGTGGCTCCTTCCCCGTACCTTGTCTTCCGATCAGCACCTGTAAGACAAGAGAGACAGCACAACGACAGCCCTTTCCAACACCTCTGTTACTTACCCAATCCCGAGGGACCGATATGAAACTCACCACACCGTACTTTACCTCAGACGACCACTCTCACGTCCTGAGACACTGTGCCCCACAGGCCTACGCCCGCGGCCTGAGCCCCGGCCGTTAAGCCCGCTTGTCCTGGGGCTCAGGACTTAGGTGCCCTTCTGGACGGATGGAGGGAATTCTAAAAACCGCTCCAGAACTCTACTTAGTACCTACTTAGGAACCGAGTGTTCCCTACTCTACGTCAGGACCTAGCGTACTCACCTGCTCCGTGCAGGAAACTCAGCTTGACCTGCCGTGTTCGGGTCTTCCAGGCTCTCCAGTCGCCGGCGCCTCTTCTCCTGTTCGGCGCTGTTGAAGGCTGCTTGGCGGTGGCGCTCTTAGCCCTTACAAGGGCTCCCCACTGACGTTCTCTCCTCCGGCGTCTTGCTTGAAGTCTTCGGGCGGCAGGGTAGCTCACAGCCCTTACAAGGGCTCCCTGCCAATTTTGACGCTGCTGGACATCTGGAGGCAATGTCCTCATTCTTCCTCTCCGCCGCCGGACTGACCTCGTGTCGGCGCCCGGCGGCTGATAAAGCTGTTGGCGTGCTGACATCATCAGCCGTCGCTGCGAGCTCTGATTGACTCGCGGCAGCGCCAGTAGTTTGAATGGCTGGAGGATAGCCAGGATTGGCTCACCGATCCGGCCGCTGATTGGCCAGCAGCGGGAATTGAGCTGTGATTGGCTCACTTGCCCACTGCCGCCGGGACCTACAGGAAGAAAGAATACTCACCGCTGGAATGGTGAGTAGTTTCTTCTTGCGCTTCCCTCTCGGCCGCCTCGTCGCCGGGGCACTTCTCCACATTTGCCAGAAATATTATGAGGTTAGAAAATCTTTGAAATGATCTGATGAACATCTAAGCCTGTACTCCACTCGTTACATGTTATGCTGCTGCTTGTCTTGTCTGAATATATAAATAGCTGTGACTAAACAATTGTGATATCTTCTGATGCACCCTAAGCTGGGAGGTTGTCTCAGGTGCCCAAAAGTAGATACAGAACAAGAGGAAGAGCTTTTGATTTTAGCAATTCTGTGTACAATGATGAGAGGAAAGTGTAGGAGTGGAGTTTTAGGGCAATAAAGTGTAACAGCTCAGGAGGCAATGTGGCAGAAGAGTTACTTTATGTACAACAGCAATGTTAGTAAGAAGGAAACAGTCATTTTAAAAACAGGAGAGATTTTTTTGATATACTACTTACGCCCCCCACCCATACCACTGGAGCAGACAAGGCTATTGTTAGAGGGGATGTGGCTAAACTCAAAGGAATAAAAATAATATTTTACTTAGAAATATTACTTAATAAATTTTTATGAAGTTCCAAAATAACCAAAAACATCAACCAGTGCTCAGCAACACAGATAGAGCTCATCTGTAATGCAGTGTTCACAAGAAGCAGTAGTAGTGCGTGTGTAGCAGTAACACGGCTAATCCACCAATCCGATGATGAATCTTGAAGACACAAAATCCTGTGTATAAGATTTTTCTATTCTTCTCTTTAAATAATAAATGAGATGAGCAGGTTTCCAAAATATAATATTTATATTCTTTATTTAAATATATTATGCATAGATACAGCCGTACTAGATGAAGCAGACATATGCCCAGGGTCTCAAAAGTCAATTGACAATCTAAGTTTGATTAAGTCATTTTTTTATAGAAAATCTTACTCATCACTACTTAAAACACATGATCCCAGCTTACATCACTTCTGACACTCTAAGCCTCTATCATTGCCAAAAACATTACTTGTACTTTCCAAACCAAACCTCTTCACCCAGGTCAAAGCTGCCATTTCATCATCAAAGTGACATGTTCTTGGAGGGGTCTTTTGGAAGGGTCTTTTTGACCTTATTTTGAGCAAACTTGTTCTTGGCTTTGTCCGGTCATTGTAAAGTAATAGAATCTTACTAAAAACATGTTTCTTTTTGGTTTTTTTCTCTATTGTGTAATATGTAGAGTAAAGGTCAGTACTTTTCCTTTTAAAAGCACAGGCACATAAACTTAGATTAGTTCTGCATTAGTAACATATAAGTTTATATTTGATATATATATATTTTGTTAATTATTACTTCGACACCTGTGTATGTCACAGGCAAAAGTGGTAAAACTTAAGGCAAGACTGAAAAGCTGTGGTGAAAATTAGATGCACTGAGGACAGAGCACAACAAGAGATCTCTGGAAGGAGTAATTGTACTCCTATTAGAAATTGAAGTTAATTAGTTGTCTTCCTTTGAAATCTCATATGTCATACGTCATAAAGTGGGCTCCAACCAATATTTTAGATTGTTGGAGTGAGCCACAAAATTTAGGAGCCAGGCACATTTTAAATTATTATATGGTATCTGCTAATAAATAACCACTTGTTGTTTGTGCTGGGTGGAAATCTGTGTATCTGTTTTTATTTGGTACGTATGGACTACCTGCTCTTATTCTACATAAATTAAGAACATCATAGTATCATTAATTGAGTTATTGATGCAGTTTTTATCATTTACTCTATAAAAGATAATATTTATTAAAACATGATTTGTTTAAAATACTTTGGTCATGTTGGAGAGTACGGTGATCTGTGTTTGTAGGTGACTTCCATAGAGGACGGTCTCATCACTATTATATGTGACCACAGCTTATAGTGTTTATTTGTTGTTTTTTTACTTCTTTAAATAAATTTATTGTATAATTTTAAAGTCAGTGATTTGAAATGTAAGATGGAATTTCCTAAAAGAACAATTTGTAGTGAGCAACTTATTAGACTGTTTTCAGAGTTGGAAAGATATTTTCTCACATATTCAAGGAAAGTTGAGGTAATATAGTTCAAGCTTACATAAAAGGTAACTTCACCTAAAATATTTTTTTAGATTCTGTAATTTAAATATAATATGACTTACCACTGGTTTGGCAATTCTCCTGAGCCAGTCGGTCCCCCAGCCACAGTCAAAATATGCTGTCCTCTCTCCTGCCTGCAGTGTGTTGTCTATGCACAACAGGAGGTCATCCTCAGACCATGGCAGGATCGGATGGACTTCCCTCACTCCTGCTGGGACAGTATTTCTTCATACAGGCAGGAATGTGCTCGCCAAACCTGACGATGACAGACATCTGGGGATCTCGCTGGAGCAGGTGGATCACTTGACCTCAGTTAAGTAATATTCTGCACTTATATTTACCTTATGAAACTTCGTCAAATCAGAGGCAATGTAATATGTTACAGGCCAAAATAAGTTATTTAAATAATCGTCATACTCACAGTGTACAATGCAGCTGTCACATGGCGTTGTGTGCAGTCACTGCCGATCCTGTACATACATCCCTCACCTCTGTGTGCTATTTATCTGCTTATAATTCTCTGATGACTTCTATATTTTAGCTGTTTCATTGACTCACTTGGGATCTGTATCAATGCAGCAGCATGTGGTTCCCCGGTGACGATGATTTCAGCCTTTTACCTCACTCTATATCATCTTTAGCAGCTTTCCCAAATGTCACAATTTTCCTGATGAAAGACTTCACAATTTGCAATTTTATGAAATAAATATACCATAGCAAAATACATTTTTGTTTAGTCTTTCAAGTTAAGCTCTACACAATCTGTTGGCGCTATATAAATAAATGTTGATGAAGTGTTGATGATGAAGTTAGTTCTTGAATATTTATTTTGCAGTTGTGATGGTATAATTCAAATTCTTCATATTATTAATACAATTGGTAAAGAGAACTCCATGCATAAAATAAATTTATAGTATGCCTTTAAACTGTCGCTATTCTGGAAGGACAATCCAGATTGTAATGGACTGTCCCATTATCCCACAGTCCTGACTGCCCAAACATTGGTATATATGTCCATTTCACTGGCACAGCAAAGCAGGATGAATGGGTGCAGCACACACCTGCCATGTGTGGATGTGACAATACAGCGGTGTATTTAGGGAGGAGGAGAGTGGCAGCGGGTGACCAAGTGCCTCAGAATGCTAGAAAGACCACCAGGGGCCGTAACATGCTCCCAATTTGATACACCATTTAGGAGGGGGCTTGACTGTTTCTTGATTCCCAGCAACAGAATGACAAGAGGTTTGTTAAAGGCAGGATGGAAAATAGTTCTTTCTTGTCTTTGAAATAAATCTATTGACCTACAATATGTCCCCACAATATAGAGAGGTCATAATTCATGGATAAGGTGGCCAATCCTTGAAATGAAGAGAGACGTTCCACATCCATCCTCACCCAATGTTATGTTTAGCATTTATGTTAAACTATTGCCTTTCAATCATACCTAACGTCACTGTCTAATCTAACTGTTTATCTTATCACAGCCATCTGGTATCTCTACTGTCCTTACTGCTTCCTTATCCCTGGCTCATACTTTACATCCTTTCTTCCTCTTTTCTCTCCTTCTACCATTGCACTCTTTCGCTTTACTCACCTTTCCTGCTCTCTCCATTTCGGCACTCCACTTGTAAGCTCTTACCACCCTTGATTTCTATATTACTTTCAACTGTCTATTCCACATTTTCTCTAGCTTTATCATGATTTGCTCCTCTTTCACTTCTGTCCTCTCCCTGTATCCCCCTGCTTCCCATGTCAAACCTTCCCATATTCTTCCTCCTGCTCACTCCCCCCTCTCCCTTCCCATCCTCCTCCCTATTTCACTCCTGTCTTCTCTTCTGTGCCTCTGAGCCCCTGATCTACCTGTACTTACATGACATAAATGACAGGAGGGTCTGTCCATTGTCGCTTTACGCCAAGTCGTGGGTGGTGATGACGTATTTTCTCCAGTCGGTAACAGAGTGAGTCGTGATATGAAGTAATCTGCATTCTGGTAAGTAGTTTTTTGGGCAGGTGGGTGTACTATTGAATTGGACTCCTCATGTCGTTGTCTTCTCTGTCGGGGTAGTCAGTACCGTAAAACTGACTACTATCGGTCTGCTGTAGATGAATTAAACCACAGTTCATTTTCAGGAAGTACTTTAGGATTGAGACAGGGCAGTCTGTGTCAGTTTTTAGTGACAAGGCTAACATTCCATTGGCTAGCAGGAACATAGTTCAATCTGTAATCTTTATGAGAACCATTCAGGATCAATGCAGTACTTTCCATAAGCCTAGGTTGAGAGAACCTGTTAAAATTTGTAATCACTGGAAGTAGCCTAGAAACATCTGTAAATTTCATATAAAGGTCATGTAATGAACCTATAGGGATAATGTATCTCTACATGGAATCAATATAATGTAATTATGTTTATATGCATATGTATGGAAAATCAAGCAGTTGTTTGTGGAATTAATGTAATATTTCTGCTATGTTCAGAAGAGAGTTATAACATATATAAAATTATTTTGAGGTTAATATACGTTATATATATTATATATTCACTGACCCCCGTGGTTCAGTTTTGGTTTTGGTTATGGATCTGTTTTTTTTTTAAAAAAATCCTAAAAATGCTAAAATCACATAATTTGGCTCTTTTTTGTTCCTACATTATTATCAACCTCAATAACATTAATTTCCGTAATTTCCAGTCAAATTTGACCACTTCAAAAAACGCAATATTATGCTACCCCTCCTGTTTCTGTGTGATCAATGGCACTGGAGACTGGAGAGAGACAAGAACACTGTTTGCTATCCCTGTTTCTGTGTGGGCAATGGCAATGAGCAATGTGACTGGAGACTGGAGAGTGAAAAGAACATTGTTATCCCCTCTGTTTCTGTGTGAACAATGGCACTGTACAATAGCAATGGAGACTGGAGACTAATAAGAACACTGCCACTCCTCCTGTTTCTGTGTGAGCAATGATGCTGAGCAATGACACTGGAGACTGATAAGAACACTGCCACCCCTCCTGCTTCTGTATTAGCAATGGCACAGAGCAATGTCACTGGAGACTGATAAGAACACTGCCACCCCACCTGTTTCTGTGTCAGCAATGACGCTGAGAAATGGCACTAGAGACTGATAAGATCACTGCCACTCCTCCTGTTTCTTTGTGAGCAATGACGCTGAGCAATGGCACTGGAGAATGCCAAGAATGCTGCTCCCCCTCCGGTGTCTCTCTGAGAAATGGCACTGGATTTCCATGGAGGGAGGTAAATTATGGAATTCAAAACTTGCGAGATCCAACAACACGCTGAGGGTGTTTTGCTTCAATTTCAGGTTCTAGGAAGTGGGAAAGTACTGAGCCAACTGTGCTCTGTACTTGGATTGGTGAAGGTTGGGGGGCTCGGTTTTCAAAAAACTGAGCCTGAGCATCCCTTGTTTAATTGTGTGTGAGATGTAATGTTTTGTGAGGTTAGAGATTTTTAGACAGAGCAGGTAACTTTATTTTGATTCACCATTTCATGCCCCCATGTCATGCTTGGCTAGGTGGGCCTTAACGTGACACAAGGCACAACATTTTGTTGGATTTGCCCTAGTTCTCATTCTGTATGTACTGACAACACCAGAGTGCTATACCTATTGAACTGTATGCTGGGATAAATGTTTGATGGCCTGACTTGGTCAGACAATAGGGGCACATAGATACCCCCTTTTCTCCCCTTAAGTTTAATAGGCACTGTTGTTTGATACTAGAGTGTTATTTATTGAATAAATTTCAGGAGACAGAATTCCCCTACAGAATTCTTTTCAAACTCCTCACCATCACTTACAAGGCTCTCTCCCTCTCTACTGCCCCTTATATCTCTAACCTCCTCTCCATTCACACTCCCACCCGCTCCCTGCGCTCAGCAAATGACCGCCGCCTCTCCTCCACTCTGATCACCTCTTCCCATTCCAGAATCCAGGACTTTTCCCGTGCAGCCCCCCTTCACTGGAATGACCTCCCTCGCTCCATCCGCCTCTCTCCTACTCTGTGCTCCTTCAAACGTGCACTCAAAACTCACCTCTTTCTCAAAGCCTACCAACCATCCACTTAACCCCCATCTCCTCCACTCATTCTCCCCTCTCTCCCATTCCCTCAACTGGCTCCTCTTTTGCCTGGTCTGTTTAACCCTCCCTTAGGATGTAAGCTCGCTTGAGCAGGGCCCTCTTCCCTCCTGTCTCCTTACCCGTTCTTCTGCTCCGTGTCTATTGCATCTGCCTGCCTGGAGTTTCTGAAGTATTGGTACTTTTGTTTATTGTTCTGTACTGTTATACCCTGTATAGTCTACTGTTTGTACTATGTGCGGCCCTGCGGAAACCTTGTGGCGCCTAACAAATAAATGATAATAATAATAATCATAATAATAATAATAGGGAAGGTTGAATGCAGAGCAAGTGAAGGTAAGACAGGTAAGAATAGTAAAGGGAAGCAGACAACAGTCTCAGTCACTCTTTTCTTCATAATCAAGAAAGGCTGGTGTCCCATTTGCAAGGGAACTTGATGCCCAATGTCATAGCAATCATAGACAGCACAATTTTAAAAATAAAGTCGGAAGTAGAAATAATATGTGACTGCAAATTCTGTTAATTTCTCATATTTTTTCAAATAATGACGAGAGCTTTCAGAGCTGTTGGAACTAAAACATTTTGTAATATGACATTCATCACAGGGGTTAGGTATGAAATTCTGACACCGAAATACCAGCGTAAGAAAACCTAAAGCAAGAATGTCAATATGGACAATATTCTGACAGCAAGTTCTCAGACACGATGAAAATACAGATGCAAAATATCACTACACATAATACGCCGACATTCATACAATTCCTACAAAAAGAAAAGCACGACACAACAAATGCCGACAATGAATATTTCTGACACTGCAGAAATCCAGACACACAAAATTCCTACTTGGATATATTCTCGACAAAACCAAAACCACGACACAACAAATGCCGACAATGAATGCTACTGATACTAAACAAATCCCGACACACAAAAACCCTACTTGGATATATTCCAGACAAAGTAAAAATTTGGACCAATATAATTATGAATGTAACAATAACAATACCTAAAACAGAGATCACGATTAATATGCCGACTCGTCAAAGGCAAATGTACTCACCATAATAACTGGTGAAGCAAAAAGTGGCTATAGTTTAAAAAAATCACTTGAATTGTTATGTAATTCCATAAACCCAATATGTTCAGTCTATATTCGCTTCATTCCACATTAGAAGCTATTTAACTTAGAAAAGCTGTCACGGTACCAAGGAGAGACGACTGAATCCTGGTGGTTCAGCAAGGATTGGCGTTACTTCTGCTAGGGGCGCGGAATTTAACAAGTGAAAGGTGTTCACCAGTAATTCCCGCAAGAAAATATGGGCTTCGCGGCTTTCACTTGCAGGTCGCGGGCCCCTAGGGAAGTTCCCAATGAACCAGAAGAGACGGAGCGTTGATTAGGTAGAAAGTAGAGTTGCCACTTGGAAGTGGTATTTATCAGGAAATGTTTAGCAGCGTTGCCACTTGGAAAGCGGTTTGCAGGTTAAAGTAGCGTTGCCACTTAGAAGTGGTGTTTATCAGGAAATGTTCTGCAGTGTTGCCACTTGGAAAGCGGTTTGTAGATATATACTGTGACAAAGTCAATTAGGAGTGATTGGCAGGTGAGATTTGCTGCGTAGGAACCTGGAGAAGCAGGAATACTGGAGCGCAGGGTAGAACTTCTCAGCAGCATGAAATAGATGCAGGAGCTGTTTCCAGTGCAGGGTCAGGAACTGACTGAAAGAACCAGCACAAAGTTTAGGTCAGAAGGTCTAGATATAGTGCAGTTCCAATTAGGCAGCCAATAGAGGGCAGCAAGAGGACAGAAAAGGGGAGACACTTAGTGCCATACCACTGAGTGCCATAGACGGAAGGAGAGAGACAGTTCTGGACGGACTGCAGCAGCTTGAAGACAGGTAAGTTAGATTAACTTAATAGAAAGGAGTCTTGGTGGGGAGACCGCGGGAGGCAGCGGATACACACCCCGGCTCACGGGGGGACACAGCCGGAGTCCGGTGTGTGACAAAAGCTTTCTTTAGCTGCTCATTTTGATTATATGACTTTTGAGGCTTAATTGTTAAGTATATTCCCGACCATGAATAATGTTCCCGACAGTGTCTTTCATTAGTGTGTATTGTAATTTATTCTCTCCCTATGTTTGCTACTACCCTTCGATGCCATACTCAGTTAACATGACTGTAATTTTGATTATACATAGGCCATGTATTAGTGTGTTCATGTTAGACCTTAATCTTCGGTCTGGCAGGTTATGATGTTAATTACCATTATTTCATGTACACTGCAGTAGTGTATGATGTATAATAGTCAATGGTTATTTTCATTCTGATAATTATAATTTATAATTTTTTCTTTATACCGTTGAATATTTCATAATATGCAACATTAATATTGTTATTTTTTAATTTATTTTGTCTACCATTCTTTAAAATATGTACTACGCACATATTTAAATTAATGGAAATTCTCCTTTATGTATATGCTGACACAGTGATTTTTGTATATTGTTTGTTTCTGAGCGACGGACAATCTTTTATTTTCACTTGCACATTGTTCTTATATGTCCTTGGCTGCCATCTGAAATGATTTTGTTCACTTGTACACATTTCATTCATTTAAAGAAGCGCCTATTTATCTCTCACTATTTTCTAGTTTGTTTTTCTGGGATTTGACTGCTCCCTCCAGGTGCTGCAGGCTTTATAAGATGGAGATTCAGGGGAAGGTTTTACAAGGGACACCCTGAATATAAATTTGTATCTCTAGCTTAGGAACTCACCTACCAGAGATGCCTTGACGCTGACAGGTGAGCTTAACCCCAATATAGCTATATTGTGCACAAAATACTCCTTTATGTATATGATGACACAAAGTGATTTTTATATATTGTTTGTTTCTGAGCGCCGGATAACATTTTTCTTATATACACATCATTATCATCATCATCATTTATTTATATAGCTCAGCAAATTCCGTAGCGCTTTACAATTTGGAACAAACATTAATAAAACAATACTGGGTAATACATACAGACAGAGAGGTAAGAGAACCCTGCTCGCAAGCTTACAATTTATGGGACAATGGGAGTTTGAAACACAAGGGGACGTGCTACATCATATTGCACACTGGACCAGCTAGAATGCAAAGGTAAAAGTACTGAGTGGGCTGTGTGTGTACCAATGTTGATCAGAGGGTTGTTGTCTTGTGTTAGCTGTGTAGAGGGTGGTAATAGGGGAGATTAAGATGGTGGTTGAGGAATATCATAAGCTTGTCTGAAGAGTTGGGTTTTCAGAGAACGCTTGAAGGTTTGGAGACTAGAGGAAAGTCTTACTGTGCGAGGGAGGGAATTCAACAAAGTGGGTGCAGCCCGAAAAAAGTCCTGTAACCAAGAATGGGAGGATGTCATGAGAGTGGAAGAGAGACGCAGATCTTGTGCAGAACGGAGGTGTCGAGTAGGGAGATATTTTGTGTACACAATGACCTCCTATTAGTTATCTACACTGCCACCACCTCTCTATACTTCTATACACAATGACCTCCTTTGAGTTATCTTATACTTGCCAACCTTTTCTCGTTGGCTTCAGGAAGATCCCAGGGGAGGAGGGTGTGTGATGCAATATTTGCGTCATTAAGCCACGCCACTTATCTATTGTGGGGGCGAGATCTGTGAGATTACCCTGTTCTCCCAGGAGTCCGGGAGGTCTCCCAGAAATGCAGGAGTCTCCTGGACATTCCGGGAGAGTAGGCAACTATGCATTAAAGAAAAGCAGCTAATGAATCTCTAAAGACTGAAGTGTCTTTTACATTTCTGTCTCCATTACTGAAGTCATGTTGTCATACCTGTCATTCTTTGATTAAATCTTGGTCTCCATGAAAAAGTCCACCTCCGTAGGCATCAATACATAGGACACAATTTCTGAACTGTGTCATCATGCCATAGATGGAGAAGCCAACCACGTCTTGTACTGGCTCAGCATCAGGGAGAATGCCAGACTCTTCAGGGAGTGAGGGAGATCACTCCTATTTCAGGGAGTCTCCCTGACTGTCACGGGCACTAGGAGTTTTGACCCAGAATTCACCAGATGTAGCTCTACCCACCAGAGGCGCGGAATCTAACACAGTGGCTGGTCTTCTCTAGGAACTCCCACAAGGAAGTATGAGTTTTAGCGGCTTCAACTGTGCAGGTCGCGGCCCTCTGGGGAGTATGGTGAATATGCGGATACAGCTATATACAATGAGTACACGGATCTGCTTAAACTGAATAGAAGAGAGAATGCCAGAAGATAATTATATATATATATATATATATATATATATATATAGTCTCTGAGTAGTTGAAACAATAATAACCCGGCTAGTATGATGGCCAGTAATAATGGGAGGAGAGAGTTCTGAAGTGCCTAGCACGCAGGTAACTTAAAACAGGCAGATGCTTGACAACTGAAGAAAAGTCAATAATACAGTGTAGTAGAAGAGTCAGCGACTCGCAGATATCACTACAGAGGCACAGTAGAACTTAGTCCCGATAATAGATAACATACAATGTAGCTTGGAGTAGGCTGCGCCTGGCAGGTATTACCACTGGCGTGGAGTAGAGACTTGTCCTGGTGCAGGTAAAATACAAGGTAGCGTGGAGCGGTCTGTGGCTGGCAGGTATTACCACTAGCGTGGAGTATAAACTTGTCCAGGTGCAGATAAGATACAATGTAGCATGGAGCGGTCTGCGGCTGGCAGGTATTACCACTGGTGTGAAGTAGAGACTTGTCCAGGTGCAGGTAGCGTCCACAGCAAACAGGTACCATAAACAGGAACAGAAAACTCCTTGGTACCTCAGCAGAATGAGGACCAAGAACAGGCAAAGATAGAAGGACCGCAGGTGTCTTAAATAGTGAGAAGTAATTAATCATCCAATGAGGAGAGGAACAAGGTTTTAACAGTCTGTAGGTCTGCACATGTGCAGACCCCTGGTCAAGATGGCGGGCGGCCGCGGCGCAAGACAGGCGCCGGCAAGACAGAGAGAGACCCAGGTCCTGAGCCAGAGGAACCAACAGTCCGGTGAGTGACACTGACATTCAGGGAGAGTTATCTACACTGCACACTCCCTATACTTCTATACACAATCACCTCCCTATACTACTCTATATTAATCACCTTACTTATAAAATACACTATGAATAAATATAATATCCACTCACTGTAATGTGTAAAAAAATATTCTTATTAAAAATACATCACTTTACAATTTATTCTGCAATATAGTTTAGTTCAATCACAGTGCTCATAACATTATGAAAAACAGACTTAGTTCATACACTACATTATATTATAATTGTTGCCCAAAAAGTTATTTTCAACATGTATAAAAACTGAATTGTAGGGTAAATGGCAAGTCTCAAAGTGACCCGAGTCTCTCTCCCCTCTCCCTCTCTGTCTCTCTTGGATAGGGAATTTAGACTGTAAGTTCCGATTGTGAAGGGACATGTGATTGAGACATGTGTAAAGGGCAGCAGAATTAGTGGTGCAATTTAAATTGCTCATGATGAGGATGATGTTAATGAAGTTCAGTCTATGTTCAGTCACTGACATGCTTTGATATTTTCTTCCAGGATACTGGATGTTTTCATGCTGATAAATAATCTTTGTGATCTGTAACAATGAATAACAAATATAAATTATTATGTAGTGTGAGAAAAGTGTGGACAACGGAAGCTGAATGAAAATAAAAGATAGATATCTGAGGCTAAAGTAATAGTTAGAACAATATTTTATATCATACTCTTCTTCAAAAGCTCTGCAGACATAATGAACTTATGACCAATGATGTCCTTTCTGTGAGTTAAATATTGTCAGACATATGCTTCTTCCTGTTATATTGTTATATGTCTGTATGTATTGTGATATAATTCATGCTTGAAGGGAGAACTCTGATCATGAAGGGCCTGCACAATGAACCACTATCTTCTTCAAAGATGCTCTATGTATAATCCATAATAGTTTGAATTAGTTAGCAATATTGGAAGTTCAAGTTAATATTTATGTAATCTATAGATATGAATATTAGAATAGTTAACAGCTGTTCTGTGTCCGGGGATATTTATTTCTGAATAGGCAATAAAAGTCAAACAATTTGTTATTGTAGGATTTATGTGTTCACGGGCACTAATGTATGCTTTGTTCACTGTAGAAATTGATTATAACTAGTAAAGCTTGGATAAGTGCCAGTCAACGGGCTATATAAACTGAAGAAAAGCTCC
Organism: Mixophyes fleayi; assembly: GCF_038048845.1. Lineage (NCBI taxonomy): Eukaryota > Metazoa > Chordata > Amphibia > Anura > Limnodynastidae > Mixophyes > Mixophyes fleayi. The sequence goes on from NC_134403.1 coordinate 12,436,949, forward strand.
TAGTTGTATGTCTATTCCTGTATGAACTAGACATCTGTGTATACAAGCACTAGAGAAGGCTTTGGTCTTTACCTGACGCATTTAGAGATATTATTTTTTATATCAGTTGGTGTTTCCGCCCGGATGGACATATGCTCTAGAAAAGACCCGGATACTGAAGCCTATTTGGAATTTCCCTTGCAGAAAACTTTGTGGCCACAGATTTAATTGATTGTTACCTTTCATTTTCTGTTTGGTGGAATAGTACTATAGCCTTTCCTGGTCCTTCAGAGCAAGCTCCAAAAATGGACTCCTGTTATGGGGTAAAAGTCAGATGATGCAAATCTCTTTTTCTTCCTTCTCTTTTCTTCTCTCTATTTCTAATATGGGTTACATTTGATTGTATGCCATTACATGTCTAAAATATCATTCATTACACTGTTTTTTAATTGCATTAGGTGATACATTGATTATATTACTTGAAGTGGTATTGATTTATCTGATACTTTTGATTATATTGTTTTTGAGTTACATACATTTTAAGGGTTACTTAAGTCCTGTGTTGTCTCATTGTCTCATTCTATGGTTATTTTAACATAAGCATGATGAGCGTGTGAGATATGAACGGAATGATTTCATATCAACTCTGTGTGTGACATCAAAATGTGTGTGAAAGAAGGAAGTTACACTAAACTCTAACATATGATACTATTAGGGGTCTTTGTAGCTATTTCAGTGACTGAATCAGCTACAGATCTCTTGCATTTACATCTTTTTGGCAGCCAGCAAGGCTAGGAGATAGAATAGGGACTTTCACCATATCTTGTTGATTTTAACAAAGGCCATAGAAAGCAGAAGTTTGTTTGTGCTGATACTTTTGTGAGACCTTAAAATCACACATATTTGCAGGGTTCTGTCTGGAATACAGTGAAATATTGACTCTGTTCTTACACTGCGGGTAAGAATTCCACTGTCTAATAGACTGTCCACTGTCCATAAACATGGAACAGACACAGAGACAGTTTAGTTAGTGACAGTAGGAGAGTTTTGCAGCATCACCCACAGCCCCCCGCTCTGAAGAATTTGAACGTTTCACAGACAGTAATTTTTTTTGGGAGGTTTGAAAAAAAGCAGTACTATGCAATGATATTGCATTTATTATGCAGAGAAATTAGATTAGTAACTTGTAAAATATGTTTCTTGTTTTCCTTGTATGACATGTTGACAAGATTATTCTTGTTTTTAATATTTTCTATGAAAATTGCATTCTTGTTTATTTGAATAAAAAACAATGGTTATTACACTCCAGTGGAAATATTTCTGTTCCTGAACATAAATTTGTGATAATAATTAATGCATTAAAATATATTTTTCAAAGTCTAGAATAGAAAATGTTAGAGTAATGGAAGTCTTTCATTTAACATACAATATGCTTTAGCATTGCAGGGAATCATGGGAAAGGAAAGATATGCTCAAGGTATATGCACAACCAATCTTTAACTGATTCCACAGGTACAGTTTCAAACACATGATAAGATTGAGATTTCTCGGTGTTTAACGATTAGTAAAGTACTGAAAGGATAATGTTTCTTTGTAAAAGATGACTTTTGATGAACCTATTTATAAACCATATATGATTCTAGAATAAGCAAAAGGAACAGAAGGTCAGGGCAGTAAGATGGAGTTGGTGAGGGATGACAGGATGAAGTCACCCCTTGTGTCTGGTGTTGACTGTTGCTATGGAGGACCCTGTAAATAATTTGTTTGTAAATGGCACAGCTATACCTTGCTTGATTGCCACAGGAGCCGTAGCGTCCGTAATATCAAATTCATCTGACCTCATCACATCCCAATAAGTAGGTGTGAAAATACCGGGTGTATCTGGCCCAATGCTACCCACTTCACGCTGGCTGGCCACCCACAGGTGCCTTCCTATGCCAGGGAAGCCTACCCAGTACCTTCTAGGATTCGTATGGTCACTCAGGCAAAATGCAGTTATTAAAATACAACAGTATATTTATTGTCATACAAACAACACTAGAATATTATGTACACACAGTAAATAAATGCCAGGCAGATTTACCACATTATCTGTCCCTTACCCCAATAACTTAAGGAGATATAGTCACCTGCTGTCCAGACTTCATGACCCATGGATCCCTCTCAGCTGCATATATAGACGCTAGTTAGAAAACGACAATTCAAAACTAGATCTTGCACCTTCATGAATGCAATCCCAGAATGAACACCCCTCCCCCCTGGAGTTGTTCCCTCTCTCACAGGTCTAATTTCCACAGTCTTTCCCTCCCTGGGCAAACCCCTGGATCTATTCTACTTAACCATTGGTCAGTGCTGGACTAGGGAGGTTGGACAGGGGAGTGAAGATGAGCTGTCCTTCCAGAGAACCTCCCCTGTTAGATGGCCTGTCTGGACTAGCCTGGTGAGAACAATGGACACTAATTAGTTTTCCTACTCCAGCACATGGCAACCTAATCCCTACCCACAATCCCCCTGGCTTCACTTCAAAGACAATGAATAGCAACCTTACTGCAAGTCATCAATATACAATACACAATATACATATGTACACTGAAGTACAATGCCCCCTTAGCCACATGTTTTTGGACAATGCAGTTGTAGTCTGGTGAGCTGGGAACAAAGCATGGGCTATAAAAAGTACTATAATCCACATTATGTGAGAAATGAGACACCAAATGCTCATAGGGTTATCCCACTCATTTCGTCACAGTAGGCATTGCATCTAGCAATCTTATCGTTCAACGATGCAATGTTTCAATCCCTGCTACTCTATTTCCGCTGAGTGATGACACTTTTCAGACTCAGAGGATGGAGAGTGGTAGTGATGACCACGATTGTCTTTCTATTGTAGCACAATTTTTTTTACCACGCCCCACCTATACAAAACCCTGATTTAGTTTTGTTTATGGACATTAGTTGCTTGTGGTGAGAGGTTGAAAATCTTGGGTCTACATATGCTATATGCACACTAACTGATATCTTGGAAGCTAAGCCTCTGTCTGGACCACACTCAACCCAGTAAGCAGAACTTGTAGCTTTGACAAGAGCTTGTGAAAAAATACAAGTTAAACTGCTAACATTTATACTGACTCCCGTTACTCGTTCAAAGTCATGCATCATTTTGGGGTGCTATTGAATTTAAGGAATTTACTCACATCTAACGGTACACCTATTGCACATGCCACGGTGGTACAGATACTTTTGAATGCACTACAAAAACCTAAACAGTTAACAATCTTTAAATACCAGGCACATACTAGTGGTAAAAATACATTACAAGAAGAAGAAGAAGTGCCAATGCTGACTAAGCAGCTAAACAAACAGTAATAACAAAAGACAATAATGAAGAAATGTATTTGATATCTGCAATGTATACCAGATAAACAAATGCTGATATCTATGCAATTAGTCTCTTGTCCACAGGAAATCTTCTCCTGTCAGCAGGAGGGATGTCAATCTGATTCTGAAGATTTGTGGAGAAACAAGAAGGGACAGCCAGTGGCACCCAGGGCACTTTTATCCGCAATGACACAGGCCTATCATGTTCTTACCTATGCCTCTAAAAATGCAATGACTGATTTGGTCAGAGCCTACTGGCATGCCCCAGGGTTCACTAACATAGCTGCTAAATTATGTCAAACCCGCTTGATATGTCTCCAAAACAATTCTGGAAAACTGTTCCTACCCTAACTTTACACCTTCCTGCTACAGAAGGACAGTTTCAGGGGGTACAGATTGATTTCATTCAGCTTCCAAAGGTGAGACAACTACATTATGTACTGGCATGTGAAGACTTATTACGAAAATAGTACAATAATTAGTATATAGATATGGATTGCCCCAAATTATATAATCTGATCAAAAAGACACAGTTCACAGGAAGTGCGTTTAGGGAGATGTGTGACATGATGGGTATCAGACAGCAATTACTCATGCCATACCACCCTCAGTCCAGTGGCAAGGTTGAAAGGTATAACCATAAAAATTACAGAAGCATATGAAGCAGATGGGTCTACCTAGGCCTGTAGCCCTGTCTCTGGTCCTGAATAGAATACGGACTATGCCAAAATGACCATTGCACATCATCATCGAGTATATATAAAGTGCCACTAATTCTGCAGTGCTGTACAGAGAACACACTCACATCAGTCCTTGCCCCAATGAAGCTTAGTCTAAATTCTCTAACATGTACACACAAAGACTGTGAGTGACTAAGGTTAATTTACTAGTAGCCAATTAACCTTCTAGTATGTTTTTGGCATGTGGAAGGAAACCGGAGCACTTGGAGGAAACCCACGCAAACATGGGGAAAACATATAAACTCCACACAGAGGGGGCCAAATAAGGCCATGGTCAGAAATCAAACTCATGACCACAACTCTGTGAGGCAGAAGTGCTAACCACTAAGCCACCATGCTGCACATCTCACCATATGAAATTTTGTTTGGTAGACTACCAAATCTCATGTTTACTCCTGCTCTTGACCTCAGCACAGTCCAAGATATAACTGTTAAATCAAGTTGTCCTTCTGGGCTAGAGTGGGCAGGCGTGTTCTTCACCCATTCTCTCCAGTTATTCCTAAGTGCCTCATCCCAAGAAACATAGATGGTTGATAATATATATTTATAAGAATTGCAGACCCATTAAAAAAATTAATTTCATGTCTAAAAGTGTATACTTTTATTGAAACACACGCAAACAGCTTCTTGCCTTCTACTTAATTGTAATGTCAGGATGCTAAAGAATTTGACAATATAAATATTCCACATAGCTTCTTGTGACCCTAAATATAAGCTAAACAGAGAACAGCTCTCTAATCACCGGCCAGCTTCTCTAGCATCGGTCACATTGAACAGTGAAATAAACAGGTTTTTCTACCTAACACTCCTCTCACAGCCCTAGCTTGATGGGCAGGTGACATAAGCAACTTCCCTTTAAAAGCGAGCTCTCATCAGCTGTTCTTTTGAACCCTGTCAGTCTGCTGTGGGAAAATACACTTTAGACCATGTAAGTTAAAGCAGAATTTAAAGTATAATTTTGTCGCACATATGTTTTCCACCTGTTTGTCTTTAAACTAGGTGCATGGCAGCAGATGGCAGTCTGCATGTAAAGACTAGAGACCAGTAAGATGTGTGAGAAGGTGAACGACTTACATGTCTCTTCCACAGCTAACAGGCAAGCTGACAAGGATTGTCTTTAATCGAGAGTGGTTACACAGCATCTGCAGGGATCTCCCTTTAAAGACAAAGTGGGAGTGTCAAATGTCTATCAAGCCAGGGCTGTGGGAGGAGTATCAACTATAAAAAAAAAACCTGTACTGTGCATTTGTGAATTGCGACCAATATCAGCTAGTGGCTGGTAACCAGATAGCGAAACTGTGACTAGCCAGTGGTAGGTTGCCTAGTGTGTCTTTCTGACGTTTGCTGTTTAAAGTATATGATGTTTATAGTGTTTTAACAATAAACATATCATTTGATTCAACAAGATGCAATCTGTAACTGATGTCTGCGGGTTGCCTGTGTCACAAAAAGGGTGCTTGTGCCACAATATATAGACACTGATTAGCTACAACATTAAATAACTGAGAAGTGAAGTGAATAACATTGATTAAGTGTGCAAAGCAGAAAAAATAGCCAAACATAAGGATCTGAGCGACAAGGGCCAAATTGGGATGGCTAGAATGGATGATTGGGACAGAGTATCTCCAAACCTGCAGGTCTTGGGGTGTTCCAGGTTACACATTGATCAATGTTATAAAACAAGTACACACTGGTGAGTAATAAGTGTTACTGTTTATTCATAATGGGGTTGTGGCACAAAATCAATGAGAGGAGGGTACAACACAGGAATATTTAATGGGGTGAAGTTTGCAAGTATAAACAATAGGGGTAGAAGATTTTTTGCGGGAGCAGTATAGGTTATTTCGACTCACTGTGCACCTCAATTTGTACACATCTGCTCAGATTTTAGTTGTAGTACACAGCTTTGTGGGGAAAGAGGTTCATAATGACAGAATCGCAGCAGTTTGCACAGGTGGAGAGTAACAGTTGATTGGAGTTGGGCTGAATGAAGGTATTACTGACTGTGACAATATGGGCTTACTCTGCCATCCTGTATTTTCTCTCGACAATATATTTGGGGTTCCCTACAGTCAGTAACATGTTGGTACTGACAACTCCTACTGGTGTTCTTGGACATCAGACACTGACTGTCTGCAACCACAACTAAACACTAGGGGATAAAAAGTGGAAATGTTGTCTATAACAACCAATCAGATTCTAGCTGTCATTTGGTAGAGTATACTAAATAAATGATAACTAGAATCTGATTGGTTCCTATAGGCAACATCTCCACCTTTTTAAACCCATAGCTTTATAACTTTTCCCATAGGTGTCGGTGAATGGTCTCTGAAACCAACATGGTCCTTCACTGGCACCTGATACTGCTTACTTCTAAGTGTAGAGTGTAGCTGCTAAAGCACCTCTTTGCTGATAGATGACTGGTTCCTCCTGACAGCTTACTTTAGATCAGAACTGTGTGAGCCAGGAAGAGCCAGGGAACTGACTTGAATTTAATCTATTATCTGTAGGTCACCGGATACAGCCAGTAATAGGCACCATGCAGGATCCTCCAAGCAGAATGGTGTTTATTTGCTCACAAGGAGACCTGATAAGAGCTGTTGAACACACCTCTGGTTGGAATGATCACTATATAGTACATATACACTATATGGGTTCAACTACCCATTTTTGTTTGCATAGTTTATACACACAGTGAGGGGTGTGGGTGGGGGGATTCCACTATCCTCTTACACAGGTACCACTAAAGCTGCACTGGGATATCACATATTAATATTAATCAATGTATCTGAGGGTAAAACAAAACTCAATGCATTTTCTGAAATTCGATTAAAACAGCAATCTCTGATTGCCCAAATTAACAAACAAATCCTTATGAAAAAAGTTTCTCCATCTCTCTAATTACATCGTATATAAAGGAGGAAAACCTCCTGCTGACAATGGGAACACTGGTCTCAGAACCACTGATCAATTAACAAGGGATTTCCTGTCTCCAAAATACAAAAAAGTTTCTTTCTAAAAAAAACTTGTAACAAAAATACACTCACAATAATATCATACACCAATATAAAAAATAAATATATACAATAATAATTTCTTCCTTTTAATGTTCGGTGCTGCAGAGCTGGACATTAACTTCTCTGATGCTGTAGGACCACATATTCACATTACATTTCTATATTAAAAGCACCTATTCTATTAAATATATATACAGTTTTAAACTGGAGAAAAATAGAATTTAAATGTATAAAAAGGAGCTTCTAACATGCTAGGTTTTTGCTTTTAAACCACTTAACTTCTAATGGTAGCCTTGGTTGAATGCGTGGAGTCTCTTCTTTTGACTCTTAACAGATATTGTCTGCTGATTTATTTGTTCACCAGATAATCTACTGAACTCAGGGGTGCAGTGAGTAATTCACTTTGACCTGCCCCCACCCACAGGCTTCATGAGTAACCTTGGTAAGGTGTGACCACATGAAGGGATAATAAGCTATTGGTCCATGCAGTCACTTTGCTCAGCCTTTAATATAGCTAAGCTGGGTCACAGTGGGGGCTGGAGCCCTTTCTGCAGATACTAGAAGCTGCCACTTCCGAGCCCCCAAGGGAAGTCCAGGTACTTTGTACCTGAAATTGGAAAATTTGCATGTAAAAGAGAAGAAAAGTATATAAAAAACTTTGGATTAAATGTTTTGAGAAGAGCTTTAGCTATTTAGCAATCTACAGTAATGCATGTTGTGTAAAACATTTTCCAAATTTCTATTTGATATATGAATGATGAACATGTTTCTGTTATTATTCTACACTCTGGAAACTACTGTAAGTTCTCGTCTTGGGTTAGAAAGAAGCCAAAGGTATATTTGAAAAATACAAAGTCTTCTAAAATATAATACATAGTGCGACTTGTGTTCATAGTAGGCATACAGATTAAAATGCGTTAGGTGGAAATAAATGCATTCTTGCATAGATAAAGTAGTGAACAGTTTGTAAGTGACCCGTATTGCACACTGTGGGATAATATTTGCCCACTATTAATTATACATTTGAATCAAGGATTTGCCAAGTATAGACACATATAATAATTTATTTATTATTGTTTTTTTGTGTCACCCCAAAGCAAAACTTATCATTTGTCTATATTGATCATTCACCACAGATAAGCTGAGATAACGTTTTAAAATGCTTATCATGTATTTAGGCCTTTGCATAATTCCATGTTAATGACAAACACAGAAAAAACATTTTCAACTTCAATTAAATGTTTTATTATATTGGTACAAATAGTAAAAATGCGTTTCCCTATATAAACTCTCTCTGTCTCTCTCCTACTCTGTGCTCCTTCAAACATGCACTCAAAACTCACCTCTTACTCAAAGCCTACCAACCATCTACTTAACCCCCATCTCCTCCCTTTAGCTCGTCCTCCCTTCTCTCCTCTTGCCTCAACTAGCTCCTCTTGTGCCTGGTCTGTTTACCCTCCCTTAGGATGTAAGCTCGTATGAGCAGGGCCCCCTCCCCTCCTGTCTCCATAGCTGTTCTTCCGCTCCGTCTTTACTGCATATGACTCGCCGGAGTTTCAGAAGTAATGCTACTTTTTGTTCATTGTTCTGTATGGTTTCACCCTGTATAGTCTACTGTTAGTACTATGTGCGGCGCTGCGGATACCTTGTGGCGCCTAACAAATAAATGATAATAATAATAATAATAATAATAAACTGTGCCTTGATGGGGAAGAAATCCTGGTATCCAACATCTCTAAAGCCTTGATAAATTCAAATACTTTGCAGTTGGATAAATGCTCTGCAGTCCATACTAAACTGGTAATATCCCCAAAACTTATCATTCAACAAACTTGAATTTATTTAAATAATCATGTCCCACAAAATCAATATTTTTCATAGTGGTTGTATAACCAACTGCATTTGCATACTCGTAATTGGCCTTGAATAGAACAGCTATTATGGCTCATGTCTTACTGCAGAGAGCTTCAGTAGCAGTAGAGGTGGACCAGTGGCTATGTCTACCTTCAGCTCTTCTAAATGTTATGGGATCGCATGTGACTGTGTATCGTAATTATCCTGACTTTTCCACTATAAGAATTGCAGTATTAAAAACTTTGCACAATGTGCGCTGCACGTTTGTCAAAAAAGATTATTTATTGGGAATCAGTATATATAAAAAATCTTGCGGTGGTGGCTCTACCTCTTGTGATGTGGGGCATTAGAATAGGAAGAAAATAATCCCCACCCATGGTCATTATTGACCCCTACAGAATGTGACATTGGGCAACAGTAATGTAAAATATGATTCCACACTTAACTTTCTGACTTTATGTGTTGTGAGGCCAATAGAGGCCAATAAATTAGCAAACAAACAGCTTGGATAGGGGAATAATTTTTCTTTTCTAACATTCTGAAATTTGGAGTCACAGAATTTGTAAAACATCTATCTTCCTTTTTGGTTGAAGCAATTAAAGATTTAGTAAATATACTTTTAAATTTCCCCTTTGGGGTTGAATGGGGGAGGGAAATCTGATGACCACAGGCCTATTGCAAGGAGTAAGCATAATAGTTTCATCTTGTTTTACTAACTTATATCATATTTATTTCTCATCTATGTAACATATCTTCCTAATTCACTCAAATTTCACTTTACAAACAATGATCTCGCTGATGAACACACATTTGTCATATGTTTACCAAGTACTTCATCTCTAATACCATAAATTAATGGACTGATAACTCTGGGAAGACACATAAACAGGAAGAAATTAAGTATTGGCATATAGAGAAAATATGGTGTTAAATATCTGTCCGTATATGAAGAAGTGAAAGACAACATACATAACATGAGCTGAAACGCGTGGAGCAGGACAGTTTTTCCAGCCTTAGAAGCAGATGTCCCAGAACCAATCCTCCGAGCGACCAACATAACTTTCAGGTATGTGTAGGCGATTATCAGTCCAACAATGGTAAAGCTAATTATGATGGTTATTGTTCTTATAATTACTTGTATTTCATCCGCTATTAATAATGCCCAGTTGCAGAGGATATTAGCTGAAAAGACACGTTTATCTACAAAAAAGCAAAATGCAATAAAATCTGCAACCTGTGGAATGAACCCCACTGTCCACATGATTGCAATGGCGGCACTAGATCTCTGGGCAGTGCACAATTCTGCATGCCTTAATGGGTGGCAAATGGCTGTATAGCGCTCCAAAGACATGACCGCCAAATTGTAAGGAGTAATCCTAAATGCACATGTGGAGAAGCTGACAATTGTATAGCAGACTGACAACGGCATGTACAAATAGTACACAGATGAGATAAAGAGAAAAAATGATATAGCTAGATATGCTAAATCATTAACAAGCATGTGGATAAACAGTATATAGCGAGGGTTCTCTCGGACATGAGGAACTGTGAAGAAGGCTTTCAGTATAACAGCCATGAAGTACAAGAAGATGCTGAACAAGGGGAGCATCAGCATGAAAAAAGTCACCCTTTGTGAGGTCTTATTGATGTATACAGTCACGTTGATGTCGAGTTGGGTAGAGTTAACCATTAGTTTGAGTCCAAATCACCTTTTCTTCTCTATTGAAGGTAGAGAAAGGAAAACATTACTTATTAAAAGGGCACTTCTCATAAACTTGCTGCCTTCTCTTTGACAAATAAGCATATAATAAAGTTGTACTTAAGCTATCATCATCATCAATGTCATGTGCAAGCTAATTTTTAGGCATAAATCTGCAAATATGTGTTTGTGAATTAATTCCTAGAAATAGTGTGACATGGCTCTCAGAGAAGCTGTTTAGATCAATGGGTTTTGTTTATGCTAAACTTCCCAGAGGGGGCTGGGCTGGTAGATAATGGTAGCACCTTGTGCCATTTATGGCAGGTCGCAAATGTGAAAGCCTTTTAAAATCTCTCTTTCAAGACAATGAAATCTAACACATGTTTGGGAGGCCTCAGACAAGGTTGTATGTTAATGTCAGATTCAAGCTGGATAGGGTCACAGGAAAAGATCATATAATTTTCTACAATATTATACTTACCAGAGGCATGTGTGGTATGCAGATGAAGAGAAACTTATGACAAGTGGTGTGGAGGTAAAATCATGTTTGTAAGTCATACTGGTGAAAAGTTAGGACAGGGTAACAAAACCTGATTTAACAGTGTTTCTCCAGCAGAGTCATAAAACACTAATTTGCATTCTTGAGACCTGTTGGTTCTGACCTCACAGGAAGGGCAGCTGTGGGCCCTGCAGCTTGGTTTTGAAACTATAGTGTATATGTAAGATTTGGTTCACTCTGACGAAGTCAATTTGATTGAAGAGGGTCCCATTTTTTCTGCTTCTCCCAGCACCAGAAACTTTATTATAAGTGAGGTATCAATTCTTTGTTTTATCATTTTTATATTACAAGAAACAATTGCGTTATATTTGTATGCCTTTTTATTAACTGTTTTATCTCAAGCATTGTGAATATATTTTCCATATTAAATTACACTTGATAAGTTCAAGTCTCTGTATTCTTACAAATTCATGCGACAATTTGGTCCAGACGCTACATAATTGAAACGGGGAGAACATTGTGGTTTATGTGAATTCTGATTAAAGTAAATTGTGTAAGATTATTGCTAGGGAGAACCGAAGGATTCCTAAATAAGAGTGTCAGCTCTTGTCAGAAAAAACCTTGGTGGTGGCATAGTTAGTACCGCAAAGCTAGTGTGTGGCATAGATAGGGAAGGATTTAATAATTTTAGACAGACCAGGTGGTTGTTTTTTGGTTAACCCTGTGTCACACACGCATCACGCAGGCTCAGGTGAGTGCTGTTCGTGATAATCAACATTTATTTATATAGCGCCAGCCAATTCCATTGCGCTTTACAATTGGGAACAAACATTAATATAACAATACTGGGTAGTACATACAGACAGAGAGGTAAGAGAACCCTGCTCGCAAGCTTACAATCTATGGGACAATGCGAGTTTAAAACACAAGGGCATGTGCTACATCATATTGCACACTGGACCAGCTAGAATGTAAAAGTATTGAGTGGGCTGTATGTGTAGCAAGGTTGGTCAGGGGGTTGTTGTTTTGTGTTAGCTGTGTAGAGTGTGGTAATAGGGTAATCTAGGGAGATTAAGATGGTGGTTGAGGAATATCATAAGCTTGCCTGAAGAGGTGGGTTTTCAGAGAACACTTGAAGGTTTGAAAACTATAGGAAAGTCTTACTGTGCGAGGGAGGGAATTCCACAAGCAGCCCGAAAAAAGTCCTGTAACCGAGAATTGGAGGATGTGATGAGAGTAAAAAAGAGACGCAGATCTTATGCAGAACGGAGGTATCGAGTAGGGAGATATTTTGAGGCAAGTGAGGAAATGTATGTCTGTGCAATTTTGTTGACGGCCTTGTATGTTAGTAGAAGAATTTTATAATGGATTCGTTGAAATACAGGCAACCAAAATAGAGACTGGCAAAAGAACGGTTTGCCAGGAAAATCAATCTAGCCGCTGCGTGCAAAATAGATTGTAGGGCTTCAAGTCTAACTTTGGGAAGACCAGTAAGGAGGGAATTGCAATAGTCGATGCGGGAGATGATGAGTGCATGAATTAAGGTTTTTGCGTTGTCTTGTGTGAGATATGTGCGTATTCTGGAAATGTTCTTTAGGTGTATGTAACATGATTTAGATATAGAGTTGATGTGGGGAATAAATGATATTTTTGAGTCAAGGATTAAACCTAGGCAGAAAGCTTTTGTGGTAGGATTAATGGTCATGTTATCAACAGAAAAAGAAATGTCAGGCAGGAAGCTTCTGTTTTTGAGTGGGAATAATATTACCGTATTTCCCCATGTACAAGATGCACCCTTTTCGTCCAAAATTTTGGGTCCAAAAACTGGGTGCGTCTTATACAGTGGTAGTAGCGCTTACCCTGTCAGATGCTTCCTCTGTCCGGTAAAGTCTTCTTTCTTCTGTCCATTCTGATCCTGATGCTGGAAAGTCACTTACTGTCTTCTTCACGATGACCGGATGTGGTGCATGAACCGCAGTTGGAACGCACACCTCCGGTTTCTGCATTTGGCGTTTTGTCCAATCAGGACCTTGTCAAAGTCCTGATTGGACATCCGGTCATCACGAAGAGGACAGAAAGCGACTTTCCAGCATCAGGATCAGAGTGGACAGAAGAAAGAAGACTTTACCGGACAGAGGAAGCATCTGACAGGGTAAGGCAGAATTAGCAATAGGGTTAGAACTCCGTCTCTCCTCTCTGTACCCGCTGTACTATTACTCTGCAAAAAACATTATCCTCAATTTTTTCTCAGTCACCAATTACTCTGTAAAAGACTATAAACATTATCCTCAATTTTTTCACATGATTTATACAAGTGCGTCTTATACAGTGGAGCGTCATATACATGGGGAAATACGGTAATTCAATTTTTGAAAGATTAATTTTGAGTTGGCGAGAAGACATTCAAGATGAAATGGCAGAAAGACAGTCAGTAACGCGAGACAACACAGATGGTGAGAGATCAGGAGAGGATAGATAGATTTGTGTATCATCCGCATAGAGATGATACTGAAATCCAATGGAGCTTATTAGTTTTCCAAGAGAAGTGGTGTGGATAGAGAATAGCAGAGGACCTAGGACTGAGCCTTGTGGTCTCCAACTGATAAAGGAAGCGGAGCAGAGGTGGATCCAGAGAAATTAACACTGAAAGAGCGAATAGATAGGTAGGATGAGACCCAGGATAGGACAGTGCCTTCAAGACCTAGGGATTGGTGCATTTGTATGAGGAGAGAGTGGTCAACAGTGTCAAATGCTATCTATGAATTTCAGCTAACATGTCCGAGTATGAATTTGAAATGATAATAGTCTTGGCTCTTTCCTTAACACAAAACAGTTAACCCTTAGTGCTGCAGAAAACTATTATATTATTTTTATAGGATGACTTAAAGGTTACGAAGCGCAGCATTTGTGAATTCGGCAAAAGTGTTGAAATGCATCAATATATAATAGTACCAATGTGTACTTTGCATTGAACTTTTTTTTACTGAAATACTTAATTTATTGGTTCCAGAAGTTCCATTTTCAACTAATTTAGTATTTTATTTACAGTTATAATCCTGATTCAAGCAAATTTAAACAACGACTCCACTTATGGAACAATCCCCTATGAGTGAGCTGCCTGTGATTCTAATAACAGAACAAGGAAATTGGTCTGCAGATTCTGAGCTACAGTGAGCTGAATTTCCAATAAGATTGAAGGTAAAATTTTAACAGACATGTAAATTCAAGTTTTATAAAGTAAAGGAAACAAACTGCTCCAAAGAGCTTAAAATAATTTATTTACGATTAGCTTATATAGTGCCTGCATATTACAAAATGGTTTATAAAGAATAGTTAAACGTTAACATCATTCCTTGTCCTAGTGGAGCTTACAATATATATTTATTACCACACTCTAGGGTTACTTTAGACAGTGACCAATTACCTGCAAGTATGTTTCTGGATTTTGGGAGTAAACCATACAAACACAGGGGAGAACATGCAAATGCCAAACAAACAGGGCCCAGGTCATAACCCCTGAGCAATGAGACAGTAATGTTAGCCACCTTGCAACCATGCTGCTTGAATAAAAATAGTATAAAAAAATGCTAAAATATATTTGCGGCTAAACTGGCAAACAAAGAGAAAAAAATGCATTAAATGCATAGAAATGTTAAAGAGTATATACACCCAAAACTTGTATCTTGTTGTGCAGCGAATGTGGGTAGCTGTTTAAAAAAAAGAAAAAAAAGAAAAATGTCCCCCCGTGTTACGCTGCTGCTTGTCTTGGAAGATATAAATAGCTGTGACTAAACAATTGTGATGGACCACAAGTTGGGAGGTTGTCTCAGGTGCCCAACAAGTAGATACAGAACAATAGGAAGACCTTTTGATTTTAGCAATTCTGAGAACGATGAAGAGAGGAAAGTCTAGGGGCTAGATTTACTAAGCTGCGGGTTTGAAAAAGTGGGGATGTTGCCTATAGCAACCAATCACATCCTTGCTTTCATTTATTTAGTACCTTCTACAAAATGATAGCTAGAATCTGATTGGCTGCTATATTCAACATCCCCACTTTTTCAAACCCGCAGCTTAGTAAATCTAGCCCTAGGAGTGGAAAGGAGGTTTTAGGGCAACAAAGTGTAACAGCTCAGGAGGCAATGTGGCAGAAGAGTTACTCTATGTACAACAGCAATGGTACATTGAAGGAAACAGTCATTTTAAAACAGGGACAGATTTTCCAAATGCTGAGCCCTTTGCAATACTGCTTGCATCCCCACCATTACCACTGGAGCAGACAAGACTATTGTTAGAAGGAATGTGGCTAAACTCAGAGGAATAAAAATAATATTTTACTTAGAAATATGATTTAATAAATATGTAGGAAGGTCCAAAGTAACAGAAAACATCAACCAGTGCTCAGAACACAGATAGTGCTCACCTGTAATGCGGTGTCCACAAGAAGCAGGAGTAGTGCGGGTGTAGCAGTAACACAGATCATCCACCAATCTGATGATGAATCTTGATGATAGAATTCCTGTTTGCATCACAGGCAAGACTGAAAAGCTGTGGCTGAAATTAGCTGAACTGAGGACAGAGCACAACAAGAGATTTCTGAAAGAAACATTTGAACTTTTATTAGAACTTGAAGTTAAAGTAGCTGCGACCAATATTTTAGAATCTTGGATTGAGCCCAAAATGTTTAAATTATTATATGGTGTCTGCTAATAAATAGCTGACTATACATATAGGCCAGAACCTCTTTAACCATAGCTCACCCCACTTATAGACATTACACCTCATTCAATCTATATGACCACAGCTTATAGTGTTTATTTGTTTTTTTTGTTTTCTACTTCTGTAAATACATTTATTGTACAATTTGTGATGAAAAAATTTAGGGCCTGATTCATTAAGGAAAGTAAAAGCAAAAAAATGAGTAACTTTGAATTTTGGCAAAACCATGTTGTAATGTAAGGGGTGCAAATGAGTTTATTATTTTGCACACAAGTTAAATACTGGCTGTGTTTTCATGTAGGATGCAAATACTTGATAACTTTATTTTTAAACGGACATTAAAAGTTGATCTAGGGCATGCTCTACCCCATTTATAAATCTATCCTCACATTTTAAATTTACCTCCCCCTTCAATACAACATGGTTTTGCAAAGGTTCAAAGTTGCTCATTTTTTTGCTTTACTTTCCTTAACGAATCAGGTCCTTATTGTATAATACACTGAAACATAATAACACAGTAAAATAATAACTTTACAAATTTAAATAAACCGTATTCTTCACAAAACAATTAAAGTGTGGTTGGAGGATCCCATCAGCAGCAGCAATTTATAATTCTGCACTCATTCAATCTTACAGTCTAAATTCCCTAACATATATACACTCACACTCACAGAATGAGAGAGACTAAGGTCAGTTTAATAGCAGCCAATTAACCTACTAGTACGTTTTTTTTCGGTGTGGGAGAGTGGAGGGTGGTTAGCACTTTTGCTGTGAGACAGAAGATCTATCTATCTATATAGTTATGATACAGGTTTTCCTCCAAGATTTGTCATTTAAGTTTTAAAGTGGTGCAAACATTGAAAAAAAAAAAAATTGTTGTTCCCTAAGACCGACAGTAAAAAATGTAAGGGAAACTGAATAAATGTGTATGTTTACAATGACAGGAATAATCAAACTACAGTGTAATGAAGCATGTTTTACTTTGATTGTCAGTAGGTATGGAACTAAAGCCAGGACTAAAAGCCTTCTTTACTAAATATTGCTGCTTATCTGTCATTTTATTTATAGATTTATTACGGCAACTCATCTGAGCCAGTGGGTCGGCAGCCACATATTTCTTCATAAAGGCAGGAATGAGCTCAGCCATACCTGACTGTGACAGGCATCTGGGGATCCCATTGGAGCAGATGGATCACTTGACCTCAGGTAAATAGTATTCTGCATTTATGTTTAGCTTATGAAACTTCATCAGGCTTTAAAAACAACTTGGAGGCAATGTAATATGCTGCAAAATTATTTAAATAATATAAATACTCACAATGTAAGTGTTCAATGCAGCTGTCACATAGAGTTGTGTGCAGTCAGTGCAGATCCTGTACATTTACCTCTCCCCTCTGTGTGCTATTTATCTGTCTGTAATTCTCTTATGTCTTCATTAGCAGCTTTCCCAAATGTCACATTCTTCCTCATGAAGGACTTCACAGTTTATAAATGGGAACAATCTGATTGATTACATATAATTAAGCTGCTCTAGCTTATTTTATTAAATAAATATATGATAGCAAAATATATTTTTTGGTTGTTTTTTCAATCTTCTTGAATATTTATTTTGTAGATTTGATGGTATCATTCAAAATCTATAAATTATTAATACAGTTGATAAAGAGAACTCTCTGCATAAAAGAAACTATGAAGAAACTAGAAACTATGAAGTTCTGGAGAGCACAAACTTATAACATACCTTTAAACTCTAAGGGACTGTCCAATCATCCCACCAATCAGTACTTTTGTCCTGACTGGCCACACATTAGCGGTGTATTTAAGGATGAGGAGAGTGGCAGCGGGTGGTCTAGTGCCTCAGAGCTGCTAGAAAGACCACCAGGGGACGTAACATGCTCCCAATGTGATGCACCATTTTTGAGGGGACTTAACTGTGTCCTGATTACCAGCAATAGAATGGCATGTGGTTTCTTACAGGCAGGATGGAAAATAGACTTTTTGTCTTTGAAATAAATCTATTCTCCTACAATATGTCCCCACAATATAGAAAGGTCATAATTGATGGATAAGGCCAAACCCTGAAGTTCAGAGAGTCCTTCCAGATCCATTCTCACCCAATAGCCCAACAAGACTCAGAGCACAGGTCCAGGGCTAGGATCACACTCATATAATTGGACACATTACATTTCCTTGGCCATAAAATTTAAACTTTACAGATAATTACTTTCAAATATTTTGGAACTTTTGGCTTAGGGCAGATAAATTTCAATTATTTTCACTTATATTGAATGTAGTCAACTTCCTGTAATGTAAGCGCAATTAGGTATGAACCTAACCTTTCCATACAGTTATTATTTTGTAATTATTAATATTATTATTATTACTATTATCCTTTACTTATATAGTTGTCACGAGCCGTGGCGGTACATACAGTCGCAGCGACTCACTTCCTGTTCTTCCCTGCGTCCCAGCCGTCACCTTGACGTCACTTCCGGGTCGGTCCCGACTGTTGCAACGGTCGGACGCTTCTGCTCAGCTCTGCGTCCCGGCAATGAGAAGAAGCCTGGCGCATGCGCAAAACCCCCCTGGCTAGAATTCGGGCTAATTAGTAATTATTTAAAGAGTAGCTGATGGGCGGTGATTGTGTCAGAGCTGGGCTCTGATTGGCCACATGAAGTACTTAAGGCAGGGAGGGCTTAGCCTTCCTGCCGGTTATAGCGTCTGTGTAGTGCACTTGTGCTGACCTGCTCTCTGTTTCTGCTGGATTGCTGTTGTGAACATTGCCTGCATAGTGGATTTCGCCTTCTTACCTGTGTCCCTGATCTTTTGGCCTGTACTTCGGATTCTGCTGACCTGCTCGTGACCCTGACCCTTTGGCGTGTATTTGACTATCCTTTTCTGCAAGTGACCCCTGACCATGGCTAGTTTTCTGGATTTGCTGTCTGCCATTACTCCTCATTCCTGGGTTCTCCGCAGCCGGCACCCATCTCACGACCCTCCGTTTGTCTGCAACCAAGTCTATTTTGTCTGCAGCCAAGTCTATCCCCACCACTAGGGGCAACAGGGAACACCAGACTTTTGGAGCAGACTCCGGGTTTTGTGGTATTGGCTGCTGGAGTTCCTAACAATAGTGCCAGCATATTATGTAGTGCTTCACAATATTGGTGCATGTTTGTATATAAGGCTTAGCTTTCTACTGGTTATAGCGTGGATGCTATCTGTTGCTGACCTGCTTTGTTATTGTGTTTCTGTGGATGCTCTGCAGTACTTCTGATTGACCCTCTGTTGTGTCCCCTGGCTTGTTACTGGACCAAGCTTGTACTCTGTTTGCCTTGACCTTTGGCTTTGTTCTTGGATATTCCTGCTCGCTGCCAGCTTTGACGCTTTGGCCTGTCACTAACCAATCTGTCTGCTACAGACCCTTGACCCCAGCCTACCTTTGTCCATCCACTACCATCTTGACTGCCACCTCTTATCTCCCTACTGCAGTATTGCATATAGCCTTGCACTACGGTAGAGTTAGAGGGCATCCAAGTACTTGTGAGTGTATCAAGCTCTTTTGGAAAGGTCGCTGCTATAAGCAAAGACCTCTATCACCAGTTGTGCAAGCTCATGTCAATAGCCACTAACAGTAACATAAACTGAATTGCTAGGATTCCATTGGAGCAAAATCCCTGAAGCTAATTTCTTTTGAATAGCCAATTCCCTTATCTATTGATAATCTTCTCATTCAGATGATTTCCATGGACTTGCTTGAACCCTAAAATTTTCATTCTAGGTATCATGATTATAGCCTAGTCAGAATAATTAGCAAAATAATTAGGCTGGCCTTGTTTTAAAAGACTCCAGTCACATTCTACTGTGCCATAGCTCAACCAGAAATAGGAGAGGTGGCATTGTTCAGTGTTGAAACAGAAATTCAAATAATAGGATTGGAAGTGTTATTGAAAGTCTACAGTCACATTCTACAGTGCCATAGCTCACCCAGAAATAGGAGTGGAGGCATTGTTTAGTGCTGAAACAGAAATTAAAATAATAGGTTTGCTGGAGGCTCTAAAAGTCTACCGTGACATTTTACTGTGCCATAGCTCACCCAGAAACAGGAGAAGTAGCATTGTTCAGTGAAGTAAGAGAAGACATAGCTATTAGACCTAGGATTATGCACAGTTGCCAAAATGTAGTGATCCGATTTCAAGTTGTTGATAACTCTTGGATCCTGACGAGGTGAATAAAGGGCTTGATCTACAAGTACTACATAGTGAGCAGAATTGCTGAGTATCATCTCCTCTTTGAATTTCTCGAGCTGCTTTTCCAAACTTTCTAATCAGGGGAATCACTTGACTCAAGCTAACAGTGTCTGAATTCACTTCACAGGTTATTACACGTGGTTTCAGCACCTTGCGCAACACTGAAAGTATTCTCCACTGCGCTGGACTAAAGTACATTTCCCCTCAAATTTGATTCTTCTTGCAGCAGCAGCTGCAATCTCCTACATGTTGTTGCAGAATGCCGAAAATTACCCAAATTATTTTGGGACACAGACAACATCTCCTGCATGTCACTGTCATTTTTTAAAAAGCTTTGTACCACCAAGTTGATTGTGTAACCAAAATAGGGAATGTGATGGAATTCTCCTTTCTGTAATGCTCTTACAATATTGATGGCGTTATCATAAATGACGTATCCTCAGGAGAGTCCAAGCGGGATAAGCCATGGTGCAATGACATCCCTCAGTTTTTCAAACAGGTTGTTGCTAAGACTAGATGACCTCTCCCCTTTCCAGGATTACTCTGAAGAATTCTTGAGTGTTAGTCCCGCTGCTGCTGCTACTGCTCCTTCTGCAGCAACAATTGACTGTTAAACAATCCTTTGCAAGAGGAAGCAAGGATGAAAGTTGTCACCCAGTTGCAAAGCGTATCACAGACGCAATGACAACTATGCTAGTATTAAATTTGCGTCCAATATCCACAATTAATCCAGCTGGTTTTAGATATTTAATTTAGGTCCTGTTTCCCCGTTTCCAAATTCCATCACAACATCATTTTACTAGAAAAGCAATTCCTCAGCTCCACCAGAAGGTTCTATAAAATGTAATTATTGGGCTACAAAATGCCATTCTACCCACTGTACACTTAACCACAGATATGTGGACAAGTGGAACTGGGCAAACTAAAGATTATATGACTGTGACAGCCCACTGGGTTGGTGAATTGCCTTCAGCAGCAGCATGTACTCAACAACGCCAAATTATTCTGAGGCAGGCTACTCTCTGTATCAGTGGCTTCACTAGGAGGCATACAAATGACAACCTGTTTGAAAAACTAAGATCTGTCATTGCAACATGGCTTATCATGTTTGGACTCTCCCCAGGATATGTCATTTCTGATAATGCCACCAATATTGTGAGAGCATTACAGAGGGGAGAATTCCATCACATTCCCTGGTTTGTTTACACAATCTACTTGGTGGTACATGGATTTTTGAAAAATAACAGGGGCGTGCAGGAGGTGCTTATTGCAGCCAGAAAAATTTCGGGACATATTCAGCATTCTGCAGCAGCATGTAGGAAACTGCGAAGGCTGCAAGAACAATTTAATCTGCCCTGTCACCAACTGAAGCGAGAGGTGGTAACAAGGTGAAAATCCACACTATATATGCTTGTGAGAATGGAAGAACAGTGAAAAGCCATCCACGCTTAATCCACAAGCCATGACATTGGGATAGGAGGTGGACTGTATTTTAGTCCAGCGCAGTGGATAATTTTTTTCCATGTTTTGCAAGGTGCTGAAACTTATTCGAAGTAGTCACCTGTGAGGTGAGTTCAGACACTGCTAGCTTGAGCAAAGTGATTCCCTTAATTCAACCTTTGTAAAAGTACCTTGAAAAAGTGAAGGAGGAGATGAAACAAAGAAATTACGCTAAGTATGTTGGACTTGTAGATGAAGTACTTTAATTGCTTCTCCAGGAACGAAGAGTTATTAACTTCTTGAAATCGGATCACTACATTCTGCACCTCATTTCACACTGTGAACTATAAAAACATATACTTTTTCTAGCACTCTGATTCCCAATATTTCTCAGTCATATTTATACTTGTATACATTCTATTTTGTAAGTAGTTAAAAATGTCTGCCAGCATAGTTTTCTTATCTTGCAAACTATTATTATTATTATTATCATTTATTTGTTAGGCGCCACAAGATTTCCGCAGCACCGTACACAGTACAAACAGTACACTATACAGGGTGAAACAGTACAGAACAATAAACAAAAATACCAATACTTCAGAAACTCCAGGCAGGCTGCTGCAATAAGACGGGAGCAGAGGAACAGGTGAGGAGACAGGAGGGAAGAGGGCCCTGCTCATGTGAGCTTACATCCTAAAGGAGGGTAGACAGAATCAGGCACAAGGGGAGCCACAAGAGAGAAGGGAGAGCGAGTAGCGGAGTTGAGGGGTTAAGTAGATGGTTAGTAGGCTATGCGAAGAGGTGAGTTTTTAGTGCACGTTTGAAGCAGCACAAAGTAGGAGAGACGGATGGAACGAGGGAGGTCATTCCAGTGAAGGGGGGCTGCACAGGAAAAGTCTTGGATTCTGGAGTGGGAAGAAGTGATAAGAGAGGAGGAGAGGCGGCGGTCATTGGCTGAGTGCAGGGAGCGGGCCGGAGTGTGAATGGAGAGGAGGTTAGAGATGTAGGGGGCAGTAGAGTGGGAGAGAGCCTTGTAAGTGGTGGTGAGGAGCTTGAAGAGGATTCTGTAGGAGAAGGGAAGCCAGTGTAGGGCGAGGCAGAGAGGGGAGGCAGAGGAGGAGCGGCGTGAGAGGAAGATGAGTCTTGCAGCTGCGTTGAGTATAGAGCGGAGGGTTGAGAGGTGGGAGTGGGGGAGGCCAGTGAGGAGAAGGTTGCAATAATCCAGGCGGGAGATGATGAGTGCGTGGATGATAGTTTTGGTGGCATCCTGAGAGAGGAAGGGACGGATGCGGGCGATGTTGCGTAGTTGGAAGCGACCGGACTGGGCAAGGGAATGAATGTGGGGGGCAAAAGAGAGAGAGGAGTCAAGGGTGACACCTAGGCAGCGGAGTTGGGTGACAGAGGAGATGGTGGTGTTGTTGACGACAATAGAGAGTTCATGGTGGGATGGAAGTCTGGGCGGAGGAAAGACAATGAGTTCCATCTTGGAGATATTGATTTTAAGAGAACGCTCGGACATCCAGGAGGAGATGGCGGAGAGGCAGTCAGATACCCGAGAAACTAGTCCATTGTCTTAGCCTAGGCAAAAGAATTATTGTCCTGTACGAATGTACATCACACCAGGGAGTCTCATGTATTAAGATAGGAAAAGGGTTCACAGACAGAGCTCTATGTTTAATTACAGAGGACTGCATTGTGTATTTAAATGTAAATGTGTCTGGATTGTGATCTCTCCTGTTTAAACAAACTCTGCTGTATAGCCACAGAACAATACCTGTCCCTAATTCAATCAGAAGTGACTCATCTGCTATATTTTTGACTGTATGTTTACCTGTGAAAAGGTAAACACAGAAAGGACCAATCAGGCAGGTCCTGAAATTGCTGATGAGGTCATTTTTGGGCTAAAAAGAGAGCTCCAGTGGACAGCAAATTGGCATTCACTACCCGGTGATAGCTGAAGTCAGGCTGGCATTGAGATATAGATCTCTTCCCCTGAAAGGAAGGGACAATCGGTCCCTGGTGCACTGCCTTTGCTCTGATCTACCTCTCCAGGTCTTGGGGAGCTGTGCATCTGCCAAAAGCGGAGTGACAGTGACTCAGGGCCACTACCTTAAAAGAGAGAGGGGAAGAAGCTTGAATGGATAGAAAGCAGTCCCTGAGAGTGACTAGGAGACTAGTGAGGTGTTTTAATTATACCCTGTATGTTGTCGGTGACAGACTTTATTGTTTCAAGTTATTATTTAAACTTAAATGTTAAATGTTTATTGCTGTTTAGTGCTACCATTTTGTTAAATAAACTTATTTATTTTATTTCGGATATTTGCCTGGGTGATTTTGAACCTTGGGTAGGTACCGGGTAGGCCAGCTGTGCAGAGCAGAAGGTTATGTTAAACTCGGTATCCTCACAACCACCCCCCCTTTTAAAGCTTCCAGTGTGTTATTCTAAGTCAATCAGCATGACAGAGTGATCTCCAGCCTTGTCCTCCTCAACACTCTTATCTGTGTAAACGAGAGAATCAGTGACTTAATGTCTGCTGGTGCTTTTGTGAAAGGGCTGAAATGCAGTCAAAATGTTGTTTTTGGGATAAAGTTCATTGTCATGGCAAAGAGGGAAACTAATTGCAATTCATCTGATCACTCTTCATGATACTTTGTAGTATATGCAAATTGCCATCATAAATGCTGAGGCTACAGACTGTATTATTATTTTTATTATGATCAATTATTTGTTAGGCGCCACAAGATTTCTGCAGCGCCGTACACAGTACAGACAGTAGACAATACGGGATGAAACTGTACAAAACAATAAACAAAAATACCACTACTTCAGAAACTCCAGGCAGGCTAATGCAATAAACACGGAGCAGAAGAACAGGTAGGGAGACAGGGGGAAGAGGGCCCTGCTCATATGAGCTTGCATCCTAAGGGAGGGTAAACAGAACAGGCACAAGGGGAGCCAGATGAGGCAAGGGGGGAGAGAGGGAGAGCGAGTGGAGGAGATAAGGGGGTTATGTGGATGGTTGGTAGGCTTTATGGAAGAGGTGGGTTTTCAGTGCACGTTTGAAGGAGCACAGAGTAGGAGATGGATGGAACGAGGGAGGTCATTCCAGTGAAGGGGGCTGCACGGGAAAAGTCTTGGATTCTGGAGTGGGAAGAGGTGATAAGAGTGGAGGAGAGGCGGCGATCATTGGCTGAGTGCAGGGAGCGGGCAGGAGTTAGAATGGAGAGGAGGTTAGAGATATAGGGTGCAGTAGAGTGGGAGAGAGCCTTGTAAGTGGTGGTGAGGAGTTTGAAAAGGATTCTGTAAGGGAAGGGAAGCCAGTGTAAGGCAAGGCAGAGAGGGGGGCAGAGGAGGAGCGGCGTGAGAGGAAGATGAGTCTTGCGGCCGCATTGAGTATAGAGCGGAGGGGGAGAGATGGGAGTGGGGGAGGCCAGTGAGGAGGAGGTTGCAGTAATCCAGGCGGGAGATGATGAGTGCATCATAGTTTTGGTGGCATCCTGAGAGAGAAAGGGACGGATGTAGGCGATGTTGTGTAGGTGGAAGTGACAGGCTTGGGCAAGGGAATGAATATGGGGGGCAAAAGAGAGAGAGGAGTCGAGGGTGACACCCAGGCAGTGGAGTTGGTGTTGACAGAGGAGATGGTGGTGTTGTTGACGACAATAGAGAGGTCATGGTGGGATGGGAGTCTGGGCGGAGGAAAGACGATAAGTTCCGTTTTAGAGATATTGATTTTGAGAACGCGTGGACATCCAGGAGGAGATGGCTGTACACTGACCCTTCCCTACATTTCTATACACAATGACTTTCCTTTAGTTATCTACACTGCCCCCCTCCCTATACTACTAAACACAACCCCCTCCCTTTACTTCTATACACAACTTCCTCCCTATAGTTATCTACACTGCACACTCCCTATACATCTATACACAATCACCTCGTTATACTACTCTATATTAATCACCTTACTTATAAAATGCAGTATCAATAAAAGTAATGTTCACAGACTGTAATATATAAAAAAAACATTTTTATTAAAAATACAATCCTTTACAATTTATTCTGCAATATAGTTTTGTTCAATCACAGTGCTCATAACATTATGAAAAAAGTATTAGTTCATAGAGCACACATTTTAATTGTTGCCCAACAAGTTCTTTTCAACATGTATTAAAACCGAATTGTAGGTTAAATAGTAGGTCTCAAAGAGACCTTAGTCTCTCTCTCACTCTCTCTCTCTCTATTGAATAGGGATAGAGATATGTGTAAATCGCAGCAGAATTAGTGGCTCAATTTAAATTGCTCATGATGAAGATGATGATAATGAAATTCAGTCAAAGTTGGGTCAATGACATGCTTTTGATATTTTCTTCCAGGATACTGGTTGTTTTCACGTTGATTATTATTCTTTGCAATCTGTAACAATGGATAAAAAATATAAATTATAATATAGTGTGAGAAAAGTGTGAGCAAAAAAAGCTGTATGAAAATAAAAGATAGATATCTGAGGCTAAAGTAACGTTAGAACAATATTTTATATCATATTCTTATTTAAATATACTGCAGACATAATGAACTTATGACCGATGATGTCCCTTTTGTGAGTTAAATGTTGTCAGACATATGCTTCTTCCTGTTATATGTCTGTATGTATTGAACCACTATCTTCTTCAAATATGCTCTATGCATAATCCATATTAGTTTGAATAAGTTAGCATTATAGGAAGTTCAAGTCAATATTCTATAGATATGATGATTAGAATAGTTACCAGTTGTTCTCTCTCTGGGTATATGTATTTCTGAATAGGCAATAAAAGCCAAACAATTTGTTATTGTAGGATTTATGTGTTCATGGGCACAAGTTCACAATGTTGTACTAATGTATGCTTTGTTCACTGTAGAAATTGATTATAACTAGTAAAGCTTGGATAAGTGCCAGCCAATGGGCTATATAAACTGAAGAAAAGCACCTAGTTGTATGTCTATTCCTGTATGAACTAGACATCCGTGTATACAAGCAATAGAGAAGGCTTTTGTTTTCATCTGACTCTGCGTCTAGAGATATTATTTTGTATATCATTTGGTGTTTCCACCCGGATGGACAAATGCTCTAGATGAGACCAGGATACTGAAGCCTATTTGGAATTTGACTATTACCTTTCATTTTCTGTATGGTAGAATAGTACTATAGCTACTCCTGGTCCTTCAATTAAAGTTCCGACAAGGGACTCCTGTTATGGGGTATGATTCAGGTGATTCAAATCTATTTTTCTTCCTTTTCTCTGCTTCTCTCTATTTCTAATATGGATTGCATATAATTTTATGCCATTACATGTCTATAATATCATTGAATACACTGTTTTTAATTGCATTAGGTGATGCATTACTTATATTGCTTGAAGTAGTATTGATTTATCTAAAACATTTGATTATATTGTTTTCAGTTACATTAATTTTAAGGGTTACTTTAGTCCTGTGTTGTCTGATTCTATGATTATTTTAACATAAGCATGATGAGCGTGTGTGAGATATAAATGGAATGATTGCATAACTACTGTGTATGACATCAAAAGGTGTGTGAAAGAAGGAAGTTACACTAAACTCTAACGTATGACACTATAAGGGGTTTGTGTAGCTATTTCAGTGCCTGAATCAGGTACAGATGTGTTGCATTCCATCTTTTGGGCGACCAGTGTGACCAGGAGATAGAATAGGGACTTTCACAATTTAATTTATTTTGAACAAAGGCCATAGAAAGCTGAAGTTTGTTTGTGGTGATACTTTTGTGAGACCTTCCAATTGGACATGGTTTGTATAGGTCTGTCTGGAATACAGTGAAATATTATTACACTGCGGAGTAAGAACTCCACTGTCTGATAGCCTAGTAATTGTGTGGACATATAGTTAGACGGGAGTCAGTTCTTGATGGTATTAAGTATACAAGAAGGTGGAACCCGGAAAGTTATCACCAGTATGGCTAAACGTGTGCATTAATTGAATGTGCTAAGTATGTTGAATTGTGATTCAGTCACTGTACTACAAAGGATTGTGCTCTACAAAAAAAGTGCAATTTACTTTCAAATATGTTTGCTGTTATTATACTGTTAATAGCTACATGTGGTATTACCTCAAGAATGAGTGAATGAACCTTGCGTGATGTATGTATGTTTAAATGTGGAAGTGACCAAGGCTGGGACTATATATCTGAGAATTAAAAAAAAACAAACATTAGACTAAACCTCGTGCCTCACTCCATTGACTGAGGTTGCCACAAACATTCCCTAAAGTGTGAGAGCGTCCATAAGGGTCCGTTGGTGCTATACTAGTGCCGGAATGTGTAAAGTAATTTACCTGCAGTATAACTTTCAGATTGCATCGCAGGTGGACATGGTCAGGTACTCCATGAGCTCATCGCACGTGGTCATAGTCTAAACCAGTATAAACATCTGTGTGATTGCTTAGAATCGGACCTGTCTCCGTTTCCTATTATTGTCTGCTCACAGTCACTTTATTTCCCTCAGACAATTGGGACTTGATACTCAGAGTAAAAACATAAACTAATCTGACTGGGATTGGATATAGAGATGAGTGACCTATGAGAAGTGTAACATTATGAATTGTCACTAATAATCTACAGCTGAATGAGACCAAGAGGTTCTGTGAGATATTTGAAAAAATGTAATGAGAAAACACAGAATAAACTAGTGTGTCCCCTTACAGGTACGTTCCATAAACATGTTTTGGATAAATTAAGGAATGTTCAGTATTTTGAATAAAAGTTTTTTAAATGTTTCATTTCATCTTCGTGTTATTGAATTCATGGAATCTTGATTTAATTTTTCATTGTAAAAATGTGTTGTCTTTTCTCCCTCTAACCAATTGTCTATTTCCTTCCTAAATTAAATTTCTAATTAAAAAAAACATACAGCAGCTGTTCAACTCAAGCTCCCCTTCTGAATGCCCCCATAAACGTTTAACAGACACAGAGACAATTATTAAAGTAATTCTATCGTTTTAAAATAAGCATTGCCCAATCAATTGTATGTGTGTCCAAAGCACAAAGTAATTTATTTTAGCAGATGTAAATAGTCAACAATTCAATACATTATTATATTATGATAAAGTACAGTACAGCACAGCCAATACCAAAAGTTACATACATACATACCGCTGCAATCGCTGCGCTTCCATGGGTCCCAATGGAACAGTGTATCTGTTAGATAACTGGTCAGAGTAGACTGGGCTAGCAGCTGCAGCTGTGATCGTATATATTCATTCAGTGTTACAGAGAACAATGCAAATGACGTAGCTTGCTTCCATAGGTCCAGACAAAGGGTATCTCCAGGACAAACAGTTTGTCACGGGCACTAGGAGTCTTTACCCAGGGATCACCAGGTGGTAGGCTTACCAGAGCAATGTAGATGGTAATAGTGTACTCTGGTAGCTGGGTGATCACGGAACAGAAGATGGTGGATGATGAGATGCTCAGGAAAGTCTATGACTAGCAACACTGGTAATATGGAGGTAGTAGTACACGAGGAACTGTATGGACAAGGACACGTGAAGGTAGTCAGTGGTCTGCGATAGCAAGTTGTACCACTGCTATAGTGAGGAGGGATGTCCAACAGAAACGAGGAGGTGAGAGAGTCAGCGGTCTGCGGATAGCAAGTTGTACCGCTGTCTGAGTGAAGGAATGGAATCCAAGTGGAGGTATCCGGGGAGTCAGTGGTCTGCGATAGCAAGTTGTACCACTGCTGTGTGAGAGGATACTGGAACAGGTGATACTGGAGACAGGGATCAGTGGTCTGCTACTAGCAAGTTGTACCACTGAATATATATGTGAGGAGGTGCACGGGGAGAGGCTGCAACACAGGATATACACAGGCACCTTATACACAATCCACAGTAACATGCACAATATATATATAAATGACTGAACAGCTCTGCAAATATAGAAAGTCTCTTGAAGTAGTCCAGCACAAGTTAACACAGTCAATGATGGCAATAGACTCAGCGGCTAGCAGGCTCCAGAGGAGAACCAACACAGTCCAGCAAGATATGCAATACACCAGCACAGTCAATGAGAAGTATGCATACCGTGGTTCAGAAGCAGGCAATCAGATAGGAGTGCAGCGATACCTGAGCGGCAGGAGGCCGGCTGGATGAGAAGTCCCTGGATAGATGAGGCAGCGGTCTAGTAGGTGCAGCGCACAGGTAAGTAGACCAACAGGGACACGAATCCACAGGAATCAGCAACACGTGGAACTGGACTCATGGAGGACCCAGGAGAATGGAGATGATCCAGCAGAGGAGTAGTTGATGTGATACGAATCCAATGCTGACAGGAGGGTAGAGACCAGCGGGACACGTGAAGACGTGGAGAGCGGATCAGCAGTAGATGGACGATAGCGCGGTCAGCAGCAGCAGGGCTCTGCGAGTACACGGAGGTAACCAGTAGCAACCAATAGGTATCAGTAGCGATGGAACACGGGAGAGCAGAGTAGACCAGGAGCTGTTGATCACGGAGAGTAGCAGATGACAATGAGAGCAGCAGTCTCGAGGAAACACAGGAGAGCTGAGAAGAGACTGCAGTGCACAGGCCAGCGGATAGGAATCAGCTAACTGTCACGATGATGAACACAGGCGAGTTGCAAGCTGGAGGCTGTAGTGCACAGAGGCAGCGGATAGGAATCAGCTAACAGTCACGATGGTGAACACAGGCGAGTTGCAAGCTGAAGGCTGTAGTGCACGGAGGCAGCGGATAGGAATCAGCTAACAGTCACGATGGTGAACACAGGCAAGTTGCAAGCTGGAGGCTGTAGAGCACGGAGGCAGCGGATAGGAATCAGCTCACAGACTTGATGAGGCACAGGTGAGTGGATGTGAAGGAAAGGCTGGAGTGCACGGAGGCAGCGGATAGGAACCAGCAAACAGTCACAATGAAATATAATAGCGTTGATGTGGTTTAGAGAACTGTAGTGCACGGAGGCAGCGGATAGGACTCAGCAAACGGTCACAATGATATATAAACTGTTGAAATGGTTTGGAAGACTGTAGTGCACGGAGGCAGCGGATAGGAATCAGCAAACAGTCACGATGATACAGTTGATGGTAGAAGTGGTATGGGAACCACAGTAGTAGAAGTGGTTTGGAAACCACAGCGGTAGAAGTGGTTTGGAAACCACAGGAATCAGCAGCGCTGAATACACGAGGAATACAGGAACACCTTCAGAGACTCATGGGGAATGAGACTCCAAGATCAGGCAACGTGGTGTTGACCACAGGTGCTTAATATAGGGAGGTTGCCTGATCTGCCAATTGAGTTAAAGGGACATACACTGAAGTATAGGAAAGGGCTGCGCATGCGCAGACCCTCAGGATGGAGGACGGCCACGGTTCCTAAATGTCCGGGAAGAGGCACTCACCGTACGGTGAGTGACACAGTTCATAGGCTGATTCAATCTAAGGAATCCAAAGGAGGGGGTCGTCTCTCCAGGGGGTCTGCTCCTTTTCATAGCCAGCATCATACAAAAGGTTTATTCCCTAATATCAATAACTAAAGTATGCAATGTGCGATCTCTTCGCCGACTGCACCAGACAGCTGCTGATGATTAGGGCTTCAATATGATATCAGGCATGACAACTTTCATATTACCTAAACCTTTAATAACACTACGATGTACATATAATCACTATATATATATATATATATATATATATATATATATATATACTAATAATAAACCGAATACTATCTGCTCCTGAATTACAGTGTAACAGAACCAATATGAAATTATATAAATAACTAACTGTTGTAATGCGAGTGTGTGCGTGCGTATTTTACCGTGCGAACGCACCATGTCACGTAACACGTGGCGTACGCTTCGCAATACGCACGGCAAACCAATATTAAACCAATATACTTTCGTTCATCCAATTATACGACTTCAACAGTCCACCCTTTGATAGTATAATAAACTATCACCTTAAAGATATTATATGCAGGACCTCAGTACCACGTTTCATTGTTATGTAATACAAATCCCCCTTGGTGTATGTCCACGCTGTTTGTAGATTTAAACAAGTTATCATAAGAGAAAGTCTTAATCCTCTGAACGATTTCTTCTTCTACTATAAACTGTACACTACTGGAGCTTGGAGATAACCTTTTGTATGCCCTTCAAGGGTGCAATAAAACACTTAATACATTATTTGGAAAGGTACAAGGTACAGTAGAATATGTATCAGCTATACAGAATTCTCTACTACAGTTCTTCAAGTTTAACAGGTTCTTCTGTCCAACGCATGTCTTTAAGCTAAGAATACATTTAAACCCTTCATGTTCATCAATAGCATCATCCTATGTCTATCAATAATGTCATATGCAATCTCCTTCAGCTGGCGTTAATATACACACATCCAATAATGTCACCAGTTCTTTTCATCAACACTTGTGGGCGGGCTATTGTCTGTTCGTTCTTCCCAGTCTCTCAATACTCGGATTTAACAGTGATCGGCTTGCAAAGCATTGGGAGACTTCAGACTAAGGGACCTAGGTGTCCTACTTTTTCCCTTAGTGACCTCCCGCCTATAGTTCGGGTACCTCAAGAATACTTAGTGGAAAGAGAACTAATCCTACTTGATATAATCACTGAGGCACGTGTGAGCACGCCCAGCACTTTGGTCTAAAACCTTACCCTCCCAAGAATGATAATCATTCTCAAGGATGCCTGCTCAAGTCCGAATATTACTGGACTGGCATCGCTGGGTGTGTCTCTTTTCTAACCATGGGGTCACCGTACTTACGGACGTAATGCTACTCAGACAATAGCCCCTCGCACTTTCTCCAAGCTCCAAGGTTTCCAAATTTTCCTTTACCCCTGAATTGAATAGAGTAATTGACTGGACTGATTATGCTACTAACTTCTTCCTCCCCAATACCTCCTTATCATTACCTGAACCAGTCTCTGTTACCTGCCAATAATCAAAAGAATTAACCGCCCTGAGAAGAAAATGAAATGAGAGAACACAAAACAGGAAAAACTACAACTTCATGCTGGACAACAGTCTTAGCCTTTGGCTCAGGTGCTACTAACTGCATTCGAGGCCTTCCAGTACAGACTCATGAGTGCCCTTGGACCCTTCTCTGAGTGTTGGCCCCTCTGCAGTGGGTGGAATGGGCACCAGTGTGTCTCTGCTACCCTTGAAGCCGTGATGCTGGTAGCCTACACCTGGTACCTGTCTGTCAAATAACCTAAGCTAAAGAAATTTCTGCTCCACAACTTACTCTCCTGATCCAACATCCTGACAGTTAGTGTGACTTTTCAGGAAACAGTGTTTTGGACGTTCTCGGTTGCTGTCTCACTATTTACCTTCTCTCAAGGTCTAACCTAGCCTCCCAGTTACAATCTCATCTCACGAGGGGTCCAGAACATTTCAAAAATTGACAGGTTAGGAGTCTGCCCAGGAGTGATCTTTTGGTAGCGGGAAAGGACTAGTGGCCGAAGCTGTCAGTCACTTCATTCAAGTTCCAACTCTTATTCTATTCAATTCATTCTACCGAGTACCACTACTTTATGTTCACACTGGTTTATGGCTAATTGAAAGTATGTGATTTGTTACCACTACTCATGCATTATACATCTATTATTAATAACATGAATACCCCTATCATCTATTATAACTCTAGGACTATCACATTAAATAACAAAAGCTTTGAGCATGATACAGTAATACATTAGACACATTTCAATGCACCTCTACCCAGACATTTTTCATTAGTACACCTGTGTATACTTGAGGATCCTGCATGGTGGTAATTGGATGACGTGTATTTGTTTTACCTGGAGGAAAACCCATCAGCAGGAGGGATATGGGATGGCTCTATTGGTCTACCTTGTCCATCTCTCCAGAGTCCACCAGACTCCTCACCACATCTCTTCACCTTCCAGACAGTTTATCCCTCGGGTAACACAAATCTTCCTATATTAACCAATATGTGTATGCGTGCATGTGTGTGTTCACATTTTAAAACTAAAACAATACAACGAAAAACAAAACAAAACATAGATTTGTTAGCTGTCACATAAAACCCTGCTGTCTATTTGACAGCTATGTTCTCCCTGGTGTGACAGCCATGTATTGGTTGTGTGTGTAAGTGTGGACCTTACTAGCAGCTACTTCAGTTGGTAACTGTGTCACTGTATAAAGTCCTCTATGTAGTGTCCTAATCATGTGCTGGTATTGCTATAAAACGATTTCTCAGTCACCTCAACATCGCCCCCTAGACTAGAAAAATGCTGAAGACCAATGTATATCATTCGATTTTCCCTCTGCCAACTCACATGTCATTCTCAGTACCTCATATTCAGCTACTTGACTAAGTGGGAAAGGCAAAGGGGTCTCTTTCTATAACACTTTCTTCAAATATAACAGTATCCAGTACATGCCTGTCTAACAGTGAAAAATATAAAACATGAAAATTCTACATTTTCTAGGGTTTCACATTATGTCGTATCTTGTGGTAAAAATCCTACCCCAACGTTCTATACAGAGATGCATATCTGTATGCTTAACCTCTAGCATTCTTCTGTCCTCCTGTCCTCCCCACCCTTTGTGCATCCATATACAGGCACATTTTTGTACAGGAGGCACGAACCAAAACAAAAAAAACAAAACAGATATGCAATCTATAAAACATGAATCGTATTTCCATAACAGAACCTTTCTGCTTAAAAATCAGCAGTTTCTATACACATGAAAACAAAACCCCTGACTGTTTCTGTAACTCATGTCAATCTAGTGTGTGTATCTCTGAATTTGTCTTATGTGAAAAAAATACAAATATGTTTTAGCCCCATTGTTGAGACTGTATCTGATTTTATCTCTACCAGAGCAGAGAGAGAGAGGTAGAGAGGTAGAGAGAGAGAGAGAGAGAGAGAGAGAGACTAGCGTTTGTGTAAAGAATGGGAAATAGGAAAGCAATGAATGATGGGAATACAAAGGTTTTAATACAAACATACATGTAGAAAGGGGAATTTTACAACAAAATGACAGCTGGATTGGACTCTGACTCTATGGGGAAATGGCTGTATTCATTCCACTGCTCCCCTTAGCTATTTGCTAACTATGACCCCTCCCCATACTTGACTAGGGGGTCTTAACAGTGCAATCCAGTGTCGTCCGTCATTTGTTCGGTATCTCATTGACTACCTACCTTTTCAACGGACTTTTCTAACTTATGATAGAGAAATGTAAAAATTTACTCTTAGTGACTCATATTTTCTCTGAAATACATAAAACGATATTTTGGAGCAAAGTATGTACATACTTTATTGTTGGATAATGATTCTCAGCCAAACAAATTATCATGAGTCACTGCAGCCTAAAACAAAAGAGTGTTCCAATTGTCTATTGTTAATTTGTCTTTCAAGAGTGATTCTTCTATTTCTCTATCTCCCCTTTTGATCACTAAGTCTATACTCCTTTTGTGTCCCCTTTACCTGTGAGAAGAAAAACAAGATAGTTATCTTAAAACAGCAAACAAAACAAACATTTCTATTCTTTGCCATCAGCCAGCGATTTAGGAAAACAAACATTTTACAACATAAATGAACAAACAAAATCAACAAAGATTACCTTTTAAAATCCGTTCCCTGCACACTAATACTTACTACAGTTTAAACCCCACCTGGTTGTAGGACTACAGGTCTGACCTAACCTCCAGGGTTGACTATGGTTCTCCCCCAAGGCATTGGCTGCTATGAGGTGCACAGGAAACTGTTGAGAAGTCTCCGAGACTTGTGTGCGCCGTCTCTGTGGGTGTCTATGTGATTCCCCCTTAGATGGGCCAAGTCTCTTTGCTTTGTGTCCCATTTTCTTAGCCTTGGCTCTAATATTTTCTTTGCAATCTTTCCTCAAATGTCCCATTTTAAGACAGTTAAAACACTTCAAAGATTTCTGTTTCTTTCGTCCCTTATAGTGGTTTTTATAATTCTGAGGTTGTGGATGTAGTTTTTCTAATGCCTGGATACTCAACATCATTAACCTATCACTCTGTGCTTTTTCCTTTTTACATATATTTTTATCATGTTCTATAGCATGCTCTCTAATATCAGTTACCGTGAGACCTCTCCAATTAGGAAAAGAGGTTTGTATCCAGGTCCTTAGATCCTCCCCGAGGCCGTCCATTAGTACTGCTACAGTTACCTCCCTGATTTACCATTATATCCCATATTCCTGTGTACTTAATAATGCCCGCTAGCGCCCTTGAAAAATAATCAGTTGTATTCTCATTACCTTTTTGTTTGATGTTGCATATTTTGCCCCATTCCACAGTCACTGGAAAATATACGGCCAACTCTTTGATTATACGTCCAATATTATGCTGATTGTTATCCTCAGTTAAGGGTTTATTCTTCTCCAAGCTACAACCCTCAATGAACTTCTGTATATCAGTATCGAGAGGAAGACAAGCTCTAAACAGCACTCGCCAATCTTTATTAGTAGGTTCATGTGCATTACCTAAATGTCTAATAAATTTCTGACACTTGGCCAAATCTTTTCTAGGATCAGGGAAATCAGACATAATTGTAAATAGTTCCGTCTTAGTCCATGGAGAATACATTGCTACCTGTTTCATGGGAACTACACCATCTCTTTCCGCTTTCCCATTGGGAACTGCTGTTCTGCGGATAGGATATAAGCCTGCCAAATCACTCTGTTCTGACCTAGTTGCTGGAATCGCTGTTGCAGTATAATGAATGTCTCCCCCTCCGATAGCCTTTTTATTATTCTTACCAATTTCAGCTACTGCCCCTGCTGGTGGAACCATTCCCTTTCCTTGTCTGTATATGTTACTGGCATGGGCAATGGCTGAAATGACTGTGGGTACATCTTCTTCCTTTAAAACATTACTTAAGACATCATACAACTTACTAGTTACAGTTTTCACATTTTTGGTATTGGCTGTACTATCCGCCTTGACCGAATTTGTCGGGGGCGTGTTTGCGCTCAGTTCGCCACGCTTTGCAACGCACACTTCCGGAATGCTTGTTTCCGGTACGCTTACTTCCGCTGAACACGTGTTTTTCACTACACTCACTTCCGCTGTGGGTTCGCTGCTCTGCCACGTGTTACCTTCCATTTGCCACAATTTTAAACAGTCATCATGTTCAATTCTCGTTTTTGTTGATTTAATCAACCGCACTTTATCTCTAACATTATTTAACACCTCTGAGTCAAGAGTACCTATGTTTGGGAAAGGTTTCACACACTCCCGGGTCATCTTGACCCATTTGTCGCAATATGCCGTAGCATACGCACCGTATTTATTATACATAACATATTTTGCCGAACCAACCGGCCATTCATTAGGCAGCACAACAAGAACTATCTCTAGCGTTTGCTTCGTATCCATTGTGAAAACAACCTATTTCTCAACGCTACACAAAAATACTTTTTACCTGTTCTCCTTTCAAACAGAACTTACTAGAGATTTTTTTTATTCATGGACGTTTTCAACAGACACGTCCCCTTAAAGATATCAATGCCCTTCCTAGTTTGAGTACTTTACCACTGTCAGCACCCGATATCAATCAAGAATATCAGTGGTTGCAGTGTATTTCCTCCCACATCTCCCAAGTCGCAATCACGGCTGCACTAAATCAACCATGTGGTCCGATCGCACCGCCTACGGATACTAACTATCGGTAAGCTTTGCGATTAATATTTGGGAATGCCGCGAAAACCTGTTATTTTCGCTTCGAGTATACCTGCCAAGTATACTTTGTGGTGTCTCTTTATCACCTGCTCTTTGTTAGAACAGAACACCACTCACACAAAGGTTTCTTTATATCCTGCTCTGTTTCCAGAACAGAACCTTTGTTGTCAGGTCACCTTTTTTTAACATGCCCCGTCAGACACACCTGAACAAAAGCGCTATCAATTTTAAATAGTTCCACACTGCTCTCCCAATACTCAATCAAGGCCCTGCCATGCGGTCCAACCGCAGATACTCATAGATTTTAGTTATCTGTGAACATCGTGATTAGTATTAGGCACACGTGTAAAAACCTATAGTTGCCTATAGTTACCAGTATACTTTTGCCTTTATGTATACATTCACATACACACATATAACCTTTGTTTTCTGTACAGAAAATAACTTTCACAAAAAATGGCACTATCTTTTCAGAGATTTTCCAACTGCTTACAGTATGCATATAATAGCTATCAAAATGATTGTTCAACCACGTGACAAATCTACCGGAAGTTTGTGTACGCACAGCGGGAAATACACATACGCTCAGCAATGCAATATACTTTAAAACATAAAACAACAATAAAAAGAAACATTTTTCTTTCTTGTCCCTAGATTCTAATTAGCGTTCCTTCAGTCTATGTAACAACGGACATTCGGTTTCGCAACACACAGTGAACCACAGGTCTTAGACGCATTACGTTCTTTCCTGCTTTATGCGACGCGTCCGTCAATCCACCCTTTGTTGAGGAACCGAATATCGTAAGCGTTGCATACCTGCCGGTAACGTAACTCCTAACTCACGAGCCCCAAAATTATTAAAGTAATTCTATTGTTTTAAAATAAGCATTGCCCAATCAATTGTATGTGTGTCCAAAGCACAAAGAAATTTATTTTAGCAGATGTAAATAGTCAACAATTCAATACATTATTATATTATGATAAAGTACAGTACAGCACAGCCAATACCAAAAATTACATACATACATACCGCTGCAATCGCTGCGCTTCCATGGGTCCCAATGGAACAGTGTATCTGTTAGATAACTGGTCAGAGTAGACTGGGCTAGCAGCTGCAGCTGTGATCATATATATTCATTCAGTGTTACAGAGAACAATGCAAATGACGTAGCTTGCTTCCATAGGTCCAGACAAAGGGTATCTCCAGGACAAACAGTTCATAGGCTGATTCAATCTAAGGAATCCAAAGGAGGGGGTCATCTCTCCACGGGGTCTGCTCCTTTTCATAGCCAGCATCATACAAAAGGTTTATTCCCTAATATCAATAACTAAAGTATGCAATGTGCGATCTCTTCGCCGACTGCACCGGACAGCTGCTGATGATTAGGGCTTCAATATGATATCAGGCATGACACTTTTCCTATTACCTAAACCTTTAATAACACTACAATGTACATATAATCACTATATACATATATATATATATATATATATATATATATAGACTAATAATAAACCGAATACTATCTGCTCCTGAATTACAGTGTAACAGAACCAATATGAAATTATATAAATAACTAACTGTTGTAATGCGAGTGTGTGCGTGCGTATTTTACCGTGCGAACGCACCACGTCACGTAACACTTCGCAATACGCACGGCAAACCAATATTAAACCAATATACTTTCGTTCATCCAATTATACAACTTCAACACAGTTTAGTTAGTGACAGTAGGAGAGTTTTGCAGCATCACCCACAGCCCCCCGCTCTGAAGAATTTGAAAGTTTCACAGACAGCAAAATTTTTTTGAGAGGTTTGAAAAGAAGCAGTACTATGCAATGATATTGCATTTTTTATGCAGAAAGACGAGATTAGTAACTAATAAAATATGTTTTTTGTTCTCCTTGTATGACATATTGACAAGTTTATTCTTTTTTTAATATTTTCTATGAAAATTGCATTCTTGTTTATTTGAACAAAACGATGGTTATTACACTCCAGTGGTGATATTTGTGTTCCTGAACATAAATATGTGATAATATTTAATGCGTTAAAATATACTTTTCAAAGTCTAGAATAGAAAATGTTAGAGTAATGGAAGTCTTGCATTTAACATACAATATGCTTTAGCATTGCAGGGAATCATAGGAAAGGAAAGATATGCTCAAGATATATGCGCAGCCAATCAATGGGTCCTTGTGAGAATGATCAGATCTTTTACTGATTCCACAATAACAATTTTAAACACATGTTAAAATGGAGAATTCTCAGTGTTTAACAAATAATAAAGTACTAAAAGGATAATGTTTCTTTGTAAAATATGCCTTTTGATGACCCTATTTATTAATCAACCATATATGATTCTAGAAAACCAAAAAGAAACAGAAGGTCAGGGCAGTATGATGGAGTCGGTGAGGGATGACAGGATGAAGTGGCCCCATGTGTCTGGTGTTGACTGTTGATATGGAGGACCATGTCAATAATTTGCTTGTGAATGGCGCAGCAATACCTTGCTTGATAGACACAGGAGTCGTAGCGTCAATAATATCAAACTCATCTGACCTCATCACGTCCGAATGGTAGGCATTGCATCTAGCAATCTTATCATTCAACGATGCAATGTTTCAATCCCTGCTACTCTATTTCCACTGAGTGATGACACTTTTCAGACTCAGAGGATGGAGAGTGGTAGTGATGAGCATGATTGTCTTTCTATTGTAGCACAATTTTTTTTACCATGCCCCGACCTATACAAAACCCTGATTTAGTTTTATTTGTGTACATTAGTTGCTTGTGGTGAGAGGTTGGAAATCTTGGTCCTCCATATGCTGTATGCACACTAACTGATAACTTGGAAGCCAAGCCTCTGTCTGGACCACACTCAACCCAGTTAGCAGAACTTGTGGCTTTGACAAAGGCTTGTGAACAAGTACACGGTAAAACTGCTAACATTTATACTGACTCCCGTTATCATTCGAAGTCATGCATAATTTTGGGGAGCTATCAAATTTAAGGGATTTCCTCACATTTAACGGTACACCTATTGCACATGCCAAGGTGGTACAGATGCTTTTGAATGCACAACAAAACCTAAACAGGTAACAATCTTTAAATACCAGGCACATACCAGTTGTAAAAATACATTAAAAGAAGAAGTGCTAAAGCTGACAAAGCAGCTAAGCAAACAGCAATGACAAAAATGTATTTGATGTCTGCAACAGATGAACAAATACTGATATCTCTGCAATTAGCCTCTTGTCCACAGGAAATCTTCTCTAGTCAGCAGAAAAGATGTCAATCTGATTCTGAAGATTTGTGGCGAACCAAGAAGGGAAAGCCAGTGGCACCCAGTGTACTTTTATCCATATTGGCACAGGCCTATCATGGTCTTACCTATGCCTCTAAAAATGCAATGACTGATTTGGTCAGACTCTACTGGCATGCCCCAGGGTTCACTAACATACCTTTACACCTTCTTGCTACAGAAGGACAGTTTCAGGTGGTACAGATTGATTTCATTCAGCTTCCAAAAGTGAGACAACTACAGTATGTATTGGTATGTGAAGACTTATTAATAAAATAGTACAAGAATTAGTATATAGATATGGATTGCCCAAAAATAGTATCATCAAAAAGACACAGTTCACAGGTAGTGTGTTTAGGGAGATGTGTCACATCAGACAGCAAATACCCACGCCATACCACCCTCGGTCCAGTGACAAGGTTGAAATGTATAACCATAAAAATCTAATTACAGAAGCATATGAAGCAGATGGGTCTACCTTGGCCTGAAGCCCTGCCCCTGGTCCTCAATTGAATACGGACTATGCCAAAAGGACCATTGCACATCATCATCAAGTATATATAAAGTGCCACTAACTCCGCAGTGCTGTACATAGAACTCACTCACATCAGTCCCTGCCCCATTGAAGCTTAGTCTAAATCCCCTAACATATACATACACAGACTGCGAGTGACTAAGGTCAATTTAATATCAGCCAATTAACATTCTAGTATGTTTTTGGAGTATGGAAGGAAACCGGAGCACCCGGAGGAAACCCACACAAACATGGGGAGAACATGAAAACTCCACACAGATGATGCCAAATAAGGCCATGGTCGGAAATCAAATTCATGACCCCATCTCTGTGAGGCAGAAGTGTTAACCACTAAGCCACCATGCTGCATATCTCACCATTTGAGATTTTGTTTGAAAGACTACCAAATCTCATGTTTACTCCTGCACCTGACCTCAGCACAGTCCAAGATAACACTGTTAAATAAACCTGCCCTTCTGGGCTAATATGGGCAGGTGTGTGCTTCAGCCATTCTCGCCAGTTATACCTAAGTGCCTCATCCCAAGAAACATAAATGGCTGATAATATATTTATTAGAATTTCAGACCTATTTAAAAACTTAATTGCATGTACAAAAGTGTATATATATATATATATATATATATATATATATATATATGTGTGTGTGTGTGTGTGTGTATGTGTGTGTGTGTACATGTGTACACTTCTGTTGAAACGCACGGGAACAGCATCTTGCCTTCTACTTCAGTTGCAATGTCAGGATGGTAAAGTGTTTGATAATATGAATATTTCACATAGTTTCTTGTGACCCTAAACACTAGCTAAAGAGAAAACAGCTCTCTAACCAACGGCCAGCTTCTCTAGCATCGGTCACAGTGAAATAAACAGGTTTTTCTACCTTACAATCCTCTCACAGCCCTAGCTTGATGGGCAGGGCACACCCACCTTCCCTTTAAAATGGGGTTCTCATCAGCTGTTCTTTTACACCCTGTCAGTCTACTGTGGGAAAATACACTTCATACAATGTAAGTTGAACCAGACATTAAACTATAATTTTGTCGCACATATGTTTTCCACCTGTTTGTCTTTAAACTAGGCACATGGCAGCAGCTGGCAGTCTGCATGTAAAGACTAGAGACCAGTAAGATGTGTGAGAAGGTGAAAGTTTAAAGTGACTTTTCATGTCTCTGTACGGTGCTTTTGCGCATTGCAACTGATATCTAGGGAAACTAGGACTAGCCACTGGTAGATTGCCTAGTGTGATCCTGACGTTTGCTGTTTGAAGTATATGATGTTTATAGTGATTTAACAATAAACATATCATTTGACTCAACAGGAAGCAGTGTGTAACTGATGTCTGCGGGGTGCTTGTGACACAAAAGGGTACTTGTGCCACAATATATAGACACTGATTAGTCACAACATTTAATAACTGAGAAGTGAAGTGAATAACATTGATTATCTCATTACAATGGCACCTGTCAATGGGTAGGATATATTAGGCAGCAAATGAACATCGAGTTCTTGAAGTCAATGTGTGCGAAGCAGGAAAAATGGACAAACATAAGGATCTGAGCGACATAACGCCCGACATTCAGTGAGAAGTACCAGGAGAGAGGAGGTTGCTGGGTCAAGGATGCCGCCGGGTTGGTAAGAAGACAGAAGAAACAACAGAAGAAATAGAAGAAAGGAGGCCAAGTATTGTAAGTAAAGAAACGGAAGGGAAATAGTGATAGAAAACAGCAATGGAGGGGCAAAAGAATGAAGGTGGGGGCAGAGTGAGGATGAAGAGGGACAGAGTGAGGATTAAGGAGGGCACAAAGTCAGTATGAAGTAGGGCACAGAGTGTAGATGAAGGAGAATACAGAGTGTGGATGAAACAGGGCACAGAGTGTGTGGATGAAAGAGGGCACAGAGTGTATGGATGAAGGCGGTCACTGAGCGTGAATAAAGGAGTGTACAGAGTGTGTGGATGAAGAAGGGCACAGAGTATGGATGAAAGAGGGCACAGAGTGTGGATAAAAGAGGGCACAGAGTGTATGGATGAAGGCGGTCACTGAGCGTGGATAAAGGAGTGCACAGAGTGTGTGGATGAAGGAGGGCGCAGAGTGTGTGGATAAAGGAGGGTACAGAGTGTGTGGATGACGGGGGCACAGAGTGTGTGGATAAAGGAGGGCACAGAGTGTGTGGATGACGGGGGCACAGAGTGTGTGGATGAAGGGGGCACACAGTGTGTATGAAGGAGGGCGCAGAGTGTGTGGATGACGGGGGCACAGAGTGTGTGGATGAAGGGGGCACACAGTGTGGATGAAGGGGAACACAGAGTGTGGATGAAACAGGGCACAGAGTGTGTGGATGAAGGGGCACAGAGTGTCTGGATAAAGGGGCACAGAGTGTGTGGATAAAGGAGGGCACAGAGTGTGTGGATGAAGTGGCACAGAATGTGTGGATGAAGGGGGCACAAAGTGTGTGAATGAAAGGGGCACAGAGTGTGAAGATGAAGGGGCACAGTGTGATCATGAAGGGGCACAGTGTGATGATTTTTGTCCAAATATTAGCTGTAAATTAGTCTTTGACAGTAATATAATTGAAACAAATATATAAAATTATTCTTTCCCCTTAGATTTATGTGTATTATTTTTGCAAACAGCTTACTAAATATTTCTGTCCTGACCTAAATACTTATTACGTTATTTTGACCAAACTACTGATAAAACGGGACTGCTCTGTAATTATTTTGGAGGGGTGCCTAGAAAAGATTATGGAGACTCTAAGGGTTCCACAAACTGAAAAAGTTTGGGAACCACTGGGCTGGGTGACTGGTACAGAGTATCTCCAAACCTGCAGGTCTTGG
The DNA here is from genome assembly GCF_038048845.1 of Mixophyes fleayi. Classification (NCBI taxonomy): domain Eukaryota; kingdom Metazoa; phylum Chordata; class Amphibia; order Anura; family Limnodynastidae; genus Mixophyes; species Mixophyes fleayi. The sequence continues at coordinate 12,480,910 of NC_134403.1, forward strand.
GGTGTTCCCGGTTACACATTGATAAATGTAATAAGACAAGTACACTCTGGTGGGTATTAAGTGTTACTGTTTATTCATAAAGGTGCTCAAAATCAATGAGAGGAGGGTAGAACACAGGAATATTTCATGGGGTGAAGTTTGCAAGTATGAAAATAGGGGTAGGAGATTTTTTGGGGGAACAGTATAGGTTATTTTTGTAGCACACAGCTTACACTTGGGAAAGCAAATACAGCTTTGGACTCACTGTGCGCCTCAATTTGTGCACATATGCCCAGATTTTAGCTGTGGAACATAGCTTTGTAGGGAAAGAGGTTCATAATGACAGAATCGCAGCAGTTTGCACAGGTGGAGAGGAACAGTTGATTGGAGTTGGGCTGAATGAAGGAATCACTAACTGTGACAGAATGGGCTTACTCTGCCAACCTAGACAAACGAACAGATAAATTGCAGACAAGCGCCAATCCAGAGATAAAATCAATAATGCAAGAAAAAAGCACAATGATCAAAATGTAGTGGTAAAAAAGTCCAAAGTCCTACGTTCCAAAAGACAAAGGAATGAATCTTCTAGAAGAGTCCCAATAGCTTCAATGTTCCTCGTAGATCAAACATGAAAAATAAAAAGAAAACAACCAAAAAATAGTGCAGTCTGTAGATATATCAAGATGGCAAAGGGAAAACCCTAGATAATCCGTGCACTCATACAGGAACAGAAACACCACGTGAAGTCAAGGGTTACACTTAACCCCTAAGGGGTATACACTCACCAAATGGTATAAATATTCAAGCCTGTAATGTAGCCGTCACTCCTCATATGAAAAAATCTTCTACCGTGGAGTCCCACTCAATCAAAGAGGAACCCAAAAGAAGAAACAACACTCCATAGTGTAAAAATGTATATAAAAATTTATTCACAAAATACAGCAAAATATACAAGGTCAGATAAGGTCTGAAAGTAGGGAATAGATGGACCCTTACCGTCCTCAGGATGGCAAAAAACGTGTCATAAGGTGGAAAAAACAGCGAGCAGTACCCGGGTAACTCTCACTATCGATCTCTGTTCTGCCTAAAAAGCACACCAAAGACCGGCACAGGAACAGATCCCCACTACAGGCGTCTGATGTCACGCTTCTCCCATCAGCCAACGTGTTTCGGCTCATCTAGAGCCTTTGTCAAGGCAAATACACGGGTTGAAAAGTCCATGCTCCTTAAATAGTTAGAGTAACCGGATGTTGACATATCGGTCACAAGGAATAACAGCATGAAAAAAAAAGATCATAATCGTCATCCAAAATTATTAAAAAAGAAAACAGCAACCTCCCTAAAATTAATATCTATAGATACAGTTAATAAATAAATAATAAAATATCAATAATAATAAATAAATAAAATAAAATATACCCTTCAGGGATCTCCCATCCACAAACACAGCCTGAGATACTCCTGCTTAGCTTCCTAAATGGCATCTACATACATCATATTCAACCAAATCAGCCTACAATAATGTAGCATATCCAAATATCAGTTATTGTTTAAATATAAATTATTGCTTGAATACACATCATATTTTACCAAAAAAGCATCTAATAATCCAACATATATAAATGAAAATTATTCATCTGTGAGAAACCACTTTAGTTTGAACTCATGGTTTAGACCTTCTGGAGCAAGTGTCCCCAGATTTTAAATCCATCTCATCTCGCATTTAGCGAGAGCAATAGAAGTATTTTTCTGTCTCCAATTCCCTTCTATCTTATCTATGGCTAGAAAATTCTTTAAGCTATTCACCATACACTTATGATGGCTCTTAAAGTGGGAGGGCACAGAATGATTATCGTAACCCTTTTTAATGTTGCGTAGATGCTCCGACAGTCTAACCTTAAATGGCCGAGAGGTACGTCCAAAGTAAAAGAGCCCACACTTGCATTCCAAAAGGTAAACAACATTGGGAGTATTACAACTCAAAAAAGATTTGATAGAATATTTACGACCTTTCACTTCAAAGCCAGAGACTTTACTTTTCTGATCCGAAAAGGTGGCTCTACATGCCGCACAAAGTCCGCATCTAAAAAAATCCGTTAGAGGCAACGCCTGACCTTTTTACATCCATAAGGGCGCTTCGGACCAGATTATCCTTAAGGTTCGAGGCACGTCTATAAACAAACCTAGGGCAATCTGGAATCACATCTATCAAAGCTGGATCCTTTTTTAGAATGTTCCAATATTTACTAATCACTCTCTCTATCTGTCTATATTGAGAGTTGTAATGTGTAACAAATGCTATTTTATTCTCCTTTGGCTTACAAACATCAGGGCGTACCTTCAATAATTGATTCCTATCCTTTTCATTAGCGGATTCTATAGCTTTATTCAGTAATTCCTCTCTATAGCCTTTACTTAGAAACTGTTTCTTCATCCCCATAAACTGTTCTTCTAATACTTTCGGATCTGAACAATTTCTTTTGAGCCGTAAAAATTGTCCCTTATGCTTATTTTCTAACCATCTGTAATGATGGCCACTAGTAGACAAAATATAAGAGTTGGAATCAGTAGGCTTCCTATATGTTTTTGTACGTAACTGATTATCCTCAATATAAATACTAAGATCTAAAAAATTTACCTCCTCTGAACTAATATTGAATGTAAATTCAACATTGATCTTATTCATATTGAGCTCATCACAAAAAAGATTCAAGCTAGCAGAATTTCCGCTCCAAATAAAAAAGACGTCACCTGGTTTGCTCCAAGCACGCCATCCTGCCAAATGGCAAGTTCCTCCCAAAATGACAAAAATAAATTGGCATAACTAGGAGCGAACCTGGTGCCCATAGCAGTCCCATTGCGCTGAATATAAAAATGCCCCTCAAAATAAAAATAGTTATTAATTAAAATGAAAAACATACTTTCCAATATAAGTTCCTTAATAGAGGAATATTGCTCTTCTCCATCTAAAAAGTGTTTAATGGCTCTAAGGCCATCCTCATGTGCAATCACAGTATACAGGGACTTAATGTCTGCAGTGACAAGGAACCAGCCTTCTTGCCACTCAAAAGTTTCCAACTTCCTGAGAACATCCCCTGTATCTTTAAGATAAGAGGGGTTTTTTATTACTAAGGGTTGTAAATAATGATCCACCCAGAGGGATAGATTAGATGACAAAGATTTAATCCCAGCCACAATAGGACGTCCTGGGGGGTTTTGGGCATCTTTATGTACTTTGGGTAGGACATATAACACTGGAGTCACAGGATGGGTTATAGTAAGAAACCCTATAGTATCAGCATCTAAAATACCCTCCTCTCTGTATCTCTCAAACGTGTTATTAAGTTCCAATTTTATTCTGTCTGTGGGATCTTTTTTCAAAATCTTATAGGTGTTCTCATCTCCTAATTGTCTAAAGATTTCAGCGGTATACTTCTCCCTATCCATAAGAACAATGCCACCTCCCTTGTCAGCAGGCTCGATTATCAAAGAGGAGTCGTCCTTAAGGGATTGCAGAGCATCTCTATCTCTTCTGGTTAAATTTGATTTAGGATTTTTTCCCACAATAGATTTCAAGTCCCTTTGGACCCTCTTTCTGAAGCAATCAATAAAACAACCTCTGTTGAATGTTGGATTAAATATAGATTTTTTCCTAAAAGGAGTCTGGTTACAGGAAGAGCCCATTGTCTCAATGGGGGTGGATATCTCAGATTTACCATTAAAAAACTTTTTTAAAGAATAACTCTCATGAACTTTTGTAGGTCTATAAACAACTGAAAATGATCTATCTGATGGCTTGGGGCAAATTTAAGACCTTTAAGTAATACCTTCCTTTCATCATTGGTAAGGACATGATTACTAAGATAGAACATCTTCATCTCTTGATCTTTCCCAAAAGTGCCATCCACCAAAGGATCTATTCTCTTCTTTTTGAAATTATTAAGTCTGCTTCTGTTAGGTTGAATAATCCCACCTCTTTTATCCCTTTTTCTTTTCTTTTTCTTTTTGCTTATATTGGGAGTATTTATAATGCCTCCTATCAATTCCTGCCCTTGGGGTTCCTCCTCCGATCTAAAAAATCCCTGCTAGTACTGGGAAATGTGTACTCATCCTCCAAAATACTAAATGGATTTTTATGGAAAAAAGAAGAAGGACGAGTGTCCATCAGAGGCATCCTCCTATCTTCTTAATCCAAAATCATTGCCCTCATCAAAAAAAACTCGATTTATTCCGAGGGGATCTCTAATAGGGATATTTCCCCCTATGGACTTTATTCCAACCCTCTCTCCCATAGTAGGGATCATTATTTTTATAACCCCTATTAAAAGGACTATAATTTCTAGGCCGAGAATAATGTCTAGAACGATATCCATCTCGTCCAGAGGGGTCTCTTCTATATCTATATTGATCTCTGACTCTATTATTATTTCTAGAAAAACCCTGTGTGCCATCCACATATGGGGATACTTGATCAATTTTAAACCTAAATCTCCTATTCAAGCTCTCCACGTTAGAAGATTTTTTCATATGAGGAGTGACGGCTACATTACAGGCTTGAATATTTATACCATTTGGTGAGTGTGTACCCCTTAGGGGTTAAGTGTAACCGTTGACTTCACGTGGTGTTCCTGTTCCTGTATGAGTGCACGGATTATCTAGGGTTTTCCCTTTGCCATCTTGATACATCTACAGACTGCACTGTTTTTTGGTTGTTTTCTTTTTATTTTTCATGTTTGATCTACGAGGAACATTGAAGCTATTGGGACTCTTCTAGAAGATTCATTCCTTTGTCTTATGGAACGTAGGACTTTGGACTTTTTTACCACTACATTTTGATCATTGTGCTTTTTTCTTGCATTATTGATTTTATCTCTGGATTGGCGCTTGTCTGCAATTTATCTGTTCGTTTGTCTACATTGTATAGGGCTTGGTGTTACCCATTTTTTTGCTATAAGCTGCCTCTCAGTTTGTTACATTTGGTACGCCTGTGACTTAGTCATCTTTTAATTTTTTGGTTTAACTTACTCTGCACACCTGTCTTTTCTCTCGACAATATATTTGGGTTTCCCTACAGTCAGTAACATGCTGGTACTGACTACTTCTACTGTTATTCTTGGACATCAGACACTGATTGTCTGCAAGCACAACTAAACACTAGGGGATAAAAAGTGGAAATGTTGCCTATAACAACCAATCAGATTCTAGCTGTCATTTTGTAGAGTATACTAAATAAATGATAACTAAAATCTGATTGGTTGCTATAGGCAACATCTCCACCTTTTCAAACCCGCAGCTTTATAAATTTACCCATCGGTGTCGGCGAATAGTCTCTGAAACCAACATGGTCCTTCACTGGCACCTGGAACTGGTTACTACTGGGTGTAGAATGTAGCTGCTAAAGCATCTCTTTGCTGATGGATGACTGGTTCCTACTGACAACTTACTTTAAATCAGAACTGTGGGAATCAGGAAGAGCCAGGGAACCGATTTTGAGTTTAATCCATTATCTGTAGGTCACAGGATACAGCCAGTAATAGGCACCATGCAGAATGGTGTTTATTTGCTCAAAAGGAGCCCTGACAAGAGCTGTTGCACACACCTCTATGGTTGGAATGATCACCTCTGAAGTACAATGATAGTACATATGCACTATAAAGTTTCAACTACCCATTTTTGTTTGCATAGTTTATACACACAGTGAGGGTTGGGGGGTGGGGATAATCCACTATCCTCTTCCACAGATACCATTAAATCTGCACTGGGATATTAATATTAATTAATGTATCTGAGTGTAGCACAAAAGTCAATGCATTTTCTGAAATTCGATTTAAACAGCAATCTTTGATTGCCCAAATTACCAACCAAATCCTTATGAAAATAGTTTCTTTATCTCTCTGACTACATTGGATATAAAAGAGAAAAACCTCCTGCTGACAAAGGTAACACTGGCCTCAGAAACACTGCTAAATTAAAATGGGATTTCCTGTCTACAAAACACAAAAATACTTGTAACAAAAATACACCCACAATAATATCAAACACATATATAAAAAATAAATGTATACAATAAGTTATTACTTCCTTTTAATGTCCGGTGCTGGAGAGCTGGACATTAACTTCTCTGATGCTATAGGACCACATATTCACATTACCTTTCTATATATAAAGCACCTATTCTATTAAACATATTTATACAGTTTTACATTTGGAGAAAAATAGAATTTAAATGAAAAAGAAAAGGAGCTTCTAACATGCTAAGTGTTTGGTTTTAAACCACTTAACGGCTAATGGTAGCTTTGGTTGAATGAATGGAGTCTCTTCTTTTGACTCTTAACAGATATTGTCTGCTGATTTATTTGTTCACCAGACAATCTACCCTGAATATACACTGAACTCAGGGGTGCAGTGAGTAATTCATTTTGACCTGCCCCCACCCAAAGGCTGCATGAGCAACCTAGGTGAGGTGTGACCACATGAAGTGATAATAAGCTATTGGTTCATGTAGTCACTTTGCTCATCCTTTAATATAGCTAAGCTGGGTCACAGCGGGGGCTGTAGCCCTTTCTGCACACACCAGAAGATGCCAGGTCCAGGCCCCCAATGGACGTCCGGGTACTTTGTATTTGACATAGGAAAATTTGCATGTAAAGAGAAGAAAATATAAAAAGTATTGGATTCAATATTTTGAGAAGAGCTTCAGCTTGTCCTACAAAGCCAATATTTTTCCTAGTGGTTGGATAACCAGCTGCAATTACATACTCATAATTGGCCTTGAAAAGAACAGCTATTATGGCTCACGTCTCACTGCAGAGAGCTTCAGTAACAGAAGAGGAGGACCAGTGACTAAGTCTACCTTCAGCTCTTCTAAATGGTATGGGATCGTATCTGACTGTATATGGTAATTATTCTGATTTTTCCACTATAAGAATTGCAGTATTAATAACTTTGCACAATGTGCGCTGCACGTTTGCCAAAAAAGATTATTTATTGAGAATCAGTATAATAACAAAGTCTGGTGATGGGGGCCCTACCTCTTATGATGTGGGGCTTTTGAATAGGAAAAAATAATCCCCATCCATGGTCATTACTGACCCCTACAGAATGTGACATTGGGCAACAGTAATGTGAAAAATAATTCCCCACTTAACTGTCTGACTTTATGTGCTGTGAGGCCAATAGAGGCCACTAAAATAGCAAAAAAACAGCTTGAATAGGGGGATATTTTTTTCTTGTCCCATATTCTGAATTTTGGAGTCGCAAAATTTGTAAAACATCTATGTTTTTGGTTGAAACAGTTGATGATTTAGTAAATATACTTTTAATTTTCCCCTTTGGGGTTGAATGGGGGAGGGGAATATGATGATAACAGGCCTATTGCAAGGAGTAAGCATAACAGTTTCATCTTGTTTTAATAACTTATATCATTATTATTTCTCATCTATGTAACATATCTTCCTAATTCACTCAAATTTCACTTTACAAACAATGATCTTGCTGATGAGCACACATTTGTCATATGTTTACCAAGTACTTCATCTCTAATACCATAAATTAATGGACTGATAACTCTGGGAAGACACATTAACAGGAAGAAATTAAGTATTGGCATATAGAGAAAATATGGTGTTAAATATCTGTCAGTATATGAAGAAGTGAAAGACAACATACATAAGATGAGCTGAAACGCGTGGAGCAGGACAGTTTTTCCAGCCTTAGAAGCAGATGTTTCAGAACCAATCCTCCGAGCAACCAGCATAACTTTCAGGTATGTGTAGGCAATTATCAGTCCAACAATGGTAAAGCTAATTATGATGGTTATTGTTCTTATAACTACTTGTATTTCATCCGCTATCAATAATGCCCAGTTGCAGGAGATATGGATTGAAAAGACACGTTTATCTACAAAGGAGCAAAATGCAATAAAATCTGCAAGCTGTGGAATGAATCCCACTGTCCACATGATTGCAATGGCAGCACTAGATCTCTGTGCAGTGCACAATTCTGCATGCCTTAATGGGTGGCAAATGGCTACATAGCGTTCCAGAGACATGACCGCCAAATTGTAAGGAGTAATCCTAAATGCACAGGTAGAGAAGCTGACAATTGTATAGCAGACTGATAAAGGCATGTACAAAAAGTATGCAGTAGTGGTAAAGAGAAAAAATGATATAGCTAGAAATGCTAAATCATTAACAAGCATGTGGATAAACAGTATATAGCGAGGGTTCTCTCGGACATGAGGAACTGTGAAGAAGGCTTTCAGTATAACAGCCATGAAGTACAAGAAGATGCAGAACAAGGGGAGGATCAGTATGAAAAAAGACACCCTTTGTAAAGTGTAATTGGGGTATCTAGTCATGTTGTTGTTGAGCTGGGTAGAGTTAACCATTAGTTTGAGTCCAAATCGCCTTTTCTTCTCTATTGAAGGTAGAAAAAGGAAAAAATACTTATTAAAAGGGCATTTCTCATAAACTTGCTGCCTTCTCTTGGACAAATAAGCGTATCATAAAGTTGTACTTAAACTATCTATAAATTTCAGCTAACATGTCTGAGTATGAGTTTGAAATGATAACAGTCTTGGCTCTTTCCTTCTCCTCCCTTTCCTATTCATTGCAATATGCTTTGTGAGGAAGCCATCACTACTGAAAGTTTTACTTTGTTACTACAATGTTGAAGTTTAGCACAAAACAGTTAACCCTTAGTGCTGCAGAAAACTATTATAATATTTTTATAGGATGAGATAAATATGACAAAACGCAGCATTTGTGAATTCGGCAAAAGTGTTGAAATGAATCAATGTATAATAGTACCAACGTGTACTTTGCACTGAACCTTATTTTACTGAAATACTTAAAATATTGGTTCCAGAAGTTCCTTTTTCAACTAATTTATTTTATTTACAGTTATAATCCTAATTAAAGCAACATTAAACAACGGCTCCACTTATGAAATAATCCCCTATGTATGAGCTGTCTGTGATTCTAATAACAGGACTAAGAAATTAGTCAGCAGATTCTGAGCTACAGTGAGTTGAAGTGTTTCTATCATTTATATATATATATATATATATATATATATATATATATATATATAAGATTGAAGGTAAATTTTAACAGACATGTAAATTCAAGTTTCATAAAGTAAAGGAAACAAACTGCTCCAGAGATCTTAAAATAATTTATTAACAGTTAGTTTATATAGTGCCTCTATATTGCAAAATAGTTTATAAAGAATAGTTAAACATTAACATCATTCCTTGTCCTAGTGGAGCTTACAATCTATATTTCCTACCACACACTAGGGTTACTTTAGACAGTGACCAATTACCTATAATTATGTTTCTGGATTGTGGGAGGTAACCATACAAACACAGGGGAGAACATACAAACCCCAAACAAATAGGGCCCAGGTTATGACCTCCTGAGCTATGAGACAGTATTGTGTTAGAATACTGGAAACCCGAAATAAATGGTGACCATATAAAAAACACTCCATAAGAATCATAGGAAAACTATATGAGAATACGCATACAATTTAAAGATTTATCTATCTATCAGTCCTGGCTGCTAAACATCTGAGAAATAGCATTGGAACTGTGATTTGTATAAATAATTAACCAGCTGTGATGAATGCCAGTTGAAGAAAAAGTCTGTGGGCTAGATTTACTAACAGGCCTGAAGCCGCCATGCATCGCCGCGGTTTTCCGGCGGGTTTGCATTGCAAACAGCAGGATTTACTAATGGGCGCATTTCATGTTCAATTTGAAACCGCCGGCGATGTCACGGCGGCATGTAATGCTCAAAGCCGCCGGCGGCTTTGAATAGAACATGGCGCTTTTGCTTTAAATGACGGCGCTTTCGTGTGAAGGCGTATTTTTTGAAAATTACACCTGTCTCATGGCCTGTTACTATTGGCTATTTTCAAAGTCAGGAGATTTGACATCACAAGCCCTATATAAACCACTGGCCTGACACTTTTTCTTTGATAGGCTTTTGAGGAGTTTTGTGAGAGGAGTTTGGAGGATTGTGGTTTGGTGACAGTTGGTGAGAGTTGGAGTTTGGTGGAGCGATATCTGATTGAAGTGTGAGTAGTCCTGTGGTATTTTTCTGTTTTGTACATTTATTTTCTGTCTTGTATTTTTTGTATTTGACTTGTCCTTTGTCTGTGTTACTTGTGTGTGACTGTGTTGAGAGTGTGTCTGTAGTTAATGTAGTTTGTCCTTTGTGTTTGTAAGTCTTTCTGTGTTTTGTGTGGTTAACATTTATTTGTGAACATGTCCAGAGAGAGGAGGGGAGCAGAGGCTGAGGAGAAGGAGATGGAGGTTGAGGGGGCAGAGGAGGGAGAGGAAGAGTTTGAGGAGACAGGACAGGGCAGGAAGACAAAATCAGGGAGAAATGTCAGATTCTCCCATGATGAAAATTGTGTGCTGGTGCACAATATCATTCCATGCTATGAGGTCATCTTAGGCAACCTTGCAGCCCGGACTCCGCTAAGGCGGCGCCACCAATTGTGGGCTAGAGTGTGCGATGCCGTTAATGTGGTGGGCCCACTAAAGAGGACAGTGGTGCACTGCCGCAAGCGGTTTTCCGATATTAAAAGGAGGCTGAAAGAGAAGATGGCCCAGGAAAAGAGGGCAACAAGGCGCACGGGTGGTGGCCCCCCTCTTCGTATTGAGTACACAACGTACAAGGAGGAGCTGCGCCAGATAATGCCGGCAGAGATTGTCGAGGGGATAAACGTGCAAGACACGGATTCGCCCTCTTTTGGCCAAGTAGTTGGTGAGTTATTTGTTTTTTTTTCCCTAACAGTATTTAAAATGCTTTTTTTCTTTTTTTAAATGCTTTTTTCTTTTTTTAAATGCTTTTTTATTTTTAAAAGTGACTTTTTAATTTTTCAAGTGTATTTTTTACTCTATTAGTTTGTAAAGGATTTTTTAAAAAAAAAAACCTGTTTTTTTATTTGCAAACACATTTTTGAAATAAACTGTATATTTTTAAATTGTTTTTTGCTGCAAATACATTGTATGCTTTTTCTAATCCATCCAGATTCGCCAGGACCGCAGTTCAGTCCCAGTCCGAGACCTACACCTCCACCTTCAGTGAGAGATTCGGGCACAGACGAGCAAGCAGGTGCGTGATTTCTGTTTAGGAGAGAAATAATGGAGTTAATTGATTTTCTGTGCAAATGTTGCTGTCAATGTTATTATTATTTTTTGTTTATGGTTTGCAATGAGAACTTAGGGCTACATTTACTAAACTGAGATGTTGCCTATAGCAACCAATCAGAATATACCTTTACTTTATTTATTGCATTCAACAAAATGACAGCTAAAATCTGATTGGTTGCTATAGGCAACATCTTCACTTTTGCAACCATGCAGTTTAGTCAAAATACCCCAGCATGTACTACACAGAGGGAGTACTAAAATAGTATTAGTTTACCCCAAAGCACGGTCTAGCAGCATTTGGCTGACTAAATCCTCATATTTGTAGGTTAAAAATACTTTGCTTTTTTACCCCCCTCAGCCATACATAGTCCAAATGATAATGTGTATTCAAAAGATAAAGAGTGCATCCTGAAGCAGGTTGCATAGGCCAAGAAATCAGGAATGCAAACATTGTGAAAGAATCTGTAGTTGCAAAAGATTATTCTTTCCTATCCAGTGTTCAGAATGCAATATACAAACATATTATATCCTATATACTTACCGTCATTTTTCATACACAGGGCCCTCTTCATACCAGGCACCTCACCCGGAGTCCCTGGAAATGTCCCCTGAGCCAGATGATCAAACCATCATCACCCTGGAAACAGTGGATGTCCCTGTGTCTGGCCTCCAGGATGTTTCACCTGGCCCTGCTGAACAACCAGCACACCAGCAACCTGCACCTCCAAGTATGGACCCAGCCCAAGAAATGGCGCTGTCTATTGGTGCTTTCCAGCAGCAGCAAACAATGTTCATGGAGAGCCAAACTCGCCACATGTCCCAAATTGCGGCCCAGTTGAGACGGTTACATCGCACAAATAGCCAGATACCTGCTGCAATCAACCGTCTGGCTAATGCATGGGAACAATCAAATGTGCAGATGGCACAAATGACTGGGGCTGTGGAGGCCTTACATTCCTCTGTTTGTGAGGGGAATGCTAACGTGACCCGGCTGGCAGGGCAACTACAGCAGGAACTCATTGCCCGCTTGCCTGCACCTTTTTCATCGCCCACCACCAGTACCGTTAGTACGCTAAGCAGATCGGCACAGAGTACTCCTCCAAGGAGAGGTGCTCGCACCAGGGGTGGGCGAGGGAGAGGAGAGAGTGGGGCCACACATAGCGATATGCCAGCAAAAAGGTGTCGCTAGCGCTAAACCATTCTTATTACCTAATGTTTTGTTAAGTTTGTGTAAGCATTATACTTTATTAATTTATTGTGTTCTACTGCAATAAATGCAGTTAAATTTCTATGGTGTCAGTGTTTCTTTTCTGCTAATTAAACAAGAGTATACTGATGTTTTAAAAAACTAGGCACTCAATTCACTTACACATTGACCTCTTACTGTTACTTTCCAGGGATGTTCATATTTACCACATGAGGAGTACACACTATCCTCTTTTTAAAGGTTCCAATGTAGAAAACAATTTAAATTAAAAAAAAACATTGCACTCACATCAAACACATTTTAGAGCAATAAATGTTTTTCCTGGTATGCACTTACATGTAAAGTAGTTTGTAATGAGACGGTCTCTAATCTGCCTTCCGCCCTCTGTGCTCTGCGCATCACAAGATGTGACACGGACCCCTTCTTCTTCACTGTCTACTGCAATAATCGGTGGGGTAAGTTGAGGTATGTGCCTCATTGAATTTGTGCTGTGCAGATGTCTGAGGATGCAGCAGAGGAGTCATCAGCCAGAAACCCATTCTTTATTTAGTAAATTTAGAATTGCTTTTACACTCTGTTAAGGGATTTGTTGCAATATTAAAATAAAAAACAACAAATGTGGAAATCAGTAAATAGATTGCATGGTGGGAAAACACAAGAGAAAAAAAACCCAAAAAAAACCACTGCAATTACAAAACACTGGCCTTTTAACATAAACAATCCCAAAGGAACAAACTTTGTACATGAAATGGCCCTTTCCCTTCTGTTCTGATTGACCAAATACCTGAAACAGCACACTGTTTGAACAATCTCGCCGCTCACAAGCAGCGCTTTCATTTTGGTCTTTTGAATGGCGGTTTTCCGGCGGCTTTATAAACCCCCTAATAGTAAATTCGGCTGTTTGTATGTTGAACATTGTTGAAACCGTCATGGCGCTTTATACAGAGGCGGGTTTGAAAACATCATTTCTGGCCGTTTGGACGGCGGGTTTAGCGTTAGTAAATCCGGCGATGGCTAAACCTCCGCCAAACCTGCCGAAAGTCAGCGGGTTTACAAACACGCCTGTTAGTAAATCTAGCCCTGTGTCTCTGACTGAATATATACCAAACGAAATAGGGAACATGTAGTCAATTATGATAGTTTTGTCATAAATACAACAAATACGAACTTCATTTTACTAAAATATTTTGCCACTCCCTTTCCTGACAGGCACTTATTTATATATATATTAAGATCAAGAAAGCATAACTGATATACTATAATCACATTTTTATAGATTCTCCAATTAAAAAACGTTTTGAATTTCAACTATGCATGTCAGAACACTAGAGACTTTACCCAATTTGTGGCCACATAATAATAAGAATTAATGTGGGATATACAGCAATACTGCTTCAGTAGCACAGATGTATATATGGTACCATTCGTATACAAGAACACATGCAGAATGTCCTTAACTGATGCAATATGTATTTAAACTCCAAAAAAGGAGATATACTAGACTTGTACTGACACAGCAGAACAGGTGTATACAAACAGGAAATAATCTGCCATCTATATACCAACGTGGCAATTCGTGGGATTTGGTGATTAACACAGTAATACATTTACCAGGAATGTATATATTCCTTATTACTGTGGATCTCTTGGTCTATACTGACATATTAAAGTGACATACTCATCAAAGTGATACTTACCTTATACCTCATTTGTGCAAACCACACGTGACTGTATGATCTTCATGTCCATATGATGGAAATACAATACACTTACTTTATATGATCACCATTCATGAATTGTTGGTATTTTCAAGACCCAATCATAAGACATCTGTATAATATAACTACCATAGATAGAGACTCCCAGTATATACTTACGGAACCAAATAAAGTGTATTGATCTTCTGAACATACGTACCCGACCAAGACTCCGAAATTTTAATATTTCGCTTTATAAACATACAGTTTTATTTGCATGACTAATAAATAGTAGTTTTGTAGTGTAGTGTCAATTTATTTATTTGTTCATTTCTATCTACTTTTGTTATCCACAATGAAATGTCCCTTCAACAACACAGGATTTTCTCCATGAGTGTGCCTTTCATATAAGTAGTACTTCTCCTTCTCTTCTATTATATACAATACATTACTACTGGAAGCATCACCTCATACCATCAGACTAACATATTAAATCATGTCTTGAAAATATACATCAATTGTAAAGATGTTTTCTTGTGCGGGAAATGATATATATTACTTGTATTTTGTTATGTAGCAAATGTGGGTAGCTTAATAAAAATAAAAAAAATGTCTCCCGATTTACGCTGCCATTTGTCTTGGAAGATATAGATAGCTGCGACTAAACAATTGTGATATTCTTCTGATGAACCACAAGTTGGGAGGTTGTCTCAGGTGCCCAACAAGTAGATACAGAACAAGAGGAAGAGCTTTTGATCTAAGCAATTCTGAGTACAATGATGAGAGAAAAGTCTAGGAGTGGAAAGGAGGTTTTAGGGCAATAAAGTGTAACAGCTCAGGAGGCAATGTGGCAGAAGAGTTACTCTATGTACAACAGCAAAAGTACATTAAAGGAAACAGTAATTTTAAAACAAGGACAGATTTTTCAATTGCTAAGCCCATTGCAACATTACTTGCATTCCCACCCATACCACTGGAGCAGACAGGGCTTTAATAAATGTGTAGAAAGGTCCAAAGTAACAAAAAACATCAACCAGTGCTCAGATCACAGATAGTGCTCACCTGTAATGCAGTGTCCACAAGAAGCAGGAGTAGTGCGGTGTAGCAGTAACACAGATCATCCATCAATCCGATGATGAATCTTGATGACAGAAATCCTGTTTGCATCACAGGCAAGACTGCAAAGTTGTGGCTTAAATTAGCTGAACTGAGGACAGAGCACAACAAGAGATTTCTTAAAAATAATTGAACTTTTATTAGAACTTGAAGTTAAAGCACGCAGCAACCAATATTTTAGTATCTTGGAGTGAGCCCAAAATTTAGGAGCCAGGCACATTTTAAATTTTTATATGGTGTCTGCTAATAAATAGCTGACTATACATATAGGCCAGAACCTCTCTAACCAAAGCTCACTTATAGACATTACGCCCCATTCAATCTATATCATAATCCATTTATATCTCCGCTCAATCCTCTTCTTCATCTCACTTCTCTTTCCTCCCTCAAGTCTCTTCTCTATGTTCCCTCTCACTCCTCAAACCCATTCTCCTGTCATCATCATCACTCCACATTCATTTTCCTTCTCTATCCTATTGTCTGTCAATCATCATCCTCTCCTCATAATCTCTCTTTGACATAGTACAGGCCCAGTGGGCTCCATCCCAGTTCTCTTTCCCCTCCCACCTTGGGTAATACCATGAGCTGTAGTATTACTATAACACCTTAGAGCAGATGGACCTTTAGAGCTGTTAACCAAGGGGCCATCCTGAAGCACATTGACCTGTGCAGAGGTACCGGTGCCCACCCCCCTCCATGCTGCTTTTATCCTTTACTTTATAAGAGATAATATTTATAAAAATATGTGTTGCTTAATATACATCGGTCATGTTGGAGAGTACGGTGATCTGTGTTTGTAGGTGACATCCAGAGGATAGTAGACAGGTCCTATCACTTACAAATACATTAAGGGTCAATACAGAGAACTTTCATGGGAACTTTTTACCCCAAGAACTATACACAGGACACACAGTCACTCCCTAGGGTTAGAGGAGAGGAAATTTCACAACCAGCAAAGAAAGGGGTTCTTTACAGTAAGGGCAGTCAAGATATGGAATTCATTGCCAGGGAAGCTTGTGATGGCAGATTCAATAGATATGTTTAAGAAAGGGTTAGACAAATTTTTAGCGGAAAAATCTATCCAGGAATACGACCGTTAATTAAAATGAAGGATAGTAGGGTAAAAATAGGACTGCAATATTTGGTCTGGGGGGATTTTCACAATTGAAACAGATTGGCTGTTGCTTAGTCTGGATCAATTTCAAATATAAGTGCAGGATCGCAGGAGATCCAATAGAGGTTGAACTTGATGGACTGGTGTCTTTTTTCAACCTCATCAACTATGTTACTTTTATATGTGACCATAGCTTATAGTGTTTATTTGTTTTGTGTTTATTATTTCTTTAAATAAATTTATTGTACAATTTGTGGAAAAAACATTTAGGGCCTGATTCAATAAGGAAAGTAAAGCAAAAAAATAAGTAACTTTGAACTTTGGCAAAACGATGCAAGGGGTGCAAATGAGTTTATTATTTTGCACATAAGGAAAATACTGGCTGTTTTGTCATGTAGGACGCAAATATTTGATAGCTTTATTTTTACACTGACATTAAAAGTTGATCTAAGACATGCGCTTCCCCAACTATAGATCTATCCTCACATTTTTGTGGAATCAGTGGCGCTATATAAATAAATGGTGATGATGATGATGATTCTACATTTACTCCCCCCTCCAATACATTATGGTTTTGCTAAGGTTCAAAGTTACTAATTTTTTTTTGCTTTACTTTCCTGAATGAATCAGGCCCTTATTGTATAATATACTAAAACATGAAAACACAGAGTAAAATAATAACTTTACAAATAGCAATAAACTGTATTGTTCACAAAAATATTAAAGTGCAGTTGGAGGATCCTATTATTATCATCTTCATCATCATCAGCTATTTATATAGCGACCACTGATTCCGCAGCGTTGTACAGAGAATTCACTCACATCACTCCCTGCCCCAGTGGAGCTTACAATCTACATTCCCTAACATATACTGTACACACTCAGACACACACAAAATGAGAGAGACTAAGGACACTTTAATAGCAGCCAATTAACCTACTAGTATGTGTTTTTGGAGTGTGGGAGAGTGGTTACATTTTAAAGTGGTGCAAACATTGGAGAAAAAAAAAACTATTATTCCCTAAAACCGACAGTAAAAAATGTTAGTGAAAGTGAATAAATGAAAATGTGTATAATGACTACAATAGTCAAACTACAGTGTAATGAAACATGTTTTACTTTGATTGTCAGTAGGTATGTAAGTAAAGACAGAACTAAAAGCCTTCTTTACTAGGTATTGCTGCTTATCAGTCATTTTATTTATAGATTGAGTCCACAATTTGGCAATTCACCTAAATCAGTGGGTCCACCAACCACAGTTAAAATATGCTGTCCTCTCTCCTGCCCAGGGCCTGATTAAGGGTCACAGCCGCCCCAGGCTACTACACTAGTCCCCCCCCCCCAGTGTGTGTGTAAATAAATTTTTTATATATATATAGATTTATATCTGTAAATAAAAGTGTAAAACATTAATACATTAAACACACTTCATTATGCACTTCCTCTCTTACCTGATCTAGCAGCGTAGACTACCTGGTGTTCTCTTTTGCATGTTCTTGGAGTGTTGTCCGTTGGCTTCTGGATACTTAGGAGTCCTGTATTTAAAAAAAAATTGCAAAAAATATTGCAAAAATTGTATTATAGTGCAAAATTTTAACAAACCCTGAATGATACAAAACAACCCCCTAGTACAGACAGACAATAAAATATATGAAAAGTATTTACACTCCTATAGTAACATCTACCAGCCCTGTCTATCTAGTATTTAGTATTCTAGTGACCGATGAAACCACAGTCAGCATCAACATCACCGCCACACAATACAGAGATCCTGCCCTCTACAAGCTATTTCATCACCTCCCCACCAATTCATCCCCCCTGTCATTATTATCAACCCGCACCAGACAGTTTATGACCCCCCCTATCCAATTCACTAACCCCCCCCCCGTAGCCATTTCATTAACTCCCCCATCCAATTCATAAGCCCCCCCTTCTAACCAGTTCATTAATCCCCATTTTCACTTCATTAATCCCCCCTCTAGCCATTTCATTAACTCCCCCATCCAATTCATATGCCCCCTCTATCCAATTCATAAGCTCCCCCATTCTAACCAGTTCATTAATCCCCATTTTCACTTCATTAATCCCCCCCTCTAGCCATTTCATTAACTCCCCCATCCAATTCATATGCCCCCTCTATCCAATTCATAAGCCCCCCCCTTCTAGCCAGTTCATTAATCCCCATTTTCACTTCATTAATCCCCATTTTCACTTCATTAATCCCCCCCTCTAGCCATTTCATTAACTCCCCCATCCAATTCATAAGCCCCCCCCCCTCCAGCCAGTTCATTACCTCTCCATTTTCACTCCATTAATCCCCCCTATCCAATCCATACTAGCAGATCATTAATCCCCCCAAATCCAATTTATAAGATCCCCCCCAGTCATCTCCCACCCCTCCACATCCGATGTGTCACCCCCCTGATATTTAAAAAGCACTTACCTTGCTGTCTTCTGTTCTCCTCTGACCAGACGCCGGCGCTTCTGTCATCTTCACACGCAGCTAACAGCATCCGACGCTGTTAGCTGCTGGCGCGCTCTGTGTGATTAGTGTGGTCACGTGAGATGTGAGATCTCACGTGACCACACTAAGCAATACACTGATAGGGCAGCTAACAGCGTTGGATGCTGTTAGCTGCGTGATTGGGTACAGGAACATGCGGGACCGCCCCCTTGAGGCCAGGGGCGGCCCCATTAGAGGAGAAAGAAGCCGATCACCGGCACTTGAAGAAAAAAAAAACCCCAAAAAAAACAACAGCTTGTCAGTGTTCCACGCTGCGCCCCCCCAGGAATCAGCGCCCCAGGCTACAGCCTGATCAGCCTAGTGGCTGATCAGGCCCTGCTCCTGCCTGCAGTGTTTTGTCTATGCACAACAGGAGATCATCCCTGGACCATGGCAGGTATTGGATGGACTTCCCTCACTCCTGCTGGGGCAGTATATCTTCATACAGGCAGCGTATTGTCCATGAATAACAAGCTGCACGCAGGAGTGAGTTTAACCAAACTTGACTGTGACAGGCACCTGGGGATCCAATTGGAGCAGGTGGATCACTTGACCTCAGGGAAGTTATATTCTGCATTTATGTTTAGCTTATGAAACTTCATCAGGCTTTTAAAATCAAATTAGAAGCAATGCTGTAGGCCAAAAAAAGTTATTTAAATAATATACATACTCACAATGGAAGTGTACAATGCACCTGTCACAAGGCGTTGTGTGCAGTCAGTGCAGATCCTGTACATTTATCTCTCACCTCTGTGTGCTATTTATCTGTCTATAATTCTCTGATGTCTTCTATATTTTAGCTGTTTCATCGACTCGCTTGGGATCCGCACTAACAGCAGCAGCATGTGGTTCCCCGGGGACAATGATTTCAGCCCTTTACTACATTCTATTTCATCATTAGCAGCTTTCCCAAATGTCACATTATTCCTCATGAAGGACTTCACAGTTTATAAATGGGAACAATCTGATCAATGTCATCTAATTAAGCTGCTCTTGCTTATTTTATAAAATAAATATATGATAACAAAATATATTTTTGGTTAGTCTTTCAATCTTCTTCTTGAATATTTATTTTGTAGTTAGATATAATTCAAAATCTACATATTACTATTACAGTTGGTAAAGAGAACTCTCTGCATAATAGAAACTATAATGTTCTAAAATTACAGCATACCTTTAAACTGCTCCAGAAGGATAGTCCAGATTCTAATGGACTGTCCTATCATTCCACAAGTCAGTACTTGTGTCCTGACTGCCCAAACATTGGTGCGTATTTCCCTTTCTCTGGCTAATCTGCACAGCAAAGCAGGGGTGAATGGGTGCAGCCCGCACCTGTCATGTGTGCATGTGACAATATAGGGGTGTATTTAGGGATGAGGAGGGTGGCAGCGGGTGGCCTAGGGTCTCAGAGGTGCTAGAAAGACCATCAGTGGACATAACATGCTCCCAATGTGATACACCATTTAGTAGAAGGCTTGACTGTGTCCTGATTACCAGCAATAGAATGACATGAGGTTTCCTATATGTAGGATGGAAAGTAGATTTTTTGTCTTTGAAATAAATCCATTGACCTAGATATGTCCTCAATGCAATATAGAGAGGTCATAATTCATGGATAAGTGGTCTCTCCATTAAGTTCAGAGAGTCCTTCCAGATCCATAATCAGGCAATAGCCCAACAAGACTCAACAAGGCACAGGTCCAGGCTTAGGATCACACTCATATATGTGGACACATTACATTTTCTTGGCCATAGAATTTAAACTTTACAGATCATTTCCTTCAAATATTTTGGAACTTTTGGCTTAGGGCAGGTAAATTTCAATTACTTTCAATTTATATTGAATGTTGTCAACATCCTGTAATGGTAACACAATTAGGTTTGAACCTAACCTTCCCATACAGCTATTATTTTTTATTATTGTTATTATTATTATTATTATTATTATTATTATTATTACTACTAGCTTTTGCTTATATAGTGTCACCATATTATGTAGAACTTTACATTTGGAGAAATATCAGTAATAAAATGAGACTTGGGGTAAATGTATCAATATGCGGGTTCTTCAACACCCGCGTGTTCAGCCTCTTCCGCGATTAAATTTCAAGCGGCGCTGCATTGTAAAGGGTTAACTTCCCTTTACAATGCAGCGCCGCTTGAAATTTAATCGCGGAAGAAGTTGAACACGCGGGTGTTGAAGAACCCGCATATTGATACATTTCCCCCTTTGTATTATAGGCAGTCAGAGGTATGGGGGCCCTTGTCACAAGCTTACAATCTATAGGACACAATAGTGGACATTTAGAACTGGCGGTATGCAACATGTAGTAGGAATATAAGTGAAAGAAATTTGATAATTTTACAATGAAGGCAGCAGGAGAAGTGTCGGTATAGCATACCCCCATATACACCCCCATTTCAACTACTGGGTTTGATACTTGAGCTTAAGTACTACAAATTGAATATTTTTTCAAGCCAGATTGCAAAGGTTGAAAGTCCTTAGTGGGCTAGTGGAAAGTCTTGTTTGCAAGGAAGGGAATTCCACAAAGTGGGTCCAGTCTAGGAAAAGTCCTGTAACCAGAAGTGAGAACCGGTATTGATTGTGGATGAGAGACGCAGAATTTGGGAAGTACGGAGATGTAGATTTGCAAGATATTTTGAGACAACTGATGTATGTTGGTGCAGTTTTGTTAATGGACTTGTATGTTATTAGTATTACTTCATATTGGATTTGTTAAACTAAATATAGGCAGAAAATGTAGAAACTGACAGAGTGGATAAGCAATGAAAGAGTAATTTTTAAGGATCATAAGCAATGGCCTCCTGAGGCTCTCCAAGCATTTCAGTTCCTTAAAAAGGCGTTCTCTACTGCTCCTATTCTTCCAGGAGCGCTCTTGGATCCGTGCGGATGATCTCAATGCTCCAGCACTTCTGAAAAAGTTTTATACCAAATATCCAGGCAAACCCGGTTCTAAGTGTTCTGTGCCCACCTTTAAAGGGGGGGTACTGTCACTCACCGGACTGTTAGTTTCTCTGGCTCAAGACCTAGGTCTCTCTCTGCCTTGCCGGCGCCTGTCTTGCGCCGCGGCCGGCCGTATGTGCAGACCTACAGACTGTTTAAACCTTGTTCCTCTCCTCATTGGATGATTAATTACTTCTCACTATTTAAGACACCTGTTGCCCTACTATCTTTGACTGTTCTTGGTCCTCATTCTGCTGAGGTAACCAAGGAGTTCCCTGTTCCTGTTTATGGTTCCTGTTTGCTGTGGACGCTATCTCGTATCTTACCTGCACCTGGACAAGTCTCTACTCCACGCCCGTGTTAATACCTGTCAGCCGCAAACCGCTCCAAGCTACCCCGTACCTTACCTGCACCTGGACAAGTCTCTACTCCACGCCAGTGGTAATACCTGTCAGCCGCAGACCGCTCCACGTTATCTCATATCTTACCTGCACCTGGACAAGTCTCTACTCCACGCCAGTGGTAATACCTGTCAGCTGCAGACCGCTCCACCTTACCTCGTATCTTACTTGCACCTGGACAAGTCTCTACTCCACGCCAGTAGTAATACCTGTCAGCCGCAGACCGCTCCACACTACCTCGTATATTACCTGCACCTGGACAAGTCTCTACTCCATGCCAGTGGTAATACCTGTCAGCCGCAGACCGCTCCATGCTACCCCATATCTTACCTGCACCTGGACAAGTCTCTACTCCACGCCAGTGGTAATACCTGTCAGCCGCAGACCGTTCTATGCTACCTTGTATGTTATCTATTACCGGGACTAAGTTTCTATTGTGCACCAGTAGTGATAACTGCTAGTCGCTGACTTTTCTACTACTCTGTATTATTGGCTGTTTGTATAGACTTTCCTTCAGTTGTCAAGCATCTGTCTGTTTCAAGTTTACCTGCATGCTCGGCACTCCGGAAACTTCCCATTTCCAGATTACTACTGGTCATCATTCTCGCTGTGTCACTACTGTACCTACTACTCAGAGACTATATATCATCTGGCATTCCTCCTCCTATACAGCTCAAGGAGATCCTTGTTCTCATTGTGTATAGCTGTATCTGCATATTTACCATACTCCCCAGAGGGCCGCGACCTGCACAGTTGAAGCCACTGAAACCCATACTTCCTTGCGGGAGTTCCTGGAGAAGACCAGCCACTGTGTTAGACTCCGCGCCTCTGGTGAGTAAAGCTACATCTGGTAAATTCTGGGTCAAAACTCCTAGTGCCCGTGACAAACGTGTCTTCTGGATAAAAACATCTTGTGCTTTAACAAAACTGCATGGAGTCTGTCAGGATCTGCCTCGTTTCCAGTGCAGTTCTGCCTTAGGATGATGCTTCATCTCGCCAGCTCATGCCTCTGGGTCTATATTGGACTTTATTATTATGTTTACCCTTCAGTACCTATAAACCACCAGAGATGCTGCTATTTTGCCTTTCTCTTCCCAATGCCAGGGGTGAACCAGCTGCACTAAGTTAATCATTCACACCTGATTGTTGCCCATATATGCCTGCCTCTCCCAGTTACCTTTGCTGGTCATTAATGTTTGTTTACCCTTGGACTACTGCCTAGCTATTTTCTGTTCCTATGGAAATCCTTGCTTTAGCCAGTTCCTGCTTCTCTGTAACCATTTACCTCTCACCTGTACCTTGTCACCTGGAGGTAAACCTGATATCTGTCTTATGCCTGGACATACTGCAAACTTATAGTTTCTGAGAATCTCTGGCTATTTACCATTTATCTTGCTTCAGCTAAGTTACCTGCTGATTTGTTTCCATTATGATTTACCTGTTATTCTGCAATACCTGAAAATCTGTTTATTCACTGACTTAGTCTGTGTTTACATTTCACCACCTAGACTGTGTTTTCACTGCAATAAACTGTTTAATGTTTTCAACACATTTATGGCTCCATGGCTGTAATTACAAGGATTTAGTTTGTGGAACAGAATTGTAACAGAGACATGGATTAAACAAATCAGAGTACATGGTGGATATTACATACTACAAACTGCTCCCCCTAGCAAACTGGTAGATAAAGCTGCAATTGCCACTCTAAAGATACCAGGCCGAATCGTTAAGGAGTGCAAAGCATAAAAAAGCGATAAATTTGCACCTTGGCAAAACCATGCTGCATTGGAGAAGGTGGTAAATTTAAAATGTGGGGACAGATTTATAGTTAGGATAGGGCATGTCCTAGATCAACTTTAAATTTCAGTATAAAAATAAAGCTATCAAGTATTTATGTGCTACATGAAAAATATGCCAGTATTTTCCTTGCACACAAAATAATAAACTAATTTACCCCCCTTGCATTGTAACATGGTTTGTCTAGTAGTAAACTTACTCCTTTTATTGCTTTGCTCTCCTTAATGACTCAGGCCCACTGGATTTATCTGGCCCAATTATACCTACTTCATGGTAGCTGGCCACTGAGTGGTGCCTTCCTATACCAGAGAAGCATACCCAGTACCTTCAAGGGTTCTTATAGTCACTCAGGCAAATGCAGTTACAAAGGTACAATAGTACATTTAATGTAATAAAAGCAATCACTAGAATGCTGTGTGCAAACCACATTATCTGTCCCTTACCCCATGATCTTAAGGAGCTTCAGTCACCTAGATGTCCTGATTTGCTGACTTCTGGCTGCTTGGCCTGACAATCTCTCCTCTATTGGCATATTAGGAGTGAATCCAATTGTCTCCCTGTTAGATCAGGCCCCCCAAGTCACAAGTCCCATGGAGTTCTTCTAAGCTGCTTTTGTACCAGCAGGATGCCCAGTCCAGCAGAAACCAAGACTTCAATGCTGGATCAAATAAAAATAGAAAACAACACGCATCCATGATTCTCACTCTTTCTTCTATACCCTGAAGTCTCCTATATAGGCATTGCTGGGTTGGGTACGAATTTACGATGATGACAATTCCGACAGGCTTTAGTCCTACAAAAAACAAGCTATTTCTTACAAAAATTAATATATATAAAGAGACTTACCTAAACACCGAAACTCCAGATCTCCGATGGAAGCGGTATGCTGACAGGCTGTCATTCCAAAGACACAGGACCTGTACCCTGCAGATTAAGTGCTTACAACACATCGACTGTCTTCGGAATTACAGCCTGTCAGCATGCCGCTTCCATCGGAGATCTGGAGCTTCGGTGTTCAGGTAAGTCTCTGTATATTGTATTTGTTTTGTCAGGTTTTTTTTGTAGAACTAAAGCCTGTTGAAATTTTCATCATCGTAAATACGATTACCATCGGCATGGTTACAATGTCCCTTTATCCACATGTAATGAGGATCACTATGGTGAGCTGGGGAACATTAAAAAGTACATGCTGTTATGCTCCATATTTTGTGAGAAACAAGGGACATGCTGTTTAAGGTAATATGAAACTCGTTTCGTCAAGGCCACTATGGGAGACAATTCCACTTACTCTTTGCACATAGCAAATATTCCACATATGTCATTTCATGGACCTTACCTAAAGGTTAATATTATACATGTGGTAGAGAGGCCTATAAAAGGCTACCTAAAAATTATTTTCTGGATATGTTTTATTGATACTTTGATACTTGATGTGTTATTAATGGATGGTGAGGAAATGAGAGGCATACACATACCTGAGAAAAAAGGCTAAAGGTACAGGATAGAAATGAGGGAGAACAAAATGGCTGACAAAAAATTACAAACATTTGTTTACTCTGTCACCCGAGGTAAAGTTTGGAGACAATATACCCTCTAAACTCTAGTGATTAGTAGAACTGAGGCATGAATAAGCCCAAGGGAGATTACAAGCCGAGATCTGTGTGCATATCTATTTGGCTCATTCAGGGTTAACAAAGCAGGGAAGGTGTGGTGATATCATGTTAGAGTCATAGGGGGTCAGGAGAAAGGGAGCAGGTTATTAAAGAGCAGGGAAGAGTCATACAGCTCTTTTGGTTCCAGGAAAGCACAGGGATAACTAGCCTCAGTTTTGTGTCCTTCTTATTTGTGTATTCAACTCTGTTCCCTTTGTATTTGTCTCTTTGCCTTCTGTATTTTCCACCCTTATTCCTTGTTCTATTTGCCTGCCTTGTGTGTGCTTTCCCCTCTCCTATATCTCGCTTTCATCCACCCTATTTCACCCCATCCCTCTTTCATTTTTCACACGTCCCCGCACTGTTCATTTCCTTTACCCCTGTTTTTTGTGTGCAGCCTTTCACCCTCTCTCTCTCATAATGGAGAGAGCTGATTTGGTGGCCCCCATCTCACCGCCCCATGGGCAGCGATGCCTCAGTGTCATGCCAAGGGATGTTTTGTGCCCTCTTCCTGTTTGCCACCCTCCTCCCAGGTGCTTGGGGTATCACATATTCCCCTGTTCCAAACAATCTTTTTTTCTGGTGTTGAAATTATTATATACCAGCACTATATATTTCTGAATTTGCACTACAAGTGGCTGGGGTGTCACATATTCCGCTGTTCCAAAAAATCTATTTTCTGGTGTTGAAATTATTATATACCAGCACTATATATTTCTGATTTTGCACTACAAGTGTTTTGGGTCTTATTAAAATGTATTCACAGCAGTCCACATATGAGCAGGATCAGCAAGCAGCTGCTGGCACCAGTCCTGATGGTAGTCTTCCCAGTACGTCATCTGGTAAAGCCTATGTAAAAGTACATAGTCCTTTTAAGTCAGGGAAAAAAACACACATAAAAAACCTTTTACAGTGTTGAAGAGAAAAAGAGCTGTAACTAATGAAAAGTTAACTGTCGAGAATTTTTTTTTTGCCAACATGCCATTCTACACACGCAGTTGCAAAAAAAGAATGAGGCCTTCGCCTTTCTCTTTTAGTGCAAGATCTAAATATGTTACTGAGCCTTCTTCTTGTAAGGTCACTCGTGACCAAGCAAGATCAAGTAATTTGGAGTCCAAAAGTGGTGCACAACTACTGCTACGTGTGAAAGCCGAGCTGCAAGAAAACAGTAAGGCATTAGAGGAAAATATATTTTCAGAATCAAAAATGACACCAATCCCTGAGGAGAGTCCATCCACGAGTGGTATGTGTAATCGTGACCATTCTGATAATGTACCCATAAAGAAGAGCCCTTTCAGAATTTCTGCTGATGTGTGCCTGAACAGCCTGAGTGTAGCTGGTGATACACCAATTGAGGATGACACTTTGGAATTAAAAAAGGATGAGGGGGAGATTTGTGTAGCCCACGAGGTCGCTAATGAGGATGTTGATGAGGATGAGGTTGTTTGTGTAAGTCCTGCACCAGTGGCAGCAGTGTGGCATCAGTGGCAGCAGTTCTGGCACGTGAGGTTCTGGCACCAACTTACACTTTCCAAAGAGAAGAAGGGATGACGCAGGTGACAGACCACAACAGTTTGACATCTGGGCTGGTTTGAGAGATTTTACCAAAAAATGTGTGACCTTGCCCATAACTCCAACCAATCCTATTATTAACATGCAAAGGATGGTGGAGGATTATTTTCAAGAGTTAATTGATATGGATATGTCACACAGTCCCTTTCCATACTGGGGCATTTCTATGTAACGTACATTCTTTGCAGGCTGCTGTTTTGTCAAATTCACTATAAGTGTAGGGCGTTATCTAGACCCAAACAGAAAATCTGCTTTGGGCATTTCTATTTATGGTACAGTCTTTGCAGGCTGCTTCTTTCACTATTTAACTATAAATGTAGGTTGTAAAATACAGACACTCCAAACTGCCTTTTTTGCTATGAATGTCAATAGCTCTTTTTAGAACATTGCCTGCCTCCCTGGATTAGTGTGTGTAGCTGTAGAACTAAGGAGTGCCTAGCAGGGATTAAACAGTATTTTTCATAATTTGCACTAATAAAGTTTGCCAATAATATACACCCAAACAGAAAATCTGTTTTGGGCATTTCTATTTTATTGTACAGTCTTTGCAGGCTGCTTCTTTTTCTATTTCAATTTTAATGTATGGGAATAATGTAGACCCAAACAGAAAAGCTGCTTTGGGCATTTCTATTGATCGTACAGTCTTTGCAGGCTGTTTTTTCTTCTATTTAAATATAAGTATAGGGTGTAATATACAGTTAGACACCCAAATGCCTTTTTTGCTATGGATTTCAGTAGCTCTTTTTAGTGCGTTGTCTGGCACCCTGGATTGGTGTGTGTGTCTGATAAAAGCACATATCCCGGGAGGGGTTAGCGCTCGTTGACATTTATTAGCTGTAGAATTACCTCACTTATCCAAGAAACAGGTGGAGCACTTAATTATGTTATTTTAGCCCCAAAAAAATTGCAAAACAAAACCAAACAAAACCAAAACCAAAACACGCAAGGGTGGTTTTGCCAAAACCGAAACCAAAACACGGGGGTCAGAGAGCATCTCTAATTTTAATACATTCTGGAAACAACTGTGCATTCCGGTCTTGGGTTTTAATGAATCCAAAGGTATATTTAGAAAATACAAAGCCTTCTAAAATAAGCATAGTGGGCCTTATTCATCAAGGAACATCGAACATAATGTGCTTTTTTTTTAAAAGCACGTGCATCGGGTATACGCATGTCTGTATTCAACAACATGCGGATCTGAAGATACAACTGTTAATGAATAGGGGTCTAGGTCAGCTCTGCTCTGGCAGACAATACACTGAAGGATACATCCAATACATATGTGAAATATAAAGTCCCAAAATAACACACAGAAAAACAAAATATTCAGTTTATATAACCTGTTAATAATATAGTCATTAATGACAAAATATTAAAAGATTTTAAAAAGTTGTTGTATTTTTCATACTTTTTCCATAGAATACAATTATTAGGATGCTATTAATATCTACTGTACATAAAATGCATTTTTACAGTTGTAATCATTTTGCAACCACATGTTCTAGTATATGCAAAGCTGTCATCACTAGTGATCGGCACTTACACCAGACCTGTAGGTGGTTCAAGTGATACGACTGAAAATCACGTACCAGAAAGATGGCCAAAGCTTGAATCGGACACTTCTTTATGCACTCAAGCTTGGCACCCCCCTTACTTGACATTGATTGCTTGCATAAGCCCATTCTCGTCCCCATTCAGAACATGAAATCTTAGGCTCCTTAATGAATCAGGCCCAGAATGATTTTAGTGCATACTCGGCATATGTGGAAAATTATGCATTCTTGCATACATTAATGTGAGTGAGGGTTTGTAAATGACCAATTGTGGGTAACATTTAATCATTTATTTATTATTATAGTGTTTTGTGCTATCCTAATTTAAAACTTGTCATTTGATCATTCACCACTGAGAAGTTGAGATCCTAAATGTTTCAAATTGCTTTTGCAGAGAAAAGAAATCTTACCATGTGTGGTTGGATCACTTATAAATAACTTATTTGTGGATATTTATTTTAAGTAGAGTGTAGTGCAGCTCTGTTTGCAAATGTACTTATCTTTTTATATTGGTGTTTTTGGTATAGAAATTTATTGACTTTGGAGACTATATGTCATGTTTGGGTTTTGTAACTTTCTAGAGACAGGTAATCTCTTGTTATTTAGACCTTTTCATCACTAACCAAAACGTCTGTTGAGCCTGAAAGACAAGAGGAGGTAATTATACTTGCAAGTAGAATCCCTATGCAAGTGATCACAGATGAATATCAGATTTGCAAGTTAATTTGTGTTAAAAGCAACATTAGAGAAATGTTATATCTTGATGGTAAACATTCAAACAAAACCTCAAACGTAGTAGTGCCGGCAGCAGCAATATAAAAAAGTGTTAAATCCTTCAAGGCTGATTTATGTGAAGACTGCTTGAAGCACCTGGAATGGTTAGAGGACAAGGAGGCTGGATTATATCCTGCCAGGGTATGTGTGTGAATCTGTATAAAAGGAGGACTGTTTGGTCATGTAATGTACTATTGTACCATCTGTAACTTCTGGACAGATCTCTAGTTTCACAAACTGGCGTTTAACTGTCCTTATTAGAACACTTGAGCTGATAAACATCACTGCTACAAGATTCTGCTTTGATGACTACTTACCTGCTGTAATTCCTGTGACAATCAGACCACCAGTGAGTTATATTACACTACAATCCCTATGGATCTGCGTACCAGAAATAAATATAAAATGGCTTATCTGCAACAGGTTTCGTGTTCATTAAGCATTATCTCCATATACTGGACTCCAGTTGTCTCTGCTAATAGTTATCACCCCAGTAGGTCAGGCCACAAAAACTGTAACAGGTTCTTGTTCGTTCAACATTGTTTATCCGGATCTCTTCCATCACTCAATATGGAAACAAGGACAATCCCATATGGTGTAGTATTTTATATAAAAGATTTTTATTACAATTATGCAACGTACACTCAAAAATTAAAAAAGAAAACAAGACTTATCTGAATCTCAATATATTGGACTCCAATTTAATTTAAACTATCTTTCTTACCTGTATCTGCATCTCTGCTGTGGCTTACATACCAGCAGAAGCAATTCTTTGTGGCCTGACCTACTGGAGTGGAAACTATTAACGGAGACAACTGGAGTCCAGTATATAGAGATAATGCTGAATGAAGAAGAACCTGTTTGTGCTTTGAGGCCAGTAAAAAAGTAAAATACAGCTTGGATTGGGGGATATTTTTCCTGGTCTCACCTTCTGAATTTTTGGAGTCACATCATATGTAAAACACCTCTCTACTTTCTTGGTTGAAGCAGTTGAGGGTTTGGTAAATATACTTCTAATTTGCCCCTTTGGGGTTTGATGGGGCAGGAGAATCTGATGGTCCGAACCCTATTGCAAGGAGTAAGCAAAAGAGTTCCATCATTTCACCAACTTATATATTATTTATTTCACAGCTATATAACATATATTCCCAATTCACTCAATTTCATTTCACAAATCTCCCTGACGAGAACACAATTCTAATATGTTTACCAAGTGCTTCATCTCTAATCCCATAAATTAATGGACTGATAACTCTGGGAAGACACATAAACAGGAAGAAGTTAAATATTGTCATATAGACAAAATATGATGTTAAATATCTGTCAGTATATGTAGAAGTGAGAGACAACATACATAACATGAGCTGAAACGCGTGGAGCAAGACAGTTTTTCCAGCCTTAGAAGCAGATCTCCCAGAACCAATCCTCCGAGCGACCAGCATAACTTTGATGTATGTGTAGGCGATTATCAGTCCAACAATGATAAGGCTAATTATGATGGTTTGTGTTCTTATGACTTCTTGTATTTCATTCGCTATTAATACAGACCAATAACAAATGACATTGAGTGAAAAGACACGTTTTTCTGCAAAAAAGCAAAACACAATAAAATCTGCAAGCTGTGGAATGAGCCCCACTGTCCACATGATTGCAATGGCAGCACTAGATCTCTGTGCTGTGCACAGCTGTGCATGTCTAAGTGGGTGGCAAATGGCTACATAGCGTTCCAAAGACATGAGCGCCAAATTGTAAAGCGTAATCCTAAATGCACAGGTGGCAAAGCTGACAATTATATAGCAGATGGACAATGGCAAGTAAAAAAAGTAAATATAAGTGGTAAAGAGATAGAATGAAATAGTTAGAAATGCTAGATCATTAACCAGCATGTGGATAAACAGCTTGTAGCGAGGGTTCTCTCGGACATGAGGAACTGTGAAGAAGACATTCAGTATAACAGCCATGAAGTACAAGAAGATGCAGAACAAGGGGAGCATCAGTATGAATAAAGTCACCCTTTGTAAGGTCTTATTGATAGATACAGTCACGTTGCTGTCAAGCTGGGTAGAGTTAACCATTAGTTTGAGTCCAAATCACCTTTTTTTCTCTATTGAAGATAGACAAAGGAAAAAAATGACTTAATTAAAAGGAATTTCTCTAAATTTGACAAATAAGCATATCATACAGTTGTGTTTAAACTATCTATAAATTTCAGTTAATATGCGTTTGAAATGAGAGTAGTCTCGGCTCTTTAATTCTCTTCCATTTCCAATTCACTGCAGTAGGCTTTGCCAGGAATCCAACACTATTGAGAGCTTTTTACTCAGTTGCTTCAATGGTAAAGTTTTTCAGACAACAGTTAATCCTTAGTGCTACAGAAAACGATTATAATATATTTATTAGAGATGAGTAGTTCAGATTATGTGAAATCCGCCAAAATCCAACTTTGGGGATCGGTTTTTCCTTCCAAACTTGGATCTCAAAAGGAGGCAAAACGTAATTTCCGGAAGTTTTATTTTTGCAAAACTCTCACGAGATTTGGATCGCCATCATTTGTATATACAGTCCTCCCTCATTTTCTCAAGTGCCATGTTAGAACAGACAGCGTGTAGGGAGGAGGTTAGCTGCGTTGCTCTGCTGCTAGAATAGCGTTCAGGATGCCCAAGGAACATCAGAAAGCAATAGAATGCTGTCATTATTGTAATGCAGTTCTGTAGAGAATAGTCAGCTACAATAATTTGCTGATCAATTGCTTATAATTGCAATCTTAAATACAGGTAACATAGTCTAGTGGCTCGTTATGAGCGAGGGAGGCCAGAAAAAACATTGGCCTAGGGTAAGCTTATTCCAACCCCGAGATAAAGAGGACTGCCCGAGACTTACAAGAGAGAGGTGGTCCCCAAGAAGAAGTGTACTCACTCTGATGCCAGGGCAACTGGGACGCCTCACACAGCAGCTGTGTCGCGGCTAGTGACAGGCAGCCGGGGTGCGCAGCTGTAATTAAATTAACAGGCAGAGGTCATTCGATTGACAGTGGTGTGAATGAATAGAGTAAGACATTTTGTAAAGTAAAGAGACGAAGGTGACTTGCACCCATACTACAAAATTCAAAGATAAGGCCCACAAAACTTTGCCCAAGCACTCATCAGTAGACAAGAGCAGGGCTTTCATACCTTGCTTTCCTTATATGCTCTGTGCATTAATGCTGCCCTTCTGAATCAAACCAGGGGACTTGTAAATATTTATGATGGAGGAAGGGCGGAAAAATCATTGCCCTGGGATAAGCTTCATCTAACCCTTGGGTAACGAGGACTGCCTGAGACTTGAAGCAGAGGTGTTCCCCATGAATGGGGGTACTCACTCTGACGCCAGGGACACCAGCACCATATCTCCTATCTCTGTGCTACCGATTTCTGCTCATAAGCTTTTACCACATTAAGTTAAGTCCTGGGAGCATCCTAGTACTTATGAGTGCGTCCAAACCTCAGGAAAGGCGGCTGCTATAGGAGAAGACCTCTCCCGCTAGTTCTGAAAGCTTATGACAGTTACTAGGAAGCTGTAACATTGCAAAGGATTATATCCTGGGACCAGTGGTGTAATAGCAATCTGACCTATCACTGTTTGGTTTTGCTATTAGCTGTTAGCTGACTCGCATTGCTCTGTCCGCAACCATTTTGCTTAAACAAAAACTGTGACCTTTTGCCAAATTTACATTTCTGTCCCGTGGTTATTTATTTACTTAATTACAGTAATACTAAGTCTGAACATGCGAAGGAGATTTGGGTGCAATGTAAGGGAGATAAGTGATTATTTACTTACGAGTATTTAGAGTGTTGGAGGAAACCAAAGCACTCAAAGGGGAGAACATACAAACTCCCAACAAATAGTGCCCAGGTCATAATTCTATGTCATGACCCCGGTGCTGTGAGGCAGCAATGCTAGCCACCGTGCCACACTGCTAACTGAAAACCAAAAATATGAAAAATAATAAAATATATTTTTAGCTAAAGTGGCATGCAGAGAGAAAACAATGCTTTAAAAACATGTACATATTAAAGAGTATCTACCCCTAAAACGTATATTTTTTATATAATGCATTGCTGTTTAAAAACAAACAAACAATATTTTGCCCCCCATGTCCTTTCATTGGTGAGATTGATTTTTTGTCTGGCTGCTATGCAAAGTAAATACAGCGTCTTCCACCATTGACATGCTCACAGAGGTGAAAAGGAGCCAGGGTGTCCCAGGATACAGAGGTAAGTACAGTACTTTTTTTAGACAGCTGTCCCACACCCTCTAATTAGTATAATATATTATTATTATTATTAATTTTTATTTATAAGGCGCCACAAGGTGTCCGCAGCGCCGTACAGGGACAAACAAATTACAATACAATGGGAGACAGCACAGTACAGTAAACAGTAAGCACAGCAACTCAGTAAGCTCAATGCACAGCTAGAAAGGGCGGGGAAGGGGAGGGAGGATCCACAAACGATGGGGCCCAAGAAGAAGGGCGCGGAAGACAGGGAGACCCCCAGGGGGGAAGAGGGAGCGAGAGTGGACGTGGGGTGGAGGACCCTCGAGGAGGAGAGCTAAGTGGCTGGAGAGCAGAGTTAGAAGTGGTGGAAACAGGAGGAGAGATGGCCCTGCTCAGAGGAGCGTACAATCTAAGGGAAGGGGTGGACAGACAGAGAGACGCAGGGGAGAGAGGGAGAGTAGGGGGACGGAGGCAGAAGATAAGGTAGGAAGTTAAGTGGGAGACTGAAAGGCTTTAAGAAAAAGGTGGGTTTTAGGGCCCGTTTGAAACTGGACAGATTAGGGGAAGTTCTGATAGAGGGAGGGAGCTTGTTCCAGTGGAGGGTGGTAGCGCGGGCGAAGTCTTGGATACGCGCGTGGGAGGAGGTTATAAGGGGGCAAGAGAGGCAATGGTCAGAGGCAGAACGGAGAGGGCGGGATGGAGCATGAATTGAGAGGAGGGTGGAGATGTAGGGTGCAGTGGAGTTGGCGAGGGCCTTGTAGGTGAGTGTGAGGAGCTTAAAGAGGATTCTGAAGGGGAATGGGAGCCAGTGAAGGGCTAGGTAGAGGGGGGAGACAGAAGAGGAGCGGCGAGAAAGGAAAATAAGCCTAGCGGCAGCGTTAAGAGAAGATCGAAGGGGATTGAGATGAGAGTGGGGGAGGCCAGTGAGGAGTTGCAGTAGTCCAGGCGGGAGATGATCAGAGAGTGGATAAGGCATTTGGTGTCATCTTAGGAGAGGAAGGGCCGGATGCGAGCGATGTTACGCAGCTGAAAGCAGCAGGATTTAGCAAGAGAGAGGATGTGGGGGCCAAAGGAGAGAGAGGAGTCGAGGATGACACCAAGGCAGCGATGTTGGAGGACAGGGGAGATAGAGGTGTTGTCGACAGTGATGGAGAGGTCAGAAGGGGATGAGGTATGAGAGGAAGGAAAAACTATGAGCTCAGTTTTGGCAAGGTTAAGTTTGAGGAATCGAGAGGACATCCAGGAGGAGAAGGCAGAGAGGCAGGTGGACACCCTAGAGAGGAGGGAGAGAGATCAGGAGAGGAGAGGTATAGTTTAGTGTCGTCAGCGTAAAGGTGGTAGCTGAAGCCGAAGTAGCTGAAGAGTTCACCCAAGGAGGAGGTGTATAGAGAGAAGAGTAAGGGTCCCAGAACAGAGCCCTGAGGGACCCCGACTGGAAGGGTGGACGGGGGGAGAGAGATCCAGAGGTGGTGACAGAGAAGATTCGGAGAGTAAGGTAAGAGGTGAACCAGTACAGGACTGGGCCGGAGAGGCCGAAAGACTGGAGGGTGTAAAGGAGGAGGGGGTGGTCAACAGTCAACAGTGTCGAAGACTGCAGAGAGGTCAAGGAGGATGAGAAGGGAGAAGTGGCCCCTGGCTTTAGCAGAGAGGAGGTCATTGGTGACTTTAGCCAGGGCAGTTTCAGTGGAGTGGAGGGGGCGGAAACCAATATAACTTTGTGTTGAGTTTCTCTATTAATGTGATCTACTATCGACAGAACACAAGGCTGGATTTTTTGTCAATCCTCTCTGTACTTGCCCTTTAATCATTAACAGGAGATAAGTAGGTACATTTAGCCCTGAGATATATCTCAATGAAATAGAGTGAAGGGCTTTAAAAGAATGAAGTACACTTTTGATTTATATGAGACATTTTGTGTAATTGTTGATGATTTTTGAACTTTGTGTAGGAATTGATATTGCTACAAATCTACAAATATACTCTAGAAATATTATGTGATTAGAACATATTTAAATTGATCTGATGAACACCTAAGCCTGTACTCCACTTGTTGTATGTTATGCTGCTGCTTGTCTTGGAAGATACAAATTGCTGTTACTGGACAATTGTGATATTCTTC
Organism: Mixophyes fleayi; assembly: GCF_038048845.1. Classification (NCBI taxonomy): domain Eukaryota; kingdom Metazoa; phylum Chordata; class Amphibia; order Anura; family Limnodynastidae; genus Mixophyes; species Mixophyes fleayi. The sequence goes on from NC_134403.1 coordinate 12,516,781, forward strand.
TGACGCACCTCAAGTTGGGAGATGGTCTAAGGTGCCAATTAAGTAGATACAGAATAAGAGGAAGACCTTTAAATTTTAGCAATTTTGAGTACAAAGATGAGACGAAAGTCTGGGAGTGAAAATGAGGTTTTAGGGCAATAAAGTGTAACAGCTCATGAGGCAATGTGACAAAAGTGTTACTTAATGTACAACAGAAATGGTACATTGAAAGAAACAGTTGTTTTAAAACAGGGACAGATTTTGCAAATGCTGAGCCCTTGGCATTCCTACTTGCTCCCCCCACCCATACCACTGGAGCAGACGAGACTATTGTTAGAGGGGATGTGGCTGAACTCAAAGGAACATAAATAATATTGTAATTATAAATATATTTAATAAATGTGCAGGAAGGTTCCAAAGTAACAGAAAACATCAACGAGTGCTCAGAACACAGATAGTGCTCACCTGTAATGCAGTGTTCAGAGTCACAAGAAGCAGGAGTAGTGCTGGTGTAGCAGTAACACGGCTCATCCACCAATCCGATGATGAATCTTGAAGACACAAAATCCTGTTTATGTCACTTGCAAAACTGATAAAACTGAATGCAAGACTAAAAATTTGCTGCCAATATTAGCTGCGTTGAGGACAGAGCACAACATTAGAAGTAATTGTACTTTCATTAGAAATTGAAGTTAATTAGTTGTCTTCCTTTTAAGACTCATGTCATACATCATACAGCAGGCTCCAAACCGAAATTTTAGAATCTAGGAGTAAGCAAATAGTTTTAGGAGACAGGCACATTTCATATTATTATATGATATCTGCTAATAAATAGCTGACTATACATATAGTCCACTACCTATTTAATCATAGCTCACCCCTCTTATAGACATTACACCCCATTCAATCTACATCATAAACCATTTCTATCTCCGCTCAATCCTCTTCTTTATCTCACTCCTCTATCCCCTCTCAAGTCCATTCTGTATGTTTTCCACTCACTCCTCAAACCTATTCCCCCATAATCATCATCATTACTCCCTATTCAATCCCTTTCTCTATATCATACTCCCCCAACCATCATCCTTTCCTCATAATCTCTCTTTCACACAGTATAAACCCAGTGGGCTCCATCCCAGTTCTCTTTTCTCTCCCACTTTGGGTAATACCATGTGTCTGTTTTATTACTATAATACCTTAAGCATCCTAGAGGAGATGGAGCCTGCAGAGCTGTCAACCAGGGGACCAACCTGAAGCACATTGACCTGTGCAGTGGCACTGGTCACCCCCCCCCAAGAGCCGGCCCTATGTGATGATCTGTATAGTTCTCTATTATTCTGTAAGATGACTATAAGATAACTCCTGGCATATGTTCTTATCGTTCATGTATAGACAAAGGAGTAATGAGACTTTTCTGTTCCATTGTGATTTTCAATGTCTGTATGCCACTTGTCTATACTGGGTTTAGATTTTAGTATCTGCTTTTATTTAGTATGTATAGCCTAGTGCACAGTACAATTCCCCCTATTCTGCTATTACTTTAATTCTCATTATCTGCTCTTATTCTATTTAAATAAATAAAAGTTCACAGTATCATTTATTTAGTTACTATTCTACTTTAATCCTTTATTCTATAACAGAGACTTAAAAAACATGTGTTATTTAATATACAACGGTCACATTTAGAGAGTACGGTCATCTGTGTTTGTAGGTGACGTACAGAGGATGGTAGATTGGTCTCATCACTATTATATGTGACCACAGCTTATAGTGTTTATTTGTTTTTTGTTTGTTACTTCTTTAAATACATTTATTGTACAATTTGTGAGAAAAACCTTTGTGAAGAATACAGTAAAACGTGAAAACACAAAGTAAAATAATAACTTTACACATTTCAATAAACCGTAATGTTCACAGAAATATTAAAGTGTGGGTGGGGGATCCTATATATAATAGTTTCAATCTGAGTTATGATATGGGTTGGCCTCTAAGGTTTGTCATTAAAATTTATAAGTGGAGCAAACATTGAAAAATAAAAACTACTGTTCCCACAAACTGACAGTGAAATATGTTAGTGGAAGTGAATAAATCAGTATGTTTATAATGACCGCAATCGTTCTACAATCACTTCTTATACTGACCAGAAGATACTGTGATGTTCTCTCTCTAACTGGGCAGCGCTCTGCAATATGTACTAAAAGCAGCAAACTACAGTGTAATGAAACATGTTTCCTTTGATTGTCAGTATGTATGTAAGTAAAGATGGAATTAAAAGTCTTCTTTATCATATGTTGCTGCTAACCAGTAGGTTTATTTATAGATTTAAGTCAGTGATTTGGAGATTCACCTGAGCCAGTGGGTCTCCCAAGCCACAGACTAAATATGGTGTCCTCTCTCCTGCCTGCAGTGTGTTGTCTATGCACAACAGGAGATCATCCCCAGACTATGGCAGATATCGGATGGACTTCCCTCACTCCTGCTGGGGCAGTATTTCTTCATACAGGCAGGAATGAGCTCAGCCAAACCTGACCATGACAGACATCTAGGGATCTCACTGGAGTAGGTGGATTACTTGACCTCAGGTAAGTTATATTCTGCATTTATGTTTAACTTATGAAACTTCATCAGGCTTTTAAAATCAAAATAGAAGCAAAGTAATATGTCCAAAAAATATTTAAATAATATACATACTCACTATGTAAGTGTTCAATGCAGCTGTCACAAGGCGTTGTGTGCAGTCAGTGCAGATCCTGTTCATTTATCTCTCAACTCTGTGTGCTATTTATCTGTCTGTAATTCTCTGATGTCTTCTATATTTTAGCTGTTTCACTGACTCGCTTGGGATCCGCACTGTCTAACAGCAGCATGTGGTTCCCCGGAGACAATGGTTTCAGCCCTTTACTACCTTCTATTTCATCATTAGCAACTTTCCCAAATGTCACATTCTTCCTCATGAAGGACTTCACTGTTTGCAATTGTCAACAACCTCATACATTACATCTAATTAAGCTGCTCTCTTTTTATGAAATTTTTATGGTTATTCTTTCAATCTACTTCTTAAATATTTATCTCATAGTTGTGATGGTATAATTCAAAATCTACAAATTATTAATACAGTTGGTAAAGAGAACTGTCTACGTAAAAGATGACGTTCTGATGAGCACAACGTTATAGCATACCTTTAAACTGTTGCGATTCTGGAAGGACGGTCCAGATTCTAATGGACTGTCCTATCATCCCACCAGTCAGTACTTTTGTCCCGACAGCCCAAACATTGGTATGTATGTCCCTGTCACTAACTGATCTAGAGAACAAAGCAGGATTGAATGGGTGCAGCCCGCACTTTTCAGATTTTTTTGTCTTTAAAATATATCTATTCGCCTACAATTTGCCCCCACAATATAGAGAGGTCATAATTCATGGATAAGTGGCCTATCCTTAAAGTTGAGAGAGTCCTTCCAGATCCATCCTCACCCAATAGCCCAACAAGACTCAGAGCTCAGGGCCAGGCCTAGGATCATACTCACATGTCTGGACACATTACATCTCCTTGGCCATAGAATTTAAATTTTACAGTAAACTTCCCTCAAATATTTTGGAACTTTTGGCTTAGGGCAGATAAATTTCAATTATTTTCAATTTATATTGAGTGTTGTCAACATCCTGTAAAGTTGAGAGTGTCCTTCCAGATCCATCCTCACCCAATAGCCCAAAAGACTCATGGCACAGGTCCAGGCTTAGGATCACACTCATATAACTGGACACATTACACTTCCAAAGCCATAGAACTTTAAACTTTACAGATAATTTCTTTCAAATGTTTTGGAACATTTGGCTTAGAGCAGGTAAATAATTTTTCTCCCCATTAATATTGATTGTTGTCAAGATCCTGTAATCAGAAAGAAAGTATTTGAACGGAGTTCAAAAGAAAGAAAAGGAATATGAGCACTCCAGTCTGTGTCTGTATTTTAGTTATAAAACGTAACCTTATTTTCACAATTTAAAATATTCTCCAGGACATAAAGAAAGTGAAATATAAAAGCATACATATAAATATAGACATATTAGGGGAGTTATCACATGTGAGTTAAAATGATGATACCCTTCAGTGGGAGCTTCTTCTAGTATTCATTAGTACTTGCTGCAGAATTGTATAATCATGTATCATAACTATCAAAAATGTGGAACTTTACATTGTGGCATCTGCAGGTCTACACATAGTAATTATATAGGCACAGCTGTGCGCTGCCTCATGGATAAGCAGTAGGTACAGGTAATATAGAGAAATAATATTCAATATTTAGAAGAGTGATACAAATTATAAACCTCCGCAAAGCTAAAGGCTGATTGTCTAGGGGGAAATTAATCGAAGGGGACAAATACTTGAAACATCAAAGTATTCAACTTTATTTAGAAAACATTAGTTTCCTAAGTGGTCTCACGATATGATGTTTGAAAAATCCATGTGCTTTAAATCAGCAATTATCTCTGTTCCGTTTATACGTTACACAACTCGCGGGGTTCATTGCCTGGCCCCACCATCCTGTGTCCAAATATTAATACCAGTAATGTTGTATTGCTAGATTGTATTGTTCTATTAATTAGTGACTAGTCGTTTTGTAATCACAAATATTTAATCGCATTGCGCTTGGTGTCTGTTCATTCCGCGGACAGTCTTGTATCTTACACACTTCACAGAGTTAATATCATAACCCCATGATCTATCATCTATATAATGATTACAGCAATCTTATCTAAGTACTCTGTATTTTTCTATTAATCGCAGATTATCAATTGTGTGTAGCTGGACTATGACCACCAAACAGGGAAGGAGATGTAGCCCAAATGGATACACGGCTGCTAGATCAATCCATTAAAGTCTCTCCTTCGTAAACAGTGTGCTAACAGACTAGCATAGTGGTATTGGTATAGCTCTTTATTCCCATGAGGTCGCAAAGGACTCGTTCAATATATAGTTGGCGGTAACAGATAGCCGATAGACAAGGCACTTTCTAAGATCCTCTTCTAAACCCTTCTTATAATGCTTTTGAGAGGCACAATCAGACAGCCGACAATCGAGGCATTTACCACCGATGGAGCTCTCTACTTCCGGGTATCGATGTCACACTTATGTCTACCCTGACGTACGTTTCACTACTTTTTCTTCAGAGGGAAGGTCTATTCTCTCTAGCGTGGGGCCAACTCCCAAACAACATCCTGTAATGTAACAATTAGTTTTGAGCCTATTCTTTCCATGCAGTTGTTATTATTATTATTATTATTATCATTATTATTTACATTTAGTTATATAGTGCCTACTTATTCTGTAGCGTTTTAAAATTGGGAGCAACATAGTAATAAAATGATACTGGATATTCCAGATAGTCAGAGGTAATTTGTCCATGGTCATGAGCTTACAATCTATAGGACAATAGGAGTTTGACAAGTGGTCGAAGTGAACATTTAGAAGTGGTGGTATGAAAAATGTAATGGAAATTTAAGTGAATGGAATATGACAGTGTTACAATGAAGAAGTGTTACAATTGGAGAAGTGTCGGTATAGCATACCACCGTAAACACCCCCATTTCGACCACTGAGTTAGATACATGAGCTTAAGGGCAAGATTTATAAAGGGGCGATCAAACCACGGCTTTTTGGCTATTTTTCCGGCGGATTTGAAACCGCCAGATTTACTAAAGCCAGAATTGGCATTTTTCAAAACCACCACTTTACAAATCGCCATCCCGTTTTTAACAATGATGAACATACAAACCACCAGATTTACTAAGCAGGGTTTTCAAAACCACTGCAAAACAGCCATCCAAATGGCCAAAATGAAAGAGGTGGCTGTGAGTGGCGAGATTGCTCAAACTACATGCTGTTTGTGCTATTTTCCCATTCAGAACATAAAAAGAAAGTACCATTGACCTTTAAATTATTTGGGCAATTGTTATTTATTGATTGAGGGACATAATTAATTTAAAATTAACTTATGGGGGAATTTTTTTTAACTGGATACTATTATACAATTAAATTATGCGGAAAATATGAATATATAATAAAATAACTGATTGTAAATGGTGGATATAATTATTTATATTGCACAATTTGGCATTACATAGTGCTGGAATAATATAATAATTAAATAATTTTGTCCCCTAAATATAATGGAAAATAACATTTCTCCCATAACTTAGTATTAAATAAATTTTTCACCTTAATCAATAAATAATGATTGCTCAAATAATTTAAATGTTGGTGGTGTTTTCTCTTATGTTCTGAATGGCAAAATAGTTCAAACAGCATGTTTCAGCTATTAAGTCATTCAGAAGCAGGTATTAAAACTGTCCTGTCCTGTCTTTTGAATGGCGGTTTTGATGGCGGTTTTAACTGAAACGCCGGCAGTTCAGCTTTTTCAATCCGGCACACATTGCCATCCATTTTAAATTGCAGCCTCAAACCACCCTATAGTAAATGCGGCGGTTTGGATCACTAAACCTACGGCGATGTAGGGCGATTTCAAACCGCCAAAAAACTAAATTCTTAGCAAATATAGCCCTAAGTGCTAAAAATTGCATAATGTTCAAGCCAGATTGCAAAGGTTGAAAGTGCTTAGTGGGCTAGTGGAATATCTTGCTGTGCGAGGGAGGGAATTCCACAATGTAGATGAAAGAGCAATTTTCAAGGAAAGAAAATCTAGTTGTTGCATGGAATATAGATTGTAGGGGTGAAAGTCTTGTTCGGGTTTCCTCCTGGTGGAGTAGGCCCATGATGTGGAGGAACCTCTGATGGAAGAAGATGCTGGGGACATTTGACAGAAGTCACTCCTTTAATGCTACCACAATCTTCACCAATCATACACCAGGCTTGAAAACACTACCAGGTAATGAGCACAATCCTCACCTGTATTGAGTAATAGTTGGACAAGTCCCTCACCTCAATGTATACCACTTTCACCGACATCCGAATAATCCTTTCCCATCTTAATGACCTTGTCTCCAAATATTAAGGATTAGGGATTTATATAGACAAAGATTTTTTTGCTCAGAAAAAAACTGAAAATGGATAGGCCTAGATGACCACTCACCTGTTCTATTGGATACAAATGATTCAGAATCCTTGAACATTTTAGAGGATCTCTGGGTGGAGAATAATATTATAGATGGAAATGAATCCACTATTCCAATATATGATTCTAATCCTCAAATACAGTGTTTAGAAAGTAACATTAAGCCTAAGAACATTCAGTTAAAGTTAAAATCTAGTTTCTATCCTATCCATCAGAAAAGTACAGCAATTCAGTGTTTTTATAAATCTACGTTGGCTGAATTTCAAGAATCACGTAGAAATGAATTTACTGAAAAATGAGGGTAAACATGGATATAAAAGCAAAAATAGAAATCTCTCTAAAAAAGAATGGCTTGCCCTCAAAAAACTCCAGTCAGATTTGAATATTGTTATCAAATCTGCAGACAAAGGGGGGGGGGGGGGTTATCATAATGGATACAGTAAATTATTTGAAAGAAGCCTACAGACAGCTAAACAATACCACTTTTTACTTGAGAATGGATAATAATCCTACAAAAACATATCAAGAGGATTTAAAGATTTTGTTGGATAGGGCCGTGACCTGGGGGCTCATTTTCAGGAAATGTTGGCACTATTTTTGGGTCCCACATCCTGTTGGGTTGGGTACATTTTAACCACAGTAATAAGTGCGACCTCAGGAATGCCTACAAAAAAACCCCGAAATCATTCAAAAGCGAATTGAAAATAATCAGACTTAGCTTGAACACTTCAGCGTCGTGTTCAAGCTAAGTCTAATTATTTTCAATTACCTTTTTGATAATTTAGGGGTATAATTTGTAGGCATTCCCGGTGTCGTAATTGTGGTAATCGGAAAACCGATTACCACCGATCCTGTTACACCCACTTTTTATTTTTTACCAAACATACACAAATCCCTCACTTCACCCCGAAGGCGTCCGATTGTTTCTGGTATTGGGTCCTTAAGCACTAATCCTTCACATTATGTTGAGTATTACCTGCAAGAATTCGCTGTCTCCTTAAATCATATATCAAAGATACTACACATTTAATAAGAACCGTAAAGGATATAATATGGAAACCCACATATTATTTTGTGACGCTGGATGTTTCAGCTCTCTATACCAACATCCCACACAAAAAAAGAGTGGTTGTTATTCAGGAGACGTTATTTAATAGTACTATGGAGGTGGGGGAAGCAAAATTTTATTGTAGATTCTATCAACTATATTTTGACTTACAATTATTTTCTTTTCAATTTGGATTATTATTTACAGATTACGGGATGGCCATGGGCATGAGGTTCGCCCCATGTTAGCTTATATTTATATGGGCCATTTTGAAAATATATATATATGGGATGGTCCATATGGGACGAATCTCGTGTACTATGGCCATTATATTGATGACCTTATTATAATTTGGGACGGCACGGAGGATCTAATGTCTAATTTTTTCACTTACCTTAATCATAACAAATATAATTTATTTTTCAAATGCAATTGGAGTTCTCAGTGTGTTCATTTCCTGGATCTGACCCTTTTGGTACAGAGTCTGACAATTGATACTGAAAACTATCAAAAACAAGTGAATACTAACAACTACATTGACTTCAATAGTAACCATCATAGACCATGGTTAAAAATTTCCCTAGAAATTAACTGAGTAGGATAAAGAAAAACTGATCTAGGTCAATTGTCTTTGGAAAAAACAGGCAAAGGGCATATTAAAGTCCTTCGAAGAAAAGGGATACCCACAAAAAGTTTTGGATGAAGCGTATGAATATAACAAATTTTGCAGATTCTTATTCTTTTTAAAAAATACAATAGGATGTTCTAAGATAATTGTGTTCAAAATGGGATCTTGTTTTGATATATGGTAATTATTTTTAACTATACATCTTATGATTGATTTCACATTATATTTTGAAATAATCTTTGAGCTACTAACCATATCAGAATTTTTATTTATTTGTTCAAATTTTTGAACTATGAACCTTCACTTTACGTGGTCAGCTTGTGGATCCTATTAACAAAGGTCTGTTTTTCTATTGTCTCACCATCAGCCCGATGCTCACTATGCTGAGCCAAGGTAATCATATTTTATAGGCATTATTGAACGGAGTCTAAATTAACAGCCACGGATTTCTGGACTGCAATAAAATGTACATATAATATGACTGCATCTAGCACAGTTTTCTTGAAGCTCCCTCTTGTGGACACATTGTAGAACTCAAGTGATCTTTTCTGAGTGTTGCAAAAAGACACAGATTAACAGCCCATGTTTCAATTGTGAGTAACCTATTTTATTGGCATTAGTACAAGACTGTCAGGACTCTGTGCATCAAAACCCTAATGGGACATTTGGGCTATATTTATTGACTATATAGATATCTATTATCATATATTATTACAGGCATTGGATTCAGAAAGAAAGTATTTTTATTGCATTATTATATGAATGTAATTTTTTGATCACTATTGATGTGATATCAAAGTCACATTATTAATTATTAATAAAATGTTTACTTTTTAGCATCGTATTGATCTGACTAGTCTCTGCGCGGTCTATTGCTATTTATTTCCGTTCACTATTTAAGGCTACACAGGATTGACAGCAGCGTTACTAGCCAGAATTTAAGTGCATTTACACATTTGTTCATACTGTTATTGCCATTGGGTATCTTTTTAAGCTATTGTAATAATTAACCCCATACGGTGCGCCAGTGATTTGGCTTAGATTATAGGCAACATCTCCACTTTTTCAAGTCTGCAGTTTAGTAAATATACCGCTAACTGGAAGTGGGCACAGCTGAAACAAGAGGAGTGAGTGTGACTAAGCAGAGCGAGTAGAGATTGGGACAGTTTATGTGTTAGTGTGAATAGCATCATAGCATCATCAGGAGTAAGTTAAACTCTAAAAAAAAGAGGGGTTTTCAGAAAGTGTCTAAAAATTTGAAGGCTGTGGGCAGGGCCGGATTGGCCATATGGCACTTCTGGCAAATGCCAGAAGGGCCGATGGCCAGATGGGCCGGTCCGCATGCCCGCCGAGCAGCAGCACTCTGCGCGCTGCTTGGCGGATGGAGAGTCAGTGACTGCCGCCTATGCAAGTAATCACATGGGACGGCACCACGTGACAGGAGGCTTCCCATGTGATTACTTGCATAGGCAGCAGTCACTGGCTCTCCGTTCGCTGACCAGCACGCAGAAAGGAGGTGCTGCTGCTTGGATGTAACAAGGTAAGTGTCTGTGCGTGTGTGTAATAGTGTGTCTGTGGCTAATAGTATAGTGTGTCTGTGTGGCTAATAGTGTGCCTGTGTGGCTAACAGTATAGTGTTTCTGTGTGGCTAATAGTGTGTTTGTGTGGCTAATAGTGTGTCTGATAGTGTGTCTGTGTGGCTAATAGTGTAGCTAATAGTGTGTCTGTGTGGCTATTAGAGTGTCCGTGTGGCTAATAGTGTGCCTGTGTGGCTAACAGTATAGTGTTTCTGTGTGGCTAATAGAGTGTCTGTGTGGCTAATAGTGTGGCTAATAGTGTTTCTGTGTGGCTAATAGAGTGTCTGTGGGGCTAATAGTGTGGCTAATAGAGTGTCTGTGTGGCTAATAGTGTGTCTGTGTGACTAATAGTATAGTGTGTCTTTGGGAAATATGTTTTAAGTAAATGGGTATACTGTTAGGTTAATGTTGGGGCTGGTCTACTTATTAATTGTGAATATTATTATTGTGGGGACTGGAGGGAGGCCTAATTATAAAACGTGAGTGCTATTGTTTTAACACCGGGGCTGGTTGAAATTTTTTAAATCTCATGTACCCATTTTTTTTCAAAATAGGGCATCCAATATTCCAGGATCAAGACAAGAATGAACTGAGCTAAAGAAACCAGCTGCTACAAGTGGTGAAAGTGACCAAGACAGGTAGGAGAGAGCAGGACAGTCTGCCAACTGTCCTGAATCTGGTGGGGCAGTCCTGAATTTGGATGACTGTCTCACTTAGTCAGGATTTGGTCCGACTGCAAGGACAGTTGGGAGTTATGTCTCGCATTACAATGTACTGCTTGAGAAGGCAGAGCTGTGTGCATCTAGCAGTAGTGCCTGTGTATTTGTCTAAAATGATAACCATGTTACATAATAGGGGCCCTGGTGTCTTAAATACCCTGAGCATTAATCCAGCTCTGGTTAGGGGAAAGGAATTGAGAGAGCTTCCCTGCTCACTTCACAGGAAGTTCCCACCCTTATTGATGTGAGCCACACCAGAAACATAGATAAGTACAGTGGGCTGGGTGTGTCATAATGTGCCTGGCGGTATGGCATGATGTGGCTGGGAGGGCGTGATAAATGTAATGTTTTATTATAATGTATGTATCAATGCCCCATGTTGGCCACAACCACAACACAATGTGGTCGCGCCCTTTCGGCTCCACCTCGCAGCGGCGGCACATGGTTTCTTTCCAGCTGGAGCTGAGGTGGGCCTGTGTACTTTAAATGCAAGGGCTGATTTTTTTTCAGTCAGTCCGGCCCTGGCTGTGGGAAAGCCTGATTGGGCGTGGTAGGGAATACAATATGTCTTGTAGGTGGGAGTTAGAGATGGTTACCACAGACGAGACAACGAGACAAGGCGCAGGTCAGAAGTAGATCTAAGAAGGTAAGAAGGAGAGTTTTTTATATTAAATTTGAGATGTATGAAGGGCTTGTGTTGTTGAGGGCTTTGTAGGGAAGGGTGAGTATTTGAATTGGATTCTGGAGGACACAATGAGCCAGTGTAGGGATTTGCAAAGTGGTACAGCAGATGTGGAGCCATGAGAGAGAAAGATCAATCTTGCAGCAGCATGTAGGATGGATTGAAGTGTGTAAACATCGGTGTTGGTAATGCCAGATAGCAGAATATTCCATCAGTCGAGACGAGAGATGATGAGAGAATGGATTTGAGTTTCTGTAGCATGTTGGGTAAGAAAAGGGTCTTTTCTGACAAATTTTTAAGTTGGAGTCAACAGGACTGGTAGAGTGTCTGGATGTGAGAAATAAAGCAGAGGGAGGGAGCTAAGTGTGAAACCAAGGCAGCGTACTTTGGGGACTAAGAAAATGTTGCTGTTATTGACTTTAAAGGAGATTTGAGGTGAGGTCGTGACTGTTACAGGAAGAAAAATTATAAGTTATGTTTTGGAGATGTTGAGCTCTAGGTTGGGTTGGAACATGCATGTGGAAATAGCAAAAAGTTAGTTGGTTACAAAAGAGAGAACAAAATGGGAGAGATCAGGTTAAGAGATATAGACTTGGGTGTCATCAGCAGAGAGGTGGCACTGGAGGCTTTTCCAAGAGAAAAGGTGTACAGTGAAACAATAAAGGGCCAAGAACAGAGCCTTGTGGGACTCCAACAGATATTGTAATTGGATGGAAGGATGTGCCAGAGGTAAACACTAAAGGTAGCAAGTGAACCGGGAAAACACTGTCTCACAAAGTATAATGAAGTGTGTGTAGGAGAAGAGGGTGATCAACAGTGTGAAAATTGTCACAGAGGTCCAGAAGACTGAGTATGGAGAAATGGTTATTAGTCTTTGTAGTAAGTAGATCATAGATCTTTTTTACGAGAACAGTTTAGGTGGAATGTTGGGGTAGAAGACTGATTGCAGAGAGTCGAGAATGGAGTGAGAAGGGAGAAAGTGACACATGCAGTTGTGCACTAATTGCTCAAGTAGTTTGGAGGCAAAAGGAAGGAGAGAAATAGGACGACTGTTGGAGAGAGATTCTGGACTGGTTTATTTAGAATTGGTGAGATGAGCGCATTTTAAAAGAGGATGGAAATGTACCAGTGGAGGGAAACAGGTTGAAGAAGTGAGCTAGATGTGGGCATGCAGTGGAGGAGAAGGAGTGGAGATATTGGGAGGGAATATGCTTGAGGGAACAGGTTGTAGGGTGACATAATGAGATGGGTGCAGAGACATCTTCAGTTACTGGAGAGAATGAATTAAGTGTGGATTGGGGAATGTAGGTGAAAGTGGGTAGAGTGGGAAGATTGTGTGGAATTTTGCAACAAATATATTGTTGAATGATGTTAATTTTGTCTTTGAAGTAGGTACCAAAATCATCGGCTGTGAGAGAGGAAAGGAGAGCAGGTGCAGGCGGGTATAGAAGTAAATTGAAGGTGGCAAAGAGGTGATGTGGTTTAGAAGACTGTTTGGATTTTAGAGATGTGAAATATGTTTGCTTGGCAATTGAATGGACAATGCTGTAAGATGAAAGAATTAATTTATTGTGGAGGAAATCAGGATAGGAACAAGATTTCCTCCAGTGGTGCTCTGCACTTTTGCAGGTAGCGGGTCTATTTGTTGTGTCATGGTTTGTTGTTTGGATTGTCAGAGACTACATGTAGCAGCTTGAGCTGCATTGTCTAGGACTGAAATCTAGATAGGAATGAAATTTCCTCTATACTGTCAACAATATACAATATTTGAACCAGTGTAATCATACCCTGGATGAATGTTCATTCAACTTAATAAAATTAGTAATAGCACAATGGAAGTCAGAATCAAACACACTTGAGTCATGTCACAGTACTGGATGCTTTGAGCAAGGAACTACTTAGCTGAGGTTTCTATAAGAGACACACCATTTCAGCCAAGCTGATAAGTCCTGATAGGAGTGGTAATAAAATGCAAGCTGAAGTCAAAGGATTGTAGTAGGTAAAATAGTGATGGACAAAGTTAAGGAATTTGAGAATGTATAGGTAGGGATGAAGCCAATGTTGAAGGATTGGAGAAGGTAGAATAGTTATGTACAGTCCAATTAATCAAGTCTTTTTCAAAGCACAAGTAGAGAAACTCAAAACAAAACTTTGCTCTTGCAAATGTTTGGTAGAATTGTTGGACTTATAAAGGCTACAAACAGGTAAGGTGACTAGCTAGAATGCTATTATTAGAAGGAATTGAGAACAGGTGTTTGTATATGGCAGATGACATCTGGAGCAAGTGAGTGAATCCTCAAGGTCATTGTTTTCTGGCAGCTGTCATCTGGAGCTAGTTTTGTGAATCCTCACAAGATATGACCAATCTATAAATATCTAAAACCCTATTGGGAGCTAGAATCCCTGATTAGCAGTAAAATTAATAGACTCAAAAAACCATTCAAATAAAAAAAACATGAAATCAAAATAGACAAATCAGATTATATCAATAACTACAGAAACCTTCATCATCACATCCACATCAAACAAAATCACAACCAAGAAACAGGAAACCATCTATAAGAAACTCAATCTACTAATATAACAACAGCATATGAAACTAATTTACGAAACAAATCCCCCAAGCTCATTGGATCAAAATTTAATAGAAAACATACTACTTGACTACACATACATACATGACATCGCAAACTCCAAATCATAGTTCAAAATGGCAAATACTTCCTTCAAAGGAAGATTCGACTTGCAAGCAATCATAGCAAATATTGAAAATATTCATACACTTAAACCCACAACAAATCTATAGCCGATCAGAAAAAATAGCACCATGAGCTTGACACAAGAACACAATAACACACCTTCTGTTCATTTTAAGTCATAAGCCAAACACAAAATGCTTCACCATTTTCAACCATGCAAATTGTAAAAAAAAATTCAAACAAAATACATACATTTCTTTAAATCTATATAGACTAAAAATAACTTGCAATCTGAAAACCCATTTGACCATATCAGAAACACCCACCTCCACATCATACACAACCACACACAAAGAGTTGTTTCATTTATACATTCCAAAAACTGGTAAAGGATGACCAACGAAAAATAAGCACTAATGCAAAAAAAAAAATCACAAAATGATTCTCACAAAGCAAGAAAATATAGCCCTACAGCAACTCACATCCAATTCAGAAATAGTGAGCTAACCAACTGACAGGTGGTGAAACTGTGTTACTGAACCATGCATATTACCTTATAGTATCCTGTTACTTACTCAACCACACAAGTACATATAAAACATTACCCCAAAATTGACTAAAAGAACTAAAAGCTTGTTAAAAAGAACCAAATATGCTCTAAAAATCTGGGGGCAAATGTATTAACCTCCGGTTTCTTCAACTCCCGCGAGTTCGGCGTCTTCGGCGCTTAAATTTAAAGTGACGCTGCCTTGTAAAGGGAAACTTCCCTTTACAAGGCAGCGCCGCTTTAAATTTAAACGCCGAAGACGCCGATTTCGCGGGAGTTGAAGAAATCGGAGGTTAATACATTTACCTCCTGGTCTTCATTGAATGATGCTGAATCAGAATTAATTTAAATTTTTATCAATCGAACACCTAAAACTAAGCATAATTTATTATCTTTTAAATACAAATCCCCCACAAGCCCAAGAAGTTGCACAATAATATCAAGCATTAATTCACATACATCACACATATCACAATGCATAGATTAATTTATATAATATATTGTCAAAACAAAGGACACACCATAAATTATTCAAGAGCCGAATACTGAACCACACTATATTTTAGTCACAAGTGATGTCAAATAAGTCTACACCTACATTAATCACACCTAAGGTACAAAAAGTGTCAGCTCGTTTCTAGAAAAATCAAAGTACCGTATATACTCGAGTATAAGTCGACCTGAATATAAGCCGAGGCACCTAATTTTAACACAAAAACTGGGAAAGTTTATGACTCGAGTATAAGCCTAGGGTGGGAAATGCAGCAGCTTCTGGTAAATTTGGATGTCAGAAAGAAATATGATTATGGATGTTGCTCTTATTGTCCTCTGTATGTGTACAGCGATATTGTGTAATTACCTTGGTATGGTAGTTAATGCGCTTTAACTGCCATAATCGAGGATGCTGCAGCTCCTAGATCTGGTTTCAGTGTCCTTATGCGCACCTCTGTCCGTTGTTGGTGTTGATGTAGTGGAGCATGTCGTCGGTCAACGCGATGTTTAGGGCAGCTATGGATGTGCTCGGGACCACTGTGAGTCTGCCGTAAATCCCGATGATGTGGTGGTATTCCCCTGTGTAAGCGCTGTGGGCTCCGTGTCTGGCTCTGTTGCCGGATGTCCTGCTGCTGCAACCCGCGCATGCGCAGAAACTGGTGCTCGGAGAAAGAAAGAAATCTATTGCGGTCCTGGAGCATCACTCGAGTATAAGCCGAGGGGGGGCTTTTTCAGCACAAAAAATGTGCTGAAAAACTCGGCTTATACTCGAGTATATACGGTAATTCCCACAGAGCCAAATACATTTAATAATACATAGCATTCAAACTCACCCATAATTTAGTACCCACCCATCTGGTTCAATGACACTCATTACCTCCAGACACAAAGTACAGCAATGGGTACTAAGTTTGCAACAAATTATTACAACCTCTTTATGAGCTGATGGGAGGAGAAAAACAGTTGGTCTGATGCCAAGTATCTTGCCGGAGTTCAATGCCGGAGATACTCAGATGACATAATATTCATATGAAAAGACACTCCCAAATCCCTCAATCAGTTCATTATAGATATGACCAACAATATTAAGAACCCTAGTGGTTAGCACTTCTGCCTCACAGCACTGGGGTCATGAGTTCGATTCCCGACCATGGCCTTATCTGTGTGGAGTTTGTATGTTCTACCTGTGTTTGCGTGGGTTTCCTCTGGGTGCTCCGGTTTCCTCCCACACTCCAAAAACATACTGGTAGGTTAATTGGCTGCTATCAAAATTGACCCTAGTCTCTCCCTGACTGTCTCCCTCTCTGTCTGTTTGTCTCCCACTCTGTCTGTCTGTGTCTGTCTGTGTGTGAGTGTGTGTCTATATTAGGGAATTTAGACTGTAAGCTCCAATGGGGCAGGGAATGATGTGAGTGAGTTCTCTGTACAGCGCTGAGGAATTAGTGGCGCTATATAAATAAATGATGATGATGATGATGATGATGATGATGAAACTAACCTCAAATAAAACTAGTTTCTATCCATTTGTGTGCCACAATCTCTAATATGATCAATAGATTAACACTAGATGAGTGCTTCATATTTAGAGAAATCCGAAAGAACTTAATTTTCTGGTGACAAGTCGAACTGAGCCATGAGTTGGTTTATTGCATCAAACCCGGGAAGGAATCCTCTTTTTCCATAATTAGTGCATGCACCTGTACCACTGCTTTATATACCTTCCATCTGTCAGTGTTCCTTGCAGTTCATCATTTGTTCCTGGCTCCTGCTGTTTGTCTGTTATCTTTGTGAATAAACTGCTCAAGTTTTTTACTTCAGTTTGACATCTGTCTGTGACCCGACCATCCTTGATTGCTGCGAGGATTGAACCTTAGCCTATCACACCGACTACGCATATCGCTGCCTGGACCAACCCTTATCTGTGTAAAGTTTGTATGTTCTTCCCTTGTTTGCGTGGGTTTCCTCCGGGTGCTCCAGTTTCCTCCCACACTCCAAAAACACACTAGTAGGTTAATTGGCTGCTATCAAAATTGACCATAGTCTCTCTCTCTCTCTTTCTCCGCCTGTGTGTGCATGTTAGGGAATTTAGACTGTAAGCTCCAATGGGGCAGAGACTGATGGGAATGAATTCTCTGTACAGCGCTGCGGAATCAGTGGCGCTATATAAATAAATCGTGGCGGTGGTGGTGACCCTTTGCCTAGTATTTGACTCTGTCTATTGTCTGCTCCATTGGACTTACCTGTGTTCTGCCTATTGTCCGTGATACCATTTCCCAGCCTCAGGATCGTGGTGTCCGCAGTCAGCTCCTTTGGACTTACCTGTGCTCACTGTTTCCACCATCCAGATTTGCTGCTTGGTCTGGCCTCTGCATGTACTGTGTTGCTCTCCAGCACCATCTCCACACAGGTCACAACTGACATTACACCCAATCTTGAATCTGTGTTGTTGATCCATTAATCACTCCCTACATCCAATGCTCACAACCTGGTTGTGGCTGGATTACATAGAAATAACTTAGATAACGTAGATATTTATTTTAATTAGGGATGTAGTTCACCTCTGTATTTAATTGCAAATGTACTGTTTTTTTTGCATTGTGTTTTATTTCAGTATAGGATTGAGGAAACATTATACCAGAGGAGGTAATGGAAATTTTTGTAACTTTTTTTAAAGAAAGTCCCCATGCTAATTAAACCTTTTGATGTCTGAGTGCCCAACACATACCTTAGCCTTAAGGCACAAGGGGTGGGGTAATTAGACTAGGTAGGCTTCCTATCTCTCTAAGACAGGATGCAAGTAATATAGGAAATCACAGCAAGTTTTAGAAACTCACAGACTGACTTTTGCAAGTTAAATTGGATTAAATGCAAGTTATGGGGTATATTATATCTTTGATGGTAATTATTGAAAATAGTGTATCAGCCAGGTTGGTGCCAGGGAGGATCAGGGGGGCTGGATTACCCGCTGCCAGGCTGTGTCCAAAACTGTATAAAAAACACTTTTTGACCATGTAGTAGTATCATTATACCATCAGTAGTTTCTGGATATCACTAGTACCTCAAATTAGTGTATAACTGATCTTTTTAGGACTTCCTGAGCTAAGAAACATCACGGCTTAAGGAACCTGCTTTGATGCCTACCTACCTGCTGTAATTCCTGTGATCTACAGATTAGATCAATCTAATCTGTTATCCGGCTGTTCTGAGGTTGGGACTCAACATTCCAGTACCAATGCTCTGCCCACTACCTTACAGTTCTGGTCAGTGTAATAGGCCAGAGGGACACAGGAACCCTGATCTAAAGGAAGAGGTCAGGGGTACCAGTCCAGGTACCTAGTGAGGGGGTAAACTATCAGCGGACTGTTAGGAACCCCTCTAGCCGACACAACACAACCCGGAGTCTACTCTGCCAGTCAGGTGTTCACTGAAGCCCCTGATGGTGGGGACAGACTGGGCTGCAGACTGACAGAGGGTCGTGAAGTGTGTACCGGCTGGGGAGAACCCAGACAAGAAGAGTCAGGTCCACGCAGAGGTCAAAAGGTCGGCAGCAGGTAACAGAAACGATGAACAAGCTGAGGTCAGAGGTAACAGGCAAAGTAGCAGAACGGGTAAACGAGCCAAGGATCAGGGTCACAGGAAACACAAGCAAAGTCAAATACGAAGCCAAGGGTCATACACGGGAAGTCAAAACGTAGATACAGGAACAGGAACTGGAGCAAGCAGGTCAGCAGACTGGAGCACAGAAGCTATAACCGGCAATGAGGCAGCAGACCTCATTGCCTTAAATACAACCCATAACCAATCAGAACCTGCCCCTAGACAAGGCCACACTTGTAGGCTAATTGCCAGCACCTAGCAAGACCAATCAGGGCTTAGCCCTGAAATCCACACCTGCAGGCTAATGCCTGCTAATTCAGCCACAGGCTAAATCTGCCTGATTGTCCCTAGAGCGCATGCGCGCCTGGCTGCCAGGATACAGCGCTGAGGAAGCGTCCGACCGTTGCCTTGGCAACGGTCGGGAGTTGGAAGGAAATGACGTCCCGGTCGTCATGGTGACGGCCGGGACGTTGAGACCTACAGGAAGCGAGCCGCGGCGGCTGTGAGTACCGCCGCGGCTCGTGACAGTACCCCCCCCTTGAGGAGGGGTTAAGGAACCCCGACATCCCGGTTTCCTTGGAAATTTTTTAAAGAACTCCTTCAACTGTTTAGGAGCATCGAGTTGTCTCCGTGGGATCCAAGACCGTTCTTCTAACCCACGATTCCTCCACTGCACTAGGAAGTGCACCTGACCTTGCACTTTTTTGGAATCCAAGATCTTCTGAACAACGTATCTTGGTGATCTGTTTGATTTTCTCTCAGGCAAATTTGAAGACTGGATTTGAGTAGGATATAATACCGGCTTCAACAGAGAACAGTGAAATGTGTTGGGAATTCTCAATGAGCCCGGAATTCTTAACCTAAATGCAACAGAATTAACCTGCTTGATGATAAGGAACGGGCCGATGAACTTGGGACCCAACTTTTTGCAAGGCTGTCTGAGTTTAATGTTTTTTGTAGACAGCCACACTCTCTGGCCCACCTTGAAGGAGCAGATGGTACGGTGGCGATCCGAAATTTTTTTTGCGACAACTGAAGCCTGTTTCAGAGATGCCTGTACTTTCCTCCAGATAACTCTGAGATCTCTTGCAGTGGAATGGATCTCCTGGACACCAACTGGGTTAAGTGAATACAGGGAGTTAGATCTGGGGTGAAAACCATAATTGCAGAAAAACGGAGAAGTTTTAGTAGATGAATGACAGGAATTGTTACAGGCAAATTCCGCCCAGGGTAACAAGGAAGACCAATTATCATGGAACTCTGACGTGTAGCATCGCAAAATTTTTTCCAAGGACTGGTTAACTCTTTCGGTCTGCCCATTGGACTGAGGGTGATATGCGAATGATAAACTAACCTTGATTCCGAGGAGGGTACAGAAAGATCTCCAGAATTGCGCTATGAACTGAGAACCCCGATCGGAAACTATGTCAGTAGGGAGTCCATGGAGCCGGAAAATATGTTGAATGAATAAGACGGCCAAATCCCGAGCTGTAGGCAGTCTGGGTAAGGGAACGAAATGGGACATCTTACTGAACCGGTCTACCACGACCCAAATGGTATTGTGTCCTGCAGAAGGTGGTAGATCCACTATAAAGTCCATGGACAAGTGGGTCCATGGTTTTGCAGGTGGTGCCAAAGGAACTAACTGGCCTATTGGGCGGATCCTAGGAACTTTGTTTCTGGCACAAACCTCACATGAGAGGACATGACTCCTGACGTCAGCAGACATAGATGGCCACCAGACTGTACGGGAAAGGATTTCTAACGTCTTGAAAATTCCAGGATGCCCTGCAACCCTACTGTTATGCGCCTCTGCAATAACCGCCTTCCTTAGATGGACTGGAACAAAGAGACGTCGCTCCGGAGTAGTATCAGGGGCTAATTTCTGGAATCTCTGAAGTGTGATACTCAGATCTTGGGTCAACCCGGCATGGATTACAGAAGGGGGAATAATCGGCTCTGGGATAGTGACTGGAATGTGGTGTGCCGAGAAACTTCTGGAAAGGGCATCTGCCCGGACATTTTTGGAGCCTGGTCGGTAGGTGATCAGGAAGTTAAACCGGGTAAAGAATAACGCCCACCGGGCCTGTCTGGGATTTAAACGTTTGGCTGACTGTATATATTGTAAATTCTTGTGATCGGTAATGACAGAGATCTGATGTGAAGCACCCTCCAACCAATGCCGCCACTCCTCGAAGGCCCATTTGATTGCCAATAGTTCTCTATTACCGACATCATAGTTGGCCTCCGCTGAAGAGAACTGACGGGAGAAATAAGCACATGGGTGCAGACGATTAGTATGAGGATCCTTCTGCGATAGGATGGCACCGGCACCGATGTCAGAGGCGTCGACCTCAAGAATAAATGTCCTAGCTGGATCCGGATGTCTAAGGACCTGAGCAGAGACAAAGGCCTTTTTCAGGCTTTCGAATGAGGCTACTGCTTGGGACGACCAATTGGTTGGATCCATTCCTTTACGGGTCAGAGCGACAATGGGAGCCACAATGTCGGCAAAGTTGTGAATGAATCTCCTATAATAATTGGAGAAGCCCAGGAACCTCTGCACCGCCTTAAGATTGTTGGGTTGCACCCAATCCAGAATAGCCTGGACCTTAGCTGGATCCATGGAGAATCCCTCAGAAGAGATTACATAGCCTAAAAAGGATACCCTCTGTACCTCGAACTCACACTTTTCCAGCTTAGCGTACAGGTGGTTCTCTCGTAATTTCTGTAGAACTTGTTTGACGTGAGTCTGATGGGCGGGCAAAGATCTGGAATAGATGAGGATATCATCTAAATAGACGACCACGAAACAACCAAGGAATTCCCGAAGAACTTCATTGATCAAGTCCTGGAACACTGCAGGTGCATTACTAAGGCCAAACGGCATGACCAGATACTCGTAGTGGCCAGAGTGCGAATTGAATGCCGTCTTCCACTCATCTCCTTCTTTGATACGGATGAGATTATATGCTCCGCGAAGGTCGATTTTAGTGAAGACAGTGGCCCCTCTTAGCTGATCAAACAAAACCGAGATGAGCGGAAGGGGATAGGTGTTCTTGACTGTGATATGATTCAATCCCCGGTAGTCAATACAAGGTCTTAACCCTCCGTCTTTTTTTGATACAAAGAAGCATCCCGCTCCTACGGGAGACTTAGATGGCCTGATGAAGCCTCTCTCCAGGTTTTCGTCGATATACTCCTGCATGGATTTTGTTTCTGGAGCAGAAAGGGAATACAAACGCCCCTTAGGTAACTTGGAACCAGGAATAAGTTCGATGGCACAGTCAAAGTCACGATGTGGCGGTAAGGTATCAGCAGCCTTCTTGGAGAACACGTCCCAGAATTCATGATACTGTGAGGGAAGCCGCTCCGGAATAGGCTGAATCATACGCAGAGACAGTGACAAACAAGACTGTGTACAATAAGTACTCCACTTGACAATCTCTCCTTTTACCCAGTCTATGACAGGGTTATGACAGGAAAGCCATGGGTGGCCCAAGATCATAGGAACCGACGAACAATCGATCAGGAAGAAGGTGATTGACTCAGAATGGAGAGCTCCGATCTTCAACTGTAGTGGCGGGGTCTCCCAGGAAATCTTGCCACCAGGCAACGGACCTCCGTCTAAGCCACAGACAGTAATGGCAGAGTTGAGTTTTACCATCGGAATTCCGGCAGAGCGGGCAAACCCAATATCAAGGAAGTTGCCTGCAGCTCCGCTATCAATGAAGGCCGACAGGTCCACAGAGCGAGCCCGGAAGGTGAGCTGTGCAGGGATTAATACAGCATTTTTCGGGTAGATAATTTGCAGACCTAGGTGAACTTTCCCCTCATTCCCTAGGCATGGTCTTTTTCCGACTTATTTGGGCAAGAACGGGAGAAGTGGCCTTTTATGCCACAGTATAGACATAGACCTTGCGAACGTCTCCTGTCTCTCTCTTCCGAAGAGAGACGATATGCTCCTAATTGCATAGGCTCCTCACCATCCTGGGAAACAGGAACGAAGGCGAATGGAGGTGACGATGCTTCCTTTTCAGTTTTCCGCTCCTTATATCTCCTGTCAATTTTAATGGAGAGGTGCATCAGATCCTCCAGAGAACTAGGAGACGGGTATTGCACCAAAGAATCTTTAATCTGTTCAGATAGGCCGAGACGGAACTGACTCCGTAAGGCAGGGTCGTTCCATCCACTATCAGGTGACCATCTACGGAATTCAGCGCAGTATTCTTCTGCCGACCGTCGGCCTTGTTTCAAGGACCGTAGATGAGCTTCCGCGGAGGCCACTCGATCCGGGTCATCATACAGTAGACCCAGTGCCTCGAAGAAGGAGTCTACGGACTGCATGGCCGGACTGGTCTGCGGCAAAAAAAACGCCCAGGACTGGGGGTCACCCTGTAGAAGGGAAATAATAATCCCAACTCTTTGCTGCTCTGAACCGGAGGAGCGAGGTCTCATCCGAAAATAGAGCTTGCAGCTCTCCCTGAAGTTCCGAAACAGGGTTCTATTTCCGGAGAACCGATCTGGTAAGTTCATTTTGGGTTCACAGATGGGACCTGGAGTCGGTTGTGAAGCTTTTGTGGCTTCTTCTTGAACAGACATACGCTCAGCCAATCCCTGCATCATCTGATACAAGGACTCAACGTGGCCTGCTAGAGTTTGTGCTGGAGACGGTGTGGATCCACTTGTATCCATTCTAACCTTGTCTGCGTGAGTGGGCCGGTTATAATGTTAGGAACCCCTCCAGCCGACACAACACAACCCGGAGTCTACTCTGCCAGTCAGGTGTTCACTGGAGCCCCTGATGGTGGGGACAGACTGGGCTGCAGACTGACAGAGGGTCGTGAAGTGTGTACCGGCTGGGGAGAACCCAGGCAAGAAGAGTCAGGTCCACGCAGAGGTCAAAAGGTCGGCAGCAGGTAACAGAAACGATGAACAAGCTGAGGTCAGAGGTAACAGGCAAAGTAGCAGAACGGGTAAACGAGCCAAGGATCAGGGTCACAGGAAACACAAGCAAAGTCAAATACGAAGCCAAGGGTCATACACGGGAAGTCAAAACGTAGATACAGGAACAGGAACTGGATCAAGCAGGTCAGCAGACTGGAGCACAGAAGCTATAACCGGCAATGAGGCAGCAGACCTCATTGCCTTAAATACAACCCATAACCAATCAGAACCTGCCCCTAGACAAGGCCACACTTGTAGGCTAATTGCCAGCACCTAGCAAGACCAATCAGGGCTTAGCCCTGAAATCCACACCTGCAGGCTAATGCCTGCTAATTCAGCCACAGGCTAAATCTGCCTGATTGTCCCTAGAGCGCATGCGCGCCTGGCTGCCAGGACACGGCGCTGAGGAAGCGTCCGACCGTTGCCTTGGCAACGGTCGGGAGTTGGAAGGAAATGACGTCCCGGTCGTCATGGTGACGGCCGGGACGTTGAGACCTACAGGAAGCGAGCCGCGGCGGCTGTGAGTACCGCCGCGGCTCGTGACACGGACCCAAATTACCCAGAAAAAAAACGGTTCTAGGTGCCTAGTGTTGGCAACAGCAAGTCCCTCCTCTTGTGTTTAGAGGTGCGCAATTTGGCTACACAAAAGGGACGGTGGCAAGTCAAGCCCAGGGAGTCCCCAGCAACACACGGACAGGGTGGCATAGGAGGTCCATCTTTTCACACTGATTATCCTGCTACTTTGTACTGCGGTTAACCCTGTATATTCTAGAACTGTTGCTATGGACTAACCGTGCAATTTCATATGTTTGAATCACACCATTGCTTATACTGAGTTGCTGTTTACAGGTTCTCTGCATAAATTGGTTTTCTATGTGTATCTGTTTAAATAAACATATTTTTCTTAACGCCAGCAAAATTGTGAGTGAATTAAAGCTAGGTGAATTCCATCACATTCCATGTTTTGCTCACAACCAACTTGGTGGTACAGAGTTTTTTAAAAATGACAAGGAGATGCAGGAGATGCTGTCTGTGGCCCAAAAAATTTCGGGACATTTTCAGCATTCAGCAACAGCATGAAATAGATTGCAGCAGCTGCCAGAAGAATTTAATTTGTCCTGCCACCAACTGAAGCAAGAGGTGGAAACAATGTGGAATTCCACCTTTTATATGCTCTGAGGGTGAAGGAACAGCAAAAAGTCATCCACGCTTACTCAACAAGCCATGACATTGAGAAAGGAGGGGGAACGTGCATTAGTCTACCGCAGTGGATAATACTTTCTGTCTTGAGCAAGGTGCTGAAACCATTCCAAGCATTCCCCTGTGAAGTGAGTTCAGACACTGCTAGCTTGAGTCAAGTGATTTCCCTAATTAGACTTTTGGATAAGCAGTTCGAGAAACTGAAGGAGGAGATGAAACAAAGCAATTCCGCTAAGTACGTCAGACTTGTAGATCAAGTACTTTATTTGCCTCGCCAGGCTCTAACAGTTATCATCATCTTGAAATCGGATCACTACATTTTGGCTACTGTGCTTGATCCTAGGTTTAAGAGCTATTTATTCTCTTTGTTTCCAACTGACCCAGATCTTAAGACATGCAAGAAGCTCCTTGCATGATAACAGTTCAAGTGTTACGTGACAGGACGGCATCTCCTCCTTCAATTTCTCAATCAACTGCTGCTAGGAAAAGACTGCTTGATCCTAGGTTTAAGAGCTAGGTCTTTCCTTTCTTTCCAACTGACCCAGATCTCAAGAGATGCAATGAGCTCCCGGTGAGCAATTTGACTGCTCAAGTGGTACATGACACGACGATATTTCCTCCTTCAGTTTCTCAGACGACTGCTGCTAGGAAAAAACTTAGAGACCCAGTGGTGACGCAGATGATCAGCACAACATTTTTACATTTGGTCTGTTCTAAAAGAATTGCCATAAAATCATGACACCTATACCATAACGCCACCTGGTACTACTATCAACATACAAAGAATGGAGGAGGATTATTTTAATGACTGCATACAAATAGACATGTCAGATAGTCCCTTTACGTACTGGGAGAAAATAAGGCAATTTGAAGACCCATGTACAATCTCGCTTTGCAATACCTAAGCGACCCACCCTCCAGTGTCAACTCCCAAAGAGTTTTCAGCACAGCCAGGAACCTTGTCAGTGATCAGCGTAGGATATTACTTCCTAAATATGTGTAAAAGATGATGTTCATCAAAATGAACTGTGTGATGTTAAATACTTTCATGTCAAAAAAGACAAAAGAATTATAGGAGTGATATTTTTATTGGCTAACAAAAAGAAATTTTTATATTTGCTTGCTTTGAGAGCACAGAGGCCCCTTCATTAGGCAAATTTACAAATGAATGAGGAAAAGGCACAACATTTAAGAGATGTTACATCAAGAAATTTGTACAGGGGGGAATACATTATTAAGATAAGCTAAAGTAATAAAACAAAGGTGTCACTCACCAGACTGTGAGTGCTTCTTCCCGTGTATTTAGGAACCGTGGCCGTCCACCCTCCTGAGGGTCTGCGCATGCGCAGCCCTTTCAAACCTTCAGTACCTGTTCCTTTTAGTTAATTGGCTGATCAGGCAACACTCCCTATTTAAAGCACCTGAGTTCCATTCCTCGTTGCCTGATCTTGGAGTCTCATTCCCCATGAGCCTCTGAAGGTGTTCCTGTGTTTCCTCGTGTATTCAGCGCTGCTGATTCCTGTGGTTTCCAGACCACTTCAACTCTCCTGTGTTTCATCGTGACTGTTTAGCTGATTCCTATCCGCTGCCTCCGTGCACTACAGTCTTCAGACCACTTCAACTCTCCTGTGGTTTCCAGACCACTTCAACTCTCCTGTGTTTCATCGTGACTGTTTAGCTGATTCCTATCCGCTGCCTCCATGCACTACAGTCTTCAGCTCACCTCAACTCTCCTGTGTTTCCTCGAGACTGCAACAGCTGATTCCTATCCGCTGCTCTCCGTGCTCAACAGTTCCAGCTCAGCTCTACTCTCCCGTGTTTCATCGTGACTGCACCTGCTGATTTCTATCCGCTACCTCCGTGTACCTGCAGAGTCCTGCTGGCTGCTACTCCTCAGTTCTACTCGTGTCTGCAGCAGCTGATCCGCTCTCCGTGCTTCTCAGCGTTCCTGCCGGTGTCTACTCGCCAGTCTGCATCGGATCTACGCCTCACTGCTTTCATCTCGTCTAGACCATCGCTACTCTTCAGGGTTCCCCAGGAGTCCAGTTCTACATACTACTGCTTCCTGAGTATTTGTTGCTATCCCTGTTGGTCTACCTACCTGTGCGCTGCACCTACTTGATTACCGCTTCAGCCTCCAGGGACTTCGCATCCTGCCGGCCTCCAGCCGTTCAGGTATCTCTGCACTCCTGTCTGACAGCCTGCTCCTGAACCACGGTATGCATACTTCTCATTGACTGTGCTGGTGTATTGCATATCTTGCTG
This sequence comes from Mixophyes fleayi, assembly GCF_038048845.1. NCBI lineage: Eukaryota > Metazoa > Chordata > Amphibia > Anura > Limnodynastidae > Mixophyes > Mixophyes fleayi. The sequence continues at coordinate 12,544,231 of NC_134403.1, forward strand.
GACTGAGTTGTTCTCCTCTGGAGCTTACTATCCGCTGAGACTATTGCCATCATTGACTGTGTTATCTTTTGCCCGGATAGTTTCTGTGACTTTGTATTATTGCAGTGCGGTTCAGTCATTACTATATTGTGCATGTCATCGTGGATCAAGTTCAGGTTGTCCGTGTATCCTCTGTATTGCAGTCTCTCCCCGTGCTCCTCCTCACATATATATTCAGTGGTACAACTTGCTAACGCAGACCACTGACTCCCCGGATACCTCCACCTGGATTCCATTCCTTCACCTAGACAGCGGTACAACTTGCTAAACGCAGACCGCTGACTCTCATCCCCTCCTCGTTGCTGTTGGACATTCCTACTCATTATAGCAGTGGTACAACTTGCTACCGCAGACCACTGACTACCCTCACGTTTCCTTTGTCCATTCAGTTCCTCGTGTATTACTACATATATATTACCAGTGCTGCTAGTCATAGACTTTCACAAGCATCTCTATCATCTGCTGTCTCCTGTTCCGTGATCACCCTGCTACCAGAGTACCATATTACCATCTATACTGCTCTGGTAAGCCCATCACCTGGTGATCCCTGGGTAAAGACTCCTAGTGCCCGTGACAGTAAGATCAGGCCATGACAGACCCAGATACGGAACCTACAGCCAAAGAGATGCTGCAGCATCTGGTCACCCGTGTGGAGCAACAGGATGCTCGCCAACAGCTGTTACTTCAATGTTACCAGTCGTTAGCCTCCCAAGGAACATCTGGACAGACCGTTACAGCTAATCTTGAAGCTCCTGTGCTTTCCTCCGTTTCCCCAGTGCCATCCCAGGTGTCTACGGCTTCCACGCTTCACCTGCCTACTCCACCAAAATACGATGGAGACCCCAAAACTTGTAGGGGTTTTCTCAACCAATGCTCAGTTCATTTTGAACTCCAACCTCAAAATTTTTCTACCCATCGTTCCAGAGTGGCCTATCTTATCTCATTGTTTTCTGGACAAGCTCTGGCTTGGGCTTCCCCTCTGTGGGAGAGAAACGATCCTGTATTACAAGATAGTGCCAAATTCATTTCTATGTTCCGAAGTGTATTCGATGAACCAGGTCGTGTGACCTCCGCTGCTTCCAGCATTCTTTGTTTACGTCAGGGTTCTCGTACAGTAGGCCAGTACGTCATTCAATTTAGGATATTAGCCTCTGAACTTCAGTGGAACACTGAAGCATTAATTGCCGCCTTCTGGCAGGGGCTCTCCGATAAAATTAAAGATGCACTGACTATCCAAGAGCTTCCTACGTCATTAGAAGATTTGATTTCTCTTTGCCATCGTGTAGACATGAAGTTTCGTGAAAGGGAATCTGAGAAAACAACTTCAGTTAAAGCACCTCTTCGCTCAACCCCTCAATTTCGTCCAGCTTCATCTCCTGTGATCCCCATGGAGATAGGACGTTCCAAATTAACTTCAGAGGAGAGGAACCGAAGAGTTAAGAATAGACTTTGTATCTATTGTGCTGATTCCACACATATGCTCAGTTCTTGCCCTAAGAAATCGGGAAATGCCAGGCCCTAACTAGTTCTAGAGAGGAAGTTAGGGTCCCTGGAGTCCTCTCCATCTTCTACGAAATTAAAAGTCTGCGCGTTTGATGTTACGATTTCCTTTGCTACCAAATCCTTTGAGTCTCAAGCACTGATTGATTCTGGAGCAGCAGGAAATTTCATTTCTAAATCCCTAGTGAATCAATGGTCCCTACCAGTGATTACTTTGAAAACACCGATTACTGTGACTGCTATAGATGGATCACGTCTCATCAATGGTCTCATCACCCAGAGTACGTCTCCAGTAACGCTTCAGATTGGTGTGCTACACCATGAAGAGATTTCGTTTTTAATTCTTCCTGTTACGACAAGTCCGATTGTCTTAGGCCTTCCATGGCTTCAATGTCATTCTCCCCAGATTGACTGGCGCACTCCTCAAGTTACGTCTTGGGGAGCTGAATGTCATCATCGTTGTCTTTCTCAAGTCATTCCTCTTAAAATACAGCAATCTTCCATCTCATCTTCCTCACCGGGACTTCCTCCTCAGTATGCTTCATTTGCCGATGTTTTTGATAAAGCTCAGTCTGAACGTCTTCCTCCTCATCGTTCATGGGATTGTCCGATCGATCTTCTACATGGCAAGACTCCTCCTAGGGGTCGGGTGTATCCACTTTCGTTACCTGAAACTCAAGCTACATCTGATTACATCCAAGAGAATCTCCAGCGAGGGTTTATTCGACCTTCCACCTCTCCCGCTGGAGCCGGGTTCTTCTTCGTAAAAAAGAAGGATGGATCACTACGCCCCTGCATAGATTTTCGTGGACTCAATGCCATTACTATTAAAAATCGGTATCCCATTCCGTTGATCACTGAGTTATTTGATCGCATCAAGGGAGCTCGGATCTTTACCAAGTTGGATCTTCGTGGTGCCTATAATTTAATTAGAATCCGGTCCGGTGACGAATGGAAGACAGCGTTCAACACCAGAGATGGGCATTATGAATATCTAGTAATGCCCTTCGGGTTGTGTAATGCCCCCGCTGTTTTCCAGGGCTTCATTAATGAGATCTTTCGGGACTTGTTATATGTATGTGTCGTTGTCTACCTGGACGACATATTGATCTTTTCACAGGACCTGCCTTCTCATCACCAACATGTGGCAGAAGTCCTTTCCAGACTCCGGAAAAATTCATTATTCTGCAAACTAGAAAAATGTTCATTCGAGTTACCCCAGATTCCATTTTTGGGGTATATTGTTTCCGGAGTTGGCCTACAAATGGATCCAGAAAAGGTGAATGCTGTATTACATTGGCCCCAGCCAACTACCCTTCGTGCCATCCAGCGTTTTTTAGGTTTTGCCAATTACTATAGACGCTTCATTCAAGACTTCTCGTCCATTGCATCTCCGATTGTGGCCCTGACTCGTAAAGGGGCCAATACTAAGCAATGGTCATCCGAGGCTCTCCAAGCCTTTCAATTCCTTAAAGAGTCCTTCTCCTCTGCTCCCATTCTTTGCCAGCCTGATGTGACACTTCCCTTCTTCCTAGAAGTAGATGCCTCTAATGTTGGCTTAGGAGCCATTCTCTCCCAACGATCGGAGCAACAAAAATTCCATCCTTGTGCCTTTTACTCTCGGGGTCTCCTGCCTGCGGAGAAAAATTACACTATCAGGGACAAGGAGTTGCTGGCTATCAAAGTAGCATTAGAGGAGTGGAGATACTTATTGGAAGGAGCTCGTCACCCTGTGACGATTTTCACGGATCATAAGAACTTGTCATACCTACAGTCTGCCCAATGCTTGAATCCTCGTCAAGCAAGATGGTCTCTTTTCTTTTCTCGTTTCGAATTAATCATAACCTTCAAACCAGCTGCCAAGAACAAGAAAGCTGACGCTCTATCCCGAGCTTTTGTGACGTCCTCTGACGTTGAAGAGGTTCCCAACCATTCTATACTAGACCCCAAATGTATCTTGCTGGCTGCTTCTTCCACTAAAGTGCTACCATTTGGGAAGACCCTCGTGCCTCCTACTCTTAGGAGGAAAATCCTTTCGTGGTTCCATTCTTCTCGTTTTTCTGGACATGCTGGTGAACGCAAGACCTTTGAGATTCTCTCTCGAAGTTACTGGTGGCCCTCGATGAGGAGAGACGTCAAAGAGTTTGTAGCTGCTTGTGAATTGTGTTCTCAGTTTAAATCCTCCCGCAGAACTCCAGCGGGGTTGCTTCAACCACTACCCATTCCGTCCAAGCCCTGGACCCATATTAGTATGGACTTTGTTAATGATCTTCCGCCTAGTAAAAATTGTAATACTATTTGGGTAGTGGTAGACAGATTTTCGAAGATGGCTCATTTTGTCCCTTTGTCTGGTTTGCCTTCCTCGTCTACTCTGGCTGAACATTTCATCAAGGAAGTCTTTCGTATTCATGGATGTCCGTCTGAGATTGTGTCAGATAGAGGAGTACAATTCGTTTCCAGATTCTGGCGGGCCCTTTGTAAAACCTTGGGCATACGATTAGCACTCTCATCTTCCTACCATCCTCAATCAAACGGACAAACTGAACGGGTCAATCAAGATCTCGAGACCTTTATAAGGATGTTCTCATCAGCCAATCAAGACAACTGGGTAGAATTGCTTCCTTGGGCTGAATTCGCTCATAACAACATGTACCATGAGTCATCTTCCAAAACTCCATTCTTTGTGGTTTACGGTCACCATCCGTCTTTTCCGGAATTTCCTGCCCTCCCTCCCACCCAAGTTCCTGCTGTAGAGACTGTTTGTCAGACCTTCAAAAATATTTGGTCTCAGGTCGAAACCTGTTTAAAGAAGACATCTGCCAAATATAAGTCTTTCGCAGATAAGAAGAGGCGGGCTATTCCACCTCTGAAAATTGGAGATCATGTCTGGTTATCTACCAAAAATATTCGTTTGAAGGTCCCATCTATGAAATTCGCTCCCCGTTTTATTGGTCCATATAGGATCATTCAAGTGATAAATCCAGTTTGTTTCAAACTTCTACTTCCTAAGAACCTTCGTATTTCCAACGCCTTCCATGTGTCCTTGCTCAAACCTCTCATCATCAACCGTTTCTCGGCTCCTCCTTCAGCACCTCAGCCAGTTCAAGTTCATCAGGAGGAAGATTTCGAGATTACTCATGTATTGGACGCAAAAATTTCGCGAGGAGTTCTTCGTTTCCTCGTTCATTGGAAGGGCTTTGGTCCTGAGGAGCGTTCATGGATCAAAGCTGAAGAACTCAATGCTCCAGCTCTTCTTAAGAAGTTTTATTCCAAAAATCCGGACAAGCCCGGTTCCAGGTGTTCTGTGCCCACCTTTAAAAGGGGGGGTACTGTCACTCCCGTGTATTTAGGAACCGTGGCCGTCCACCATCCTGAGGGTCTGCGCATGCGCAGCCCTTTCAAACCTTCAGTACCTGTTCCTTTTAGTTAATTGGCTGATCAGGCAACACTCCCTATTTAAAGCACATGAGTTCCATTCCTCGTTGCCTGATCTTGGAGTCTCATTCCCCATGAGCCTCTGAAGGTGTTCCTGTGTTTCCTCGTGTATTCAGCGCTGCTGATTCCTGTGGTTTCCAGACCACTTCAACTCTCTTGTGTTTCATCGTGACTGTTTAGCTGATTCCTATCCGCTGCCTCCGTGCACTACAGTCTTCAGACCACTTCAACTCTCCTGTGGTTTCCAGACCACTTCAACTCTTCTGTGTTTCATTGTGACTGTTTAGCTGATTCCTATCCGCTGCCTCCGTGCACTACAGTCTTCAGCTCAACTCAACTCTCCTGTGTTTCATCGTGACTGTTTAGCTGATTCCTATCCGCTGCCTCCATGCACTACAGTCTTCAGCTCACCTCAACTCTCCTGTGTTTCCTCGAGACTGCAACAGCTGATTCCTATCCGCTGCTCTCCGTGCTCAACAGTTCCAGCTCAGCTCTACTCTCCCGTGTTTCATCGTGACTGCACCTGCTGATTTCTATCCGCTACCTCCGTGTACCTGCAGAGTCCTGCTGGCTGCTACTCCTCAGTTCTACTCGTGTCTGCAGCAGCTGATCCGCTCTCCGTGCTTCTCAGCGTTCCTGCCGGTGTCTACTCGCCAGTCTGCATCGGATCTACGCCTCACTGCTTTCATCTCGTCTAGATCATCGCTACTCTTCAGGGTTCCCCAGGAGTCCAGTTCTACATACTACTGCTTCCTGAGTATTTGTTGCTATCCCTGCTGGTTTACCTACCTGTGCGCTGCACCTACTTGATTACCGCTTCACCCTCCAGGGACTTCGCATCCTGCCGGCCTCCAGCCGTTCAGGTATCTCTGCACTCCTGTCTGACAGCCTGCTCCTGAACCACGGTATGCATACTTCTTATTGACTGTGCTGGTGTATTGCATATCTTGCTGGACTGAGTTGTTCTCCTCTGGAGCTTACTATCCGCTGAGACTATTGCCATCATTGACTGTGTTATCTTTTGCCCGGATAGTTTCTGTGACTTTGTATTATTGCAGTGCGGTTCAGTCATTACTATATTGTGCATGTCATCGTGGATCAAGTTCAGGTTGTCCGTGTATCCTCTGTATTGCAGTCTCTCCCCGTGCTCCTCCTCACATATATATTCAGTGGTACAACTTTCCAGAGGCAGACCACTGATCCCTGTTTCCTGTGTCACCTGTTCCAGTGTCCTCTCACATAGCAGTGGTACAACTTGCTAACGCAGACCACTGACTCCCCGGATACCTCCACCTGGATTCCATTCCTTCACCTAGACAGCGGTACAACTTGCTAAACGCAGACCGCTGACTCTCATCACCTCCTCGTTGCTGTTGGACATTCCTCCTCACTATAGCAGTGGTACAACTTGCTACCGCAGACCACTGACTACCCTCACGTTTCCTTTGTCCATTCAGTTCCTCGTGTATTACTACATATATATTACCAGTGCTGCTAGTCATAGACTTTCACGAGCATCTCTATCATCTGCTGTCTCCTGTTCCGTGATCATCCCGCTACCAGAGTACCATATTACCATCTATACTGCTCTGGTAAGCCCATCACCTGGTGATCCCTGGGTAAAGACTCCTAGTGCCCGTGACAAAAGGTTTTCGTTACGGATGGAAGAGTAAAAGTCATACGAGTTGAGACATCTGAAGTCATAAATCCAAGTGTTAGTTTGAGCCCTATAATAGTTTTGTCTTTTTTGACACTAAAGTATTTAACATCAAATAGATTTTTCTGGCTAACACGGTACTGCAATAATAATAATACAAATTTTTTTTTTTGCTACATCAAAATGATTTGCAAATTCCACTAGGAAGGCCTTTACCGGCAATTACAATGAAGTACAGAGACTTCTGTGCTGATTCCAGCAGGGATGAATTAATATTGTGTGAGGATGTTCTTTACATTGATGAGAGTTAGGATGTGGCTGAGGATAATGAAAACGAGTGAGGTACGATAAAACTATGGTGATAATTTTGACACCTGTCATGCCTCCGAAAAAAAACCCGAAAGAATAGAAAATCGAGTTGAAAATAATTAGACTTACCTTGAAGACGACACTGGAGATCCCCGAAAGACAGCAGCATAATGACAGCAAGGCTTTCCGACTGGAGAAGTGACCGGCTCTGGTGGCAGACGTTGCGATGACATCAGGCAGCAGAGGCGGTCAGTTCTCCAACTGGAAAGCCTTCCTGTCATTATGCTGCTGTCTTCGGGGATCTCCAGCGTTGTCTTCAAGGTAAGTCTAATTATTTTGAATTCGATTTTCGATTTTTTTCGGGGTATTTTTGGTGGCATGACGGGTGTCGGAATGGTGATAATCATAACTTCTTGCCTCTGTAGAGTTCATTGACAGCACTGTAAGCTTACCTGCCTTATGCCCATTGGTAGCTAGTTTTGTGGTGGCCCAAACAAACCAAGCACTTCAGCTACAAAAATGGCAGTCCTTGTCGCTGAAGTGCTTGGTTTTTTAAACTATACATGTCCTTTTTAACATATAGGTGGGTGGGAGGGCCCAAGGATAATTCCATCTTGCACTGTTTTACATTTTGGCCTTGGTTTATCAGCCTGTGCGACAGGCGCAATTCAGGTGTAAACAGTATTATTAGGTTACCAATTACCATGGTGGACAGTATGATTAGGTAGACTATTCAAATGTGGACTGTATTATTATATGGCTAGGGATATGGTTAAGGACAAGTCTAGGGACAGGGATAGAGACAGGTCTAGGGACACTGTTAGGGACAGGGTTAGGGAGAGGGTTAGGGATACGGACAGAGACAGGGTTAGGGACCAGAAGTTTTGGTTACTTTTGAGGGAGGAATGGCATATTTTGGTAATGCTGCTCACAAGTAGCAGATATGATTTCAAGAGGGACTGAATTTGAGGATTGAAGATGAGGGCAGAATCGAGGATGATACAGAGTATGCATGTGGAACAAGGTAAAGAGTGATGTTATTGATTGTGAGGTTGATGTGTGGGGATAGTTGCATTAACAGGAGAAAGATGATGAGCTCAGACTTAGACATGTTGAATTTTAAAAATTGTTGGATCAGAGGTGGCAGCAGAAGCCAAAGATGTGTATGAGTTCACTGATAGTGGAGGTGTAGATAGAGAATAGTATAGGTTCAAGAACAGCAGTGTGGGGAACACCAATAGATAGGGGTAGAGGGGGAGAAGGAGTTAGAAGTGACACAGAAAGATTGACCAGAGAGACAGGAGGCAAACCGGGAGAGAACAATGATGAGACAGTCAAAAGAGTGAAAGTTTGTATGAATGTTGAATAAGCATGTCCAACATGTTTGTACAAGTACAAGAACAGCAGTCAATATTGATTGTATGATATCTCTTGCTCAATTCACTCATGTAGCCTAGACTACTAAGGCTACAGACAACATCAGTCAATAAGTAATAATTAGCTAAATACTATGGATGGGATCTACTGAAAGTTGATTTTCAGAAATAATTTAACAAATCGCTATTTTTTAGTGAATTACAGGTTGACTTGCTAATCTCCAAACTCATGACAATCAGTAGTTTTCTAAACCTATCTAAAAAAAAACAATTTTTAGATTCCACCTATGTTTAAATATGAATTTAAATTATACAAAAAATTTATGGCAGTCTCAATTTAAGATCAAATTAAAGCATAAACTGAGATTAATATATAATAATGGATTGACAATATTGTGAAATGTGTTCGGGAAATACACAGTTACATCACGTAGTCTGTTCTCTTCATGCTCTATACTCCCTGTGGTGTGCAGGTAATTAACTCCTGTCCTGTGCAACTTTTAGAAATCTGTAAGTCACTGTTCATTACAGCATGATAATTGCTGATCTTATTGTCTTAACGAGTTCCAGGATTGCACAATTGTAATTAACTGTTTTAATCAATACCACTGGGAAACTTTTACTCAGCCAGGTTTCAACAGCATGTAGAATGGAAATGACCAGCAATAAAGGTTCCCCATGGAAAGAAGTGTTTACTAGAAAATTAACAAAGTGATTTCCTTACAGAAGATTTTATGATATTCTATGAAAAACTATTTCAATTTAGTAGATTGACCAGAATGTTTTAATGCTCATGTTATAAATCAATGCCTGGTTTTTAGACAAAATTAAAGAAGTTTACAGTGTTTTTTTAAGCAAAAGTTCCTACTCTTAAAATTAAAATGCAAGATTGTTGGGAGCTAGTATATCCCCTCGGTCCTTAGTCATCACTTTTAAGAGACCCTATTTGTTGAAGGATTCCCAATGTGCACATTTAAGCCATATGCTAAGATCTCAACTATTGTCCAACATAGCCTAGTTCCTAAGCTTCTGGCTATCTAATGCTTTTGTGTCCATGTCATCAGCACTTTTAATGTCTATACAGGCAGGGGCAAATGCAGGATTTGTAGAGGGGGGTTTCCATACCACGCCACCAGTGGGTGTGACCAGCATGCATGGGGGCATGTCTATAATTTTAGACAGTGCTTGGCTGCTCTCCAACTCTTGCCATCCCCATAATATACATGGGCAATGCTGCGTGGACTTCTGTTAGGTGCACACAGCTCTCCCCTTTGAAGCAGAGCCGTGTGGAGCAGGGGCAGGGTCCAGCCACCTCAATTATACAGTGCCCCAGGTTTGAGGGGGTTTCCATGCACTAGGAAAACCCCCTTTGTTTGCCTATGACAGGGGCGAAGTCTTCTGTAGTAAAATTTCTGCACTTCTGTTTATATATACAAATACGTACATCAGGCACTCTTACATAGATGCATTGAGATGATGATCTTTATTTTATAACAAAATGTAGATATAATAGGAAAGATTCATCTGTTTGGCGAAAAATTCCACTCAGCTTTATCTAAAAAACAGACTCACAACACAAAGACCATATACTGTGTAGTACATAATTTCAAATACTTATTGAAATGTTGGATCTCCTTGTAAGTTGATTCCAGTTCACTATGAGGAATAAATAATATTATTTCCACTCGTGATTGTCCACACTCCAACCCAGCAGGGTACATGCTTACAAGATATATACTTGTTCCATGCCTTTCACATATTACAGTTCACTGGCTATGTTATCACACCACGATATCCTCTCCTAGAACATCGGAATCCACCCAAAAAAGGATAACATGACAATATGATACACAAAATATAAATAATTAATTGTTCTATAAAAATAACATAAAAACAATGGATGGACTCATATCAATCTTCTCTATGTAATCAGCATGTAGGAATAAGTAGACAGGTCCAGTAGTCTAATAGATAGTTCGTCTCTCCAACTCCTTGTAATATAGGGAAAATCGTCCACCAACGCATTTCGACTTTAAATGTAAGTCTTTTGTAAGGCTAAAAAACAGGGATACTCTGCACTCAACAAATACACAATTAATGCAGTACTAAATACTTTTCTATCTAAAAAACAGGGAATGTTAGTTCCACATATTGCAATATATGTTAAGCCGGCCAACTCACGCCAAAGACATTGGTTTAATATAGAAAAGTGTATAGTACAGCATTAATTGTGTCTTTGGAGAGTGCAGAGTATCCCTGTTTTTTGTCTATACAATGTGGGCAACCCCCTCTTGCACCCCAGTCTATACATGGAGAGTGCAGAGGATCTATGTCTTTCTCAAGGCTAGCCTTGAGATACACTAAAGGTTGTTTATTACCTTCTTTTTTCCTCCAAACAGATGAATTTTTCCTATCATATCTATATTTTGTTATAAAATAAGGATCATCATCTCAATGCGTCTCTGTAAGAGCGTCTCTGTAAGAGCGCCTGATGTACGTATTTGTATATATAATTATTTTAATGTTTTAGAGGTATAGTGGTACCTTTGTACGTTTTTGGCTGCACTATAAGTGGAGCGTCATACTGATTTGTGAAGTTGCGTCCTCTATAATGACCAGAGGTCAGACTGCTTTAAATGCTAACACCCTCCACCATTCTCCACACAGTCAGATACAATTTGTGTGCTGAGTACTAGTTTCTCATAACTAAATGATGAAAGGAAAGAAGTGTGTCTTGGTGCATTTCTCTATGCTTTATAAATAAGCCCCACATTTTTTTAAGAATAATCATCTGGTCTAGTATTTCTTATGCTGATTTTGGAGCATAAAGGTTCATGCTGTACATTGGCTTGGACAGATCATGTGAGCCCTGGACTCTCACTGTAAGATGCATTGCCATAGTTTGTGATCCCTGGTCCCCTCTTTGGGACAATGACAGCTCCCAGCCACCCCGCATTTGACTACAATGCATTGGAGGCACCAGTACTGGCTAAATGATGTACAGCACATAAACTCTTCTAGCTAACACCCCCTACTATATTATTTTTACATGGAAAAATAGGTGGGTTGTTAGTGGGAGAATTGTTAGGTGCTAGCAGAACCTGAGGCTCGGTACACAATAAAGTGGAATATCTTTGAGTTCTTAAAATCCATTTTAACCAATTTCCTGACATGTGCTTGAGACTGAGCGCTGGGGTCTAGAAAGAGGTGCGGCCTATCACAAAGAGAGCATAGTTGACAGGGATCTAGGCAGATAAGACATCATTTGGATAGGTTTTGTAAACGTTCAGAGGTATAGGGACATATTTTGCACCAAGAGCGTTCTCACAAAAATTTGGCTGCAAAAATTGCAGACCAATGTTTGTATTTTTGTCAAACATATCTCAAGATAAGTCCAACTCAAAACGCAGCAGTGCTTCTGTGCCAGGCTTAGGTCAGGTGTACAAATGCACACAATATTTGCGACAAACAATAGTGTAGAGATGTGGCTTGACGGTATTAGAATTAGTATTGACAGACAGTAATAGTGACAGCACAGTCCCTGAACGGGACGTGGTTGAAAAACGTGACACCACAGAGATCTGCAGCAGCATCTAAAATATGGGTAGTGAAAATCGCTGCTATAAATCCTGGAAATGATGTCCCCAATCTGATGAAATACTTACAGGAAACTGAAACACTAAAATGATATAACTACAGATATGTTCATTATTATTTCAGAAGTACTATTACATTTTATTAACTAAAAGTTTTGTTTTTTACCTAAATGTGGGCAGCACGGTGGCTAAGTGGTTAGCACTTCTGCCTCACAGCACTGGGGTCATGAGTTCAATTCCCGACCATGGCCTTTTCTGTGTGGAGTTTGTATGTTCTCCCCGTGTTTGAGTGGGTTTCCTCCGGGTGCTCCGGTTTCCTCCCACACTCCAAAAACATACTGGTAGGTTAATTGGCTGCTATCAAATTGACCGCTAGTCTGTGTGTGTCTGTGTCCAGTGTGTGTGTGTTAGGAAATTAAGACTGTAAGCCCCAATGGGGCAGGGACTGATGTGCTGCGGAATTAGTGGCACTATATAAATAAATGGTGATGATGATGATGAAATGTAAAAGTCACATTACTCCAAATGAACACAACATAATGTTATAAACACAAGATATAATTGTGTCAGTTTTCTTTATTAATGTGAAAGGCGCATTTTCTAAATAAATTTCAAAAAGAAACTTCTTTCCTACATTAGTTCAAATGGAAATCACAAGCAGAATAAACAGCTGAGACTTGATATAGCTTAATATATATAATATAAGCTGCAATGTTACTGGATGAAGTATTTTCAGCTGGAGGAGTCAATTAGCAAACAGCCAATGAGGAACAGCTAGATGGCTCTGCAAATGTCATCTTAAAAAAATGGGCTCCCAAGAAGAGTATTTGGAGATGTTTCCAAGTCATTAGGTGGAATCTCCAGGGCGTGTTCTACACTTATGCATGTACCACCTTATTGTACTTATCTTACGCTTGCCCTATCCTGATCCGAAAGACCATAAGTCTAAGATATAGGCAAATATAAATAAGGCCACATATTTGTGTACAAAGAAGCCATATTTTTACACCCCACAAATGGACTTACGTACAAACCTACATGAGGCCCATAGTGTCAAATCCTGGTAATACCCCTGGTTTGTAGACAAGAAGTTTCAAAGCACAAAACTCAATAAAAACAACATAAACCCCACTGCAATGCGGTCCTATAACCATTGCTGAAACAAGTTTACTTATATGGTAAAAACAGCCTTGTTAGTGTTTGTTTGTCTAGTCTAAGCGACAGTAAAGTATTTTAGTGCCGCGTGCCAGAATATGTTGGGAAAAAAAAGTAATCATAAGGTTACAACCCAGAAAATAATATAAAAATTCACAGTTTAATATGCTTTACAGATTCATTTTGTTTTGTTTATACAAAAGTTTTTTGGTTTTTTTATTAACAACCAACTTTGTCTATGAGTAAGAATAGTCTTGTGATTTTGATTTCATTCTACACATAAATGTCAATAATTAACAGCAATGATTAGTGTTTAATGTGTTAGAGCTTCACCTGTCTAGAGATATTTTCTTGGTGTGTTCAGTCTACTGTAAGTCACAGAGATCTCCCAGTAGACTCATCCCTCGATCACCTCATCTCCCATCCGGCCTCTCTTACATCTGCAGGAAATAAGTTGTTTACTGTTTAGCAATCTGTTTAGCAGAGATAATTAGCATCTAGTCAGTGTGAGACTAATTGACTTAATGAGACAAAATATTGCCATTAGGGTTGTAGTTGTTATTTTAATGAATACCAGTGTGTGAGTTTAACTTTGGATTCCACAGAGATAAATGCTCATTTAACCTACAGGTCTCCTATGTTTTGTACTGGCTGTGTCATGTCACAGATTTGCAAAACACAGCTTAATTTTCATAAGAGTCTGTATGACTGTAAAATATGAAATCATGGACATTTCTTATCACCAGTGACCTATAGCTATTGACGAGAAGGACATTATACAAGCGTCTTCAGTTGCAGTAGTATGTCTGGAAATTATCCACAAACCTGAAAAAAGTAAAAATAAATAAATAAATGATTAAATAAAAAGAAAATCACAATAAACATTCTCCCTTCCCCAAATCACTCTTCAGCACCTGCCTGTGTAATCTACTTGTTTGTGACATCTTGAATACGTTACATAATTAGACAAAAAATGTGAATGTTACACAAAAATAATTGGCCTGAACCCAAAAAACAGAAAAACTCTTACATTTTTGTGTACACAGCGACAAAGGTGTTGGCACCTGGGTCCTTTTACTACTAAATTATGCACCTTTGTAACCAATCCTATAATTTTGGTAGAACTTGTGTGAAGTACACAGATGTGCTACTCTTATACTCGGAAGAACAAGTTGAGTCAATTTTGGGTTAAACTTCTGAGGCTCTAGTTACACAAAAATAATTATTAGAATAATCATTGAAAATGGATTTTCCTGGTTTGTTCATAAAGCAACAATATATTTACTTTACTATACTATCAAAATGGAGCTCCGCCTGCCCAAAAAACTATATAGATTTTACTAAGGTAGACCATGAAATTTTATAATTATTATTATTATTATTATTATTATTAATAATAATAATAATAATAATAATAATAATAATAATAATAATGAACATCATAATCATCATCACTTGCATCAATGAATTGATGGTAAGAATAATCGCATGGTCACTGTCCTTAATATAACTTGTATCTTTATCTCTTTTCTGTTTATGTTAATCCACACAAATCAGTTTTAAAATTAGCCATTATAATTTAATATCAGCTTAAAGAATGGTCAACAAAGAAGTGAAACATGATACAGTCATTATTATTTATTATTATTATATTATTATATATTATTTGCATGGGCAGCATGGTGGCTCAGTGGTTACAACTTCTGCCTCACAGCACTGGGGTCATGAGTTAGATTCCTGACCATGGCCTTATCTGTGTGCAGTTTGTATGTTCTCCTCGTGATTCTGTGGGTTTCTTCTCATACGCCAAAAACATACCAGTAGGTTAATTGGCTGCTATTAAATTGACCTTAGTCACTCTTGGGGATAAATGTATTAAGCTCCGGGTTCTTCAACACCCGCGAGTTCGGCGTCTTCGGCATTTAAATTTAAAGCGGCGCTGCCTTGTAAAGGGAAGTTTCCCTTTACAAGTCAGCGCCGCTTTAAATTTAATCGCCGAAGACGCCGAACTCGCGGGAGTTCAAGAATCCGGAGATTAATACATTTACCCCTTGGTCTGTTTCTATGTTAGGGAATGTAGCCTGTAAGCTCTAGTGGGGCAGGGACTGATGTGAGTGAGCTCTCTGTATCGCGCTGTGGAATTAGTGGCGCTATATAAATAGTTTGTTGTATTTTTAAAAAAAATCATGAGCCTGAAGCCTTAAACCTACTTTCCGGAATAAATTGTTATGGCAAACTGAGCGCCATTCCTACTGATAGCTTTTAAAAATAACTTTTTTCTTAAATTGGTCAAACTGTTCTTGTAGCAGTATTGTCCAGTATAGTCCAAAAAAGAGTATTAATTATTTGTTGAACATACACGTGTGGCTACTTTTCTATCATTCTTAAACATTCCTAAACTACATATCTATGTTACCTATTGCTTCTAGCAGAGGTGATTTGTTATAATCTGCCAATGTTTAGGCTAAGTTCTGCAGCTCTTTGTAACGTGTCATCCACATTTTGTAGAAGACACTACTGCACTTCTTCACAAACTTTTTTGATTTATATATTGAACTTGGATTACATTTAGGGGTATTTTTACAAAAGTGCGGTTTTGCAAAATTTATATTTATTAGATATATATTGGGGCAATTTTATTAATATAACAAGTGGACCATCACTCTGCTATGTCGCAATCTTTTGCAACAGTGAAACCCGCGTTTGATGAGTTGTAGTTTAAAAACCGCACACAAAGCCAGATAATAGTACATTTACCTGTTAGTTTCTCTTGTGTTGGAATCTCTTTATACTAGTACTTAGCATGAGACATGAATTCGTGCTCAGAGAGTGGCCTATGCTAATGTTTACTTCAGGTGTCGGCAGTCTATGATGTTATCCACTGGTATTCTTTTTTCGCTGATTATGTATTATTTTGAATTGATTATATTAATATTGATATTTTGTGCTAATGACTTCATACTGATTAAGCAGTTTCTTGACAAACGTAATTCTAATACTGTCAACAAACTTTTCACAAAACCCATCTAACACTCGGTGTATTGGGTTTGGTAAAGGGATAATGGGGGCAAGTCACTTGGTTTAGTCTCAGTTGGCCGTACCACCACTAAGGTGTTCTCAGTGGCCATCTTCAGAGACTCAACCTATTAAGGCTCAACCTGGGAAGACCCTGCCTGCTTTGCCCCTTGCCAAATAACACACAGTTGGCAGGTATATAAATGCCCAAAGGCATATTCATTAAATTATATAAAGTGGGGTGTAAATGGTAAAGGTACGACATATGAAAAGTGTGACATGGAAATAACTTTTGATTTCTTCATAGTAATAACAAAGTATAGTAATATCACTAAAAGTATATGTATATGTAGATCAGGCTTTGTCCGACTTTGAACTCAGCCAGCACCTAAGCCTTATCAACTCCCAAACCAGGCTAATGGCAAATTCAAATAATAACTTTCCCACCAGAAATTTAATGAATTTGCACTTGACAAACACCCACATACTGCTATCTCCACCTGACAAGGCCATGCTGTGTAATTGTTCAGTAGGGTACACAATGCCCGGGCCTAGTGCAGATGATGTTACAGCATGAGACAATACATGGTGCTAGGATGGATTAATGCCCCATACATAGTATAGGTACTAGTGGGCAAGCAGTGTCCTTCCTGGTGGCTCAGCCAATGTCTTCAAACAGATATTTGAGATTATAAGGTGGCTTTATCTCTCACCACTTTCAACCATACCCTTAGTTACTGGTTTAGGAGGACAGTGCTTATCCAGTTTTAGATTCAGATTACTATGGACCCTGAGTGATGTTTAAGTGATGGGACTCTCACTTCACATTTTTTGATAGCTGAAAAGACATAATTCCGAAAGATTCTTTACTGGACATGTCACCTCAAGGTTTTTAATATATACAACAAGCCCCATTTTCTCAATAAACAGCAATATTATCTCCCCAAGTTTATTGGCATATATTGAAATCCCCTAACCCCTAGCTCACTTTGGGTTCTTATTCAGATTTAAATGCACATCATTGTATGTGATGTAAATACATACATTTCCATACTGCACATGTGCACCAAAATGAGTCCTGATATAGATTTTTTGTGTATTTTAGACATACGTGCCCTTATGCCTGGAGAGACGGAATGGCAGTGGCCAATAATGAGTTGAGCACAGTAAGAGTGTGTACAGGTAAGTGTAGCACGCCTCCTGGAGATACGACCTAAGGAGACTTGGACAAATCCTCACAAATGCTTCTGAGCAGGTGTATCCGCTGCAGATGTAAAAATACATTATGATGATTGCACCTACAGCATTATCTAGATGCTTCTGATTGACTTGTTGCGGATTGACCTCTCCAGTTGATAGTACTTAATTTATTAACATTGATGCTATATAACATCAAGCAACAACTGTCTATTCTGATTTCCATTTTTACTACTGCAGGAAAGATTATTTCCATTGGATTAATAAAGCATTGTGTTTGTATTTCATTACGTTTTATATGGAAAGTGTATTTATTAATAAAACTGTAAAGCCGCATATCCAGGCGATAGTGGGACATAATCATACACATTTGTATGCTAGACATATGCCTGACCCGGAAATACTGATATTTTTGATTTATATATATCTTGAGATTCATACATCTCAACATACACACAAAAAAATGCTTTTTTTTGTGTCAGGATACCAAGGACGTTAGGGCACAAACCCAAAGGGAAGACCTGGTATTTAGGTGTTCGGCATCCCACAGGCAATAGAGAGAGAGGGTACAACTGTATCTTCATTACAGATGGTAGACACAACTGTATCCATAGCAACTATATCAGATAAATAGTTTCAAATAACACCCAAGTGATCACTACACTTTAATTAACCCACATCAGCAGCACAGTGTATTTTACCCCACAACTGCAATACTTAATTCAGTCTATTCTTTTACTGTTCCAAACTGTAGAAATACATTCCAGCCAGACCAGCAGAGTAACAAGGGTCCTGCTGCATTTTCAGATTCAAGGTGGGTAGACCAGCACAAAAAGAATCTCAGTGTCCATTCAAGCTGCTGGTTTCTAAATCCCCCATTAACTTCTTACTTTTGGCCAAGCTGTCTTTTTATATTCCCTAGCCAAGCAGTTGGGCTCATAGGCAGCAATGTTTATTCCTGGCCAAGCTGTTGCTGTGCTCTTGTGATCTTGCATATAACGGCCCGCTCGACCAGAGTACTCAACAAAAGTGGCAGGGACCTAAACCCAGTCCCTTTCCTCCAATGGGCACACCAGGTGGGCAGAGCCACGAGCAGCTCACAATGAATCAGGGCTTTCTCCAAGCAAGATGGTTCATAGAAGGTGAGTCTGAGTTGTAGAAGTTCAAGCAGGCACTATAATAATGCTGATAAGAGACTACACTCTAAATCTAAACCCATGCAGGAACTTTTTAAAACAGTTCAAAATTCCCACTGGAAAAAAAAGGGTTATTCCTAGGATACACGGGTGATATTATTCAGCAAATCAAAAGGGGATGGAGCTGAGAGAGAAGAGGACATATACATTTGTAGTGTCCCTTCTGCTGTTTTGGGGCCCAAAAGTTTTTCATAGTAACAGAGAAAATAAGAGTGGCTGAAACCAGTCTCTGATTATGTTAATCCATGTTGATAAATAGAGCCACCCAGTTATAACACCTTCCATTTTATGGTTTTAAACATTCCAGGCTTTCTGTTTTACCTGTAAGCAGGTGCTTGGCAAGGTAACAGAGGGGTATCTATTTTGCAATCCATGGCGATATGTGCAATCCACCGGTCTATATTGAAGAACCAGGTGCGTTTGTGTCCATATAACATCCCAAGATATCTGAATAATTGGCTGAATATCTGTAGTCCTCAAAGGTGACTGTCCAAAACTTAAACATATAAATGTAATATTCCACACAATCCTAATGATGATGATGACAGCTGGGTGATGTTTCTGGCCCAACCCATGTGATCATATACACATAGATACGGGGCATAAAATTAGTCTAACTCTAAATGAGACAATTTTATCAAAGACACTCTTGCAATACTGAGTTTGAATGGTAAATATCGTGGGCCCCTTACTGCTATCTGCGGTAAAAGCCTCTATTACAATCCATCACTGTATATAATACTACAGACTTCTTATGGAGAACATAGTATGTGTTTTTCATCTTTTATATCATATCCACTGTTACTGAGATGCTCTACCTCCCGTCAGTGACTTTCACTCATTAAATCCACCAGCGGTTCAGAGCTTTGGGAATTTGAAAAGTGAGGAGATCTGAGTCAGGTTGTAGAAGACAACTGATTGTGTAAGTTTTTGCTTTTGTCCACTCAGCTGCTTTTGACACCCTGATTAACATAATACCACAGTCATTATACCTTTGTGGGGTGGGCAAGGAGTTATGTAAAAAGAGTAAATAATGTAGACTGTGCCCATGTGCATGCTGTGCCCAGGTGTCCCCATCTGGAAATATTTAGTGTTACCACATGAGAAAAAAATATTATTGCTCCACTGGTAATCGAATAATATACCACTATAATCTAAAATAATATAAAAAAGATTCCCTTAAATATAATCATTAAGACTCTTCTTTGGTCTGCAAACTTTCAAGCGTTCTCTAAAAACCCACCTCTTCAGACGAGCTTATAATATTCCTCCACCACCCTCTTAACCTCACTATATTACCCTATTACCACCCGTTACACAATATCACGCAAGACAACTACCACCTGACTAACATTGTTGTGTGATTGGATAATTTAGCTTACAAATCACTTTTACCTTTGCAGTCTGGCTGGACCGAAATGCAAAATGTAGACTTAACCTCATGTGTCAATCTCCCATTGTCCTATAGTTTGTAAGCTTGCGAGCAGGGTCTTCTCACCTCTTTGTATGTTTTACCCAGTTTGTTTCTTACTGTATTTGTTCCCAATTGTAAAGCGCTATGGAATATGTTGGCTCTATATAAATAAATGATGATGATGATAATTAATGAAATGTGACTAATTTATTCATAAAATAATTTGGGCCCTGTAAGATAATTAATCATATTTGCATCTCTAAACAAGAAATCATGATTACCCTCATAATGAAAACTTGTATTGTGCCTCCTGTTATTTTAAAATTGTCCAGCAATGGAAAGCTGATGTGTGTGCTAATCTTGACTCTCCAGCATGTTGATTCTGGTGATTTGCACAAACATCTTGAGTTTGCAAAATCGTAGCTTCATACATATGGCGATTAGTACTCTTAGAATGGCCAAAGGTAGGGACAGCGATTTGTAACGTGATGATTTTGGTTACATCACTTTACTGGTGATTTACTATCAACTCGCACTTTTATGCATCAATGGTATTGAAACTCGCCCGAAAAAATTGCTGAAAAGGTAAAATCGTAGCTTGATAAATTCAGCCCCATGACTGTTACCACTTCTATATATTTTCACTGTTTTTTAAAAGTTCTGAGTGTCCAGCCTACATATTGTAAGCCGCAGTCTTCAGTCCCGGCTGAAGGTGACATTAACATCCTGAAGCATTTTCAGACACACTTATGACATTTTCCACCAAGGTAATCACTTTAGTCAATGTAGCCATCCTACACTATCTTCATTTGGACACATTTGCGTGTTTTATTTAAAATTGCATGTATCAAAAGATATGTGCAGCTCAAAATATTTTTTTTTGCACAACATGTTTTATGTCTGCGGTTTTGATGCAAATCCGTCCAGCTCTAAATGAGCCTCATAATCCACAATTAAGTTCATGACCAATGTATTCCATCAGGAGAAAAAGTCTGGAGATCCAGGTCCACCTAGTTAACCTTGTTTGTTTCTTTGGCCAAAATGAAGATATTGTTGTCTGAGACTGCCGAAACCTTTTGTCCACCTCTTAATGTGGATGGTCTCAACCAGACAGGTTCTGACGGGAAACCAGAGGTGACACCTTCAGTCTCGGCTATAGGTGACCTGAAACCTCTTGACACAGCTTCAGATGCACTCATGACATTTACACCAAGGTAAACACTGTAGCCAAGGAAGTCTTTATTATGATTAATTTTTATAGTTATTTATTCCTTTTTTTGAACTGGTAAGCATATGCTTGAACAGTGATCATCATCAGCAAGTATCTTACACCATGGCTTAGAAAGATGCAAGTTTTATGCCTCCTAAGAGGTGCATTAGGAGATGAATCCTACTATAATTAGCTGTGCATGTGTGCATGCCCTTACTGTAAATATTTTTAATTTTGCACCTCAACAATCCCTCTCTACAGGTATATCAGAGGAGTCTCTGGGTTTAAATGTAGTGCAACATTTGTTACTTAATCAATCAGACCGAACACCTTTTTTTCACAGAGATTTTAGTAATTAGCAGGCCCTTAAGATATGACGCATATCTCCCTATTCATTACAATTATGCTAACAAAATGTTGCAACATTGGAAAAGATTTTACCCAATCTTAGGTGATGCAGATACTATTAAGGAATTCTAATAGCTTGTCTACATAATTGAGGCAGCTAGAGATACAATGGGAATAGATAAATATATTTTCCCATTTTAGAGATGGGAAATTAAGGAGAAGTCATTGCAAAGAAGGTTGGTGATAACAGTAGATTGATATTGTTTAAAGTAATATTGCTCAAAGTAAAATCTAGATTGTTAACGATTGAGTTTTGGTAGAGATCCATATGAGGTTCGTTAAGGGGCACTCCAAGTCATTAACACATTGACATGATCAAAGAAACTTGTCTACAGTTCTGAATATCTGAAAAGAGTTTCCTGAAGAATTGTCTGGAATTCTGGGCATACTATTGTTACAAGATGCTCTTCACTCTCAGCATTAAATCTAACATTTATATCAGCATGTATATGGGAGAGGAGAGTGCTGCTGATTTTTGATGGGCCATTAGATATGTAACACTGTAGATCAGGCCTGTCCAACCTGCGGCCCTCCAGGTGTTGTGAAACTACAAGCCCCAGCATGCTTTGCTGGTAGACAACCAGTTGATAGCTGAAAGGACATGCTGGGACTTGTAGTTTCACAACATCTGGAGGGCCGCAGGTTGGACAGGCCTGCTGTAGATAGTGATTATCATACAACTTAGGAAGTGGGTCTCTTTCATGGCAGCTAAAGCAAATGAATTTTGATGGTAGGACTTTAGGGCTACTCTGCATGTATTTGGAGAGCTAAAGCTCCATGTTTTTATAAATATAAAAATTTACACATCATAATGTCCCTAATTGATATATAATCTACAGTTAGTATTACTCATACCAAATTGTACAACATTCAATCACTGTTAATAAGCTTTTCAGAAGCAACAACTATCTTAGTTAAAATTTTGACATTATTGTCTCTTAGTAATTGAAGTGAATTTATTTGTCTCCATATAGTTCTGATAAAGGTTTTAACTGATCTGTAATTGTTGTCCTATAGTGACTTGTACCTATTATAGTTGACTTAGTGTTTGTTTACATTAATGTTTTTGTGTCATTCATTTGATCATGATTTAGGTTATTTTGTGCATTAAGTGTAGTTAATCGTGTATCAGTTGATATCACTTACCTGTTGGGGCAGTGCTCTGGGTCCAGATGGCCTTCTCTTAGATAAAATGTGTGTGGGCAACTGATAATGTGAAGATGAAGTACCTCTTGTAGTCCTGGTGACTTACTGTAGTTGCTTCTACTTTAGATCCTCCTGTGCTTATCTCCTCTATCACCCACATATTAATTTCTGTACTAACTTTCACCTCTGTTCCCACTTATGCTTTTATTATGTTTTTCCCACTATGTTGACTATGATGTTTTTCACTAACATCTGACCCCTTCACTGTAGTAAATACACACACAGAAAAGTATTTTCTTTATTCCTATTAATCTTTCTCTTATAATTCTGCTCTCTCTTCGTTGTGCTTAATATAACTCTCTATGACTTATTGTGCTTTATCTTTATTTCCTCTTTTAACTATTTTTTTTTTATTTTCCTGAGGCTCTTTCATAAACCTCTACGTTAAAGGGATACTGAAGCAAGAAATGGTCCATAGTCTCCTCCACCCCTAGACACTCCTCCCATGGGCAGCCACGATCATCAGCATTTCTATACTTGAAATTCCCTCTCACGTAGAGTCTCCCTTGAAAGGAGAGCCAGGAAATATCCCAAAGCTTCAATGGGATTCTCCCTGAATTGATCAGGGAAAGCCCCGCAGAACTCCCATCACCCAGGCAGTCCCTCACTGCGGGATAGCGGGACCCAGAAATGAGAGAGTGCAGGACTCTCTTCTCCAGCTCCCTTTTAGAAGAGCTCCCGACTTCCCCAGCCCCCAGGCCCCAATGCCTTGTCACCTTCAATCCCAAGGAAACATAGGCCGGGAGATACCCATTCCGGACCCGGAAGCTTTTCACCATGCCTCCCCCATACCATGCACTAAGGAAGGGATCCACCCAAGCCCTGAAACCACCCACCCACCGAGGAGGGGTCTCAACTAGGAGACTGCTCAGGTACAACTTTAAAAAAGTTGTGATGAAGAAAAGCACTGGGCTAATCATGCCCGGGCCACCATCCTTCCTCGGCCGATAGGTCACAGCCCACCTGACCAGGTTCAGCCTATTCCCCCAGAGCAAGTGAAAGAAAACTGCATAAACCCTAGACCATAAAGACTCCGGCAGAAGGCACACATAGCTGATGTACAGGAAAACCGTGATCAGGAAGGTCTTGACCAGGTCCACCCTTTCCCGGAGAGAATGTTTCCACCTCTTCCAGCTCTCTACTTTCCGGGAAGCTTCCTTCAGCCTAAGTTCCCAATTTTGCTTGGCATAATCGCCAGGGCCGAATTGAATCCCTAAAATTTTGATCTTTTCACTTGCCCGGGGAAGACTGTCTGGAAGGCTGAATTCACAACCCTCCTCCCCATCCAGAAAACTTTACTCTTTTCCTGGTTTACTAACGAGCCACTGACCTCGGAATACCCACAGAAAAGAGTTGTTACCTCTATTGCTTCTGCGGAACTCAACAAGACAACAGTAACATCGTCAGTGTAGGCCACTACCTTCAAAGGACACTCCGGACCCAACAGCACTCCCCCTAACGAGCCGCCATCAACGCTTCGGACAAAGGGATCTATGGCGAACACATACAGGAGGGGGCTCAGGGGGCAACCCTGCCTTACTCCAGAGCTCACCTCAAAGGATGGACCCACCCAACCATTCACAAGAGGGAAGCTCTCGGCTTGTCTGTAAATAGTACAGAGCCAATTCACCACCCAGACCGGAAGAGCATACCACAGAAGCAGAGCCCAAAGGTACTCATGATTTACCCTATCAAAGGCCTTCAACTGATCTAATGCTAAAAGGTACTTCCCCCACCTCTCCGCACGACACCGCTCAAAGGTCTCCTGCACCGCGAGGACAGCACTGAAAGTGCTTCGACCCTTCACAGTGCAATGCTGAGAAGGAGAGAACAACCTGCTGGAAACCTGCATCACTCTATTAAAAAGTACCTTCGCCAAAATCTTCCTGACGGTATTGAGAAGAACGATGGGGCGCCATTTTTCAACACACGACTGATCTTTCCCCTTGGACAACAAAATAAGGGCAGAGACCCTTATGGAGGGAGGTAATAAACCTCTTCCCAGGCTCTCATTAAAGACCTCCATGAGGCGCGGAGCCAGGATATCCCCAAAGATTTTAAAGAACTCAGACGTAAGACCATCTGGGCCTGTGGCTTTCTTGATAGATAACCCATCTATTGCCATCCTGACCTTGTCCGCCGTTATCTCACTGCCCAAGGACTCAAGTGAGCCGCTAAGAACTTCAAGGCCAGGAGTCTCCCTCAAAAACCGGTCCATCTTTTCTCTGTCAAGTGACTTCTCCGACAAGAGATCAGAGTAGAAGGACCGCACGACACCAAGGATGCCCTCCTTATCCTCCCTGAGCACACCTCCAGCATCGCGCAAGCCCCTCACCTCCTTAACATCTACCAAGTTCCTACAGCTCTGGAAGGGGTCTGGCGAATGGTACTTCCCATAGTCCCTCTTCAGAATCAAGGAAGCGTACTGGTCATATTGTATCTCCCCACCATCCCCCTGGCCAGAGATCAAGAATCCTAATTTCCTTCTCAGTGCTAGGTAGGTACTCTCTTTTAACAAGTTATTTCGGGCTACTAGTCCACGGAAAAAACCCGGGTCCTCTTTTTAAGCATCTCCCACCATTCAGACCTACTCTAACCCGCCTCCAAAAGTGTTTCCCAGGATTCAAAGAAGTCCCTAAAGGACTGTCCTATCACCTCCTCCTCTAGGAGCTTAGAGTTCAGGCGCCAGAGGTCCCTACCCTTCCAAAGAGTCTCCGAAGCATTCAAGGACACAGAGAGGTAAACGTCATCAGAGAACTCTACTGCCTCAGCTCAGGATCCAAGGTTTTCGAGCTCTCCTTAACGAAAGATCTATCCTAGATCTACAGCTACCTCTAAAGTAGGTGAACCCCGTGTGGTCCGGGAAATGACGAATATGCACATCCACCAGACCAGCCTGCCTAATTATGCTAGCTAAAAATTGGTAGTCATAGCCCAGAAAAGTCCTTAAACCTCCCCTGTCTTTAGTCCTAATGACAGTTTTAAAGTCACCACCAAAGACTATCTGCCGGGCTGAAAAAAGGTACGGCTTTATCGCACTGAAAAGGCACTTCCTTTCCCACCTGGATTGGGGACCATAGACATTAATCAATCTCAGGTCGTGCCCTCTCAGATTGACATCCAAGATCATTCACCTACCTACCTCTAGTTCTATAACTCGCTGGATGGTTATCATGCCGGTAAAAAGCACCGCCACCACACCGTACGGCTCGGCCGCAAGAGACCAGTAGGAAGGCCCACGCCTCCACTCCCTTTTGGCTTTATGAATGTCAGTCAGCTGACTCAATCTGGTCTCCTGCAAAAATAAAAAATCAGCCTCAACCGTGCTGAAAAAATCAAAGGCCATATAGCGAGCTCGCTCGGAACGTATAGATGCCACATTAATGGTGGCAAATCTAATCAGCTGGGAAGCCATCATTCAGAGCTATAAAGTAGGAATCAGCTCACTTCTTTTTTACCTGTTTGGCAGAGTCCTCATCCGAGGACCCATACCTCTTGCAACTTAGGCCCACTGGCAAGGCCTCCCCCTCCTGAAGAATAGCCTTTTCTCCAGAAGGGGGGGACCCACCAGACCCAACACTGGCCACCTCGACTGACAATTTAGCCTCTGAAGTTGGGGTACTAGAAAGAATGTTAGTGGGCAAGACTCCCGATATCACTGACACCTGACTCACAGGAGGTGCAAGATGGGGGACAGGATGAACAGTGTTTGGAGGAGGAGGAAGGGGAGGAGGGACGGGAATAGAAGTCGGGTTATGGGAAAGGACCAAACAAGACGGAGATGCAGGGACGGAACCTGAATCGGCAACCAAGGGAGATACCTCCGGAGCCGACCCAGAAGGGATCAGAGCAGACATAGAGGCAGGAGAAACAGGAAGGGGGGCCGGATCAAGGTCAAGGTCGGGAATAGGAGCTGGGGCTATTTCTTCCACAGAGGGAGGACCCTTGGGGGGCAATGATTTAAGAAAGGCCCTCGGGGACTTTGATTTATCTTTGGGCTTCTTATAGGCTGCTATATCACCTAGGACAGGGCTGGAACACTTCCTTCTCTTACTGCTGGTACTTTGTCTACGAACTAGATCCCCCTCGTTTGTTCTTACAACCTCCCCCCCCTCTGATTCCTCCCCCTCACTAGGCAAGAACTGGAACTTATTAGACAAAACCAGATTTTTTTCCCTTCTTGATTTGTTCTGCCTAATGCTCTTTTTTGGCTCCACCCATTCCTTGCCTGTGGATGAAGTTTTCGAACTAGGACCAGGCTGCTCAACACTCTGCCCCTGTCGGAAAGGGGGGGGGGGATTGGCATAGACTTCAGCGGCTCTGTGGAGACTGGATCAACAAGTTTCACCACACCCCCAACCCTCTGTGCCTCTTCTATCTCCTCAGCAGCCTGTGCCAACAGCTCATCAGCTATCTCTGTGTTATGGAATGCATGGGGGCATCTACTGAAGGGATGGCCAATTGTCCCACACAAGTTACATCTAATCTGCTACAGGAACGGGTTTTGTGCACCAACCTCTAATGCTGTAGTAGCAGGGAACAACATATCAGTGCTTATTTTGAACTTAGTCGAGACAATATCAACAACAGATATGACATCAGACATCTAGCCTTAATTAACCAATCTCACTGGCATTACATTACATTACTCATTTAATTCATTCCTGCCTCCTGGAGAGAGGAGCCTGAGGCTACTGTATCCACCCTCAGCCTTGGGACACCCGGATCAGGACTGCCAGCCGTGACCGGAAGTGACATCAGAGGTAAGACCGCCGAACCAGCCGATGCAACAACCACCCCAGCATCAACTACAGCCCCTACGGGTTCCTTCACGGGTGGCTCCCGCTCCTGCCTCCTTATTTTATAATACAGAGAGTCTACCCCCGCATTAACAGGAGTATCCATCACAGGGTTAGCAGGTAAGCATGATTGATCACCGACCGAGGCATCCACATTACAGGACTCCATGCGTTGTAGTTGCTCAGTCAGGCATTGCAGATTTTGTTCTTTCAGTAACAAATTAGCCAAAAGTTCCTCTATCTCTAAACGCATAACTACTCTATCCGTGCTATCTAGCCCGATTGCTCTTTTTTTTTCAGTGCAGATATTTGTCTTTTCATCCTCGATATATCAGCGATCAGCCACTCTTGACGTTCCCTGGTAATCGGCTCCCCGACCTCTCCCTCCGACTCCAGTAAGTCAACACTACCAGGATCCACTTCAGCAACAAGAGGTTTCTCTCCACAGGTCACAGCGTGATCCACTGACAGGCTGTCCCGGGTTTCTGCTTGTGGTAACTCCGGATCACCCGCACCAGTTGTAATTTCACGGGTCTCATCAGGCGGTACCACGGATGCTGGGGTGTCCGGCTTGTTAGATTGCACAGACGGGCCTCCCACAGTACTCGGTTGTGTAGGCACCGGGACTTGTACACTTGCACCACTCGGATAGGAGTCCGACATGTTAAGCGGCACAGACGGATCTATTGCGGTCCCCAGTTGCATAGTCACTGGGACCACATTGGCTTCATTCACTTGCCCCACCATGTTTAACTTCACAGGCGGGAGTTCAATCCCGGCACCTAGTTGCCTCACTAGGGCCTGTACATGGGATGGGTACTCAGATACAGTCTCCCCTGTATTCAAGTTCATGCAGGGGAAGCATTCTTCACCCAAGGTCATAGCCAGTGGCCCCAAGATCTCCCCCATGATGTTGCTTGGGGGGGGCATCTGCAATAAGGCTGGAAGCTTGACTGCGGCTTTCCATGCTAGAGGGGTCATCAACCATGCTGGCTAAGACGTTTTGAGGCTGCAGATGGGAAGAATTTACCCCGGATATCACATTTTCTGCAGGTGGAATAGGCCCGGAAACCTGGGGTCTTTTCTCCTCACCTTCCCCAGGATCCTCCATCCTTGCTGGATCAAACGAAAATACTTTTCTTGGTTTGCTGGAGCTCTCCAACACACAACCTACTCTATGGAATTCACCCAACTGTAATGCTCTCACAATGTTGGTGGTGTTATCAGGAATTACATATCCTGAGGATAGTCCAAGCGGGATAAGCCATGTAGCAATGACACCCCTTAGTTTTTGTAAGAGATTTTCAGCTGTATGCCTCTTAGTGAAGCCGAAGATACACAGAGTAGCCTGCCTTTGAGAAATGTAACGTACTTTGGTACGTGCTGCTGCTGTTCCTGATGGTGAAGGTGAATCTTAGAGGGCTGTCACAGTCATATAATCACAGTTCCACTTGTCCACATTTCTGTGGTTTAGTGGACAGTGGGTAGAATGGCATTTTGTAGCCCAATAATTACATTTTTACAGTTGGGATGGTTAACTGCGTTCCCTGTGCCTGAAAAGCTGCCAGATAAATGGGGGTATAGTTGACCCTATCCAAAATTCTACAACGAAAAAGAGAGATTTCTCGGCGCTGGAGGAATGGCTATATGTGTAATGTGATGGGTAGGCTAATGTTTAAATAAATATCTTTATTGGTGAATATAAGCAAGATAACAAGGGTTCTGGTCAGAACAATGACATAGAAACATAAGAAACATAAAAACATAATAAAGAAAGATATAAGGCTTATCTGCAGTTAGAATTCTCTCATGCAGATGACCCCAGGAGAATGCTCACTGGCCAGGGAAACACTCTCCAAAGCAGGCTAAGAGAACACAGATACCTCCTTATCGCTTAGCTTTCTTTTTTATGTACGGGCATTAATTTGCTTTTTTTGGATTGTGTTTCAATAAAACTTTTTATGAGCAACAAACGATATTATGAATCTACTACACTATAATACTCCATATTTTCTCGAGTTCTAGTATGAATTTGTATCAGATTCGTGTTTCTAGGAAGAACTTGGATTCCAGTTGAATTTCCAACCAGAAAAGCTCATATTTATTTGACTTTTGGTATGTGGATACTGGAGCACTTATATACTATCTATTTAATATTTGTGGTATCACACTAAGTCTGGTGCTTTTCTTCTTATGTTTACATAGGTTTCTTGCATCCGCATTTGGTGCCTTGAAGCAAAGCAGCCTACTGTATGTGATATATTATATTGCTATAGAGCACTTTTAAGGACTTTTATGTGTCTCACCGAGCGCCGTTTTGTCTATTCACTTTGTACTTTTCAATATATTTATATATATATATATATATATATATATATATATATATATATATATACCTAATTGAAATGTCACTGTCAATGTGTAATGTAAATATAGATGTTACTTTTTGCAGCTCCCCCGACACCACTTTGTAATGCTATATATGATTAGGTGGGCACAACCATTGGTTTCCCTGGTGGGCCCTTAATGACCCAGTCAGCCACTGTTCATCTCTATCTTTCCTACAACTACAACCCCTATCCCTCTACCCCTCCCTGCAACTCCCTAGACTTCCATTTCCACTTCCTCCATTATTTCACAAACACCTCTATCCTCCTGCTATACTGCATTCTACATTCCCAATGCCCCTACAAATATTCCCCTACCCATCAACTACGTCCAGCAAATTTACCCAACTTTCTGCCCTAATCCTCCCATTCTGCTTCTATCTTCCATTTGCCATCTCCCGTCCATCGTAGCTGCCACTTTGGTTCCAGCAGCTACTACCACTGCACATACCTTCATTCTCTCACTCATTCCCTCTTTCTCCTAACTTTTAGATCCTTCATTACTTTTCCAATACTGCTTCGAAACTCCTGTAGCATATACATCCTGATATTGAGACACACTGGTTGCTCTATGCTATTTGTGGTATGTTTCTACACAAAAAAACGTTTGATCAGATTGTAGCACATTCTATTACTGCCATTTCCATTTTGTAGTGTTAAAATAGTGCCACCTGCTGGCCACATATCACAATTGTTATTAAATGAAATGACATGTTGCCTAAAACAGTGGAGGTCAGTTATGAACCTTGGATTTGCACTAATGTCCTGATTTTGACTACTCAGTTTAAAGTGCTAAGAAAGTTGTTTCTTCCTTGCAGTGCAACTTAAAGCTAGAAATGAACGAGTTCATTGAACTAGTCTCCTAGCTCCTTATTTGCCCACAAAACTTGCTCCCAAATCTACCTCAGCCACACAGCAGAATGAATTGACCATCCAAATCCCAGTTCTATTAATTCTGTGAAATGCAAATTTACGAATACACTGATGAACGGCACTGAGGAAATTGTATATGTGCAATGAAACGCGTAAGACTGTGTTGTAATTGATACTTTTATTATTCATCTGAGTTTTTGTTATTTTCAACATAATATACTTCAAATTGAACTATAAATTTTGTGGTAACAGTACCTGCAGTGGTAGTTCCATAGCTACGCTTCCATTAGGATCAGGATTTTTTGTCTCATGGCTCATCATTAAGAGACTATGAGGAGCAGATGCTGAGTGTAATCTCCGTGGCAGCGCGTGGAGGCTGTGTGGCTCAGCTCTGATCAAACAAAGCTAGATCCATTCAGGGATCTACTGACCGGCTGTAATATCGGAGTGTTATTCTTGGGAAACCATTAACCCTAATAAAGATCCTAGCTGGCTTTTGGACCATATGGGGTAAATGTATTAACATCCACTTTGTTTCAACTCGCTGCTATTCGGCGAGTTTGCAGTGAAAATTTAAAGCGGCAATGCCTTTAAAGCCATTGCCACATAACGTCAATCGGCAATACCCTCCATATTATAGCAATCAGCAATACCTTTTATATTAGAGCAATTAGCAATAATCATCACATTACTGCAATTAGCAATTCCCTCAATATTACAACAATCAATAATACCCCTTACGTTACAGCCATGAGGAATAGTCCTCACATTACAGCAGTCAACAATACTCTACACAGCAGTTAGCAATACTTACTATGTTAAATCAATAAGCAAAATCCCCGAATTTAGAGCAATCACAAATACCCTTTGTGATGGGACCGGGCCACACTGCCGAAGTAACATCTCTCACCGGCCCATTAATTTGCAGGGTTACATGGACTGTCACCCCCAGGACCAGTTCTACAATTTCGCCTGGTGGATAGGGGGTGGGCTTATTGTAGACACATGGGGGAGTAAGAAGGAAGGTACAGGAAGTGAGTGACAGCTGGTAGCACTGATACGTACCAAACGCAAGGAAAAGGTTAATTTCAGGAAGGACTGAGTGCTATCTAAGATCTGGAGGTGGGGAAAGCCAAAGATTACTCATTGTTTTCCTCAGGACTAGCCTAGATATTGTGGTAGAGACACAGCAGGGCAGCCACCGTGGAAGGTTTACTCATCTGCACTCCCACTCCAACCCCCTGGCCCAGCACCCACAATGGTTTAAGAAGGAGAGACCCAGGGGTTTGCCCAGGGGGGGGGGAAACACAGTGGGAATTTGATCATGGATCAAGGAGCCATGTTAGGGGGAATGGAGTGTGTGTGGTTTTCTGAGGACTGATTTCCTGGAAGGTGCAGGGCAGGCTGGTGTTGAGTTTCTGTGCTCTATCCGCAGACCCTGTGATCATTGCTGTCCTCTATTTTGGGAAGGAGGTTGTTGCTCCATCTGGGGACCTGTCGTCACCTCACTCCATCGGGAGATACTCGCCAGGTTCTGTGCAAATTGGTGCTGCCACAGGAGTGGGTAGACTGAAGCCCAGAGCCCCAGCACACTGGTGGAGATTTTAGCCAAATGGCCAGAAACAGCAAGATATCAGAATCTCCTGTTGACAGACTCTTTTGCCTGTAGAACTGTTGCATGACTATAGTAGGTGCTGGGACTACTATTGACACTGGTGATCCTCTGACCCTTTGTTTAAAGTCTATAGTCTTATGCTTTGTCGTGTTACTCCAGAAAAAGTAAAGATAGCATTGTATATTTTGTTCTTCTCCTTGCCTGTATGATTCTTGATACAATGTAGTTAGATAACATAGCATTCAAAATACTAAATTATCCTAACTGGTAAAGCTGCAAAGAATTGGCAAGGTTTCTGTCATTGAATACAATGTAAAATAAAAGCAATTAACTGCGCTCATACCAGATAACCCAGAATAAAGGATTACTAATGGTGTTTGGATGATAGTGTACTGTGGACTCATTTTACAATGATGATGGCAAATAATCAACTACTTAGTGCAAATAACAATTTGTCCTATTTACAACGATGTACTTATGTAGGAAAAATTCATAGAAGGTGTTCACCCATATACGTAATTCAATGAGCAACAATAATCCGATTGCAAATGTATACCAAGCCAAGATGATTGTAATACTTCAAATAAGAGAATTGTAAAGACCATGGATATTATCACAAATGCAAATTAATGAGTATCGTATCATCCGCAGATGAGTCTACTCGAACGTGTTCTTAAGGTGTCCTATATATTTGTCTTTTGGTCAAACAGAGTTCACCAACAATATGTGGAGTAGATCTGGATGAATTGTCCCATAAGTACCTCTTGATAGGGAAAAATGTCTATACTGGTTGGTATAAACATCCCGGATAGGTAAAGTTCAGCAAGAATTGTTAGTATTTTCCCAATTCATTGTACACATCCCAAAAAGTTATGTATTTCCATGGAATTTTCTGTAAGTGGTGAAATATTCAAGCTTGTATGCAAAAAATGTCAGTGACCTTAAATCCACAGTACCTCAAACTAAGCAGAAATGTGGGGATCAATAATGTAATATAATAATAGCGTATTAGTGTAAGGCAGCAAAAGTGTACATCTGGCCTGCAAATGGATCCTAGCTAATTTACCAAATGGACAGAAATCAGGGAGAATCACAATAGCTAAAAATATAAATAATTTATTCAAAAATCATTAAAATCAACAAATCCAACTAAACATCTCTATAATCATAATAATAAATGCCATATAAAACTAGTACATTTGAGCAAATAGAAACAATCCAACATATGCTAAAATAAACCTAAGATTCCCTATAAAATATCACATAGATGAAATACATAACATCCATCTAAAGCTCTGAAATTCCATAGGCAAAAAACTTTTTGGTTTAACATGTCCGATTAAGGTTTGATACACTTGCACACATTCTTAAATTTAAAAAAAACTCCAAAAAGCAATGTAATTAGAAGCCTTAATGGACATGTTCCTTGTGTAAAAAGAGTCATGGGGTATATTTACTAAACTACGGGCTTGAACAAGTGGAGATGTTGCCTATAGCAGCCAATAAGATTCTACCTATCATTTATGTAGTACACTCTACAAAATGTCAGCTAGAATCTGATTGGTTGCTATAGGCAACATCCCTTCTTTATCAAACCCGCAGTTTAGTAAATATACCCCATGGTATAACATCCGATCCTGAGGTTAGCTGCAGATTCAGCACTCTCATGGAGTGAGATTACACAAATGCAGTCTAAGAAACTGAAGGTTGCACCTAGTGACAATCTATTGTAGAGATAAAAATGTGTAATGAAAGTGATGTCATGTCTTTTTGGTGTGTACTTCCCAATACTGTCCTCTACAGGGAGTCTGGAAGTTCCAGCCAAGTGACATGAACCAGGTTCCAGATTCCCCACTAAGAAAGAGCAGCAGACAAGACTGGCAAGATGGAGCTGAGCCTTGTAACCTTATCCCACATTTACAGAGCCCACAGGAGTGCTGGACAAAACAGCTCACTCTGCCACTAGTGAGAACTGTTCTCTGCCCATGCTAGCCCAAGTCTGAAAGTCCACAGTGGAGCCCTTGTGTCAGGCTGAAGTCCCATCTGTCAGCTGACACTGGGGTAGAGACAGTTTTCTTGATTGTGGCAGCTGGGTTTTAGAGATTACTATGTATCATCTGAAGCCAGTGTCATCCCACAACATTTATAAATAGGTGTCTGTCCTACAACACAGGGCAATCAGCCCCTTAATCCATCCATAATTCTAACTTATTCTTCTGAAAACATCCACAGCTCATTGCCTCATTTGAGTAAGTATATATCCCACCTGCACCCATATCTATACCCCGTTACACCAGGGTGGATTGGTGGCTACGAAAACTCACAGAACTTGGTGCTGATTATTTGTCTGGGTCAGTTTCAAGTACTGGAAAGTGGGCATTCACCATGAAATGTCTAGACTGACAGAAATAGAGAATCATTGAGAGCCTCACATTTTTGTTATTTGTAAATAACCTGTAGTGGTCAGTACAGTATATGTGATGTTCACAAACATTCTGAGCAAGTACAGTAAGAAAAAAATGACTGTATTGCTTCATGTATAAGCTCTGAGAATGTTACAATTGACTGTGCCCTAAAAGTACTCAGGATTATGATAAAACAGATTATATGCACAATCAAATCACAATTTGGGAACACATATTGTGCTCTGCTTATCCACAGAAAGGGGTCTCTGAACTCTAGATGGGACCCATTATATTCAAGTTGTATGGTATCTTTTTGGGGGTACCTGTAGAGGCAAAGACAACAATGGTACAGAACAATGGAATGTATTTATTTATCCAACAGAAAAAAAGACAGATATTTAGTAACATACGTAGGGGCTCATGTAGAGTAGGACGCATTTGCACCAATAACATAGGCAGACAAAAGTAATCCATGAATAGGGAGATCTCGTAGAAGTAAGTTCATTGTCCTTTGTGTATTTAATGTTTGCATATATGATATAATATAACAGTAGGGTTCTGCTACGTTAGCAATGTGTCTGCTTTTGGTACTGTGTCTCTTACAAATCCACTTTGCGCGGGTCATTTGACACAATAATTATGCTGTACTCTTATAATTAAACGGTAATCTAATGGAATGCACTATTATCAATTCATCATGCTGTATAGTGCATAATCTTCTGTATGATGAGCCTGATAGAATTTCAAATATAGAATCAATCTAACATTCTCTTAAACAAGTCCATAAAACCTCAAAAGATAGAATGAAGATTTTCTTTGTTGGGTCATGGATTACAGCTGGAAAGATCTGAACCTTCACAGCCAGTACCACTTAAGTTTGTTTGGAATTATCAAGGATTGTTTGGTCTATCACTCCACTTCTGTATGTAGATTTCTATTAAACTTGACAGTAGATTAAGGAAAAGGGCCACATAATGTTGGGGGCGTAGTAACATGGATCGTGGTCACACCTCTTTAGACATGACATTATGTATTAAAACAGAGTTGCTTTCACCTACCTAGAAACATAGAATTTGATGGCAGATAAGAACAGCTTGGCCCATCTAATCTGCCATTTGTTTATTAACATATGTTGGTTCTTTAATCTTTGCAAGAATATCCTTATGTCTATCCCAAGCATGTTTAAATTACTCTCCTGTATTACCCTCTATCACCTCTGATGGGAGGCTATTCCACTTATCCACTACTCATTCTGTGAAGTAGTTTTTCCTCAAATTTCCTCTGAACCTACTCCCCCCCCCCCCCCCCAGTGTCAGTACATGTCCTCGTGTTCTAATACTTCTCTTCCTTTGTAGAATGTTTTCCTCCTGCACCTTGTTATAACCCTTGATATATTGAAAGTTTCTATCATGTCCCCCCGTTCTGCTCCAAACTGTACATAATAAGATATTTTAGTCTTTCCAGGTAAGTTTTGTAATGTAGACCATGCACCATTTTAGTTGCCCTTCTTTGTACAGTCTCTAATGTATTTATATCCTTCTGGAGATATGGCCTCCGGAACTGAACACAGTATTCTAGATGAGGCCGTACCAATGCCCTATACAGTGGTATTATTACTTCTTTCTTTCTGCTACTGATCCATCTCCCTATACAACCAAACATCTGACTTGCCTTCCTCATTGCTTTGTTACATTGCTCACCTGCCTTTAAGTCACCTGAAATAGTGAGTCCTAAATTCCTTTACTCCTCATTAGTTTACATTATAGTGCCATTAATACTATATTTAGCCTTTGGGTTTTTGAGACCCAAGTGCGTGATTTTCATTTTTTGGCATTAAACAATAGTTGCCACTCTCTTGACCATTCCTCTAGTCTGCTTGTTATTGCAGCTTTCACAACCTGGTACTAGATTCTTGTATGGTTCCTGGTATGTTTGGACCAGTTGGCAAATGTACCACGTCCTCACCAGCCACATAATACCACCCCCCCCCCCCAGCAACATCACACCACCCCCCCAGGCACAACAGACAACCCCACAACCAATCAGGCCACCCTCTTAGCCACATCACGTCATGTCACACCACATCATGCCAGTCACAGCAACATCACACCACCCCCCAGCTACTTCACATCATATATAATACATAAATGAAAATAAAACATTGCATTTATCATGCCACCCCAGCCACATAACGCTACATCCTCAGCTACATTATATTGTATATAGGACATATATTATAATAAAACATTACATTTATCAAGCCACCCCCAGCCACATCACACCACCAGGGGCAAACAAAGGATTTCTAGAGGGGGGTATGAAAGGGGCGTGGCTATCATTTGAGACAGTGCTAGGCTGCTATCTATCTTTTCTCATCCCCTTCTAATACACGGGCAATGGTAGCCAACTGTCCTGATTCTGTTGGGGAAGTCCCAATTTTATGTGACTGTCCCGTTCATTCAGCTGTTCCAACTGCATCGATAGTTGGGATGTATATCCTGCTTCACACAGTGCTGCCTATCTAGGACGAGCTGCTTGAATCTAACTGTAATTCATGTTGCTTACTCTTAATGAGCAATACAGTGTAAAGCGGTATATATATCCAACTATCGTTGCACATGGGACAAAATCCTTACAGTCACATCCAACTGGATCTGCCCTAACAGAATCAGGACAATCAGTACAACACCAATGTGTTGCAGTCTCCTACCTGTTCTTGAAGCTTTTACTACCTGTGGATGCTGTTCCCTTAAGCTCAGTTGCTGCTTGTGTGGATCCTGGAATGTTGGAACCCTGCTTAGGAAAAAGGAAGATACATAAAAAATGGAAGTTTAGCATTGAGTGAGCCAATTTATGCCTCCCTCCCCCAACCACCCCAGAAATTAAATCAATAGCACATACATTTATTGTAATAATTAGACCTCTCTCCCTGAAAGCAGCCTAACATTAAATGAACAGTATTCAAATTCAATAAATACACATATTTCCCCTCAAACAGCCCCAATGATAACTATTTAGTATTCCCATTTAATAGTTAAACCTATTTGCCCTAAAATTGCCCCAATATAAATAATTGGTATTCACAATTATTAAATCACGCTCCTTCTCCCTAAACTTAGTCTCAAATTAAATGAATAAGCCGCAAACCACCCTAGCATTAATTAAATAATGCTATCACATCACCTTAAATTAATAGTCATTACTATGACCCCACTATTAAATTAAATAGTCCTCACCAATAAATTAATGTTTCCCACCCACTATTAAATGATTACTACACATCATTGGTACTATATTAAACGGTTATAAACACAGGATATAACAGAATTAGCCATCATCATCATCATCGTCATCATTTATTTATATAGCGCCACTAATTCCGCAGCGCTGTACAGAGAACGCACTCACATCAGTCCCTGCCCCATTGGAGCTCACAGTCTAAAGTTCCTAACATACACAAACAGACAGAAACACAGACTAGGGTCA
This sequence comes from Mixophyes fleayi, assembly GCF_038048845.1. Classification (NCBI taxonomy): domain Eukaryota; kingdom Metazoa; phylum Chordata; class Amphibia; order Anura; family Limnodynastidae; genus Mixophyes; species Mixophyes fleayi. The sequence continues at coordinate 12,582,509 of NC_134403.1, forward strand.
ATTTTGATAGCAGCCAATTAACCTACTAGTATGTTTTTGGATTGTGGGGAGGAAACCAGAGCACCCGGAGGAAACCCACGCAAACACGGGGAGAACATACAAACTCCACACAGATAAGGCCATGGTTGGGAATTGAACTCATGACCCCAGTGCTGTGAAGCAGAAGTGCTAACCACTGAGTCACCGTGCTGCCCATGAGCATAAGGTACTTTGATGCTATAGTAAAAATCACATAAATGTTGTTAAAGTAAACATATGAAGCTACCTATCAAAATGTATTGTTTTTTTTGTTTGGGGTGACACCACATAACATATATGCTAATTCAAATGTCAACAAGGATGAGAAGAAAGGTAGGTGTCTGGGTAGGGCAAGACCAGTTAGTGGGCATTACTCACCAAGGTCCAGAAGCAGTGAGACTGTCCATATATGAGAGAGGAAGCACTTATAGAGGGCAAACTATGAGAGTTTGTAGTGCGGAGCATGCTGAGAGGAAAGTAGGAGAAACAGACTTCAGTTCTGCACTGTGACAGAGGGGGGCGTGACGCATAGTGCAGATGGGGTGACGGACGGATTGGAACTGATCTGTAGATCTGGGGCTTAACAACGAGTCTTGTCTGGAGAGGCAATGGGGGGTGCTTCCGAGGAACTGGAAACGGCCCCCCAGCACACGTCTGTCCACTCCCCTGTCACATCACATTCTATATAATACATACATTATTAGAAAACATTACATTTATCACGCCATCCCCAGCCACATCACGCCCTCCCCAGACATATGACACCATCCCCTAGCCACATCACACCACCTCTCCAGCTACATCACGTCACATCACACCACCTCTCCAGCTACATCACGTCACATCACACCACCTCTCCAGCTACATCACGTCACATCACACCACCCTCCAGCTACATCACGTCACATCACACCACCCTCTAGCTACATCACGTCACATCACACCACCTCTCCAGCTACATCACGTCACATCACACCACCTCTCCAGCTACATCACGTCACATCACACCACCTCTCCAGCTACATCACGTCACATCACACCACCTCTCCAGCTACATCACGTCACATCACACCACCCTTCAGCTACATCACGTCACATCACACCACCTCTCCAGCTACATCACGTCACATCACACCACCCTCCAGCTACATCACGTCACATCACACCACCCTCCAGCTACATCACGTCACATCACACCACCTCTCCAGCTACATCACGTCACATCACACCACCCTCCAGCTACATCACGTCACATCACACCACCTCTCCAGCTACATCACGTCACATCACACCACCCTCCAGCTACATCACGTCACATCACACCACCTCTCCAGCTACATCACGTCACATCACACCACCTCTCCAGCTACATCACGTCACATCACACCACCTCTCCAGCTACATCACGTCACATCTCACCACCCTCCAGCCACATCACGTCACATCACACCACCTCTCCAGCTACATCACGTCACATCACACCACCCTCCAGCTACATCACGTCACATCACACCACCTCTCCAGCTACATCACGTCACATCACACCACCTCTCCATCTACATCACGTCACATCACACCACCTCTCCAGCTACATCACGTCACATCACACCACCCTTCAGCTACATCACGTCACATCACACCACCTCTCCAGCTACATCACGTCACATCACACCACCCTCCAGCTACATCACGTCACATCACACCACCCTCCAGCTACATCACGTCACATCACACCACCCTCCAGCTACATCACGTCACATCACACCACCTCTCCAGCTACATCACGTCACATCACACCACCCTCCAGCTACATCACGTCACATCACACCACCTCTCCAGCTACATCACGTCACATCACACCACCCTCCAGCTACATCACGTCACATCACACCACCTCTCCAGCTACATCACGTCACATCACACCACCTCTCCAGCTACATCACGTCACATCACACCACCTCTCCAGCTACATCACGTCACATCACACCACCCTCCAGCTACATCACGTCACATCACACCACCTCTCCAGCTACATCACGTCACATCACACCACCTCTCCAGCTACATCACGTCACATCACACCACCCTCCAGCTACATCACGTCACATCACACCACCTCTCCAGCTACATCACGTCACATCACACCACCCTCCAGCTACATCACGTCACATCACACCACCTCTCCAGTCACATCATGTCACCCCACAGCCACATGAGGTAAACCCCCTAGTCACATCTCACCACATCACACTACCTGTCTGGTCACATCACATTGTATATAATGCATACATTATAATAACATATTACATTTATCACGCCACCCGTCAGCCACACCATGCCACCCTCCAGTCACATTACATCACCCCTCAGACACATCACACACCCCCAGCCTCATCACGCACCCCCCAGCCACATCATGTCAGATCACACCACCCCCATGACACATTATCAAATTATGACCCCCCCAGACATATTATGACACCCCCAGACCACTGCACTTACCTATGTTGTGCTTGTGCTGCTGACATCCATCAGATGGAACCACCCTGCAGAGTGAACAGGGAAGCTGTTAGTCTCGTGAAATTTTGAGCTGAAGTCACACACTGTCAGGGTATATATATATATATATATATATATATATATATATATATATATATATATATATATATTTGGCTCCAGTGTAAGCCCAGGCCCCCCAAACAGGCACTATGCCCCTGGGCATGGCTTGCTGTGAGTTTCCCTGCTACAGTGTCTCCATCCCATCCAGTCCTAGCATAGAGCTGGCCTAGAGCTAGTAGCAGCTTTTTATGGGGACTGCACATTAGTTCTGCCTTTGTTAGCATATATAGTAAATTCTACATAGAGACTTACACTTTTTGTGCACATATGAATATTTTACGCAGATAAAATGGACTTCCATCCATCTCTACACAAGGTCCCATGTATTCAGTGTGATTCTCTAGCTGTTTATATTTATCCCTTACCAAGCTGATGGATATGTGCATATCCGTTAATATATTTGCTTTCAGGGTTATTAGCATGTTTTACATCGTCCTTCCTGTGAGCGGATCATACAGAATTGCAGATACCGGAAGATCTGGCTGGGGTAAGCTGGGGTTTTGTTCTGCATTCTGTATTCCTCTGGGTCCAGATTATTGACAAGCCGTCACCTTCATTTAGCGTGGTTTGTAATGTGGGTGCTGACTTGTTTTTTTTGTTTTTTTAAATTATAATGGTATATTTGTGGTATAAACACTGGAAAATCATGTCTTTGCTTGCGAGCTTGCGGGGTTATCATTAGCATGACTTACCACATGACTGGGCCCCACCTCCAACTTTGTCAGGTTTCAAAAATGAAATCATCTATGGAGCTTTAATCTTTTCCTGCCCGTCCACCAATTGTCCACTACCCTTCCTGTAGCAGACTTCTGTCTTCTATCAAGGAATTGTGCTCTTGGTGGAAGTTCATGGTATTTTTGCCTTGGTTGGGAATTATAAGAGGCAGTTGCGAGCTATTACATCATGAATACGCAGCATCAGAATAGAACGCTGTATGTTTACGACTGCTTCCATCCTTCTGGGTCACATGGAAACCTCAGAGCTGTCATCACCAGGTTCAGCTCTTCCAACAGTGCCCCTAGTGGTAGTGCATCAGTTAACATGCTTCAACATTACTTTAAATGCCTTTGACATCTTAGTACTTATAAAAACAGAAAATGCAACGTGTGGCTCCATTATTGCAGATAAATAAACACAGACAGAAAGCATTTACCCACTTTATTACAGCCACATAAATGGACCAAACTTTTACTTAAGTTCACAGATTAGATGTAATTATTAGATATCGCTATAAATGTTATAGGTGCAGACTGCAATTGGTGATAGTCTGGTGGCAATATCTATGTGAAAATAACAGAATTTAAAAAACAGCAGTAACATAGCTAATATTCAAAGCTAATCAGTCCTGTATTTTACAAGCATACATCTGTCCCATAAATAATATAAATTCACTTGGGTTAGCCAAATAATTAAACACATTGGGCCTGATTCATTAAGGAAAGTTTAAGCAAAAAATTGAGCAAGCTTTCTGGACAAAACCATGTAACACGCAATATGGTTTTGCCATACTTACTTTTGCTTAACTTTCCATAATGATTCATTAAGGAAAGTAACACAAAAAAAATAAGTAACTTTGCACCTTGACAAAACAATGTTGCATTAAAAGAGGAGGTAAATTTAAAATGTGGGGACAGATTTATAGTTGGGGTAGGGCATGTCCTAGATCAACTTGAAATTTCAGTGTAAAATTAAAGCTACCAAGTATGCTACATGAAAAAACAGCCAGAATTTACCTTATGTGCAAAATAATAAACTAATTTGTACACCTTGCATTGTAACATGGTTTGTCCAGTAGAAAACTTACTCATTTTTTTTGCCTTACTTTCCATAATGAATCAGGCCCATTATTCCTGTATAATTTATTTATGTTATGTTAAGGTTAAACATATCTGAACATGAAGGATCTAAAATAATTTGATTTAGTTTTCATTTTCAGTTCCATTTACAATGACAATACAATTTCATTTATTCCATAAAAATGGATCTTTGAGGCTAATTGGAAGATGGAAGATGTCAAACTAATTAAAGGTCATGTGTATAAGATACAAACCCCCTATTCCTGCTCCGTAAGGAGTGTATTATCAGGGGTGTCCACAGGTGCTGTTACCAGGGGAGAATTAAATATAAATAGTTCTCTCTGTCATATATAAGGTAATGGAATGGAAGGTAAGTGACTTGCATAGGAAGCAGCCGGAACACTGCCAGGAACTGCATTGCTAATGAACTGTGAGTACAGAACACAACACTGTGGGACAGATTGTATTATCAGACTTATTCCACCTACCACACAGTATCTGGTAAATTACATCTTTCAAAGGAATCAAAATGATTAAACTAAGAAATATTTTAAATAATTTAACTTATAGCTTTATTTTAATTTATAGCTTATAAAAATGTATTTTTCTATATGGTTTAAAAAAAATGAACTACTATTTAAATCTAGCAATCAAAGAGTTTCAAAAACAAATATTTTCCCTTAGAACTATTATATTTACACGCATAGGTCCTTCTTCCTCAAAGCCCTCATGCTGAGCGCAATGTGCGTTTATTTTAAATCGCAACTAAATTGGCTCTGTGCACTCCCGAATTTAAAAGGGAACAGGTCTAAAGATGAATTCGGGTGTAAGTCTGCCCTGCTCTGCTCAACTACACAAGACACTGCAAGATACGTCCAATACCTATGTGGAATATATATTCGCAAAAGAACGCACACAAAAAAACAACCCTAGTCATTTAATGTCACCTGTTAATGATATAGTAATAATGACTAAACAGTTAAAAAGAAAATGTTTTCAGAATTTTTTCCCGTCCATGAAATACATGTATTAGGATCATATTAATGTTTTCTGAACATAAAATAAATTTTTACAGTTGCTCCTGATTGTAAACACATGTTATAGCATGCATTTGCGATTGTCATCTCTACTGATCAGGACTTAGACTAGCCCTGTAGCTGGAGCAAGAGATACGGCAGAAAAACAAGTAACTTTGAGCTGCCCAAAGCTTGAGTTAGACGCGGCTGTGTGCGCTCGAGTTTGTCATGCGCTTATTGTACAATGATTATGTGCCTCTTCCCCGACCCTTTCTTTCCCAGTATTCACATACCATAGTAAGTGTCCATTGCATGTGAAGATGAATTTAATGTTTCTGCGTTTAGTCGCATATGGTCCGGTTTTGGGCGTGCGCAGATGAAATTTGCTTCCCAGATTTATGAAAATGAATGAATCAAAGGCTAATTTTTCTGCTACATAGAGGGATTTATTGTAGTATGTGTCCTGTGCTATTTATTATTGTCTATATTACTAGAATGAATTACTTAGGGCTAGATTTACTAAGCTGCGGGTTTGAAAAAGTGGGGATGTTGCCTATAGCAACCAATCAGATTCTAGCTTTCATTTATTTAGTACCTTCTACAAAATGACAGCTAGAATCTGATTTGTTGCTATAGGCAACATCCCCACTTTTTCAAACCCGCAGCTTAGTAAATCTAGCCCTTAGTGTATCTAGAGAAGTTACCATTTCCCAGATATACTGCATGGCCTATGACTGCAGCTGTACCCATTATACCAATTGGGGAGCATTTTACAGTATTGTTTATATTAGTGTATAAGGTTGTCATCCAGACACATGCTCTCTTATGGCATTTAGCACGTCACGATTGTTTGCACTGTAATAATAGTACGCAAGAAGATTGTATCAGATTTACTGTAACTGCAGTGCTACCAGGATGATATATATTTCAAATAAACACAGTAATACAAAAATGAAATGTTTTGTGTGATCATGAAAAACGACTGAACACACTTAAACTACTAGAACAGTGATGGAACATGTTTCATATAGAAGACACTAGACCCCCCCAGCACCAGTTTAACAGACGTCTCACATCACTACCCTGTCTTGTTGGAAATTTTTATATTCTCCGATTGGTTACATATTAGTCTAGCACCCCGGACTTCATACTCACTACACATGGACAGACAGGAGTTGGTGAGCTTAAATACTCTGTGTGGATGTCAACCTTCTAATGTTCTGATTGGCTACACATAAACTCCTGCTCGTCCATGTGGACCCTGTTTTGAAGAATGAACACAAAAGGTGCTGACCCTAGTCACATGTAACTGAAGCTGGACAGAGTGTTTTGAGTCCAACTTAGAACTGGGAGACATTGCTCTGTCTAACATCCAATTTTTGACTAAATGATAGTTTTTGGCAATTTCCACATGTGCTAATTAAGGTTAAAAGACTTTGTAATTCAAATGATAAAGACACACACACTGCATTATGCTGCTCGACAGGAAGATGAATCTGATTATACAATTCAGCATCTTCTGTAAAATATGGGGGTAAATTGAGGTTTGACAGCACATTATAAGGTACAAAGTCTTACAAAGTTTTCTGAAGTTGAAGTTGTTTATATCATTCATACCAAGGGCTAGATTTACTAAGCTGCGGGTTTGAAAAAGTGGGGATGTTGCCTATAGCAACCAATCAGATTCTAGCTTACATTTATTTAGTACATTCTACAAAATGATAGCCAGAATCTGATTGGTTGCCATAGGCAACATCCCCACTTTTTCAAACCTGCAGCTTAGTAAGTCTAGCCCCAAATGTGAACACTTCTCAATCAGATAGAATTGTGTCCTTATGCAGACAAGTACAAGCTTATATACCTTTAACAAACACATATTACACAGTGCATTGATCTTTACTCTTATTTCCCATTGGGGATCTTGAGATGCAAAACAACACTTATATCAACATTTTTGAAAATAGTGCAGCCACATCATTTTATTTTTATGTTTATTTTACTTGATCTTTCTTATTGACGCTTCTTAAACATAGACACGAAGTCTGTCCATTTCTCACTGAAAATACATTTATTCAGATCATGTCAAATTTTAACCTCCACAAGCTGACTTCTGGAAAGAACGAAATTAGATACATTTATTCACACATGAACAAGAAAAAGTTGGATTGCTTACTTGATGTAACAATCGTAAACAGTCAATAATGTGTCAAACAGGTTGCCGTCCACATCACACATATCAGCACTCACTAGAGTAATGCTATGTACACGCACAGGTATCCTTTACTCATCTCCCTCCGTTCTGTATTTTGGCAAAAGATTGGCAGAAAAACGGATACACGTATAGAGATCACTGAGACAGGCAGAGTGTATGCAGGGCCGTCTTTCCCATAGGGCACAATAGGCAGGTGCCCGGGGGCCCTGCAGCCCAGGAGGGCCCGTCGGAGGAAGCCCAAAAAAAAAAAACCTGGTAAAAGAAAAGAAGAAAATACTTACCGTGCTGTCAGCTGGCGATCCGGCTCCCTCCGTGGTCTCCTCCTCCGTCGCGCTCGCAGTGCATGTCGGGAGTGACGTCATCACGCCCGCCCGACATCCATTGCGGAGCGTGACGGAGGAGGAGGCCATGGAGGGAGCCGGATCGCCAGCTGACAGCACGGTAAGTATTTTCTTCTTTTCTTTTACCAGGTTTTTTTTTTTTTTGGCTTCCTCTGACGGGCCCCCCTGGGCTGCAGGGCCCATATATATAATCATTTTTTATTTTTTTTGTATATATAGGGGCCCCGGTGCACTGCTGTGCCTGGGAGCCCAAGATGGTCTTAAGAGGGCCCTGAGTGTATGCAGAAAATTTAACAAATCAATGGGGAGTAGAACATGCTCTACAAATGGAGAATATAACATGCTGTACTTTGCCCATTCCCTGCTCTGTCATTCACTTCTGTAACGAAAATTTATGCCCTGTATTCACCCATCAAAATTGGATCACAGGAGATATGAATGTAAAGAGGAACACATGCACTTATTGATTATGCTAATTGAGTATAATATAGTTCTTAAGTACTTTCTGATTTTGCCAGGATTAGAGCAATTTTTTGTTATCATTACTCCTCCCCTGTTCATCCATGTGTACCCTTTTTTTAAAGTGAAAGGAGATAGAACAGCTTGTATCAGAACCTGGGATGTTCACAGTGTCCACTAGAGTGATTATGCGAGCAAGGACCGGGCTGTCTTTGACAGAGGCAGGTTGGAGGGGAGGGGGTTGGGGGTTGGAGACAAGCAGAAAATCACAGTCTGGAAGATATATAGTAGAAGGTACAGGGTCCCACAACAGCAGAGATTAGTGATTTGAGACTCCTGTTAAGGTGATACAGAATGATTGTGAGTAACATACACCTCTGTATGAAAGAATCTTCATACATACTTGTTTAATACATAAAGAGTAAATGACTGCTTATTTTAAAGGGTATCTACACCTATATATATACTATAGTGTGTGTGGGACCCTGCACCATGAGTTGATGAGTGAGGTCCCATGAATATCACCATTGTGTGTCTCTTCTACTCCTGGCTCAGCTGACTTCTCTGTTTTTATATTTGAATAACTTTGGATAACCTCACTGTAAGTATAATGAGATCTACACCTACTGCAAAAATAATTATATATGGAGAAACCAAAGCTTTGTGTAATCCTAAAGTGTTTATTCCTAAAAATATATTATATCTTTATTTTAGTTTGAACCCTACAATCAAGACGCAGTGCATTCCGTTATGGTGAATGATACATACATTAGCAGCGCAATCCATGCTGGTATTATTAATACAGATGCTCTGTACTTGTTCCTTATAATCCTGATGCCGATCTGTTTCTGTATTTTCATCTACTTCATGGCCATAATCTTAAATGTCTACTTCACCACTGCTCATGTGCAGGAGGAAGCTCGCTACATCTTATTTATCCACATGCTCATCAATGACGCTGTGTATCTTATCCTAGGACTCTTTGTGTTCTTTGAGACAGCATACTTACTTTATCTCCCTGTTCCCATTTGTTACATACTAGTCACAGTATCCTCTTCGAGTTTCAAGGTGACTCCGTACAACCTTGCAGTCATGTGCTTGGAACGATATATTGCCATCTGTTTCCCGCTAAGACATGCAGTGTTTTGCACCAGGCAGAACTCACTTTTAGCCATTGCAGTGATTTGGATAATTGGTTTGATACCTAATGTTGCAGACTTCATTATTTTATGTTTTTATGTTAGAAATTCATTTTTTTCTTTTTATTCTCTTTGTATGAGATCCGTGTTTGTGATCAGTGTAGCGCAAAACACCATAAGGTCTCTCGTCCATGCTTTGACTTTTTCCCTGGTGGGGCTGATGATCGTGTTCACCTACATTAAGATCATGCTGGTTGCTCTGAAGGTTGACTCAGGAAAGGCTTCTGCCTCCAGGGCTGGTAAAACAGTCATACTCCACGCGTTTCAGCTCCTGCTATGCATGACAGCTTTCACCTACACCCTAACAGAAGCGTACCTCACTAAATATCTTTCTTTGTTACCGGTAATCAACTTTTTCTTCTTCATGTGTCTTCCAAGGTTCATTAGTCCTTTAATTTATGGATTAAGAGATGAAGCGTTTAGTAAATACTTAAAACGGTTTGTAATTTGTAAACCTCTTAGGACATACCCAAATTCAGAGACAGCGCAAAACTCTTAAAAATTACTTAAGTTTTAGAATGAGTACAGATGGCGAATAAAAATGTATGTGTGTAATGTAAGGAATAATGTGTGTTTTTAGATTTATCTAGTCTAAATGGTGGTTGACCAAATGAAATCACTTAAAAAATGTCACAAAATAAAGGTGTACTGAAGGTAAAGCCACGGCAATCGTTAACTGGGTTCCCACCTGCAATCATTCTTAACTACTATATATCTAACTATATGGATTGTGGCTCCACCAAGAAATATTACAATGTTTAAAGTGTAATTTTAACCAGAGAAAAAAATATTTTTATATGTTGTATTAGACAATCACCTATAGTTTGTTTGCTTTGTCCTTTTGCATCTTGTCATCTTTTTCTATGCTGTCACTTTGTTAAATAAATAATAAATACAATTTTTGCAAAAATACATAAAAAAGCAGTTTTCCTTAATATAACTAAATATGAATAAATAATATATTGTACTTTAAAAAGTAATAATGAATTGTATCCCAAGGGCAAATGTTTCAATTGTTTAATACGGATAATACAAGTGGGAGATGTCGCAAGGGGTGGGGTACGCGTTTTCGGTGCTTAATATTCCGACACAGAGAAGTCCTCCAAATGAGAAACGAATCTGTAAATAAACGATGTCAAGAAAAACAGACTTACCTGTATGCCGAAGTTTCAGCTGTCCGATTGGCGCAGCATACTGACTGCAAGTGAGTTGACTACTAAGGTGTCCGTCAGGAGCCTTTAACGTCAGTGTGACTTGTATTCCTTTTAATTTAAAGCGGCAATGTCAAACTCCACAGGTTAAGTGTTGAAACACTAAACCAAATATTGCCGCTTTAAATTAAAAGGAATACAAGTCGCACTGACGTTAAAGGCTCCTAACGGACACCTCAGTAGTCGGACTCACTTGCGGTCAGCATCCTGCGCCAATCGGATATATGCAACTTCGGCATACAGGTAAGTCTGTTTTTCTTGACATCTTTTTTTAAAGATTCATCTTTTAATTGGAGGACTTCTCGGTGTCGTTATTGTGGTAATCATAAAAATGATTACCGCCGCTCGCAAGGTACAGGACTGTTGACCAACCTGTGACATATTGGCTATTGGAGCTCTGATGGATTATTCTACAATGCAGTGGCCACACAATACTCACCACAGAAAAAGGCATCAGAGCCCAATTATAATGTTTACCTCCAGCATCCCAATTAACCTGTAGAAAAAATTAAGGTATTCGCCCATATCAGCCCCCATTTCCCATAGAGCGTTATGTTCCCACCGGTACTCAATTGCCCCCAGGTCTTGTGTATACAGATGCAAACAGAGTAATGCAAACAAGTACAATAGAAAATAGGACCAGGCGGCTACCAGAACCGTCAGAGTCACAAGTCGAAGTCTGGGTGATTCAACAGGTGACAGTAACAAGCAGAGGTTGGCGGAAGGATGACTGGCAATAAGATGAAGTCAGTTCGCTTGTAACCTGCTGTGCACCTCGATTTGCACAAATGTACCTAGATATATATTCGGTAGTGTTGAGTGAAGGTGCATTGGTTCATCTCAGTTTGTTGAGCCATGCAACTCAAGATTTTATTTTGAGGTGTGTAATCATTGTTATAAGATAAAGGGGTAAAGAAGAGATGTGCCTTGCCGTGGATGGTTATTCCCACTCTGCTAAAGCTCAGGGCTGGCGGAGATCAAGTTTCACCATATATTTTTAGAAAAAATAGTTCACATGCACAGTGCACTGTTTCAACTAACGTTACTAACAACATATATAATATAAAAATGAGCAGCATGCTCTCTTCCCAAATAGTCAATTAGCCTCAGAGCTAGGTGCTGTTTTCCTTTGAAACAGGAAGATCAAAAGTGGGGTGTTCCACTGTCATAGTAAAAACCAGCCCGAGGCACTGGCGGATCCAGAGGGGGGTGATTGGGGCAATCCAATCCCTAGCGACTATCTTCATACCTTAAAATTGCTGCTAAAAGGTCCAATTATTGGGAAGAAAGGAAGCGGGGTCAACAGGGGCCAACCAGTCAGAGTGGATGAGGGGCTTGGCTATGTCAAATCATCCTCCCCCTAAAAAAATCTAGGTCCGGCCCTGGCCCCAGGCTGGTCAGTTGTGCCACTCCACTCCAGGCTTTAAGCCACAACCCAGAAAAGACCCGGTGCATTACAAGGCCTCTGGGAGGGGACACATTTTGCTTTACAGATCCACCACATAAGTACCTGGCCTGTGTTGACCAGCCTTTGGATGGCATTCACTAGGGGACCCCACATTTGTGGTCTCTTTGGTGGAAATCAGCCCAGACTATTGAGCACTGGTTGAGTATTTGTAGTGTGGGGAATACTTTCTGCTTATTGATTATTTCATTTTGTATTTTTTTTTTAATAATGCAGTCTACATGGGGAGTGTTTTAGTGAGGTTGCAACTTTTATACGTAAATGGGTTTCATTAAAAGTATAGGACTAGTCCCGATCTCCGCCAGCGGAGATATGCATTTCTTGGTACACTATGACTAATGGTTTGAACTGCACACACACAAAATTGACACAGTGTAAAAAAAGACATAATATCCCCTCACTCTTACAAATAATTTAAGCCATTAGTTAAGGTAATCTAAACAATCCGTTAGGAGAAACATATTAAACATTTATTGAATCAGAAGAGAAGTTCCTAAAGAAGTAAGAGGTTGGAATTTGATATGACTTGTACACTTTTGTGCACACCACCTAAAGATTTTTTGCCTGTCCACACACCATGGGCAAAATATGTGCAATGCCCTCCAAATTAGGAGATGTTTCTTTAAATCCACCATTGACCCTAAATCCAAAATTGACCCTAGTCTCTGTCTGTCTCCCTCTCTGTCTGTCTTTGTGTGAGTGTGTGTATATATTAGGGAATTTAGACTGTAAGCTCCAATGGGGCAGGGACTGATGTGAATGAGTTCTCTGTACAGCGCTGCGGAATTAGTGGCGCTATATAAATAAATGATGATGATGATGATGATGATGACAATGAAACAGGAGCGTTGCTAGAGCTACTGATTGATTGTCAGATTTTCTTTGTCAGAGAGAGAGGGAAGGTGCTGGAATTTGATGCTCTTAGGAAGATCTGTACTCTATAATTGTGAGAAATGATGACAGAAAAGAAAGAAAATGTGGAGAGAAAGACACTCAGAGAAAGGGAAAAAAAAGATCGCAACACCAGCATTGTAGGAAGCATGAACAAGAGAAAAATGACCACAGGACCTGGTATTACCACATGGTCTCGCATCCATGTACTAAGCAGGACCACCCCTGTCTAGCTTACAAAAGTAGACGAGATTTGGCTTGTTCAGGGTGGTGTGGCTGTAGGTATTGGCTTAATACTGACTTACATCTCACCATCAACATTGTAGGAAGCATGAACAAGAGAAATAAAAGTCTTCCGCACCCGGTATTCCCAGGTGATCTCCCATCCAAATGCTAACCAAGACAACCCCTGTTTAGCTTCCAAGATCAGAAAATATTTGGCTTATTCAGGGTATTGTAGCCATAGGTCTTGGCTTACTACTGACCTACATCTCTTATACATTTCAACACCAGCATTGTAGGAAACATGAACAAGAGAAAAAAACCTACAGCACATGGTATTCCCAGGCGGTCTCCCATCCAAGTACTAACCAGGCCCACCTCTGCTTATCTTCCAAGATCAGATGAGATTGGGCTTGTTCAAGGTGGTATGGCTGTAAGTTTGGCTGTAGGTATCAGCTTAAGACTGACCTACATCTCATATACATCTCACCATCAGCATTGTAGGAAGCATGAACAAGAGAAAAAAAAGACTACAGCACCTGGTATTCCTAGGTGGTCTCACATCCATGTACTAACCAGGCCAGACACTTCTTAGCTTCCAATATTAGACAAGATTTGGCTTGTTAAGCGTGGTGTGGCTGTAGGTAGCGACTTAATAATGACTTACATCTCTTATACATCTCAACACCAGCATTGCAGGAAGCATGAAAAAAAGAAAAATGTCTACACATTCTGGTTATGTTTTTATTAAAAAAGTATTGCAACAAGATACACACAGAAACTGAGACGAGTTATGGCACGTATGTAAAACCTCAAAACATAGGATACAACGTTTAGGGGTGAAATGCCCCACACACGAGAGCAAGGGGGGTGTGTTAGTACGTGGGTGGGAGTTAGGCTATTAATTTAATGGTTTAGTTGGGGGGTAAATATTTAATAGGTGCTATTTTATTTGTGGAGTGATGGTGGGGCAATTTAATTTATTGATGAGGCTTTTCAATTTAATAGTGTGGTTTATTCATTTAAGGTGAGGTGACGGGACCTTTAATGCTGGGGTTGTTTTGGGCTATTAATTAACTGTGGGGCTGAGTCTGGGTAGGAAGGCTATTTATTTAATGTGAATATAAATTATTTAATGCTGGGGTGATTGTGGTAAATGTCTATATTTATTAAACGTAAATGTTATTTACTTTTTTGCTGGGGCTGATTGAAGGGAGGGAAGGTTTATTTATTAAATAGGAAAACTATTATTTTAATGTTGGGGCTGGAAGGAGGCCTAATAATTAAGTGTGGCTGCTATTGATTTAATGCCAGAGCTGGTTGGAGTTTTATAAATTTCATGTACCCTTTTTTTTTTTTTTCAAAATAGGGCCCCAACATTCCAGGATCCAGATACTTCCTATGCACTGAGGTCATGCTGTGTTGTCCCTGGACATCTTATGGTAAGTCATTTTTCAGAAACTATAGGTACACACATTGGGCACACACATACTGGTATAGACACTGGGCACATATAAAATGGGCACACATGCACTGGTACAGACACTGGACACACACATACAGGAACAGACACTCTGGGCACACATATATATACAGTCTTTTGATGAGACTGAAGGAGGTAATGACTGGGTTTAATGAAGATGAATGAAATTCATTTATGATGTGGGGATTAATAATTAAACTGAATGAGGGAGTTAATGATTATAAAGGATTAATGATGAAAGGGGTTTTATCAGGCGCGGGCTGGGAGGTTTCAGCCCGGGGGGGCGCAAAGGCGGCCGCATCACATGACACGCGATGCGGCCGCCGGTAATATTAACAAATTATTGCATCCACAGTGGGGATGGGGGGAGGCGGCCGGCCCGAACAGCCGTTAGACTGAGCGGCCCGGGTGCCCGCTGCCCCCCTGACCCCCGGTCCAGCCCGCCCCTGGGTTTTATGATGAGGCCAATGTTAACGATTTTGAAGAGGGTTTAATTCATGATGAGGAGGGTGGTGTTGTGAGGCAGTTATAAAAATGCTCTTTGTATTATATGTGAAATTCATCCCTGCAATCTGTGTAATTCATCCCTGCAACTGTGTTTAAAAGTATGTCCATCCATACTACTGCTATTCTGATCATTAATCTGTGAAACTCATCCCTGCAATTCATCCCTGCAACTGTGTTTAAAAGTATGTTATTGGAAATTGTTATCTGTTTAAACTTAGGTTAGCCCAGTCTTTTATTGATGCCTAATTTATGATAGGTATCTGGCCTTCTCTAGCCTATTAAACAAATGTTTTCTTTTCATTTTATTAGCTGACCAATTAGCTCAGCTGTAGTGTGTTCCTAAATTTGCCTGACTACATCTTGGCTTCAGTCTATGGGGTGACGTATGTGGGGGTAGACGTGTGTGATTTCTACACTAAGTGGGATTTTCTCACAAAGTGGACGAAAATGCACAGTTAGACAACACACTTGGACAAACATTGGACTACATTGGATGACTCCCAGGAATAAGCTATATTTGCAAAGTCTATTTCTGCAATACTTGTCTATCTATACGGAACACTGCAAAGAGGTAATTGTTTAAAAACCCCTTACTTTTTGCTTTTACTCTGATCACAATGTTTAACAAATTGCTCTTTTTGGTCTCATTTCATGGCATTATTTTCACCCCTTTACCAACACAACCATTTGCACATTGCACCTTCATTACTCCACTCACCTCTAGTTAACACCCATGAACTGTTGTCCTATTTATTATCTCTAACATGTACAGCCTCCACCTGTCGCCAGAAAATAAAAGGTCACACTTCTTTCAATCCCCTTACCTATCTTTCTCTCTCTCTGCTTCTATTAGCCGGTGATGTATCACCTAATCCAGGTCCCCCACACTCGTCACACACACATATACATCAGAACACTACCGCTCTATAGCAAACCTCAAACACATTACCTGCCTCCCCTCTCTTCCAAAGTCCTTTAAATGTGCCCTTTGGAATGCACACTCTGTTTGTAACAAACTTACCTCCATTCATGATCTCTTTCTCTCAAAAAACCTTAACCTTCTGGCAATAACAGAAACATGGCTCATGCAATCAGACACTGCCTCATCTGCAGCACTTTCACATGGTGGCCTCCATCTCACCCACACCTCCAGACATGAAGGCAGACAAGGAGGTGGGGGTGGACTACTTCTCTCCCCACAGTGCACGTTCACAATTCTACCAAATGTCCCATCACTCACGTTCACATCTTTTGAAGTACATGCTATTCGCATTTTTAATCCATTCTCTCTACGTGTTGCGGTGATCTATCGTCCACCTGGAGCACACCAACAATTTATTGAGGATTTTTCTGCATGGCTCCCTCACTTCTTATCTTCAGATATCCCCACCATCATCATGGGTGATTTCAACATCCCCATTGATAACCCACCTTCCAAAGCTGCTTCCAAACTACTCTCTCTAACCTCCTCACTTGACCTCTCGCAGTGGATTGAATCATCTACTCATTAGGATGGACATTGCCTTGATCTTGTTTTCTCTAGACAATGCTCACTTTCTAACTTTCTTAACACACCCTTCCCCCTCTCGGATCATCACTTTATCAGCTACACGCTCACCCCCAGTGCTCTAACCTCTCTACTGTCTAACTCTACCAAGCCTCCTCATACCTGCAGAAATCTTATTTCTATTAATATTCAACAATTTTCCACCTCTCTCCAACACCTTCTCTCCCCTATCTCTACATTCTCCTCCCCTGAGATGGCAGTACCTCATTTTCACTAAACTTTCGCAACAGCCATTGATCAAGTGGCTCCAGCGACACTACATACTACACGTCGACTTCGATGTCAACCGTGGCACACTACAGCAACCCGAAATCTTCAAAAACTTTCCAGTAAATCAGAATGTCACTGGCGTAAAACTCGCACCTCTAATGACTTCTTCAAATATACTTCTATCTACCACTCCTATCGAAATGCTCTGGACACTGCAAAACAAACATACTTCCAATCTCTTTTCTATGCTCAGGCTTCCAACCCCAAATGCCTTTTTAAGACATTTAAAGCTCTTCTCAATCCTCTCACCCCAAACCCTCCATCCACTATCAGTGCCCAGGATCTTGCTTTCTATTTCAAGGACAAGATTGATAAAATCAGACTAGAATTAGTATCCTCTTTTTTGACAAGCAATTCGTTCAATTCCTTCCCACCAACCTCTGACATACTCTCTTCATTTGACCCCACAAATAAAGAGGAAATTTCTACTCTCTTCTTATCCTCCTACTCTAACTCCTGCCCCTCGCAAATTGGTAGATCCCTGTCTCCTGTGCTCATCTCAGCTCTAACTAAAATCTGTAATCTCTCGCTCTCTACTGGCATCTTTCCGTCACTATACAAGCATGCAGTGATTACTCCGATTCTAAAAAAAACAAAATTCCGACCCAAACTCTCTATCAAATTACTGTCCCATCTCTCAGCTGCCGTGCCCCTCCAAGCTTTTAGAGAGACTTGCCTACACTCGCCTCACACGCTTCCTTTCCGGAAACAACCTGTTGGATCCTCTTCAGTCTGGCTTTCGTTCTCTACACTCTACAGAAACTGCGCTGACTAAGGTTGTCAATGATCTGATCATTGCTAAAACTAAACGCCATTACTCTCTCCTAATTCTCCTGGATCTCTCGGCTGCATTTGACACCGTTGACCACTCTCTTCTCATACAAATACTGCAATCCCTAGGTCTTCAAGACACTGTTCTATCCTGGTTCTCATCCTACCTCTCTAATCGCTCTTTCACTGTTAATTTCTGTGGGGCCACCTCTGCTCCTCTTCCTTTATCAGTTGGAGTACTGCAAGGCTCAGTGCTAGGTCCTCTGCTGTTCTCTATCTATACGGCTTCTCTTGGAAATCTAATAAGTTTCTTTGGCTTTCAGTATCATCTCTATGCAGATAATACCCAAATTTATCTATCCTCTCCTGATCTCTCGACATCTGTGTTGTCCCGTGTAACTGACTGTCTTTCTGCCATTTCATCTTGGATGTCCTCTCGCCAACTCAAACTTAATCTTTCTAAAACAGAGTTAATAATAATCCCACCCACAAACAAGAGCATACCTGACATTTCTATCTCTGTTGATAACATGACCATAAATCCCACCCCACAAGCTCACTGCCTAGGTGTAATGCTTGACTCACACCTATCCTTTGTTCCCCACATTGACTCTATATCTAAATCATGTTACATACATCTCAAAAACATTTCCAGAATTCGCACATATCTCACACAAGACACTGCAAAAACCTTAATTCATGCACTTATCATCTCCCGCATTGACTATTGCAATTCCCTTCTTACTGGCCTTCCCAAAAACAGACTCAAACCCCGACAATCTATTTTGCACACTGCATCAAGATTGATTTTCCTTGCAAATCGTTATTCCTCTGTTTAATCACTCTGTATGTCTCTACACTGGTTGCCTGTTTTCTACCGAATCCAATATAAAATACTCTTACTAACCTACAAGGCCATCAACAAAGCTGCACCAACATACATCTCCTCTCTTGTCTCAAAATATCTCCCAACTCGGCAACTCCTTTCTGCACAAGATCTGCATCTCTCATCCACACTCATTACATCCTCCCGTTCCCGGTTACAGGACTTTTTCCAGGCTGCACCCACTCTATGGAATTTTCTCCCTCGCACAATAAGACTTTCCTCTAGTCTACAAGTTTAAAGCGTTCTCTGAAAACCCACCTCTTCAGACAACCCTATAATATTCCTCAACCACCCTCTTAACCTCACTACACTACCATATTACCACCTGTTATACAACTACCCCTTGTCACTCACCGGACTGTGAGTGCTACTTCTCGTGTGTTTAGGAACCGTGGCCGTCCACCATCCTGAGGGTCTGCGCATGTGCAGTCCTTTCAAACCTTCAGTTCATGTTCCTTTTAGTTAATTGGCTGATCAGGCAACACTCCCTATTTAAAGCACCTGAGGTCAATACCTCGTCGCCTGATCTTGGAGTCTCCATGAGCCTCTGAAGGTGTTCCTGTGTTTCCTCGTGTGTTCAGCTCCTGCTGATTCCTGTTGTTCGTTTGTGGTTTCCAGACCACTTCATCTTCCCTGTGTTTCATCGTGACTGCACCAGCTGATTCCTATCCGCTGCCTCTGTGCTACTTCAGTTTGCAGTCCACTTCAACTCTCCTGTGTTTCATCGTGACAGCACCAGCCGATTCCTATCCGCTGCCTCCGTGTATCTACAGTATCCTGCTCACTTCAACTCTCCCGTGTTTCATCGTGACTGCACCAGCTGATTCCTATCCGCTGCCTCTGTGCTACTTCAGTTTGCAGTCCACTTCAACTCTCCTGTGTTTCATCGTGACTGCCCCAACTGATTCCTATCCGCTGCCTCCGTGTATCTACAGTATCCTGCTCACTTCAACTGTCCCGTGTTTCATCGTGACTGCACCAGCTGATTCCTATCCACTGCCTCCGTGTATCTACAGTATCCTGCTCACTTCAACTCTCCCGTGTTTCATCGTGACTGCACCAGCTGATTCCTATCCGCTGCCTCCATGTATCTACAGTATCCTGCTCACTTCAACTCTCCCGTATTTCATTGTGACTGCACCAGCTGATTCCTATCCGCTGCCTCCGTGTATCTACAGTATCCTGCTCACCTCAACTCTCCCGTGTTTCATCGTGACTGCCCCAGCTGATTCCTATCCGCTGCCTCCGTGTATCTGCAGTTCCCTGCTCATCGCTACCCTCCAGTACTCCTCGCGTCTGCAGCCAGCTCATCTGCTCTCCGTGTTTCTACAGTGTCTCCGCTTGTGTCAACTCGCCTGTCTGCATTGGATCAATGCCCCGCTGCTTTCATCTCGTCTAGATCATCTCTACTCTTCAGTGTTCTCCAGGTGTCCAGTTCTATATACTACTGCTTCCTGAGTATTTGTTTCTATCCCTGCTGGTTCACCTACCTGTGCGCTGCACCTACTAGATTACCGCTTCTACCCTCCTGGGACTTCGTATCCTGCCAGCCTCCCGCCGTCCAGGTATCTCTGCACTTCTGTCTGACAGCCTGCTCTCCTGAACCACGGTATGCATACTTCTCATTGACTGTGCTGGTGTATTGCATATCTTGCTGGACTGAGTTGTTCTCCTCTGGAGTTTACTATCCGCTGAGACTATTGCCATCATTTGACTGTGTTACCTTTTGCCTGGATAGTTCTTGTGACTTTGTATTATTGTGCAGTGCTGTTTAGTCATTACTATATTGTGCATATCATCGTGGGATCAAGTTCAGTGTGCCCGTGTATACTCTGCATTGCATTTCTCTCCCCGTGCTCCTCCTCACATATATATTCAGTGGTACAACTTGCTAGAGGCAGACCACTGTTCCCTGTTTCCTGAGTCACCTGTTTCCGTATCCTTTCACATAGCAGTGGTACAACTTGCTAACGCAGACCACTGACTTCCCGGATACCTCCACCCGGATTCCATTCCTTCACCTAGACAGCGGTACAACTTGCTAACGCAGACCGCTGACTCTCATCACCTCCTCGTTACTTCTGGACATTCCTCCTCACTATAGCAGTGGTACAACTTGCTATCCGCAGACCACTGACTACCCTCACGTTTCCCTTGTCCATTCAGTTCCTCGTGTACTATTATTACATATTACCAGTGCTGCTAGTCATAGACTTTCCACGAGCATTCTCCACCATCTGCTGTCTCCTGTTCCATGATCACCCCGCTACCAGAGTACCATATTACCACCTATACTGCTCTGGTAAGTCCATCATCTGGTGATCCCTGGGTAAAGACTCCTAGTGCCCGTGACACCCCTTGACCAACAATGTTGTGTGACAGGATCGATTAGCTTATGAGTCACTTTTACCTTTGCAGTCTGGCTGGGCCGACTGCAAATGTAGACTTAACCTCATGTGTCAAACTCCCATTGTCCAATAGATTGTAAGCTTGCGAGCAGGGCCTTCTCACCTCTTTGTCTGTTTTACCCAGTTTGTTTATTAGTTTACTATGTTTGTCCCCAATTGTAAAGTGCTATGGAATATGTTGGCACTATATAAATAAATGATGATGATGGTGATGATGGTGATGATATGGAGTCACTAGGATGGTATCTGTATTTTATGGTGGTCATAGCAATGCTCTTTCTATTGTATGGCTTTCATAGGATTGCTCTTTGTATTGTATGGCGGTCATAGGAATGCTCTCTGTGTTGTATGGCGGTCACTTGGATGCTTAGTGTGTTGTGTTGTGTGGTGGTCACATCACCAGGATGCTCTCTAATGTATGGCGGACAATAGGATGCTCCCTGTATTGTGTGTATGTGTGTGTGTGTGTATATATATATATATATATATATATATATATTAGTGTGTTGGTGATAAGAGGGCACATTATGATGAAGGGGAAACAGTGATGGAGGAGCAAATGTGTGATGGAGGGCACAGTGTGAGGAAGATGGCACCATTACAATGATGTTTTAATTTCCTTCAGAGAGTTTTATTTCAATATCTTTCAGGGATAATCCCCTCTACCTACTCCCTGATTAGATATCTTATTTTATATTCTAACAGTCATACAATATATCACCTCTATTCTGTCAGGAAACCGCTCCTGAACCCTTTATCACTCTGCGCACTTGTGACTAGGAAGCTTACTGTAAGGGAACACAGGATTCCAGACCCAAATCTAACACTCACCTCTTTCTCTAAGGCTACAAATTTCGCTGGTCCCGTCCCAACACAAACGCAAGCTTCACACCTCTCAGCAACTGCCACCAGCTACGAATAAGGCCCGTAGCAAGCCTATGATTTAATCACCCAATTGCGCACACTCTGTGCACCGGTAGCTAAATAGTTAACTCTTCTCACTCTGATATCTAAAGAACTAATCCAGCCAAGCAATCCGTCTCTTCTAAACAGGCAATGGATTCGTTTAGAGCAGTGGTCAGGGAACAGGGGTAAATTACCCCAAATGGGGTAAAAATGAAATTCCTGGGGGTAATGCTGCCGATTCACATGCTGTCAGTTGGTTTGTAGACCCCTTTAAATGTGAAATTTCTGTTGTACCAGAAGAGCCTCAAGGGTTGGCAGAGGCACTTCTTGAGCTTCGATACAATATACGTATTGCATTTGAAAACAAAGCAGATCTGTCATATTTTTGGATGTCAACACCTGCAAAGGCATTCAAAATTTCACATGAGGAGGCAGTCAAAAAGTTGCTGCCTTTTGCAACAACCTACCTTTGTGAACAGGGATTTTCCACTCTAGCGAACATAAAAACAAAAGAAATCGATTGGACGCTGAAGACTGTATCCAAATTGCTCTGATATCAAAATGCCCCAATATTGATGCTCTCCAATAAAAAATGAAGCATCATTATTTCTCCAAAACCTGAAGTTTTTAAGTTGAAGCTTTCAAAGAAATTTTGAATAGATTCAATAAAATTTTGAATTCCAATAATTAATAATATAGGATTTCCTTCCTTTCAAATCAAGGGGGTAACGTCGGCGTATCTAGATATATTTGGGGGTAAAAGGTAAAAAAGTTCCCTGACCCCTGGTTTAGAGCAACAGAACTATTAAATTTTAGATTTAATATACAAAAAGTACAATGCTTACAGAGAATAAAAATAATGAATAACAATTAATACATTTGACATAACAAGCAAAAACAGTTTAAAATAAAAGGGATTACATTCAGATTTGCACTTACATGAATTGCATTCTGGCCAAGGGGAATTGGCTAGGAAGATGGACAGCTTATCAATGTAACTTGATTTCCCCAAAAGTCTGACCCTTTGTCCCTCCAGAACACAGATTTTTAAGCAAACTCAAATGGGACGGTCTTCACAGGGGCAGTGTGAATGCTAATGTGGGGGCGGAAATGTCCCCTGGGTGTCACCTCAGGTTTGTTCAAACTATTCCTTAGCTTTCCTCAGATATCTCCCAGAGACATAATTTTCCCTTCAATAAACCAATCATAATTTCCCGCACATTTAAATACCAAATATGATGAGATTACAACAATATCCAATCTCATCCTAAAATACATGTGACTATGGCTGTTCTCTGTGTAGTTGGTATCTATGTTTTAAGCCCCTTGTGTAGTTTTTGCCCCTCAGTACGGAGTGCCATCCAGATTTCCCAAAATATGAACTATGACAACATTTTCCTTTGAAGGTCATATTTCTATATACCTGTAAAGGCTTTCACATGCTGCCTACCAGGATCTCCAGCTGTGATTGGCACCACAAAGTCTATTCAAGTATCTAAAGCTACCAGTGAGACATCCTGGAAGCTGCTAAAAGTGGCAGGCTTATCTCCTCACACTGGGATGTAAAAAGCCATCAAACACAATTACATCAGATGCTTCGTCTTTATCTTTTACACTAACTTATCAATGGATTCATTTGATACAACCTATTTACACTGCAGTTATGAATTATCCCTTATAAATAATTGCCAGCTCTCTATGTTCACGACAATATCCAATTCATTTTTTATTCAGATAGCATGTCATAGCTGCATTGAAAGTACTGTGATTCTATGGAGAGTCATTACATAAAGATCCTTACAAAGCCAGAATGTGAAGAATGGGCAGGAAGGGAATTTCAGTGTGGTCTAGCACTTGTAAAGCATTAGCCACACCCCTACAGTAGGTTGGCCATACCCACTCGACAATTGTCACTCCCACTTAGATGATGGGCGCCGGTGCCCTGTATCGCCCAGGGTACTAAAATGTCCAGTTACTGCACGAGAGTCACAATTTAAAATGTCCACAGCAAGAACAACATAAAATATTAAGTGCCCACAACCAAATATCCAATAAAAACACAACTATACAATCACAACATAATTAACATTATATACACTTCAAACAAAGAGAAACTGATCTAAACTTTTAGACGTATGCAAAACCGTATATGGATTTTTTATTTTTATTTGAACAAATCTACGGGGGGTGCAAGACAGAGCAGCCACAGATGGAGAGAAATTCCCCCCCAGACTTTGGCTACCTTACGGAGGCCTCAGGCCTCGCCACAGCCTGACCCAGTTTGCATTGTCCATCCGGTGTCTCTCCATGTTCCTTATCTTCCAAACCTTGTGAAGAATATCACCCGCCACCACTTCACAAGGGAGGACCTTCTGCCTGATTAACCTCTGACACCGTGCATTCCATGTAAAGTACCAGACCACTAAACTAACTAGAAAAAAGGTGGTCAATTGAATATTCCAACACTACCCTTGAGCGTTCCATAAACCCACTCAGGGTAACTAAGCCCTGAAAGGCAGGGAATGCCCAAGGCTCTGGATACCCTTTTGTAAACCTCTGCATTGAAGGGACATTCAATCAAGAAATGGTCGATAGTCTCCACAATTTCCTGACATTCCGCCCGTGGGCAACAATTATCATCGGTATTTCTGTGCTTCAAATTTCCCCTCACCTAAAGTCTGCCGTGAAAAGAGAACCAGGCAATGTCCCAATACTTTGGAGGATCCCTCTGTGAATTGACCAGAACCAGTCCCTATGAGCACACACTACCCGGGCAGTCCTTCGGTGACAGTTGTTCTGAGAAGTGAAAGTGCAAAATTCACCTCTCCAACTCCCTTCTAGGGAAGTTTTTGACGTCTCCCACCTCCTTGCCCCAACCTTGTCACTTTCAAGCCGAGAGTCGCATAGGCCCGGAGGTATCCATGTCGGAGCCTAAGACGCACCCCCCTGTATCCAGGCATTGAGGAAGGGATGCACCCAGACTCTGAACCCTTCCACCTGTCGAGAAGGGGTCTCTAGTAAGAGACTCGCCAGATGTAATTTGAGGAAGGTGCTTAGAAAGAAAAGCACTGCGTTCACCATCCCCAGGCCTCCTTCCCTCCTTGTCTTATAGGTCACAGTCCGCTTGATAAGGTTCAGCCGGTTTCCCCAAATAAGCTGGAAGAACATGGCATGAACCTTGGCCCATAAAGATTCTGCCAAGAGGCACACATAGCTAACGTACAGGAGGAAGACTTGGATCAGGAAAGTTTTGATCAGGTCCACCTTTTCCCTCAGAGATAACTTCCACCTCTTCAAGTTCTCTACTTTCTGGGTGGCTTCAACCAACCTGGCTTCCCAATTGCTAGCAAGAAAAGAGAATTTCTCCATTGATGCAACCGCAGTAAGACAACAAGAGTGCCACTTAAAGAATAATTTCAAAGCAGAAATATTGTGTCAACCATAAGCGCAAAGACAAAGAACACATAAAAATATACAATAGTAAAGATTCATTCAGATATTATTTATTTTTCAATACATCTTTATTATATTATTAGTCCATTTGAATATAGTCTTTGATCTTCTTTTCAAACAAGTAAAGTCTCTCACAGTTAATGAATAATTTAGATCTAATCTCTGAATCTTTTTTCCAAACAGGCAATCTCTCACCGTATAGATGTTCCGGAAGTTATGGGGAAAAAGAGAAAGGATGTAACATAGTGTTGTATTTTCAGTAAGTTTGAAGACCCAGTAAATATACCAGAAACCATTTTATATGAGTGGATATGAGATGTTATCATTACCACAAAGGGAGATCAATAATAAGCACTGAAGCAAAGCCACTTTCTAAATACTCTTACATTTAATGAACTAAACAAATAGTTTCCAATCTGTGTAATCATTCGATGTAGTCTTTTAAAATGTTTGATATACCGATAGATCATCCAAAATTCAGTGCAAGTAAAAGACATATAAAAGATATCTCGATTGATATCTTCTTAAAAACTTCAATGTTTTATTTAAAAAAATATACTCAGGCGCATAAGAACGCTATACACTTCATTGTGACATTTCAGAAATCCGAAAGTAAAGACGCAAGTACACGTCTACCAAAGCTTTGCGTGACATTCAGCGTGAAATAGATGACACAGCCCGGGATTTTTTCAATTGATCACCAAGTTCGGCTGTGGTAGTGTTTTTTGCTGCTAACATCAGTATACCACCGATGCGTTTTGACCTGTCCACTGCAGTCTTTTTCAATTTCGACTGGCATAATCGCCAGGGCCAAATTTGATGCATAGGATTTTGATCTCTTGGCTAGCCCAGGGGAGGGTATCTGGAAGGTCAAATTGCTGGCCTTCCTTCCCCCTCCAGAAAACCTCACTCTTCTGCTGGTTTATCTCTGAGCCACTGGCCTGGGAGTACCGCAGATTAGAGTTGCTACCTCCAATGCCTCCGCGGGACTCGACAAGACAACAGTGACATCATCGGCGTAGGTCACAACTCTTAACGGATGACCCGGGCCCAGACGCACCCCCTCTGCAGTGCTGCCATTTAACCTCCGGATGAAGGGGTTGGCATCCTTCACATGGATGTTCCAAAGCACAGAGCTTATTAACTACCCTTTTAGCAGAGTTACCATCTGTCCTCAAATCTCCCTCACTGTCAATAACATGACCATTTCCTCAGTCTCCCAAGCCCACTGCCATAGTGTCACATTTGACTTTACCCTCTACTTTATTCCTGACATCCAAATCTCTCCCAGCCCTGTCAACTCCACCCTAAAACATTGCCAGAATAAGCCTTTTTCTTACTCACCATTCTACCAAAACTCTTATCCATTCTCTCATTATCTCCCATGTTGATTATCTGGCATTCCTGACACCCATATATCCACACTTAAATCCATCCTAAATGCTGCTGCAAGACTGATCTTCCTCTCTCACCGCTCCACATCTGCTGCACCACTTTGCAAATTCCTACACTGGCTCTCTGTGTCCTCCAGAATCAAATTCAAATTACTAACCCTTACCTACAAAGCCTTCAACATCACCACCCCTGCATACATCTCAAATTTCATATCAAAATACTATCCCTCCTGCCCTCTTAGATCTGCGTCTTTTTTCATCTCTGGTAACCAGCTCTCACTCCTGCCTACAAGACTTCTCCCGTGCTTCTCCCACTTATGGAATTCCCTACCATGCTCAATCAGACTTTCCCACAGCCTTCAAATCTTTGGACGCTCTTTTAAAATTCATTTTTAGTAGTGACTCTATCCCTGATAACACTATTCATATCAATGCACTCTTATACCTCTCCCAATCTCCACATTTACTCCTCTTGTTTCAGCTGTGCCCTCTTCCACTTAGAAAGTATGCTCTCTAATGAATCATACCCTCTGTTTTCACGTCTGCGTTTATTTTGTCTACCTTGTATGTCCATGTTTTATGTATGTACTATTTTCCCTACTGTTTGGCGATGAGGAACACTGTGTAGCCTTAGAAATCTAGCATAATAATAAAAATAATAATAATTTGTATATCAGAGTAATAATGACAGCACAGAAAATCCATGGGCCTTCTGCCTGTAAGGCAGGTAAGACTGTCATGCTCCACGCGTTTCAGCTCCTGCTATGCATAAAATTTGTTCGTTTGTTCACTAACTTGAGCCCTGTTGTATTATACAACTTTCATGACCAGAATCTATTTCACAGTTTTGCTATTGGTTGGATAGGGGATTAACTTTTTATATACTTAATATAATGTACTTTTTATATTTTCATTTACAGATAAAAAAATTGTCTCATAGCATCATTGGATAGTTGCTTTTTTATTTGGATTACCCAAGGGAACAACAGGCAAAAGTGTATTTAACTATATATCTGGCCATATTCATTTTCACATATTTAGTACAGTTCCACTGAGGTATTCCTAAATGTATTAATAAATATGTTTGTTAGATGTTTAGGCTTACTGTGTGAATCATATTAAAGTCTTTGGGGGGAATTCAATTCCCACCAAAGTACTGCCGCGCTAAAACTATTACCATTATTACGGTAACAGTGTGCGTATTTACCGTTATTACGGTAGTTCT
Organism: Mixophyes fleayi; assembly: GCF_038048845.1. Taxonomy (NCBI): domain Eukaryota; kingdom Metazoa; phylum Chordata; class Amphibia; order Anura; family Limnodynastidae; genus Mixophyes; species Mixophyes fleayi. Next base: position 12,610,828 of record NC_134403.1, read on the forward strand.
AACGCCGGCATTTTGCTCGCAGCTCCCTGAGCTATAAGCAGAAAGCTGGGTTAATATTACCATAATAACGGTAATATCCATAACGCGGCGGTACTTCGAGGGGAATTGAATTCCCCACTTTATCTATGAGGTATTTTATATTTTTCCTTTTTTTGTAACATTGTAGCAGTTTAGGACAATGCCCACTGGTGTTACTATCCCACTCCAGCAGTAAAAGAAAAAGGAATTAGAACCCCCCCTCCGCTAAAAAAGTGTCCTACATATCGGCACTGTACTATACAGCAGCCGCAGCGCTGTCTAAGACGCTTCTTTGACAGCGCCGCGGCTGCTGTATAGTACAGTGCAGCCGCCCGCACATGCGCGGCAGCTCTCTAGGGGTTTTTTTTTTCAGGGGTGGAGGAAACCCCCACTGAAAAATCCTCCGTGTGCCCCTGGATAGAAAGAGATTCAAGGTTCACTGGCACTATTTTGTTCAAAGAGTAAAAACTTGGCATGCAACCCTCCACATGTTGTGAATTCGGCAATTGTAACAGAAAACAATAACTTGAATTTATCATGGCAGTATTTATGATAACGATCCACAAGACTTCTTTGAAGCTGGAATCCAAAAGCAAAAGCTCTCTATGCCAATGATGAACAACAGGCAACCATAGTGAACCATCACCTTCCTGCATTGCTGTCAGATTTATTTGTAGCACTTGTTTAAATTGACTGCTGATATGCAACTTCAGATAGGTGTCTCTTTTCTTGAGTAAATGTATTGTTTTGAATTAATACTTAGATTAAAAGTGATGTGTGCTTCTTTTGAAGATTAGAGACTCCTGAAGTGTGCCAGGTTGCCTATTACTGGCCTATGCACTTACTGAAACGAGCCCAAAAATTACAACTCATTGAATGCTGCTCCTTATCTCTAAAGACCAGTGGCCCAGTTTTGACTTCTTGTTGTATATTCTGTTGTTTATGCAGTTGTAACTGAATTGCAACTGAGTTTTTTCTAGAGTCCATCTTACCAAGAAGCATTTCACCTTTGAACTTTAATTGCTGGTAAGTACTGTTATTAAGCTTTTCAATGCTAGATTACATTTCAGACTGGCAGTCATTTTAACAAATGGTCTGCTTCTATTTGTCTCTCCAACTAGTTACAATTTCAGTATGTCCCATAATTTGTTAAAGATCTGTAAGTTCAGGTACTTTGCAAATGCAGACAGATGGACACAAGGGGGAATAATACCTCAGCTGTATTCAGTGTACACAGAATAACTATAAAAGATTCATCTTCCCTGAGAAAAGTGTTCCAAACGATTTTCAAATGTTTAACTGTAAAAGTAAAATGGCTATTTCTATGACCAAGAAAATGAAATGTTTCCACACATGTTAGTGTGATCCTGAGCCTGTACCTGTCCAATGGGAGTGATTGAACTACTGGGAGAGGACGGGCAGAGCCGGATTTAGACCTCATGGGGCCCTAGGCAAGATATTGGTTTGCCCCCCCCTCCTGAAACAATCCATAACACTATATTTTTTTAGCATAGCATATACTCCAATAGTTAAGTAGAAGGGTAAGCTATGTACCATGCGGCCCCTCATTATTGTCCCTCTCATCACACTGTGCCCTCTCTGCCCAGCACCTTTGCCCCCTCTCTGACCAGCACCTTCACACATGCCCCCTTTCTGCCCAGCACCTTCACACATGCCCCCTTTTTGCCCAGCACCTTCACACATGCCCCCTTTCTGCCCAGTACCTTTACACATGGCCCCTCTCTGCCCCGTACCTTAACACATTGCCCCTCTCTGCCCAGCACCTTCACACATGCCCCCTTTTTGCCCAGCACCTTCACACATGCCCCCTTTTTGCCCAGCACCTTCACACATGCCCCCTTTCTGCCCAGTACCTTTACATATGGCCCCTCTCTGCCCAGGACCTTCACACATGCCCCCTCTCTGCCCAGCACCTTCACACATGCCCCCTCTATGGCCAGCACCTTCACACATGCCCCCTCTCTGCCCAGCACCTTCACACATGCCCCCTCTATTGCCAGCACCTTCACCCCTCTCTGCCCAGCACCTTCACACATGCCCCCTCTCTCCCCAGCACATTCACCCCAACTCTGCTCAGCACCTTCACACATGCCCCCTCTCTGCCCATCATCTGCAACATGCCCCCTTTCAGCCCAGCACCTTCACACCTGGCCCCTCTCTGCCCAGCACCTTCACACATGCCCCCTCTCTGCCCAGCACCTTCACACATGCCCCCTCTCTGCCCAGCACCTTCACACATGCCCCCCTCTTACACTGCAGCTTTAGTCTCACACACACTAGCTCTCTGTCACAGTACCCCTTCCTCTTACCTTTTTCTACCTCTTGTGACTCCAGGAACAGTGCTGCACACTGACTACCATAGAGTTCTTGCAGAAATTGTCGCGCGGGGGGGAACATGCTGCCAGTCGGAGGAGGGGCCGCAAATTTTTTTTTTGTCCCCCCCAATCTGGGCCCCCTGAGAACCGCTAGGCCCTAGGCAGGTGCCTAGGTTGCCTAGCGGTAAATCCGGCACTGAGGACAGGTCGTGAAGTCCAATCAAGGGTAAGTGACCTTATACTAGAGGGAAACAAACAATCTGAGTTACATCCTCTCTATATCACAGGGCCAGATTGTAAGTTAGTATATTAAATCTTGGTGGGCCAAAAATGTTTTCACATCTGCTGATAAATTTGTGTCATTCAGAACTTTTTAGTTTCTCTTTACTAATTGTATTAAACATTTGATGAATTTCAATTCTAACATATCACACATAAAAAATAGTACAAATTGGATATTCCATGAATTCTATACTATGTCTGTTTAATTTAATAATGGTGATTTTTTTTTTTCTCAGAAAGTGTTTTGAACAAATAACAAAATATATATTTAGTTTTAGTTGTTTTTCCCCAGAAATGAGACTTAATTTGAAGTTATTTATCAGGCTTTTTTATATACAAAAATTGTGAATTTCGTCACGAGGAACAATGTGTCATTTGGGAAAGCTGCTAATGATGAAACAGAAAATGGTAAAAGTCTGATTTCTTCTTCCCAAGGGAACCACATTGCTGAACAGTACTGATCCCAAGCGAGTCGATCAAACAGCTATTATAGAAGACATCAGAGAATTATAGACAGATAAATAGCACACAGAAGTGAGAGTTAAATGTGCAGGACGTGCACTGTACAATTGTGACAGCTGCATGAAACAGTTACATTGTGAGTATCTATTTTATATAAATAACAATTTAGGTCTGTAACATATTACATTGCATCTAAGTGGTTTTAAGGAACCTGCATTTATTTTTAAATTATGAAATGGATAATTCAGTTTTAGGCGTACTAAAATAGCTATTAACATACTAAACCAGAACAGGTGCTAAAATTCTACCCAGCATAGAGAGAGAAAAGTGATATTGTGCAGTGCATCATACTTACAGAATATAGATACTGAGAATCACATTAGTGATTACATACCAGATGTGGCACGCGGACCACTTCTGTCTGGCAGGCCGGGTCTCCGCAGTTATCTCACTAAAGAAGTCGAAGATGTCCGGAAAGCTGTTTCCATCATATATGGCTGCTTTAGGGAAGTAGTTCCCAGGTTCCATTGGGGAACGAAAAATGCTGACTGCAGGTAAGTATGAGTCATAATATGAACTGGGGGCACAACTATGTGGCATAATATGAACTGGGGGCACAACTATGTGGCATAATATGAACTGGGGGCACAACTATGTGGCATAATATGAACTGGGGGCACAACTATGTGGCATAATATGAACTGGGGGCACAACTATGTGGCATAACAGAAACAATTAATTGTTGGTCCCATTACTATTAATATTAGTATGATTTTAGTGTGATAAGAAATAATTAAATGTGTATATATATATATATATTTATTTGAGATGCGCGCTATCCCTTTGGAACTGGTGTTGGTTCTAATCAGCGTTCGTGTTTTGGCTTTGCTACAAGTTTTGCACAAAAATTGCAAAAGGATTTAGTTTTGGTTTTGAATCTGAATTTAATGAAAAATTGTGAAAACTAGGCAAAATAATGTCATAGTAATCTGATTTTGCTTCAATATTACTATTTATAGCATTAGCATTCATTTCCAGTCATTTTAAATCTATTTTCTAAGGATCCCTTCACAATTGTCCAAATTGTCACCAATTTTGGCCAAAGTCTACAGCGAGCTGTCATAATGAAGCATTTTGTAACTTTGTCATTATTGTATTTGCTTTCCCTGGTTCAATTAAAAAAAATAATAAACTATATAGTGTTGATACTTTTTTTTCATTGCACCCAAAGCTGCTTCTCATGTTCAGACTGACTATTACAGTAAATACATAAATAAATAACCACATGGACACCAATATAAAATTGGCAAAAGGCATTTTATATATATATATATATATATATATATATATACAGTGGTCGAAGTGGAGATTTAGAAGTGACGGTATGGACAATGTAAGTAAATGGAAATTTTTGCTCTTCATTATACTCAGAATAACCCACATCCCATTTTCTTCCTCGTGTTGTGTGTCTAATAAATTATGCCATTCTCTTTGCTGATTACTGTCATATGAAATCAGAATTGTATTTTGTTCATTTTAAGCCATTCAATCTATTTGGCAAGTTATATCTGATGGATTGTAGTATTAATGTCACTAGTTATATCTGATGGATTGTAGTATTATTATCACTAGTTATATCTGATGGATTGTAGTATTAATGTCACTAGTTATATCTGATGTATTGTAGCATTAATGTCACTAGTTGTATCTCATGGATTGTAGTAATAATGTCACTAGTTATATCTGATGGATTGTAGTATTAATATCACTGGTTATATCTGATGAATTGCAGTATTAATGTCACTAGTTGTATCTCATGGATTGTAGTATTAATGTCACTAGTTATATCTGATGGATTGTAGTATTAATGTCACTAGTTGTATCTCACGGATTGTAGTATTAATTTCACTAGTTATATCTGATGGATTGTAGTAATAATGTCACTAATTATATCTGATGGATTGTAGTAATAATGTCACTAGTTATATCTGATGGATTATAATATTAATGTCACTAGTTATATCTGATGGATTGTAGTATTAATATCACTGGTTATATCTGATGAATTGTAGTATTAATGTCACTAGTTATATCTGATGGATTGTAGTATTAATATAACTGCTAAAATCTGATGGATTGTAGTATTAATATCACTAGTTATTAAGGATGAGCGGGCTCGGATTCCGCTAATCCGAGCCCACCCGAACAGTGCGGATCCGACGGTATCCGAGCACTGTTCGAGTACTTCCGCCCGGCAAAAATATCCGAAACGAGGCTATGACATCCAAGTCTCGCGTCGGATCTCGCGAGACTCGGATGTCATAAATTCTCAGCTTGCGGCGGCCATCTTCATTTCGCCTGACATCAGGGAAGAGGGAGGGTGTGTAGGGTAGTGGTGCTCCTGCGTGATCAGTCCAGTGCTCTGTCCTTGCTGAGTTCATTGGTGCTTTTGTACTGTGAGCTGTCCTGCTGAGTCCAGTGGTGCTTTTGTCCTGTGCTCTGTCCTGCTGAGTCCAGTGGTACTTTAGTCCTGTGCTTTGTTGTGCTAAGTCCATACAAATTTTATAATTATTAAAAACTCCTAAAAAATCCAAAAAAAAAATAAAAAAAAAATATACAAAAATAATTAAAAAAATATATTAAAAAATAATTTAAAAAGTATAAAAAAATTCTAGAGCAATATATTATTGCAGTCCCAAACAATAGGTACTGCAATCTATATTACTACATTCACTGTTTAAGCAGTCCAAAATAATAGGTACTGCAATCTATATTACTACGTTCACTGTTTCTGCGGTCCAAAAAATAGGAACTGCAATCTATATTACTACGTTCACTGTTTAAGCAGTCCAAAAAAATAGGTACTGCAATCTATATTACTACTTTCACTGTTTCTGCAGTCCAAAAAATAGGAACTGCAATCTATATTACTACGTTCACTGTTTCTGCGGTCCCAAACTGAAGAGGACCGTGACATGCCAACAGCTCCTCCATTTTCTTAAACACCTGTGGCTGCAAGGAAAAAGCTCAGTTTTCTTAAAAGACCCGCTGGCGGGGATGCTGAGAACATCTGGTCCGGACTAAAGGACCTGCCCACCATTGCAGACATGTCTACTGTCGCTGCATTGGATGCTGTCACAATTGAAAAAATGGTGGATGATTACTTTGCTGACACCATCCAAGTAGGCATGTCAGACAGTCCTTATTTTTACTGGCAGGAAAAAAAGCCAGTTTGGAAGCCCCTGTACAAACTGGCTATATTTTACATGAGTTGTCCCCCCTCCAGTGTGTACTCGGAAAGAGTTTTTAGTGCAGCGGGGAACCTGGTCAGTGAGCGGCGAAGGAGGTTGCTTCTGCAAAACGTTGAAAAAATGATGTTCATAAAAAAGGAATTATCAATTCCTCAATCAAGAACAGCACTGCCCTCCAGAGACTACAGAGGGACCTGTGGTTGTGGAGTCCAGCGGGGACGAATTGATAATGTGTGAGGAGGAGGAAGTACACACTGAAGGGGGAGAGGAATCAGAGGATGAGGATGAGGACCACATCTTGCCTCAGTAGAGCCAGTTTAGTTTGTACAGGGAGAGATGAACAGCTTTTTTTGTGTGGGGGCCCAAACAAACCAATCATTTCAGCCACAGTAGTTTGGTAGGCCCTGTCGCTGAAATGATTGGTTTGTTAAAGTGTACATGTCCTATTTCAACAACATAAGGGTGGGTGGGAGGGCCCAAGGACAACTCTTTTTTTGGCATTATGTGCTCTTTGGGGCCTAGTTTTTCAAACTGCCATCCTGTCTGCCACTGCAGTGCCACTCCTATATAGCATACTTGCCAACTCTCCCGGAATGTCCGGGAGACTCCCGCATTTTGGGGGAGTCTCCCAGACTCCCGGAGGAGTATGGCAAAATCCCGCATTTACAGAAATAGGGCCACAATACCGCGATTCTCCGGGAATCGCGGCATTTAGCCCCGCCCCCACTGTAAAATGACACATTTGCGTCATTGCGCCACGGAGGGGCGGGTCCAAAATGACGCGGTTTCGGATCCCCGCCCCCCGCACGCCCACCTCCTCCACTGAATCTCCTGGAAAGCAATGGGAGAAAGTCGGCAAGCGGATAACTGCGGCCGTAACAGCTATGTTGGTGTTAGACGTGCGTCCGGTGTCCGCCATCTGTGCAGTGGAATTTAGACGGTTGATGGAGGTATTGTGTCCCCGGTACCAAATCCCGTTGAGATTCCACTTCAATAGGCAGTCCAGAAATATTAGTATCAGATATTAAAGTACGTTCACTGTTCCTGCAGTGCAGAAATATTAGTATCAGATATTAAAGTACATTCACTGTTCCTGCAGTGCAGAAATAATAGCATCAGATATTAAACTACGTTCACTGTTCCTGCAGTGCAGAAATATTAGTATCAGATATTAAAGTACGTTCACTGTTCCTGCAGTGCATAAATATTAGTATCAGATATTAAAGTACGTTCACTGTTCCTGCAGTGCATAAATATTAGTATCAGATATTAAACTACGTTCACTTTTCCTGCTACATCAAAAAACCATGAACCTGCCCTGCCATCAACTAAAACAAGAGGTAGTGACGCGCTTGAACTCCACCCTCTATATGCTGCAGAGGATGGAGGAGCAGCAAAAAAGCCATTCAAGCCTACACAGCCACCTACGATGGGCCACGTGTTTGTGCCGCCGACTTGTGTCGCTCAGCTTAGACATCCAGCTACCTCGGTGCAACCTTTTGGACTAAAAACAATATTGTGAGGTGTGAGGTGTTCACAATAGGCTGGAAATTAGTGGAAATGAATGTTATTGAGGTTAATAATAGTGTAGGAGTGAAAAAAAAACGAAATATGGATTTTAGCACTTTTTATGCTTTTTTTAAAAAAAAATCAGAACCCAAAACCCAAAATCAGAACCAAAACCTTTCATGGGGTGTGTTGGAAAAACCAATCAGAACCCAAAACCTCAAGCTAATCAGAACCCAAAACCCAAAACACCAAAAGTGCCCGGTGCACACTCTTACTAGTTATATCTGATGGATTGTAGTATTAATATCACTGGTTATATTTGATGGATTGTAGTATTAATGTCACTCCTTTTATCCTGTTTTTAAAATAGGGATAATTACAGAGGAAATAAACAAAATATTCTGCCCATCTTTCTGACCATTTTAGGACACTCAAAACTAGGGATGTGCACTGGCCACTTTGAGGTTTTGGGTTCTGATTTGTTTTGCCAAAAAACCTGACGAAAGGTTTTGGTTCTGATTTTGGGTTTTGGGTTCTGATTTATTTTTTAAAAAGCATAAAAAGCACTAAAATCCTGTTTTTTGGTTGTTTTCCACTCCTACGCTATTATTAATCTCAATAACATTCAATAACAATCATTTCCACTAATTTCCAGTCTATTCTGAACACCTCACACCTTACAATATTCTTTTTAGTCCAAAACGTTGCACCGAGTTTCTGGACTGCGTAGTGGAGTGGGCCCGGTACCCAATTTGTTACCGGGGCCACAATACCTCCGCTTTCAAATGGTCTCAATTCCACTGCACAGCTGCCTGCTCCTACATCCTCTGCAGCATATACAGGGTGTAGTTCGAGCGCGTCAATACCTCTTGTTTTTGACGATGACAGGTCATTTTCATTAATTTTGGATTTGGCCCCAACATGGAATGTAGTTTAATATCTGATACGCATCTATCTGGACTGTGGAGTGGCCCCGGTACCCAATTTGGTACTGGCGCCACAATATATCACCCTCAACTGATCTGAATTCCACTGCACAGATAAAAACAAAGAACATAGTATTAAAAATGGCAGTTCCCCTTTTTTGGAACTACAGAAACAAAGAACGTAGTAATAGAAATGGCAGTTCCTCTTTTTTGGAACTATAAAAACAAAGAACATAGTAATAGAAATGGCAGTTCCCCCTTTTTGGAACTACAGAAACAAAAAACGTAGTAATAGAAATGGCAGATCCTATTTTTTGGAACTACACAAACAATGACCGTAGTAATAGAACTGGCAGTTCCTATTTTTTGGAACTACACAAACAATAACTAGTAATAGAACTGGCAGTTCCTATTTTCTGGAACTACAGAAATAATGAACAGTATATAAATAAATAAATAGTAAATAGCAGTACCTATTATTTTTTGGTACAGCAGCAACAGTGAACGTAGTTTTACTTTTAAATAGCAGTACCTATTATTTTTTGGTACAGCAGCAACAGTGAACGTAGTTTGACTTTGAAATAGCAGTACCTATTATTTTTTAACTAACTTTTTTATCTTTTTTTTCAATTATTTTTTTATAATTTTTTTATATTTTTTTTTTGTTATTTTTGTATAAGTTTTTTTTTAATTTTTTATAACTTTTGAATAATTTATAAATGCCAATGCCCTTAGCAGAACAGAGCACAGGACACAGGCAGCACCACTGGACTCAGCAGGACAGAGCACAGGACACAGCACCACTGGATTCAGCAGGACAGAGCACAGGACACAGCACCACTGGATTCAGCAGGACAGAGCACAGGGCAAAAGCACCACTGGACTCAGCAGGACAGAGCACAGGACACAGCACCACTGCACTCAGCAGGACAGAGCACTGGAAAAAATAACCACTGGACTGATCAGCAGGAGAGAGCACAGGACCAAGTAACCACTGGATATTAAGCAGGACAGAGTGACAGGACACAGGACACAGGACGGAGCACCACTAAACCTATAACCTCCCTCTTCAATGATCTGAGCCCGACTGAAGATGCCGGGCGCGAGCGGGGAATTTATGCAATCCGAGTCTCGCGAGATCCGACGCGAGACTCGGACGTCAGAGCCTCAGTTTCATTTTTTTAGGTGCCGGAAATACCCGAACAGTGCTCGGATCCCGTCGGATCCGCACTGTTCGGGTGGGCTCGGATTAGAGAAATCCGAGCCCGCTCATCCTTACTCAAAACATATGTTTCATGTGTGAAGTAGTCATGTAATTACCTCCCTTGCTGTTATCTGCTGGAGCCTCTTACCTTCTCTTTACTGCTGTGAGCTTCTGCTGACAAGAAGAATCAAACTCACTTGAAACAGGAGCGTTTCAAGTACATCTTTTTTTTCTTTTTTTACACAGCTGTCCACACACACTAAATAATAAAATATACATTTTAGGTGGAGATTTTAAGTCATGTTGTAGACAGTTTTGCGCAGAAAACAATTTTCTTTTTTCTTTCACATTAAGATAAATACTTATTTAATGCACCTTTTTCTCTCTGCCTCCCAGTTTACTTAATATAATAATATTATACGCTCTTTGGAGCCTTATGCATCCTTTGCTTTTCAAAAAAAATAATATGTCATTTCCCTCAGAAATAAGTGTAATACCCCTTAGGCTAAGCACTTAAATTGGTTGTACCCTGTAGTTGATAGGATTGACAGTACTGTCCAAGGAGAAGATTAGGAGCAATTTGTCAGAATTGGGGAAATTAAACTGTCTATCCAATCCTGAGGTTTTTGGGGAAGATTCAATAGTATGTGATCCTCTTGGAAATAGAGATCGGCAGACAGAGTAGAAGCAAATTCAGGATTTGAGGGTGGGGGTTTCCACGCCACACCACCAGTGGGCATGGACCAGCATGCATGGGGAAGTGGCTATAAATTTAGACAGTGCTAGGTAACTCTCCAACTCTTCCAATCCAGTGTAAATATACGAGCAATGCTGCGTGTACTACTAAATGAATGCAGCTACTCCTTCATGAGCAGTGCAGTGTGAAGCGGGACATACCTCCTATCTGTCCCTGTAGTCGGGACAAAGTCCTGAATGAGTGGGCCAGTCCCCAAACTCTGGACTGCCCCACCAGAATCAGGACAGTTGGCAGACTGTCCTGCACTCTCCTACCTGATCTTCCTGCTTTCAAAACTTGTTGCAGCTGCTCGTGTCCTGAGCTCAGTTGTACTTGTCTGGATCCTGGAATGTTGGGTCCCTGTTTGGAAAAAGGATAGGTACATGATATATAGAAAGCTTATAAGTGAACACTGTGGGACTCCCTCCCTCTATGCAGTCCGACATTAAATCAAAAGAAAACATTTTTTATTGTTAGTCCTCCTTTCTTGTAACCAGCCCGACTGTAAAATAATTTTATTCACCTAAAAATATCTATTTCCCCCAAGCAACCCCAATATTTAATTAATAGCACTCACATTTATTAAATAAATCTATTTCCAACCATACATTACATAATTTGCATTCACTTTTAAGAAATTGCAATCCTTTTTCCCAAACAGAGCCACACATTTAATTAATAGCGCCCAAAACCACCCAACATTAAATTAATCACATACAACACTGACATCAGCCTCTCCCTGCTGCCCTCACACACAACACTGACATAAGCCCCCCTGTTACCCTCAGACACAACACTGACATCAGCCCCCCCCCGCTGCCCTCACACCCAACACTGACATCAGCACCCCTCTGCTGCCCTCATACAAAACATTAGCGTCAGCCCCCCCTGCTGCCCTCATATACAACATTAACATCAGCCCCCCCTGCTGCCCTCATACACAACATCACAACATTAGCATCAGCCCCCCCTGCTGCCCTCATACACAACATTAACATCAGCCCCCCTCACTTACCTTTAGGTGCTCTTCTGCAGCATAGCTCCTTGCTGATTAGACAGGAAGTGAAGTGAGCACTTCCTGTCTGAGGCCTCGTGATTGGCTGCCTGTTGCTGCCACTAGCCACCAATGATTTGATGGTCAGTGACAGTCCCCCGCTCCCGTCGCCCCCCCGTTCCTCCATCCACATCAGGTGGGAAAACAAAAAACAAAACACAAAACCACAAAAAAAAGCATCAGGCACCTCAGGCAGCACAGAGGTTTCCGGAGACTAGGAAACCCCCCCTGCGTGCGCGCATGCAGAGGGTGGGGTTCAAGTAGTTTAAAGTCCTACTGTAACCACGTTCTTGAGAGTCCAAGGGTGTATGACAAATGCCCTAGTTGATTAAAACTCAAGTTTTGTGATAGTATTGCCCTTGTCCGGTACCTGACTAAGGGTATGCTAAGCTAAGGACTAACCATACACATACAGAGTGATTTTCTTGGCTGAGATCCAAGTAGGATAGTAACGAGAGCCATGTGGAGTTGTTGAGACATTTGAGTACATTGAGTACATTTATAGGCATGCTGAATGTAAAATGGTGAAGCCAGGTAGACTGAGCATACTGCCAGAGCCTGGGCACCAGTAACTGGTGTGAAACCCCTCTCAAAAGGGAGAGGGACATGGGACTCTTTAGTGATGCGGTAATTTAATATTGAGAGATCAGAAGAGGACTGTCCCCAAGTTCTAGAGTGTCAGCTCATTATTATTGCTATTCACAATTATTTATTTGTCATTTAGACTGTAAGCTCCAATGGGGCAGGGACTGATGTGAATGAGTTCTCTGTACAGCGCTGCGGAATTAGTGGCGCTATATAAATAAATGATGATGATGATGATGATGATGATGATTACTTGTCAAGTGTGTGTTGGATCTGTTCAATAAAGAAGTGGACTCTATCGAGAGATGGTCTGGTGCCCATTCTTTATAGCAAATGTGATTTGAACTGTAATGTTATACCTGTGAGGTTCAATAGCTAAAGTGTCTTTTTATGTGTTTACCATGGGAGAACTCTTTGGAGAACACTAGAGTGAGCTCCAAATGCTAGCAATAAACTTCTACGTCAGAAATTGTACTTGTTAGATCATCTATAAGTCACTTTTAGTCTATTACTGGTGTTCCCTCCAGTGTAGATACAGCAATTCACTGACCAATCGGTAAACAGGCTGGTTTCAAGCTTCAATTTGTAAATGGAGCAGTCTACGCATGCACCATCTATGGGCCAGGCAGTCTACACCTGCACCTCCTAAATGCCAGACAGTCTACGCATGCAACATCTATGGGCCAAACAGTCTATCTATGCATGCACCTTCTAAATGCCAGACAGTCTACGCATGCAACATCTATGGGCCAGACAGTCTATGAATGCACCGCCTTTGGGCCAGACATTCTACACGTGCACCGTCTAAGGGCCAGACATTCTACGCGTGCACCGTCTAAGGGCCAGACATTCTACGCGTGCACCGTCTAAGGGCCAGACATTCTACGCGTGCACCGTCTAAGGGCCAGACATTCTACACGTGCACCGTCTAAGGGCCAGACATTCTACGCGTGCACGGCCTTTGGGCCAGACATTCTACGCGTGCACTGTCTAAGGGCCAGACATTCTACGCGTGCACCGTCTAAGGGCCAGACATTCTACGCGTGCACGGCCTTTGGGCCAGACATTCTACGCGTGCACCGTCTAAGGGCCAGACATTCTACGCGTGCACCGTCTAAGGGCCAGACATTCTACACGTGCACCGTCTAAGGGCCAGACATTCTACGCGTGCACGGCCTTTGGGCCAGACATTCTACGCGTGCACTGTCTAAGGGCCAGACATTCTACGCGTGCACCGTCTAAGGGCCAGACATTCTACGCGTGCACGGCCTTTGGGCCAGACATTCTACGCATGCACCGTCTAAGGGCCAGACAGTCTACGCATGCACCAACTATGTGCCAGGCAATCTATGCCTGCACCGTATATGGGCCAGACACAAATCATATCATCACAAGTTGGACTTCATCAGTGAATCACCAGATTCTATCTACACTCCGACAGTCCCAATAATGGACTAAAAGCACTTAACCACTTTACAAGCTAAATTGTGACCTTTTGGAAACATTACTGCCCTTTTGTATTTGATGTATGCTTTATTATCTTTTATGTCAGTCTGAATTATATGGTACTGCTCTACCCTGCACACCTTTCCTTCTTGTATCTGTTTTATAGAGTTATACCCACTGAGCATGATACAAAGGAGGTAGCAGGTTTGAGATTACTGACAATATTAATACTAAGGATGCTGCGTTACAATTCTGTGTTACTGATGTCACAAATAGAACCATGAGTTCAGAAGCTGATAAAATGTGCCAATTTTTATTGTAGCTTAGACAGAGGTTTGAACAAAGAAATGTATATATTGGTAGTAAGTCTATAGAATCAGTGACGGAACTACCGTTTGTGCACTGGGGCCCATGAACATAATGGGGCCCGCTGCACGGCAGATGCAGGGGGTCAGAAATAGCATGCTGTAGGCCTCGGCTCCCTCCTCCCCACTTTCCTGCCCTGAGGCCGACAGCTCGCTAGTGTCGGGTCTGTTTAGAATGCAGGATTAAATGAAGATAACTAGGTGGGTATACTAGGCCCCTGAAACAAAAAATTATGAAACACATTCTCTGAAGCACAAGGTTAAGCATAATATTTGAAGCAAGGGATCCGGAAGCTCAGGTTAGCAAAGTGGTAGCAAAATTGTGTTCATATAGGCCAGCATTTAAAGGCCAGGCATAGGTGAATTTAAACTGCTGGGAAATATTATATAATACCAGATTCAGGACTCCAACGCTGGTTACATTGATTTTCATTAAATCTCCAGATATTTACAACTGTACTATATGCTTATTTGTCCAATAGAAATAAATAGATTTGTGAGGAGTTTGCTTTTGACAAATGTTATGTTTATGTTTTCTAGTTTAAATAGTGCACATCATTTTATTTGGACTTTAACCAATGGCTAACTCTACCCAGCTTGACAGCAACATGACTGCACAAGAGAATAAGACCAAAAAGGTTGTAATGATGACTTATTTGATATTAGTGCTCCTATTGTTTTGTATTTTCTTGTACTTCATGGCTGTGATACTAAATGCCTTCTTCACGATTCCTCATGTCCGAGAGAACCCTCGCTATATACTGTTTATCCACATGCTCGTTAATGATCTAGCATATCTAGGTACTTCTTTTCTTCTATTTGCCTTTGCTGTCTATTTAGTATACCTGCCTCTGCCAATCTGCTATATACTTCTCAGTTTCTCCACCTGTGCATTTAAGATTACTCCTTACAATTTGGCGGTCATGTCTTTGGAACGCTACGCAGCCATTTGCCACCCATTTAAACATGCACAGTTGTGCACTGCCCAGAGATCTAGTGCCGCCATTGCAATCATGTGGACAGTGGGGCTCATTCCGCTGTTTGCCGAATTTATTACATTTTGCATGACTGTAGAAAAACTCGTCTTTTCATTCAATATCATCTGCAACTGGCCATTGTTAATGGTGAATGAAGTACAAAACGTCTTAAGAACTCTAATTACCATTATTAGCTTTACCATTGTTGCACTGATAATCGTTTATACATACATCAAAGTTATGCTGGTCGCTCGGAGGATTGGTTCTGGGAAATCTGCTTCTAAGGCTGGAAAAACTGTCTTGCTCCACGCGTTTCAGCTCATGTTATGTATGTTGTCTTTCACTTCTTCACATACTGAAAAATTTTTTGCACCATATTTTCAGTATATGCCAATAATTAACTTCTTCCTGCTCATGTGTCTTCCCAGATTTATCAGTCCATTAATTTATGGGATTAAAGATGAAGTACTTGGTAAACATATGAAAAATGTGTGCTCATCCGGAAGGATATCATTTGTAAAATGATACAGAGTGAATTGGGAAGATATGTTATATAGGTGGAAAATAAATAAATAATAAGTTGGTTGAACAATTTTAAGCTTGATTTGCATTCTTCATTCATTACTACAACATCTACATTTCCTACACTAAATCTGGGGCCGTCATATTTACTAGACCCCATCCGGCTACAAAGGGGGTAGTTAGTAAGAAATTGCTCCAACTCAAGACTATTTCAGATGAGGTCAAGAGGACCCCACTAAAGCATAGAGTTACTTTACTGTGTCATTTTTAAAACAGTGCAGAATGTGGGATCATATAAACTATTTCCCTTCCCTAATGTTAGGCGCATTTTTATATTTCCATTGCCCCACAGCACACGAGGTGGAACAAAGATGCCCCTTCACCACCAAAGGGGCTATTTTTTATTAATCCCGTGCCCAAAAACACAGGGCAGGGTGTAAGCACTCCAGTTCTAGATCGGGGGACATTGGCATTTATTCATTAAGGAACTTAGGCCAGAATTTAAGTATTTTTTTTTACTTAAGTTTTCTGGACAAAACCATGTTACAATGCAAGGGGTGTAAATTACTTTATTATTTTGCACATAATCTAAATACTGGCTGCTTTTTCATGTAACACACAATTATTTGACAGGTTATTTGACACTGAAATTTAAAGTTGATGTTTGTGTGCTACATGAAAAAACAGCCAGTATTTAAATTATGTGCAAAATAATAAACTAATTTACACCCCTTGCATTGTAACATGGTTTTGTCCAGAAAACTTAAGTAAAAAATCTCACTCAAATTCTTGCCTAAGTTCTTTAATGAATTAGGCCTATTGTCTTCAGAGTAATGCAAAGCTGGATCTGTCCTACTCGACCACCTACATGTTGGTGGGTGGGATATGGATCCAGCCGTTAGGCATGAAGTAAGCTGCTTTCTAGGCTCCTTAAGGGATCATTTTAATTACTTCATAGATGTCAGCAAGGCGGATCCTCAGTACTGCTGTGGGTACTTACTTTTTGCAATTTGTGGAATATTTTGATCACTTTCTGCTTGAGAGGTCACTGAGCATTAAACAGTGAAGGAGCACATACAAAATTACTTAAACATGTGATTTTTTTGATAGAGTACACAGTGTTGATCTTATGGAGGATATGCAGACTAAAGTTGTCAGTCGAGAACCAAACAGAATCACGTCTAACTTTATCAATGACTTATAACTCAAATGAAATTTGAAGTGGCTCCTCCTCTATGTTTATCAATCTTAAAATGATGCAAGGCACGTAACTTATCGTTAGATGTACATTATCTGCAAAGACAGTTGGAAATATTGAATGTGGCAGGTGAAGACCAATTGGGACAAATGTTAAGTTATCCATCTGAGTTGCCCAAAATATTGAAAAATATAAATATGAAGGTGTGCAGCTGTAAGGTGCAGAGGTGTCTGTCTTTCAGTGGTGGCGGAGGGGGGTAGTCAACAACGTGTTTCATCCCATGTGGATGATTCTTCTTTCCCTGAAGAAGTCCCCACATGGAAACATGGATGAAAGCATTGAATAGCTACACCCAGGGATGACTGCATGCACAATCACCCAGACAACACCAGAAACCTTTAGACTCTGGCTATGGACAGCCCACAGCTGCACATTACAAGTGCTCTAATAAGAGCAAAGGAAAAGAGCTGCATGGCTCCATTCAAGAGTGCAAAGCTACACACACAGTGCATCCAGATCCTCTTGGTCACTGCTCTAAGATGACTCTTCATTTCTTTGACCTTTAATAAACCATTTGTTGCTTTTTAATTATTGTCTTCCATTCATTACTTCTCACCTATCCCCTTTCACTCACCCCAGTCTTCTGTCCTTCCCCTGCTCCTCTCAATCTCATTGTCTCACTTGCTCCACTCCCTCTGCATGCACTGTTCCAGCTGCACACACCCTGTCCAGTCACCATTACCTACACACACTGACATTATCTCCTTCACTCCTACAGCTGACAAGACCTGACCATTACCTACACCTACACCCATTGCCCCTCTGCAACCCCAATCATAACACCTCTTACAGTTTCCTGCATTCCAGTCTAAGTAACACATCCACATAGACAGCAACATGCCCCCCACACCAGCACTCACCTTTCACAGTGACCCTAATGCCATCCTGGGACACCTCTGGTCAACTACAAGACAAGAGACTTGCACTTATAAACTCACATTAATTTCTCCTGTCTCATCCTAGGATTATTCTACCTCATCAATCTCCACACACAATTTATCATTTCCAAACCATTATCTTCATCCCTGATCTAGCTACCTCCTACCTTACCACACACTTGTACATAGACCGCTAACACGTACTCAGATCCCTCCAATTTTATATACATTAATTCTTTTCACAAGTCTCCCTCATTACATCCTACATATATTTTAATCCAATTCACCACTAAGTTCCACCCTTACTATTTTTTATCTTTCTAACCCTCCCGTGTGCCCATTACTTGTTCGTATTTCAAGGCATGTGACACACACTTTCATCTTATTCCTAAATAAGCGGCATGCACATGACTTCAGACTTGTGACTATTTTATATTTATTTTTCCATTTCTCATTATAGAAACTTTCCCCACACTTCAACCAATTCAGAAATAATTACTGCACTGCAGACCCCCACATACCCAAATGAGAACAATATTTAACATTGCAGCAGTCACTTACTTGATCACTATAAGTTTACTCAAATGTCAATGTGGATTGTATTGAACAAACAAGCAGGTACAATATATGGATGAGACAGAGAGGTTATTAATATTCTTCTATGCGTTGCCATTTTAAAACTTGCGGCTCCTTTGTTACCGTTACAGCTGATAGTTGCATGGATCTTACCTCCCTTTCCCTTTTCTATGCCCAATATAACAATCCCTAGTTTTTTCCCAAATAAATACACAAGACGTGTGTGTCCAAAAAAACTACTTTTTTTTAAAAGAAACTTCAGCAACATGGTGGCAACGAAACAATACTGCAAGTTCCAGCACCAGACTGTGGGCAGGATTCACTAAGGAAAGTTAAGCAAAAAATCAAAGTTTTCTGGGCAAAACCATGTTGCAATGCAAATTAGTTTATTATTTTGCACATAAGGAAAACACTGTCTGTTTTTTCATGTAGCACACAAATACTTGGTAGCTTATTTGTAAACTGAAATTCAAAGTTGATCTAGGACATGCCCTACTCCAAATATAAAACTGCCCTCACATTTTAAATTTACCTCCCCCTCCAATGCAACATGGTTTTGCCTTACTTACTTTTGCTTAACTTTCCTTAATGAATCAGGCCCCGTAACCTTAAACACTTGGAAATGCCAACCACACCCTGAGCTTAGACTCTAGGGGTTTCAATTAAGAGTCGGACGCAAAGTCCGTCTAAGATGTGTGCGAGTGGAAGTGTGCTGCAGCTTGGTAGGGTATTACGAGTGGCATGCAACCCCAGTTGCATCCCAGTAATACCCTACCGAGCTGCGAGCAGTTCGTGCACCGAGCTAACTACTTGCGCCACCTAATTCCTGACGCACATTTTTAGCCCTTTTTTGATGTGTGTCGCGTCTGTGCCTTACTGCATCTAGGATTTACTTACGAGGTCACACCTTCACAATTCCATGTTCCGCCCTTTTCCTCGTAGTAAGCCGAAAGCTGTCGCAAGTGTAAATTGCATCCAAGATGCAGGCGGATAAGGTGCTTGCTGTACATGCGTGATAGTGGTTTTTTGGTCGATGCACCTAAAACGGACTTTGCGTCCAACTCTAAATGAGGCCCTGGATGTCCAATTGACCTTACTCTGCTTTGCACAAAGGACCCCCCACAAGGCTGATGTAATGCAGTTTAGCTGCAACTTGACAGGGATGTCCCCAGGGCCATTCCTTGCCCCACCCAAAGGTCTCTGACTGCAGTGCTTTCCCGTCTTGCTGTGAGCCATCTACAAACCATAAAAACATGTTCTTTTTAATACATAAAAGTTCCTCCATTACTGTAGCATTTTCCCTAGAAACAGTCAATAATTTGTTAACATGCTTGCCACTTCGTTGTTTCTCCTACAAATGAAAACACATGACATAGAACTAATGGAAAAGGAAGTCCACTCCGTCCGCCCTCCCCTGGTTGGTTCAAATAAAACCAAATAAAAGTTCTTTGCATAATGCCCTATCTGTTTCTACTTTTAACTGAGTGTAGATCACCAAGCCATTTAAAAACAACACAATAAAATACAGATGAGAATTGTTTTTCACAGTATAATAATTCATTGAGATAAAAATAAACAAAAAAAAACTGCAGATGAAGGTCTTGTTGCACATAAAAAAAAGGTATTGCAAGTTATCTCCCGGGTTCAACAACTTTAGCAAGAGAGCAAGAACAAAAGGCTTCAAGTCAAGACTGGTATCAAGCGTAAATTCACAAAGAAAGTTCAGAAAGGACAATAATTTATAAATGAAGACTGTATACTAAGGGGGGTATTCAATTGTTAGCGTTAACGGAAAAAAATATTACCGTTTATACGGTAATATTGCGCGCGAAAAGAGTTAATACGGTAGTTTACTCTCGGAATTAACGCTAAGATTTTTTGAGCGCTCGTTTTTTTTCGTTAACGCTAACAATTGAATACCCCCCTAAAAGTTTAACCATTATGGATATTATTTTAATAATTTGTTATATTGTCATGTGTTAAATAAGTCGGTAAATAAAATAAGTATTAACATAAGAATTATTACAAGAATAAACTACTAGATTTTAATATTTTTAAATGAAAATAAGATATTTTAGAACACAGACTAAGTGGTATATTTACTAAACTTTGGGTTTGAAAAAGTGGAGATGTTGCCTATAGCAACCAGATTCTAGCTATAATTTATTTAGTACATTCTACAAAATAAAAGCTAGAATCTGATAGGTTGCTATAGAAAACATCTCCACTTTTTCAAACCTGCAGTTTAGTTATTATACCCCTAAATGTGTAAGTTGATTCTAGAGGGTAAATGTATAAAGCTGCGATTTTGAAAATCCAGTGATTTTCTCGGACGAGTTTAAGCTCGCCGATGTATTAACCTGCGGTTTGATGTAAAATCGCCGGAGATGAGTTATTTTAAAAATCGCTTGTTTCAAATCCCAGTCCCGATTTTTTCCAATCTAGCTATACAAATCTCTAAATGTATGGTGCTGAGATTTAGCGAACACCACTGTGTTTGAAATAAAAATCGGCAGATACAACACGCTGATTTCTATAGGCGAGATTGCAAGACACATCACTGTTACACTGCCTGCCTATATAGCAGCAGGACCCAGTGGCTGTCTAAAGTTTAAAAATAGATGAATGTTTTTTTTTTTTAAAATGCATGGGGTTTCCCATCCAAGCACTATTAACCCTAGTGCTGCCAGCCTACTGCAGGTTGCGTGAAAATTAGGTAAAAATTTGCGTGGGGTCCCCACAATTTTCATGCAATCAGCACTACGTAATCCAGGCGGGGTTGGTGGCACTATAGCAGGGGGACACATTGCAGGGGTCCCCCTGCCATAATGACAAACCAACCCCAGGCTGTGCCTTTACAAGCAATCGCCGCTTTAAAGATCCGTCAGTACTTATACATGCCCTTATTTCATCTACATGTGATAAGTGCATATCGCTACTGATGCTGGATTTCACAATGAGGAATTTGTTTGCTATGTTTTTATTTCAAAAACAATATGTTCCAGCATGTGTCTGGTAATAAAACTTAATATATATTTTTTTATGCAAACCAATAGTGGATATTTATAAGACTCTTCTATTTCCCTATTGGGGATTTATTCAGAGTGAAAAACAATTTTTATCTCCATGATATAAATGTTAAAGACTAATTTTTTCTTTTATGTTTGTTTCTACATTGTCTTATATCATTCAGGCAGTTGGATGTTATTTCACCTTAAGGATGTCCAGATATCATATTAAGTATTAATAGAGTTTGTGATTCAACATGTTAGTCTATGGTTAACATACGTAAAGGAACTCTTTAATTCATTTTTTTACTTTCCTACAAATGTTTTTAGTACTAGTAAGATATCTACATAGACGCTTTTTCTTCCCACCTATAATAGCCTCTAAGATACTTGCTTATAGTTATGATTATTGTCAATTAACCCTTCTCCTGCTGAGTCCCTGGCTTATCTGTATCAACTGATCTACTGTGTACCGACCCGGCTTGTCAATTAACCCTTCTCCTGCTGAGTCCCTGGCTTATCTGTATCAACTGATCTACTGTGTACCGACCCGGCTTGTCAATTAACCCTTCTCCTGCTGAATCCCTGGCTTATCTGCACCAACTGATCTACTGTATACCGACCCAGCTTGTCAGTTAACCCTTCTCCTGCTGAATCCCTGGCTTATCTGCATCAACTGATCTACTGTGTACCGACCCGGCTTTTCAGTTAACCCTTCTCCTGCTGAATCCCTGGCTTATCTACATCAACTGATCTACTGTGTACCGACCCGGCTTTTCAATTAACCCTTCTCCTGCTGAATCCCTGGCTTATCTGCACCAACTGATCTATTGTGTACCGACCCGGCTTGTCAGTTAACCCTTCTCCTGCTGAATCCCTGGCTTATCTACATCAACTGATCTACTGTGTACCGACCCGGCTTGTCAATTAACCCTTCTCCTGCTGAGTCCCTGGCTTATCTGTATCAACTGATCTACTGTGTACCGACCCGGCTTGTCAATTAACCCTTCTCCTGCTAAATCCCTGGCTTATCTGCACCAACTGATCTACTGTGTACCGACCCGGCTTGTCAATTAACCCTTCTCCTGCTGAATCCCTGGCTTATCTGCATCAACTGATCTACTGTGTACCGACCCGGCTTGTCAATTAACCCTTCTCCTGCTGAATCCCTGGCTTATCTGCATCAACTGATCTACTGTGTACCGACCCGGCTTGTCAATTAACCCTTCTCCTGCTGAATCCCTGGCTTACCTGCATCAACTGATCTACTGTGTATCGACCCGACTTGTCAGTTAACCCTTCTCCTGCTGAATCCCTGGCTTAACTGCATCAACTGCATATAAAACATTATTTTATATGCCATTATTTTGTTTTTCCTGATTGTACATTTACAAGTTTCTACTTTTTACCTGTTATTATTCTACTATTTATATGCCTTTATCTTGTTTTTCCTGATTTTATATTTACCAGCAACTAGTTTTACCTGTTATTATTCTTGCCTATTTCCATTGTCCTTATTACCTCTCCTTCTATTATTCCTTGCCTTCCACGCCCTAATTGGTTATTGTCCTCCATCTTGCTATTGTCTCCCTGCTTATTCTTACCTGTTATCCGCTGTCCTTACTATCTTACTGTTCTGCTATCATTCTTACCTGTCTTCATTGTCCTTATTATCTCACTGTACTGTTGTTCCATGCCCTCCACGCCCTAATTCGTTATTATCTTCCACCTTTTCATTGTCTTCCTGCCTTTGTTCTTACCTGTTTTTCACTGTCCCCACTATCTCACTGTTCTGTTACTCTCTCTCCCTACTATGCCTCCCCGCTCTCACTCCATACCCATACTCTCCCCCCGCCCTACCTCTCCCGTTCCTCCCCGCCATCCCCGCGCGCTGCTCATCTTGCTAACCTCATCCCCATTTCCCCCCTCTCCTCTCCCCCTTTCTTCTGTGCCCTCTGGAATGCCAGATCCGTCCGCAACAAGCTGACTGCTATCCACGACCTCTTTCTATCCAACTCCTTTAACCTTCTTGCCGTTACTGAAACCTGGCTCTCCGATTCTGATACTACTTCCCCCGCTGCCCTCTCCTATGGTGGCCTCTCCTTCACCCACTCCGCCAGGCCTGGTGCCTGCCCTGGCGGTGGAGTTGGCGTCCTCCTCTCCTCCACCTGTACTTTTCGTGTCATTCCCCCTGAACCCTCCCTCTCCTTCTCCTCTTTTGAAGCTCACTCCATCCGCCTCTTCTACCCCATCCATCTCCGCATCACTGTCATCTACCGCCCCCCTGGCCCCACCTCCCTCTTCCTTGACAACTTTGCTAGCTGGCTTCCTCACTACCTCTCCTCCGATCTCCCCTCGATCATTCTCGGTGACTTTAATATTCCCATCGACAACCCCACCTACCCTGCTTCCAGCAAACTGCTCACCCTCTCTTCCTCCCTTGGTCTCACCCAATGGACCTCCTCCTCTACCCACTGCCTTGGTCACTCCCTTGATCTTGTCTTCTCCTACCTATGTAATCTCTCTGACTTCTCCATCTCTCCCTTTCCTCTATCCGACCACCATCTTCTCTCCTTCTCTCTCTCCTCTTCTCCTGCTCCCCTCCCCCTGCCCAAACCTACTCTGTCCATACGCAACCTCGATGCTCTTGACCCTGCCTCTCTATCCTCCTCTCTCGATACCCTCCTTTCTCCCCTTTCCTCCCAGGCCTGCCCTAACCAGGCGGTCTCCCTCTACAATCACACCCTCACCTCCGCTCTGGACGCGGTCGCCCCTGCCCACTCCGTCCACCCCCGCTGCTCCAAACCCCAACCCTGGCACTCCAAATTTACCTGCTTCCTCCAAAAATGCTCCCATTCCGCCGAACGTCACTGGAGAAAATCCCGCTCCCTGGCTGACTTCCTCCACTTTAAATTCATCCTTTCATCCTACAGCTCTGCCCTCTCACTCGCTAAACAATCTTTCTTTAAATCCCTCATCTCTTCCCAGTCCTCTAACCCCCGCCGCCTTTTTGCCACCTTCAGCACTCTCTTTGCCCCCTCCCCTCCCCCCCACCCCCTCCTCCCTGACTGCCTCTGATTTCGCCTCCTTCTTCTCCTCTAAAATCGAGGCCATCCGACTTGAAATCTCCTCCTCCACTCTCTCTTCCACCCCTCCCACTCTTCTGTCCTCCCCCCCAACCACCTTCCCCTCCACTCCTTCCATCCCACCACCGGCGAGGAAGTCCACTCTCTCATTTTATCCTCCCCCCCACTACCTGCCCCCTGGATCCCATCCCCTCCCACCTTCTTCGCTCCCTTTCCCCCACCACCTGCTCCCACCTCGCTCACCTCTTTAATCTCTCCCTCTCCACTGGCATCTTCCCCTCCTCCTTCAAACATGCTCTCGTATCCCCCATTCTTAAGAAACCTAATCTCGACCCCACTTCTCTCTCGAACTATCGCCCCATATCTCTTCTCCCTTTTGCCTCCAAAATTCTCGAGAGGCTCGTCTGCAGCCGTCTCACCTCCTACCTTTCTGAATACTCCCTCCTTGATCCTCTCCAGTCTGGTTTCCGCCCCCTCCACTCCACTGAAACTGCCCTGGCTAAAGTCACCAATGACCTCCTCTCTGCAAAAGCCAGGGGCCACTTCTCCCTTCTCATCCTCCTTGACCTCTCTGCAGCCTTTGACACCGTTGACCAGCCCCTCCTCCTTCACACCCTCCAGTCTTTCGGCCTCTCCGGCCCAGTCCTGTCCTGGTTCGCCTCTTACCTTACTCACCGTTCCTTCTCTGTCACCACCTCTGGGTCTCTCTCCCCCCCATCCACCCTTCCAGTCGGGATCCCTCAGGGCTCTGTTCTGGGACCCTTACTCTTCTCTCTATACACCTCCTCCCTGGGTGAACTCATCAGCTCCTTCGGCTTCAGCTACCACCTTTACGCTGACGACACTCAACTATACCTCTCCTCTCCTGATCTCTCTCCCTCCCTCCTCTCTAGGGTGTCCGCCTGCCTCTCTGCCATCTCCTCCTGGATGTCCTCTCGATTCCTCAAACTTAACCTTGCCAAAACTGAGCTCATAGTTTTTCCTCCCTCTCATACCCCATCCCCTTCTGACCTCTCCATCACTGTCGACAACACCTCTATCTCCCCTGTCCCCCAACTTCGCTGCCTTGGTGTCATCCTCGACTCCTCTCTCTCCTTTGGCCCCCACATCCTCTCTCTTGCTAAATCCTGCCGCTTCCAGCTGCGCAACATCGCTCGCATCCGGCCCTTCCTCTCCCAAGATGCCACCAAATGCCTTATCCACTCTCTGATCATCTCCCGCCTGGACTACTGCAACCTCCTCCTCACTGGCCTCCCCCACTCTCATCTCGATCCCCTTCGATCCGTCCTTAACGCTGCAGCTAGGCTTATTTTCCTCTCTCGCTGCTCCTCTTTTGTCTCCCCCCTCTACCTAGCCCTTCACTGGCTCCCATTCCCCTTCAGAATCCTCTTTAAGCTCCTCACACTCACCTACAAGGCCCTCGCCAACTCCACTGCGCCCTACATCTCCACCCTCCTCTCTATTCATGCTCCATCCCGCCCTCTCCGTTCTGCCTCTGACCGTCACCTCTCTTCCCCCCTTATAACCTCCTCCCACGCGCGTATCCAAAACTTCGCCCGCGCTGCCCCCCTCCACTGGAACAAGCTCCCTACCTCCATCAGAACTTCCCCTAATCTGTCCAGCTTTAAACGGGCCCTAAAAACCCACCTTTTTCTTAAAGCCTTTCTGTCTCCCACTTAACTTCCTACCTTATCTTCTGCCTCTGTCCCCCTACTCTCCCTCTCTCCCCTGCGTCTCTCTGTCTGTCCACCCCTCCCCTTAGATTGTACGCTCCTCTGAGCAGGGCCATCTCTCCTCCTGTTTCCACCACTTCTAACTCTGCTCTCCAGCTACTTAGCTCTCCTCCTCGAGGGTCCTCCACCCCACGTCCACTCTCGCTCCCTCCTCCCCCCTGGGGGTCTCCCTGTCTTCCGCGCCCTCCTTCTTGGGCCCCGTCGTTTGCGGATCCTCCCTCCCCCTTCCCCGCCCTCTCTAGCTGTGCATTGAGCGTACTGAGTTGCTGTGTTTACTGTACTGTGCTGTCTCCCATTGTATTGTGATTTTGTTTGTCTCTGTACGGCGCTGCGGATGCCTTGTGGCGCCTTATAAATAAATATTAATAATAATAATAATAATGATTGAGAATGTATTAAGCTCTGTTTTTTAATTGCTAGGTTAATTAGCATTCAGTGTTTTATTCATGTTTGACTCAGATAACATTGTGCAAAATTCGAAGATAATACATCTAGTAAAATACAGGTTTATGTAATATGTTGTTTTTGTTTTCTCTTTTTATATATATTTTAACAACAGAGTCATAAAGAAAAACCATCTTCATGTATTCTCTTCAAGGACTTTTTGACCGTGTTTGTGTATACCTTATATGTTTTGATGTTTTGTATTTTTACACTAGCACATATATTTACCATCTTCTGGCTTTTCATACACCAGATATGTTCTGCTGGGATCTCCTCTGTATCCTGTTTAGATAATTATAAGGTTTCATAAAATGCATATGGTTAATGTCCTTCCTTTCATGCACCTTAAATAATCTTCCTATGCTATAAGTGTAACATTAATAAAACCAAATAAACACACGGACACGCAGTTTTATTAATAACAAATTAATTGAAAAATTAAGAATGGTGGCAGTGAGAGCAAGCGCAGTCAGCTAATAACCAATCATTAAACCAAATAGTGCAATGCCAAGATGGCATTAAAACTAGACAAAGGAATAATCCCTTAACATTGGCCAGAGCTAAATCAGGCGTCAGTCTGACTGCTCCCTTCTAGACTCGACATTGACGGCCATGCAAAGTACGCCAAGGGATCCTATATGCAGAAGGGTCAAGAGTGATGTTACTTTGTTTTTCTCTCTCTCCATATATATATATATATATATATATATATATTTATTGTGTGAAATCCTGTGAACAGATGGCTCCTCACCCAGGTTTCTGCTGAACCACTTTGATGTTTATTTACTTGTCAGGATGGAAACACAGTCTTGGCAGTGTCTTCAGCAATCCAGTCAACCATATTCACAGAAATAAACACAGTCTCATAGCCCTACACGCTGTTAGGTCCATAGCTGGTCACTAGCCACTTGTTGGCACCAGTCTCCCACACACAGCTCAAACCCAGCTTTTTAAGCTTCCTGTCAGGTATTGCTCTGGCTGATTCTTTAATTGATTAGACCAGGTGCCCCACCTGGTCTCCTGTGCTGTGTGTGTGTGTGTGTGTGTGTGCAGACTTAACCCTCTCTGCACCTTTAGGCTGTGGTTTCCCAGGGACACCACCACTCTTTCCTCTATTAGAGGGTGGCAAAGTGTCCTAATTGCCACATACACCTTCCCTTAGCTTCGTCCAGCTCACATGAAGTGGACTCCGCCCTCTTTGTCATGCACCCGTACCTTTGGCTTCACCAACCCCAGTGAAGTAGATAGTGCGGGAGGTGCATTTTTTTTAAGTGAGCATCCACATTTTTAAGTTTAGGTCCTAGTCTCAGCGGGGTCTCCTCTTGCCAGGTTTTTAAGTTGTCGTTTTTGACATGTTTAAGTTGTCGTTTTTGACTTTTATCCAACTTACAGACTCTATATCTCTTCTTACTATACAAGAATGGGGACATGTAGTCAGGTTTTAGAGAGGTATTTTTTAGGGATGAGCGCGCTCGGATTTCTGAAATCCGAGCCCATCCGAACGTTGCGGATCCGAGTCGGATCCGAGACAGATCCGGGTATTGGCGCCAAATTCAAAAGTGAAACTGAGGCTCTGACTCATAATCCCGTTGTCGGATCTCGCGATACTCGGATCCTATAAATTCCCCGCTAGTCGCCGCCATCTTCACTCGGGCATTGATCAGGGTAGAGGGAGGGTGTGTTAGGTGGTCCTCTGTGCTGTTTAGTTCTGTGCTGTTTAGTGCTGTGCTGTTTAGTGCTGTGCTGTTTAGTGCTGTGCTGTGCTGTGCTGTGCTGTGCTGTGCTGTGCTGTGCTGTGTTCTGCAGTATCAGTCCAGTGGTGCTGTGTGCTGTGCTCTGTCCTTCTGAGGTCAGTGGTGCTGCTGGGTCCTGTGCTGTGTCCTGTTCAGTCCAGTGGTGCTGTGTCCTGTGCTCTGTGCTTCTAAGGGCATAGTTATTTCCCCAATATTCCCCTGTGTTTAAAAAAATAAAAAAAAGTTTTTTTTATAAAATACCAAAAACTACTTTAATATTTTTTAATTACCACAAAATTTTCACAACCAATCCTGCAGTATAAGCCCATTGGTACTGCAATATTACCAAGTTCACACATTCAGCAGTAAAAGTCCAGTGGTACTGCAATATTACAAAGTTTACACATTCTGCAGTATCAGTCCAGTGGTGCTGTGTCCTGTGCTCTGTCCTGCTGAGTTCCGTAGTGCTGCTGGGTCCTGTGCCGTGTCCTGTTCAGTCCAGTGGTGCTGTGTCCTGTGCTCTGTGCTTCTAAGGGCATAGTTATTTCCCCATTATTCCCAAGTTTGTAAAAAATAAAAAAAAAGTAAAAAAAAATAAAAAATTAAAAAAAAAAAAATATATATAATAATTATAACCAAATTTGCAAAACCAATCCAGCATTATAAGTCCATTGGTACTGCAATATTACCAAGTTCACACATTCAGCAGTAAAAGTCCAGTGGTACTGCAATATTACAAAGTTTACACATTCTGCAGTATCAGTCCAGTGGTGCTGTGTCCTGTGCTCTGTCCTGCTGAGTTCCGTAGTGCTGCTGGGTCCTGTGCCGTGTCCTGTTCAGTCCAGTGGTGCTGTGTCCTGTGCTCTGTGCTTCTAAGGGCATAGTTATTTCCCCATTATTCCCAAGTTTGTAAAAAATAAAAAAAAAGTAAAAAAAAAAAAAAAATTAAAAAAAAAAAAATATATATAATAATTATAACCAAATTTGCAAAACCAATCCAGCATTATAAGTCCATTGGTACTGCAATATTACCAAGTTCACACATTCAGCAGTAAAAGTCCAGTGGTACTGCAATATTACAAAGTTTACACATTCTGCAGTATCAGTCCAGTGGTGCTGTGTCCTGTGCTCTGTCCTGCTGAGTTCCGTAGTGCTGCTGGGTCCTGTGCCGTGTCCTGTTCAGTCCAGTGGTGCTGTGTCCTGTGCTCTGTGCTTCTAAGGGCATAGTTATTTCCCCATTATTCCCAAGTTTGTAAAAAATAAAAAAAAAGTAAAAAAAAATAAAAAATTTAAAAAAAAAAAAAAATATATAATAATTATAACCAAATTTGCAAAACCAATCCAGCATTATAAGTCCATTGGTACTGCAATATTACCAAGTTCACACATTCTGCAGTATCTTGTGCTACATATAATGGAGACCAAAAATTTGGAGGATAAAGTAGGGAAAGATCAAGACCCACTTCCTCCTAATGCTGAAGCTGCTGCCACTAGTCATGACATAGACGATGAAATGCCATCAACGTCGTCTTCCAAGCCCGATGCCCAATCTCGTAGTACCGGGCATGTAAAATCCAAAAAGCCCAAGTTAAGAAAAAGTAGCAAAAAGAGAAACTTAAAATCATCTGAGGAGAAACGTAAAGTTGCCAATATGCCATTTACGACACGGAGTGGCAAGGAACGGCTTAGGCCCTGGCCCGTGTTCATGACTAGTGGTTCAGCTTCACCCACGGATCTTAGCCCTCCTCCTCCTCCCCCCCCTACAAAAAATTGAAGAGAGTTATGCTGTCAGCAACAAAACAGCAAACAACTCTGCCTTCTAAAGAGAAATTATCACAAATCCCCAAGGCGAGTCCAAGCGTGTTGGTGGTTGTCAAGCCTGACCTTCCCATCACTGTACGGGAAGAGGTGGCTCGGGAGGAGGCTATTGATGATGTAGCTGGCGCTGTGGAGGAACTTGATGATGAGGATGGTGATGTGGTTATTGTAAATGAGGCACCAGGGGGGGAAACAGCTGATGTCCATGGGATGAAAAAGCCCATCGTCATGCCTGGTCAGAAGACCAAAAAATGCACCTCTTCGGTCTGGAGTTATTTTTATCCAAATCCAGACAACCAATGTATGGCAATATGTAGCTTATGTAAAGCTCAAATAAGCAGGGGTAAGGATCTTGCCCACCTAGGAACATCCTCCCTTATACGTCACCTGAATAACCTTCATAGTTCAGTGGTTAGTTCAGGAACTGGGGCTAGGACCCTCATCGGTACAGGGACACCTAAATCCCGTGGTCCAGTTGGATACACACCAGCAACACCCTCCTCGTCAACTTCCTCCACAATCTCCATCAGATTCAGTCCTGCAGCCCAAGTCACCAGCCAGACTGAGTCCTCCTCAATACGGGATTCATCCGAGGAATCCTGCAGCGGTACGCCTACTACTGCCACTGCTGCTGTTGCTGCTGTTAGTCGGTCATCTTCCCAGAGGGGAAGTCGTAAGACCGCTAAGTCTTTCACCAAACAATTGACCGTCCAACAGTCGTTTGCCATGACCACCAAATACGATAGTAGTCACCCTATTGCAAAGCGTATAACTGCGGCTGTAACTGCAATGTTGGTGTTAGACGTGCGCCCGGTGTCCGCCATCAGTGGAGTGGGATTTAGAGGGTTGATGGAGGTATTGTGTCCCCGGTACCAAATCCCCTCGAGATTCCACTTCACTAGGCAGGCGATACCAAAAATGTACAGAGAAGTACGATCAAGTGTCCTCAGTGCTCTTAAAAATGCGGTTGTACCCACTGTCCACTTAACCACGGACATGTGGACAAGTGGTTCTGGGCAAACGAAGGACTATATGACTGTGACAGCCCACTGGGTAGATGCATCCCCTTCCGCAGCAACAGCAACAGCTGCATCAGTAGCAGCATCTACAAAATGGCTGCTCATGCAAAGGCAGGCAACATTGTGCATTACAGGCTTTAATAAGAGGCACAACGCTGCCAACATATTAGAGAAAATGAGGGAAATTATCTCCCAGTGGCTTACCCCACTTAGACTCTCATGGGGATTTGTGGTGTCAGACAATGCCAGTAACATTGTGCGGGCATTAAATATGGGCAATTTCCAGCACGTCCCATGTTTTGCCCACACCATTAATTTGGTGGTGCAGCATTACCTCAAGAGTGACAGGGGTGTGCAGGAGATGCTTGCGGTGGCCCGCAAAATTGCTGGACACTTTCGGCATTCAGCCAGTGCCTACCGCAGACTAGAGGCACATCAGAAAAGCTTGAACCTGCCCTGCCATCACCTCAAACAAGAGGTTGTGACGCGCTGGAACTCCACCCTCTATATGCTGCAGAGGATGGAGGAGCAGCAAAAGGCCATTCAGGCCTACACAGCCACCTACGACATAGGCAAAGGAGTGGGGATGCGCCTGAGTCAAGCGCAGTGGAGACTGATTTCCGTGTTGTGCAAGGTTCTGCAGCCATTTGAACTTGCCACACGAGAAGTCAGTTCCGACACTGCCAGCTTGAGTCAGGTCATTCCCCTGATCAGGCTGTTGCAGAAGCAGCTGGAGAAAGTGAGGGAGGAGCTGGTAAGCCATTGCGATTACAGCAAGCATGTAGCTCTTGTGGATGTAGCCCTTCGTACGCTTTGCCAGGATCCGAGGGTGGTCACTCTTTTAAAGTCAGAGGAATACATTCTGGCCACCGTGCTCGATCCTCGGTTTAAAGCGTATGTTGTGTCTCTGTTTCCGGCGGACACAAATCTACAGCGGTGCAAAGACCTGCTGGTCAGGAGATTGTCCTCTGAAGAGGACCGTGACATGCCAACAGCTCCACCCTCATTTTCTTCCACATCTATGGCTGCGAGGAAAAAGCTCAGTTTTCCCAAAAGAGGCACTGGCGGGGATGCTGATAACATCTGGTCCGGACTGAAGGACCTGCCAACCATTGCAGACATGTCTACTCTCGCTGCATTGGATGCTGTCACAATAGAAAAAATTGTGGATGATTACTTTGCTGACACCATCCAAGTAGACATGTCAGACAGTCCATATTGTTACTGGCAGGAAAAAAAGGCAGTTTGGAAGCCCCTGTACAAACTGGCTCTATTTTACCTGAGTTGTCCCCCCTCCAGTGTGTACTCGGAAAGAGTTTTTAGTGCAGCGGGGAACCTGGTCAGTGAGCGGCGAAGGAGGTTGCTTCCTCACAACGTTGAAAAAATGATGTTTATAAAAATGAATAATCAATTCCTCAATGAAGTACAGCACTGCCCTCCAGATACTACAGAGGGACCTGTGGTTGTGGAGTCCAGCGGGGACGAATTGATAATGTGTGATGAGGAGGAAGTACACACTGTAGGGGGAGAGGAATCAGAGGTTGAGGATGAGGACAACATCTTGCCTCAGTAGAGCCTGTTTAGTCTGTACAGGGAGAGATGAATAGCTTTTTTGGTGTGGGGGCCCAAACAAACCAATCATTTCAGTCAAAGTTGTTTGGTAGGCCCTGTCGCTGAAATGATTGGTTTGTTAAAGTGTGCATGTCCTATTTCAACAGCAGACCTCTCAACTGCAGCTCATCCCTCCTCTGCGGGGATAATGTCTCCTGTGCTCTGACACGTCACTCTGTGTACTCTCAGCCTCAGGATCTGACACTACAGCTACCATGCCTCTTGTAGCAGCCCTCACTCCAGGGCCTCTTCCATGTGCAGTGTCCCCCTCTCTCTTGGGTTCACTATAGTGGCATGGAGTTCTCCCCCTCATCCAGGGCACACATTCCTTGCCCTGGCTCAGTCACCACGCTCAGACTTCCAGGCAATGCTGGGGGAGCCTGGGAGCTTCCACCCCAGGTCCCCAGCTACAACTCTCCTCTCCTGTGTCTTCTCTCTCTTTCTGACACTTGAAAGATCGTGCCTTTAAATGAAAAAGTCAGTCTTGATTGCACGACTATGTGCAAGTGCAACAGGGACATTTTTTTGGGTTTACAAAGTCAAACAATAACACTACGACCCTGTCTGTCTGGGGTCTGTCAATGACGAATTGTCTGGAGCATGTTTTGAGGAGGTATTGTGGCCCCGGTATCAAATTGGGTACCGGGGCCACCCCACTATGCAGTCCAGATACTTGTTTGGTGGAATTCCGACACGTGGAGGGTTTTTTAATTATATTGTGGCCTCGGTACCAAATTGTGTACCGGGGCCACCACACTACGCAGTCAAGATACTTGTTTGGTGGAATTCAGACCAGTTGAGGGTTTTATTATTATATTGTGTGGACCACTCTATCTATACCACACTACAACTCTATACCACTCTATTTCCTACTTTAATTCTATTTAATTCTATTTCCTACTTTAATTCTATTACTAATTAATTAACATAAAGAGGAACCAAAAAAACCAATTTTACCAAAAGTATAATATGACTTAGACTTACAAACACTACACTTGAAAGATCGTGCCTATAAATGAAAAAGTAAGTCTTCATTGCACGACTATGTGCAACAGGGACAGTTTTTTTCTTTACAAAGTCAACTAATAACACTTGGACCCTGTCTGTCTTTAACATACTTAATGGGATCTCAATGACGAATTGTCTGTAGCATGTTTGGAGGAGGTATTGTGGCCCCGGTATCAAGTTGGGTACCGGGGCCACCCCACTACGCAGTCCAGATACTTGTTTGGTGGAATTCTGACACGTGGAGGGTGTATTTATTTTATTGTGGCCCCGGTATCAAGTTGGGTACCGGGGCCACCCCACTACGCAGTCCAGATACTTGTTTGGTGGAATTCTGACACGTGGAGGGTGTATTTATTTTATTGTGGCCCCGGTATCAAGTTGGGTACCGGGGCCACCCCACTACGCAGTCCAGATACTTGTTTGGTGGAATTCTGACACGTGGAGGGTGTATTTATTTTATTGTGGCCCCGATATCAAGTTGGGTACCGGGGCCACCCCACTACGCAGTCCAGATACTTGTTTGGTGGAATTCTGACACGTGGAGGGTGTATTTATTTTATTGTGGCCCCGGTATCAAGTTGGGTACCGGGGCCACCCCACTACGCAGTCCAGATACTTGTTTGGTGGAATTCTGACACGTGGAGGGTGTATTTATTTTATTGTGGCCCCGGTATCAAGTTGGGTACCGGGGCCACCCCACTACGCAGTCCAGATACTTGTTTGGTGGAATTCTGACACGTGGAGGGTGTATTTATTTTATTGTGGCCCCGGTATCAAGTTGGGTACCGGGGCCACCCCACTACGCAGTCCAGATACTTGTTTGGTGGAATTCTGACACGTGGAGGGTGTATTTATTTTATTGTGGCCCCGGTACCAAATTGTGTACCGGGGCCACCACACTACGCAGTCAAGATAGATAGATGCGTATCATAGATAAAGTACATTCAGTGGTGTGGGGCAAATTGAAAAATATTCAAAATGCACTGACATTATCAAAAACAAGAGGTTGTCACACGCTAAAACTCCAACATGTATATGATGGAGAGGATGGAGGAGCAGCCGTATGTGTAGTGTAATGCAGACCTGTTGAAGGTTTTTTATATATTTTATTGTGGTGCCCAGTGCCCACTCCTCTACGCAGTCCAGGTACATTTATTGGTGCGATTCATAAAAGTTCAGGGTTTTTAAGATATTGTGGTGACCCACTCCTCTACGCAGTCCAGGTACATTTATTGGTGCGATTCATAAAAGTTCAGGGTTTTTAAGATATTGTGGTGACCCACTCCTCTACGCAGTCCAGGTACATTTATTGGTGCGATTCATAAAAGTTCAGGGTTTTTAATATATTGTGGTGACCCACTCCTCTACGCAGTCCAGGTACATTTATTGGTGCGAATCAAACAAGTTGATGGTTTTCTTATTATATATATTGTGGTGACCCACTCCTCTACGCAGTCCAGGTACATTTATTGGTGCGATTCATAAAAGTTCAGGGTTTTTAATATATTGTGGTGACCCACTCCTCTACGCAGTCCAGGTACATTTATTGGTGCGAATCAAACAAGTTGATGGTTTTCTTATTATATATATTGTGGTGACCCACTCCTCTACGCAGTCCAGGTACATTTATTGGTGCGATTCATAAAAGTTCAGGGTTTTTAAGATATTGTGGTGACCCACTCCTCTACGCAGTCCAGGTACATTTATTGGTGCGAATCAAACAAGTTGATGGTTTTCTTATTATATATATTGTGGTGACCCACTCCTCTACGCAGTCCAGGTACATTTATTGGTGCGATTCATAAAAGTTCAGGGTTTTTAATATATTGTGGTGACCCACTCCTCTACGCAGTCCAGGTACAATTATTGGTGCGAATCATAAAAGTTCAGGGTTTTTAATATATATTGTGGTGACCCACTCCTCTACGCAGTCCAGAAAGATACCTTGTTGCAACGTTTTGGACTAATAACTATATTGTGAGGTGTTCAGAATACACTGTAAATTAGTGGAAATGCTTGTTATTGAATGTTATTGAGGTTAATAATAGCCTAGGAGTGAAAATAAGCCCAAAAACTTGATTTTTAAACTTTTTATGTTTTTTTCAAAAAAAATCCGAATCCAATACCTTAAATCCGAACCGAGACCTTTCGTCAAGTGTTTTGCGAGACAAATCCGAACCTCAAAAATAACGAAAATCCGGATCCAAAACACAAAACACGAGACCTCAAAAGTCGCCGGTGCACATCCCTAGTATTTTTACACTCTGGGCAGGATTACTTTTTACAGTCCTATGTATTCATGGCCAGTAACAGCATAGTAAACTCTTTCCCGAGTCTTATCCTCTCCTAAATGACCCCAACATAGATGTGTGTGTGGTTTCCAATATTAAAGGCACGTGTGTCTGCGGTAAGTAATGCCCCTTTATGTTCCTGCTGCCTAGTGGTCACATTCATCTCAAGAGTCCCTCCATATTGATATTTTGTTGTGAAGGAAAATTAAACTTTGTTTCCCCAAGAATAAATTAAACAGATTTGTTTGTGTGAAAGACTGTATGTCACTTGTAGCTCCCAAAAAATAACCATTATCATCATTTATATAGCGCCACTAACTCCGCAGCTCTGTACAGAGAGCTGACTCACATCAGTCCCTGCCCCATTGTAGCTTACAGTCTAAATTCCCTAATATACAAACTCACAAACAGACAATTGACTAGGGTCAATTTGTTAGCAGTCAATTAACCTACCAGTATGTTTTTGGAGTGTGGGAGGAAACCAGAGCACCCAGAGGAAACCCACACAAACACAGGGAGAACATACAAACTCCTTACAGATAAGGCCATGGTCAGGAATTGAACTCATGACCCCAGTGCTGTAAGGCAGAAGTGCTAACCACTACACCGCCGTGTGCCATCAATCAATTGCATACACCTGCTTTGTGTTTTAGGTTTGAATCACCTATAAACTCTACACATTTGCAGCAAAGATTTTGTAATAAACAGTTTTACACATTTGCTTTGTGATTAAGGTTTGTGTCACCTATTAATTCCTCACATTTGCAGCAAAGATTTTGTAGTATACAGTTTTACACATTTGCAAAGAAGCATTTAAAATAAGCTGGCTTTTGCAGTACTTGCAAACAACAAAAAATCTTTATGCATTTGCCTTACTGTTCAGAGATTGCAACACTTTTTGCATGCAGCAAACAAACATTGTAGTCAGGAGGTTTTGCATAACTCACCACCTTGGATTTGTTAGCTTGGGGGACAGCAATCATCTAGCTGTCTTTTTCACATCCCATAATGACTCCACTTGTGAAGTGTTCAAACAGATGGCTCCTCACACAGGTTTCTGCTGAACCACTTTGATGTTTATTTACTTGTCAGGATTAATAAAGAGTCTTGGCAGGATCTTCAGCAATCAAATCAAGCATTTTCACAGAAATTAACACAGTCCTATAGCCCTAAATGATGGCTGTCACAAATAGGTCCCTAACTGGTCACTGACCACTTGTTGACACCAGTCTTTCACACATAGTTCAAACCCAGTAATATATTGGGCAATATCATTAGATAAAAGTGATGCCCCACACCCCACCACACACACCGTATGTGTTTATGTGTACCAATGGGGATGTTCACTCATCACCATCTGTGAATCCTTTCACTGCATGTTGATGATATTATACTATTGTGGGTATTATTTGATCTTATATTTTAGGTGATAAGGGACCATTGAAGAAACCTTCATACAACTTATGGGAATCTAATATGTGCCTCTTGCTCACATGCATCTGGTATGCATATATGTCACTAGGTGTTGGGGTGTGGGGTGTTGGGGTGACCAGGTGTTCTGAAATACTGCACTATTAGGCACCCTGTTTTCTTCCCTTTTTTTCCAGTTTTGTCCAGAATGACCACCTGTTTTTTTTGAAGTGGGGCAGCCAACTGTACATGAGGAGTGAAACCAAATTTACAATATTTAAGCATAAATCAGAAATTATTGGTGGTTAAACATGCAATATAATAATAAAGAAAACATTTTTGGTTGTTTTGTGAAGTGTCCCCAAAAGTGGTCTTTATCTTTTCAAAATGAGCACATATATTTATAATGTCAGAATAATAAAATAGTAGTGGCTAGGCATCTGTCCAGGGCATAGTACCATCCATCTCCCGCAGTCCCTCCATTACATAAGGAGAAATCCTCTACCGATACCAATTTTTCTCTTGTCTATTAGTCATGTTATGACTAGTATACATAAACTGTTCATGTCCTACAGTATCATTTACAAGATAAATCCAGTCCTTTAGAATACGGCCCTCCAGAGCCATCCATTTTCTGGCAATGATCACTTTAGCTAACATAAATAGGATATTGACAAGTAACTCAATGAATCTATGCTTGTTCTTATTTAGATTCAAGCCGAATAAACACAATCACGGATTAGTGAAGGATATTTCCACATCTAATTTTAGTACACATTTTTCCACCTCTTGCCAGAAGTTTAACACCATTGGGCAGCTATATATCACATGCAAAAAGTCCTCTGCTGCGCTCCCACATTTGGGGAAAAGAACTAGCTGTCTCCCACCAAATTTAGAGAGTCAATGGGGGAGTGAGGTATGCCCTATGTAGAAAGAAAAATTGAATTTGGCTAAATCTGGCAGGGGCAGTAACTTTATATGAACTTTCTAATATTTTACTCCAAGCCTAATCACTCACCTCTCCTAGGTCAGCTTTCCATGTGTGTCGCAATCTCCGAAGCCCAACCATGCCTTCTTTTTCCAAGAGAATTGAGTATATAGATGAGACTTGGTGGTTTGTTTCCAGCCTTGCTAATTGTACCCATCAGAGGTTTGCTAGAAGATCTGGGCTGGCCCCACTAAACTGTGAGATCAAGGCTTGTCTGTGTTGAAGGTATGTAAAGAAATGACTTCCAAGTAATATGTACAATCTCTGAAGTTGTTCAAAGGAGTGCAATACCTAGTCTACATATAATTGTTAAAGTTGGAGGATATCATATAAGCACCAGGCCTCATCTCCCTCCATTTTTACCAGTTCACCAAAATCTGAATTATATCACAATGGGTGTTAGGATCATAACCAGAATTAATTGTAATTTTAAGCGAAGCCCGCCAAATTCTAATAGCCTGTGTTTCCAGGGGACGATCACCTAAAGATTGTCCACCAGCTTCGAGAATATGGGCTCTGAAGTGTTTAGAGCCCGATTCGGAGATGAAAATATCATGGAGGTCCGAGACTCCACAAGACTACAGCCACATATTAGTATCTACTAACCGAGAGGCAAAGTAATAAAGTGGCACATTCGGTAGGGCTAGTCCCCCTGACCTCTGGGATCTACATAAATTAGTAAACTTGACACAAGCTCGTTTATTTGCCGAAACTAATGAGGAACTAAACCAATCAATTGTACGAAAACCAGATTGGGGTATATAAATTTGTGATTTTGTAATACATATAGAAACTTCAGCTGAAGGATCAATTTTACCAATTTCATCTGGCCTGTAACTATCAGTGGAAACTGTCTCCTAACATGAATTCGGCTTTTGTGATAATCAATTTGAGGTTGAAGATTATACATAATGACTCATATCATTGGAGACCCATATACCTAGGCATTTAAAAGGGGTCCACTTTAAAGGGGTCTTTAAAACTAGGCCTGATGGGCAGGTTCCTTTGATCAGAGACACACAAGACTTATCCCAATTGATCAAGATTCCTGAATATTTGCCAAAAACTCTAACCACCTGCATAAGCACATGGAGGGAGATATGAGGATGAGGCTAGAAAAGCAGTATATCAACAGCATATAAGGCGACTTTGTCTGTCTTAGCACCTTCTGTCAGCCCACAGATATTTGGATGTGCTCTAATGACACATGCCAATCGTTCAATGGCCAGAGCAAAAAGAAAAGGGACAGTCCTGTCTTGTGCCTCTGCCCAGGAGAAATTCATTAGACCCAAAGTCATAAACACATACTCAAGCTCTGGGACAGGAATAGAGCAGTTGTACCCACTGAGCGAAGACAGGCCCAAAGCCAAATTTCAATAATACCACCCATAAGTACCTCCACTCCACAGAATCAAAGGCCTTGACAGCATCTAATTACACCACCACTGCCTCTTTATCCTCCGGATGAGACAGTTGCAGGTGACAAAAGAATCTATGTAGATTGATGTGCATTGCTTTACCTGGCATAAATCCAGTCTGATCAGCGTGTAGAATCTCATTTATTACTTGGTTAGGATGTATTGCCAATATTTTTGCCAAGGTCTTTACATCTGTCATTAATAGACATAAGATCTATAAGAGTAAAGAAACAAACGATCCTTCCCTACTTTAGGGATTAGTACTATTAGAGCTTCAGACATGGGCATTCCAATTCCCTCAGGTTCATAAATGTGCCTATCAGGTGTGGGATAAAGAACACCAGGGGGTAAATGTATCAAGCTGAGAGTTTTCCGGCTATTCAAACTTACAACGTGGTTTTTTGTCCCTTATTATGCATGGCCTAATTGAGATATATGGAATTTTAGATATATTTATTTGTGTGGAATAAATTGTTTTAAATGTCTATCAAGCGCCCACTATTTTTCTACGTATATTTACTAAACTGCGGGTTTGAAAAAGTTGAGATGTTGTCTATCGCAACCAATCAGATTCTAGCTATCATTTTGTAGAATGTACTAAATAAATGATAGCTAGAATCTGATTGGTTTTTCAAATCCGTCGGAAAACTCTCAGTTTGATACATTTACCCCCACATGTTGCTTATATAATTCATTGAACCCCATCCACCCCTGGAGCCATTCCATTATGAAAGGAAGAAATCGCAGCAGCAACCTCTTTAACTGTTAGGGTTGAATCTAAATATTCCTTGTTGTCAAACTTACTTTAGGTAGGGAAACAGCTGCTAAGTATATATTTAAGTCAGAGTCAGAGTAATGAGCCCCGGATGTATATGTATCTTTAAATAAATCATAAAAAACATTAACAATCTCTTCAGCCGAAGTATGTACAACACCCAAGATATCTTTAATTCCCGCTAACACAGTTGCTACTTTCTCAGACTTGTCTAAATACGCCAGAAACCTGCCACATTTATCTGTCTCAAAATATTTAGCGTGTTTAGCAAACAGCAATTTGCACTTAGATTTGTTTAAGAGATAATCTGACCATTCTGTCTGCGCCATTAACCAAGCATGTCTGTCAAATTGTTAAGCGAGAAATCCGATATAATTCTTCAAGGAGTAAGACTTCCTTCTTCGAGGTATCGCCCTGTAATCTGGATTCTTTTTTAAATGAACTGACACTAGAAATGAGAGATCCCTTCTAGAAAGTTTTAAAGGCACCCCAAAAGATGTGAAGAGTGGTTGTAAAAACATTAGTGAAAAAATATTTCTCCCACCAGTATTCTAAAGTAGAACCATCTTGCAACACAGTGAACAGACAGGATTAAGTTTCCAAAATATTTGAACTCTGGGTGTATTAAAATCCAATGCAAGCATTAATGTAGAGTGATCAAAAATCCCATGAGGCATATATTTGGCATATAAAACAATCAGTACAAGTTGTTTAGACCCAAGTTCCAAATCAATCTGGGAAAAAGCACAATGAGAAGTAGAAAAAGAGGAAAAACATATTTCTCCAGGGTCCTTCAGACCTTCAGACACCATACATCTACCAATCTCATTTCAGCCACTAATCCAGCAAATTTCGACTTCCTAGTAGGCTTAGAATTCGCAGACTCCCTCTATCTATCAACAGTTGGATCAAGTATAGCATTAAAGTCTCTAAGACAGGGTACAAGGAAATTAGGAGATAAAGAGATAAAATCACCACAATTTTTAAGGATAAAGTTAACCCTTTTACATATTAGAAAAGACTAGTGTGAGGTGTATGAGCAGAATGAGCAGAATGATAATCCCATCCAATCCATGGCTTCATAAAGGCTAATAGTTTTCTTCCCACTAAGTGGGTTTCAGTAAGACATATAAGATCTCCTTCATACTTCTTCAATTTTGTTATTCATACCACGAACATTCCAGATAAGGAACTCGAGAGAACCCCTATTTATCTTTGCCATTTGCCATAACATTAGGGAATTCATCAGAAAAATTGCTGCAAATAATCTCCTATTTTAGCACAGACCAATACCCAGCCACCAGAAATATATGGATAAATGTATCTGGTCAGGGGAATTACAAATATGATAAAGAGCAATGCATTTTACAAAAATATTATATAAACGGAGGACTTGTAATGGAGTACTTGGAGTGCCAAATATGCAAAAATATTATGCAGCCTATCACATATCACATATCTTCCCTCGTACATTCTCCTACAAATATTAACACTAACACTAGGTGTAGGAGATGGTCACCTGTACCATGCTGATCACTGCGCTCTGTTGCCTAGCAATGGGATGCTTCCTTGCTTTCTTGCACGCTGTGCGTGCACATGCGCTGTAATCCGCTTGTACCATTGCTAGGCAACAGGACGATTTGCGCTCATCCGTCGGTGGTTAGCGCCGAGATTCCTTCACCCAATCAGGGTGTCTCTTGCTGCTTATATAGAACCTATAGGGTGCCAGAGTATTGGTTCACTACCTTGCTCCAGCACTTACCTGTGGTTCCGGTGTCCTATATATCTCGGTTCTGACTCGGCTTGATTTAACCTACTATTCTCCTGCTTGCGTTCTGGCACTTCATTGCTGGTTTTCTTTGACTCCTGTTTGCCCTATTTATCTTCCCTGTATACTGGCGGTTCCCAAAGTGTGCGCCACGGCTCCCTGGGGTGCTGTCACAGGGGTGCCGCGATCACCCTCCAAAAAGAAAAAGAAAAAAGAAACAAAAAAAAAAACACAAAAAAAACGTACCCATCCAGCGGCGGATCCTTGTCCTCACTGACTGCCGGGCGAGACGTCATCACGTCCGACAGCGTGAGGAGCGGCAGCAGAGAGGACAGAAGACAGCGGAACATGAAGAATGAAGGTGAGTGAAAGGGGACAGAGACACGCTGAAGGAGGGGGGGAACAGAGAGAGAGAGACACTCTGAATATATTTGGCATCTAAAACAATCAGTACAAGTTGTTTAGACCCAAGTTCCAAATCAATCCGGGAAAAAGCACAATGAGAAGTAGAAAAATAGGAAAAACATATTTCTCCAGAGTCCTTCAGACACCATACATCTACTAATCTCATTTCAGCCACTAATCCAGCAAATTTCGACTTCCTAGTAGGCTTAGAATTTGCAGACTCCCTCTATCTATCAACAGTTGGATCAAGTATAGCATTAAAGTCTCTAAAACAGGGTACAAGGAAATTAGGAGATAAAGAGATAAAATCACCACAATTTTTAAGGATAAAGTTAACCCTTTTACATATTAGAAGAGACACTCCCCTAGAGTGAGAAGTATGAGCAGAATGATAATGCCATCCAATCCATGGCTTCATAAAGGCTAATAGTTTTCTTCCCACTAAGTGGGTTTCAGTAAGACGTATAAGATCTCCTTCATACTTCTTCAATTTTGTTATTCATACCACGAACATTCCAGATAAGGAACTCGAGAGAACCCCTATTTATCTTTGCCATTTGCCATAACATTAGGGAATTCATCAGAAAAATTGCTGCAAATAATCACCTATTTTAGCACAGACCAACACCCAGCCACCAGAAATATATGGATAAATGTATTTGGTCAGGGGAATTACAAATATGATACAGAGCAATGCATTCTACAAAAATATTATATAAC
The DNA here is from genome assembly GCF_038048845.1 of Mixophyes fleayi. NCBI lineage: Eukaryota > Metazoa > Chordata > Amphibia > Anura > Limnodynastidae > Mixophyes > Mixophyes fleayi. The sequence goes on from NC_134403.1 coordinate 12,654,448, forward strand.
TGGAGGATTTGTAATGGAGTACTTGGAGTTCCAAATATGCAAAAATATTATGCAGCCTCACATATCACATATCTTCCCTCGTACATTCTCCTACAAATATTAAAATTTGAGTCAACATAAAGGCTGAACTTTTAAATTTGTTATCCGACAAATACCCTTTTATGGATTTCTTCTAAAGACAGACCTCCTGCAAATTCCATACCTTCTACAACACGCTTTACTTTCTCAATTTTGGATTACGCTATGGGAATATACAATCTATAATGCATTTAAATCACGTTTAATCCATAAAACATTTAAAAATTGAATTATGTATCATTTCAAAATTTTTTTAGATATTGCATCACTCAACACCTTCTCAGAATATGTTTCATTCAAGAAAGATATAAAATATCTAAAAATTGTTTCTTCCACTATTTACAAACAAGAGTTTACAAATATTAACACTAACACTAGGTGTAGGAGGTGGTCACCTGTACCATGCTGATCACTGCGCCCTGTTGCCTAGCAATGGGATGCTTCCTTGCTTTCTTGCACGCTGTGCGTGCACATGCGCTGTAACCCGCTTGTACCATTGCTAGGCAACAGGACGATTTGCGCTCATCCGTCGGTGGTTAGCGCCGAGATTCCTTCACCCAATCAGGGTGTCTCTTGCTGCTTATATAGAACCTATAGGGTGCCAGAGTATTGGTTCACTACCTTGCTCCAGCACTTACCTGTGGTTCAATTTTTCCTATATATCTCGGTTCTGACTCGGCTTGATTTCGCCTACTATTCTCCTGCTTGCGTTCTGGCACTTCATTGCTGGTTTTCTTTCACTCCTGGTTGCCCTAACTATCTTCCCTGTATACCGGCGGTTCCCAAAGTGTGCGCCGCGGCTCCCTGGGGTGCTGTCACAGGGGTGCCGCGATCACCCTCCAAAAAGAAAAAGAAAAAAGAAACAAAAAAAAAACTGGGGATGTGCACCGGCGACTTTTGGTGTCTCGTGTTTTGTGTTTTGGATTCGGATTTGCTTGAGGTTTTGGGTTCGGATTTGTTTCGCAAAACACCTGCCAAAAGGTTTTGGTTTGGATTTAAGGTTTTGGATTTGGATTTTTTTTGAAAAAAGCATAAAAAGTTAAAAAATCAAGTTTTTGGGCTTATTTTCACTCCTACGCTACTATTAACCTCAATAACATTCAATAACAATAATTTCCACAAATTTACAGTGTATTCTGAACACCTCACAATATTGTTATTAGTCCAAAACGTTGCAACGAGGTATCTTTCTGGACTGCGTAGTTGAGTGGTCCCCACAATATAATAAGAAAACCATCAACTGGTCTTAATTACACCAAAAATTGTACCTGGACTGCGTAGAGGAGTGGTCCCAACAATATAATAAGAAAACCATCAACTGGTCTTAATTACACCAAAAATTGTACCTGGACTGCGTAGAGGAGTGGTCCCCACAATATAATAAGAAAACCGGCATCAACTGGTCTTAATTACACCAAAAATTGTATCTGGACTGCGTAGAGGAGTGGTCCCTACAATATAATAAGAAAACCATCAACTGCTCTTAATTACACCCAAAATTGTACCTGGACTGCGTAGAGGAGTGGTCACCACAATATAATAAGAAAACCGGCATCAACTGCTCTTAATTACACCAAAAATTGTACCTGGACTGCGTAGAGGAGTGGTCACCACAATATAATTTAAAAACCCTCAAATGGTCTGAATCCCACCAAAAAGTGTACCTGGACTGCGTAGAGGAGTGGTCCCCACAATATAATAAGAAAACCATCAACTGCTCTTAATTACACCAAAAATTGTACCTGGACTGCGTAGAGGAGTGGTCCCCACAATATAATAAGAAAACCACCAACTGCTCTTAATTACACCAAAAATTGTATCTGGACTGCGTAGAGGAGTGGTCACCACAATATAATTTAAAAACCCTCAAATGGTCTGAATCCCAATAAAAATTATACCTGGACTGCGTAGAGGAGTGGTCCCCACAATATAATAAGAAAACCATCAACTGCTCTTAATTACACCAAAAATTGTACCTGGACTGCGTAGAGGAGTGGTCCCCACAATATAATAAGAAAACCACCAACTGCTCTTAATTACACCAAAAATTGTATCTGGACTGCGTAAAGGAGTGGTCACCACAATATAATTAAAAAACCCTCAAATGGTCTGAATCCCACCAAAAATTGTACCTGGACTGCGTAGAGGAGTGGTCACCACAATAAAATAAAAAACCCTCCACAGGTCTGAATTCCAAAAAAAAAGTTTCTTGACTGCGTAATGGGGTGGCCCCGGTACACAATTTTTTACCGGGGCCACAATATAATTAAAAAACCCTCCACGGGTCTGAATTCCACCAAAAAGTGTACTGTTCCCCACAATAATATTTAAAAATTTTGCAGCAACAGTCAACGTTGTTTAATATCTGATACACCACTATCTGGACTGCATAGTGGAGTGGCCCCGGTACTAAATTTGGTACCAGGGCCACAATACCTCCTCCAACTTCCAAGTGTAGTGTTTATAACATATAAACACTACAGTAGTTCTAGCACGTCAATACCTCTTGTTTTAAATTATGACAGGGCATTTTACTTTTGGTTTAATTTTTTGAATTTGTTGACATTTTGTTTTGCTTTTTGAACATGGCAAACGACTGTTGAATGGTCACATAATGCCAAAAAAAGAGTTGCAAGATGGAATTGTCCTTGGGCCCTCCCACCCACCCTTATGTTGTTGAAATAGGACATGCACACTTTAACAAACCAATCATTTCAGTGACAGGGCCTACCAAACAACTGTGGCTGAAATGATTGGTTTGTTTGGGCCCCCACACCAAAAAAACAATTCATCTCTCCCTGTACAAACTAAACAGGCTCTACTGAGGAAAGATGTCCTCCTCATCCTCAACCTCTGATTCCTCTCCCCCTACAGTGTGTACTTCCTCCTCCTCACACATTATCAATTCGTCCCCGCTGGACTCCACAACCACAGGTCCCTCTGTACTATCTGGAGGGCAGTGCTGTACTTCATTGAGGAATTGATTATTCATTTTTATAAACATCATTTTTTCAACGTTGTGAGGAAGCAACCTCCTTCGCCGCTCACTGAACAGGTTCCCCGCTGCACTAAAAACTCTTTCCGAGTACACACTGGAGGGAGGACAAGTCAGGTAAAATAGAGCCAGTTTGTACAGGGGCTTCCAAACTGCCTTTTTTTCCTGCCAGTAACAATATGGACTGTCTGACATTGTCTGTCTGTCTATTTGGATGGTGTCAGCAAAATAATCCTCCACCATTTTTTCAATTGTGACAGCATCCAATGCAGCGACAGTAGACATGTCTGCAATGGTTGGCAGGTCCTTCAGTCCAGACCAGATGTTATCAGCATCCCCGCCAGCACGTCTTTTAGGAAAACTGAGCTTTTTCCTCGCAGCCATAGATGTGGAAGAAATTGAGGGTGGAGCTGTTGTCATGTCACGGTCCTCTTCAGAGAATAAACTCCTGACCAGCAGGTCTTTGCACCGCTGTAGACTTGTGTCCGCCGGAAACAGAAACACAACATATGCTTTAAACCGAGGATCGAGCACGGTGGCCAGAATGTATTCCTCTGACTTTAAAAGAGTGACCACCCTCGGATCCTGGCAAAGCGTACAAAGGGCTTCATCTACAAGAGCTACATGCTTGGTGGAATCGCAATGGTTTACCAGCTCCTCCCTTACTTTCTCCAGCTGCTTCTGCAACAGCCTGATCAGGGGAATCACCTGACTCAAGCTGGCAGTGTCGGAACTGACTTCTCGTGTGGCAAGTTCAAACGGCTGGAGAACCTTGCACAACACGGAAATCAGTCTCCACTGCGCTTGACTCAGGTGCATCCCCACTCCTTTGCCTATGTCGTAGGTGGCTGTGTAGGCCTGAATGGCCTTTTGCTGCTCCTCCATCCACTGCAGCATATAGAGGGTGGAGTTCCAGCGCGTCACAACCTCTTGTTTGAGGTGATGGCAGGGCAGGTTCATGGTTTTTTGATGTGCCTCTAGTCTGCGGTAGGCACTGGCTGAATGCCGAAAGTGTCCAGCAATTTTGCGCGCCACCGCAAGCATCTCCTGCACACCCCTGTCATAATTGAGGTAATGCTGCACCACCAAATTAACGGTGTGGGCAAAACATGGGACGTGCTGGAAATTGCCCATATTTAATGCCCGCACAATGTTACTGGCATTGTCTGACACCACAAATCACCATGAGAGTCTAAGTGGGGTAAGCCACTGGGAGATAATTTCCCTCAGTTTCTCTAATATGTTGTCAGCGTTGTGCCTCTTATTAAAGCCTGTAATACACAATGTTGCCTGCCTTTGCACGAGCAGCCGTTTTGTAGATGCAGCTGTTGCTGTTGCTGCGGAAGGGGATGCATCTACCCAGTGGGCTGTCACAGTCATATAGTCCTTCGTTTGCCCAGAACCACTTGTCCACATGTCCGTGGTTAAGTGGACAGTGGGTACAACCGCATTTTTTAGAGCACTGAGGACACTTGATCGTACTTCTCTGTACATTTTTGGTATCACCTGCCTAGTGAAGTGGAATCTCAACGGGATTTGGTACCAGGGATACAATACCTCTGTCAAACCTCTAAATCCCACTCCACTGATGGCGGACACCGGGCGCACGTCTAACACCAACATAGCAGTTACAGCCGCAGTTATACGCTTTGCAATAGGGTGACTACTATTGTATTTTGTGGTCATGGCAAACGACTGTTGGACGGTAACCTGTTTTGTGAAAGACTTAGCGGTCTTACGACTTCCCCTCTGGGAAGATGACCGACTAACAGCAGCAACAGCAGCAGTGGCAGTAGTAGGCGTACCGCTGCAGGATACCTCGGATGAATCCCGTATTGAAGAGGACTCAGTCTGGCTGCTGACTTGGGCTGCAGGACTGAATCTGATGGAGATCGTGGAGGAAGTTGATGAGGAGGGTGTTGCTGGTGTGTATCCAACTGGACCACGGGATTTAGGTGTCCCTGTACCGATGACGGTCCTAGCCCCAGTTCCTGAACTAACCACTGAACTATGAAGGTTATTCAGGTGACGTATAAGGGAGGATGTCCCTAGGTGGGCAAGATCCTTACCCTTGCTTATTTGAGCTTTACATAAGCTACATATGGCAATACAATTGTTGTCTGGATTAGGATAGAAATAACTCTAGACCGAAGAGGTGCATTTTTTGGTCTTCTGACCCGGCATGACAATGGGCTTTTTAATCCCATGGACATCAGCTGTTTCCCCCACTGCTGCCTCATTTACAATAACCACATCATCATCATCAAGTTCCTCCACACCACCAGCTACATCAATACCCTCCTCCCGAGCCACCTCTTCCCGTACAGTGATGGGAAGGTCAGGCTTGACAACCACCAACACCCTTGGACTCGCCTTGGGGATTTGTGATAATGTCTCTTTAGAAGGCAGAGTTGTTTGCTGTGTTGTTGCTGACAGCATAACTCTCTTAATTTTTTTGTAGGAGGGGGGAGGAGGAGGGCTTAGTTCCTTGGGTGAAGCTGAACCACTAGTCATGAAAACGGGCCAGGGGCTAATCCGTTCCTTGCCACTGCATGTCTTAAATGGCATATTGGCAACTTTACGTTTCTCCGCAGATGATTTTAAGTTTCTCTTTTTGCTACTTTTACTTAACTTGGGCTTTTTGGATTTTACATGCCCTGTACTAGGAGATTGGGCATCGGGCTTGCCAGACGACGTTGATGGCATTTCATCGTCTATGTCATGACTAGTGGCAGCAGCTTCAGCATTAGGAGGAAGTGGGTCTTGATCTTTCCCTACTTTATCCTCCAAATTTTTGGTCTCCATTATATGTAGCACAAGATACTGCAGAATGTGTGAACTTGGTAATATTGCAGTACCAATGGACTTATACTGCTGGATTGGTTTTGCAAATTTTGTTATAATTACTTTTTTTATAATTATTTTTTTATATTTTTTTATAAGTTTTTTTTTATTTTTTAAAAACTTGGGAATAATGGGGAAATAACTATGCCCTTAGAAGCACAGAGCACAGGACACAGCACCACTGGACCGAACAGGACACAGCACAGGACCCAGCAGCACCACTGAATTCAGAAGGACAGAGCACAGGAAACAGCACCACTGGACTGATACTGCAGAATGTGTGAACTTTGTAATATTGCAGTACCACTGGACTTTTACTGCTGAATGTGTGAACTTGGTAATATTGCAGTACCAATGGACTTATACTGCAGGATTGGTTTTGCAAATTTTGTTGTAATTAATTTTTTTTTAATTATTTTTTTGTATTTTTTTTTTATAACTTTTTTTTAATTTTTTTGAAAATGGGGAATAATGGGGAAATAACTATGCTCTTAGAAGGACAGAGCACAGGACACAGCACCACTGGACTGAACAGGACACAGCACAGGACCCAGCAGCACCACTGAACTCAAAATTGACAGAGCACAGCACAGAGCACCACTGAACTGATACTGCAGAGCACAGCACAGCACAGCACAGCACAGCACAGAACTAAACAGCACAGCACGAGATCTACCAGGACAGAGGACCACCTAACACAACCTCCCTCTACCCTGATCAATGCCCGAGTGAAGATGGCGGCGACTAGCGGGGAATTTATAGGATCCGAGTATCGCGAGATCCGACAGCGGGATTATGACTCCGAGCCTCGGTTTCAGGTTTTCATTTGGCGCCAATACCCGGATCTGTCTCGGATCCGGCTCGGATCGGAAACGTTCGGGTGGGCTAGGATTCATGAAATGCGAGTGCGCTCATCTCTAAAAAAAACACAAAAAAAACTTACCCATCCAGCTCCGGATCCTTGTCCTCACTGACTGCCGGGCGTGACGTCATCACGTCCGACAGTGTGAGGAGCGGCAGCAGAGAGGAGCGGCAGCAGAGAGGACAGATGACAGCGGAACATGAAGAATGAAGGTGAGTGAAAGTGGACAGAGACACGCTGAAGGAGGGGGGGAACAGAGAAAGAGAGTGACACGCTGAATGAGGGGGGGACAGAGAGAAAGAGACACTCTGAATGAGGGGGGGACAGAGAGAGAGAGACACGCTGAAGGAGAGGGAAAGAGAGAGAGAGACACACACACTGAAGGAGGGGGACAGAGAGAGAGAGAGGGAGAGATACGCTGAAAGAGAGGGACAGAGAGAGAGAGAGAGAGAAAGAGACACGCTGAAGGAGGGGGACAGAGAGAGAGAGAGAGACACACACTGATGGAGGGGGCAGAGAGAGAGAGGGAGAGATACGCTGAAGGAGAGGGACAGAGAGAGAGAGAGAAAGAGACACGCTGAAGGAGGGTGACAGAGAGAGAGACACGCTGAAGGAGGGGGACAGAGAGAGAGAGAGAGACACATTGAAGGATGGGGACAGAGAGAGAGACACACTGAAAGAGGGGGACAAAGAGAGAGAGAGAGACGCTGAAGGAGGGAGACACAGAGAGAGACGCTGAAGGAGCGGGACAGAGAGAGACACACTGAAGGAGGGGGACAGAGAGAGAGAGAGAGAGAGACACGCTGGAGGAGGGGGACAGAGAGAGAGACGCTGAAGGAGGGGGGGCAGAGTGAGACGCTGAAGGGGGGACACGGTGTGAGATGGCAAAGAGGGGGACACAGGGTGTGAGATGGCGAAGAGGGGGATACATGGTGTGAGATGGCGAAGGGGCGCAGTGATAAAGAGGCACAATGTGATGGTGAAGGGGTCTACATACATCTTACGTCATTTTGACCCAACTACTTAAAAAACGGGACTACCTCTTAATTAGTTTTGCTTAGGGGTGCCTTGGAAAAATTATGGTGACCCTAAGGGTGCCTTGAACTGAGAAAGTTTGGAAACCACTGCTGTATACCATACTTCTCGGCAGTTTCTGAACCGGATTGTTCTGCTACACCTGACTACTCCCGTCACTATGCCGGTAACTGTCTCGGAGAACTGCATCCTGCGCGCCCCTTGCAGCTAAACCCAAACTCCCATGCGATTACATTCTTGCAGCTTTATATCTCATATGATACAGTTATCTAGTTATATGTGTGCACAAATGTTACATTGCTTGAACTGATCTTAATTCATTTTTTATATTTTTTAGCAATACAAAAGGCCATTTGGACATTGTTATTTTTACCATCTAGATTGTATTGTGGTTCATTGAGTGCCTCTTCATTTTATTTATTTAAAATTGTATTGTTTGCAAAGCCCTCTTATAGAGGCAGTTAGTACTTTTATATTTTTAGTTGGTAGGTGTTCATTTTCCAGAATTAATAGTTCCTGCGGCATATAGAAGAATGCTGGTAGACTTGCCTCACATCTATGGGTAGAATAAGCCTGAGAGAGAATTTTGCAGCGGCTTTTTTTGCCAGGAATCCATAAAGATGTATCTGATTACTGTGCATCCTGCCCTGCGTGTCACTACCATGCTCCTAGGCCACATTATAAAAGTCTGCTTGTCCCATTACCCATTATTTAGGTCCCTTTTGAAAGAATAGCAATGAATTTGGTGGGACCTCTAATAAAGTCTGCACGGTGTCATCAGCATATTGGCTAAAATTTGCCAGCCCTCCCCTGAAGACCGGCAAAGTGACGCTGCTGCTTAGATTGCTGAAACCTTGGATTCGATTTTGCTATTTCAGTTTAGTGGTTCCTAAGTTTGCTTTAGTTTCCACTCGGATACGCCCCCTTCCCAACTTTAAATTAGTTCATACATTTTGCTTTTGCCACCCCCTGCAGTGCAAATCAACCACAATTTTCCAGAGCAAATGTTGATATTGAGTGTCTGTCATCCAGTGTAGTTTACAAGGTGCAAAGCTAAGACACAATCATCACTGAACTAAGTAGGACATTAGCCAACTCAATGGCCAGAGTCCACTTTCTGGTGATGGGACGTCATTAATTGTCTGCATTGTAGAGAATATACAGTGCTGGACCAGCCATAATCAGTTCTTATTCAAATAAAGATCTTTTATCTGTGTAGACTTGGACTTACGTGTCCATTACAGTTTATTTTGTTTGTTTCATCTGTAAAAATAGATGGGTTCCAGATTTACTGACATATAGAAGATTATTACATATTGTGCTGTTGAGGACATTTCGAAACACTGCTCCATAAAAGCTCAAGAGAGTTCTCTAATTAACCAGACAATTAGGCTGTCATGTGTGCTATGGAACTTTGACAGATGTATGAATTATGAAGAAAACACAGAGGTTGTGCCCTCTGGGAAACCAGGTAATGGTACAGATGTATAGGTATATATAGGAGCCATTTTCAGTGGGTCAGAGAATATATGGCAGAAGATAAGACTGTCTGACTTTCTGCTGCAGGAATAATGATGTAGAGAGTGCAGACAGGACAAGACACATCAACTTGCTGGATTGCAGCTTCTATGTAAGTAAAAATGCTATGAAGTTATATTTACAGCAAAATCAAAATGCATCTAACTTTGTATCAACTCAAGAACACCCTACGTTGGTGGTATACTAGTACTGCTTAAAGGAGGAACTGAAAATTCCAAGTAAAAGGTTGTTTTACTCACGACTTGCTCAGTGACTCTCACATTTATGCAATCTTTCATTCACAGACATGGCCCTCATTTATGTTTCCAGTCAAAAAAGGAAGTTGAGGCTGTTTTTAATGTGCTAATCAGTGTTTGAATTGGAAGTTTAGAAGTGGTGGAATGGGAAATGTAAGTGAATGGACTTTGCTAGTTTTGGACACCAGCCTGTTTTGACCATTTGACCACTGGTGCTAATTATATTAATTTCCTGGGTTGATACACATTGCTTCATGTGTGCATGTTTATACATAGAGCAAGGGGCTAAAATTTGTGTATAATTAGGAAAGTCTTTAAGTTTGTTCCACCTCTGCTGGTCAGTGCTGGTCAGTGCATTAGTTTACATATTAGGCGTATAGCCTGTGGCATCGTTGTGCCAGAGGTGAGGAATTTGTCCCATACACTGATGTCATTTCACCATTCTGCACAATATTTAGTCACTACATAATGATGTCATTTTACTGCACAAATCCACACGCTGTCCTGTAGTAAAAAAAATATCATGTTCATGAAACAAAATTTAGTGATTTCACAATTGCATTTAGTTGCGTCTTGCACTTGTAGATCATTATCAGATGCCTTATGAGATAGATATTCTTATATTTATCATTTATTATGAATATCATTCGCAAAACATAGTCTCAAATATCCAAGCTGTATTAACATATATGTTCATTTAAACAGGAAAAGTTTGTCTGAGCCAATTACATTCATTCACAAATATCAGTCTGCTTTTTTCAAAACTTAGGGACTGCTAACACTCAACTATTTGGCTATTTTCCCTGACCAGACCTTACACAATGTTTATGGTGTTTTTTAAGCAATCATTCAAAGCATAACTGAAAAGAAAAGCAATTTTTGGTTTTATTTTGGAATAATATCTTGCAAAACACTCTGAACTATATAACACATTAACATTAATATATATTACAAACATACACAGTTTGAGTTTAAGAACAACAATGAAATCCATAGAAGTATTAGAGCAGGTTGTCTATGTCTTTTGTATGTAGTGTGTTGACCTGTTCCTCCTGGTAGGGCTGCAGTCTCCAATGTATGATCCTGGGCCTCTCATGCATGTCTAACACCTTTTGGGACATATAGGCTCCTGTTAAATTTTGCTCTGCTTAGTGATATATATTTTGAAATGAAATGCTGCAAGGGATGCTTGGCAGTGTTAGTTCAGCCATATGGGTATCTCAAATCTAAGGTCTGTAATGGAGACAGAATCATAGGCATTTTTGCTGAGTAAAAGCATCAGAGCATATGGTAATTTGATGGTGAAAGGTTGTTTTGTAGAATTTGGAATAGAGAGTCTGGGACCACAAAGCTGCAAATGTTGGATTGGGTAATCACTAATTTTCCTACTCCATTTTTGCCAGGTCACACATTAGACTAAAGTAAATTTTCCGACTATAGCAGTGTGGGATCTGAAAAATAAAATGCAACAGCCAAGATTTCATGTTCTTATACCTGCAGAAAGAGCCATGGAGCATATTGTAACTAAGTGGTGCAGACTTTACTATGTTTGCTTTGTTATCTTGACAGAAGGGGGTAAATTTACTAAAAGATGGAGATGTTGCCAATAGCAACCATTCAGATTCTAGTTAGCGTTTATTTAGTACATTCTATAAAATCCTAACTAGAATGTGATTGGTTGCTATGGGCAACATCTCCATCTTTTAGTAAATTTACCCCTAGGTCTCCGTAACAAATGTGTTTGGAGACCATGATAAGAACAGAATTTGTGTTAATGATTGATAAGTAAAAAATACAAACCGTAAGCTTTGAGGACTCTATAGACAACAGTGATGGGCAAAAGAAGGGCTTTATTGTATGATTATGGGCACCACGGTGGATAAGTGTTGAGCACTTCTGCCTTACAGCACTGGGGTCATGAGTTCAATTCCCGACCATGGCCTTATCTGTGAGGAGTTTGTATGTTCTCCCTGTGTTTGCGTGGGTTTCCTCTGGGTGCTCCGGTTTCCTCCCACACTCCCAAAAACATACTGGTAGGTTAATTGGCTGCTAACAAATTGACCCTAGTCTGCGGAATCAGTGGCGCTACATAAATGGTGATGAAGATAGTGTGTTGTAGGTTATAGCACTTATTTAAAATACCTGCGGGTATGTAATTCCAGAGTCACATTCTTTTATTAAATGTATTGTTTTAGCGTATTACTGAGATTAGGGGTAATGTGCGGCCTCCTCTGCCACCCCTGAAGTTTATTAGATTGCCTATCACTGCTGAAGGCCGTTTATCAGACAAACATCGTGCAAATCTAATAGGTAAACATTGTTTCTCAGACCATGGGATGTTTCTCTGAGAGCTGAAGTCTTTCATTCACTGGACCAAATAGTTGGCGTGACTTTAGATATGCTTTGACAAGCCTCAAGTATAGCAATGTATGTTGGTGTATGGTGAATATATAGAAGCTGTTTAATGAAAACGTCTGTAGTATCTTACATTGAACAGTGAAGGGGATCTGTCTGATGAGAGAAACCACAGTAACCTGTTTTCATCTGGGACTGCTAATTAAGTGAAGTTGTGAGAGTTAATCACCTGCTATTAACAGAACTACCATTGCTATCAACTGAGTAGACATCTTGCCTGTGTGACCCATCTATTGATGCCCTGTAAACCAAATATGCAACTATGACTTTGGGATGTAATCTGGAGACACTACCACCATCCATAGCTGACTTATTAGATTTCCTGAGAATTTAAAATAATCAAAAGCAGTCATTTATATAAAAAAAAAACCAGCACAATCATCCTATTGTGATATCTAATGTCTATTTGTACACAACTATCCTAGTTTTTACTACATACAGGGGGAAGCTTTCTATCTTGGACTGCTCCTGACCAGCCACTGAGGTCACACAACTAGTGATTCTGCCCTCCCTCCAGAGACCTGTCTGATGAAGCAGTAACTGCCGGGTCTAGGACCAGTCACACCTGCTTCTGTCTGTCACTCAGATCTGCTATGGACAGACCAATGACAGGGCATGGGAAGTGCAATGGTCAGCAGCGGGTAGAGCTAATCCTATGGGACTATTTGCAGAACATTATTGCCAGTTTATTCCTGTACGTATCCTTCATCTTAACCTGGTCAGGAACCGTTCAGATATGTGGAATTGAACTTTACTTTCTATTTGTTTTTAAGTACTTAGTAGGTTGTATTTCAAGTACATCAATATTCAGGACTAAGTATTCATAGTTTTGTAAATTAAGGAATAATAAATCTTACTTTGGAAAGTTTGTACTATTATTAAATTGATTTTTGCTTTTCTCAGTGTGAATACTTCAAGACGACTCATCTGTCCTTATTGTTCAAAGGGAATGAATACCACAGGATCATACAATAATGTCACTCAAATGCCAATTAACAACAGCAGAACATCTGAAATTATAACTTTGGTTTTCCTCATCTTGACCCTGATTTGCTTTTGCTTCTTCCTCTATTTCATCTGTATTGTGCTGATTGTCTACTTCACAGCCCCTCATGTGCGAGACAACTCCCGATATGTCCTCTTCGCTCACATGCTCATCAATGACACAATGTATCTGTCGCTGGGACTGTTTCTTGCTTTGGCCTATCAGTTTTTATATGTTCCCGCATCCATTTGCTATTTTATCCTTGTCATTACAACAACCACATTTAGAGTCACACCGTACAACTTGGCAGCCATGGCCCTTGAGCGCTACTTAGCTATCTGCTACCCGCTGAGATACTTAATGTTTTGTACAGTTCAAAGGTCCTATTTTGTTATAATAGCTATTTGGCTTCTTGGATTACTCCCTAACATAGCTGACGTCATCGTTCTGAGCACCTCGGTTAAGAAGAATTTTTTTTCTCAGAGCTTGTTATGCAAACAGGAAGAATTTCTTGTACAACCTGTGCAAAACACTATAAGATCCTTCACCTTCATTGGTAGTCTTGTTCTGGTGGCTTTTGCCATTTTGTTCACATACATAAAAGTTATGTTAATAGCACAGAAAACTGGCTCTGGTCAATCATCTGCCTCCAAGGCTGGAAGAACTGTCATGCTCCACGCGTTTCAGCTCCTGCTATGTATAGTCTCTCTAACCTCCACAATTACAGAGTTGTATGGTGGAAACTACATGGTCATGGTCAATTTCCTGGTGTTCATGTGTGTACCTCGGCTTCTCAGTCCTCTTATCTATGGCATAAGGGACGAAGTGTTCAGAAAATGCATAAGAAATATGTTTTCCACAATTTGTAGAGACCAATCTGTTCAACATAAATGAAAGTGTGAAATTAAATTATATTGCAAGTCATCCAGTCTTTTCACTCTTTGTTAATTAGGGCAGATCATTGCAAAAAAGTGACAATCCCAACAATTTAGGTTAGAATTACATACACTTATTTTTTAAATGCAGTCTCAACAAGACAAGGAGAAGCGTTAAGAATATTTTGCAGCTACACTCTAAAAGGAGAATAGGCCTTTGGTTAGAGTCATTTATTTACATGACAGATCTTTAAATCAATATCCCACCCATTGGTTTCTGTAAGAGTACGACACAGATAGGTCTCACAGAACATCCCTCTATAGAACTCATATTACTAGAGATGAGCGGGCTCGCATATCTGAAATGCGAGCCCACCCGAACGGTGCCGATCCGAGCCGGATCCGAGACAGATCCGGGTATTCCCGCCAATTGCAAAACTGAAACTGAGGCTCCGAGTCATAATCCCGTTGTCGGATCTCGCGATCCTTGGATTCTATAAATTCCCTGCTAGCCGCCGCCATCTTCTCTCGGGCATTGATCAGGGTAGAGGGAGGTTGTGTTAGGTGGTCCTCTGTCCTGCTATATCTCGTGCTGTGCTGTGCTGTGTCCTGTTCAGTCCAGTGGTGCTGTGTCCTGTGCTCTGTCCTTCTAAGGGCATTGTTATTTCCCCATTATTCCCAAGTTATAAAAAAAATTAAAAAAAGTTATAAAAAAAAAAAAAAAAAAATATAAAAAAAAGAATGATTGTTATTGAATGTTATTGAGGTTAATAATAGCGTAGGAGTGAAAATAAACCCAAAAACTTTTTTTTAACACTTTTTATGTTTTTTTCAAAATAAATCCGAATCCAAAACCTTAAATCCGAACCAAAACTTTTCGTCAGGTGTTTTGCGAAACAAATCCGAACCCAAAACCTCAAGCAAATCCGAATCCAAAACACAAAACACGAGACACCAAAAGTGGCCGGTGCACATCCCTACATATTACAGGTTTGCCTTGACTCCTCAGTGCAAGATAATTTATCTGTCCATGTGTAGCCTATGGAGACATCCTCACTACAGCCAAGAGAATAGTTAAGATGAATCTCTAAGCTACAAAAAGTCTACACACATGTATTGAAATTGCAGGTGTTTGTGATGTAAAGTCTGAGTTCAAAATAATGATATGTATGGGCAGCACGGTGGCTTAGTGGTTAGCACTTCTGCCTCACAGCGCTGGGGTCATGAGTTTAATTCCCGACCATGGCCTTATCTCTGTGGAGTTTGTATGTTCTCCCTGTGTTTGCGTGGGTTTCCTCTGGGTGCTCCGGTTTCCTCGCACACTCCAAAAACATACTGGTAGGTTAAACGGCTGCTATCAAAATTGACCCTAGTCTCTCTCTGTGTGTGTGTGTGTGTGTGTGTATATGTTAGGGAATTTAGACTGTAAGCTCCAATGGGTCAGGGACTGATGTGAATGAGTTCTCTGTACAGTGCTGCGAAATCAGTGGCGCTATATAAATAAATAGTGATGATGATGATGTCAGACCTTTTTCCACCTTTAATCTGACCTTGCAATCAACAAATTTCAAGCAAAACCCATATATTTTAGGAAATATATGTGAAAATAAAAATCCTAGCTATCTGATATCAGGATGTACATCAATAAGGGCGTGTAGACTTTTAGGGTCTATTTTGTCTGTAGCCAATTAACTAACCAATATGTGTTTGAATTTTGTGGGAGGAAACCCGAGTATCCAGAGATATGGGGAAACCATACAAACTCTGCACAGATAGCCTGTGATAGCCGACAAACCAATGACCCCAGTGCTTTGAGGCAGCAATGCTAACCGCTGTCCAACACCGCTAGTGCTAATGTTATATGACAATGATGTTTAGCATAGAGATTCAGAGACCATACAATGTTCTACTTTTATAAGTATAATAAAAAAAAATTGTCTAGGCACGTCTCTTAATTTATAATTGAAAAGGATTAAACAGAAATGTCAGTTTGTACAAAATGTTTACATTTCACTTCTACTCTTCCTTATTTTTGCAAACTGCTATTAAGACATTCAAGGCTTGGAGAGAAATCACAGTCTAGGAAATGTAATCAAACAAATAAATATTAAAATACATATAAAGTATGATTTTTGCTAACATATAAAATAAAATAATAATTTAAAAATGTTAAAGTGTGTTTGAGTAGAGCCTATCCACCTTTTTGTATTTAATACTAATCTCCTGTTAATCCACATGTTACCATTTATAAAACAGAAAGGGACAGAACATTTTACGCGACAGAGGATCGGTCTAAGGCAGTGGCTCCCAAACTTTCTCAATTCAAGGCACCCTTAGAGTCACCATCATTTTTCCAAGGCACCCCTAAGCAATAATAATTACCAGGTAGCCCCGTTTTTTAAGTAGTTGGGTCAAAATGACGTAAAATGTATTTAGACCCCTTTAACATCACATTGTGCCTCTTTATCACTGTGCCCCTTCGCCATCTCACACCCTGTGTCCCCCTCTTTGCCATCTCACACCCTGTGTTCCCCTCTTTGCCATCTCAAAACCCTGTGTCCTCCTCCTTGAGCAACTCACTCTGGACCCCCTCCTTCAGTGTCTCTCTCTCTGTCCCCCTCCTTCAGCGTGTCTCTCTCTCTCTCTGTCCCCCTCCTTCAGCGTGTCTCTCTTTCTGCCCCCCCCTCTTTCAGCGTGTCTCTCTCTCTGTTCCCCCCCTCTCTCCTTCAGCGTGTCTCTCTCTCTGTCTCCCCCCCTCCTTCAGCGTGTCTCTCTCTCTCTGTCCCCCCCCCTCATTCAGCGTGTCTCTCTCTGTCCCCCTCCTTCAGCGTGTCTCTCTCTCTGTCCCCCTCCTTCAGCGTGTCTCTCTCTCTCTCTTCCCCCTCCTTTAGCGTGTCTCTCTTTCTGTCCCTCTCCTTCAGCGTGTCTCTCTCTCTGTCCCCCTACTTCAGCGTGTCTCTCTCTCTCTCTTCCCCCTCCTTTAGCGTGTCTCTCTTTCTGTCCCTCTCCTTCAGCGTGTCTCTCTCTCTGTACCCCTACTTCAGCGTGTCTCTCTATCTCTATCCCCCTCCTTCAGCGTGTCTCTCTCTCTGTTCCCCCCTCACCCCTCCTTCAGCGTGTGTCTCTCTCTCTCTCTGTCCCCCCCCTCCTTCAGCGTGTATCTGTCCCCCTTTACTCTCCGTTCCTTTACTTACCTTCATTCTTCATGTTCCGCTGTCTTCTGTCCTCTCTGCTGCCGCTCCTCACTGATGCTGATGATGACATCACGCCCGGCAGTCAGTGAGTACAAGCATCCGGCGCTGGATGGGTAAGATTTATTTTTTTTGGGGTTTCTTTTTTTTTTTTTTTGGGTGATCACGGCACCCCTGTGACAGCACCGCGGCACCCCAGGGAACCACCGGTCTAAGGGCTAAATGTGTTAAGCTGCGATTTTGCATTTCCAGTGATTTTCTCGTGCGAGTTTGAACTCGCTGGTGTATTAAACGGCTATTTCATGTAAAATCGCCAGAGAAGTGTTTCTTTCAAAATCGCAGTCCCGACATTTTCACACCTTGGTTATACAAATTGCCAAATATATGCACCTGCGATTTTGCAAACCTGCCCGAGTATGAATTCAAAATCGTCAGATACAACACGCTGCTTTCTATAGGTGATATTGGCAAACACATCAATGTTACACTGCAGGGCAATGTTACTATAACAGGAGGCATAATGGGAGTTTCAATAAAGCATGTTTTTTGTTGTAGAGGGGCAAAAACGATTATGAATTTTCTTACGGGGGACAATTTATTTATATATTTAGGTATTGATTATATGTAAGGTTACTTTTTAATTTTTATGTTATTACAGCGGCTTGCTATTTCATCACCAGTGGGCCAATAATTATATTTGCATGATGTAGCAACACTTATACACTTATAACAATATTTCTAGATCACCATTTAATGTAAATTTTAGTTGCACTACAAGACACTGCATTTTCTAGACGTAATTAGCAAACACATCAGCCATTGGTTTATACAGCTAATGAGGACTATAAAATAAGACCCAAATGCCCATTGCTCTGAGGGTGCATAAAAATGGCAGGAAAAGTCTTATTGGGTGTTCCGGAGCAACATCTGATTTTGGAATCAGTACCAACAGGGAGAGAAGAACATCCCCAGCCCCAGGCTCCTCTTAGGCTGTGCAGCACACATGTTTTTTGTTTTTTTTAGATGTTTTCTGTTTGTATGTGGTGCTGTAATTATCTACGTGTATTTATGTATAATTGTAAGTGATTTTTGATATGGGTGTCAGTCATAGTTTATGACACCTCTGTCATAGGAGGGTGATAGAACTTACTTTTGGCATTTAGAGGTCCACACTCATGTGCCTTCATACATCTGGAGGTGTGCTTCTCTATGTCCCGCAAATCAAAGTATACCCCTAACACCAGCAATATACAGTAAGGAACCAGGTGAGCTCATTCCAACAGCTGATGTTCATAATACAGAGAAGGGGGAAAGCCAGTGTGACACTGACGCTGCTAGCGTACCTCGTTGCTGGTGTACCTGGGCTGGTACCCCTGACCTCTTACTTTGGATCAAGGTTGCTGTGGATGGATCCCCCCCGGCCTATCATACTGACCAGGGCTACATGGGTAGCAGGCAGAGTGGTGGTACTGGAGAGCTGGGTCCAACCTCAGAATCAGCCGGAGAATGGATTAGAGTTTGGGTCTAATCTGTAGGTCACAGGATTTTCAGCATGGAGGATATTTTCAAGCAGGTATGAAGCAAGTGATGTTTATTTGCTCAAACACTGGTTGAAGGTACCAGCGTTCAGGTCAGATGAAATCAGAAAGATACCTTTCAGTGTGCAAGTCAGTGCATTTTATACAGATTTGGAAACAGGCTATTTTAGAATCAGGATGTAACCTTTTTTTTAACAAAACATAAATTTACATGCATTGCAAAGCTAACGATATTTACACTTGTCTGTGATATCTTGCAAATCCAGTGATGTCTTGCATCTTGTCTTCAGTAGAAGATCTTAATTAACCCTTTCTGCCTTCAAAAGGCCTCACATATCAAAAGATCCAATCAAAATGAATCCTTTTGTTAGACAGTAGCAGGATACGCATTCCCAAAGACAGGAACAACAAAGCATTTCCTTGCACCAAGATATGCAAAAGGCTTTCAAAACAAAGACTTATTGTATAAGATATACATTAAAGGTAAGGTATTTGCTTTTGAAAGGTTAAAACAGAAAAAGCTAATTTTCTACCCTGGTCTCAGAAATAACGATTTCCTATCTCACAATTTACACAATATCAAAAATAAGTGCACGCGCAATTATATAAATAAGCGCACTGCACTATTTCCTTTAAATAAATTTATGCCAAAAGTTATTTATCAGTGATCCAGTCACAGCCAGGTCATAGAAAGGATCATCCATGCTTGCTTTTCTGGTGAAAATGGTTTTGAAGTGTAATTGTTGTGTAATTATTAGTAACCCTGTTTTTCATTTTTACCTATTCTTGTAGAACTAACATCATTATCAACATCATAGGCACATTTTTTTTTCAAGCACCAATAACCTTATTTTATGGGTATGTGTATGTTTGTTGAAATAACCATGTAGGCATTATTGAAAAATAAAAACTATATCATAAGTGTACCCAGATTACCCAAGTAAACAACAACACTGTGCATAAAGAAAATATTTATTTCCTAGCTAAATTTAAATAAACATAAATAACACAGTCTGTGATGCACAGTCAAAAAAAAGCACTTTGCCACAAATGCAAAACAAATAAACTAGTTTGGTTTATTTTTTTCTTCGCAGCTCTGGAGACTTGGCCCAGCTGGTGGATGGCCGGCCCTGGACCTCTCTACTATTTTATTTTTCTTCTAGCCACCAGTTTACAAATGCCACCAAATGTCTAACTTTGCAAGATTTACCGACTGATGTGACTTTGGAGTTTCAGACTGGGCTTCTACCCGGCAGTGTGGTTAAATAGTCACTTTTGCCATATTTATTGTGCTCACACTGAACAAAATTATTTTTTCTCTGTCCCACATAACATATAATGTGGTTCGGGGGATGGGACCTGATTAATACTGTTCCATCAGTGATTTTTATGTTTGAATTGGACTCAATGACATCAGATTTATTCAGGGTTCAGCAAAGCTGTCTAAAAAAAGTATGTATGTGTTTCACATGTAAAGTACTGTTTTTCAAACACAAATGAAATATGCGAGTGCAGCTATAGTCAAGTTGTTGCTCTATAATTTACCCCTGTTACAACCTGGGAAGAAATCTGTAAATAAATAGTAATGAATGGCACCCATAGATTATCCATCCGTTGCTCATGGTAATGAGGACAGCAGACTCATCCTTGTGTACATCAGAATTACTTTTTTCTCCTCAGAGAAGGGTGAAAGTCAGTTCACTGTACTTCAATATAAAAATTATATTGTTTAATCATAAAGCATTAATTTGTTTTAATGTAACATGCCGGCTTAGTGCCTATTGAAAGTTGATACATGCCCAGCTAGAGCTTCTCCTGCCGCTAGGTATGACCCTTACAACACACCTGAGGATAAATGTATCAAGTTGCAATTTTTCAGTGATTTCAAATCACTCTGCGGTTTTATGAGCAAAGTCACCAAATGCATTAACCTGCGAAATCCAACCTCCAGCAATGTGTGTCAATTTTAAAACACCTTTTACAATTTCATTATCAGTGGGGCAATTATTAAAATCTTTTAGATAGGACACCATTTAAAGTAAATACTTTTGGCACTAACAGTGGTAGCATGCACGTGGGCACAAGGGCATGCTGCTACTTATAGTTCCACAAGTATTTACTTTAAATGGTGTTCCTTTTGGAAAGATTAAGGGGTATATTTACTAAACTGTGGGTTAGAAAAGTGGAGATGTTGCCTACAGCAACCAATCAGATTCTAGCTGTCATTTTGTAGAATGTACTAAATAAATGATAACTAGCATCTGATTGGTTGCTATCGGCAACATCTCTTCTTTTCAAACCCACAGTTTAGCAAGTGTTGCCACAGCAGAAAAAAATTATTATTGCTCCACTGTTAGCAAAATAGTATTTCACTATAATACAATAAAATAAAAAAATGTTTCCCTTAAAAATAATCATTAATGAAGATAGCTCACTGATTTATTCATAAAATAAATTTGGCCCCCATATGATAATTAATAATAATTTTTGCCCCTGTGAAAAAAAAGAAATCATGATTACCTTCATAATTAAAACATGTGTTGTACCTCCTTTTATGTTATTATTGGCCAGCAGCGGAAAGCTGATGTGTTTGTTAATCTCGCTTATCCAAAGCAGCATGTTGAATCTGGCACTTTTCACAGCAATCGCAGGCGAGTTTACAAAATTGCAGCTTCATACATTTGGCGACTTGTATTATTAGAGTGGCCAAACCTCAGGATGGCAATATGCAGTGATTTGTAGCATGGCGATTGTAGTAAAATCACTTTACTGGCGATTAACTGTCAACTCACACATTCATACATCGAGTTTAATCTCGCCCAAAGAAATTCACTGAAAAACTCAAATAGCAGCTTGATACATTTACCCCCTGGTCTTCAGGTCTTCTCTTACTGTTGCTATGCCTAACCCAAGGCCAACAAACAAGTTGACATAGCTCAAGGGTAAATTAGAGTTAAAGCAAGACAAGGTACAATGCTTTTTGACAACTGATCTGTAGGCATTTGCATAAAGGGGACGTACAGCTAACGCCTAGGATAATTAGTGATGGGGGCACATTTACTCTCTTAGTTTAGGTCTTAGAGCCTTTTGGATCCTTGTAGCTCTAGCTCTAGAGGTCTCTCATTCTGTTCAGTCTTTTCTAGCTCATGATAACATTTCCACAAAACATAAACTAGTTCTGAATAACGCAGTATAAATAATCCTATATATAAAATAAATTGTAAAAAATAGACAAGCACATTTAAATGTGATTGTAAATATACACTACTATTCATGGAAATTGAACAATAAAAATGCAAGAGTACATATTAAGTTCATAAATCTTGTGTTCTATTTCCATATCTAGTTATTCAATTAACACTAAAAGAGTAAAATGTATTACTAGAAATAATAATTATTATTATTATTATTATTATTATTTTTATGTAATTGTTTATTTAAATGGATATCAAATAACAGGATCCAGACTTAATAAAAGAAGTAGATGCCCCAAACTGGCAATAATTGCTAAAACACTTAAAACAATATGCTACATAAACGTGTGTGTGTTCATCTCTGTACAGACAACACACAAATCTATATCCTTCACTTCAACTCCCTCTCTGCCATCTCCAACTGGATATCCCAACAATATCAAAAGCATAACATGTCTAAAATGGAGCTTATCATTTTTCCAGCTCTTCGAGTCGCTACCCTCCACCACACTCTTCACTGTTCTCCACGTCTGCTGCTTTGGTGTCATCTTTGACCCTCAGCTTCAGTCGTCATATTCTGTTCCTTATGCTGTCTTGTAGGCTCCTCCTTCAAAAGATTTTCGAAACCTGTATCCATTCTCTCATTAACTCCTTGACTACTGAAACCTCCTTCTATTTTCCCATCGCCCCTCTACAATTCATCCTACATACTGTGGTAAACTGATCTTCCTTTGCTGCTGCTTCACATCCACTGCACAACTCTGCAAATCCCTACATTTTCTTACCATGACCTCCAAGCTACTTATTCACACCTTCATAACCCTCTCCAACTTCTCTCCTTCATAAAATTCTGACTTCAGTAAGTGATATACTCCCACCTATCCTTTTCTATATGACTTTGCCCTATGCCTCTCCAACCCTCACTTCTGCTTCCAAGACTTCATCGTTGCTCCAAACTTATGGAACTTCCTATCAAGCCTGACCAGACTCTCACCCAACCTTCAAACTTACAGGCGCTTTCTCAAAACCCACCTCTTCACTACAATCAATCCCACCCCCACCTAATACTACCCCTTCTACCTGCTACAGCCACATGTCCATTCAGAGTTCAACCAGCTCATATTGTCTACATATTGCCTTCTACCTCTAGACTTGAAACTTTCAGGAATAGGACAATCTATGACCTCTGTCTCATATCTGCAAAGAGCAGCTTTATCTCTGTGTAAAAGGTTTTGGAGTTAATATTTCACTTTTTAAACAGAGTTTCAGTACAATATGAAGGTAAAACTGAACAAAGTATTTGACCTTTTTGGCTCATACATGAAAATTTAAATGTTGGGATTTAAACAAGTCCATAACATGAACAATGGGTAAATGTGAATATTTACTCCTGCTCTCTGTTTCTGTGTAATGCTACTGAGTTCAGACTCTAGAGAGAGACACCGGTAAGATGAATATATCAGAGCAGTCACACACTGTGAATGTCACTGATTCATAACACAATGTTTCCAACTGAGAGTTCTGTTTATGCCATAATATAAAAGGTTGTGCAATTAACTGTATAACTGCTGAACAGCAAATTATGAAATGTTCAAGCGATACAATGAGTTAACTACATAAAATCATGTAGGGAAAAACAGAAATATAGAAATGTTACAGGTTGGCTCGGACAGTTTTATAAGATTTGGGGAAAAACGCTATTATCTTATGCATTATTATATTGTAAAGTTAATGGAATTTGCTGGCACTATATAAATAAATGCTGATGGTGCTGATTGCAGCAATGATCCTCAGATATATCCAGTTCAAGTAGGTATGAAACATTTTTAAATTAGTACATACATACCAGGGGGTAAATGTATCAAGCTGAGAGTTTTCTGGTGGGTTTGAAAAACCAATCAGATTCTAGCTATCATTTATTTAGTACATTCTACAAAATGATAGCTACAATCTGATTGGTTGCTATAGGCAACATCTCCACTTTTCAAACCCGCCAGAAAACTCTCAGCTTGATACATTTTCCCCCAGATCTCAGAAACATGGCATATGTACACTATAAGCAGTAGAGATGAGGAGCGAGCAAAAACATTGTGTTAAAATCATATCCAATTTGCTGTGCCCATTTGTTCTGCATGCTGCTTCAATAATCAGTTTTTCGAATGTCAATACAGTGTAACAACTTGACAGTAAAAAGAGGTTATATCAGTTTATCTTTATAAAATTTTCAATACTAGATATTTTCAAGGCTTGGTGAACCTGCTTTGTACAACATATTTCAATGTATGATTATGTTTTAGGCTTATTTGTATTATAATTAGGTACGCAGACCCCTGTGTTTTGGCTTTAGATTTGGTTCTAAAACCATCCTGGTGTTTTGGTATTGGGTCTGGTTTTGTCCAAAAATTCTCATGTGTTCTTGTTTCGGATCTGAATTTCATTGTTCCTACATTGTTATTACTTATTATTTTTATTTGTACGGCGCCACAAAGTGTCCTCAGCGCCGTACAGGAACAAATAATAGGACAGTACAAGGTACAACATTACGGTACAATAAACAAGCAGCACAATAACTCAGGTGGCGCGGAGCACAGCTAATAAGAGAGGATGAGTGTGATGGAAAGTCAGCACAGCAGGAAGCCCTGTTGTGCCCAAGAGTGGGGCGCAGCGACAGGTTAGAAAGGGTGCAGTGAAAAGCAGGATGGAGTCAGTGGGCAGGAGACTAAAGAAGGAGGTGGGCAGAGTAGCTGTAGAGCAGAGATAAAAGTGGTTGAAACAGGAGGCGAGATTACTCTCTTCAGAGGAGCTTAAAATCTAAGGGGAAGGGATGACAAACCAAAGACACAGAGAAGGTGAAATGGGGACAGGGTCGAATGGAGCGACAAGGAGGATGGGGAGAGAGGGAGAGGTAGCCAACAGGTGGGTAGTTAGGCAGGTAACTGAAAGGCTTTTAAGAAGAGGTGGGTTTTTAATGAAACTGCTACGTTTGAGGAGGTTCTAAAAGCACGAGGGAGATCGTTCCAATGGAAGGGGCAGCATGGGAGAAATCTTGGATGCGTGAGTCAGAAGAGGTAATCAAAGTGGAGGAGAGGAGACGATCGCTGGCTGATCGCAGAGGGCAGGAAGGAGTGTGACTAGAGAGGAGATTGGAGATGTAGGGAGCAGTGGAGTTGGTGAGTGCCTTGTAAGTAAGGGTGAGGAGCTTGAAGAGGAATCTGATGTGGAAGGGGAGCCAGTGAACGGCATGTTAGAGGAGGGAGACAGATGTGGAACGACGAGAATGGAAGATGAGTCTAGCAATGAGTAAGGAATGAAGATGAGCGAGATGAGAGTGGGGAAGGCCAGTGAGGAGAAGGTTACAGTAGTCCAATCGAGAGATGATAAATGAATGGATGAGAGACTTGGTGGCGTCCCAGGAGAGGATGGGCCAAATGCGAGCAATGTTGCGCAACTGAAAGTGACAGGATTTGGCAACAGAATGGATGTGGGGAGCAATTTATAGCATTAGCATTAATTTCCAGTCATTACCAGTCTATTTTCTCATAATATCTTCACAACTGTCAAAAATGTCACCACTTTTGGCCAAAGGCTACAGCGAGCTAGCTGGCTAAAATTAGTGACAGCGCAGAGGCACAAATACATTCAATATTCATACAATCCGTATGATTAATAATGGCACAGCAGTGTGCATAAAGTATCTATATGTGGTCACAGAACGGCAAAAATTACATTCCTGAGTTTTTCCAACAGCTAAAGAGAAGCTTGCCTGTAAATGACCTGGCATTGGGTGCAAGCACTAATATGCTGGAAGGAGGAGGAGGAAGATGAACAACCAAGTTTTGTGTGCACAGCATGCTACAATCCCTATGAAACATAGCAGACAGCACTGCCTGATAGGATGGTCATTTTAGACAAGTAGATAGACTGGTGGGCTGCACCAACAGATTGACATTGGCTTCTTTGTGAAACCAGTGATAAAAAGAGTAGCTTACCAGTGAATGACCTGGTATTGAGTGCTAGCAATACTATACTAAAAGAATGAGGAGGAGGATGAAGCTTCCGTCGCTGCTGATGATGGCGATACACATACCCAGTGGGAGGTCATGGTTGTGCAGTCTTCCATAGTTAAGTGGACAGTACATGTACCAGCAGCAGCAGAACTCTTATTTGCAATAAGTGGGCATGGTCTGAGTCTTGTCTTGACACTGCAGGTGATGTAGGGAATGTAAGCTATTTTCATTTTTTTGGACAAATCACCATGTTCATCAGAAACTTCTCTCTTAATTCTCATTACATCAAGAGCTGATGCAAGCACAGTCAGTTCTTGTAAAATAGTTAAGCATAAGGATCTGAGTGACTTTGACAAGGGCCAAATTGTGATGGCTAGACAACTGGGTCAGAGCATCTCAAAAATGGCAGATCTTGTTGGGTGTTCCCAGTTTTCAGTGGCTAATACCTTCCAAAAATGGTCCAAAGAAGGACAACTGATAAGCTGGCGAGTCATGGGCACCCAATGCTCATTGATTCATGTGTGGTGTGAAGTTTAGTCTATCTGATCCAATCCCAGAGAAGAGTCATTGTAGCACAATTTTGCTGAAAAAGTTAATGTTGGCTTTAATAGAAAGGTGTCTGAACACACAATGCATCGCAGCTTGCTGCATAGCCACAGACCAATCAGAATGCCAATGCTGACCCCGTTCACCTCCAACAGCACCTACAATGGGCACATGAGCGCCACAACTGGACCATGGAGCAATGGAAGAAGGTGGCCTGGTCTGATGAATCACATTTTCAATAACATCAAGTTTATGACTGGGTGCATGTGCGTTATTTACCTGGTGAAGAGATGGCACCAGGATGCACTATGGGGAAAAGGCAAGTCAGCTGAGACAGTGTGATGCTCTGGGCAATATTCTGCTAGGAAACTTTCATTTGGATGCTGTCATCCAACATGTATCACCTTCCTAAACATTGTTGCACACCAAGTATACCCCTTCATGGCAACGGTATTCCCTAATGGCAGTGGCATCAGTAGGATAACGCGCTCTGCCACACTGCAAAAATTGCTCAGGAATGGTTTGAGGAACATGACAAAGAGTTCAAGGTTTTTACTTGGCCGAGTCATGGAGGCCTCACCTCGCAACTTACAGCCCTGAAAGGATCTTCTTCTAACATCTTTCTGGCAGTTACCACAGAGGTCCATGCCTTGATGGGTCAGAATTGTTTTGGCAGCACGAGTGGGATCTATACGATATTAGGCAGGTTATTTCAATGAGGGTCTGATTAGTGTGTATGTATAGATCGGGTTAGGGGTACCATCTCCTGTGGTAAATGTCTGTACTTTAAAGGACTGCCCCTAAGCTTTGTTGATATTGATAAAAAAGCACAGTACAATGGGGAACTGCAGATGCTTAAACTCAAATTGGTAGTTGCTGGGCATGAATGATCTGCATGCTATGATGACACAAAACCCATTGGCAGATCTTGTTAATCGATGGCCTCTATGATGTGGTTTTTCAAGTTGCACACTTACAGTTGAGGTCCATTTCAGAGTTGTGGGGTGTTGAAGAGTTACAAAAGTTGACTATTTAATTATCCATTCTAGACAATAATGGGGAAAAAACAACACAATTTACACAATATGAAATAAATGTTTCATGTGGTTTCATGTGGTTTGGCTCCAAACCCGTAGAAGGATGCGTCCACCACTAAGAATAAAGGATGAGTAGAGATGGACTGTTGCAACACTGGCGCAGAAGAGAAAGCGACCTTAAGCTGCCTACAGGTAGATGTTCTACACTGCCACATACTGGTAAAGAACTTCTAAAAAATATAATTGATGGAGTTTTGAAAAACCGTGGGTACATTGCACAACCCAAAGGGCATCACCAAAAACTCAAAGTGACTATCTCAGGTATTGAAGGCGGTCTTCCATTTGTCACCCTCCTTGATACAAATAAGATTGTATGCCTTGAAGGTCCAAAATAATAGGGTGGGTAGCTTCGGTAATGACCCAATCTGTAAGGGAGGGAAAATTTTGAGACTGTGATGGCTGAAATAAAGTTTCCTGCAGTGCCAGAATCAATGAAGGCCAGAAGAGAGACCTGACCAAAGGGATGCTGAAAAAATATCTTGGTAAAATAGTAAAATTGAATTCGGATGGAGAGCTACAAGCTGAACCTAACACAGCATCATCAGAACCAGTTAAACCTTGCCATTTCCCAGGCACTTAGGACAATTCCCTAAGATGTGGCCCTGCCCAGCACAGTAGAGACATAAATTATTTTTAAATGTCCTTTTTCTTTTTTTCTGGAGAGAGTCGAGAATGTCCCAACTGCAGATGTTCCTCTGTGCAAGTGACAGAACTTTGAAAGCGGTAAAGCCAGACAAATGCCATAGATTGATGATAGTATCCAGTGAAGAAGGAAGATCCTGAGTAATAAAACAAATTGAACTGCTTAAAATAAAGAAATATGGAATCATCCACAATAGTGAAACCAGCATCAAGTTGTATAGCACAAGCAGGGCCGGATTAACCATAGGGCTAACTGGGCTACAGCCCAGGGGCCTATGGCATCCAGGGGGCCCTTGAAAGTGCTCAGCAGCAGTATTGATCGGTCGGGGGGCTCCCCCTGGTGCGATCAGTGCTGCTGAGCACTTTCACTGCGGTCCTTCTCTGGCGCGCTGTAGTCTCCTTACTGAGGAGATCTCGTGAGTCTCACTCTCACGAGATCTCCTCAGTAAAGAGCGTACAGCGCGCCGGAGAAGGAGGTAAGTGCTGGGGGGGGGGGGGGGGGGCGCGGGCAGCTCGGATCACGGGGGAGGGGGGGGCCCTCACAAGGGAATGGAGGCCCGCGTAGCCCAGGGGCCTCCATTCCCTTAATCCGGCCCTGAGCACAAGGCTGGTGTCTTGACAGCTTGACTCTCCTCCCAGAGGCTACTACCCATGTGCTGAAAACTCTGGTGCTCGTCCCAAAACTCCTGGGGGTAAATTTATGAAACGTTGATTTCTGCAAGATGATGGAAATCAGCGACTTTGCAGGGGAAACTTAAAGCGGCGATTGCCTGTAAAGGCAAACTTGCAGAAATCGACGTTTCATACATATACACCCTGGTCTGAAGGGATCAATTTAATTAGCAACATTACTATTCCTGAAGTGGCAATTTAGCTGCTACAGTAGTTCCAGCATAATGGTCAGGTGTCACTGAAACCTCTACCTATTATACCAAAAGAGTAAACAAAAGTGAATAAAAGACTCATCAAACCATAGCTTAACACTTTATTAAATAGAAAAAAATCTTCTGTATCTCTTTATCCATCATAGTCTAAATAGTAAAAAGACACAAGAGAGTGAAAGTGGATTAAGTCACTTCTACTTTATAGATAGCGTTGTGGCTGAGCAAGCAAAGCCAGATATTGGCGAACAATGCAGCTGGCGAGTGATTCCCCTCATAGACAGCTAAAATATGTATATGTATATATATATATATATATATATATATATATATATATGTAGTTTAATTTATCCTACAACTTATTAATTAACTTATTAATGTACACAATATGGTTTGTTTGTAGTATATAGATATTAATATTTTTCGACCACTCATAAGTTGGTGAATTTTATTTATGTAACACTATGTAATTGTTTAAAAAAGGTAATTCATTGTTTATACTTTATATAGAAAGTTGGTTATTTTTTGGTGTTAATGAACAAACAAACTTTGGTGTGTGGCTCCTAGCATATAGAAAGATGTTTTTTGGTTAAATATGTGATTTTCCTATGGTTAAATAATTCTGCTAATCAGACTGATTAAGTATACAGCTGCCTTAATTGAGTGCTGTGGGATTGGCAGTGTGTGATTAAATGGACTATATATAACTGGGTCATCACAGCGTCTGTTCATCTTTGAAAAAGTCTCTCTCCGGTGACGAAACACGACAGATTGAAACTTTTGTATGTACCTTTTCCGATTCATCAAAAAAACATTGGATTTTTATTAATTGATCAGAGGATATGACCCTGAGCTGTATTCCATATCCAGCAGACCGTCGGAATAGAATCTGCTAACTGTTAGAGAACTCTTCCCTTGGAAAGGTGATACAAGGTTAATCAGGCTGTTTAGCTCATCACAAGAGGATGAGGTTTGCCCAATTAGCCACTTGTTTCATAACTGGGTGGACTATACTTTAATGGTTAAAGGAGATCAGACAGAGAATTCAGATACTGTCACACAACTAGATTTCATCAAAGATAATAGCATTTGATATTCCAATCTGGAGTGTTGTGAGAGATATTTTAGTGCCCTTAAACAGCTCAACGGCACATTAGATTAGTATACTAGTCCCCTCTGTTGTGGGATTACCCAACATTACATCTGGACGGGGACTAAGGGGAGCTAAGGTGATTTGATTCAACCTATTTTTACAGAAATTACATTATTGTATATTATATAGGATATATAACACCTGTTGATCATTTAATTTGTTCAAAAAATAGGTCATTCTCTTATAGTACATAAAGGTCATGATTATGTACGGCTACAGTTACATTTTCATTTTTTGGATATTTTACACTTTTAATGAATTGTTATATATATTTTTTTAGCAAGGAGACAACTGTGTTTAATTTGCCATACTCATAGTAAGTTATTTAAAAAAAAAAAAAAAAGTAGTTGATATGTATCATTGATACTGATTCTGATATAAAATACTGATATAAAATACTCTTACTAACCTACAAGGCCATCAACAAAGCTGCACCAAAATACATCTCCTCTCTTGTCACAAAATATCTCCCAACTCGACAACTCCGTTCTGCACAAGATCTGCGTCTCTCATCCACACATTTGCTCCTGGACAAACCATGTTGCAATGAAAGGGGTACGATGCATTTCTTTTTATTGTATGCAGGAAATATACTGATAGCTTTTGCATGCAGCACACAAATACAGGACAGTTGTTCTTATACATTAATCCTATCCCCTCCCAACTTTAAATATGTCTGCACATTTTTAATTCTCCCACCCCCTTGCAGTGCAACATGGTGTTGCCAAGCTGAAAATGTGCTAAATTTTTCCTGTGCTCCTACCTGTAAATTAAACCCAATATAGGGTAAGGCACAATGGTCAAAGCAACACTTGCATGTTGGAGGTTCCTTGTTTACTATTTACCTGGTTGCACAGAAGAGGATAATGGACCATCACAACCCCAGGACAAATGTGGGTGAAAAGATCCAATCAGGATTTTTTTTTGTGGGGGGGCTGCTCCTGTATTGGCTTTAGAGAACTCATCAGAAAATCCCTCACTTCTGCTAAGGGCTCCACTGCTATTGGCACTGCTGTCATGAATGTGGATGTAAGAACCTTCGCAGTTGTCACCAATGTCATGACAACCTTGCACAGGTCCATTCTGTAAACCCTCTAGAAATGGAGGTGAAAATTCCCCCCGGTTTGCAGTCCGTCTGCCTAATGGCGATAAAGATGGCAGGAAAACATGAGTAATTTCCTGACTGAGCCTTCTCTTTGAAGACCATATTGGCAGCAGATGCCACAGGCAATCGAAGCATCTCTGATTGCTTGGGACTAAACATCTGTGATTGCCTGGGACTAAGCATCTGTGATTGCCTGGGACTCTCCAGTAGTGGTGACAATCTGCCTACTGCAATAATTTCAGAAGCTAACATCCAGTGATGCTGTAGCTGTGAAAATAGAACAAGGGGAATGTTGTCCAAAAAGCAATTAAAGGCGCAGAGGTACAACAATCAAGTCAGTGCTGTCTCTTTTGGATGCCACTCTGTTAGCGTGATCTGCAACCTTAGACAATGCTTGCAGTTTCAAGTGTATTGTTTGTAGACACTAGGAAGATTAGTGTAGTCAGAGAAAACTGAACCCCACTAAATTATAACTTTTAAGCACCATTCCTATTTCTCAATACCTGCATTGTGTAAAAGATTGGTGATGGGTGCTAGGAAGTGGTTGAATTGGAGCTAACTAGAAATGAATTGTAATTAGCAAACAGAGCAAAAAAACTGACTGCCTCGGCAAAGCTGTCATTTAACGCTTACCACTCAGGGGCAAGATTCCCGGGACAACTGTGTATCCCTTCAGCTTTCTCAGCAACAGTTTTTTTGTTATAGATAAAGGTGTTAAGAAAGATTGTATTGCCAGGCTCTTTATAATAAACAGGCCCTGTAACCTCCAAATAAAATTTGTCTGAATGTATCAATAGGTGACCCCCTTTTTCACAATGTTTTACCAGTAGATTATCAATAGTCCATATCTCCATAATAGCTGTGTTTTCCTTCTTTGTTACATTCTTTTTAGTTTTCACTTCTCTGAAGTCTAATTTACAGTTTTTTTCCATTTTTTTTTTAAATATCCAGGCACTGATTTTATGGGGTAAAATCTGGACTGACTCTTTAAATATGTTCTTCCCTGTTGTTCCACCACTGAGTCCAGGCTATGCCTATCCATAGGCTTACTGCTCTGCAGTGTTACATTTTCTAAGTCTATAATTTCAGAGTGGATTCCTACTGTTTAGAAATATTAGTTTGTCTTTGTAGAATTTGATAATTATCAATTTTTCCATCACTATTAAGATTATTTACTCCTAAAATATTATTAATTAATATTCTATAAAAAAAATCCTAAAATGCTAAATAGAAGCAAACCTGACGACATAAAGGCTTGTTCAAACAAATGAAATCTATTTATAGCCACACAAATGAGACCTTTGGTAAACTTGGAAATGTTTTATCTAAACAATGTATTGCTAGATAAATTAATGAGATTAGATGTTTCAACTTTCACTAAATGGGGATATGTCTTCTGTTCTTCTTCTCCCCACACTCCTGATACGGCTTTCTATCATTGCATGTCCATTTGACATATGGACTCCTGTTTTCTGGTTCATTATTGTTCATTCCTCACGGATATGGTTTTGAACCGCCAGACCCTGAGTGATTTTTTTGCACTTTGTCTCCATTCCATAATTTGCTTCAAACAAATTCCTAAAGGTTTAATAGGATGGTCAGGGGATAATGCCGGAATACAAATACAAGTACATCGTCAGGTTGTGGATCCAAAAAAATATTAAATGGATATATATGAGTGTATATCATTTCTCCTCAGACAAACGTATCTAAAAACATTTGGTCAGTCAGCCCATGTAATTAGGTTAAGCTCAACATTATTTTTAGGAAACTCACTGATCATATGCAGATCACAGCCATGCAGTCCTGATTATTCATGGCCTTTATTACTTAGAATACAATGTCAAATTGAGGTATTGTAAAAACAAGTGGACTACTAGGTGTCAATTAGGGAAACCATTTGGTAGCCAGAGAACCTTTCAGGCCCACACAAAATAAAAAAAATATTACCTTCAAAGAATATGCCTTCATATTTCATTTTTTGGGAAATAAGTGTACTTAGGGGCAAAAACTGCACAAGAGTTGTGAAGTATAGACAACAACTGTACAGGAAAGCAACAGTAGTAACGTATCTTTTGGAATGATATTTGTTATTGTTTTAATTCCATCACATAAATCATCATGTAAATGTGCGGGAGATTTTGACTGGTTTATTGAATGTGGATATATGTCTCTGAGATATGTCAGAGAAAAGCTATGGAAGGTCAACATTTTTGATTATTTTTGGACAAATTATAATTGACACCCAGGGAAAATTTCCTCCCACACATTAGCATATGCATTGCCCATCTGAATGCCCTCAAATGAAACATACTTTAATACCATGTGTGTGAGAGTGCAGATTGTCAGCTCTTGGGACTCAATCTAATTGAAGGACTGTCAGTTTAATTTTGCCTTGTCCCAGGCATACATATTGTATACATAAGTGTAAACACCCCCACACATCCATCATTGACTTTCTTTATTTTTTCACCTAAGTCAGATGTTTGGCATTTTCTTCACGAAGCAATCAAGTCTTCAAATAAAAATCCTTCAGAAGACACCATAAGACTTGATCCACTAGCTGCTCCATCACAAGTGAGTTCTTAGTGGCGGAGTAGTAATATTTATAAAAGTGAATTTCCCATGCCATGAACCTGGTGAAAATTATTACTCCACTGCCGCTAAAAGTTTATTTTATCGTAAGAAGACTGGATTGCAGAAGAAGATTTCAACAGTGCCAATCTTACTGTACTTAGGCTACACTAGCCCACCCTTTCCCACCCCCTGTATCACCTCTCTGCCTGTAGATAGACAGAACTGGACCATACATCTCAGTCTACATACAAACCAAGATTTCTCCTTTTCACTGCATATGTGCAGTACAGGAAAGCACATTTTGTGCATCCATATCAGAATTACATCTGACTCTACAGAAGCCCCATTATGTGTTTGAATGGGTCCTAATTACCATCTCTTTTTCTTTATTTCTCCATATCTAAGATTCCTGAAAAGAAAACCATCACTTCTCCAAAAATGATCAACTCCTCAGCACTTCAAATCAACATAATCCAGGAGTCTTTCACTGCCAGCAAAACGGCTGAGTACATCCGGTTGACTCTTATATTGTTGACAGTAGGGGGTTTCTGTTTCTTCATCTACTATCTGACAGTGATGTTGAATGCCTTCTTCCTAACACCACATCTCCAGCAGAATGCTCGATATGTTCTTTTTACTTACATGCTCATTAATGACACATTCTATCTAGTCCTGGCATTCTGCATGATGCTTGCAGCTATTTATTTATTATATGTCCCTGTGCCAGTTTGCTACATCTTTTACACTGCTGGGGCAATGACGTTTAGAGTAACTCCATACAGCCTGGCAGCCATGGCTCTGGAGCAATATGTTGCCATTTGTTACCCACTACGACATGCCGAGCTGTGCACCACACAAAGAGCTAACGCTGCTTTCACCATCATATGTTCAGTGTTGATGATCCCATATGCGGCTGAGTTATGTGTCATGGTCTCATCACGTACAAATATATTCCATCTTTATGTTATATGCAGACAAGAAATGTTGCTAGTTACTCCAATTCAAAATATTATTAGGTCCTTTAATCTCATCCTATGTTTCTCCTCAGTTGGACTTGTCATTATATTTACATATGTTAGGATTATGCTGGTTGCTCTAAAAGTAAATTCTCAGTCATCTTCTGCCTCCAAAGCTGGGAAAACAGTTATGCTCCACGCCTTCCAGTTACTCTTGTGCATGGCTTCCATATTGTCCACACTTACAGAAGCCTTTTCTATCAACCAAAAGGATTTATTTCCCATATCAAGCTTTTTTGCTTTCACCTGTGTGCCAAGATTCCTCAGTCCTATAATCTATGGAATCCGGGATGAAGTGTTGAGGAAACATTTTAAGAAATCTTTTCAAAAATGTTGTCATTAAAAATTGTTTACCATAGACATTATATACAGCTATTGTTACAGAAATCAGCTGATAGATTGACACTGAGAAAAGTCACAAGCTGGGTAGCAATAGAAATATTACTCTGGTTGACCTAATATACTAATATCGGTGGTAAACATTTTTACGGTTAACACTATTGGACATGGAGAAGCCCTACAAAGAAAATCCGAAATTATGTAAAATCGATTGGAAAATAAACAGACTTACCTTCAATCCGACACTGGAGATCTCCGATGGGAGCACCATGCTGACAGCAAGTGATTCCAATTAGAGAAGTGTTCGGCAGTGCAGGCTGACGTTATCGCGACGTCTGTCAATAGAAATTTGAAGCGGCAATGTGGGGACCCCTAAGGTTAAGTGTTTAAACTTAGAGCTTCTCCATGTAGGAGTAGTGGACATCGGTAAAGTGTACCCAACCCACTAATATACCCCATTATTGCTTAATGGGTATTAGGATATATAATTCTGTACTCTGCTTATATAAAGCTTTTAGGAGGCAGATTACTTTTTTTTTAGAAAGTTAGCTCCTTGCAATCCTCCTTCTCTGCTGCCTTCCCAATGTTTGCCGACCATTGCCTAGACTGTTAATGTTCTTTCCTTATATCCGAGATTTATTTCTACTATAATCAAACAAAGCTCTCACAGTGATAACAGATGCATTTTAAATTTTTAAATATCATGGAAAGGGATCACTGTCCTAGAAACCAGGACCTCAGTGGTAAAAAGTTACCACTGCAGGACCAACTCTTCAGTCCTTACCAAGGACCCATAATACAAAGGGGGGCTGGGAAAAGCATGTCTTATTGTATACTCCATAGAAACACCAGCCTTTCACTTACCCACCTGGAGCTGTTTTCACTATGGCAGGGGGACTCATGCTCAGGTGTCCCTGTTATATTGGAAACCAGCCAAGGCTGTCTCACACTTTGGTGAGTTCAGAACTTGGGGAATGGTGGAATTATTTACTTTTCTTAAAACAAAGTTGGACCTGTGATACCAGCACCGACAATGAAGTATAGGGGCTGTGAGTTCCTATTATCTCTGAATGCCAGTCCCCATAAGAAAAAATAGTAGAGTTCAGTGGTCACCACCAGTTTAAAAAATGGGGTTCTCTGGTGTGATATAGAATTAACCTTCATGTATTTTTGAGTACTCCATTTATACTTATTTTTTATTTTTTATTATACATTTTATTAAGTGAGCAGAATTTAAAATGAAACCTATGGAGAGTATTTGTGTGTATGAAATTTTGCGAGGTCAACATTCTGTAAAGTTATCTGAGATAGTTAGACAATGATGACAAACTGTGTGTTGAACTGAATGGTAAGCACATTTTACATATACAATTTTCACAGATAATTGTTTCTTTTATGAAACATACGTTTGTGAGATAGTAAGACAAACAATCTTATTACATCATGATGATTTCTAGATTGCCTAGAGACCCATTCATTCTAAAATTTATACGATGCTTGTAGAATGATGGTAAAACGTCAGTTCATTCCATCAACTAATTCATATCCTGACTTCATGCTGATTTAATTGTCTGTTATACTTTGCTGTTTGCTGTACATCAGAATGAAATAAAGCTTAACATAAGGTCTTTGTCAAGTTTTAAAACAGTTGAAGTTTACAACACTCTGATTCTCTAGTTGGTGGGACACATTTAGAAAATTGTTGGTGAATCAAAATCTATTAGTCAATTAATTTGCAAATCGTTGAAATTCATCTAAATCAGTTTGCCCACATGCTCCTGCCTACCTGACATTAGTGTGTCTAGTCAAGCAAGAGGATTCTGGGAAACTTTGATCCATTTGCACTTGCTTATATAAATGTTGTACATGTTCCAGGAAAACACAACCTGAAGAG
This sequence comes from Mixophyes fleayi, assembly GCF_038048845.1. Classification (NCBI taxonomy): domain Eukaryota; kingdom Metazoa; phylum Chordata; class Amphibia; order Anura; family Limnodynastidae; genus Mixophyes; species Mixophyes fleayi. The sequence continues at coordinate 12,691,492 of NC_134403.1, forward strand.
GAGAGAAAGTTCTGATATTAGATGCCAGATTCTTTACCACTTTCTAAAATGTTTTCAAAATTAAATTTAAGATACTAAGTATAGAATACTGAATAGAAATAAGTACAGCCATCATCACTCTGCAGGTGCATAGCGGCTTTGAAATTTATTACATATATGTCTGGGGAGAACTGAAATAATGATGATGGTTCTGATAATGAGGAAAAGAAAGCTAAAAGTCTAAAGAGACCTAGGGGTAAATGTATCAAGCTGAGAGTTTTCCGTCGGGTTTGAAAAACCAATCAGATTCTAGCTTTCATTTAGTTAGTACATTCTACAAAATGATAGTTATAATCCGATTGGTTGCTATAGGCAACATCTCCACTTTTCAAACCCGCTGGAAAACTCTCAGCTTGATACATTTACCCCCTACAGTTCTAAGCAGTGCAGCCACTAGTTGTGTGGCGATCATTGATTGGCAGCCAGTAGTCTCTCTAGGCTCCATTTATATGTGGAGATAGGAGAGTGAGACCATTTTCAGGGCTACCTTTCTATATCAGTATTTTTGTGTGCAGCACTCACACAATCATACTCTTTTTTTTCAATACATCACATTTTGAAAAAATACCACTGGTTTCTTTAAAAAAAGAGGCTTAAATGCATAAAAGTTTCCAGAAAGTTGTGTAGCAGCAGACTTTCAAATAGTTGAAAATAAGAGATTCCCAAACCTTTCTGAATAGTTGCTCGTCTTTCAAAAAAATAGAACTCCATTTGTGTGGGTTGATTTTACATATCTGTACTCCTTTCACTCCCTACACTAGTACTACTTGTGTGATTTTTTTTATTATATGAAATGAGTGCATTGTAATGGTCACTGAAGCACAGCCAAAGAAAAGCGGGGATCAATAATATAATTTAGGAAACTAAACAACAATTTTGCATCATATCACATGCAATACAATTTCCATTTATTTACCAAATATTAAAGGTGGTCACATAGTTGAAAAACTGGGACCACCACCATAAATTTATGTATAAAAATAAAAATATTTTATTTTTATTTTTATACATAAATTTATGGTCACATATATCCTCTTTCACTGACTTTGTCTGTATTTCATGCATTGAGCTTTGCGCCCGGATGTTTTATTGATATTTTCAATATTAGAAGAAAGCCAGACTGCCTACTTTTTGTAGAAAAAGGGCATGCGCTGCTCTCTGACTTCTATTAAACACAAACCAATTTGTAAATAAAATTATTTTAATATATATTTATATTGTTTACCATTCATATAAAAATACAATGAAAAACATAAAAATACACAAATACTTATAATTAAAAAGTCCACCTAATTAATCAGCACAGAAGGTCATGGGGGTGCACCCCCCCAGGAAATTACCTCAAATGAGGTCAAAGGAAAAAACACATAAATTCAGCAATGATCTTCAATTCAGTCAATATGTTATTACAACATTTAATTATGGAATCAGTTTGTAAAAATTATCAAAGGATCCTTAGCCACTTGAACAACAATCAATATGGAGGTATGAGTTTCCATTATTTCTGTTGATGAAATCCTAAACAAGGGCACAATTTATACGGAACCTTCATCCAGTTTAACAGTCAGTGGTATTATTACAGAGAAATGTCTCATACTCAACCTTCCGATTCCTGTTGTGACAGAGATTTTTACATTCAGACTGCCGACCCCTTTGTGACAGCTCAGCTCTCCGACAAAGAGCAGACTGCTTCTACTCGCAGCTCACCAAGTGCAGGAGTTAGACAGAGGGTCTTTACTGTTTGTCAGCATTCCTAAACACAAAACCCAAATGGGAATAAGGTCCTCTCTAGGGAATGGACTCCTCACATAATTTATTATACATAGATCATAAGTAATAAAGCATGAGGGGGTGCTCTCCCAACTTAGCATATAGAAACAGATTTTATCATGTGATGTTAGTCACAAGATTAAGGTTGGTCCACGAGGCACCCTCGTCCAATGATAATCATAAAAACCATTTTATTTTTGAAATTGTTAAAAAATATAGACGGTTATTATACCGCTCTCTGGAGGCATAATATTAAAAGAGTGAAAAGATATTTGAAAATTAGTGCAAAAAATGTTAATAAAAACAACAGACCCTTTATTGAAGTCGGTAGGGGATATGTGTGAATATCATTCCTCATGGATAACCTTAGCATCCTAGAACTTAAGGAAATCAGAGAATGAACAATTATTTATTGGTATAGCTAAACAGATACTCAGACATCATTGGGTTCTATAGTCACTCCCTGATAATCTATAATATAAATGTCTAGTGGCGTGTGTTAGTCTGTCTGTGTGTGGAAAAAATAAAACCAAGCTGCAGCGCCACCTGCTGGGCGGAGTTATACACTGACCTACTAAATTCTTAGTGTGTGTGGGGAAAAAAATTCAGAAAGGGCTGAAATTTGGTATACTAAGATGTTTTTAATTTGTTAATTTAATTTGTTAATTGTTAAAAGTGTTTATAAAGATTTTAAAAAAATATATATATATTTCTTGAAGGAGAAGTGACAGTTGGGAGTGGTTGGTGGTTGCCGGGGGTGACAGTGGGGAGTGGTTGGTGGTTGCCGGGGGTGACAGTGGGGAGTGGTTGGTGGTTGAGGCCTGAGCTATGGCCCAAATGCATGACAAGAACCTTTTTAACACCTTAAGTAGCTTGATTTGACTAGAATGCATGAGTATCATGCACGGGTTAACTTGTAGGAGGTATATGTTCTAAATTAATATGGGAAATCCTACATCAATAGTGTTATTAACTGGCACACATGATCACCAAATAGATATATGGAGTACCTGCATAGTAACTATTTTAAGAACCTAGAGGCTAATAAAGATCTATATATCCAATTAAACTAAACAATCAAACAATGAGTAGGATCTAATATAGTTCTAGTTATGCTGAAATGAGACAGATTGAAATCAGTAATAAACATAGATTTTAATGTAAATTCTACAAATTGTTCTTCTGTGATTGTATTATTTTTGTAATTGATTTTATCATAATTTATTTGTTATAAAAAAAAATTAAAATAATTTTATTTTTTTATTGTTTTATATTTTAATATTTGTATTTATATATCATTATCCCTAATACATAAGTTCAGCCAACTGTTATGAATGCATTAAATGCTTAACTTATTAATATAAAGCTGATCATACTCTTCCAATGTGCACAATAAGTCCTTTACTAAGCGAACACAAACATAACAAAACCTAATGTTAAATACAGGACAATGTCTCACAGCAAATAATGTATTGTTTATTGTTTATTACTTACAACCCAATTAGATCTCAATTAGGTAATTATTTCTAGCTGTGGAGCTAGGATGAATGACCATTATAATATACAGAATAGTGTGTCCCGGCATGTCATTTGTTGTATAGTAATTTGATTCCACCTGGATATAAATACCTGTTGGTTTCTATAGGCTAAATGCTCTTTTTAAGAAAGTGGACTTCCAATGCGCCAATACTCTCTGAGGAGACCACACATTATAGTGGAGAATCACGTTTCTCGTCAATGTATCTATTACACATGTAAATCTTTTCTTTGTGTGGATTGTTGGTCCAAATGATTAGGTATTCTCAATAGGCTATGAATAAATTTGCATAACTCTGCACAAATTTTGTGTGTGTTGCAGTTCCCCTTGTTTGTCTATGGTAAGATCCATTTAACATAAAATGGTTATGTTACAGAATAGCCAAAGAAGAGGTTAAATGGATTTTCTCTCTAAATACATTAGCTCAGATGTCTTAATATAGATTAAGAATTAGCACCATTCCTTTAATTGACTATACAGCCAGAACAACATTTCCTACAGATAAATTAATGACAGAAATAACAGAATAAATGTTATCTCAAGTAAGATTAAGATTCAATTTTAAAAATGTTTTAACTTTTTGTGAAATAGATATTCTTAATTGTAAATGTAATAAATATTATATTTATATTTATTTCCATGTTTGCTCTTTATATTTACTATACATCTGACAAAGACAGTGACATTGGTTATTATGGTTTTACATTTATTTTAATTTCATAGCGGTTTTTAATACTGTTCTGAATATTATTTATATCACAATTTTGAAATTGCATTGCTCTATGTTAATATATGGCAACAACCGTAGGAGCTATTATGACTTAAGGCATCTGCCACAGAAAAAGAAAAATGTTGTGCATATAAAACCATGGCAACGGAGTAAGAGCCAATAGAACATGAAGATATGCAAAAGAGAGGCAGCCGGAGGGGTATAAATGGACCCTTCTACAATATGGCGTTGATATTAAACACTATCCCTGAAGAAGCCAACTGTTGAAACGCGTAGGTTCTGTTTCTGAACAGCCAAATATATCCAACTACTTATACGACGAATATCAACAGAATTCATTGTGGTTGTTCCTGCTCTATTGAAAGATGTCTGCTACAAAGGCAAGTCATTAGGGCAGCACGGTGGCGAAGTGGTTAGCACGTCTGTCTCACAGCAATGAGGTCGTGAGTTCAAATCCCGACTATGGCCTTATCTGTGTGGAGTTTGTGTGTTCTCCCCGTGTTTGCATGGGTTTCCTCCGGGTGCTCCGGTTTCCTCCCACACTCCAAAAACATACTAGTAGGTTAATTGGCTGGTATCAAAAATTTACCCTAGTCTGTGTGTGTGTTAGGGAATTTAGACTGTAAGCTCCAATGGGGCAGGGACTGAGGTGAATGAGTTCTCTGTACAGCGCTGCGGAATCAGTGGCGCTATATAAATAGATGATGATGATGATGATGAAGTCCTTAAAAGAGGGAAGAAAACTGAAGATCTAATTTCTGATAGTGCAAGAGAACTGCGCATGTGCAGGACAAGACCGAACACCTCCGAGGTTTCCCGAATCAAGGACATCCCTATTCATGCCCCCCGAACTTTAGGAGAGGTGAAACGAAAAGTCCAGAAGTTAAACAAACTATTTAGGAGGACTACTAAACCAGCAAATCTTAAGGCTAATATTCAAGTATATGGACATTGTGATTCCATTATCTAGATACATGAAGGACTGAGAATTTATTAGAGACTATTTCAATAAATCCGTTTGAGGCTTTTATAAGTGAAACAACTTTATTGGAAGTAGGATATTCCTTGCATTTGACTACCATCAAAGATCTATAAAGAACTGATTTCTTTGAGAAAGTCCCCATATGACAGCAATTTGATCCTGTTATATAAAGGTGTGGCCACACCCATTTGTTTAAATCAGTTTTTAATTCTGTATTTATATACAATGTTTTTATCAGTTATGTTGATTTAGAAATTGATATTAAATATCTATGATATTGTAAAATAATCAGTTGTCACTGCCCTAGATTATATGCATTCATATTAGGTGCGCTTAGACGCTATTTTCTTTGTTTCTTAAAATCCTTCAGTGAGGTAAAGATAGCCCTCAATATTTGTCTCAGAAGCACCTTTATAGGAAGTGCAAAAGGGAATTTCTAGTTTCTATCATATAGTTACCATGACGAATTTGGTCAAATAAAGTCGGTGATCTCTAAAAACCTATATTGGGACCTGATAGCTTGAAAGTTAATTCATTGTCTGAACCATAGATCAATGACTGATTTTATTGCAATTCTTCATTCAGGCTAGTTGTTTCACCATTCCATCTCATTGAACTTTCACTCCTTCATGAAAGAGTCGATGAGGTTGTTGGTCTGAGGTGGAAATGAGAATATGATGACAACAGGTTTGGATTAATCTAGAATTAATTGTTTGTATCCTGTTTTTAAAAAATGTATTGACCCTAGTTGATTTTTTTTTATTGAACCCTCACCCCACATCCATCAGAACAAATGCCAGATACCCCTGCAGTTGGAGAGAGACAGACCTCTACACCCTGTTTCTTCCAAATAACTAACATTTTTAAATGTAGTGTTTCCTATCCATAAGGGCTTCTCATTTGCAGAGAGTATTGATTGGTTGTTGATCTTGACATGTCAGACCCCTGCATTTCTGATTTTTGATTGGATGTTTAATATTACACAAACAATTTGGATGGACATCAAGTTTTATTAATGATACCAGACAAAATTAAGAGTTTGTTTCCTTAATTCTCATTTACCTGACCTGTTTCTTGATAAGCCTGAATAGAGATAAAATACTTTATTTTCTTATACTGCAAACATTTGTAGAAATAGTTGTCTAAACCGTTTCCGTGTCTTTCCTCTAATAACACACCACAGCTCAGTACCACTTCTCTAGTCTTATGTCTTGAGTGCAAATCTTACCATATGTTCCTCTTCCGAATACATTTACATCATGGTTATTCATAATCTGTGAGAAGATTACCATGCTGTATTTTGGATACACTTTTCAGTAGTTATCCTATAAGAATAATCAACGGCATAGTACCACTTCTTTTATTCCGTATGCTTCATGCAATTCTCAGCACTTGTTTCATTATGTTTTAATATTTATGGAAGTCAAGCATTTATGATAAAAACATATTATTGTCATGCCCAGTAGACATGTGAGGCTTTGTAATGCTCTATGGCTGTAGAGTGTGGTACACATATTATATATATTAATTGACAGACAATAGGCTTCTTTAGTAAATTATGTGTTATATTTCATTTCAACGTGGTGCAGGAATCATATTACACAAAGCTTTATGGGAATTTTGTATGTTTTATATGTAAACTGAACATCCAGATTTATTCACAAATTCACAACTTTGAATTTGAGATAATTGTAGCCCTGACAATTGTTTGGTTTCCATGGCTACAAAAAGACTTAAATTCCTGTCCAGGTAGGATCAAATGCATGAAAGCAAGTGCAGTACTTTTACTACAATACACAATTAATACACTCGGTTAAACACAGTTTATGTCTTTTATTTCTCTTGAATGCCTAGGAAAGTAATTATTGACCATGTGCAGTATTACTTACATGAGCTGAGGAATACAAGGTGAAATGATGAAAATGTACTGGATATTTTCACGCTCTTTAGTTACAGGAATAATCAAAGCCTGTGAATCAAACATTCTATTGTGTGCTACCAACTTCAAAATTATTTGTTAGTCCCAATTTTGTTTCAGAGGTTGAGAAAAGTCAGTCAAAGGTCAATTTTTTTAAAAACAATATAACTTTATGCAAGAACGTAATTTGCTAACAATTAAAAGACGTTCTGTATACTAAACCTGTAAACAACATTAATGAAACTAAAATGGAATAGATTACTGAATAAAAATAAATTATGTTTTCCTGTGTCCTAAATGATCTCTGTATTATCCTCTGAAGAGACGTTATCCTCTCTCCTGTCTATATCTACCATGACAGGGGCGCACAAAGGATTTTTAGGGTGGGGGGGTTTCCCCCCCACTGGAAAATAACAAAACAAAACAAAAAAACCCAGAGAGAGCTGCTTTCCGTTTCGGCAGCACTGTACTATACAGCAGCTTCTTTGACAGCGCTGCGGCTGCTGTATAGTACAGTGCCGCTATGAAGGGCACTTCGTTAGCGGAGGGAGGGGTTTCTGGCAACCCAGAAACCCCCCCCCCCCCCTGCGTGCGCCCCTACATGATGAGCACATACTTTGGAATAAGCAGGTCAGGCTTAGGTTAAGAGAACTTGTCAAAAGTTTAGAAAAACTTTGTCAAGAAATGATAAATGACCTTCACTAAAGTCAACTTACAAGCAATATTTGAGGACAGGAGGGCGCTGATAGGCATATTGGCAGAGGTAGTGGATTTTGCATTGATTTATCATCTCACCCATATTATTTTTATATTATGCCTCCAGCTTAAAGAAAATGTAACCACTTTTAATTGCTGGTAAATAACAAAAAAATAATAAGTGTATAATAAAAAATAGACTTATTTGTAAAGTTTGTAAAGATCGCGATCATGCATTTCTGTGGCAACGGGTAACTAATTGGGGCTACAAAAGTAGCCCAGGGTAGTGAAAAAGTAGAAGAAGGTCTTATTAGCAGTAAAACTCTGAGAGGCAGTGGAGATCTTAGTATGCAAAGCAAAATAATACCAGGGACTGATGTAAGTTTGAGGACATTGACAAGTGTGTTCACTGTCTGAGGAGCAGTAGAATGGTCATGAACTAGAAACAGAGGGCAAAAACATGCATAAGATACATTTTGAAAGTTGCCCATATTCTAAATCTCACAAACATGATTTATTATAACACCAGCAGGAGGTAATATCTGCTGACCACATAGATTTTTTTTATATACAGAATGTATATAAAGGCAAGCCCTCGGCCATCAAGTTATTCATTATTGGTAATTTGTCATGCCCACGCTCAGTTTCAATCCTGTAAGAGGGTGTCGTCCGCTGAGACATTGTGTTGAGATCCCATACAGTTCTATGTAGGAAAATAAAAAATTGTCTGCATGTGATTTACTCAATATTTAAGATCTTACAGGGATGCTATTATTATTTGTTATATGCTTTAATTCCCTTGAAAATGCCATTAGAATGATCAGAAATGTTATTAACAAGATGTCAAGATAACATTTTTTTCCTCAGTTTTACTCATTGAAATTGCAGTATCATTGGGGCTCCAAAGTGACATGTAAATAAAGCAAATAAGACAACACAAACTGCTTCTGCTTCAGCTGCCGTCATTACACAATGCTGCCCCCACCACTAATCTGCTGGGGTGGGGTCAGGGCCGGAGTTAACCATAGGGCTAACTGGGCTACAGCCCAGGGGCCTATGGCATCCAGGAGGCCCTTGAAAGTGCTCAGCAGCAGTATTGATCGGTCGGGGGCTGGGGCGCTCCCAGCCTGATCAGTGCTGCTGAGCACTTTCACTGCAGTACTTCCCCAGCGCGCTGTATTCTCCTTACTGAGGAGATCTCGTGAGTCTCACCCTCACGAGATCTCCTCAGTAAAGAGTGTACAGCGCGCCGGAGAAGGAGGTAAGTGCCGGGAAGTGGGGGGGTGTGGGCAGCTCGGATCATGGGGGGGGGGGGCCTCACACGGAATGGAGGCCCCCTTAGCCCAGGGGCCTCCATTCCCTTAATCTGGCACTGGGTGGGGTACGAAATAATGATGCTGATTATTCCGACCAGACTTATCCCAATGTTTTCACACCGAAGGGCTCCTTTCCGACAAAGCTGCAGGACGACTGATGTGCCTACCGACTGCAAGCAATCGCGATGAATGAAGAACCCGCCGCGACTTGGAGGCGTCACTGGGAACCTCAGCGCTGTTATCAGTACTGTTAAGGGGGTAATGTAAGTATGCGGGCATGGAAAATGTACTTTACAAAGCATTGTACATTGTCCACGGCCGCATCCTTCTATTACCCCCTTAACAGCACCGATAACAGCGTCGCAGTTCCCAGTGACGCCATCAAGTCACGGCGGCTTCTTCATTCATGGCGATTGCTTGCAGTCGGTGGGCACATCAGTCTTCCTACAGCCTCGTCGGGAAGGAGCCTTTCGGTGTGAAGACGTCGGGGTAAGTCTTGTCAGTATAGTCAGCATCAATATGGTAACTACCACTGCCCTGGATAACCACGTGTGTTTGTAGTGTCTCTAGAAGAAGATGCCCTCTAACATTAACATGACATATCTGATGGCCTCCTTCTGTTCTTCTTCTACTTCATTACCACGATAATGAATATCTACTATAACGCTTCTCAGAACCAAGGGTACTTTCGATTTGTCATTTTTGTCCACATATACGTCAACAATACAATCCATCTCACTGCAGGATTCCCTCTGTAATTGGACATCATATATATATCATATGCATCCCAGTTTCTCTCTGTTATACTTCATACAGCCTCACCAAGGTCAGTGTTATATCTTTCGAAGGCAGCCATAGCTCTGAAGCATCATAGGCCAGCAAGCTCCCCTCTGAAACAGAACTGAAGCAGCCATTGGACTTATCTGGATGATTAATACTAGCCCTGAAAATTCTGATTTCTTCTTCATTAAAAACTCATTTGCTTGTTTTTTTTTTTTTAAATCGTTACAGAAACAACCATCAATACTGTGCAACTTGTTCTACTGTCCCTGACCTGAATACTCACATTAGGACTGATGTCCATGTACATTATTGTTCAGATTATGTTAATTCTTCGGAATATTCTTAAACACTATTATTATTCATTGACTGTAAAAGTCCTCATACTCAACACATTTCGGAGGTGATTATAATCTAAACACTGCAATGTCATACATCTCCTTCTTACCAGCAGTAGAAATATATCCTTGGGGGCATATTCAATTAGGTTTCCGTTCCGTGGTAACGCACGTTACCATGAACAGTGTGCAGTATTGACAGTAATACGGTACCACAATAACACAGATTTTTCTACGCAACCCTATGGGGTGCGCACGAATATCCACGCTATTGCGGTACCGTGGATTGACTTTGCGGCCCATTCCGGCGCATTACCGCAGACTGGAAACCTAATTGAATATGCCCCTTGGTGTTAAGCTCTATGAATGGCCAAATATTTTTTGTAATATACATTTTCTTATGGGTATCATCTAGCAAAACAAATAGTTCTGTAAAAATACTACACTTTTTGTATATAGTACAAAAAAGGCTACAAGTGATCATCCCTCCGGTATCAACAGATTCAGAGGATGCAATGTCACAGGCTCCATGTACCATATTTGTTGATTTTAGCAATTTGTACAGAGACTCTGAAGTACAGTGCCATAATTAATCAAATCTTTTTTTTTTAGGAAAAAACTGTGTAATGCCCCTTCTGGGCTTTGAAATCTGTGCTTGGATAGCTCTCACAATGTTCTCATTAGGAACACTGTCACATCACCTAATTTAATGTTAGCCAGAAATTTGAGATATAAGGATGGGCCATTGTCTTCTGTGATTCTGTAGTAACATGAGGAAGCTACACTTGTAGTGGTATTTCATCAAAATGTCTGTACTTTTCAGAACGCTGTAGTTTGAGATTCTTTGCATACTAGCATTGTTTGCATATCCATATTTAGCATCATGTATCATAATGTATGTTTTTATTTATTTTTTTGCATTTATATTTCTATATTTACACACAGCTAAAGCGTCATGCTCCATAGAGTAAAAATCTTTTTTTATTGAGCAGCTTTAAGTAAGAACAATACTGCATGGCTCCCAGAAAAAATAATATTTGCTTATTACAGAGTAATCAGAGCGTAATCAGGAAACGCACCACTGAAATGACCACTGTTCACAAGAGCCTGTAGCGGGCCTAACTATGCTCCTAGAGTTTTTCATCTTGGAAAACTACATCAGAGGGTCCTGGTGCACATTTAGTAATGTTCTTAGTAAAAGCTGCCCATTAAAGGAAGGATTTTAGTCTACGGAGTGCTGCTTTTCACTGTGTTTCTAGATGCTGCAAAACCTGTGAAGGATTTGGGTAATTCTTAAAGAGTAATCAGCAGTCCGTGTCATAAGTCCCAGCATAAAATGCAGATCTATCTACCTATCTATAACACACACACACATTAAGGCCTTTATTTACAGTTGGACGTCAGTCTATTTTGCACACTGAAAATGCATAAGCATTGGTATCAAGTGTTATATGTTGTTGACTTAAGTCTTCTTATGTTTGTAAAGGCAAAAGGGGTGTATAAGATTTTTCTATTCTTCTCTTTAAATAATAAATGAGATGAGCAGGTTTCCAAAATATAATATTTCTATTTTTTATTAAAAAGATATTATGCATAGATACAACCATTACTGGACGAAGCAGACATACGCCCAGGGTCTCAAATGCCAATTGACAATCTATATTTGATGAAGTCATTCTTTTATTGAAAATGTTACTCATCATTACTTAAATCACACCTTCCCAGCTTACATAACTGCTGGCACTCTAAGGGCCTGATTCATTAAGGAACTTAAATTAAGAAGTTTCTTATTTAAGTCTCCTGGGCAAAACCATGTTACAATGCAAGGGGTAAAAAAAAATTAGTTTTCTGTTTTGCACATAAGTTAAATACTGACTGTTTTTTCATGTAGCACACAAATATCAACTTTAAATGTCAGTGTACAAATAAGCTATCAAGTATTTGTGTGCTACATGAAAAAACAGTCAGTATTTAACTTATGTGCAAAACAGAAAACTAATTTTCATCCCTTGCGTTGTAACATGGTTCTGTCCAGGAGACTTAAATAAGAAACTTCTTAATTTAAGTTCAACTCCAAATTGTGATGTAAATGCATCTTTCTCAAATTTATGCACAGGCCAATTTTCTAGAAAGCATTCAAATTGGAAACCTCTGCCCTCTCCAGCAACCCTACAAATCTCAGATTGTTTCTTCTAAGTCTGCCTTACAAGACCTTGCAAAATCCATCATCAAAATGCTGAGGATGATTGCCATCTTTATCGCATAATGATACTCTTAAAGAGTATGATACACTTAAAATGTATCTTCATTCATTATACACATTCATATGCAAAGTGTCCTAAAAAAAATGAATTGTGTGGGTAAAGCAAAGATTATTGATTGATATTGTGTGACACTGAAAGTGACGAGTGGGCTCACAGACTCTATGGTTACAGATGGTACCTCTACGAGTTCTTGTCTTCCTCTATCTCACTCCATCTTGACTCGCTGGACCTGCAAGAACGTCCACAATGACAGAGAGGCAAAATTACCCCAAGCTTTACACAGACTTAAATGAAAACCGATTGTCAGGATTCCCAATATAAGACCACAGAGAGCGTAGTGAATGAAGTGATTTTTCATTAAACCCGGTGACACAGGTTTCAGGATGCAGGACGGTAGGGTATGGCAGAAATAGCAAAAGAACTTAGTAAACAACAGATGCAGTATGCGAAGCAAGGCACTGAAGGTAACAGACACAGGCTGCGATGATCTGCAGGACTTTACCACAAAGTAGTGGAGATGCTAGTAACAATCTGCAACAGGTTAGTCCTCTGTAACACTGAAGAGCTGAAAGCAAGTATTGGTAGTAATACTCTGCAGCAGGATAATGCAGAAACACTGGAGGGCTGCAAACAGGTACAGAGTCACAGACAAGTCCAGTCAGGGGTCACAGGAAGAGGTACAAAAACGAAGGGGTGAGCAGAGTTCAATACCAGGAGATCAATCAGGATAGGACACATGAACAGCAACACAGGTAAAGGCATATATATATATATATATATATATATATATATATATATATATATGGTAAAGTGCTGAGCGGGTTGAGTACGATTTTTCGGTTTAGAAAAATCCGACACCCACTTCACCTACAAAGCAAATCCGAAAGTTTTAAAAAGCAATGTTAATATTTATAGACTTACCTTTAAAGCGATTCTGCAGATCACAGAGTCTATAAATATTAACATCGCTTTTTAAAACTTTCAGGTTTTTTTTGTAGGTGAAGTGGTTGTCGGAATAGTGGTAATCATATTAACGATTACCACTGAGCTGAACGGGGGCGCTTCCATAGTGCATTAATGAAATCTTAGTGGATCTCACAGCGGGTAGTTTTCATCCATATGAAATGAAAACTGGATGAAAACTACCCGCTGTGAGGTCCACTCTGAATTGGTTTATAGGAGTTTTCCTGTGTTTTTATGTATATGCCTGCAACCTGAGGATTTCTGGTACATGCAATACTTTTATATGATTTTACTAATAAAAGATTTCATTAATGCACTATGGAAGCGCCCCCATTCATCTTAAACTTTTAGAAATCACAGTTGCCCAAGGAGATCGGGTCAGAAAGAGAACTCGCGAACAAACATCTGCTGGTGCGAGAGACCGTGAAAAACTATAGCTACAGACATTGCACAGGCAGTATGCCCATGCATTTTATTATTTTATGTTATGGACTTATCTCTGTGCGCACTGTTTGCTTTGTGTTGTTTGATATATATATATATATATATATATATATATATATATATATATATATATATATATATATCTATATATCTATATATATATCTGTGTTTGCTCCTGATGAAGTCTGTTGTACAGACGAAACGCGTTGAGTTACTGCTACTACTACCATCTTTGATCAGATAGGCTTGTCATCTGCTTCTGGATGTGTAAGTTACTACTGTTTTTAATAAACTTGAATTTTTTTGGATACTATATCTGTGTACTTCTATATTGAGGTAACCTATGGGATAGCCAAGGGTGGCTGAAGATTGAATACATCCTCACAGCCTACGTGACATCCTGCAGATAAGCCATTAAACCATTGGCTTCCGGTACGAGTACATCTATATTGGTGTGACCTGTTTTTCTACCTTCTGAATGCCATTTGGCCGTGTGTGACTCTCTAGTCTATGAGTTTTATTTATCCATCTCAGATATAGGCGATACCCACTTGGTGGGAAGCTCTCACTCATTTCTGGTGGTTTAGTTCTTTTTCTGGTTTGGTTCACCTGGCTCCATTGACTTGCCATATTACACTATTGTGCGCCTCCTCTCATTTACTTTTATATATATATATATATATATATATATATATATATATATATATTTATGCAGAGGTCCAACATAGTTTCTGGCAGACAGGATACAGATTGTGACACCGATGCCACAGAAGCACTTGGGTTGAATAATAGGATTTTTTTATTTAACTTGCCCTTAGGTAGTGAAATTTGAGGTTAAAAAAACAATATACTGTATAACGATCAGCCACAACATTAAAACCACTGACAAGTGAAGGGAATAACATTGATTATCTCATTACTATGGCACCTGTCAGGGGATTTTATTATTAGGGAATATTCATTGCATTGCACTTTAGCAGTTAAATGTTTTTCTAAATTTTATGTATGTTACTAATCTTCTATTTTATATGAATAAATGAAGAGACAGTGTTGCCTTCTCTTATTATGCGGCTTTAGGAGTTAACTATAGTGAAAGCTTTGCCCCTTTAGGCTAATGTCTTTGGTATATCGTTACATCCCCCGCAAATGATGCTTCAGTGTGTACGAAATTAAAATTATTGCTCACGACAAGATGGCTGTAAAAAGTCGCTCTTCCCTTTATCGTCCTAAACAAGGCTAGTGTGTATGCAGTCCATGGACCGAGCGATCGGACCATCGATCGCATGTAAAATTGCTCGGCATAAAAAGTTGGTGGAAAATTCTGTAGTGTGTACCTAGCTTAAGGCAGCACAAGTTGCTGAAAAAGTTAATGCTGGCAATGATAGAAAGGTGTCAAAATACGCAGTGCAACTCAGCTTGCTATGTATGAGGCTGCGTGGCATCAGGCCGGTTAGAGTGCCCATGCCAACCACTGTCCACCGCCGAAAGCACCTACAATGGGCACGTGAGAGCCAGAACTGGACCATGGATCAATGGAGGAAGGTAACCTGTTCTGATGAATCATATTTATTTTTACATCATGTTGAATGCCTGGGGAAGAGATGGCACCAGAATGCACTACGGGAAGAAGGCAAGCCGATGGAAACAGTGTGATGCTCTGGGCAATTTTCTGCAGGGCAACCTTGGCTCCAGGCATTCATGTTGAATCTGCTACTCATCAGGATGGCCACTGCCTTCATCTTGTTTTCTCTAGACTATGCTCAGTTTCTCAATTCCTTAACACTCTTTTCCCCCTCTCGGATCATCACTTTATTATCTACGCGCTCACCCCCAGTTCTTTACCCTCCCTAGTGTCAAACTCTTCCAAGCCTCCTCGTACCCGCAGGAATATCAACGCATTTGATTTTCAACAGTTTTCCACCTCTCTCCAACACCTTCTCTCCCAAATTTCTACATTCTCCTCCCCTGATCGGGCAGTACCCCATTTTCATCAAACCCTAGCAACTGCCCTGGATCAAGTGGCTCCAGCGACACTACATACTTCGCGTAGAATTCATTGCCAACCGTGGCACACTACAGTAACACGAACTCTACAAAAACTTTCTCGTAAAGCAGAACGTCACTGGCGTAAATCTTGTGCCTCTAATGATTTCATCACATATACTGATATCTACCACTCCTACAGAAATGCTCTGGACACTACTAAACAAGCATACTACCGATCTCTCATCTATGCTCAGGCTTCTAACCCCAAACGCCTCTTTAACACATTTAACTCTCTTCTGAATCCTCCTGCCCCAAATCCTCCAACTAACATCAGTGCACAGGATCTTGCTTCCTATTTCAAGGACAAAATTGATAAGATCAGGCTTGAAATGGTGTCTCCCTTGACAAGCAAACTGCTCAATTCCTTTGTAGCACCCTCTGACACTCTCTCTTCATTTGATCCCACAAATGAAGAGGAAGTTTCTACTCTCTTCTCATCGTCCTACTCTACCTCCTGTCCTCTTGATCCCATTCCCTCACAAATGGGTATGTCCCTGTCTCCTGTGCTCATTCCCCCTCTAACTAAAATCTGTAATCTATCTCTTTCTACTGGTATTTTTCCATCTATATTCAAGCATGCAGTGATTACTCCCATTTTAAAAAAACAGAATTCTGACCCTAACTCTCTCATAAATTATCGCCCCATCTCCCAGCTTCCATGCCCCTCCAAGCTTCTCGAGAGAATTCCCTACACACGCCTCACACACTTTCTTACAGCAAACAACCTATTGGATCCTCTTCAGTCAGGCTTTCGCTCTCAACACTCCACAGAGACTGCGCTGACCAAAGTTGTCAATGATTTGATCACAGCAAAAAATAATAACCAATACTCTCTTCTAATTCTCCTTGATCTCTCTGCTGCATTTGACACTGTTGACCACTCTATCCTCATACAAACGCTACAATCCCTAGGTCTTGAAGGCACTGTTCTATCCTGGTTCTCATCCTACCTATCTAATCGCTCTTTCAGTGTTAATTTCTCTGGATCCACCTCTGCTCCGCTTCCTTTATCAGTTGGAGTTCCACAAGGCTCAGTCCTAGGTCCTCTGCTATTCTCTATCTACACCACTTCTCTTGGAAAACTAATAAGCTCCTTTGGATTTCAGTATCATCTCTATGCGGATGATACACAAATTTATCTATCCTCTCCTGATCTTTCACCATCTGTGTTGTCTCGCGTTACTGACTGTCTTTCTGCCATTTCATCTTGGATGTCTTCTCGCCAACTCAAACTCAATCTTTCAAAAACTGAATTAATAATATTCCCACCCAAAAACAGAAGCTTCCTGACTGACATTTCTATTTCTGTCGATAACATGACCATAAATCCCACCCCGCAAGCTCGTTGCCTAGGTGTAATCCTTGATTCACAACTGTCGTTTATTCCCCACATCAACTCTATATCTAAATCATGTTACATACACCTAAAGAACATTTCCAGAATATGCACATATCTGACATAAGACTACGCAAAAACATTAATTCATGCACTCATCATCTCCTGCATCGACTATTGCAATTCCCTCCTTACTGGTCTTCCCAAAGTCAGACTTGAACCCCTACAATCTATTTTGCACTCAGCGGCTAGACTGATTTTCCTTACAAAGCGTTATTCCTCTGCTGAGCCACTCTGTCAGTCTCTACATTGGCTGCCTGTATTTCAACGAATCCAATATAAAATTCTTCTACTAACATACAAGGCCATCAACAAAATTGAACCGACATACATTTCCTCACTTGTCTCGAAATATCTCCCTACTCGACACCTCCATTCTGCACAAGATCTACGTCTCTCCTCTACTCTCATCACATCCTGCCATTCTCGGTTACAGGATTTTTTCCGGGCTGCACCTACTTTGTGGAATTCCCTCCCACGCACAGTAAGACTTCCCTCTAGTCTTCAAACCTTCAAGCGTTCACTGAAAACCCACCTCTTCAGACAAGATTATGATATTCCTCAACCATCATCTTAATTTCCCTAGATTACCCTATTACCATCCTCTACACTGCTAACGCAAGACAACAACTGTCACACTGCAAATATTGCTCAGTAATGGTTTGAATAACATGACAAAGTGTTCAAGATGTTGACTTGGCCTCCAAATTCCCCAGATCTGAATCTGATCGAGCATCTGTAACATGTACTGGAAAAACATGTCTGAACCATGGGGGCCCCACCTCACAGCTTACAGGACTTAAAGGATCTACTACTAACGTCTTGATGTCAGATACCAAAGGACACCTTCAGAGGTCATGTGGGATCTATGCCTCGACGGGTCAGAGCCTTTTTGTTGGCACAAGGGGGACCTACAAATATTAGGCAGATGATTTTAATGTTGTGACTTTTTTGTCGCTTGCATAATCTTCCTTTAAAAAAGTTAAATATGATGATTAAGTGTATTTAATTAATTAAAAGTGGGGATTTAATTCTTAGAGATATGCTAGAGAGTGTCTTCAGAATGGTCAAGTAGGCACTACACTGCGATATAATATCACAATGTAAAATCGCCAATAGAGTTTCCCAATAAAATACGTGAAGGTTGGGTAACTAATACCCATAAATGAGTGCAGCCGAAAATTGTGAAAACAACAATCGTAAAATATATTTCATACAGAAGTGTCATGATTATAAAAAAAACAGTGGTGCTCTTAAGGTTTTAATCTGCACACAGAAAACCAGAATTGTTTTTACTTATTGAGATGAATACTCATCCTTTAATTGGCAGAACAATACGTAGACATAAAATTAACATAACATTTCACTCAAAATAAGTTTAGTTGAAGAACTGGCCAATTCACAGAGGTGCAGAGCTCTGACAATACAATAGTTTTTTTTTTGATCCTTGCTTTTACTTCTCTATTCCATTCCTCACTATATTTGTATTTTTGAATTTTTAGATGTAGGGCTAGATTTACTAAACGGCGGGTTTGAAAAAGGGGAGATGGTGCCTATAGCAACCAATCAGATTCTAGCTATCATTTTGTCGAATGTACTAAATAAATGATAACTAGAATCTGATTGGTTGCTATAGGCAACATCTCCACTTTTTGAAACCTGCCATTTGGCAAATCTAGCCCTTAGAATCTATAAATAGATCTTGGGTGACAGTGGTCAATTATTTCAGCTAAGTTATGTGCTTGGTCCAGGACTGGAAACACTTAAAGAAAAATTTCATGGCCAAATGGAAAAGTAAATATTTCATGGAACAGTTTTGAAAATTGTGCACATTTCTAGTGCTCTATTAAAATATTTAATAAATGACTTTGTATTTGAAGATTCACAATTAAATACACTGAGTCTCATAAAATAAGTATGAAACACACTTAGCAATGATAACTCTTGGAAGCACATAAGTTGTCTAAACGCAATTAAATAAAAAAAGCAGAGCAATGTTATGGTCCTACACAGTGGAGTCTAAGAGAAGTTGGACAGTCTTCACACAATAAGTAGGACCAATGTAGATTGCTGACCTTTGCTGCATTCAGTGGACATTAGAAGGGTTTATAGCAGTCAAGAAATTCTTGAATTGGATGTGTATCCAGGCAGGAAGTATCTTTTGGTAAAGTGTTTTGAACCTCAATGTGTTTGATTGTGAGTTGTAACATAATTAACAAATGTCTCAGTTGTTTTCCTTATTGCACTATATGTACCCCCTGTCTTTTTTTGTGTTGTACCTAGACGGTATACATAAATGTCATATCACATTCTAACTGAAGCAATACACTGGAAGGGGTCTGGGTCCCTAGAGGTAACTACACCTGATAATTTTTTGTGACCAGGACTCCCGGAGTCCCTGAAATCTGTCCCCTACCAGAGCTGGTACAACTGTGCAGGCCTCACAGTGAAACATTGGTCTTCCACTGTTCTGTCAGTTAATAGGTAATTTCAAGGTAAGAGCGGAGAGGAGAGAAGTTCAAACAACTGTTCATTTATGTTAAATATGTAGAAAACATCAAGAGTAACTGATGATCAGATACAAAGGAAACCCAGCAACTAATCAAAGAGCACAGAAAAAAGTTGGTAATGGTAGTCTCAAACAGCTGTAGTAATGAATATCTTCAGAGACACTTGCAGTCTATAGGTCTTCAAACAGTATAATAAGAGTTCTGATAGTAGACGATAATACTCACAGATGCGGTGGTACTTGATACTGCGACAACAGTCTTACCTACAGTGACTATATAGACAAACAAATTTCGATGAGTAGAACTGCGACAATGATTAAATGCAGACTTACATAAAATACACAAAGGACATTTCAAACGACTCTCCATCTATACTGCTAGAAATTGTGAAAATACTTCATGCCAGCATGTGAGCGGTACGTCACAAAACAGAGCAACAGACACATTTCTAAATTTAAAGCTGCAATGTATTTTATGTAAGTCTGCATTTAATCATTGTTGCAGTTCTACCAATCGGAATTTGTTAGTCTATATAGTCGTTGTCGTTAAGACTGTTGACTGAAAAACTTACCCAACCCCACAGATGCAATCTTGAAAATGAAGGATATCCAATATTCCTGATCACATGAAGGCAGCAAAAGTCTAAGCACAACTGAAAGTCTAATCACAGCTGAGACAAGCCCAGAGCCCCTCAATGCTGTATCAGCAGACAGAGTGATAAAGAATGATTTCTTTCCTAGCCCGAAGACAACTGTTTCATATAAGCAGTTCTATGGTCAAGCTGCAGTACTCACAGAAGAATTCAAAGTAAATTGGAAGCCAAAAAGCTTGGAGTAGTAGTGCTGTTTGCCAAATAACAGAGTCAGAGTTGAAGTAGACACCAATAACTGAAGAATCTCAGAGAGCAGGCTGTTCAGGAGTCCACAGCAACCTCTAGCACTGATAAAGAATGCATAGAACAGGAGAGGGTTTAAACTCCAAAGGTCTGATCAGGTCAGGAGAGAAACACACTCTAAATTATGTGCAATGACTCTTGCTCACCACAGCTGAAGAGGTAAAGTTGCAGCCCCAATACCCTAACAGCTGGACTTTAAAGTATTGTAAGAAACGCTTTTCATACTATTTTCAAAACATTTAAAGACAACCAGGGAAAGGATAGCTATTATCTATAAGCACCATATTTATTTATTATAAACCAAATGTTTGGACAATGACCTTTTTATCGTGTTCACTTTAAAATCAATTTCCACTAGATATCAATAGGAGGACACTGAGATGTAATCCTTATGGTTTTGCTGAGTACATCTGTCCTATACGTTTACTAAACACATGGTCTCTTACTCCATAAATTAAAGGACTCAGGCACCTAGGCAGACATGTAAAAACAAAAAAGTTGACCACGGGTAAAAAGCTAATATAATTTCTGAGGTGTGTCTCTACAAATGTGGAAGTCAAAGACATCAAACACAACAGAAATTGAAACGCGTGGAGCATAACGGTCTTACCAGCTTTGGAGGCAGATCTGCTGCCTGAATTCATGTTCTTTGCAATGAATATGACTCTGACATATGTGAACACAATTATGAGTCCCACCAGAATTAGACTAATGATAAGGGTGTTTGACCTTAGGGTGTTTTGTACAATGTTTATTGTTAATGTTTCCCGTGTACATATCAAGTTAAGTGAAAAAATTGTCTTTTCAGTTGAGGTGCTCAAGATAATAAAATCAGCTATGTTTGGGATAAGACCAATTGTCCATATGATGGCAATTACATAATTAGATCTCTGTGATGTACAAAGCGTTAAATGTCTTAGTGGGAAACAGATGGCTACATAGCGTTCCAATGCCATGGCTGCCAAATTGTAGGGTGTAATCCTAAATGTAGCTGAGGCCAGAGTGACAATTACATAACAAATGGGTACAGGGAGGTATACCACGAATATAGATGTGAATAAAAGAATAAGCCCTGTACTAAGATATATTGTGTCATTAATCAGCATATGAATGAAGAGGACGTATCGGGCGTTGTCTCGGACATGAGGGGTGGTGAAGAAAACATAAAGTAAAAGCCAGATGAAGTACAGGAAGAGGCAGAAGAAAATGATGATCAAGGTCTCAAAAATTATTCTCACAATCTCTGCTGTTCTGTTAGTGGAAATAGAACGCTGGGTCAAATTGTTGAAGAAAACTGACGAATTCATTGTTGATTTTCTTGTTTGA
This sequence comes from Mixophyes fleayi, assembly GCF_038048845.1. Taxonomy (NCBI): domain Eukaryota; kingdom Metazoa; phylum Chordata; class Amphibia; order Anura; family Limnodynastidae; genus Mixophyes; species Mixophyes fleayi. The sequence goes on from NC_134403.1 coordinate 12,713,442, forward strand.
TACCTTTAGCTATAAAAATAATAATAATAATAATAAGGCCAGGACTCATTGTTTATTAACAATTAATTCAGCCTCTAAGAAACAATGTGATCTTTTTTTCATTTTTTTTACATAATTCACCAAAGCAGACCCATGGCTCAAATAGAGCTTCAAAATGGAAAGTTTAAATTAAATGAATCAGTGTAAAGACATGTGTACCTAAAATAAATACTGAAAAAACACTTTCCAGATGTCACTTATACATTACTACTATTTTTCTCACAGCAGATGCTATTCAGTCTTTTCTCCCCAAAGGGATAAAACTCAGATGGCTTGGGTACCTTATAACGTTGATGGAAATCCCAACAACAGATACCCCAACATGAATACACTGAAGGTGTAATCACCGTCATACTGGTAATAGTGACAGCTTGAAACACACACCTGAAACACTTCCGACGAATGAAGATCCCGGCAGGCTGCGCCAACATCACTTTGAAAGGCCACACTATGATTCCTGCTGTTAAGCTGGTAATTTAAGGAGGCGCCACCTGTACAATGTTCTTTACAAAGCCTCGTGCATTGTAAGGGTCTTTAACCTTCTTCAAAAATTAATAATGGACGTTGTCTTTTCGATGTGTATTTCCTTCACAGACAATTAAATGATTATAAATGAGAGCTGAGCATCCTGCCTATAGGATATCTATTGAGCATTCAATAGATAAGCTTTATTTATATTTGAAAAGCGTGCGCTGCTGTCATTCAATAGTTTAATTGATTGTACATTAATTACCCCAACATGAGCGTCCATTCTCCCTATGTTTTTTGATCCCTATATAATTAGATATACAAGTATATATATATATATATATATATATAGTTGCAGCCAAAAATATTGGCACCCTTGCACTTTTTTTTTCAAATAGCTCACACATTCCAATAAACTTAAGTTGAAATTCTCAACAGTATTTGGTGTCTCCATAATTCTTTCTCTGTTAATATTAAAGAATATTTGATTTGCTTCTGAATTTAATACTGTATGATCTTTTAAATCAGAGGTTGACAGCCTAGACTTAATATTTGGTAGCATTGCCTTTTGGACAAAATACATGTAGTCAATCACTTCCTATAGGCTTGGTTGAGCTTCCTGTATCAACTTCTGCTCTACTGGCAGTTTGGTTCATTCTTCTTGCGCACACTCCTCCAGCTCTCCTAGATTTCAAGGACGCCTTCAATTTCAGTCCCTGCAAAACTCATTGCTCAATTGTGAAATCTCAGATCTGATATATGCTCACACCCCTTGTTTCGATGAGCATCATGATCTCTGGAATTTAATATTGTATAATAGACCTGAGAGCACTCAGCTCAGAATTAAATTTTCTCTAAATATTGCAGGGCTGGAAATCTTCATTTATGTGATGAATTGTTGTCTCCATACTGTGATCACAGAGGTGTGAAGAATTATGATTTTTTTTTCTATTCTTTACAGTTCATAATTTTGTTTCAAGCTTATAACACCTAAGTACCTAGTGTTTGTCTTTCTGTTTTTATTTAAATAAAAATGCAAGTTAAAAAAAAAAAAAAAAAAGGATCATTTTCTGACTGTCAATTCTTATATCAATGAGCCAAATCAGGTGTTGAAAGCAATTTAATCTTTAAAAAAAAAAATCTTCAAAATGCTAAAACTGATATTATGAACAACTTTTAACATTTTATCTAAAAGCAGCCCTTTTAGCATTAAAAAATATAAAAAATAATGATTTCCATATTAATGGTAGAATAAAGTCTACATTATTTTCAATTTGTCAATACTAGAGATTTAGGGTCTGCTTCAAATTTGAAGAAAGCTTGAACACAAATTGTGGTTAAAAAGATTGTAGAACTTGAGTGTATTTAAATCTGTGCAGCTCTCAAAATGCGTTTCGATTTTAATCTGGGTATAAGTACAAGCATTTTGGTTGTGTTACATCAACCTTAAGTGAACATGTAACACAAGTAGAGCCAAATATAAGAACTCTTTATAATCAGTATCAGTAACTATTAAATCACTGCTGGACTTTTCAGCAAAAATGAATTAAATACTTTGCATCATAAGCAGTAGTAACTACTTTAATATTGTATTTAGTCATGTTTTGTATTTTATGTAGGTTTCTACGGTACTGTTTTATGTGTGCACAGTATTTTTTGTTATTTTGTCATGTCAACTGTATGTGTCTCTATACTTGTGTTTTATTTTATGATTTTGCTGTGCTATTTTACGGTTATCTTGGTACTCTTCTGATCTACAAAATATGTGTTTCTTTACTAAATGATATTAATGTGTTAATACCACAAATACCACAAGGCTCAGTCCTAGGTCCTCTGCTATTCTCTATCTACACCACTTCTCTTGGAAAACTAATAAGCTCCTTTGGATTTTAGTATCATCTCTATGCAGATGATACACAAATCTATCTATCCTCTCCTGATCTCTCACCATCTGTGTTGTCTCGTGTTACTGACTGTTTTTCTGCCATTTCATGTTGGATGTCTTCTCCCCAACTCAAACTCAATCTTTCAAAAACAGAATTGACAATATTCCCACCCAAAAACAGAAGCTTCCTGCCTGACATTTCTATTTCTGTTGATAACATGACCATAAATCCCACCCCGCAAGCTCGCTGTCTAGGTGTAATCCTTGACTGGCAACTAACCTTTGTTCTCCACGTCGACTCTATATCTAAGTCATGTTACATACATCTAAAGAACATTCCCAGAATACGCACATATCTCACACAAGACACTGATAAACCTTAATTCATGCACTCATCATCTCCTGCATCGACTATTGCAATTCCCTCCTTACTGGTCTTCCTGAAATCAGACTTGAACCCCTACAATCTATTTTGCACGCAGCGGCAAGATTGGTTTTCCTTGCAAACCGTTCTTTCTCTACTGAGCCAGTCTGTCAATCTCAAAATTGGTTGCCTGTTTTTCAACGAATCCAATATAAAATTGTTCTACTAACATACAAGGCCGTCAACAAAATTGCACCGACATACATCTCCTCACTTGTCTCAAAATATCTCCCAACTTGACACCTCTGTTCTGCACAAGATCTGAGTCTCTCTTGCACTCTCATCACATCCTCCCATTCCCGATTACAGGACTTTTGAGCTGCACCCACTCTTTGGAATTCCCTCCCTCGCACAGTAAGACTTTCCTCTAGTCTTCAAACCTTGAAGTGTTCTCTGAAAACCCACCTCTTCAGACAAGCTTATGATATTCCTCAACCACCCTCTTACCCTCTCTAGGTTACCCTATTACCACCTTCTATACAGCTAACACAAGACAACAACCCTCTGACCAACATAGTTGTGTGACTGAGCTTACAGCACTCTAAATACTTTTTAACTTTGCTTTCTAGCTGAAAAATATGTGATATGATGTAGCACTTACCCTTGTGTATCAAACTCCCATTGTTCCATAGATTGTAAGCTTGCGTACAGGACCCTCTTACCTCTCTGTGAGTATGTGTTACCCAGTATTGTTTTATTACTGTTTGTTCCCAATTGTAAAGTGCTACGGAATTTGCTGGTGCAATATAAATAAATGTTGATGATGATGATGATGATGATGACTTACAGGTAAATTTGACTTCTATCCCAGGAATCTCCTGCACACGCTGCCGTTGTCTTACGGTGTATATGTCCTCAGGATGAGAGACTCTTAATGTGTACGCAGGTCATATTTATTTGTAGCCAAGTCCCAGCAGCAATAATTTAACCATTTCTATTACAAGTGACAGGAAGCTCCCCAGCTCCCCAGTACGTGCATGTTTCTCTAATTAAGTTATTATTTTTCTGAGAGCAATTAGTCTGTTTCATGGTGTATTAAACATTTCTGTTGATGTGTTAATGATAAATGTGTAGTTAATTACTTTGTTAGCTAAGAAATTCAAATGATATCATAGTTTACTACTGATTTCATCACTGACTGTCCAAACAAATTATTATTATTATTATTATTATTATTATTATTATTATTATTATTATATGACTGTTTCAGATTTGGATAAATACAACAGATCCGAAATTTGGGGTACCGAATCATGAATTTCTCGTGCCAAATCCAGATCTGAAATTGAGGCAAAATTTCATCTCCAGTAAAATGTCAGATCTTACGAGTTTTGGATGATATGATCTTTATATGATTTATGACTTTACTGCACAAATCTTAACAGTTTATTTACAGATTAGTCTGCTGGAAATGTGCGCTAAATTGATGAATTGGGTGTGAGAGCAAAGTGAGACAATCAGTGGCCACTGGTATTAATAGTACATTAGTAGTCTAATGGTAGTAGATAAAAAAAAGTATTCTTTCTTGCTTTTAAAAAGTGCTTTTGTGTGTATATATATATTGTATATATATATATATATTTCTTGCTTTTAAAATCCAAAGGGTATGTTTACTAAACTGCGGGCTTGAAAATGTGCAGATGTTGCTTGTAGCAACCAATCAGATTCTAGTTGTCATTTTGTAGAATGTACTAAACAAATGATAACTTAAATCTGATTGGTAGCCACAGTTTAGTATATATATATATATATATATATATATATATATATATATATATATATATATATACACCCCCAAGTTTTTGATTGCTGTGAAGGCAATTGTGTCACGGGCAGTATCACATCTGTACTAGTAAGCAACCAAGAGCCAGGGTACTGTGAATGGCCTGGTATTGTGTGCTAGCACTACTATGAAGGATGAGGAAAGTGCATCCATATTTGAGTGGTCTTTCCCCTTTTTGTGCAAAATATTAAAGTTATAACCTTGTAATGAAAAACTCCACCATAATAACCTCCCATTTTCCCCAGCAGATCTTTGTAACCAGTAAAGGGGGTTGTTGTCTGTAATTACTGTGAACTCTTGCCCATAAATGTAGGGTTGTAATTTCTTTAGGGCCCACACTATGGCCAGGCATTCTTTCTCAATGGTGGCATAGGCTACCTCTCTATCCAACAGCTTTTGGGATAAATAGACCACTGGGTGTTTATGCCCATCCTACCCCACTTGGCTGAGCACAGCACCGAGTCCACACCCTGAAGTATCTGTCTGTACCAGAAATCATTTCTTGAAGTCTGGGGCTGCTAACACTGGGGACTGTGTCAATGCTGCCTTCAGAGCATCAAAGGCTCCCTCGCACTCTGGGGTCCATTCTATATGTCCGGAGTATATTTTATTTGTCAAGTCAGTCAGGGGCCTGGCTATAGTACTATACTGAGGCACAAATTTTTTGTAGTACCCTGCAATCCAGAGGACCGCTCGTACTTGCTTTTGGTTGGTGGGTTGGGGCCACTGAACAATGGCTTCTACTTTTGCTGGTTCGGGTCATATGATTCCCCCACCAACATGGTGCCCCAAGTATTGCACTTCTGCCATGCCCATTAAGCATTTGTCTGGGCGAATGGTCAACCTCGCCTGCCTGATTCTCCTCAGGACCTCTGACACTTGCACTAAGTGATCCTCCCACGTCTGTCTGAAGATGGAATCTAAGTAAGCCTGGGCAAAATCCTGACACCCCCCCACAACAGGTCATCAACCATCCGTGGGAATGTGGCTGGAGCATTTTTCATTCCAAACGCCATTGTCGTACACTTAATCCCAATGGGGTTATAAAGGCTGAGCCTCGTGGGTGAGGGGAATTTGCCAATAGCCCTTACTCAGATCCATGTGGACACAAACTTGGCTGCCCCTAGCCTGTCTAGTAGCTCATCTATTCGGGCCATGGGATAAGCATCAGAGGTGGTGACCTCAATTAGTTTGCGGTAGTCCACGCAGAAGTGGGTGGTCCCATCCTTTTTCGAGACCAATGCCACCCCTGCAGCCTATGGACTATTTGACTTCTTAATTACTCCTAAGGCCAGCTGTCACACGCCGGTCCTATAGACATGTACCGGCGCTGTTACTTTCCTCCTGTAAGCGGTGATTGAGCCTACTACTTGGTTCTGAGACATCACTTTTACACATGTGCTCTTTGTTGCCTTGTCTTGGACCTCCTTCCTATTCTCATTGGTTCTGGAGTATTATTTAAACCTCCCATGGTTCTTTGCTCTTTGCCTGTTACGCACTCAGTACTAGGATTTGGCTTCCATAGGTCTGACTTACCTATTATTCGTTCATCACCTGGATTCAGCTGTAAACTTCACTGCTCCTGTTTGTTTCATCTGGACTCGTTATAGCAGCTGAACTTCTCTCTGCTGCTACCTGCATGGTGAACTATTATTGTGAACTACATGCTACACGTGTGTTCATTGCTGAAGCTCAAGTTTCCAATTCCTGTCCAGCTGGCTCAAACACTGCCTTGTTTCACTGTTGGATCTACTGCCGAGTTACCTGTCATCTGTATTTCCACGCTCGGCTCAGCTGAACTTCTCTCCGCTGCTAATTCGTATGGTGAAACTATTATCGTGAACTACTTGCTACTCCTGTGTTCATTATCACAGCTCAAATTCCTCATTCCTGCCCGGCTGGCTCAACATCACTATTGCTTCACTATTGGATCTACTGCTGAGTTACCTGTCACCTGTAGTTCCACGCACGGCTCAGCTATACTTCACTCCTCCGCCACTTCTAGGTAATGGACTGTTTGATGTACTTGTCTTCATCTCTGCCACTTGGGATTGTTATCTGTAGATCAACGAGTTCCACGCCTTTGCCTTTTCTACAATGGGAATTAGCGCTTTGCCAGTAACTCACATGCTACGTTTAATCATCTTCGTTTACGGATCAGCTAGTTCTATATTATCATTCTGTTTGGACTGTTGCTGTATCAGTGATTCGCCTTTATCTGCTGTGAGTTACTATATTGGATCTAGCATTCTCCCTCCATCATCCCTCCATCATCTCCAGCATTGAACTATTGCTCTACTCACTCCCTGCAGTTGTCAAGAGTTACCAACTATAAAGTAACATGTTGAGACTCATTTTGTCATCCTGACCAACTTGCCGTGTCTTCAGCTTCTGCCGTTATCTCAAGTTATCTTATCACTCAATTACCAATATCCATTACCATCACTCCGCAGTACCTCCTAGTCTACAGCGACTATTCCTCAGTGTTACTTTTATATGTGATGCCTGTGAGCTATGAACTTGTAATTTGTGTATCTGAATCCTCTTCTTATCCATTGTGTCTAAACCTCCACTACCATCTGCCGCTACTCGTTTGGGAGACCGCGACCTGCGGGACAGGAGTGGTGAAGCCCATATTCCCTTGCAGGTATCACTGGTGAAGACCTCCTACCTGTTAGACTCCGCACTCCTGGGCGAGTTCCATCTCGGCAGAGACAAGGGATCTACTATTTCATTGAGAGTCGTGACACCAGCATTTCCTCTATCTCCTTCCGTACTTGGGCCAGTACTGCGGGCGTCATGTGGTATGCCACCTGCCTTATGGGCTTCTCCTCCCCCATGTCTACATGGTGGGTGGCTAGGTGGGTACGCCCGGGCTTACAGGTAAATTGGGTCTGCTCCTTCTCCAGCACCTCCCTCATTTCCTGCCTCTGTCCCTAGCTGCGTACCCACTGTCACTGTCTCCACCCACTTTTCCTCTCTCACCTCCCCTTTCATCTCCAGTAGGGGGTCTACCTCTGTAGGACCCATGGGGGGACAACACACCACCATTGCTGCCATCTGCCGTTCCACATAACTTTTTAGTCGATTGATGTGGAAGGTTTTTTAGACAGGTTTCCTCATCATCCAGTGCTACTACATAGTTTACCGGCCCTACCTGCCTCACCACTTTGTATGGGCCATCCCAGGTGGCCTGAAGTTTATTCTGCCTCATTGCATTGGTACTAGCACCGTCACCTTCTGTCCTGCGTTCAGCTTCCTATCCTGTTTGTGGGCATCGTACCACTCTTTCTGTCTTGCCTGGGCTCCTTTTGAATGGCCTTGCACCAGCTGTGCTACGCTCTTCATCCTCTCCTTCATCTTCTCTACATATTTAAGGATAGGCTGCTCATTGACCTGGAACATTCCTTCCCAGCTCTCTCTAACCAGGTCTAAGGGGCCTCGTACCCTCCGGCCATACAAAAGTTCGAAAGGAGAGTATCCGGTGGACTCCTGGGGCACTTCCCTGTATGCGAACAGGAGCTGCTGCAGGGCCCTTTCCCAGTCTCTCCCTTCAGACTGTACATATGCCTTCAGGAGGTGTTTCAGCATTCCATTGAAACACTCACATAACCCATTTGTCTGGGGATGGTACGGGGTGGTTCTCAGGCGCTTAATGCCCCACTTTTCCCATAGGGTCTGGACTAGGTCCCCTTGGAATTGGGTCCCCTAGACAGTAACCACTTCCCTGGGATATCCTACCTGGCTGATAATGTCCACCAGAGCCTGGGCCATATGCTCTGCATCTATGGATGACAGGGTTACTGCCTCTAGGAATCTGGTGGCAAAATCCACCAGGGTGGGGATGGCTAATGGACCTACAATATCTATAGCCATCTGGGCAAAGGGCTCCTCAATTATAGGTAGGGGTTGTAGTGGGACTTTCTTAGGGGCTCTCCCTATTCTCTGGCAGGTGTCACAGGAGGCTTTGTATCGTTTCACATCCTGGGTGACTTGAGGCCAGAAAAAAGTCTGCAACACCGGGGCCAACGTTTTTCTGGTCCCAAAGTGCCCTGCTGCTGGAATGTCATGGGCCAGCGCTAATAAATGAGTCCGGTAAGCCCATGGTACTACCAACTGCTTCACTTCTGTTCCTGAGTCTTGATCTAGGGTGGGGGCAACTACCCTATATAACAGTCCTTTGTCCCACACTACTTTACTGCCTGCCACTTCCCCTCCCCCAGCATCTGCTGCACTCCTCAGTTTGGCTAGGGATGGGTCAGTCTGTTGGGCTTTCCTAAATTCCCTTCTGTCCTCCTCCCCCAAATCAATTTCTGGTACAACATCTGATATTTTTGGGCTACTCACCAACGGTGCTGCCTCTGGCTCCTTGGCTCTGGTTGCCGGGGTTAGTCTTGGTGGTCTCCTTGGCATTGTGGTGGCTTGTGCTGCTGTGTCTTGCGCTCGGCTCTGGCTGCGGGTCACAGCTTGCACAAAGTGAGTGACCAATCCCTGGTCCAAATCATTCCCCAAAATCACTTTTGCTGGTAGTCCATCCAGGATGCCCACCTCCACCATTCCAAAACCTGCCCCCCAATCCAAATGTACCCGGTCCACCTGAATATCTGCAAGATGGCTTCCCACCGTGGAAATCCGGACCTGCTGTCCCTCCATAACTTGGGATCTTTTAATTATATCAGGCTCCACCAGGGTCAGGGATGCTCCTGAGTCTCTCAACCCCTGGACCTTGCAGGCCCCCACCCACACATCCTGTAGATGATCCTGTATATTCCTAGGGCTCTGCCTCCCCTCCCCCAAAATCAGGTTCACCACATACACCCCGTCCCTTGCCTCTGGCACATCAGGACAGGGTGGCCTGGCCTCAATGCCGATTTCAAAATCTCCTAGGGCATACTGCACAGCGGCCACTGGTGCAGCTCTGGCTACTGGGATCGGACCTCTGGTACAGGGACAATCTCTCTGGAAGTGCCCAAACTGGTTGCACCGATAACACCTCTTTGGATTCAGGTCCCAGGGTCTGGATCGGGCTGGTTCATCTCTTGGATTCCGGGAAGAGTTCTCTCTAATAAAGGGGGCTCCAAGTGTCACTAGACTTGCTGGAATTGGTCGGCTCCCTCTCCCTGCAGCTGCTTGACTAGGCATACTAGGGGCTCTGCACCTGGGTCGACTCACCACATACTCATCAGCTAGCCCTGCTGCCTCCTCCAGGGCCTCAGGTTTTCTGTCAGCCAGCCATTCCCTGGGGCCATTTTTAGAGTCAGCTGCTCTAGCATACTGAGCTCTTTAATTTGTTTAGCGGAGTGGGCCCTTTTCCCTTCCAGCCATTTCTCGCAGGCCCTCTGTAGCTGGCTGGCAAATTCCTGGTGTGACTGTGACCCTCCTTTATTCAAAGTCCTGAACTTGTATCTGTAGGTCTCTGCATTTAACTGGAGTTTTACCATCAGCGCCTTTTTCACAGTACCATAATCCCCACATTCTTGAGGGCTTAGAGCCTGGTAAGCTTTCAGCGTTCTCCCAGTCAGGCTGGATCCCAGATATTTGGACCATACTCCTCAATCCCATGGACTCCCATCAAGTTTTAAACAACCTGGAGATGGATATCAATGTCTGTGTCTGTCTCTTTAAAAATTTGGACTCCACTATATCCCAGCTGAGGTCTAAACCGGGCCTCTCCCCGAATTTCTTCTCGCTGAATCTGGGTAACCTCAATTGCTACCCCTAACATTGCTTGGAGTACGCTTGCCCTTTCATGCAGGGTTGCCCTTTCCCCCAGTGCTGTCAGCCAATCTTGCAGCACAGCTGGAGTGCCGGACAGTGGTCTGGGTTGTGTAACACGGGGGGGTTTCTGTGGCTGGTCTTTGGCCTCCTCCTCCTCTGACTCTTCCATCTCCTCAGGGGGGGCCTTTTCCCATTCAATTAGTTTGGCTACCAGAACTTCACGCACATCTGTGTCATCAAAGTCCACCCCTTTGGTTCTGCAGAACCCCTGCAAGTGTTGTTTCCTTGCTTTCATATACAATCTCTATGTAGCTTTTAGACTAATCTGCTCTGCTTCTGTGGTCATTCCTGCTGACTTCCCAGCTAGGTTTTTTACTAACACTGGTGCTGACAGACTGTTGCCTTGTGTCCTTACAGAGCCTGACCGTATCTGGATACAAGTCCCTGCACTCTAGCCAAACGTTGGGACTGTATGACCCCACTGCTTGCCACCAAAATTGTGAGGACACTGGGGTTAGAACCAAAGCTCACTAGATACCCAGTCCTCTAGGTTCACAGGTCACACAGGTAAGGAGACAGGAAAGAAATAATAATTCCTTTTATTAAACAAAGTGCACACACTTAGTAAAATAAGTGCTCCCCAAGGAGAAACTTGTTCCCCCACCAAATATATCAAGTGTCAGAAAATCACCAGTGCAAGTAAAAACTCCCCAACAAAGTCCCCAGCAGGCTACCTCCAAACACAGAGTCCTAGCAGGCCCAAACTCCTGGTAATAAAATCCACAGTTGACAATCCAAGTGGGCCAGGGTTTCTGATCTGTAAGGTGGGTCTGTGTATCTTGCTGATCCCAGCTTCTAAGCCAACTCTCCACCAGCTTGGTAGGACCCTGGGTATTAGTCTCCCTACCAATGTAGGCTCACCAATTCCCCAGAATCTGTGAGTGTCTCCCGATAGAGTGGTAACAGAATCAGTCCTAGAGGTACACTGTCCGATCTCTGTCAAGAAACTCCTGCTTCAAGCATTCCTTTAACGCCCTGCGAGAATACGGTTATTCTCAAACAGTCCAAGTCCTCGCTGTCTCAAGATACTCCAACAACAACCCCCTCCCCCAGACAGCTCCTTTTTATCCCTTCTCACAAGACATCTGATCATGGCCACCTCCCTGGGTCAACCCCCCACTCATTGTCCTCTTGTGATTGGTGGTGTGAAGAGTTTGGGTGGTAACAGGGGTGGAAATAGAGCATGACATCAGTGGTCTCCCACCTGCGGTGATGGTGCCATTCAGACTGTGTTACAGAGTTGCTAGAACAATAGTTAGCAAACAGGGAGAGACCTTCTCCTGATTTTAGAAAAGGTCCTGACCCTCCTCTTTTTAACCCCTTCCACTCCTTTTTGATGTCACAGGTTCCACAGCTGATTCACACTTCCTGTGAGCTGCCTCCCCCCTCCCTCTCTGGACACCACAGCAATAACAAATCTGGCCACCGGGCAGCATTTAATAACAGAGTGGGCCACGGTTGTTCAATTGGCCCACCGAGGACAGACCGGGTTGGCACAATATTCCCAATATAAGGACCGGGTCTGTCACAAGATGGAATTTGGTAGTGTGGACATATGAGCTCAACTAATCTGCTGAAACCTGATGCATTGATTGTGGAAGTTGAATGCACATCCAATGCTATCATAGTTGTCATGGCTTTAGTGATCCGCTGTGCAACAGGATGCTATCTGTCATACTTGGTTCCTCTTGCAAGAACTTGCTTCACCGACATCTGTTTAAAAGTAGGCTTAATCTTTTTTATCCCCCTCTGTATCACCCCCAGCAGCAGCAACCATAGTGTACAAGGATGCCTCTTGTAAACTAAGGATTGCATTAAGGTAGTCAGTTTGCAATTGAAAATTTTATGCAGGACTGTTTGAATAATGAGGATAATGGTGAAGATTGCATGAGGTGTCTATCCATTCTGCTTTCAGCTGATGCTGCTGTGCTGCTTGTTACTATACATGATTTTCCACCTTTAGATAAACTACTTGAATTAACTCGTTGCAAATGATGTAACAGGGAGGAGGTGCCTAGATAGTCCACGTTCCTATCTCTACTTATTGTGGCATCACAAAGTGTACAAATATTGTCTGGGTTGGGATAATAACATTTCCACATAAAAGAGGTGGATTTTTTAGTCTTTTGCCCAGGTATGACAATATACTTATCATGGGCATATGGTGATATCACTGGTGGCTGCCTTACTAGGACACAATCACCATCATCCTCATTATCTTGTTGACGTATAACCCATTCCAACATTTTCAGTTCCATAATTATCCCCACATTAGCAAGTTCCAAAGTAGGATCCTCAATTTATATGTCTAAATCAGGCCTGTCCAACCTGCGGCCCTCCAGGTGTTGTGAAACTACAAGCCCCAGCATGCTTTGCTAGTAGACAACCAGTTGATAGCTGGAAGGGCATGCTGGGACTTGTAGTTTCACAACACCTGGAGGGCCGCAGGTTGGACAGGCCTGGTCTAAATCATCATCATTACTGCTAATCCTCACATTTCTAAATGGTTGTGACATGGGTGAAAGAGGCTGTCCTATAATTACAGTGTCAGAATCTAAAATGTCAAACTCAGATATAGCACTCATGGGTATCCTTAGACTCTACTCAGGATTATGTGAGTGCCCAAGTTGTCTTTCAGCCTCAGAGTTCTTTTCATGCACTGATGTGGCTGTTTTGGAGGTGACAGACCTACACCCACAGAGCGAGAAGGTGGTGCATGGGAAGATGCATGACCATGTTGGGGATATATTTTTGCAAAGGGCATTTTAGTACATGTAACAGCAGTAACAAGACCACTACTAGCAAAACGTTGTCATGGTCTGAGCCTTTTCTTGCCACTACGGGTGGTGCATGGAATCTTAGCTATTTTAATTTTATTAGACAATCCCCACATTTATCAGTATCTTTTCCCTTAATGCTTATATCAAGAAGTGATGATTTCTTTTAGAGTGACAAATGTCATTTCAGTTTGGAGCACCCTCTCTTAATGTTTCCTCCAACATGCCCTGTTTACTACTAGAGACTGAAAAAGTATTATTACTCTTACAGTACTAGTAATGGGATGCTCCTGATCTATAGACTGCCTCATGATTGAAAACACAAGTAATGCTACTTGAGATTGGAGCCACCACACCATATCAATGTCCCATGAGATTGGGAAAAGAGGGACTATTACCTTGTAATGTAGGTACTGCTCCATAGTATCATTCAAATGAATAGAATTGGTTTGTTGTTTTTTTGTAGGTTGTGCTGGCAAACACAGCGTCCCATCTTTTGGACAATTACTAGCAGTGCTTTTTTTGTAAGAAAAAAGGTCCCGGAACTCACACGTAGTCAATCACTGTACACACACCCACACACAAAAGTTGTGTAGCGAAACATAACGGTCACCGCCCGCTGTAAGCTCTCAGCACGCGACCACACGACCAATCACAAACTGAGCAGCGCCACAAGCCGAGCAGTGCCATCACAGCCAGCACGGACGAAGTACGCATGCATCGGACTCGAAACACACAAGCAGCCCGCATGCACCATTTTAATGATTTTGCCGCCGACCTGTTATGCTCGACAGGGCGATTCAAGTCCACATGGACCAAACATCAAATGTTCAAAAGTTACTTTTAAAACTTGGAAACTCTGTTGAAAAAAGGTCCTGGAACTCAGTTCTGTGAGTTCTATGACAAAAAAAGCACTGATTACTAGTACAGATGTGAAAATACCTGACCCAGCTATGCATGTGTGGTGGCGGGTGGTAGGCCACAGTCAATCTCTGGTGCACGGAAGCTGGCTTCTCCCATGTACCATCAGCGGCTATCATCGCCTTGGTTAGAATCCAGTGTTTCCATCTGGGCCAGCCGAGGATGTGTCACCGCTGTGGAGACTTCCGCCCCCTAAGCATGAACTGCCTGAATCAAAAATGCAGGCATTGTGGCGGGTTCGGCCACGAAACTAATTCATCTAGTAAGATAAAATGTAATCTTTGTGGAGAAGATGGACATCCGTTCAGCCACTGCCCCCATGCCTCACATAATTCTGAGGTTACAGACCTGGAAATGGTGAAGGTTTTGGAACAGATGGAAGTGGCAGTTGAGGTGCCCGTGATTGCTAAGCCTGTTCAGATTTTGGCCCTCACACAATTATCTTAACAGTCAAACACCTGTATTTTAAAATCTTTTTTTTTGGGGTAGGGGTGGGTTTACTGCTCATAGTCAAATACAGTCAATGTACTCTCTGTTTCGCAGACTGCACTTTGAAGCATACTGTTGTCTATTTGTTGGAAAAACTCATTGTCGATAATGGAGGGAACATTGCGTGCCGTATTTTGCGTTAATTTGCTTTGCACATGCTCAGAAACTGATCTTACCCCAACAAACGCAGTTTGATGCAATTCATATCCGGTCGCAAAAAACACTTACTAACGCCTACGAATTGAAGGGCAGAATGGGGGAGGGAATTGGTATGTGAACGTAGCCCAGGTGCAGTAAAGGTCGTTGCCACGCACATGTGGGTGATTCAAGTTCATCCATACGTAGAAGTACACTCCTTTTCAGACGTAAGGGCAGGTGTTACTGATCTATGATAGTGATGACCAAACACAGCATCCGCTCTCATAATCTAACGGGATGATTGACACATCACCCGTTCACCTTTCACCACTAATCTTATTCAACAACACTATATAAGATCTTGCAAACGGATGTCATTGTGCCATTTTGTTTCCCAAAAGAAGGAAATAAAACTGCTGACTGTTTAGAGTAGGTGAAACTTTCACATTTATGTCGTAGCAGCAAAAGTTTTTTTTATTTTATATTGAAAGCATGACACACGTTAGCATGTGAGGATGTTTTAAATTGTCTTACTGACTTGTATTTAAAAAAAATATTTCATTGTGAGAAATAAAAAAAAACACCCAATGAATTGACAATTTACATCACAGTATAGTGTTTCAAATGTTTAGACATAGCCGCACATATTTGCAATGTGGTTTTCAGGGCCATCTTAACAACATTATGGGCCCCCGGGCAAAGCAGTGCACCGGGGCTCCTAGATATAGATATAGACATAGATATAGATATTTAGATGTATACAGATACAGATATAGATATAGATATATAGAGATAGATAGATGTACTTGCTCAGTGACCCTTATAGGTTTTTTTTGCAGGTTTTTTTCTTTTGCAGGATTATTTATTCTCATTAAGAGCCGTGCCTATGGGGCCCCCTTGCCCATGGGGCCCCCGGGCAGCTGCCCATCGTGCCCAATGGAAAAGATGGCCCTGGTGGTTTTTTGTTTTAAAATGTTAGGAGAGTGCTGCCCACGTGATGCAGTTTATACGTGGCTGTATACTTTTTCTCTTTTTTTGATGCGTAAAAAAATTACTTTGTGCGTTTTTATACTGCTTTAGTTTTTGTATATTTTTTTGGACATAGAACCTTAAAAAGTTTAAATATGTGGATAGACCAAGCTTATTTAGCTGCAAGTATTTTGGTCTATAATGTGTAATTTCAGAGGATGGGGCGGCATAATAATCTACAATGCATAAGGAAATTTTTGACAATATTGCCATTCATGGGTGGAAGTAGCCGAGGCTGCTGGCCAGAAGTACGATGACGTCGATCTTAGTACTCCAGGTTTGCAAGATTATTCAGCCTTCAAAGCATATGTGACTTCATCTTACTTTACATGTAAGTACCATTTGGGTGTACTTAAAATGTAATGTTTGCAATAAATGGACAAATAACCAAGGAAACCATTTCTTTTTAGAACAGTGTATATCAGGGGTGGGCAAACCTGTCCTCGAGGGCCATATCCAGTTCATGTTTTTAGGATTTCTTTAATCATGTACAGCTGAGTTAATCTATTTGGCTGGGTCAGTAATTATCCCACCTGTTTGTACAGACAAAAATCCTAAAAACATGACCTGGATATGGCCCTTGAGGACAGGTTTGCCCACCCCTGGTGTATATAGTGGAACAAACAGGCAAAATTGTGACACACGCAAGCACACGTGAAACACACAAAAATGATTTTGTTTTCTGACCTTGCCCCCTAGTCTAATATTCCTTGTGTTGCTTGATCGGAGCTGCCTCTGAATCACCCAAACAATGGGTGCCACAGGGGCACAATAAGGGGCAACAGAAAACACAGTGGCAGGAGGGGAAAACATGCCACAGTCGATTGTGTAATGCATCTTTTTATCCTAATACAATTTAGAATGCCATCCGTCAACCCCTCCAAAGTACTATGGATCATTGTAAGCGTGTGTCCTATATGATTCATCTCGCCATTCACAAGGTACATGTTGTCAACCTGTCAGCATAATGTAAGTGTTGGCATGTAGCATTTTTATGTCGGCAGGTTAAGTGTCAGCATTTACAGTGTCGCAATTTTGACCACCACCCTATCCAACTGGCTGGTTGTTTTTGAAAATACAAATTTGTGGAGATTACATTAGAACGCAAGAGAACATATACATAGTTGGTGGGGGTGTTTAGATTTTTTTAGTCACAACATTACAGTCAATTCAACAGTTAATGCATGTGTTTTGGCCAATGCTGTACATTCTAGAGGACTGAGGTCTAAGAATTCCACCACCTGTCCCCCTGGCATGTCTGTGATGATCTCTCAGTTTGCCTGTAAGGAGTCACTTAAAGTCCTGTCACCTGTGTGAAAGTGAAGAATGCCGCAATGTATACTGGCAAAAACAAGTTAAAAATACTGTGCAGACATACATATAGATATAAATGTAAATGTTATGCGGCTGATATACACCCATTAACTATTTTTTTTAAACATAAAACAGGTCGCAATGTAAAATTGCACAAATTTAGATTGGTATATTTTGTGAGGGTTTTGGGTTTGTTATTCCCGTGCCTTGCACAAAATGTGTGTATGACAATATTGAAAGAAGGTGACCATTTTACTGAGCACAATATAATTGAAAAAGATTTGCATTCGCTTACAGGTTTTTTACCTCAGTCGCAGATCTCAGAATAGGAGCCACATCATTGACGTCCTGTGTTATATCCTTACAAATTTGGTTCTTCACTGGGGTGGATAGCTGGCAGCTTGTATTGTGCAGTCTGTCCACCACAAACTCCTTTAGAATCTCCACCTCTCGGTAGGCAGAGTTGGGCTGCCTAGACTGGATGGAGAATTATCTTTGCCCAACCGTCTCTTCCTATGATTGGGACAATTTACAATATGCTCAATGTTGAACCAAACTCTCAGTTGAAATTCAATATGGAGGCTCAATCCCAAAATGACAAGGCACAATGATTGCCTCCCCAGCTTCATATAGTGTCTGTAGAGGCGTATTCTTTCACCATGTTTTGTATGTAAATACCCAGGCTTCGGAATGCCCCTAATTGCCTTGTTATGGCCCACTATTGTGTTTGAAAGGAATGTTATATGTACTCCACTAAGGGTGAGTAGAAGGAAATCCACCATTATAGATATTGTGTAGACGGGATCTGTGACTTACATACCTATGCCCACACATGGCCTGAGAACCAAACAGTGAAGACAATATTGAAAAGTCTCAATCATTTGCAAAAATTCAGACTTCTAGCTTCTCCAGAATGGAGCTCAAGGTCCTGACTAAGGTCATGGACCATTACTTGATTCCTGCAGCTCAATTCTTCAGCAACGCTGAAAAAAATGCAACCCCCAGAGCTGCAAAGGGATATCTGCAGCATAGGTACAGCAGCAGACACTTCACTGTACAAAACAAGTGTCGATGGAGGGACCTAAGAAGGCGGCAACCGCAACTCCTTGCGGACCTAAAGTGGGAGATTGGAAGGCGCATGTTCACAATAACTAATATATTTTATTTATTGATGAGACATGCCACCATGACCACATCGCTTATGATTGAATGATTGCCAAATCACCTCCACAGCTACGAACACATCATTGACTGAGCACAGCTATATTAGATTATTGAGCTCAGACTTCTTTGTGGCAGCTTTTCTTACAGACCGGAGCTTTTCTCTGTAGGTAAGTAAACATTGCTTATTTTGTTTACATAGACATGTGAGGTATTGTACGCTACCATGATGATGAGAAGAGCGAGAACAAACACCTCAACATAAACATAACGAATGCAAACTCACCAACAGTGTTGAAATACTGACAGCTTGAAAAACAGATCTTGAACAACTGCGACCAATCAACATGCCGTCTGTGAAGAATGACGTCACTGTCAAGTGCGGCGCTGTCACTCTGCCTATGAAGGTACAGACTCATGAGCACACATTACTTGTTATTATCAATTAACTCATATTAATGGTTTTACTTGATCACTGGGGACTTACAGTATGCTGACACATTACCCCATTACTACCTTATTGTGTTTCAAAACACATTTATTAAGGTTTTTAAGCACATACACTGGCGTCGTATGGATAGGCTAGTCAGCCTGCAACACATCACATGTGCACTATGTTAAAATACACAATTCTCAAGGGATACTAAAGATTAAGCACAAAATAGGGTTTTCAGATGGAATACCCACAAAGCAAGACAAGCTCTAACCTCTTGTACAACATCAGAAGAAAATTCTTCAGAGGGAGAAATGTCTGGTGATACCTCTATGACACATTCTAGCATTAACTCTACTAGGAATGTTTTAGGGAGAGATTTTTGGGCTCATACAGATCGAGGAGGTGCCCAGCTAAGAAAACATGTAGGGGGGCCATAAAAACAAAAAGGGCAGAGGAACAAGAAGTTACTCTGTTCCGAAGGAATCAGAGACATCAGAGGCGCTAGATGCGGCCCTAAGGTTTATTAATCTCTCTGACAAACAATTTAAATCAGAACATATTGATCTCCTCAGTAAAGGATTTTCCTTTTCACCAAATAAAATAATGAATCGGTTTGAATGGGAAAAGGATTTGGCCCTTTTCTCTAGAAGACTTCTTTTAAGGAATTTTTATCAGAACAAAATTTCTGAAATAGCCCAACAAATGGACATTGACTTAGAAAATGTGACAGATATTAATCCTCTAATATCAATCGATGATAAAACGGTCTTACCATCTCCCATTCTATTAGATACTGCAGAGGATAAATTAGTTTTGGAGATGTTAGAAAACTTACAGGGACTACAGACAAAGAGTATAACTGAGGATACAAGAATTGATAAATCGATAATAAAATAGGAATCGTCTTTTCTACCAGACATTTCTATATTTCCACAAGTAAAACTATTTGTTGACTTGGTTTCCAAAAATCTTGACAAAATATACAAAAAATCTCGTAACAAGCAGAAATTTACAGGTAATCTAAGCAAAGAGGAAATAAGATCCCTGAAGGAAATAGAGAGCTGGGAGGATGTCGTGATAAAACCTTCTGACAAGGGAGGAAATATCGTACTGTGGCCTAGGGTGAAATATGTAGCAGAAGTTTATTGACAACTAAATAATACTTTCTGCTACAAATGTTTAATATTCAATCCTACTTCAAATTCTCTGGGCATATACAAAATTATGATTGATAAAGCAATGCAGGAAGGCTTATGATTTCCTTCTTGTAGAAAACCCAAAAGTACCTACAATGTATATACTTCCAAAGATACACAAAAATGATAACAATCCTCCAGGGAGACCCATTATCTCAGGGGTTGGGTTACTAACAATAAAAGCAAGTAGATATGTAGACCGACATTTAGGACCTTATGTTTTAAGTCTACAATAATACATCAGAGACACTCTTGATGTCCTCTCCAAAATGCAAGATATAGTAGTCGGTGACAATACTTACCTGGCATCCTATGACGTTGAATATTTATACACTAGTATAAATCATGAAGATGACTTAAATGCAGTACGACACTTTCTTGACATGGACACTGGAACAGACAGGAACAAATTTACCATTACTCTCCTGAGATTCATCCTAACTAAAAACTACTTCTTATTTGATGAAAGATTCTTTCTTCAGATTTAGAGGGACAGCTATGGGAACATGTTGTGTACCGACTTATGCCAACTTGTTCCTAGGCTGGTGGAGTGAGAACTGGTATTCTCTGAAAAGAATAAAGAATACGCCAGCCACATATTATTGTGGCTTAGGTATATAGACGATATCCTGGTTTTATGGGAGGGTGATATCTCCCTTTTTAATTAATTTACCAGGATATTGAACACCAATCATCTAAACCTGAAATTAACCCCAGAGATTAACCTTACAAGAAATGATTTTCTTGATATATCGATCTGTAAAATGGAAAATGGCAATCTACATACAGATATGTTTAGGAAACGTACTGCTACTAATAGTATTTTACACTCATCACTTTCCACCATTCATAAACAGTGTACCAAAGGGAGAACTATTACGAGCTAAGCGAAATTGCTCAAATACTCAAACCTTTGAAAAGAGATCGAATGAACTCATTATCAGACTGAGACAAAGGGGTTATGGATGGAGAACTATCAAAAATGTTCATAGATTTGTTGCCAATAAGGATATAAAATCTTTTATACATTCCCT
Source organism: Mixophyes fleayi (assembly GCF_038048845.1). Lineage (NCBI taxonomy): Eukaryota > Metazoa > Chordata > Amphibia > Anura > Limnodynastidae > Mixophyes > Mixophyes fleayi. Next base: position 12,734,314 of record NC_134403.1, read on the forward strand.
GCAGACTTTAAAAATTAGGGGCTCACAAATTAGAATGATCTGCACTTTCTGTGTGGAATAAAAATTTATTAAAGCAATATTCCAACAGCATTGGCATGTTCTCCTGTTGGATCAGGATCTGAAAAAGACTTTTTATAATAGAATCTCTATAAGTTGGAGAAGAACTAAGAATTTAAAGGATCATTTAGTGCAAAGTAATTTTTATCACAGGAACTCTAACCAGAACAAATTAAAGGGTTTCCACAAGTGTGGATCCTGTAAAGCATATCAATATACTATTACAACTAGAGATTATAAGGAAAAATATGGAGAGACCTGAAGAATAAACTATTTTTTTGAATTGCAACTCATCTGCAGTCATATTTCCTTCCATGCCTTTGTCCAAAAAGTATATTGGGATGACCACTCGACCATTTAAGAAGCTACTATTAGAACATGTGGGAAACATCAGGAATGCAGAGAAAGATCAAAACAATTTCAGGACATTGACTTCAGTCGCTAAGCATTTTTTGATGTTTCATAATAGCAATCCTGAACTGATGACGGCCTTTATTATGGGGAAGGCACATATGGGAATTCGAGGAGTTAAAATACAGAAAGAACTTCTCAAAAAAGAAACTAAAAAGATCTTCATTATGGGAAGTATGATTCCAGAGAGTTTGAATGATTATAACTGCTATTTAGCATTTTTGTAGGCTACCTACAGTTTTTAATTCTCATTCTCTATAGGGAATATTCTAACAATCTGCATATCTTTGATATGCCGTAATAATAAAAGTAATTGCTTGGATTTATTTACAATCTATATAAGACTTGAACTAAATATTTAGAGATTTATTGAATCATTACATTTTTTATTATTTTTTTCACACCTCATAATTATTTATCTATTACCTATCACTATATATTATAATAATATTAGGATACTAAGGTATTACTATACAGTAAATAATATATTTGACTTTGAGCGTAGCAAGGCACAACCCCTTGGAACGTAGCAGGACACGAGGCAATTTGAAGTGTAGTAAGGCACAAGACCCTTTGATGTGTAGAGAGGCGAGAGGAGAGAAAGGCTTCCACGGGGGTAGCAGGGCGGCTGCCCTGTAGTGAAGAAGGACATTGGGTCCTTGCAGCTAGAGGGATAGAAGATCCCTGATGGTTAGTAGGACAATAGGCCCTGAGTGTTGATAGTGGGCATTCGGCCCAGGACTAAGGGCACCTACTTCCTGAGCCCCAGGACAAGGCGGGCTTAACAGCCGGGGCTTGGGCTGCGGGTGAAGGCCTGTGAGTATAGCGTCTCCGGACGTGGGAGTGGTCCATGTGAGGAGAAGCAAGGTATGGAGCGTTCTATAGCGGTCCCTCGGGATTGAGTAAGTATCTGGGGTGTTGGGAAGGGATTGTCTTTGTGCTGTCTCTCTTGTTTTACAGGTGCTGGTCATAAGACAAGGTGCGCGGAAGGGATAGCGGTAGTCACCATCGTAGACTCGCGTACGTGAATATAGCCGTGTCGAGGACTGCTCTCTTAGTACAGTCACCTTGTAGAGTTGTCCCTCCCGTTCTTCCCCCTGTTTCCGTTACAGCAAAATGAGTGCCCTGCACACAAAGTCAGGGGCCTTCCTCCCCTGCTGCGTTTGGGCGCTCGGACATCCACACCCCTCCCCAGTGGAACTCTTACACAGACCACACAATAGAAGACATAAGGATGCTACAAACACAGTATTAGGATATTAACTTCATTGTAATAATATGCATACCCTATCTCTTAGCTATGCAAAAATGTATATTGTGACTTTACAATGGAAAATGTGCTTTGAAGACACAATATTTTCTGGTGGTATAAGAATAAAGTACATACCAATAATCTATAACAACACAAGCTTTGGTATTGATTCTTGTGAAAAGCAAACATTTATAAATGAGTACAAGGTGCTGAGGTACTGGCTTTATTAGGATAGAGATATTTATTTAAGTGAAAACAGGTTTTTATGACATGGACAACTTCCTGTTTCTATAACATAATTTGAAACCACACTAACTCTCCAATACTGTCATATACATTTTCAAACACAAATAGGAGTGAGCTGGCGTTTAATTTCAGGGCACATTTGCTTGTTATAGGTACATAGCACTAGCAGAGCCGTAACTTAGAATTCTAGTGCCCTGGGCGAGAAAGACAAATGCCGCCCCCCTAGCCCTCAATTTTAACCAAATTAACCTAAAAAATTCCTAAATTGCTCCCCCCTTCAGCGTTGCGCCCTGGGCGGTCGCCCCTGTCGCACAGCCCTAGTTACGGCCCTGCATAGCAGCATTGATTGAAAAGGAATTGTGCGAAAGTGGACAACCAATTTAAGTGTAAACTTATAAATCTGTGCAGTATAGACACTGAGCAGAGTAGACAGCAATGTACAGTATGTGATTGTATCAGTGAAATGTAATCGGTAGAGCTGTGCAGGAATCAGGATTTACTAACTAGACACTGAGGCAGGTTTCTCCTTTCATACAACCTGGAAAAATGAGTGTTAAACTTGGTTACTTTTATTAGGTTATGGTCATGTGCTATGGTAACCTTTGCCTAACAGTGATTGATGTAATTCTCCAGCGGATTTCTTTTTTCCGCTAAATATGTGATTCTGATTGCCAGAATTATTTGTTGGACTGAAATGTAAGAATCTTGTAGGAAATTCAACCCACCTATTACCTTTATTCATGCTGCTTAGACTAATTTAGAATAGCAGGGTGCCTACATTGAGTATTATTTACAAAGCGCAAAAGCTAAGACTCAGATCAAAAATTTCTTTGGTGCCACATTGCTCCTAATTGCAATCAAGATTATCTAGATTTATACCATAGCAACACATGGGATTGGGAAAAAAGATGTTAGTATTTGTGGAGGGGCAGAAACAGATGTTGTGGTTGGAGAAGATCTGCAGAGTGAGGGTATTCTATGCGAAGTATTGAATAGCGCACTACAGCAGCTTCTCTTATTCCTTGCTGTACGGAAGGATGCAAAGCCATTTCATCTTTCTTTTTGCACCAACTCTTAGCTGGCAATAATCGGGTCTCATCCTATACCTATAATGTTAAATTCTTTGCCCCTTCCAGTGGCACTTTGGTGGGAAGATAATTTCTAAGTGCACTTCACCCAAAAGTTTACTCACATAGAAAGTGCCATTAGAAATATAGGCGTGACACAGGTAGGCCTGAAGTCTCCTTGCTCTCATGATTAATTTAGCCATAAGTACTAATTAATAAACAGTAGTCTAATGATTTCAGTGGGTAAAGTGTAAGGAGGTTAGACTTATAATGAGGCATTTATAATTTTGCATTATGTGTCTTTTGAGATCTTTTGTTTTTCGAGCCTGGAGACTTTTGCTTGAATTAAGTCCGGTTCGTGGAAAATTTAAGAGCACCAGTGCAAAACCAAAACTTTTTTTACTGTGTCCAGTACGCTTCAAGTCCATTGCCTTAACTGGTTTTAATAGTGTAATCAATAAACAATTGTCAGTGAAATGAGTGCTTTTCATTATAATTAAATTATATTCAGTTCTCTTTTTTACTCTATTACTACATGTGATTGGTATCCTCTAGTGGATACCTTGATATGATCAGGCAAATGGAAATGGTGCAAACAAATGCAATTTATTACAGTAGTTTACGGAGTTGCGTGTGATCGCAGAAATTGTACAGCCAGATGGGTGCCAAGAAATTTAGCAGCAGTGTCCCCAATATAGTTTCCAGATTTAGGTGTAAAGATGTTGGCAGCAGCCGCTGATGATAGCTGTCAACCTTTTTTAAGTGAAGGTATGTATTGCATGGAATAGTTTCATGCCTCCTTGCATAGGGTACATGCTCACATGGTCGACTATTCCTAGATCCTGACGGATCCATACCTCATGCTCCGTCTAACATACCCCATTGCTTCCACATCCCTCTTTTTAACCTCCATCTCACACTGATTGGCAATGAAAAAGGTTAGTTGATACCACTAAGTCGAACTTTGGGAGCAGAGCCAAGATGTTCCAATATCAAAGACTGATAGGTCAATTATCTATTGGACACTTTGGGGTAAATGTATCAAGCTGAGAGTTTTCCGGCGAGTTTGAAAAGTGGAGATGTTGCCTATAGCAACCAATCAGATTCTAGCTGTCATTTTGTAGAATGTACTAAATAAATGATAACTAGAATGTGATTGGTTTTTCAAACTCGCTGGAAAACTCTGATCTTGATACATTTACCCCTTTGTCTCCTTCCCTGCATAACTCCTGCTGATTTAATTACATTTCATTATGCAAAGGCACCCACCTGGCTGCTTTTAATGAAACAATGGTTCTTTGTTCTAAATGCTAAGTCCAGTATAAAGTGTACACTATGATTAGGTACACATTTCTGCATTTTTAGCCAATTATCGGGCCAATCAGACGATAAACATAGTGTGTACCCTGGAATGATGACCAATTATCATTCCAAATAACATAAAATCATTGATTGAGGTTTTCAAACTGACTTGAAAATGTTGTTCAACGGTGGTATAATGTTGTTAGAATTCTGCAGTGTGTATGCAATCTGCAGAAGTGGAACAACAATTTAGCTATTAAGTGATGTTTGGCATCACCTGTCACTGGTGGTATCTGGGGAAGAGTGGCATCGAGAGCGGGTTCCAAGTGGAAGTGACGGGATCAGGGTTCTCTGATGTTTCTGGGTGGAGAGTAATCTTCAGGGTTCCATATGGCGACCCTCATGTAATGTGGTTTTGAAGCAAAGTCTTCTTTAGCTATAAAGTGTTGTGTGTTTGCATGTGAGTGTCCTTTTCAGGGGTAGGCTGAGCTGGGGGGTAGGGTGGCCGGTCCCATAGAGGGCTATCTTGGGCTGGGTCAATAGGCCACCAGTACTCTTTGTCCTTAAAAATAGGCTGCTGAGTTGAGTCTTGTCCCCCAGGCTGAACTTTTCATTGTAAAAATCACATTACAATGCAGCACCTGCAGATGTATAATGTGTTCTATAGTCAATATGCCTGTTATGGAATATTTAATGATAAAGCTGGGGACACACAATTGATGCTCCACATAAGCTGTCAGCACTGACACCATAACCCATAACCCAGGACAGCTTGCAGCCAATGGTTTTGACAGATGAAGAGCACAAATCTGAGGGCATCATGTACAGTGTGTAAAGATGAATCAGCATGCTGATCAGGATTTTCTTTTTTCCTGTTGTTGGTAAGTAGCCGATCATTAGAATTTTCCTGTATTGTGTTTCTATCCTAGCAAAATACCAACAAGATGCTCAAGACAATATACTAACAATGAGGTTGTCCATATCTCCTTAAATATTTCCATGAAGGACTATATGTATAATAACAAGGCGCCGGCTATCAATCATGGTAAAGGAGTGCGACCATGTTGAAATCTGCATTCTATATTTTGTACCGAAGTCTTTTTACCTATATTCACAAATTGTAGCTTTTAAATTTGGTACAGATGGAATATATTTATTGATATAAGCAGAGGAACACGGCCTTGTTAAACAATGCACACAGAGCAACAAATGCTAATTTTATTGAATGGACGGAGCTAATGCAGCAAACATGTCAGAGTTTCTCCTCAAAAACATTATTTGTCTGAAGTAAATGTCCTTCCTTTGTACAGAGAAAGCACCACCAAGGAGTTTTGGACCCTGACATTTAGCCTCAAAGTTGTTCAATATGGATTTATTTGCTCTAATAATTCTTTGAGGATTTATTTTGACATTATTCATGCACAAAATTAATTATATAAAATAGGAAACAAAAGCTGCTTAATCAATAAATTATACAATATATTTTTGCTAATCAGGTAACAGTGTCGAGTAAATAAAAAGATGAAAAAAACTAATAATTAGTTCTCCAATTCATAATCCACCCAATTAAAATAAAAGAATTCTCAGTATTAAAATTGATGAAAGTTTATCTATACATACATACACACAAAAATTCCTGCATACAAAACTAAAATAGACAACAAATGTATACACAAGGTTAGTTGATAGATAATTTGTAGATTATTAATAGAATGATGATAGTTAATAAAACATTATATCACACAAAACTCTTTATTATTATATGATTATATAAAAATACATGATTCATAGAAATACCACAATCAAAATGAATTCAATAAAGATCAGTTGCTGCATTCTTTTCAAACAAAACGAAAAAGATAAATCATAATCCCGTCTTACTTCAAAGTCGCACAGCAAATTGATAATCTCAATGGAATGTTTATAAGTCATTGGTTTGTGTGTGACACTAAAATCTACTTTTGTAATTGTCTCTCCTAATTGTTTCACTTTCTGGTGAAACTATGTCATTTTCCAAATTGTTATGCGTTCAATCTATGCAGACTATGCACTGTACTTTTATCTGTAGAATTGTTCTGCAAAATATAAATATTTGCTTGATGTCTGGAACTGACATATGATTTCTATAACATATATAATTTATATAATAATTATATTTAGGCTTTAGTTGACATATCAAGTGCTATGCATCTGTTTTGTAATGTGTGTATATTTATAAACAAGAGATGAATTTATGTGTACTTTAACATGAAGTTATTAAATGTCTAACCCCTAATGTTTTGCAAATTTAAATTTTGTAATAAATTTACCAAACACTTTGTCCCTTAACCCATAAATGAATGGGCTGAGAAACCTTGGCAGGCACATTAGCAGGAGAAAGTTAACTGTAGATAAATAGGAATAATCTCTAAAGTAATTTTCCATAAATGATGAAGTTAAAGACAACAAACATAACAGAAACTGAAACGCGTGGAGCATGAGGGTTTTACCGGCTTTGAAGGCAGAATTTCTGCCTGAGCTCATGTTCTTTGCTATAAACATCACTCTGACGTAGGTAAACACTATTATGAGCCCTACCAAAATTAAGCTAATGATAAGAGTATTGGATTTTATCATATGTTGCACAAGATTCACTGTTAATGGTTGCCAGTTGCATATAACTTTAAGAGAGAAAATTGTCTTAGCTGAGGTGCTCAGGATAATTAAATCGGCTAAATTTGGGATTAGACCAATTACCCATATGATGGCAATGACATAATTAGATCTTTGTGATGTACAAAGCGTTACATGTCTTAGAGGGAAACAAATGGCTACATAGCGTTCCAGAGCCATGGCTGCCAAATTGTAGGGTGTAATCCTAAATGTAACTGATGTCAGAGTGATAATGACATAACAAAGAGGCACAGGGAGGTATATCAAGGACAGGGAAGCCAGTAAGAGAATCAGCCCTGAAACAAGATATAATGTGTCATTGATCAGCATGTGGACAAAGAGGACGTATCGAGCGTTTTCTCGGACATGAGGAGTGGTGAAGTAAAGATGGAGAATGAGAAGGATGAAGTAGAGGAAAATGCAGAAACAAATGATTGTTAGTGTCTCAAGAAAGATTTTCAGAGCATCGGTCATTTTGTTGCTTGAAACGGACCCTTGAGTCACATTGTTGTAGAATATTGTTGAATTTACCATTCTGAAATGGCAAGAGATGATTCTTTGTCTTCCCACCCTATCTAGGAAAAGAAAAATATGTAGGATGAATTAATGGGATGCAAATTATGGTAAATAAAGGGTTACACATATTTTATATTAATAGAAATTCTTTAACGGGTAAGGAAATTTCTAAGAGTTTAGTTTATTAACTTGAATATATGCATCCAGTAGGCTTACGAATGTGGGCTCACGATTTAGGCCATCATCATCATTTATTTATATAGCGCCACCAATTATCGCTGTACAGAAAATATTTGCCATTTGCATCAGTCCCTGGCCAATTGGAGTTTACATCCACACATACAGACACAAACACAGATTACTGCTAATCTTGTCAGCAGCCAATTAACCTACTAGTATTTTTTTTTATATTAAAAAAAATTAGTCATACAGGCAATTAAAATGTATAATGTTTTCAAGGATACAGGTGCATTAGATACAGTCATTCGCCAGATTATTTCCCAAAGTTAAAATTCTCCATTCTCAATGATGGGTGAAGTAATGATAGTGCTGCACTCTCTTAATATCACATTGATTTACAAAGTATTCATGAAATTGTAAGATCTGACTGTGAATTTACTTCTCTCTGGATTGCTTCAATTTTGAAGCATGAAACAATGAGCCAGTAATTCACACAACAATTTGTGGTCAAAAATCCTTAAGGGCCTTATTTAGAGCTTAGGCTAAAGCCAGTTAGAAGGGGATGTTGCGCTGTTGGGGAGAAGAGCAAAATTACAATATACAGACATATCTGGGAGGGGTCATATCATCGCTCAGCTTTAAATTGCAGTGTAACAATAAATCTACTACAAGCTGTGTTGTTTTTCTGCAGACCTCGTCTAGGCCATCGTCATGACAACTGGGACATCTCTTCCCTCTCGTCCGGCCGTCATCAGGGCAACGGCCGGGATGCTCTTACATTCAATGCCGCATCTTGGCATCTGTGGCAACAGGTCGCGTGCACAATTAGTATATATTGTTAAGCATCCCCTGGGGCCAATTAATTATAGCAGCCTGAGTTCTGATTGGCCAGTTTTTGTATTTAAGGCAGGGAGGGCTTAGCTGATTGACCTTTGTTGTAACCCCTGGTTTGTTTTTGGGACCTGCTTGTATTCTGATTGCCCTAACCTCTGACTTGGTCTCTGGAGACCCCTGTTTGCTACCAGCACGGAACCTTTGTCTTTTTCCTGAATATTCTTCTCGCTACGGACCCCTGACCCTGGATTTCTCCTGACCCTTCGCTCTTGTCTTGGCCACCACCTTCTATCACCTGCATGCGGTATTGTATATAAGCTTCCACTACATTAAGAGTTAATACCTGGTGGTATCCAAGTACTTGTGAGCGTGTATCGCACTACAGGAAAGGCGGCTGCTATAGGCGAAGACCTCTGTCTCCTCTTCTGGAAGCTTATGTCAATAGCCTTTAGCCGTAACAAAAGCTGCCCAGTATTTGTGTGCGCCATACAAAAGCAGGTAGTATGTGCCATGCATGCAAAAAAAATGCACTTGCACCTTTCATATCACAACATGGTTTCTTCAGATGCACACTTATACCCTCTAAACTCTAAAAGGGTCCCTTTCTCATCTATCCAAATCACATACAAGAGGTAATTTATGAACCAAATCAATGTTATGACAGGAATTATTTAATGTATAGCAATCTGTAGTAATAAAGTAAAGTAAAATAAAATTTATATTTGAAACATGATAACAGTAATATTAAGCTTATATGTAATCGAAGTCTTTAATGTATGTATCATGCTTTACCTTACAAGTACAGGCATAATTATATAATTATAATGAATGCTTTAACGTATATATATATATATATATATATATATATATCATCATCATCATCATTTATTTATATAGCACCAACATATTCCGTATCGCTTTACAATTGGGGACAAACACAGTAAACTAATAAACACACTGGATAAAACAGACAAAGAGGTGAGAGGGCCCTGCTCGCAAGCTTACAATCTATGGGACAATGGGAGTTTGATACATGAGGTTGAGTCTACATTTTGCATTTCAGCCCAGACAGACTGCAAAGGTAAAAGTGACTCATAAGCTAAATGATCCTGTCACACAACAATGTTGGTCAGGGGGTTGTTGTCTTGTGTGAAATTGTGTAACGGGTGGTAATAGGGTAATGTAGTGAGGTTAAGAGGTTGGTTGAGGAATATTATAAGCTTGTCTGAAGAGGTGGGTTTCAGAGAGCGCTTGAAAGTTTGTAGACCAGAGGAAAGTCTTATTGTGCAAGGGAGAGAATTCCATAGAGTGGGTGCAGCCCAAAAAAAGTCCTTTAACCAGGAATGGGAGGATGTGAGGAAGGTGGATGAGAGACGCAAATCTTGTGCAGAATGGAGTTGCCGAGTTGGGAGATATTTGTTGGTGCAGCTTTGTATATATATATATATATATATATATATATATATATATACTGACATATAGGGACTGATTCAAGTCTGAAAGCAATGTACTCACAAGTTGCAGTTTATAACAGAGGGCGGAATTTGTGCGTAGTTCTGATCATATTCATAGTAAGACGCATCTCAAAACATGCTTCAATTTGAATCTGGCTAACCGTTTCTTGCCACAAAAGGGAAATTATTTCTATTGCGCTGATTATAAGGATAACCCTCTTTATATTCTAATAAAGTATGAGAGGGGTGCTACCAATATCTTTTGCTGAATACAAAGGGAAGGGAAGACTTGAAGTTAATTAATTAATTAGGTGCACTAAGGTTCCCAAATCAAGAATAATGAGAATCATTAATAAAGTATCAGATAAATCTAAAATATAACTTTTATTCAAAACATATTGAAATGAGCGAAATATTAGTGATATTGTGTGAAATAATGTGAGTTAAAGCTCTGGATGCACTGCTGCTTTAGATTCCAGCCTAATTACATAGGTAAAATACTAAATGCAATTTGCTCTCACAACGCGTGCCTTGTTGAATCAGGCCCTGAGAACCTCACAGTTACTTGTTTTTGTACCGTATCTCTTGCTCCAGCTACAGGGCTAGTCTTAGTCCTGATTCCTAGTGATGACAGCTGTGTATGCATGCTATAACATGTGTTTGCATTCAGGAGCAATTGTAAAAATGTTTTTTTTATGCCCAGGAAACATTAACAGCATACTAATAATTGTATTTCATTAGAAAAAAACAAAAACAAACCCTTTCCTTCTTTTTTCTTTCTTACTGTTTGTTCGTGGATGCCTTTATCTTTAACTGGTGACATTAATTATATATATATATTTTCTGTGCATTCTTTTGCAAGTTAATAATCCACGTACATAATGGACGTATTGTACAATCTTGTGTTTTAGAGCACAGCAGACCTACAACCGAAATCAATATTACACGTATCTTGAGATCTGTGCCTTGATGAATTTAGGGGTGCGGAAAGCCCAAATATGTGCGTTTTAAACCAAACATATGTTGCGCTCAGAATACATACCATGATGAACCAGGCCCTTTATGCTTAGATAAGTACTACTGCATCTACTATCTGATGTTAGTATTGAAATTTATGAGATTAAGGAAGGTAGAGAACAAGCAATTTTATTATAAATCTTGAGAATATATATATAAAGCTATAATAAGATTATATAGATTATAGGAGTAACTCACCAATATTTGCCAGATGAGCGATGTGACTGCTGCTGCTATTTGTTGCCTTCTGAGACTAAGTATTATGAGTGCTAGCTAGAAGTAGGACTCCTGTGCAGCCCCCCTTCTCTGGAACGACCTCCCTCGTTCCATCCGTCTCTCTCCTACTCTGTGCTCCTTCAAACGTGCACTCAAAACTCACCTCTTCCTCAAAGCCTACCAACCATCCACTTAACCCCCATCTCCTCCCTTTAGCTCATCCTCCCTACTCTCCTGTTGCCTCAACTGGCTCCTCTTGTGCCTGGTCTGTTTACCCCCCCTTAGGATGTAAGCTCGTATGAGCAGGGCCCCCTCCCCTCCTGTCTCCATACCTGTTCTTCCGCTCCGTCTTTACTGCATATGACTGGCCGGAGTTTCTGAAGTATTGGTACTTTTTGTTCATTGTTCTGTATGGTTTCACCCTGTATAGTCTACTGTTAGTACTGTGTGCGGCGCTGCGGGTACCTTGTGGCACCTAACAAATAAATGATAATAATAATAATAATAATAATAATAATAATCATCCTCACTTATTATGTGAAAAAGTAAATGCTTCGAGTCAGCAGTATCCATCACTTCTCAAGAACATTACATAGCACCATGTACCGCAATACACAATACATACATTACATGCAGTATCGCCATACACACAACACCAAGTCCCATTGTCCCCTGACATGTATATGTCTAGCATGACGTACCCATGCTACTATATACAGTTCTATGCACCAAAACTATATGTTTTGTTCCCTCTATGTTGAACTTCTGGTCTAGATAAATATGCATGCACCTTGTAACAAACCCATACTTAAAAGAATCACACAAGAAAACATTAGCTAAACAACATACCCTAGCTACACAACCTGCGCTAGGCTTACAACCTATAAAGATTAAATAAGTAGTGTGACACATTTATGTTATCAGTGACTAAAATATACTCCCACTAACCTCACACCACAAGGCAGCAATTATATTCTTAAACTAACAAATATATAAAAGTAACTATACCATTAACTTAATAAGAAAAAAAAACAGCACATCTGAACACATTAAAGATAAACGGTGCACAGAAGTTGTCAGAAAATTATAATATAGCTGAACACACATTAGCAACTAACCCACACTTAGAATACTCACACATGAACACTAGCTATACGTCCTCATAAAACAACATCTAGAGAAATTACTAACAGTGCTGAAAGATCTGAAAGATAATGAATGCTAAAAAGCTTTAAAATCTGTAAAGTGATCACTTTTTATTTATCTAGAAATAATATATTAATATATTTTAAATACATCAGTAAAAGTGGATCTCCTATAGCTTAGATCATTAGTTAAAGCCACATAAGGACAGGTTGCATCATACATTATTGATTTTACATTATTGCAGCATAGTATATACTACATTGACAGTGAATAATCCAGGTGTATTTATAAAATAGAAAACCAAGTCATACATTTGAAAACTGTCCCACACATATATCTTTATATAATGCAAAGTGCACTCTAAAATGTGAGTTCTTGGAAAGCTATTATTACGATTTTTAGATTTTCCTGTGACAAAATCAGTGTTGCGATAGGCAAATTATAACATATAAAAGTCTTAGTTTTACTTACCTGTAAATTTGGAGCTATTGATATAGGGTTATTCAATGTTAAAAATTCAGATAAGTAATATTTTAGTTTAAGTTCCAATCATAGGCATGGTATATAAAGTGACAGTGACGAATTGTAAGTCACCATTCAGTAGAGGCTTATTGCTTATGAAGCTCAATTTGCCATGTATTTATACCATGCCAGCTCCCTAACGTCTTCCATATAGTTAACCCCTTTAAGGTGACTGAGAGCACTTTGACATCACATTTCCTTCAACTTCCAGCAGCTGCACAAATCTCTAAAGTTACATTAAGAAATCCCAGTAGCCATACGTTTCCATCTGTGATCTCTATATATGATTCAAGCTGATTCAGCTGATGTAATTAACTGTGTGATTAAAAAATATAAATTACATATCATCATTGATTGTATACACACACACACACACACACACACACACACACACACACACACACACACACACACTCACACACTCACACACTCACTCACTCACTCACTCACTCAGCAGCTGTCTAGGGCATTGGGACCTGGAGGGCGCCGCTGTCTACTTTTCTTTAAAATGAAAAAAGCCTCTAATAGAAATTCTTCATTCTTTTGAGGTGACCGGCATCAGTTGTGCGCCAGCCACTGGCTGTTTCAAAGTGTCTTCTTTCATCAGTGAGGGATCTCTTCGGCTGCGCCTCCAACCACAGTGCTAATGTGCCGACCATTGTGCTCACGCTGTCTGACAGTGACAGACAGTGTCTATAAAGTTATTTGCAGAGGGCCCCTTCCAACATGCCCTGCTCCGCTCCACCCACCCTCCTCTCTGTGAAGAACCTGAGGAGCGTTTGGGCAGCCATTGCTGAGCAAGTGAGAGAGCACATTTGTGAGACAGGCAGTTTGAGGAGCCCCCTGCATCTAGTGCTGACCATCCTTGAGGAAAACAAATAGTAAGTAAATGCTATACAAACATCATTTTTTTATTTTTTTTAAATAAGGTCTATTTATAAATGCTGCATCCAGGTATTGGGGAGGTAAAAGAAAAATGGGCGGAAAAAGGGAAAAAATATTATTATTTGGTACTGTGTGTTGTAAATTTTATTTGTAAACTATGAGGGAAAATTAAAAATTATTATTAAACTGCATATGTCTTTACCCATGTACTTAACCTTAACAGACAGTATTTCTTATAACTTTAATCAAGAACAACCACACACAACTTGTAACTTGGCAGAAGGTAATGTTTATTTTATTTAATTGAAACAGAATAGAACAGAATGAGAGCAGAATCAGAACAGAACAGGCGAGAGCAGAGCAGTCAGCAGGCAAAATGCGAAGCAAAACAGTGGAAGGTCATATCATTGCCCACTGGTCCCAGGAGTAATCTCCTTTACTATTGACTGGTGTTAAATTTGGGCTAAGGAGACAGCTGCGCCCCTCCTGGAAGCCTGCCAAGGGGTCCTTCACTCAGGAGGACCATGAGTCTTGATTCTTCAGAGGGGGCAATGACCCCAGCCATACTGGTAACACCATCTGCTTATTAACCGCTGACTGCCCTCTCTCCTACCACCGCTGAGACTTCTTGTGGAGTCACAGTCCGCCAACACATCCCCTCACTACCTTACTCAACTGTGCGAAAAGTTTCTCAATAAAGATAACCATTCCCTCATCACTCAAATGGACTTGTTCCACCCTTATTAAAGGGTGAGTGATAGACATACCCCCTAGCTTTTTTATCACTAGTCCTGTGGACCTGTTCAGATTTCTCATGATAATGCCCATCTTTTTAATAGGGACTGGAGATCTCCATGTGATACGGGGAATAGTATTTGACCACAGCAAAGTAATTTAAGGCCATCTTGACCGAATGGTCCGTAAATCTTCTCATATAGCAATAACCAGGCCTAATGACTTACCCCTGCCTAGGTCATTCCCTCCCAGATAAATCACTAGTATATCTGGTGACCCTTCATTCGCAACTTCATCCTCAATCAATGAGATATGAGCTTCCAATTTTAATCCTCTCTTCCCTACCCACCTGATGTTAACTGCAGACTCCAGTCTTTATCTAAGTAGTGTCTGTCAGCCCTGTACACAAAAGAACAGGCCCATGATAAAAATCTTGATCTCCGAGGTAGTGACACCTAGGGCAAATGAAATGAAGTGCTTAATACTATTTACAATGTGTAATATACGAGGGGGGGTGGGGATGTGGGAAAGGAAAGCATGGTAAACCAAACGAAGGTAAAAACCCAAAGAAACCCTGGAGACACACCACTAATCAGGCCTTTATCCAAGGAAAAAATAAGAGAAAATCCCTTTGTGCCCCCACTAAAAGCGACTAGCAGACTAGCCCTGGGTTAACAGCCGGGAGACCAAGGATTAATTTTGGGGCTTAATGTAGCTTTTGTAAGCTGCAGACTTCCAGCACCCTAGTTGTTTAATGGCCTCTGTAGGAGCCACCAATTCAGTTCCAGAGGTAGCTGTCCCAATTCTAAACAAGTGGGTGCCGTATAGTTTAGGATCGTAACCCATTCAAGACAGGGATAACTTCATCAGTGCATTAAATTGAAATTTCGTCAGGGGAGAACCATTAGCGTGTATCAACCATAAGTCCGCTCCTTGGGGACGTACCTCGGGCCATCTTGCACAAATGGCCACTGGGCATATACTCTGGTCATCTTGGGCTGGTAAAAACAGTCATTGGCCTCTACCTAGTTGGTCAGTCTTGGACTTAGCACTTTACAATACAAATGAGAATCAGTGCTAACCATGTTCCTAGCTAGCAAAGCCGCGTCATGACTATCCATAGACTGAGCAACTAGCTCGCATATGCAGAAGGCTCCATGGAAAGAAAGGGAAAAAGCTACGCTAAGGAGAAGGGCTCAGAATGAATTAGTTGTTATGACTGCCAATGCACTAATGATTTGCTTAAGTGTCACACTATCAATGGGTCTTATTTTATCCTGAACTGTGTGACAGCTCTTTGCCCACCCTTTAAAGGTTTTGGATATGATGAATGATTTTGTGGGGTTCAACCTATTGTGTAACTGAGACATAAAAGAAATTCCCGCTAGTGTCGTGGCCATGGAGGTTTTAGAAGCTCCATTATTATATTTAAACAACATGAAATCACATATGTTACCTTGTTGCTGTTGGGGGGGGGCCTCACCCTGTCGCTTAACCAATTTACCCATGGGCACCATGCTGAACGGTACGCCCTCTTGGTGGTTTTGGCCAGGGATGATTCCAGGAGTCCTCTTATGCCGGCTCAACCATCTGCCAAACATAAGAAGGTGTGAGGGCTAGCTGTCTAAAACAGCGTCGGTTGAACCACGAGAGGGAGTCAGCTATACCGTTCTCTGCATCGGGGACAAGACGTGCACGCAAAGTGATATCGTGAGTAAGTCAGGGCAAGATTAGTTTCCGCAGCAAGTTGACTGCTGGTAGAGAGATGGCGGTTTGGCTGTTAATTGCTTGCACTACCCTAAGGTTGCAACAACAAAATTCCACATTTCCTTCGCTGAACTTATGGGCCCACAGCTCCAGAGAAACCACAATGAGGAATAGTTCCAAAACAAGTAAATTCCGTACAAGCCCATTGTCTTCCCAAGATGCCGGCCACTGGGTGGTGCACCAATACCCTTGGAAGAAAGCCCCGAAACCAATGGCACTGGAGGCATCCGTGTGCAGGTTTAGGCTTGGACTGGAAACCAGAGGGACAGGCCATATATGAATCCCGTTAAAATTCTGGAGAACTTCGGACCAAAAGCAGCAGACAAATCGCAGATTCAATATCCAGCTTTGCCAACTGTGTCCCCGTTCCAAAAAGCCTGACCAAAGCAAGGGTCTCATCAAAAGACTGATAAACCACTGCGCTATTGCTGACCTCGATGGCGTCATTCACAGAGAGCCTTTGTGGATGGGAGAGATGCTGAATTAGACGGAATTTTCTTTTAACCTTTTAGGTACTACATCTACTGGGGAAATTACCAAATTGGCTAATGGAGGCGACTTAAAAGGACCCACCATGAGTCCCAATCTGACCTCCTTCCAAACCTTTACTAACAAAATGTCCGGCAGCAAATAAGCTGATTTAAGGTTTATTGATGATACCATCCTTACCTCCCTACATGTGGGAATTCGAAATCCATCTTGAAAGCCTTGTTTTAGGAAGTGGGACTGGGAGCCATTGGGGAATAAATTGAGGCATCTTTTCAAAACTGGAATGTTAATGGGTGACGGGGCCTTGCCCGGAGGCTCCAGGTATATTGTGACCCCTGACTATGTTCCCAGAGCCCCTGGGGCAATCCTTCACTGGGTGAGCCCCACAGCATGTAGAACATGTGTGTTGATACTTGCATGAGTCACCCCGAGAGCATGTGGAGGAGTTAAAGATGAAACAGCGGTTCCTGGAGACCCGGGGAGGGCCATGCCTCCCTAACTTTACCGAACAAACAGATCCCGGATCTGCCTGTCTATGTGAACTCTTCGCTCCTTTAAAGTGCTGGTTTAAAATTCTTTTTTTTAGCTTGCGCGAACCCTGCTCTGAACCTGAAGAACCCTCACTCATTGTTGATCTAGGTGGACTGAGTGTGTGCATTGACTGTGTGGTGCAAATTCCAGGCTCACCTACTTGCTCCGATTGGCTTTCAGTGTTCCCTTCTTGCGCTGTCGACACTGCTGTCACCTCGAGCTCCTGATTAGTCTTCACTGACCCTTCCTGTCTGGGCTCGGGCCTGACCTCTGAATTGATGGCAGCCTGCGAAACTGAGACAGAGGAAACATTAAGCATATCTTGAGCAACCATTAGAAATGTAACCTCTCTATCTGAAAAGCAGATTATGCCTGGTGCGGGGACGAAATGGGCGCTGTGAAACCCGGGGCTGGAGGGGTCCCCAAATTGGACATAAAGGGTAGGGGAAGGTCTAGCTGAGGGTCGGGGTATGGCTGGAAGCTTCTTGTTCTGGACAGCCTAGAAGGGGGCTCATACGAAGGATAAGAATGGAGGGGGGGTAAGGGCGGCCCAACTGGCAGCATTGCCGTGTGAATCTGCCATGTCGTGAGGCGGGTAGGTTCGGTGCCTGCTGGCCATATCTGAGGACCTGGGTGGGTTCTGCTGAAAGATTGGTGGGTGAAAAGGCCAGTATTGAGAGTGATCTGGTCGGGTGAATGATGTCTGTAGGTTTTGAACTGGTGTCCAATTGTTGTGTTCTGTGGTGGGGACCTGCCGGGGCATACGAGGGGAACCTGGGCCACAATCTCTGTGAGCAGTTATGGGTGGGGCGTGGCCAAGGGAAAAGGAAGGACGACTATGTTGGGGCTCAAATGAAAATAGAAACGGTGAGTAATGTGGGGGCTGTTGTTGCCAGGCAGCTTGAGACCTACCCTGTCTAACGGCCAATGGTGATGGTGTAGGGTCAAAAGAGAAGGACATAAGTGGTGAAGGGCGGGTGCTAGGCAGCCAAGGGCCACCTAAAGTGTTCATTTTTAGGAATGGGCTGGGTGGTGAACAGGGGTGAGCACCTTGTAGCTCCCATCTCGTGCATCTGCATGGCATGGGGAGGTGAAGGGTGTCAACTGGCTCTGTGCCCTGAAAGGCGGGTTGTAGACGTAGGTGGGTGGAACTTCTAGCATCCCTACTAACAGCCCTTGCTGCTTGTGTATGAACATCTCCCTCTCCCCGATACACTCTGTTGGAACTTGGAGCCGGCATTGAGGGAGTAGGGGAAGAGTATCCCCTCTCCCCACTGCCTGCAGTGCGGCTCACCTCTGTTGCAACTCTGGAGACGAGCAGTCAAGCCGCCAGCTCTGGAGCATGCAATCTGTCCCTGGCTGCCTCACCTGCCTGGGTTATTTTTACAACAGGGATACAGGCCTAAACTATATGCTCCTCTAGCGCCAGTGTAGGTATCTTTTGGATATTCGGCTACAATTTAACTACAAATCCAAGCATGCCCTTCCCTGCCCGCCTTTACAACTGGGGTGCCATCATTTGCTCAATCAGATTTTTCACTTCAGGTGTTCCATCTTTCTTTCTCTTGTGTTTGCTGTCTAGCACTCCCCATTTCTCTAAGTGTCTTTTTATCCTTATCTATCACTTAAAATTTGTATTAACCTTTATTACTGTTACTGCAGTAACTTGCCAACTGGCGGAAGTGGAGCTTGGAGAGTGTTGAAAGCATCAGGCATCAGTGCATCTAGACTGCAGCCTTGCCAACCAGGAGAAGGTAAGGATTATATTTATTTAACACTCCACCATGCACCAAAGTGATCACTGATTGGCTGTGGGCTGTAAGGGGTGTGGGGGATTGCTGCTGAAGAAGGAACGTGACTGGCAGGTGATCTGAATTAAAGCAGGTAAAGCCGTTACACTAATAATAAGTGCAGAATTCATATTCATTAATTTGCAAAAGGGAATTGAGTGCGTGAGAGCCTTGCAAGAGGGTATTAGAGGGGGTGGCTGAAACTTTGCCTAGGGCGCCTAGAGACCCTGCACCGGCCCTGGTAGCAGTATGGGAGCAGAAATACTAAATTTGAGCTACTTTTTTTTGTGAGTGAATTAATCAACCATGTGGTTGCCCTAAATTATTGCTAAGATAAATTAAAAGAAAGTCTAGGTGGCTTTGGGTACTAAGTGGCATGCATATCAGGATTGAGTGGGATAGAAGTGGGGATCATTTGTGCTATATAGCTGCTCAAACCTTTAGCTGCATAAAATGTATGTATGTGTGTATTGCAGTAAACACACCAATCTATGATTTAGCAGCTCCACCACTTTTTGAGTTACAGTAATCTCACTTCATAGGGATAGTGCTAAATCTGGATGTGATGGCATACCATGTCTGTACTGTGCAAGGACCACATCCAATGAGGCTTCTGCCTTAATTGTTCCAATTCCAATCTTTTTGTTAGAACTTAGATTAGGGGGTAAATGTATCAAGGTGCGATTTTGCAAATCCAGCGATTTTCTAGGGCGAGTTGAAACTCGCAGATGTATGAACCTGAGATTTCATTTAAAACCGCCATGTAAATATCTTCTGTTCTTCTTGGCCAAAAAGCCCCCCTTGTTGCTTGCAATTTTCTTTTCTTCAACCCAGGAGGGGCCCCATATTTGCAATCCAAATCCAGAACATGATTGAAAAAAAGAAATAAACCCAATTTACAGATGATGCATACTTCTGTAGTACAGTGTACAGGCAAACCGACGCTAATAAATAGAATCCAGTTGTGAGGTCTATTAATAGACTATGGGGATTTCCCATGCTGTCATGGGTAGCGGTAACCCATAAAAAACCCGGAGGCACGTAACTAAGATCCTTTAAGATCCGAGGGAGAGGTCATGTGACATGGGGTAGGTGTACCTGCCTCTAGTATTTACTATTTACTATAGATTCTATTCCTTTAAACAAATGCTGTTAAAGGTAACGGCAAACCTTGTCTGGATGTAGCCATATAAGGTAGGTGATATCTATGTAATATTTATAACGCAAATTACCTATTTATCGGCAATTAATTAAATAATAAAATGGAAATGTCTGCATATGAGATAGATTACAAAAGCAAATCATTTAGAGATGATGGCATGGAGGTATATAGTTTTATTTAGATATATTAACTGTGAAACACACATTTTGACTTGAGAGTTGCACCCAGATACGCCATCCCAATTTTAGTATGTATGGTGAATTTTTCTGGTCTCATCAAAGCCAACCAGATTTCTAAGTCCATAAAACCCAGAGGTGAGCTGGGCTGGCCACTGCGCTGAAATCGAAAGCAGTTGACCGAAGACGCCATACTAATTCCTCTGCCGCAGGTTCAGTTCCTATGTAGGCTGCCACAAAATATCAAAAACTTGCCACCCAAATTGGGATAGGACTTATAAGCTTCTCCCCAGATTCCCATGTTAGGGACGTAAAGCCTACTTTTAGTTAGTGAGCTTGTAATAGCCTCACCGATATTGCGGGCCATGATCAGAGTCTGAAGAGTTGTCACGGTATTATGGTATTATGAGCTGTTGTGTATTGTGTAGGGAAAATGTAGTGTGTGCGTCTTACCCACTGGAGACACGTCATTGGTTAAAGAGCGTCGGTCCTCACACCACAGTGTTACTCGATCCGCTGTAAAGCTCCCATCACTGCCTGAAAATATGCCGCATCCAGTGGAATCTGCAGTTCTGGAAAGTGGAAAACATGTAAAAATCCGGCAATGTGTGCACCTTTAAGCTGCGGGAGCCTGATAGCAGAGGCTGGACATCCTGGAGACCGCTAGGGGAAGAACCTTCAAGCACAATATTGAAGAACTAGGAAAAAGGGGATTGATGGGGGGCTGGGAAAAGGGACCCTTACTGATGATGGTGGGACAGCATGGAAACAGTGGAGAGCAGGGTGGGGGAGGGTACATGATGGTGTGAAGAGGACAGGCTGGCCAGCCCAGGGCTAGAGGATTTAAGTGGAAGGCTGAAAGGGGGGTCACGTGCAAGAAAAATTTAGAATATGGGATGCATCCTCTTTTACCCCAAGGGGAAGCTAAATGAGGGCATGCAAAGAGGAGGCTTGGTAGTAGGGGGCCGGTGCACACATGCCTACAGCTAAATGGGGACACACTGTTATGTATGTATATTAATTTATTTTCTTGTTTTATTTTTTATTTTATTTTCTATATTATTATTTGTTTTCTGATTATAAACTTTTGATGGAGGCAGGGCCGGCGGAATGCAGTAAACAAGTATAGCAAGGCGGGGGACGTTAGGACAGAGAGGTGCTTTCCCCCACCTAACTTCCTCACTTCTCCACCAGCCCAGCAAAAAAAAATCACTGGCTGCGGTGAAGGCGCCCCCTTCTCACTGACTTTCGGGCATGACGTCATCACGTCTTGACACTGTCAGTGAGGAGTCACACAGAGAGGAGCACTGAAGAAAAGAAGACAGAAGAGGAAGAGAATAGCATAGAAAGGTAAGTAAAAAATGGAGGGGACAGTGTAATAAAGGGGAAACAGTATGAAAGAGGGCACAGTGTAATGATGAAAGAAGGTTGTCATGAATCTTAGCCCTGTTTGGATCCAGCTTTCTTCTAGCTTTTCCTCTGACTCACCTACTGGCCATTTAGGGGTAGTAGGTTACTGTTCTGAGTATTCCAGCTTCTGGAGCCATCTCTGTGTCTCTGGGTACGTGTTTCCAGTTACAGGCTTGACCAGGTTGTGGGTTCCAGGGCAGTCTGATCCCTTTGGGGTTTCTCATCCAAAGTGCCTACTTGGGATGAGCACAGTTCCTGAGTTACACAGGGACAGCTCCAGATTACTCAATCCAGGAGGATGATACCCCTAGTATTCCTCTACCTGAGTTCTGAGCCTTTCCAGTTCCAGTCTTGGTACAATAATCCTCTGAGTTTCTGGACTTTGTGGGATACTGAGTTTCTGAACGTGGGTTCCATCTCTCTGTTCCTGCGCCCAGGTTCCCGTCCACCAGGTCCAGATTCCAGTTGGCTACTCCACTACGGAGTTCAGTCCAGTATTCCATCTCACAAATAGAGTACTCCTTCTCTCCATGAGCAAGGTCTTTATCTGACAGGGGAGCAGTGTGATGATGAAGAAGGGCATAATGTGATGATGAAGGGGGCACAGTGTAATGATGCAGGAGGGCACTGTGTGATTATGAAGGAGCACAGTGTGATGAAGGGACACAGTGTGATGATGAAGGGGGCATAGTGTGATGATAAAAGGGGCAAAAGTGTGATAAAGGGGGCGCAGTGTGATTAAGGAGGGTGCAGTGTAAAGAAAGAGGGGGCACAGTGTGATGAAGGAGGCAAAAGTCACATTACTCTATAGGAACACAATAATTTAATGAAAAGTTAAATACATAAGATAGAATAGTATCAGTTTTATTTATAAATATGAAAGGCGCATTTAACATATAAAGTTCAAAAATAATTTTCTGTCGTCCATTAGTCCAAATGGAAATGACAAGTAAGAAATCCAAATAAATGGCTAAGACTTAATATAACATAGTATATATATTATAGCTTCATTGCTAATGAATTTAGTATTGCCAGCTGGAGGGGTCAGTACGCAAACAGCCAATCAGAAACAGCTAGATAGCTCTGCAGATGTCATCATAATAAAAAATTACTCTCCCAAGAAGAGTATTTGGAGTTGTTTCCAAGTCATTAGGTTGAATCTCCAGGGCGTGTTCTACACTTATCCATGTATGCCCTTATTGTACTCATCTTGCGCTTGACCTATCCTGATCCGACAGTCCAGGTGTAAGGGGCTATAAGTCTAAAACGAACACGAGCATAAATACAGGCACATACTTGTGCAAAGAAAGCATCTTAATTTACACCCCACAAATGGACTTACATCCAAGTCTAAACGAGATCCATAGTGTCAGATTCTGGTAACACCCCTGGTTTGTAAAGTAGCAAAAACAAGTAAATAAAAACAACATAAACCCACTGTACTGCGGTCCTATGACCATTGCTGAGACGAATTTACTTATATGGTAAAAACAGCCTTGTTTGTGTTTGTCTGGTCTAAGAGACAGTATTTATTTTAGTGTCGTGTGCCAGAATATGTTGGCAAGAAAAAGTAATCGTAATGTTATAAACCCATAAAATAATAGGAATATTCACACTTTAATACGCTTTACAGATTCATTTTTTGATTGTTTTAACTTCTCCTACAAATAAGCATAGTCTTGCAATCTTTATTTCATTCCACACATAAATGCTAATAATTAATAGCAATGCTTAGTGGTTAATGTGTTAGAGCTTTATCTGTTAAGAGATGTTTTCTTGGTGTGTTCAGTCTACTGTAAGTTACAGAGATCTCCCAGTAGACTCATCTCTCGATCACCTCATCTCCCATCCGGCCTCTCTTACATCTGCATGAAATAAGTTGTTTACTGTTTAGCAATCTGTTTAGCAGAGATAATTAGCATTTATTCAGAGTGAGAATAATTGACTTAATGAGACAAAATATGCTATTTAGGTTTGTACTTGTTATTTTAATAAATACCAGTGAGTGAAGGTAACTTTGGATTGCTCAAAGATAAAGGCTCATTTAGCCCGATGGTCCCCCGTGTCTTGTACTTGCTGCGTCATGTCACAGATTTGCAAAACACAACTTCATTTTCACAAGCATGTGTTACAGTAAAATATCAAATCATGGCCATTTAATTTCACCAGTGACCTTCAGCTGCTGATTAGAGGGACATTATACTTCAGGGGGTAGTTTTACTAAGCCTTCTAAAATGAAAAGTGGAGGTAGCAACCAATCAGATTAGCTATCATTTTCTAAAATGCACTAGATAAATGATAGCTAGAATCTGATTGGTTGCTATGGACAACACCACCACTTTTTCCTACTTAGAATGCTTAGTAATTCTAGCCCAAAGAGTCTACGCCTCATTCTCTTGCCTGATAGGTGCTTTCTCCCTCTTCTGGATTACTGGTACCATGTAGCCCAAAATTCAGTTTCAGTAATATGTATGGGAGTCATCCACAAACCTGATGATAAAAAAGGTAATAAAAATAACTTTTTTTCTGATCACTATAATTCCTACAATAGGTACAGTGACACTAATATGTAGAGCATCGTGACATGTAAGAAATACATACCTAACATAAAAGAGACAGACAACATTTATGAAACACCTCAGGGTCATTCCATGTCAGGGTCATTCCATGTCAGGGTCATTCCATGTCAGGGTCATTCCATGTCAGTTCAACCAGGGTTGTCCACCACCCATCTCAGATTTCTACGAAAATTGTTTAGTTAAGAGAGGATGTCAAAACAACTATTTCTGCCAAATAGCTCGACTGTCTGACAATTAGTTGATTATATATTGATTTTTCAATTTATTAAATAATTTACTAATCATCTGTAGAGTGGTCCCAGCTATGTAATCCAATGGTTTTTGAGTAGATAGTAATATGGCTGTCTGTACGCAAAAGACTACCAAATGAGCAGCTGCCATGATTGACTCTTTCTGTGTCTCCCTCTCTCTTTCTCTGGAAAGTTTCAGTTTTGGTCTCTCTAAAGGGAATCCCCTTCCTATCAGTTTGTTTGTTTCATTTCCTGTATGGGAGGTTTATCCCATTGCCTCAGTTTAGTTCACTTTTTTGGTATGGTTTTTAACAATGTGTAAATTATGTATGCTGTACTGCAGTAATCGAGCATCAACTTCCTTATTTTTTTTCTTCACTATGAAACAGAGTACCCGGCTGATTTTTTTTTGTGGTAGTAATTTATACCTTTTTTAAACACCTTCCAAAAAATGGGATCCCTAATGTCAATTGAATCTAGCGTTTTTAATGATATTCGAAAACCGTGCGTTTTTGCCGTAACGCAAAACATGAGACAGATAAAGTAATTTGGTTTGGATTTTTGGATTCGGGAGGAAGAGTTACCTTAGGGGTCCAAATTTTGTGTCGTTTCCTTAATAAACACCTGTAATACTTCAAATAAACTGGATAAAGAAGCCGCGATTAGTAAAATATTTAATAAATTGAAAAATCTATATATAATCAACTAATTGTCAGACAGTCGAGATATTTGGCAGAAATAGTTGTTTTGACATCCTCTCTTAACTAAAAAATTTTCAAAAAAATCTGAGACGGATGGTGGACAAATCATGTTTTTTTGGGTGATCTGATGTGGAATGACTCATCATATTAATGGCGAAAAGGAGAAAATGCCGGAAGTGTGATTTTTTACATAATTTAAAATGGCGATAGTCAGATTGCCGGTATTAAGGGGGCACTAATCGCGGTGGTTGGAAATTGAGTCTCCAATGGCTCTATCACCAGCATGACCAGTCCCATTCAGCAGTTGGTAGAAGCTCTCCATTCTGAATGGATAAGTTTCTTGGTGCTCCCACAATCCGTTGACACAATCATTTTGGGTATTCCCTGGCTGAGAGTGCATTCACCACAATTTTATTGGGTACATGCACAAGTCATTTTCTGGTGTCTGTCTTGCAAGGAACACTGCCTGTAGTTTGTATAACCTCCTGCACCTGCTATTCCATGTCTTACCGTGTCTTCTCACGAGGTTCTACCTTAGTGTTACTCCGAATTCCTTGGCGTTTTTTGAAAGCCGCCTATGAGATCCTACCTCCTCACCTCCTCACCAACCCTGGGATTGCCCTATTGACCTCATTCCGGGCAAAAGCATTGCCAGAGGCAAGGTATATCCTCTTTCTCTACCTAAGGCACAAGCAATGTCTGAATATGTTGCAGAAAATCTCAAACGAGGTTTTAACCGGAAATCTTCCTCCCCAGCTGGCGTGGTTTTTGTTTAAAAGATGGATGGCTCTATTAGGCCGTGTATTAAACTTAATGTAATCACGGTAAATAAACATGATCTGCTCCCCCTCATTTCGGAGCTCTTCGACTGTCTCTGTGGGGCAGAAATCTTAATGAAGTGTGACCTTAGGGGTGTCTATAATTTGATAAGAATCTGGCAAGGGGACGAATGAAAGACCGCATTTAACACCAGCGATGGCCCTTATGAATACCTTGTGATGCCCTCCAGGCGTTGTGATGCACCAGCAGTCATCCAAAAGTTTGTCAATGAGATCATCTGGGACCTCTTATACCAATCTGTGGTCATCTATTTAGATGATATCTTGATGTTTTTACAGGATCTCTCATCTCATCATGCCCATGCTCAGTATTTATTAAATATATGCTAGGCCAATTTTATTAGTTGACATGTGGGTCAACACTTGTAGTGCACCCTCTTTTGGCAGTACAAGGCAAGTTTGCATTGGTATCAATTGGAGAGGCAGAGAGAGAAATGTGTCCCTGGGGCACTCAATGTCTAAACTTTAATACTTAAATTTTATTGATATGCATTAAGATCAAACAATTTTAAAATAAGCTCCCTATTGGAGTAACATTGACTAGCGAAATATTAAAAAAAGATAAGTGAAAAAATGATAAATGGTTACATAAAACTGTTAAGACTGGTAGTATTACACCACCTTAGCGCGTCGCTCAATTTATATAAGTGTATATATAAAGAAATATATTTCACCTCCTTTAATGATATATACAAATAGGTTTAAATATAGCTGTCCATATCTCGCATATCGGAACCTGCTAGTACTTAGTTCAGTCCAAAGTATAGCAAATTTTTCCTACAATGATTGCCAATTGGTGTGAGCCTATTATAAAGCTCCTCTCTCAAATCGTTATGTTGAAACAGGGGTTTTCCCCTTATTTAGGGTTGCCCTTAAATTGGCTTAGAAATTACTTTCACACTGGTTTTGATCAATTAGTTTGTACCTTTATACCAGTTTATATTATGTCAGTTTAGCCATATTCAGTAGGAAGGTAACTTACAAACCTAAAAAGGTCCTATTATCAGTTCTTAATGTTTATATTATAATCATCTCTCATAGAGTTTTTTAATAATCAAGTTCCCCCATCAGAGTATTATCTTAAGGCATATTTTTTCCCTTTTCATGGTTACCCTAAATCAGCCTAGAAATGGTTCTCAGACTGGCTTATATCAGACTGACTTTCTGGCTGGCTCTCAGACCAGCTTATATCAGTTAGTTGATTTACATAGATCTGCTTCAAATGTATCAGTGTAGCCAGTAATAATGGGAAAGGTTAACACAGCTAATACACCTAAGGAGGTCCTATTGTTAGGTCCTAGTGTTTATATTCATTTAATCTCTGATAGAGGGCGCGCTATGCCGCCGACGCGCCTTTCGCTATCAAACTTTCTCAAGGCTTCAAAGTTTGCATTGGTGCAACAATGAAAACCGCATGTGATGTGTGACAGTTTGAAAACCACACATAAAACTAGATAATTGTAAATGTATCCCTTAATTTCTCTTAATTTCTCGTATACCAGTATTCAGCCTGAAGCCTGAATTCAATTTAAGTAATGTTTTTGAAGCCACCAAGAACAGTGCCAGAGAGTCCATATGTGGCCCCTGCAATGCTCTCAAAGCATATGAACCAAAGAAACCTCTGCACCTACACAAGATTCCTGATGGTGGTTTGATAACAGCTACCTACCCAATCTCACCAGCACTACTGTTATTGCCAAACTCAAGAGACACTTTGCTACACATGAAATCCAACAACAATTCTTCACCACTACTACTGCAGTCCCAGACAGAGCAGAGAGGATGTCTAGTTTGACAGCGTTTTAACACCTTTACAAAGTTGAAAGTGCTAATCAGTCTACCCTCATGCTGGAGCCCCAAAAACTGAAATGGAGCCTAATGGATGGAACCCACCCTCACTCTCCATCCATAACCCAGGAACCATTTACCAGCTTTTACCAAAGACCAAAAGCTCTTTGAAAGCCATTGAAATACAGACAAACACTTGCTGGTGTTGTTAGAAAATGCAGATTAGAAATCTGGGCAAACATTGAAACACCGTTCCAGTGTTTTTGTCACACATCCCCCTCCACTGCTTCGACCTAGGGGACGGAACACTTGTAGCCCCTAAACAGAAGATACGAGACAACGCATCTGCGTTGGATATGTTTGTTCCGGGCCTATGTTCAATTGTAAACATAAAGTTTTGTAATGCTAAAAACCATCTTGTAACCTGGGCATTCTGCTTTTATTTGCACGCTTGCATTTTAATGGGGCATGATCTCTCACTAGTCTAAACTGTCTGCCCAAGACGTAACAGTGTCTAAATACCACTTTATGCCAAACGTTTCATTTTCCACAATGATGTATCTCTTTTCATATTCAATGAGTTTTCTACACAAAAAAATGATTCAGTGCTCCTTCGCATCTCTGTTTTGGGACAATACAGCACATACATCTGAGGCATCCGTCTATACAGCAAATTATTTTGAAAAATCTAGTGTTATTAACAAAGGCTGAGTACATGATGCCACCTTTAATTACAGAAAAAGCTTTTACTACCTCAGGGTTCCATTCACCATTTTAGACTGTCTTCCTTTGCATAAGGTCTGACAATGGAACTGCTGTGGTGGCGAAATTAGGAATTAACCACTGGTAATAACCTGTGATCCCCAAAAAGGCTCTCACCTGTTTTTTATTCACAGGACAGAACCAGTTTTGGATAGCCTCACTTGTATTCAATTGGAGCTTAACCAAGCCTCTAGCTATCATGAATCTCAGATACTTAACCTCTTCCATCGCTAAGCAACATTTCTTTGGATTGGCTGTTCGCCCTGCCTTTCTCGTTGAGTTCAACACTGCTTGAACATCATCCAGAGAAGCAGCTGCATACTGTCTGTGGGGCTTCAGAATCTTATCCATTGCATGCTGGAAGGTACTGTTGCCCTATATAACCCAAATGGCAACACCTTATACACCTTATACTGATTTCTGGAACAGAAAAGGCTGTGTTTTCTTTTGCGCTGTCAGTCAATGGAATTTGCCAAAAAGTTTTTGTCAGATCCAGTGTGGTGAGATATCTGACTTTTCGTGGCGTTTCTAACAGCTCATCCACACAGGTCATGGGGTATGCATCAAACTTGGATACTGTGTTCAGCTTACAGAAATCATTACAGAAGATTAGGCTTCCATCTGGTTTTGGGATTAGAACTATTGTACTAGACCACTAAATGTTAGACTTTTCTATAACACTGAGTTATATAGTTTTTTAATCTCCTTGGCTGAGCTTCATGTGTTCTAAATGGTTTTAGATTGACTTTGACCCCTAGTTCTGTGACTGTCACACTTCTGTGCTAAAAGCTGAAAATTACAGCTATGAAGCTAGAGTATGGTGAAAATGTAACAATTTGAGCAAACATAGTTCAGAATAGTGCAGGAAAAGGTACAAATTAGATATAGCTTAGACTGAACATTGGATCTCTGGGTGAGGCTGAAAGCATGTAAAATAACAGAGAAAATGGCTTGTACAGGTGAACTGGCTGAGTGAGATGAAATAGGAATAGGGATGAGTTAGAAGCTTGCATTAGTCCAAGGGAAGAAAAGCACTAGTAACAGCAGCAACATAACAGCAACATCAATGACCACCAAACCACCAAAGGTGAGCTGTGGAAGGCAGGCATAAATAAGCAGGTAGCAGGAGCAGCAATTAACAGAAGAAGAAGGTTAACCCCTGCTAGAGAGGGAAGAGGCAAGGGCACAATAACAGCACCTCTGGTGAGTCAGAGGTACTGCAAGGCTAATACAAATAATACCAATCTAAAATAGTCCAGGAGATATTAGCTGCTGAGACAAAGCAGCATCCTAAGGCGATGCAGCAGTACAGGCGGAAGCAGATCCTGAGAACAACAACAGATAAAATTGGACAGGACCCTGAGGACTGAGGAACTTCTCTAATGGACAGTAATAAATATGTCAATAAATAATCCCAGTTTTTCAGTTTTTCCCATCTTTATCTGGAACCTATTTTAGCATATTTTTTAAGGTTTTGTTGAACCTTTCTACCAAACCATTAGTCTGTGGAAGGTAAACAGATGCCCTAAGGTGAGCAACCTTAAACAACTCGCACATTTTCTTCATGATTCTAGACATAAAGAGGGAACTTTGGTCAGTCAGATTTCTTTAGGTACCCCCATTCTGAGAAAGACATGCACCAGTTCTCTAGCTATCGTCTATTGCCCTGGGATGCCAGGTAGCACAATCCATTATCATGGGAAATACTGATGCCCCCGAACAGACTTTAACCAGGACCCAACAAGATCCATGGCACCCTGACAAATGGGACTATTATAATAGGCATGGGCACTAGTGTGCTCCTGAAATGGTGTCTGGGAACATGATACTGGCACTTGGGACAGGAAGAACACTATTCTGTCACCTGCCAAAAGAACCACTGTAAAATCCTCTTAGTGTTTTTTTCTACCCAAGTGTCCTGCTGTGATGTGACCATGAGCTAAGTCTAACACAGTTCTTTTACATGACTGGGGAACTACCAGCTGTTCTACCACATCCTCACCCCTTTTTGACATTTGGTACAAAAGCTCATAACGAATGACCATGAATGGGTACACAGGCCTGTCACCAGATTCTCCATTAATAACTCTTATATTGTCTATGGTTTTTATTAGGGTTTTATTAGGGTTGGGTCTTTTAACTGTTCTAACACAAACAATTCTTTCCTCACCTCAAGGTTAAGCATACTTTCAGCTCTGTCTACAGCTTCCCCTCACCCTGTAGGAGGTGCCTCACTTTTACTCTTTTCATTCACTATTTCCCTAGTCATAACAACAATCGGAAATGGCTCTAGGGCTTCACAGGACACACCCTCTGCCAGTGGACCATCAGTACAGTTAAATGGCTCTTTACCATTTACTCTTAAGACCATACAAGATTCCCATAATTTTCAAAAATCCGTGCAGGCTAACCTGGTAAAGAAAGACGTTCTGTGATATTCAAAAGCAGCACATTCACATTGCATGGATTCCTGAATAACTGGACAATTATCAACAACATGTCTTGACATACCACACCTAAAACATTTAAGCACATTATTGTCAAGTCTTTTGTGTGGTGGGGACCTTCCTGGCCAATCTCGAGGCCCAATGCCAACAGTCACTTCATTTTTATATCCTCTTAACCGCCCAGCACCCTTTTCCCACTGAAGTGCTCTGTTACGGATCTAAGGGACGCTGCTTTAAAGCCAGCAGCTCCTCTACTTCCAGATACCTCTGCACCATCTACACCAACTTGTCAGCTGTCTGATGGTCCCCGTGGTTCACCCACTTGCGCAAAATCATGGGCAGAGAGCTCAAATAACGGTCCATGACAACTCTTTTAAACATCTACGGACCAGTTAATGTCTCAGGATGTAACCATTTCTTGGTCAGGTGGATAAGGTTGTACATTTGTGAGCGAGAAGGCTTGCCCATGGAGTAAACCCAGCAATGCACTCCTTGTACTTGAATTGACAGCATAACTCCCAGACAAGTCAGGATTTCAGTTTTTAGCTTTTTGTAGCCCTGAGCATCTGCAGTGCTTAAATTGAAGTAGGTCTCTTGCAAGAAAATATGCCAACAGGCCAGCCCACTGTTATTTAGGCCAACTCTCACGCTCAGCAGTTCTCTCAAAGGTGGTCAGATACACCTCCATGTCATCAGCTATAATCATTTTTTTGAAAAAGGTGACGAGTTTTTATTGAATTTTAGCTATTCATTGGGCTGGAAGACACTGAATTGGAGTTAAGAGTTTGTGGTCTTGGGGCCGTTGATTGTGGTTTTCATCGATAGCCAATTACTGCACCTTTTTAGCTATCTGCTGAGCCATGATGGCTTCCTGCTGAACCTATTTAGTCAGCAGCAAAGCCTGAACTGAGTCTTCATGTTTTCCAGCATTACTGGAAACTTTGTAGCCGTTTTTACCCAGGTTTTGGCACAACCAGCCGAAGCCAGCATTATTAAGCAGAAAAAATAAAAACTTCAAAATTACCACCTTGCCTGTGCAAGTGCTAATTAACCTATCCTCAGGCTATATATTTCAGGTCTTCTTCCAGTTGCAGTTAACCAGCACTGAGGCTTTATTACTATCCAGAACTTTCCAATGGCAAATTCAAATAATATCTTTTCCCTAATTAATTTCAGGGATATGCACACCACACACACTCAGACACTGCTATCTCCCCCTAACAAGGCCTTGCTGTGCAATTTTTCAGTGAATGTTGGAGCCAGGTGCAGAAAGTGCTGGTGATACAATAAGGAGGTACTAGGGAGCATTGGATTAATGCCCCATACACATCATAGACACTGGTGGCCAAGGAGGGTCCTTCCTGGTGGCTCAGTCAGTGTCTTCTAAAAGGAAATTGGAGATGATAATTTGACTCTACCTCTCATCACTTTTGAATATACCTAGTTACTGGGCAGGAGGATGTTGGATTACAATTATCATGGATTCCTGGGGGCATATAAGCATTGGGACCCTCACTCCACATTTTTCATGGCGGTTTACCCGCTGGAAAGTCACAATTCTGAAATATTTTCAACTGGACACTTTTGAATTTCACTATTTCACACAAAAAAACATTCCCCCTCATAGGTTTTAATATATGCAACAAGTCCCATATTCTGGGTACTTCTCAATAAACAGCAATATTATCTCCCCATGTTTATAGGAATTGTGGCAAAAGGGAGTGGTTTTCCGCAGGCCTCTCAGAATGAAATTAGCTATGGAGCTAGCAGTCTGCAGGTAAAAGGCTGTAAACTAAGTTATATACAGGTTTAGCACTGTGCTTAAGTTCAGTTATGTACAGGTCAGAGACATGTGATAAAGTAGATGTAAAATGTGATTTGCTTACATGCTTTAACTGGTTTGTTTCCACAGCTAGCAGCAGAGCTGATAGGGGTGTCTGTACTGAATAGGAGTTACAAAACACCTGAGGAGACTTCCTTTAAAGACAAGGTGGGAGTGTCGCCTGTCAGTCATCCAAGCCTGTGGGAGGAGACCTGTGTATTTAATCCTGAGTTGTGCTCTTGTTAGAGGTGACTGACGCTGAACTAGTTGGCCAGTCAGTAGTGAGCTGGTTGATGTCTAGTTAGCTGTAGGGTCACCAGGAGGTGCAAGCAAAAGGGAATGCTTGCTGGTGTCATCCTGACAGAAGAAGTGTTATTTAATGTGATGCAAACAATAAATATATTTGATTTAAAACAAGAAGTTTTGGTGTTGCTGATATCTGCTGGGTTTTCTTGCAACAGAGGGTGACAAAAGGGCCACAAGAAGGGTGCGTTTTGTTACAGAATATACTACACTTCCCTTGCCATAAGCTCACTATTTAGAGTTGTACGTACATCAATTTCTATACACATTTCTATACTACCCAAGTGTATCAAAATGTGTCCTGATCTAGAGTGTTGTGTATTGTAGACATGCGCTTCCTTATGCCTGGAATGGCGCAATGGCAGTGGGCAAGCATAAGATGAGTACAGTAAGGGTGTGTAGACATAAGTGTAACATGCTTCCTGGAGATGCCACCTAATGAGACTCAGATTTCCTGACCTCTGTCTGGATCCTAGCTCTTCTCTGGATTTGTCTTCTGTGGATAGCTGCCTATCCTGACCTCTGCCTGGACCCTTACCATTATGGAGAAATATTGATTTAGAATAATGAAAAGACTTGGACTGGCCAACTTGACCACAAGAGAACTAAAATTTCTCTGGCATAATGTACACAACAAAACTGTGATTAAAATTACTATTCTTTTACCATATTTATACTCCATATGCAACTTTAGCCATCTCTCCACCATTTATTTACAACAGTTTGCATAAAAATGGGTCATGTCGATAACGCCCATAGTTTTCCCACGATCTATCAATAATATTATCCTATTCCAGGATAACTACACCTGCAGTCAGTCTGTGAGCTTTTCATACGCTGCTAAAGGAGGTATATGGGGATATACTGTACATAGTCCACAGTACTATGTGGGCCTATATCCCATAGGGAATTAAGACCCATGCTATACAAGCTGACCACTCCTGTTTGGCATAGCCTGGTACTCCTTTAATTGGGGGACACAGCATTCGTGCTAACTAGCTCAGACTATAAGCTCCAGTGCTGATTACACTTTGGGGGTTCATATTATTTTTGCAAAAATATATATTAATTCCTATTTTAAGACTGGTAAGGATATGTGCGTATTTACATCATCATCAGCAGGTTTCTTACACCACAGCTTAAAAAGCCACTAGTCTCATGCCTCTTATGAGGTGTATTAGGAGATGAACCCTATTCTAATTAAGCCGCATCTGCAGGGGGCATACCACACTTATGTGCGCATGCCCTTACTGTAAGTAAAATTTAGAATCAATCTATCCGGACATAACATAGAAAGCTGAAGGTATGGGGGTATTTATTTGTTTCTTTTAAAATGTTTTATACCATGATTTTAAGAATGCTACTATGAATTTATTCATAGTAGAAGATTGACAAAAATTGAGGTTAGTAAGTCTCATTTTGTTAGGGACCCATATGAGGTCCATGCAGAGACACTACAAATCATTAACTCATGGCATGATTAAAGAAACTTGTCTAATGTTCTGGGGCCTGATTCATTAAGGATCTTAACTGAAGAAACTTCTTATTTCAGTCTCCTGGACAAAACCATGTTACAATGCAAGGGGTGCAAGTTAGTATTCTGTTTTGCACATAAGTTAAATACTGACTGTTTTTTCATGTTGCACACAAATACTTTATAGCTTATTTGTACACTGAAATTTAAAGTTGATATTTGTGTGTTACATGAAAAAACAGTCAGTATTTAACTTATGTGCAAAACAGAAAACTAATTTGCACCCCTTGCATCGTAATATATTTTTGTCCAGGAGACTGAAATAAAAAGTTTCTTCAGTTAAGATCCTTAATGAATCAGGCCCCTGGATAACAGCAAAGTGTTTCCTAAAGAAAGGCAATTGTTAGGAATTAGGGACATGCCATTGTGACAAGATACTCAACCAACTTCCCTCTCAGTATTATATATTGACTGTTTCTATTTGCATGGAGGTGGGAAAAGGACATTTGACATTGAACAGGAGAGCCATAGGCCATAACACATGTAGATAGTGATTATGATGCAATATAGGTGAGGAGTTGTTGAACAATTGGCAACTACAGCAGCTTTATTTTGTTGGGAAGATTTCAGGGTTTATATTTTTATAAACATACAAATTGGCATTATTTTTGTATCCTAGGGAAACAATTGTAAGCAATATAAAAAGAACACAAATGCTAGATTCTTAACCTTGGAGTGATCCCAGACAAAGTACCAGATTCTTCTACTGATAACTGCCCATATGTGCATTCTGCATATGCTAGACCTAAAAACAGATGGGGGAGGGGCTCTTCCCAGTCCATACAATAGTAATAGAAATGCAGACTCCCAGCCGCAGGTAGCGCCTGGGAGTCTGCATAATGAACTCCAATCGGAGAAAACGGGATATTAGTTTATTGGGTTTTGCAATAACAGAGAGTCCAAGAAGGACATCTCTGTTGCTTATATGTGTTTGGGTGAGTCGGGCAATGGCTCTGCAGGATTGAACCTTGGTTGGTGAAGCCCTCATCCAAAAAACAGGTAATCCAACCAGGGGGTAAATGTATTAACATGCGGGTTCTTCGACACCCGCGAGTTCAGCGTCTTCGGCGATTAAATTTAAAGCGGCGCTGCCTTGTAAAGGGAAGTTTCCCCTTTACAATGCAGCGCCGCTTTAAATGTAATCGCCGAAGACGCTGAACTCGCGGGTGTTGAAGAACCCGCATGTTAATACATTTACCCCCAGGTGTGGGATATTTATTCTAAAAAATTAACAAAGGAAATCCTGTAAAATAAATTCACATGGCTAGACTGAAGAATGACATTAAAGTAATTACTGTATAATTCATGTATGGTGATAATAAGTAATATTAATATTATTAATATTAATATTATTATTTTCTACAATAATAATAATAATAATGGTGCATGTGAGAAAACTGTTCTGCTCTGGAAAATATTAAATAATTCTGGAGGTAAAATAAGTTGATTTAGTTTTCCTTTCCAGTTCCATATAATATGACATACAAACTAATCTCTGAAACTATTTATAAGACGTATAACTAATTAAAAGTCATATGTCGAACAAAAAAACCTAATGTCAGCTCCGTGAGCTTACCGTATATTACCAGGGGTGTCCACAGATGCTAATATCAGGGGAGAAAGGAATATAAATAGATCTCTCTGTCATATATAAACGTAAAGATAATGCCTTGCATAGGAAGCAGCCGGAACACTGCCAGGACCTGCATTGCTAGTGAACTGTGAGTACAGAACACAACACTGTGGGACAGATTGTATTATCAGACATATTCCACCTACCACACAGTATCTGCTATATAACAACTAAATACACAGAATTCTGGGGAGTGGCTGCTTATTACTAAATTACGTATTTTAATACAATTTAATCAGTTTTATAAAATATTTTTTTTATCTGGTTAAAAATATTCCAAACTGTTTGGTGTTTTTTTTTAAACTATCACTTGACTTACTGATTGCGCCTCATTGACTTCTGAAAATGTGAAACAAGGCTAATTTTTCTGTGCTAAATGAAATTGTGCTAAATTCCACATTTATTGCATTAAGCTGATAATATGAAATGAAACTAGTGCATGGTGTTAGCTTCTGGTCTGTTACTCTTTCCCAGGTATTCTGAATGGACTATGACTGCAGTTGTATTTTACTGTAACATTTACTCTAACATTTACACTAGTGTGCAGGGTTGGCAGGTCACTTATGTAGAATTAGACACATGCTGGCTGGTTGGATATAATTCATCACGCTTGTTTGCACAGTAATAATTTCTAACATGAAGATTGTAACTGCATTATTGTAACTGCAATGCTCCTGGGATAATGTGTATTACAATACATGCCCAGATTAAAATGTTTGAGCTGGCTGTTTTAGCAGTGTGTCCTCAAACTACTTGAGGTCTGAGTCAGAGACAAATTAGGATTCCATGGGGCCCTGGGCAAGATACCAGTTTGGGCCAATTACACCATCTAAGCTACAGCCAGTGTAATGTACAGTCACTTGTAGACACACAGACTTCTGGAAATACAGTAATGCATACAATACTGCACCAAGCTAAAACCACCAGCAGGTATTAAAAGTCACTAACACTCACAATATAACACCATGGCTAGAATTGTACTTAATGTAGGAAGAGGTGTGAACTGTTTGGGAGCCAGTAAAGTTGTGTGACTATGAAAACCTACTGAACACACTTAAAATACAAGAAAAATAAAAGTTTCATGCAGAGAAGGGTTTTGACAATACAATACTCCATCACTAGTTTAATATTTAACAGAAGCATCGCTGTCCAATCAAAATAGGGCATATTACATATGTTATAATACAGACTTGCCTAAATAGCGAACTTCCAAAGAGACTGCTACGCTGACAACTTCTGATTCCGAACACATTGGTTGCCGACACTTCAGTTTCACATCACTTAACAGAGCGACATAGAGAAATCTGAATTTAAAGGACCCCACAACTGCACACTTTAGTGCCCCCTGTGCAATACAGATAGCAACTTAGTGCCCATTATACAATACAGACAGAATTCTAGTGTCACCTGCACAATACAGAGACCGTTGTAGTGACCCCGGTAGAATGCAGAGAGCATTCTAGTGTCCCCTGTTCAATACAGAAAACACTCTAGTGTCCCCTGTATAATGAAGATACCATTATAATGACCCCTGTACAATACTGAGACCAATCTAATGATCACTGAGCCATTGAGACAGTGTTCTAGTGACTGCTGTATAATACACTGTACTAATGGCGGATGCTGGGCAAGGTAGGGCAGTGAGAGTGCATGATGGGACAGGTAGTGCAGTGAGAGCTCATACTTTGCATAATAGTGTAATGATTGTAATTCTGGGAGTGATAGTGCGGCAACAGCCCGTGCTGGGAGTGTTAATGTCATAATGTATATCATCAGCATCATCATCATTTATTTATATAGCGCCACTAATTCTGCAGCGCTGTACAGAGAACCCACTCACATCGGTCCCTGCCCCATTGGAGCTCACAGTCTAAATTTCCTAATACACACACACACACACACACAGCCAACCTACTAGTATGTTTTTGGAGTGTGGGAGGAAACCGGAGCACCCGGAGTAAACCCACGCAAACACGGGGAGAACATACAAACTCCTCACAGATAAGGCCATGGTCGGGAATTGAACTCATGACCCCAGCGCTGTGAGGCAGAAGTGCTAACCACTGAGCCACTTTGCTGCCGTGGAGCAATACTGTTGTCTTGTTTTTGGAGCCTGTGATGTTATTCGGTTTTTATCTTCTTAAAATTTGGAGCTTATGAATATTGAATTATATATAGTAGAAATGAGTGGTTCAGATTTGCACGCCAATATTGGATCTTAAAACGAGGCAAAATGCCATTTCCAGGATTTTTTCCCCCCAAAATTCTCATGAGAGTGTTGGATTGATATCTTTTGTATATGTAGCCCTCCCTCATTTTCTCAATTGCCATTTTAGGACAGACAGTGTGTAGAGAGGAGGTTAGCTAAAGTGCTCTGCTCTGAAAATAGCGTTCTGGGTGAACTAGGAACATGGGAAAGCAACAGAATCCAGTCGTTATTGTAAAGCAGTTCTGTAGAGATCAGTCAGCTACAATAGTTTGCTGACCAATTGCATTTAATTTCAAACAGTTTACACTCACTAGTGGTTATTGGTTGTTGTTAATACATATAATAGTACTAGTATATAGACTGAGTTAGATATCATTCTGAACTACATTAATGGCCAAAACTTTTGAGAAAGACACAAATATTGGTTTTCACAAAGTTTGCTGCTTCAGTGTTTTTAGACCTTTTTGTCAGATGTTGCAATGGTAAACTGAAGTAAAATTACAAGCATACGTGTCAAAGGCTTTTATTGACAATTACATTACCATTACGTTTATTTG
The DNA here is from genome assembly GCF_038048845.1 of Mixophyes fleayi. Lineage (NCBI taxonomy): Eukaryota > Metazoa > Chordata > Amphibia > Anura > Limnodynastidae > Mixophyes > Mixophyes fleayi. The sequence goes on from NC_134403.1 coordinate 12,773,535, forward strand.
CAATGTTGACCCTTCTTTTTGAAGACCTCTGCAATTCGCCCTGGCATGCTGTCAATCAACTTCTGGGCCACATACTGACTTATGGCCGCCATTCTTACCTAATCAATGCTTGGAGTTTGTCAGAATTTGTGGGGTTTTGTTTGTCCACCCGTCTCTTGAGGATTGACCACAAGTTCTCAATGGGATTAAGGTCTGGGGAGTTTCCTGGCCATGGACCCAAAATTTAGATGTTTTGAACCCGAGCCACTTAATTATCACTTTTGCCTTATGGCAAGGTGCTCCATCATGCTGGAGAAGACATTGTTCCTCACCAAACTGTTCTTGGATGGTTGGGAGAAGTTGCTCTTGGAGGATGTTTTGGTACCATTCTTTATTCATGGCTGTGTTCTTTGGTAAAACTTTACCAAGTTTTACCAAAGGTCGGTAAAGCCATAGTAAGCTGTTTAAGTACAGACATTTTCCTGTTTTTTTTTTATTACATGTAGGTCAGAAACCTTGGGCAAACATATTGATTTACTGAATATGTGAACATGGCAAAGTGACTATAAATACTTCCCCCCTCCACTCATTGCCCTCAAAGAAGTCATGTTTTAGGTATTTAACTGAGTGAGCTTCTGGCAGTGTATTAATCCTGTCTCCACAGATGTAGCACCCAAGGATGTTGCCACAGACACATGTGTAAAATATTATTATTATTATTATTAATTTTTATTTATAGGGCGCCACAAAGTATCCGTTGGGCCGTACAAGGACAAACAATGGCACAGTACAAGGTGAAACAGCACAGTACAAGTAACAGTAAGCACTATAACTCTGGGGGCTCAGGCACAGCATGAAAGAGAGGGAGGGAGGGGAAAAGTGAGTACAGGCAGGTAACTATGGCCCAAGAGGGTGGGCACGGATGACAGGTTGAGAGTCACTGAGGGGAGCGGAGAGAAGCGAGAGGAGACAGAGGGCAAAGGGACTGAGAGGAGGTGAGCTGAGTAGCTGGAGAGCGCAGTTAAAAGTGATGGAAACAGAATGTAGGAGAGCCCTGCTCAAAGGAGCGAACAATCTAAAGGGAGGGGAAGACAGACAGACACATGGATGAGACAGAGAGACGGGAGGAAGGGGGAGAAGGGAAGAAGGGATGAGAAAGAGAGGTAGCCGACCGATGGGAGTTTAGGCATGAGACTGGAAGGCTTTAAGGAAAAGGTGGGTTTTTAATGTTCAATACCGTCGCTGTGAAGGCCAATCAGTCTGGGGATGTTGCCCTTTTTTATGCGAGCACTGCTTGATGCCATTTTGGGGCTTGTTTGTTTGCAGAGTATTTAAAAAAATTATTAGTTTAGGCTTCCTCCAGTACCTCTTATCTTGCCATTTTGGCCTGATCCAGAGTCACACCTGTACTACTGTGGTAATAGAAAGTAGAGATGAGCGCAAACACCCATGTTTTGGCTTTAGTTCGAAAACTATCTTTGTATTTTGGGTTTGGCCAAAATTCTTAATATATTTTGCTTTTGCCTTTGACTTTGGATTTGGATTTAATTAAAAAAATTAGCAAAATAGGTAAAAATCATGTGATCTTGAGCTGATTTTGTTCAGACTATTGTCTAAATTTGAATTTTCGACCTAATCTGTCGACCATTTAAATTGTCGACCTAATAATACTGTCGACGCTTGAATTATCAAGCTACTGTTGTCAACTTTCTAAATGTCAATCAAATGAATGTCTTGCCTTGGACCGCATAACCTCTTGCTTCAGCTGTTGACATGGCAGGTAATTTTTTTTTTTTAACTGCTGCAATGAGCTTCTTTTTGCGGGCCACAGACAGCATCTCCTGTACCAACCTCTCATTATTTAAGAAATTCAGCCCACCAGGTTTTGTGTGCAAAGCATGCTACATCCCTATGAAACATAGTGGCAGAGAATTGGCTGATAGGATGGTCATGTTAGACAAGTAGATAGATGAAGGTGGACTGCGCCCAAAAGCAAAATGGTGGTAGTAATACCACGGACACAATATCTTTAATGTTAGACAGCATGCACCATAGAAAGTGAAAATGCAGTAAGAATCAGTGGTCATTAGATGGACAGTGGCATTAATAGACATTTAGACATGCAGATAGATGATGGTGGCCAGCACCCAGAAGAAAAACAGTGAAAGACCACACACACTATATTTTATAATGTTAGACAGCATGCATCATGGAAAGTGAAGAGGTAATTAGAATCAGATATCATTAGATGGACAGCAACAGCATCATTAGACATGTAGACAAGTAAATAGATAAAAGTGGGCTGCACCCAGAAGTACAATGATGAAAGAAAGACCACACAACCTATAATTTTAACGTTAGACAGTATGCATCATGGAAAGTGAAGATACAGTAAGAATAAGAGGTCATTAGATGAATAGTGGCATCAGTAGACATTTAACAGATTATGATAGACCAAAGACATAATGTTGAATAGTTAAAGATGAGATTATCCTTAGGACCACTCATCCGCCTACCTGCCCATATGTTTATCAAACTAAGCACTTCAACAACAGGGTCTGCCACTTTGGCTGGAGTGCTTGATTTTTTTGGGGCCCCCACAAAAGAGAACATTTTGGTTGTTGGTTGTTGAACTGGAGAAGAAATAGGCATTTTAACAACTTACTTATGGGCATTTTGCTAACAGTGGTCATATTCCTCAATGATGACAATATCATCACCCTCATCACTATCCTCATCACAGATGTCTAAATCAAGTACATTTTCTCTTTATAAAAGAAGATACACCAAGTAGGTAACCATTAGGTAGCAGGTGAGACACATTGTTGAGGGACAGCAGTGACACATTGGAGAGGGAGAGCAACGATGTATCAGAGCTCATTTGATGGACAGCGGTGGCATCAGTAGACATTTAACAGATAATGACAGACCAAGACCAAAATGTAAAATGGATGAAGATGGAATTGTCCTTGGGGCTACACATGCACCCATATCTTAAAAAGGACATGCACATAGTTTAACAATCCAAGCACTTCAGTGACATTGACTGCTACTTTTGTTGCTGAAGTGCTTGATTTATTTGGGCCCCCACAAAAGAGAACATTTCGTTGTTGGTTGATGAACTGGAGAATATATATGGATTTAACAAATTGCTTATGGGCATTTGGCTAACAATGGTCATCTTTATCTATGGTGACAATGTAATCACCCTCATCGTCATCCTCATCACTGATGTCAAGATCATCATCACACAATATTCGTTCATCCCCACTAGAATCTAGTATCACAGTCTTCTAGCATTTGGTCTGTCTGAAGTGTCAGTGTTCACATGTCAGCAAGCAGTGCAGGCCAGGTCCTCAGAATTAACCCCTGAGGGGGAGGGAGGCGGGCTCCCAGCAGAAGGTGACAATATCCTAGAGTCATTCCCTGAGGAGGAGAGAAGGGGGTTGCCAGAAGGTAACACTGAATCAGTCTCTCCAACCTCCCTTCCTCCGGCTCCTGCAATGATAGATTTATGTTAACTTAGGTTTATGTTAACTCTGATGTTAACTCTGATTAAAGTAAATTGTGCTAGATTAATTCTAGGGAGAACCGAAGGCTTCCTAAATAAGAGTGTCAGCTCTTCTCAGAAAAAACCTTGGTGGTGGCATAGTTGGTATCGCAAAGCTAGTGTGTGGCAAAGATAAGGAAGGATTTAATAATTTTAGACAGACCAGGTGGTTGTTTTTCGGTTAACCCTGTGTCACACACGCGTCACGCAGGCTCAGGTGAGTGCTGCTCGTGACAGTTAGCTCCAGATGTTCAAGTGGAAATTTAGAAATGGTGGTATGAAAAATGTAAGTGAATGGAATTTGTTAATATTACAATCCAATAAAGTAGGAGTATTGACAGCATGGCATAACACTGAATACCAGACCACCTTGACCACTGGTTAGCCCATGTCTAACCACATATGTGTTGTTATTATTCTTAATTGTATCTGTTATTATGTTTATAAAATTCATGTATGTCATATGTGTAAAATGATTGTCCAGCGCTACGGAATCGCCTATAAATAAACAGTGATGATGATTTTACTACCTTCCGCTGTTGATATCTTAAGCTCGGTTGCTGTTTGTCTGCATCCTGAGATGTTGAGGACTTGTTTAAAGAAGTGATTAGTACATAAAATATGGAAAGCTGAACAAAAAGTGAACACTCTATGCTTCCCTCCCCCCAACCAGTGTAGTTATTACACAAAAGCAGCTTTCTTTAACTAGGCTGTTCCTGCAACCAGCCCTCATTCGCAGGGTCTGGATAAGCAGCAGACAAAGATAAATGGTAAAAATACAGAGAAAAATCTCCCAGCAACACTGCTGTGAGTCAGTAAAAGAGCAGCCTCTCTACTTGTACATAACAATGCAGAATTCTCAGTTATACGTATTTGCAAATGCATGAAAAGCCACCCGCCACTTCACTGCGCTTTTGCTAATAGGGTGGTCCTAACTCTAATTACTGAGAGTCCCTATTGAATGGTTCATACATTTATTTGGTTTTAAATTGAGAGCTAACTTAACTAGAGGTACCCCAAGAGCATCAAAATGGCAATAATTTGATTGAGCAAATTCCATGTATCTGTTTCTTTGAGAGGCAAGTTCTGGTATCAGTAGCTGATGCTGAGTGCTGGACCTGTCACTCGAGGACCTGACCACACTATCTTAAAGTGTTTATAGTCACTGATTTCCTCTGAGCACTCTCCCATGCACCTAACACACTCATTCACTTATCTTCCAGCAGGACAGGAACTAAGTTTGATGTCCTCCTGATTTTGGTAGATACACACTGTAACAGCAGAAATAGTCCAACAGGAGTAGTAACCCCTCATCAGTACCACCAGCTAATAGCTGAGCTCCCCCTTCTAAACCTGCTCCCATTCTCATGGTGGTGTGGTTTCAGCAAGGCAGCTTTTAAATAATGCATCCCCACTGAATTGGTTACCTGAAATTCAGAGGGTGGCCATCTAGCCTCCACCAAGTCCTCAGGATGCAGCAGACACCCTGAAGTGAGTGTATCCAGGAAGTTTATCTGATTTCAGTAAAGAACAATGGTCACCCATTTGTTAGGCAGCAAAATATATTGTATCTAAAAGAAGTCTCTGCTCTTATACTGACTTAATTCATTAGTGTTTCAGCTTATGAAAAAGGCCCCAGAGCTGATTCACCTCTTGCACAACATGGCGGACCACTATTGCCGGTAGTCCAGCAATATTTTTAGCCAGTGGCTAGCGCAAATTCTCATGATGCCTCTTATTGGCTCGGTTTCCTGGTAACCTGGGTGAAAGCAGCTCTTTTAGGGGAGATGGGTCATCTAGCTGTACCTATAGGACCTGTCTGGGTACACTTAGAAACATGTAATACACCATACATCCAAAATACATGTACATAAAGCTCCACAATGCGTGACCTACATTACCAGTAGAGAGGAGATGCCATGCAGACTTTGTCATCATCATCATCATCACCATTTATTTATATGGCGCCACTGATTCCGCAGCGCTGTATAGAGAACTCACTCACATCAGTCCCTGCCCCATTGGGGCTTACAGTCTAAATTCCCTAACATACGCACAGACAGAGAGACTAGAGTCAATTTTGATAGCAGCCAATTAACCTACTAGTATGTTTTTGGAGTGTGGGAGGAAACTGGAGCACCCAGAGGAAACCACGCAAACACGGGGGAGAACATACAAACTCCACACAGATAAGGCCATGGTCGGAAAATTGAACTCATGACCCCAGTGCTGTGAGGCAGAAGTGCTAACCACTGAGCCACCGTGCCATGCAGACTTAATATACCCGGCATCCTACACTCATCACAACCTCTTTTTCTCCTTGCACCCGGTCAGCAATTTTTAGCTGTCTTAGTTAAATGGATTTCATTGAACAACTCTTGTGTATTTGGATATCTTTAGATAACATGGTCATTTAAATGATAACTGACTAAAATCTGCTAGGGACATGACAATTAGAACAATGATTACTACATCTGCTGTAAAATTAATGGTATGTGGATAAACCAAAACTTAGTGTCATCTCTAGAAATCAGTTCATAATTGTAAATTGATTTTTATATTCATTATTTTGTACAATATAAACCTATTTTCTGTCTAAATTTTGTATCCTAAATTTTGTGTCCCTAATAAAACATTGTTTGTTCATTTTAGTTTCAAAACCTAAGATCGAGCTGCACTTCGTTATGGTGAATTCTACGTTCATTAACACTGCAATCAAGGCTGCTTTTCTTCACTCGGACACACTGTACTTGGTTCTAGTAAGCCTAACACTGATCTGCTTCTGCCTTTTTATTTATTTTATGGCCATAATCTTAAGTGTCTACTTCACCACTGCTCATGTGCAAGAGGACGCTCGCTACATCTTATTTATACACATGCTCATCAATGACACAGTGTATCTTACATTAGGACTTTTTGTGTTCTTTACGACAGCATATTTAATTTATTTCCCTGTCCCCATTTGTTACATACTAGTCACATTGTCCACTATGGGATTTGCGGTGACTCCGTACAACCTTGCAGTCATGTGCTTGGAACGATATATTGCCATCTGTTTCCCACTAAGACATGCAGCATTTTGCACTAGAAAGAAATCATTTGTGGCCATTGCTGTGATTTGGATAATTGGATTTATACCCAATCTTGCAGATTTCATTATTCTGTGCTTTTCAGTTGAAAATAATTTTTTTCCCTTTTACTGTCTTTGTGTGAGATCCGTTTTTATGTTTAGCAAAGCTCAAAACAACTTGTGGTCTATCACCCATGTTTTAACTTTTTCCCTGGTGGGGCTGATAATCGTGTTCACCTACATCAAGATCATGTTGGTGGCTCTAAAGATCAACTCAGGAAAGTCTTTTGCCTCCAAGGCTGGAAAAACCGTTATACTCCACGCGTTTCAGCTCCTGCTATGCCTGACAGCTTTCACTTACACCATAACAGAAGCGTACCTTAGAAAACACCTTTACATGTTACCGTTAATCAACTTTTTCTTCTTCATGTGTCTTCCAAGGTTCATTAGTCCCTTAATTTATGGAATAAGAGATGAAGTGTTTAGTAAATGCATAAAGCGATTTGTTCTTTGTAAACCCTTTCGGACAGTTCCAAATTCAGTCCATCAAAACTTTCAAATAGGCCTCAAGTATTAGAGTTTATATGAAAGGTGAATAATAATGTATGTTTTAATATTTGTCCCATATAGGAAATTGACAGAATTAGGTCAATTTTATATTTAAAGATCAAATAACCCAAGTTGAAAGTGCACTAGAGGAAAGCCATAACACAAGTTTAACTCGGTTGCCACCTGCACAATCAGTCATATTTACTATATCTACAGTTATAAAGGAAACATTATTTTTACATGCCGTAATAGCCTCTCAACTTTCACTAGAGGTGCTATTTATCATGATAATTTGTATTACAGTGAAGTAATTATTTTTGTCACTACATATCTAATAAACAGTTGGCTATAACTGCAATTTACAAATCTTCCATTGCCATGGAAGCTCTGTAATATTTACCCTTCACATTCTACTCTACTGAACATTAGCGGAGTCCTGTAGCCTGTACAAAGCTGGAAGCTCGACTTAAGCTACCATTTCCTCTACTTAAATGAAAAAATAAATATAATAAAAAAATTATATATATATATATATATATATATATACAAGTATATATATATATATCTATATCGATATAGATATATATATCGATATAGATATATATATATATATATATATAGATAAATAGATATAGATAGATAGATATATATAGATAAATAGATATATATATATATATATATATATATATATATATATATATATATATATATATATATATATATATAAATATAGATAAATTGATATAGCTAGATATATATATATATTTCATTTCTCTATTTATTAACGCTGTCCTTAAATAGGTAGGCTTCCCAGGGTGAGATCGGAAGGGATGGTTTCTTTGCAACAGTTCCTCAGTGGATGCTTCAATGTTTTTTTACAGAGGTCAATCCTACATTCCAAGTCAAGGGCTGCTGAGTTTACAGCAATGTATAATATAACTTATATTTGCCTGAAGGTGGACGATCATTGCGTAACACTTTTATTGTTGTGGAATTACCATTTGAAAAATATATTAACACCATTGCCATATAGTGCACTTTAATTTGCTTTTATAGACAAACAAACATGCATCAGCAGACTTATGCAAACCCATAAATCAGATCATGGTCCTTTCTATTGTATTCTGCTTTTTTCCTACAGTTTTTGGAAAAAATAAATAACAAGAGAGTAACAAAACTTGCAAATTAGCACGCTTGCAAAAATCACAGAAAAAGTATTTCTTATTTGATGAAGTACAGTAAACGTACTCAGTATGTGGGATGCTCACACTCTCATTAATATAAGGTTAATATGTTACCTGCCTTAAAGTCATCAGCATATATAAGGCAGTAACTAGAGCATTAAGGAAAATTACAGAATCCATATATAAAAGTAAAAACATTCAAATTAGAAAAAAATATGTTTTTTTACATGATTTGGAAACACATAGTAAAAACATTTTGGGGGTTTTAGTAACACGTACTATCACTGTCTGATGGTACTCTGGCTGCTTCTTCTACAGTGCTGCAGCCACTCAAAACTGTCCACAGAAAAGTTCATCAGAGCTTTAGAAGCTATTCATTGTATACTGCGGCACGAGCACATTTCTCTTAATGTAGACACAAACAACTTCTTGTTTGATTACTTTGCATTATTGTCAGAATGGCAAAATAGTAGACAACTGTGGCGATTATGTATTGCACCTAATCACTGTTTGTTACATTGGCCCTAAATATTCATGTATGACAATGTGTATATTGTATGTAACCTTGTAATGTAATGTCAAAGTGTGCTTTGCTGATATATGTGACCTGCACAATTGACAAGAGTCATTTGAAAGTAACCAGGTCCAGAGACAGATAGCATCTCTGGGGATTTACAAGATGTGTAAAACAACTTGGCCAGCCAGGCAAAAGGAGCAGAGGTGAGACGTCCTACCCTTTGAAATTCCAGACTTATCTCAGGACATTGATAACTCATTTCCAAAAGCCCTTTGTCATTCTGGGAATCAATGTGACCTGACATTGAGAGAGTTAATTTCTAAAGTTGGGGGTGGGAGCAGTGTGAGAAGGTTTAGAAGTTAATTTCCATAAGTGGGGGTGGGAGAAGTGGGAGAAGTTAAAATCCATTGTCTGACCCAGTAATATTGTCATTCTATGAATCTATGTTGGAATGTGCCTTCTTTCCCAAAGTGTACTCCTCTCACGCCAAGTCTTAAACTAGTACGTTAGTGACTCTGGTTTTATTTCCTATTTTATTTATGAAACTTATTTGTGCAACTTATTTTGTATGTCTTGTTATTAAGTATTTGTACTTAAGCCTTGGAAACATTTTTCAAATTAAATACATTTAATCTAACATACTCTCCGTGATTCTTTGTGAACTTACAAAGCCAAGTGAGGCTACTGCTACATGTTATTGTGATTTAATTATGAAACATTAATAAATGGTTTTAGTGAACGCAAGGACTCCATAGTAAATCGTTCATGGTGGCAGAAAAGATGTATTCATTGGTAAGTGACTAAAGTGACTCCAGTCATAGACAACTGTTTCAGAGGTCGGGTGGGCGTTCATGACAACAACCTATAAGTTCCACACACTTTCTGGTAACCCTAACACTAAATTAACAGATACCAGCTCTCTGGACACCTGTCAACTAATTCAGTATAGGTCAACCTGAACAATGGAAATAGGCAGGTTTTTATACTTGATACTCCTCACACAGCCCTAGCTTGATGAGCAGGTGACACTCCCACCTTCTTTTTAAAAGGAATTCTCATCAGTTGCTCTGCTTTGATTGTTCTGACTGCAGACACCCCCTGTCAGCTTGCTCCTTCTGGGGGAAAAAAAACATTGAAACCATGTAAGTTAAAGCAGACTCTGCACTATTATTTTGTCACACATATGTTCCCCACCTGTTTATATTTAAACTTGGTGCACTGCTACACAAATGTGTAACTGTGTTTGCATCCTGTGCAGATTGTCAGCTAAATACCTCCTTTGTCACAATACTTGCACCAGAATGAGTTTGTTTGGACACCTGAAAAGTATCTGTACTGTATAATGTCCATTAGAATGGAGTCTGCTTCATTTCTGGTCACCAGAATCAATCTATTTTGAATATTTTTAACCAGAATTTGCTCTTTGTAAATGTGTCATCAGACTTGGCTCAGCTTCTTCGTACATGGCAAGAATACAGGGTGTCAGAATAAAATATCACAAAGGGTAGCAAAAAGTGTAACCATCAGCCTTGAGCCTAGGTTAAATATATTGGAAGGTGAGTAGAAAAAGCAAGGACACAACATTATCAAACTAATAAATAGCACAGGTAGGCAGGTGTGTGCCATGTATTATGTCACATGGTGACAAAAACAACCAATATATTGCCCATGGCTTTGTGTCACTGTCAGTATAGTTTATGAGATTATAAGATATTATTAGTTACGATATTTCTTTTGAAAACATGTAATAGCTAATGGTATAGACAGATCTCAAACATATGAGACTGTTAGGAACCCCTCCAGCCGGCACAACACAACTCGGAATCTACTCTGCCAGTCAGGTGTTCACTGGAGCCCCTGATGGTGGGGACAGACTGGGCCGCAGACTGACAGAGGGTCGTGAAGTGCGTACCAGCTGGGGAGAACCCAGGCAAGAAGAGTCAGGTCCACGCAGAGGTCAAGGGCCGGCAGCAGACAACAGTAACGATGAACAAGCTGAGGTCAGGGGTCACAGGCAAATAGCAGAACGGGTAAACAGGCCAAAGATCAGGGTCACAGGAAACACGAGCGAAGTCCAATTCAAAGCCAAGGGTCATACACGGGGAGTCAAATAGAGATATCAGGATACAGGACAGGAACTAGCAGGTCAGCAGACTGGAACACAGGAGCTATAACCGGCAATGAGGCAGCAGACCTCATTGCCCTAAATACCAGTGGCCACCAATCAGAGCCTAGCTCTGAATTAGACACAGCCCCCAGCATAATTAATAGGTTGCATTAATTAGCCCACAGGCTAGAGAATATTTTGAGCGCTGTGCCCTGCTTCCTCTCATTGCCGGGTCGCAGCGCTGAAGCGTCTTCTTGTTGCCCCGGCAACGGCCGGGTCAGGGCCGGAAGTGACGTCCCGGTCGCCATAGCGACGGCCGGGACGCAGGTGAGTGAGTCGCGGCGGCTGGGCACTGCCGCGGCTCGTAACAGAGACATTTGTTCTCCTCTCAGAGGAGGTTATCTACAAAGCACAAATCGGATACCTTACAGCGCACATTCAGATTCGGATGTGCTGCGCATCTAGATTTTCACAAACTCACCTAGATTCCTACTGGAGTGTATAGGTTTATGAAATAAGATGGATTTACACGGAGAGCAGCAATTTGGTTAGAGAGAGGGGAGAAATATTCAATATTTTCAGGACATCAAACATATAGATGAAACATCCTTGTACAATCATTGTATATTTTGGTGACAGATATTTACTGAATCAATGAGAGCAAGGCAGAATTATTTATGGAATGTATTTTTTTCTATTTCATTAGCTCCTCTATTCATAATACAACAATGATTGTCTATTGTGTCCAGTTAAATTGCTATCCAAAAGTTTTCATCACTTAAAGGGATTAGAATTTTTACCATTATTAGTTTTGGTGCAGTTTTTAAGCTGTAATCAGCTGGGTGAACCTGGACTTCTTTGTACATTTGGTTAGTAAGTTGTAGTCTAAATTTGGTACTGTGTCCTTATCCAAATGTAATTGAATACAGTTTGTGAGTACAGAATGAGAGGGAGATCTTACCTGATATTGGTGATTCATCCCGGTTTGGTCTGCGTTCCTTCAGTGTGCACATGTTCCTTCAGCTGGATGCCATCTACCTTCATCAGGATCAGAGGTTATATTGTGGCCATAATGATCTTTCCTTTACCTTTTTTTTCATCGGATTCCATTGACACCTCAGACTTATTCAGGGAAGGCTTCCTCTGGCATGTTTGTTAGAGATGTTGAATGAAATGATGTGGGAAAGGATGTTGTTAAGTTTTAATCCAATGCCTTTCACCTTTCACATGGATATAGGACTTCCTCAGGGACAATATATTCAGTAAATTGTAGCCATCATCGCCAGTTGCATTCCAAGCTTATCACATTTGTTCTAAATCTGCATTTAAGTTATACAGAAATTATTTTCATAAACTATCACATTTGGACCCTGCCATCACCTTCTCTAGATCAGATAATGTTTATGCTATCCCTCACTGGGAATAAACTTGGGTACAATATGTATATACTTAATATATATAGGGGTATACTTCAGGTCCCTTTTACTTCAGTTGTAGTGTCATCAAAATGAGGGGAAAATATTTAGTGTATACTCCAATTATAGGAGTCACTTCTATAATGTATCATACAAAAGTATTATCCTGTAGGTGTGTAATGATATTGTAATAGGATGTAATGCACTTGATTATCTCACAGTGATTTGCCTATACCCACAATATTCTAGCTCAAAACTAATTTTAGCTTCTTATGAGGACAAATGGGTTACTTTGTTTGCTAGAAAAGGGGCCATATACCACATTGTGGTTAATATCCTTAGCATATCATACCCAGTAGTAATGTGAGGGGGTAAGGGTTCTTGTGTGAGGTCTTCTTTCCTCCTTAACACTCCAACTTATATTCAACTAGATGCATAATATATATCAAGCTTAGAGAACGCCTTAAAAACTGAGATATATAAATGAGGTCTTGTCTCAAATGATTTATATGTCATATTCATGTTCCATATGCATTTTTATGTAAATGTTTCCATGATGGTTTGGTAAAAAGGTATTTCATTTCTAAGATTCCTGAATTTAAAAGTGCTTTGAATATAGGCCATAAAAGAGCTGTAAAGCTCTATCAGGCTAGACAAATAACTTTTCCAGTGAGGTCACAAGGAGGCTGGTAGACAGGGGGAAAATGTGGTTAAGCTATCCTGAAAATCTATAAGAGATTGTCATATTCCAGTAGGCCAATCTGTGTTGGGGAATAGATCCATGTTTCTGCGTCCTCAAATAGGAAATTGTGTGTATTTATTGTCATTCCATTTCTGTATTCTTCCTCTTTATTTTAGAACAAACTTAATTGCATCAATTTATATAAATGTGTGTCATTTAGTCATTTAATTTGTATACCGTAAGCATTGTGGCTATTTTGCCGTATTGCATTCTGCTTAATAATGTTCTGCGTTTGTGTTCTTAATTCAAGTTTTAGATAGCTGGTTATTAAAACACTACTGAAATACAGAGGATTATTTGGTAACTGTCACACACATGTCACACAGGATCAGGTGAGTGCTGTTTGTGACAAAACAAAAAGACAATAAAGAAGAAGAAAATAGGCCACAAGACAAGAATATCTGTAAAATATTTCAATGTGAGTGATGCAATGTTGTAATGCCGGAAATCTTCAGAGTCAGCTTTTCAGCAAGTCGCAATTCACTGCATGTCGCAATTTCAGCATTTGGATTTGTACAGTCGCTATAACTGCAGTTGGGATTATCCTATTCACAAAATCTAACCACACCCTTTAAATTTCCTTTGCCGACAGATATGGTGGATACCAAACTATGGCCTTTACATTCAATTGATCACTTGTTCACCTTCAATGCACCGTTTATGTGGAAAAGTGTGTTTATATTAATATAATAAAAACACCCAAACCCACAAAGGTCCACCTTTTATAAAGACTGCCACAATGACCTTTTACTCTAATAACAAATTTAAGAAATAAATGAAGCTAAAAATTGAAATGTTTTATTAAGTGAAAGTTATGGCTATAAAAAAGCTGTCCACGATTTTTACTCTCATATGACCACACCCCCCCCCCCCCACTACCTGCATTTTTTTCTATTTCATCCATGGGATACTGGATACATTTAGAGTGCAGTGGCAGGAGATTGGGCACTTTTAAATTTGCCTCTAATAGCTTAAGCTTTCCCTCCTTTAAACCCTGGAAGTCCTTCGGGAACTTTAGCTTTTTTAAGTGCTGTCAGAACTGGGAGATCTTTTTCTGTGGCTGCCCTAGGCAGCCTTTTGATTTGATGCAATTTTATTGTACTTGGAGTTCTTCCAGTCACTTTGCTCTGAACCTTGTGTCTGTTTAACAGATTGTGTTGAACATTTTGGCTGATTTATGTTCAATAGTAATCTTGGGCCTGATTCATTAAGGTTCTTAACTTAAGAATCTTCTTATTTCAGTCTCCTGGACAAAACCATGTTACAATGCAAGGGGTGCAAATTAGTATTCTGTTTTGCACATAAGTTAAATACTGACTGTTTTTTCATGTAGCACACAAAGATCAACTTTAAAGTTCAGTATACAAATAAGCTATCAAGTATTTGTTTGCTACATGAAAAAACAGTCAGTATTTAACTTATGTGCAAAACAGAATGCTAATTTGCACCCCTTGCATTGTAATATGGTTTTGTCCAGGAGACTGAAATAAGAAGTTTCTTCAGTTAAGATCCTTAATGAATCAGGCCCCTTGTTACTGTGCATGGCAGCTTTGCTCTTTACTTTGCATCTGTTTTGCAGTCTGCTTTCAGCTGCTAATTGTGCACTGCAGCTGTCCTCTATCTTTCCTGTTATGTCAGATTAGGGGAATAAGTCCACGGCCAAGCATAGGATTAGAGACTCAGTTTTATAAAATTCCTAAAGGTAGCACTCTAGTTGGTCTAGTGGCTATTTAGGTGTTGACACTTAGGCACATAGTATGGGGCAGAGGTTCAGCAATGCATTAGCCAGCAGGGGAATTCCACTGTAATAGTTGAACCTGCCTGGGTGAGACCTTTGGACTCGGTGGTAGTCAGCTTCACGGTACTGACTACCCTGACAGATGACAGCGCGACATGAGGAGCCCGACTGAAGAGTAGGCCGACCGGCAAAAAAAAGAACGTACCGGAATGCAGGTGTCTTCAGGTGACGACTCGCTGTGTGGCCGCCTCCCAAAAATGACGTCATCCTTAAGTGCGAATTGCCTTTAAAGCGGCGATGGACGTAGCCGTCTGTCATTTATGACATGTAAGTACTATTTTCGGGGTTATGGGTGTTAAGGATATTAGGGTTAATCATTAGGGTTAACCCCAATCCTAACCCTAATATCCCTAACACCCATAACCCCGAAAATAGTACTTACATGTCATAAATGACAGACGGCTACGTCCATCGCCCTAATGATTAACACTTAAGTCATTAATCATACATGTGCACTCCTCCATCTTTGCCATACATGCACCTCCTATCCCTCATCACAGTACATTCCCTCCCACTCCCTTATCACAGTAAATGATCCCCTCCCCCAAAGTAAATGTCCCCCTCTCCCCTCTCCGCAATCACAGTAAATGCCCCCCTCTCCCCCCACAGTTAATGCCCCCCCACAGTTAAGGCCCCCTCTCCCCCCCAATCACAGTTAATGTCCCCCTTTCCCCCCCAATCACAGTTAATGTCCCCCTCTCCCTCCCACAGTTAAGGTCCCTCTCTCCCCACCAATCACAGTTAAGGTTCCCTTCTCCCTCTCTTCCCCCTCCACAATTAAGGTCCCCCTCCCCCCTTTCCACAGCTAAGGTCCCACTCTCCCTCCCCTCTCCACAGTTAAGGTCCCGCACCCTCCACAGATCAGGTACCCCTCTCCCCCCTCCCTCCACAGTTAAGGTCCCCCCTTCCCCCCTCCCTCCACAGATAAGGTCCCCCCTCCACAGATCAGTTCCCCCTCCCTCCATAGATCAGGTCCCCCTCTTCCCTCTCCCTCCACAGATCAGGTGCCCCTCTTCCCCCCTCTCTTCCTTCACAGATAAGGTCCGCCTCTTCCCCCTCACTCCCTCCACAGATAAGGTCCCCCTCTTCTCCCCTCCCTCCCTCCACAGATAAGGTCCCCCTCTTCCCCCCTCCCTCCCTCCACAGAAAAGGTCCTCCTCCCTCCCTCCCTCCCTCCACAGATCAGGTTCCCCAGGCTCTCCCTGTTCCCTCCCTGCCACAATTATGGTCCTTCAGGCTCTCCCTCTCCCCCCTCCCTCTACAGTTATGCTCCCCAGGTCCCCTGGGCTCTCCCTCTCCCCCGCCCCCCAAACAAAAAAAGAGCTCACTAACTTACCTTTTCCTCGTGATGCTGCAGCTCTGCCTCCCGGTCACTGATACACTGGGAGTGCGGCGCGCGGTGATGACGTCACCATGCCGCGCTCCTAGCCTATCAGAGTCTGGAAGGCAGAGCTGCAGCATTGTGTAGAAGGAAAGAAAAAAAAGGGGAGGCACGATCGGTGATGGCGGGGCCCAGACAGTCCAGGGAGTCTGGACAGACGGATAGGTCTGTCCAGGCCCCCTAGTCTGTCCGGGCCCCTCACAGCGCTACTGGCCGTACCCCCCTGATGGTGGCCCTGCTTAAGTATGCTCACAAAGGGTTCCC
Source organism: Mixophyes fleayi (assembly GCF_038048845.1). Taxonomy (NCBI): domain Eukaryota; kingdom Metazoa; phylum Chordata; class Amphibia; order Anura; family Limnodynastidae; genus Mixophyes; species Mixophyes fleayi. The sequence goes on from NC_134403.1 coordinate 12,790,091, forward strand.
TCTCCCTTCAAGCAATAGTTTGAATGAAGGGAGTCAAAACTCATGAATAATAATGGCACTAACTGTGCTGGGTGCAGGAGAGCTTAGTTTTACAATCTTAGTGCATCCATCTTACTCATTCACCTCCCTTCTTAAAGTTATCACTTTTACACTAAAAGACATTATTCTGACTTTTCTATCCAACAGTTTTTAATTACATTTATGAGCTTTAAGTAAAAATTGTGACTTGTTTAATTTATTTATTGCCAACCAAATGCCTATAGCCCATTACTTATCATGTTTGATGTGTATACGTCTACTTTCATTTACCAGTCATAAATATTCTGTGAAATGACTAAACTACAATTTGTGCAGTCAGCGTCCTCACAGTATGAGCCTGAGTGATTCTCCTAATGAAAATAACTACAGGTGATTTCCAACAGACGCAGGGGACAGATTACATCACTATGTTTTATTCCATGTGCAAGAACATTATGAATTTATTCCATAAAGAATGTTCATGTGGGACATTTGTTGTTGTTGGAACATTAAGATGTCCAAACAACTTCACCATCATGCATGGAAGATTGACTTGGTGCATTACATAATAATAACTTTTTTGCAGTGTAGTTGCCAAAAAGATTACTGTAGGGAGTCCATAGCAGATAAATACTTAAGGCCATCCATATATTACCAGAACCATGTTCTACATCAGCAGGCTAAGATCACCCACAGGTAAATTTACTACTTTGGTATGGGTATTTTATTTAAGTAAAATTTGTTCACAGTTAGAAATATTTCACATTAAATTGGGCTTTAGACATACACACACACACACACACACACACACACACACACACACACATATACCCAGTGTTATTTCCATGTATTCTGTCGGGGTGTTGGTCTAGGGTGGGATCCTATCGCTGTTTTGGATGGATATAATGGTCATTGGATCTTTATGCAATATTTTTATTTTTACCTGGTCCATTCATTTTTGAGTGGAGAGTTTACAGTATTATTGGTTAGAGATTTCAGGTTGTATAATCAAAAGAATACATATAACTTCATTTTAAGTTCTTTCATCTGGTTTTCTGTGTACAGTGGGCCTGATTCAATAAGGAAAGTTAAGCAAAAATATTGAGTCAGTTTTCTCCCGGACAATACCATGTTGCAATGCAAGGGGTGCAAATTAGTTTATTATTTTGTACATAAGGAAAATACTGTCTGTTTTTTCATGGAGCTCACAAATATTTCATAGCTTTATTTGTACACTGAAATTTAAAGATGATCTAGGACATGCTCTACCCCAAATATAAATCTGCCATCACATTTTAAATTTACCTCCCCCTCCAATGCAACATGGGTTTGCCTTACTTACTTACTTTTGCTCAATTTTCATGAATCAGGTATAGTATGCTTATGAATAATGTTTTAATTGTTATCATTCTTATTTGTATTTATTTTTTTGTTGCTTATGAGAGATCATCAAGTGTTATAACGGAGGACCCTGCCTGAGACTTTCTTTTTACATGACCTTTATTTCTTATAGAAGTAGCACTATTGCCAGTGCTGTTTCAGTATACTGACTAATGATAACAGCATTAAAGCTATGTACTCAGGGCCCTCTTAAGAACCTCTTGGGCCCCCGGGCACAGCAGTGCACCGGGGCCCCTATGTATACAAAAATAAAAAAATAATGATTATATATATGGGCCCTGCAGCCCAGGGGGGCCCGTCGGAGGCAGGAAAAAGAAAACCCTGAAAAAAAGAAGAAAATACTTACCGTGCTGTCAGCTGGCGATCCGGCTCCCTCGCTGGTCTCCTCCTCCATGCTGCGCTCCGCAATGGATGTCGGGCGGGCGTGATGATGTGACGCCCGACATGCACTGCCAGCGCGACGGAGGAGGAGACCAGGGAGGGAGCCGGATCGCCAGCTGACAGCATGGTAAGTATTTTCTTCTTTTTTTCAGGGTTTTCTATTTTTTCCTGCCTCCGGAGGGCCCCCTTGGGCTGCAGGGCCCCCGGGCACCTTGCCCAGCGTGCCCAATGGGAAAGACGGCCCTGTATGTACTGCAGTGTCAATGCAAAATAAATTAAATGATTATTGCGGTTTTTTGAGCTACCACCACACCAGTTGCATGCAGGATCAGGTAGGGCAACGAGGGACTAAAGAGTCGTGTTATCTTGCATCAGCTGCTACCACTCAACATTGTTATATAATATATGATATAATAATAATAATAATAATAATAATAAGAAGAAGAAGAAGAAGAAGAAGAAGAAGAAGTGATAATATAATATATATAATATGTTATGTAATATCTTATTTTCTTCTTTGATTACATTTCTCAGTGTATCATACATTTATTTTTTATAGTGTTTTGAGCTTTATTGTTTTGTCAGCTCTGCAGTTCTTTACTGTGGTCTCTTCCATCCACTTTTTGTCACTTGCTCTGTTACACATAATTGATTTGATGAATCTGACACATTTGAATTGAAATCAATTCAATGACTTTTTGCTCTGACGCACAACATACGTGCGAAAAAACGTCAACTTCAACAGTTGAATTAATTGTCTTCTGAATATTTTTGCTGAGTTTCATAAATGTATTTTATATAGTGGTTTGCATACTTAATATTTGGCTATTGTATTAGCTATGCTTTAAATGTATTACTTAATTATTAAGGTTAAACACTGCAGACTATTTGATAAAGGCTAAAAGAGTCATAGAGCTCAGAGTAACCAACAGTCACTACTGTCTGGAGGTATAATTATTTATATTACTGCTATCTATGTTACTCCTTTTCATAGTGCACCCTCTTCTGTCCCGTGAACCAGCAGAATAAGGGCTGATGTCTGATTGCTACTTATTAAATTATTTACATGAATTAATAATGCAATAATTAAATACAATAAATATATAATGTATTCATTATTCAGCAAAGCAACTCACTGCTTTGTTGTTTGCACTGTAGAGTTTCCAGTCTCCCTCCAATACCTCTCCCCTAACACCAACTAATGGCCACCAGGAGGTGGGTGTGGCATATACATTGCAGACTCCACATCTCTCAAGCTTCTGGTGTCACAGTAGAGTGACCTTTTGCCATGTTTCCTAAGCCAAGACGAGGATGCGATTCCGAATCAATTCACGTCTGGGCTCAAATTGTTAAAACTTGGAATTGTCGGATTGACGCTCATCTCATGTTTCATGCTATGCTGTGTATACAGGTTCTTATGTTTATTTTTTCTTGTGTCTTTATCAGTAGTGAGCTCTGTATAACTATAATTCATGCTGTGTGCCTCTGCCTGAACCATAGAGTGTCAGCATTATCTGTATTCTGACACAAACATTTCATTTTAAATTTTCATTTACATTACATTTTCTTTGCAATGCTGACTTAACAATACAAGTGCAAGAAAGTAATTAACCAATGCCAAATTCTAGTTATGAGATATATAATACCATTTGAGAGATAGGGAGTTGGGAATGTTTTGGTTTATCTGTGGTTTACTTGTTCTTCCACAATTTAGAGCTAGGACTTCTATATGACAGCATGATGATTAAGAGCTCTCTGGCTGCATACAAGAGAACAAGCTTTGTAATTATTCATCTAATTGGCAGATCTACAGTGTCTCAGCTACTGCTATGCGTACATATGTGGCCGCCAAGCGAGCCAGGTTTAGAGGGATTCTAAAACACTGAATGAGTGCCATGATATTAATTTAGTGTTCTTATTTACCCCATAGCACCCTTGGTGCCGGCTGCTGAAATCGAGGGACAGCAGCCAACAGATTCTTACCTGTAATGCTGCATGGTGCAAGGCTATGATGTCACGGCCCAGCACTACACTTTCAGACTAAAGAGAAAAAGGTGATCGTAGTACTTGAGGTACCAAGAACATTATACTCTACATTTTACATGAAGACCAGCCCCTGTTTATAATTAAAACTACAGGTTTGTCTGTACAAATATAATTTACAATGCACTTTGATATATCCAGCTTCCTCTCCTTCACGGTTTTAAACCCTCTGTGGTGGTAAAATTATTGGACAGCACGGTGGCTCAGTGGTTAGCACTTCTGCCTCACAGCACTGGGGTCATGAGTTCAATTCCCAACCATGACATTATCTGTGTGCAGTTTGTATGTTCTCCCCGTGTTTGCGTGGGTTTCCTCCGGGTGCTCCGGTTTCCTTCCACACTCCAAAAACATACTAGTAGGTTAATTGGCTGCTATTAAATTGACCCTAGTCTCCCTCTGTGTGTGTATGTGTGCGCGTGTATTAGGGAATTTAGACTGTAAGTTCTAGGTACAGTGCTGCAAAATTAGTGGCACTATATAAATAAAAGATGATGATGATGATGATGGAAGTAACTTCCACACCACATCTACATGTCCTGTTACATGGAGTGGTTACACTTTGGTGTAGAGATAGGTCCAAATGGGTGGTGCTATGCATTAGAAAGGGTAATGCCCTGCAAAATCCTTGACAATGAGAAGCAGGGTCATGGCCAGAGCTGCTGTTTAACTGTCATATTTTTGTCAAGAAAGAACGTCAGACTGAGTGGCTAACAGTAGAGCCAGAAAAGAGAGAAAAGTAGAGACAGTGAAAAAAATTAATGAATGTGATCCACAAGGATAAACCTACAGTGTGCATGCACTCACGATCATAGAGTTTACAGTCACAATCTTTTCAGCCGATGGTTATGATAGTTGAAGAGCACACATCTGAGGGTAAATCTTTTCAAATATGTTTAGTGTGTCCGCATGCTGAACAGGAGTTTTTTTTTTTTTCAGTCGTTACTAAAATCGTTATAGATAACACATTGGGGCGGAAAATTATGTAGTGTGTACCCAGCCTTACAGTGAGACAGTAATAGGGCCTGATTCATTAAGGAAAGTAAATAAAAAGGAGTGACTTTACACCTTGGCAAAACCATGTTACATTGGAGGGGGAGGTAAATTTAAAATGTGATGGCAGATTTATATTTGGGGTAGGATATGTCCTAGATCAACTTTAAATTTTAGTGTACAAATAAAGCTATCAGGTATTTGTGTGCTACACGAAAAAACAACCAGTATTTAACTTATGTGTAAAATAATAAACTAATTTGCACCCCTTGCATTGTAACACGATTGGTCCAGGAGAAAACTTATTCCTTTTTTTGCCTTACTTTTCTTAATGAATTAGGCCCTAAGATTATTAGCAGTTAGTAAAAACAAGCACCATTCTGACAGAGAGCACAAATATTTATATGATTTAGATAAATGATCACACTTAGACAGATATTGGAATAGAAAGAGAATTACTGACAAAACAAAGGTGAAAAAAGGAGAACCACAATGCCAGGGAATGTCAGCATACTTAAGAGGGTGTCAACAACGAGCGATTCATCATTAACATTAAAGGGAAGCCTAAGGCCAACTCTGCTTTAATCAGATCCAATACAGCCAATGCATGCCACAGATACAGATTGAACTAAAACAGATAATTGACACCACATTGCAAAATACAAATAGAGCTCACATCTAGTTATATCAACATTACAATTATCATACATTATGTGTATTATTATATACATTACATTATCAATGAATGGCCGAACATTTGCTAGAAAAATTGCATTTCAGAGAACTTTAAACTACAACGGTTAAAGAAAAAAATATAACATGGTTTACAAAGAACCCTATTGGTCTACATCTTCAGTTATTATCAGAGAACTTATAATTAACAGACTTTACTACTTATCAAATCTAATGATGTAATTTGCTATAAATGCCAACTCCTGTACTATAAATTCATCCTATTTTTTTCTCTTCTCTTTGCAGCTAATTGGCCAGTTTGTGACATTTCTCCTGCTGTAAAACATCTATTAAAAAAAGGACAAGACAATGGTTAACGTAACTACTCCTTACAGCAACATGACCTTATTTTCCAAATTTAACCTGGCCACTGAGAATATGAGGATTTTCTTTCTAGCGTTAATACTCCCAACTTTCGGCTTGTACCTCGTCTTTGTCACTGTCATACTGATCGGCATATTCTTCACCACAGCTCAAATCCGAGAGAATGTCCGATACCTGCTTTTCAGCCATATGCTCATTAGTGATACATTACAACTTTCTCTTGCATTCATTCTGTTCATAGCGTCTATATACATCTTCTACATGCCTGTTAGATTGTGCTGTGTCATAGCTGCAATTTCAACCACTTCAACTTTAATTACCCCCTACAATTTGGCGCTCATGTCCTTGGAACGCTACGTAGCTATTTGCTACCCTTTGAGACATGGAGAGATCTGCACTGCACAGCGATGTTATGTTGCAATTATCCTGACGTGGGTGGTGGGAGCTATCCCTGTTCTTACGGAACTTATTTTACTGGCTTACTATGTAGACAGGAGATTCTTTTCTTTAAAAATGGTATGTGTGTGGAAATATTTGGAAAAATATCCTGTGCAAGTCACTATAAGGTTCCTAACCATCTCCCTCAGTTTCAGCCTGGTGGGACTCACAATTATCTACACATATATCAGAGTAATGTTGGTTGCTCAGAAAATAGGGTCAAACAAATCTTCAGCGTCCAAGGCCAGAAATACTGTCTTGATACATGGGTTCCAGCTCCTCTTGTGTCTGTCGTCATTTAGCAGTGCATTTACAGAGTCTTTGATTATAAATCATTATATCTTTTTTTCAGTCATTAATTTCTTTTTGTTTATCTGCCTTCCCCAATATATCAGTCCCCTAGTATATGGTATTAGAGATGAAGTCGTTCAAAGATCTATAAGGAAGTTTTTCTTTCGTGTTTAAAAAGTAACATGAACTATACTTACATGATCATTTATTATTTTTCCTACTTATCTTACCAATAGAAAAAGAAAATTATTGAATATTTAAATGTCAAAACATATATTTCCCACATTGGCACACTAGCATACATTAACATACATATTAATACGTGCATTCATATACAACCACAATCTGGCATACCATATATAGCCGAGTAATCATTAATCCATGTCTTTCCTCTTTTCCTTGTCTGTCTACTCTCTGGTTATATATTTCCCCCACAATTGTCTTTGTTTCCCCTTCTTATAGCCTATCGTACGATTCTAATTGTATTTATCTATATCTCAACACCCCCTCCCCACACAATAAGGTGGTTGTGAATCTTGGAAGACTGGTGTCACGTTCCCATGTCTCCTGAGCACATGATCCAACAGTAAATTGAAGAGGCAAGTGGCCACTGGCATTGCTATAGTAGCAGTTGCAGGAGTACCACTAACTCCATTGTTTTACAATCTGCGGCCCCTTTGCCTTCGCATTGGTTTATCTGAACTACTGTGTGCAGTAGGATGTAGGATGTAGGATTTCAAAAATAATTTAACATTTCTAAATATTTCATGTGTTATTTTAACTGTAGGGCCTCCACTTATCCTTAAGTTGATGGAGGAACAAGTAAACCAGGGGCAAATGCAGTAATTCTATAGAGGCGTTTACAATTTCCTGATTTCAGAAAATAAAAAACACATTAAGCCTAATATTTTTGTTGAATTATGGCACTAGTTGTTGCTAGATTTTTACCATAGCAACAGAAGCAATCCAAAAAATATTGATAATGAGAACATTGATTGTAAAATGTTATAATGAATTGTGATTTTTGTAAAGAAAAAAAAGAAAAGAAAAGGGGGGGAAAAAACAAGGCCATGTATCCAATAAGCTAACTAGACTGCAGCCTAGGGTGCAAGGACTTGGGGGGAGGGGGGATGGGCTCCAAATTTTGGGGGGGATGCAAATTTGCAAAAATGTGATAGGAATAGGTATACACTGAAATAAATCTTAATACAGAAGAGAACAGTTGTTCAACAAAGTGAAGAGAAAACATGAAAAAAAAAAGTAGTACAGTTTTAACCCTGACATATGATCACGGTAAAGGCTGAAGACAATGAGTCATATTTTGGTGAGGGTTTGAGGATCAACATGTAAGAGAGACAGGGACAAGCATGATGACGAAATGAGTGACAAAGATTGCCGTGACCCTTTTAAAAAGCTGAGATTCATAATCAGGGGAACATAAACTTTGGTGGGGGGAGGTGCAAGAATTTGGATTTTAAACTATCGCAAAATTCGCTTTTACCTACTGAATATTAGCCTAGCATGGAATGTGAGGGGGCACTATGAGCATATTAACCTAGGGTGGTCTGATCCCGTAATCAGGCCCTGAATAAAACTAAACATGATTTATAATATTTGTGTAATTACGCTGCACTATAATTTCACTTACACATTCCCAAGGGTTATTGTACAGACAGGAATAAGGCTGCAATGAGGGAGGATCTCACCTCTGAAGCAGCTGATAATGTACTTCAGGATACACTCTGCCTCTTGTCACCATGTTCAATGTTTCGCAAGGTGAAGGAGCCGAGTAGCTAATACCATGTCTCTCCAGCCATCACCTGACTTCTATACTGACCCACTTTCTCTCTTCCCACTCTCTTTTTAATTCTCTCCAGTCTGGCTTCTATCCCCTTCATTCAACTGAAACTGCCCTCACTAAAGTAACAAAGGACTTACTCTCAGCTAAGTCCAATGGTCAGTTCTCCCTTCTCATACTCCTCGACCTCTCTCTTGCTTTTCACACCATGATCATTCTCTTCTTCTCACCACCCTTCACTCCCTAGATCTTCGCGGAACAGCTCTCTCCTGGTTTGCCTTCTACCTCTCTGGCCATTCTTTTATTGTGTCTGCTTCTGGCTCTCCCGCCCCCCTCTTCCCCTTTCTATTGGAATCCCACAAGCCTCTCTCCTTGCCCTCTGCTCTTATCTCTCTACACCATCTCTCTTGGTGTTTTCATTCATTCATTTGGCCACCAATACCACCTCTATGCTGATGACAAGCAAATGTATCTTTCCTCCCCTGACCTCTCTCCCGCTGTCCTAACCCAGGTATCTAGCTGTCTATCTGCTGTAAATATCTGGATGTTACAGCGCTTCCTGAAACTCAAGATCTCCAAATCCAAGCTCCTCATCTTTCCTCCTGCAAATGTTACTATCCCTCCCAATATCTCCCTCTTGGTTGACAGCATCACTCTTTCTCCTGTCACCCAAGCCCGCTGCATTGGAGTCACCCTTGACTCAGCCCTCAGCTTTACCCCTCATATCCAGTCCCTCACCAAATCCTGCCACTTCTGCCTCCGTAACATTACTCTCTCAGGAAGCAACCAAAATCCTGGTCCATTCACTCAACATTTCTCATTTTGACTATTGCAGCCTTCTTCTCACTGGTCTTCCTCGCTCTCGCACCTCTGACCTTCAATCCATACACAATGCTACTGTTAGGCTCATCTTCCAGTACCACCACACCTCTTCTGCTTCTCCTCTCTGTAAATCCCTTCATTGGCTCCCTATCTTTTTCAGAATTCAATTCAAGCTCCTTACCCTCACTTACAAAGCCCTTACTAACACTTCTCCCCCTTACATCTCTGACCTTGTCTCGAGGTACATACCTACTCGGCCACTCTGCTCCGCCTCTGACCTCAGCCTCAATTCAGCTCTCATCACCTCTTCTCATGTTCGCCTCTAAGACTTCTGTTGTGCTGCCCCTAATCTTTGGAACTCCCTACCCCTTCTGACTTGACTCTTCCCCAACCTTCAGTCCTTCAAACGCTCACTCAAATCTTACCTTTTCAAGCTCGCCTAACCTACCGCCTCCTAACCATTATATCCATCTTCCTCTTCTGCCATCTAATTTTTTTTTCACAATTGGTCCTACTGTCTCTTACCACCCCTCCCTTTCGAATGTAAGCCCTCGCGGGCAGGGTCCTCGCTACCTATTGTCCCACATCTGTCTCCTGTCATTTGTGCATCCTGTCACCAGGGCCGGATTAAGGGAATGGAGGCCCCTGGGCTAAGGGGGCCTCCATTCCCCCGTGAGGGCCCCCCCCGGTGAGCCGAGCTGAGCCGCGCCGCCGCCCCCCTCCCCCCCAGCACTTACCTCCTTCTCCTCCTTCCCCGGCGCGCTGTATGCTCTTTACTGAGGAGATCTCGTGAGAGTGAGACTCACGAGATCTCCTCAGTAAGGAGACTACAGCGCGATGGGGAAGAACCACAGTGAAAGTGCTCTGGATGCCCGAGGCCCCTGGGCTGTAGCCCAGTTAGCCCTAGGGTTAATCCGGCCCTGCCTGTCACATCTTTTGCTGCCCTCTCTGTGAGTCCCCATAGCATTACTCACACTCATCTGTGTTACTTATATGTATTACCTCATCTATTTGTTACTTGCTTCTGTATCCGGCACTACGGAATCTACGTCGTCTTATAAATAAATAAATAAATAAATTATTATTAATAATAATAATACTAATAATAATAGAGCCAATCAGGGCCATAGCTTTAATCCATCACATGACATCTATAGAGCCAATCATTCCCAGGCAGTCATGTGAATCTACAATAATCAGCAATGACAGTGCATCAGCTGCGGGGGATGTACAGGCCTGTGCTAGATAGGAACAGGGCCAAGAGCGTGCTGTGCATCATTCAATGTGGTACTGACAGAATATGTAATCCAATCATATGGGGGTTTCTGGGCAAAAGAACCCCCCTTCCCCCCTAAATGTGCACATGCAAACAGCAGCTAAAACCATCATTGACAATGACCTGTACTGACAAAATATAATTTACAGTTTACATTATTATTATTATTATTATTATTATTTTATTATTTAGAAGGTTCCACAAAAGGTCCACAGCCCTGTAAATTACATTTACAGTAGTATACAATAAGTAGACACAATGATCGATATTACATGAAAAATAATACTTAAAAAATAAAACAATAAAAAGACCAGACCTACTGATTAAACAAACAAACAAATAACTTGTAATTCAGATCACATTTTTTCGCAGACAGTGAGTCATGGTCCAAAGTTTAGTAGACCTCGGCTTAAGAAACAGGGAAGCAATCTTGGAAATACAGAGGATGAGGAAATAATGGAAGGAGAACATGAGGAAATAGGGTCCTGCCTATGAGAGCTTACATCCCAAAGGGAAGGGGAAGACACAATTAAGGATGGGGCTGAGTAGTGGAGTGGTTGTGATTGACAAGGCAAAGGAGTTAGGAGAAGGGCAGATAGGATTGAATAAATAAATGAGTTTTAAGGGCACGCTTCAAGCATTTGAGAGTAGAGGCTAACCCAATCGTGTGTGGGGGATCGTTCCACAGGTGGGGTGCAGTCTGGATGAAGACCTGGAGGAGGGAGTCGGAAGAGGTTATCAGTGTGGTAGTGAGGGGGTGGTCGTTGGCAGAGCGGAGGGGGGCGGCAAGGAGTGTGGAAAAAGATGAGGGTTGGTGATATACTGGGGAGGATTTAATGAGGGCTTGGCAGGTAGGGTGAGGAGTTAAAATGTAAATCTGTAGACCACAGGGAGACAATGTAGCAACTGACAGAGAGGGACAGCAGAGAAAAATAAAGTGGGCAGCAGCAGCATTAAGGATAGACTTAAGAGGAGCAAGGCTCGGGTTTGGTAGGCAAGAGAGGAGGAGGTTACATTGATCAAATTGAGAGATTATAAAGAAGTGAATAAGAGTTTTGGTGTCTTCCATGGTGAGAAAAGGTCAGATCTTGGATAATCCAGATAGTTAGTAAAAATTAAAAAGACACTAATCCATGAAGTTCAATCTTTCATAAGTTCCATTTGTGTTGATCCAGAGGAAGGCAAAACAAAATCCTCAATTTAATAGCTGCTAACATAGTCTCATGGGGGGAAAAACCCAGAAATGTCAATCAGATAAATTTCCTTTTCATAATATCTTTTACAAAGATAGCTACAGACACAATTTCTTGTAATAAAGGTATCTGATACATTTTTAAATTATGTTAATGAATTTACCATCACTTGTGGTAGGAAGCTCAATAGCTAAACCCACCAGCTGTCTCCTTGTCCTCTGTGTGGTCGTTTATCATACTGTGTATGTGACCCTAAAATTCACCCACATCTGTATTAACATTTTGACATTTCCCTGGTGAGGCAAACAGAGAGGGAAGGGGTGTGCAAGCATAGGGAGAGTATAGTAAGCATGTGTTCACTTAATTGCTATATATTTAGAGTTGTAAAATAAAAAACAACATGTCCCCTCAAAAAAGTTATCTAAGCATCGGGGACTGTGCTAAATATTCTTTGATAAGCACCAACTCTCATTAAAATTAAATTAGTATCACAACACCTTAAGAAGTATAAAAATATATTTATTTAGAACAATATAATATATAATACATTAATAACACCATAAACTTTATTAATTGAGATGTTTATTATGATATTGCAATAATTCTGCAGTTTGTACAGAGACATGGGACTACTATGGCAACCACAGTCAGTTGATGTAGTGAGCAGAGAGGCAATGGAATGCTCTTCTGAGCTCTGTCTGCGCTGTGCACTGTAAAATCCCCACCACTGACCCCGATCCCCCTCTGCTTTCACATGACATGCCTGTGTGTGTGTCTTACCTTAATCAGGAAAGGGCTGGCAAATTTTGGCCTTGGAGGCAAGATTATATTCAGCAGCCTATTTAAAGGTATAAAATGCAGGTAGCCCAGTTTTTCCCAGCCCAAAGTAGCCCACTATGAGACCGGCCTGGGGGGCAGATTCCCCCCCACTGCCCCCCAGCCCAGCCCGCCCCTGCCCTTAATTATCAAACTGTATTAATTTCTGATGATATTTTGCACTGACCCTATATTCACATCATATGTCAAGCCTATTCCACACAGTATATCACCCATCTTCATATTTTGGACTACCTAGATAATAGAATGATAGATATTCTGAATTCCAGGAAAACCATTTTGTTTAATTTTCCTCAATTAGGTATACATTAAAGCTTCATTTACAAAGTATTTCACAAAAAAAACTGTTTTATATAGATTAAAGTATCCAAGGACTTGTATATAAGTTAGAAATTGGTTGCACCTTAGTATAATTTCTTTATATGCACAACCATCCAATACATCACTAAACATATCTCATGCATCCTTGGATGTGTGGCACTATTCACAGCTTTTTGCAATCCAACTCAGGCACAATACTAAGGAAAGTGCTTGCACTATCTATTGTGGTGTGGAACTAAAGTCATCATCATCATCATCAGCTATTTATATAGCACCACTAATTCTGCAGCGCTGTACAGAGAACTCACTCACATCAGTCCCTACCCCATTGGAGCTTACAGTCTAAATTCCCTAATACATACACACACACAGATCAAGAGAGACTAAGGTCAATTTAATAGCAGCCAATTAATCTACTAGTAAATCCTAGTCAGAGCTGGATTAAGGCTTTGGGAGGCCCGGGGCACTTAAGACAGGGGGGCCCCTAGGATCTAAAATTAAGGCAGTGGCTCCCAAACTTTTGCAGTTCGCGGCACCCTTAGAGTCTCCATTTTCAAGCCAACCCCTCCAAAATAATTACCGAGCAGTCCCGTTTTATAAGTAGTTGGGTCAAAATAACGTAATAAGTATTTAGGTCAGGACGGAAATACTTAGTAAGTTGTTTGCAAAAATAATACACATAAATCCAAGGGAAAAGAGTATTTTTATATATTTTTTTTCTATTATATTTCTGTCAAAGAATAATTTACAGCTAGCTCACTCTGTGCCCTCCTTCATCTCCACACACTCTGTGCCCTCTCTGCATCCACACACTCTGTGCCCCCTCTGCATCCACTATATATACTATATACGTACGTTTTTCCAATGGGCTTTCTCAGAGGAGTGACCAGATTGTAAGCATAGGGTCTGTTTTATGTTGAGTCCAACCAATAACTTGCCCTCATTTTCTGATGGATATATAGAGGAACCTATCAGTCTTCCATGAACACGGTACGTTGCACTTACACATATCATATCAGATTTCTATAATATGCCAATTTCTATCCAAATATGGACAGCGGGTAAGTATCATATAGCTGTACATATCATTTATACATTTTCAAATAGACAAATAAAAGAGCTTGCAAATGTTGGCTGAGTACAATATGGATGTGTTAATTGTGATACATTTCAAGGTGGTCTTATCCACTGATACACCTACCAGGAGATGAATCTCTTGCCAGTGTTCTACACCTGGAGCAAAAATCCATAATGTAAAAAAGAAGAATAAAGTAAATAAAAAAGTAAAAACGTGTGCCCCTCGCCCCAAAGTCAACAAAGTATCAGCACTGATAGCCTGAGCTGGTTAAGATTAATATGGGGGAGCCACCTAAGTATGCTCAACATTAGTCTAAATTTCCTAGGGATTCGCAGACAAAAAAAATTCAGGCCGCACTAGGAAAAACTTTCCCTGTGCTGTTAGCACTGGAGTTCCTCCAAACAATCCTGGCCGGTGGATGCTGGGGCATTAATCCAAAACCTTCTAGCATTTCATCTATTATTTGATGTTCTCTCCTAGCACATATGCCTCCATTTTAATACTGCAAATGTCATGCGCCAGACCTGGTGATCGGTTCTATCATACCAGAGTCCAGTGCTCTTCTTCCGGGCCCAGATGCAGTTCTACTGTGGTGGGTGCTCCATCCCCTATGCAGCTTCCTTCTCTCCATGATTACATACCCTAGAGGTGACAGTGGGGAATTGCCAGTCTTTTATGTACTCTGTTGATGATACCTCTTACAGCCTGCTTCATCTATAAAATTCCAGTCACTTACATTTTAATTACATTTTTCATACCGCCACTTCGAAATTTCCATTTAAACCACTGACTGTACCTGTATATGTTCTAGTGCCATTTAGTTCAGATCCATTTTGATATCAAATCAGTACTGCAGGAATGGAGAATACATCATTTGTATAACAATTCTACACTGTATTGTAACATTGTACTACACTGTATTCTAATTCTCTAATTCCAGCGTGAACCTCATCATGATCAAAGAAATGTTATAAGCAGAAAATAACAATGCAGTGGTAGATGCACAGGAGCGGGCTGGCCCGTGGGGCAGGGAGGACAGCGCCCCCCTGGGCCGCTCAGTCAGACCGCTACTTGGGCCGGGGAGGTAGGCCGGCCGGCCGGCCACCCCCCGGATGCAAAATTCAACACTTTCCCCCGCGGCCGCATCTGATGACATCAATCATCAATGACGTGGCCGCATCCCCTGTCATGTGATGCGGCCGCCTGTGTGCCCCCCGGGCTTCTCTCTCCCAGCCCGCGCCTGTAGATGCATAAGGCTTCTCTGGAAAAATGTGCCATATGCATAACATAAAAATGCATTCAGGTACAAGCCATACTGTAATATTCTATTACATTCTATTTTAGATACTGGCATGTGGTTGCATTAGGAGCAAAGATGCATCCTATGTGAAACATAAACTGAACTGGTAGATGTATAGGGATTTTCTGACTCCATTCAGCTAAATATTTGTGATTATATATTGTGACATTCATTACAATTTTTAATGTATACTAATAAAATATTTTCTGTTTTTATATTACCCTATTATCCCTTGAGTGCCCCATAAACACATGCTCCCTTATACTAGACTAGTGGATATTTTCCTGGTGCAGTATAGTTGTTCACTTTAAATTTATCAAATGGGCTCTGTAAGGAGTGGGTGGGGTGGGGTATGTTATTCCGGTTATAGTTATTCCGACAACTAATATAGCGGCAAAAGAATTCACAACAATATGGGTTTGACATGAATCAAATGTAGACTTACTATAATTATAATACTATAATTTTCAGGATTTTCAGACTCAGGACATTGATACCACATGGTTTAAATGATAGTAAAGAGTTAAATAATACCTGATTGTATGTTCAAGATTGTAGTCTCTACTAGGGATGTGCACCGGCAACTTTTGGAGTCTCGTGTTTTGTGTTTTGGATTCGGATTTGCTCGATGTTTTGGGTTCGGATTTGTTTTGCAAAACACCTGCCGAAAGGTTTTGGTTCGGATTTAAGGTTTTGGATTCGGATTTTTTTTGAAAAAAACATAAAAAGTGTAAAAATCTATTTTTTGGGCTTATTTTCACTCCTACGCTATTATTAACCTCAATAACATTCAATAACAATCATTTCCACTAATTTAAAGGCTATTCTGAACACCTAACACCTCACAATATTTATTTTTTTTAGTACAAAATGTTGCAACGAGGTATCTTTCTGGACTGCGTAGAGGAGTGTTCCCCACAATATAATTAAAACCCAATACACCCAATAATAGTATCTGCACTGCGTAGAGGACTGGCCACTGGCCACCACAATATAATATATAGAAAACCTTCAACAGGTCTGAATTACACCCAAAAATAGTATCTGCACTGCGTAAAGGGCTGGCCACTGGCCACCACAATATAATATATAGAAAACCTTCAACTGGTCTGAATTACACCCAAAAATAGTATCTGGACTGCGTAGAGTAGTGGGCACTGGGCACCACAATAAAATATATAGAAAACCTTCAACAGGTCTGCATTACACCCAAAAATAGTATCTGCACTGCGTAGAGTAGTGGGCACTGGGCACCACAATAAAATATATAGAAAACTTTCAACAGGTCTGAATTACACCCAAAAATAGTATCTGCACTGCGTAGAGGACTGGCCACTGGCCACCACAATATAATATATTGAAAACCTTCAACAGGTCTGAATTACACCCAAAAATAGTATCTGCACTGCGTAGAGTAGTGGGCACTGGGCACCACAATAAAATATATAGAAAACCTTCAACAGGTCTGCATTACACCCAAAAATAGTATCTGCACTGCGTAGAGTAGTGGGCACTGGGCACCACAATAAAATATAGAGAAAACCTTCAACAGGTCTGAATTACACCCAAAAATAGTATCTGCACTGCGTAGAGGACTGGCCACTGGCAGTGGCCACCACAATATAATATATAGAAAACCTTCAACAGGTCTGAATTACACCCAAAAATAGTATCTGCACTGCGTAGAGTAGTGGGCACTGGGCACCACAATAAAATATATAGAAAACCTTCAACAGGTCTGCATTACACCCAAAAATAGTATCTGCACTGTGTAGAGTAGTGGGCACTGGGCACCACAATAAAATATATAGAAAACCTTCACAAGGTCTGAATTACACCCAAAAATAGTATCTGCACTGCGTAGAGGACTGGCCACTGGCCACCACAATATAATATATAGAAAACCTTCAACAGGTCTGAATTACACCCAAAAATAGTATCTGCACTGCATAGAGGACTGGCCACTGGCAGTGGCCACCACAATATAATATATAGAAAACCTTCAACAGGTCTGAATTACACCCAAAAATAGTATCTGCACTGCGTAGAGTAGTGGGCACTGGGCACCACAATAAAATATATAGAAAACCTTCAACAGGTCTGCATTACACCCAAAAATAGTATCTGCACTGCGTAGAGTAGTGGGCACTGGGCACCACAATAAAATATATAGAAAACCTTCACAAGGTCTGAATTACACCCAAAAATAGTATCTGCACTGCGTAGAGGACTGGCCACTGGCCACCACAATATAATATATAGAAAACCTTCAACAAGTCTGAATTACACCCAAAAATAGTATCTGCACTGCGTAGAGTAGTGGGCACTGGGCACCACAATATAATATATAGAAAACCTTCAACAGGTCTGCATTACACTGCACATACGGCTGCTCCTCCATCCTCTCCATCATATACATGTTGGAGTTTCAGAGTGTCAAAACATCTTGTTTTTGATAATGACAGTGCATTTTGAATATTTTTTGATTTGCCCCACAACACTGAATGTACTTTATCTATGATACGCATCTATCTTTCTTGACTGCGTAGTGTGGTGGCCCCGGTACACAATTTGGTACCGAGGCCACAATATAATTAAAAAACCCTCCACGGGTCAGAATTCCACCAAAAAAGGGTATGGACTGCGTAGTGTGGTGTGCCCGGAACACAATTTTTTACAGCGCCAACAATATAATTATAAAATTGGGCATCAACTGTCACCGTTGTTTAATATCTGATACACCTAAATATGGACTGCACAGTGGAGTGGCCCCGGTAGTAAATTTGGTGCCGGGGCCACAATACCTCCTCCAACTTCCAAGTGTAGTGTTTATAAAGACAGACAGCGTCAAAGTGTTATTTGTTGACTTTCTTAACACTAAAATTGTCCCTGTTGCAAATATTCGTGCAATGGAGAGTTACTTTTTCATTGAAAGACTCAAGCTTTCAAGTGTAGTATTTATAAAATATAAACAACAATAGAGTAGTTCTAGAGCACGTCAATACCTCTTGTTTTAAATTATGACAGGGCATTTTACTTTTGGTTTAATTTCTTGAATTTGTTGAAATTTGGTTTTACTTTTTGAACATGGCAAACGACTATTGATTGGTCATATAATGCAAAAAAAAAAGTTCCAAGATGGAATTGTCCTTGGGCCCTCCCACCCACCCTTATGTTGTTGAAATAGGACATGCACACTTTAACAAACCAATCATTTCAGCAACAGGGCCTACCAAACAACTTTGGCTGAAATGATTGGTTTGTTTGGGCCCCCACACCAAAAAAGCTATTCATCGCTCCCTGTACAGACTAAACAGACTCTACTGAGGCAAGATGTCATCCTCATCCTCAACCTCTGATTCCTCTCCCCCTACAGTGTGTACTTCCTCCTCATCACACATTATCAATTTGTCCCCGCTGGACTCCACAACCACAGGTCCCTCTGTACTATCTGGAGGGCAGTGCTGTACTTCATTGAGGAATTGATTATTCATTTTTATAAACATCATTTTTTCAACTTTCTGAGGAAGCAACCTCCTTCGCCGCTCACTGACCAGGTTCCCTGCTGCACTAAAAACTCTTTCCGAGTACACACTGGAGGGGGGACAACTCAGGTAAAATAGAGCCAGTTTGTACAGGAGCTTCCAAACTGCCTTTTTTTCCTGCCAGTAACAATATGGACTGTCTGACATGTCTACTTGGATGGTGTCAGCAAAGTAATCCTCCACCATTTTTTCAATTGTGACAGCATCCAATACAGCGAGAGTAGACATGTCTGCAATGGTTGGCAGGTCCTTCAGTCCGGACCAGATGTTATCAGCATCCCCGCCAGCGCCTCTTTTAGGAAAACTGAGCTTTTTCCTCGCAGCCATAGATGTGGAAGAAAATGAGGGTGGAGCTGTTGGCATGTCACAGTCCTCTTCAGAGGACAATCTCCTGACCAGCAGGTCTTTGCACCGCTGTAGACTTGTGTCCGCCGGAAACAGAGACACAACATACGCTTTAAACCGAGGATCGAGCACGGTGGCCAGAATGTATTCCTCTGACTTTAAAAGAGTGACCACCCTCGGATCCTGGCAAAGCATACGAAGGGCTACATCCACAAGAGCTACATGCTTGGTGTAATCGCAATGGCTTACCAGCTCCTCCCTCAATTTCTCCAGCTGCTTCTGCAACAGCCTGATCAGGGGAATCACCTGACTCAAGCTGGCAGTGTCGGAACTGACTTCTCGTGTGGAAAGTTGAAATGGCTGCAGAACCTTGCACAACACGGAAATCAGTCTCCACTGCGCTTGACTCAGGCGCATCCCCACTCCTTTGCCTATGTCATAGGTGGCTGTGTAGGCCTGAATGGCCTTTTGCTGCTCCTCCATCCTCTGCAGCATATAGAGGGTGGAGTTCCAGCACGTCACAACCTCTTGTTTGAGGTGATGGCAGGGCAGGTTCATGGTTTTTTGATGTGCCTCTAGTCTGCGATAGGCACTGGCTGAATGCCGAAAGTGTCCAGCAATTTTGCGCGCCAACGCAAGCATCTCCAGCACACCCCTGTCACTCTTGAGGTAATGCTGCACCACCAAATTAATGGTGTGGGCAAAACATGGGACGTGCTGGAAATTGCCCATATTTAATGCCCGCACAATGTTACTGGCATTGTCTGACACCACAAATCCCCATGAGAGTCTAAGTGGGGTAAGCCACTGGGAGATAATTTCCCTCAGTTTCTCTAATATGTTGTCAGCATTGTGCCTCTTATTAAAGCCTGTAATACACAATGTTGCCTGCTGCCAAAGTTGACGAGGAGGGTGTTGCTGGTGTGTATCCAACTGGACCACGGGATTTAGGTGTCCCTGTACCAATGAGGGTCCTAGCCCCAGTTCCTGAACTAACCACTGAACTATGAAGGTTATTCAGGTGACGTATAAGGGAAGATGTCCCTAGGTGGGCAAGATCCTTACCCCTGCTTATTTGAGCTTTACATAAGCTACATATGGCCATACATTGATTGTCCGAATTTGGATAAAAATAACTCCAGACTGAAGAGGTGCATTTTTTGGTCTTCTGACCAGGCATGATGATGGGCTTTTTCATCCCATGGATATCAGCTGTTTCCACCCCTGGTGCCTCATTTACAATAACCACATCACCATCCTCATCATCAAGTTCCTCCACAGCGCCAGCTACATCATCAATAGGCTCCTCCCGAGCCACCTCTTCCCGTACAGTGATGGGAAGGTCAGGCTTGACAACCACCAACACCCTTGGACTCGCATTGGGGATTTGTGATAATTTCTCTTTAGAAGGCAGAGTTGTTTGCTGTTTTGTTGCTGACAGCATAACTCTCTTCAATTTTTTGTAGGGGGGGGGAGGAGGAGGGCTAAGATCCGTGGGTGAAGCTGAACCACTAGTCATGAACACGGGCCAGTGCCTAAGCCGTTCCTTGCCACTCCGTGTCGTAAATGGCATATTGCCAACTTTACGTTTCTCCTCAGATGATTTTAAGTTTCTCTTTATGCTACTTTTTCTTAACTTGGGCTTTTTGGATTTTACATGCCCTGTACTACGAGATTGGGCATCGGGCTTGGAAGACGACGTTGATGGCATTTCATCGTCTATGTCATGACACTTGGGAATAATGGGGAAATAACTATGCCCTTAGAAGCACGGAGCACAGGACACAGCACCACTGGACTGAACAGGACACAGCACAGGACCCAGCAGCACCACTGAACTCAGAAGGACAGAGCACAGGACACAGCACCACTGGACTGAGCAGAACACAGAGCACAGCACAGCACAGCACATAACTGAACAGCACGAGATATAGCAGGACAGAGGACCACCTAACACACCCTCCCTCTACCCTGATCAATGCCCGAGTGAAGATGGCGGCGACTAGCGGGGAATTTATAGGATCCGAGTATCGCGAGATCCGACAGCGGGATTATGAGTCAGAGCCTCGGTTTCAGATTTGAATTTGGCGCCAATACCCGGATCTGTCTCAGATTCGACTCGGATCAGCAACTTTCGGGTGGGTTCGGATTTCCGAAATCCGAGTGCGCTCATCTCTAGTCTCTACCAAGGATTATTTACAGTTATACGTGTTCCCCATTTGTGTCCTCCCTATTTCTTCTATTTTTGTTACCATAGAATACTATGGGACGACTAGTTTTGAGTTCTAATAACATTAAGCCTTCAATCTTGTGTGGTTTTTATATAAGTCGCCATATTTAACAAGATGGTCTTGCTAGCCATTATGGGCCAATTTGAGGGATGATCTCCTACTCTTTTACTTCTCCTACTCTTTTACTGCTATCTGCTTTATGATTATAGACAGTATCCATGTCTATTTAGATTTTCAAATTTAGATTTTCATGTTAGTATGAATTGTTCAAAGTAATTTGAATATTATTTATCTGTTCATATCTATATAGTTGTGTCACACATTTCAGATTTGTATGGTTGCCCTCTTCTTAAGAAGTGTATCTTTGTGTTTGTTTGAATTTAGACATAATAACCAAATTATCTTTGTATTGAAATGATTATGGCAATCAATTTTCAATATTTTTTTATTTTTTATTTATTTTATTTTTGTAAATATAGGATAGCTGGTTGTCTTTTATTTTGTTCGATATCCTTGGCGTTTTTTAATGAGATACTAGCAAGTCAATTATTTTTTGATAATGTATATATGGGACTGATTCATTAAGGATCTTAACTTGAGAAACTTCTTATTTCAGTCTCCTGGACAAAACCATGTTACAATGCAAGGGGTGCAAATTAGTTTTCTGTTTTGCAGAGAAGTTAAATACTGACTGTTTTTTCATGTAGCACCAAATACTTGATAGCTTATTTGTACAATAAAATTTAAAGCTGATATTTGTGTGCTACATGAAAAAATAGTCAGTATTTAACTTATGTGCAAAACAGAATACTAATTTGCACCCCTTGCATTGTAACATGGTTTTGTCCAGGACACTGAAATAAGAAGTTTGTCAAGTTAAGATCCTTAATGAATCAGGCCCATAGTGTTTATTTGTCATTAATTTAGTATGGGGATTTTAAGCCTTTATGTATTTTTATTATTAGTTATTTGCTGGTTATCTGTTTTTTTATATGTGTAAACGGAGTTGCCAATATTTTACATGTTAGTATGGTGCTTTTGATCTCATGCACTACCTGCGCAAATTTGCGAAGAAATATATGTCAATACACCCGACCTTGACTGGGAATAAAATACAAGCTGGAGACTAAGGAGGTTATATAAGATCATTGGTGGATTTAGATCATGTGACTATGGCTTGGTGCTATAAATAGTACCTTGATATGAACTATTGGTATAGCTCTGATGAAACGGCTTTTTATTAGCCATGAAACGCGTCAGGTATTACCAACTATCTTGGTGTAAATTGCTGCTTCACTAAACCCCAGGGCATTTACTGATATCAAAATTGATAGCAAGTGAGTTAGAGATCTTGTGTGTTTGTTTTATAGTAAATCTACATTTGATTCATGTCGAAATTATACTGTTCTGAATTCTTTGTTCTATATTTGTTATCAGAACGAGTACCACCGGTAAGGAGCAGTTACATCCATATATAAAGCAGGCTGTATGGTTAACTGCGCTCCCTATTGGATAATGTAAAAGCTGCCAGAGGAGGAAGTATAGGTGAAAGTCGGAATAGGAGGAACATCTGTTTCATTCATAATTTATCCGTGATGAAGCCCGCACGGTGCGGGGGAAAGGCGTTGGATATTACACCACCACTGAACTTTATTTGCCATCCACAACTGGCCCCTTGGATCACTGTAGCTGAGTGGGGGGGAAGATTTCACCTCGCTATCCCCCGTTCGCCAGATTCCAAGCCTACCACGTCAGCCGAATAGGAGAAGAGCTGGGACTACTATCTACCCTATGCGCATGCGCGCACCGCTGGAGACGCCGCGCTCACTTCCCTTCGTTCACGGCTGAACTTCCCACCGCCACCTGTCCACCAGGGGAGGTAAGAATGAAGACTGGAATCAAGGCTCCCACAAGCACCTCATCAAAGATTAAGTCCTTTACTACTGTCTCCTGACATCTCGGCATCATCATCTCGATCTGGATTTGACTTTGCATATAGCATATCAAGAATTTGGCTCATGGACCGTCACTCCAGACCTTTAATTATTTTCTTATTCAATCAGCGGGCCTGCTCTAGGGACCCTGTACTGAACCGTACACACTTGCTCAGGATTTGACTTTTTAACGTATATATCTGTCTTTTGGACCTAAATTTTCATCTTCCGCACGCAATATTGCTAGCCAAGGCTGTCGAGATATATCCTTCACTATTGGTCCATTACATTGTTATCGTTGTATTCTGGCCAGAATCGCATTGTTATGTCGACATTTGTTTAATAAAGAAGTCCCATGTTTATGTTACATGAATACACTTTTCCTCTTTCCCATACATTTATTCACAGGTACCCTTTCTAGTGCTAAGGAATCTCTTCCATTTGTACATCCATATATAAAGGTTTTTTATATTCTCCCTTAGATTATGTTGTGGAAAAAAATTCCCTTCAGACTGCTCCAGGAAGCAGATTCCAGTTGGATATAGCTCTTTAATAAAGCTGTAGATGAGGGTATGGGAGAATTTGCAATAATTTACATGCTGCTAAACTTGTTTTTTTTTCATTAGGTTTGTTTGTGGGACTATATGTTCCAGGGGGCTCTGGATGCAGAGGCGTGCTGTCACTTGTAGTTGTACAACATCCAACATGCTCTGGCACCCATTGTACTTGGTCTATGCTGGCTTGCCCCTTCCATCTCCCATTCCACCTCTTTGGTTTTAGGGAGTCGCGAATGTAACATAGGACAAAATCTGTATATAGATGTATTTATATGTATTTTTTGGGGCACATGCGCAAAATGGAAACGTGTATTTTTTGCTAATAATTCAGTTGTACATCCAGCGCCACAGTCCCTAGTTCTCTAGTCTTCTGAAATAACTAGTGCTCTATCTATATGTTACTGGATTCAGTATATGAGGGTGACAGCTAGCACTGTGGTAATTCAAATCTACCAGATGGGCTGAGTGGTGCTCAATCCTGGACCCCTACTCCACATACATGTACTATACATACTACATACATACTGTGTGAGACTAATTTACACAACATCTTCCTATTACAAGAAATTTAAATAGCTTTAGTTTAGAATAAGCAGTAAGCCGTGGACCCCAAGCTCATATTTTCACTAAGGTCGAATGGGGAATTACTAGGTGTACTTTGAAATGAGCTCTATATTTATTGTCCATTTAATGTATTGTTATTATTCATTTTTACATACTATGCCAGCCTGTAAACACATCTGCAAGATTACTGCCAATCAGACTAGCACAGCAATTAATAAACAAGATATGATGTGTAATTAAACCTAATACAGCAAAGTGGTCATGTGTAACTACACTGTGAAACTGTCTTTCTAACTTCTGAACTATATTTTACCTATTGGGATCCACTTAGTTTAACACAGTGTACTGTCTATTCAAGTTTAATCTTCCTGTTACTGCAAATAAATGATGCAATATGTACTTACTAGAACATTAAAAAATAAAGGTCAGTGAAGTGAAATTCTAGTGGGAATCTTACTTTGAGGCTATAAAAAATTGTGGCTGAGATGAAACTGCTCTACTCAAGCTGAAGATATCACACCTGCACCTATACGGAAATGCTTGATATATCTGTGTGAGTACATATTTAATTACATCTAGATGAAAAATATCTAAAATGATGAAGCAAGCATGTGTTCCAAATTATTTTATGTTTGAAAATAATGATGTAATACATCTAAACTTTGCATTTGTCCATATATATATTCATATATATATATATGTATATATATATTAGAGATGGGCGGGTCCGGTTCTCCGAGAACCGAACCCACCCGAACTTTGGGTATCCGAGTACCGAGCTGAGCAGCTCGGTACTCTCCCGCCCGTTCCAAATCCAAATCGAGGCCGAACGTCATCGTGACGTCATCGGATCTCGGGGCTCGGTTCTCGCGATACTTCAACTTTATAAATACACGCCTCCACAGCAATCCATCGCCATTTGACAGAGGGAGAGAGCAGGGTGTAGTCATAGGCTGATTAGAGCAGGGACAGAGAATACAATATTGTTCTTGCAATTGCTCTAACCAAAATCGCTAGTGCAGAGAGGAGGATAGAGGTTTATTATTTTTTCTTAATATTTGGCACTCCCCAGCGCTTTTGGGGTGTCCCCCATAATTGTGCATAAATATTTCTGGCTGTCAAAAGTCATATCTGTCAGCAGTATCTACCAACTAATTTGTAGCACTCCTCAGTGCTTTTGGGGTGTCCTCCCTAATTGTGCATTAATATTTCTGGCTGTCAAAAGTCATATCTGTCAGCAGTATCTACTAAATAATTTTTAGCACTCCTCAGTGCTTTTGGGGTGTCCTCCCTAATTGTGCATTAATATTTCTGGCTGTCAAAAGTCATTTCTGTCAGCAGTATCTACTAAATATTTTTTAGCACTCCTCAGTGCTTTTGGGGTGTCCCCCATAATTGTGCATAAATATTTCTGGCTGTCAAAAGTCATATCTGTCAGCAGTATCTACCAACTAATTTTTAGCACTCCTCTGTGCTTTTGGGGTGTCCCCCATAACTGTGCATAAATATTTCTGGCTGTCAAAAGTCATATCTGTCAGCAGTATCTACCAACTAATTTTTAGCACTCCTCAGTGCTTTTGGGGTGTCCCCCATAACTGTGCATACATATTTCTGGCTGTCAAAAGTCATATCTGTCAGCAGTATCTACCAACTAATTTTTAGCACTCCTCAGTGCTTTTGGGATGTCCCCCATAATTGTGCATACATATTTCTGGCTGTCAAAAGTCATATCTGTCAGCAGTATCTACCAAATAATTTTTAGCACTCCCCAGTGCTTTGCACTCAGAATGGATGTTAGTGTTCCCAGTACGTCATCTGGCCAAGGCGATGTCAAACAACAGAGTGTTTCCAAATTAGTGCAAAAAACAAAACCCCCAAAAAAATTTACTGTATTGAAGCGAAAAAGAAGTGTAACTGAGCAAAAGTTAAGTGACGATAAAAAAAAAATTGCAAGCATGCCATTCTACACACGCAGTGGCAAAGAGAGAATGAGGCCTTCACCTTTGGCTATTAGTGGCAGATCCCAAAAAGTTACCCAGCCTACAATTGGTGCACAACTACTGTTACGCGTCAAAGCCGAGCTGCAAGATAACAGTAAGGCATTAGAGGAGAATGTTTGCTCTGATTCACAAATGACAACAATCCCTGTGGAGAGTCCATCCAACAGTGGGATGTCTAATCGTGAGCATTCTGCTGATGTGTGCCTTAATAGTCCGAGTGTAGCCGGTGATACCCAAATTGAGGATGCCACTTTTGAATTAGAAGAGGATGAGGGGGAGATTTGTGTAGGTGACGAGGGCGCTAATGAGGATGTTGATGAGGATGAGGTTGTTTGTGTAAGTCCTGCACCAGTGGCAGCAGTTCTGGCACATGACAAGAAAAAGGCCATTGTCATGCCCAGGCATAAAACAAAAAAATCCACTTCTTATGTGTGGAATTATTTCTACCCAAATCCAGACAACAATTGTATAGCCATTTGTAGTGTATGTCAAGCCACAGTCAGTCGAGGGAGGGACCTTAACCATCTTGGAACCTCGTCTATGTTACGCCATTTAACGAGAGTTCAAGGCAAAGTGTTGGGAAAAGCTGAAAGTTCTTCCCCAAAAAATACAAGCACTCCATCATCAGCTAAGACCCTCCGCTCACCGACATCCCGACAGCTACAAAATACACCCACCACACCACCCTCATCAATATCCTCAGTAGCGCTCGGAGTTAGCCCGGCATCTCACTTAAGGCTGGATGACTCCTGCACTATTATTGATTCCTCTGAAGAAAGCGTTAGTCCCACTGCTGCTGCTGTTGCTGCTGCTGGGGGTGAATCGTCATCCCAGAGGCAGGTCAAGAAATTTATCCTTAAGGGTAGGGTGTCATAGACAGAGTGACCCCAAACTGACTTTGTCCATTTCTCATAATATTGTACAGTCTATAACGGCTGAATTTTTTTGTATTTTTGACAAGTGGAGGGGGGCCTATAGAGGCAGAAACCAAACTGGCTTTGTCCATTTCAATTAATATTGTACAGTCTATGACGGCTGAATTTTTTGTCTTTTTAAACAAGTGGAGGGGGGCTTATAGAGACAGAAAGCAAACTGTCTTTTTCCATTTCTTTACATATTTAACTATAAGTGTAGGGTGTAATATACATCCAAAGACGATGGCTGCATTGCCAATATGCATAGATGGAGAGGAAGACAATCTGTTTTGTGTGTAGAATAAATGAAGGCCTACCAACGAAGAATTAAACTGTTTTTTTGGATGATTTATTACCTCAACAATTAGATTACTTATCTCTAAAACAGTTGGAGCACTAAATTGGGTTATTTTAGGCCCAAAAACATTGATTTTCCAACAAAATAGCAAAACAAAACCAAGCAAAACCAAAACCAAAACACGACGGTAATCCAGATCCAAAACCGAATCCAAAACCAAAACACGGGGGTCAGTGACCATCTCTAATATATATATATATATATATATATCGTGTTAGATTTTATTTACATTGCAAAATATTTTTTATACACTGGTCCTAAACCTATTCTGGGGAGTATATGAAAACCAACAGGTGAATGTTTGAAATTCTTCATTATATTTTTCTTTTTTTTATTTCTTTGTGTCCACTTATATGTAATGTAGAACTGTTGAGTTGATAGTTGTGGTTCTACTTGTGCATTTGTCTCCTTCACTACCTCTGTTGGCTCATTAGATCTTGATGGCTTCTTTCACCTTGGAGTGCGTTTGTGAAAATAAATAATAAATAAAATTTAAACAATACAAACTTTAATAGAGTTAAAGCAAAATGTGCACAAAGTAAAATAATAAAATAAACAATACAATAATAATTAAAATGATTTAAAAGTGATTAAAAATAAATAAAAACTAAGTTATAATAAAATAATAAAAACTAAAAATCTAAAAATCATGTTGAATAAATAATGATGAAAAAGGTAGAGGCCGTATGTGTTTGGGTTCTGATTGAGTGTATCCTTTTCCATCTATAGTCCATCATGAGAATAAGCTTGTGCTTCTGTCCAGTCAATAGTGGTTCAATTTGAATTCTTGAAAATTAGTTAAAATTAGTTAAAATGAACTCAAATGAGTTTCACTGATCACTTCCAACCTTCTTTAAATACCCTCCAGCTGTTTGTATCTGTTGCTTTCCCCTTTAATAACTTCCATATTACTTTTCCTTTCGAGGGAGACTTTTGGTTGTGGTGAGGATGCAAATAAAATCTAGTAAACATAGTTAAAATAAGTGGTCCTGGGCTCCCCCTATGACAATCAAAATCTACTGGGGAAGCGAGATCCCCCCATTTTGCTGCACAAATAAAAAAAAGGGAAATCAGAACCTGAAATGATATCACTCTTTTGCTAATGGTACGCAAAAATAGGGTCGTAATTAAAGGACACCACATTATCAAAATATTTTAAGAAACCCACAAGCCTTCCAAAGACATATTGAAATTTTAAAGATTTGACATAGAGAAACAAGATATCATATTCTTGTTTTCTATTCACTTCTGGTCATAAAGCCTAGGAAAATTGGCAAATGGATAGAGGGTATGTAAAGGATGGGCGTTTTTCAATTTAATTTTGAGAACAACTATTATCTTATATTTTACAATGAATTTCAGCTTATACCTCTCCCTTTCACAATTTTGCACCCCAAACAAATTTTGCGCCCCCTCAAAAGCCTTGCTCCCTAGGCTGAAACCTAGTCAGCCTATTGGTTAATCAGGCTAAAAAAATCGCATGCAAAATAGTTTACCTTTGCCCATATACAGAGTCACTCTAGATCCAAATCGGCAACATGAGCACCATATTTATGCCAAGAGCATAAATAGCGCAGTTACGGCCATATGCGTAGCTCTACGTCTGTACATTGGAATCCTATGACCCAGGTTTACAGCAGTCCTTTTTACACTTAAACCAACCCAAAATACAACTGTGCATATAACCTAAAACACTACTGGCTATTTCTTGCTATTATCAATTAGCTCATATTAACTCTTGGTGACATTATCTAGCTTTCTTTAATAAGTTTATCTATATATTTATTTACCATTGCCAATGTTATGTGATAATAGATCCATTAAACACTTTTAAAGTTTCCATATCATCGTCGTCATCATCATCATTTATTTATATAGCGCCAGCAAATTCCGTAGAGCTGTACAATTGAGAACAATCACCATAATAAAACAATACTGGGTAATACAGGTAGAAAGGCATGAATTCCCTGCTTGCAAGCTTACAATCTGTATAATAACTTAATAGTTAGATGCACACGCTACTGTCACTGCAAAACTAACCCATAATCACACTGTCGGCAATAATAAATTCACCTTATTAATCCTAAACCAGAAAAAAATATTTGCAAAGAGACAGCCATATGTGATTTAAATCATTTATTAGAAACATAAATAAATGAAAAAAAAATTTAATAAAAAAATATTTGTTTTTTGTTTAAATGTAAATAAATATTAAATTGTGTAAACTCCATTCCAGATATTGGACAATATTTCAGAGACATGCCAGCAGGTTCGGTGCCTCTTGGGGCAGGCACTCCAGATATGTCCTTTGGCATATAACATCTGCATCTGATTCACAAACATATGTGACCTATACACACGTTTCCTGGGACAGACAAGTTGTAGTTGCTGGCAGGGGAGGCAACAACATTGTTGACCAAAATATTTGTCAATGTTATCCAGAAGGCGCTATGTGGCAGAAAAAATTATAATCAAAAGAGTCAAAATAAATACACCTGACATTAAAAGTAAAATAAATAAATAAAAAAGGTATTTGAAGACTAGCTAAAAATTCAAAAAACACAATATGTGATCACAAAATACATTTGATGCATTTTAAAAAAATGGACCCCGAACAGGCGTGTATGAAAAAATGCTAGTGTGCATCGGTTGCATATGTCGAACGCGCCTTTACATACTTATCCTACATCTGAACACCCTTCCCTTCCCTGTTCCACCTCTTCAAATGTAAGGAGTCAAAAGTGTCAGATGCACCCAAGCCAGCATGCGCTCATAGCATACATTCACTTTCCTAGCATGCGCATCCCACAAGTTATACTATGCAAAATAGTATAATACTCACTAAGTATCAGCCTCTGAATGTACATAATATGCATTTATCCCATTTTCACCCTCTACTACACTAGCATTCAAAAGTTTGTAATCACTAAGAAATGTCTTGATGTTTGGAAGAAGATTTAATTTTTTCAAGGTACCATTAAATTGACTTGAAAATATAGTTAAAACATTACTGCTGTTGCAAATGACTATTACTGCTTGAAATAACTGATTTATAATTTATTACTCACATATGACTGCAAAGCCCAAAATTCAGCAGCTATTCATCATCATCATCATCATCATCAACATTTATTTATATAGTGCAAGCAGATTCTGTAGCACTTTACAATTGGGCGTAAACAGTGATAAAACAACTAGGCAATACATACAGAGATGCAAGAAGTCCCTGCTCGCAAGCTTACAATCTATGGGGCAATTGCTTGATACACAAGTGCTACCTGATATTGCATATTTCTCCAGCTGGAATGCAAAGGTTAAAAAGTATTTAGTAGGCTGTATGTTCAGTCACACAAATATGTTGGTCAGAGGGTTGTTGGCTTGTGTTAGCTGTGTAGAGGGTGGTAATAGGGTAACCTAGGGAGATTAAGAGGGTGGTTGAGGAATATTATAAGCTTGTCTGAAGAGGTGGGTTATCAGAGAATGCTTGAAAGTTTGAAGACTAGAGGAAAGTCTTATTGTGGGTGCGCTCGAAAAAGTCCTGTAAACGGGAATCAGAGAATGTAATGAGAGTGGAAGAGAGACGCAGATCTTGCGCAGAATAGAGGTGTCGAGTTGGGAGAGATTTTGAGACAAGTGAGGAGATGTATGTTGGTGCAATTTTGTTGATGGCCTTCTATGTTAATAGAAGAATTTTATATTGGATTCATTGACAAACAATGAAGGAATTGCAATAGTCAATTCGGGTGATGATGAGTGCATGAATTAAAGTTTTTGTGTGTATTCTGGAAATGTCCTTTAGATGTATGCAGCATGATGTAACTATAGAGTTGATGAGGGGAGCAAAGGATAGTTGTAAGACAAGGATTACACCTAGGCAGTGAGGTTGCAGGCTGGGATTTATGGTGATGTTATCAACAGAAATAGAAATGTCAGGTAGGCAACTTCTGTTGGTGGGTGGGAATTTTATTAATTCTGTTTTTGAAAGATTGCGTTTGAGTTGGCCATTATTCCAGTGTGCATAACTAAAGTTCAATTCTGGGTTCAAAAATGGCCAAAACAAAACACCTTACTCAAGAAACATGTCAGTAAATTGTTGTTTTGAGAAATGATGGCTATCTTTTTCGTGCATTATATTGCCAAGAATCTGAAGATCTCATACAAAGGTGTCCACTACTGTCTTGATACAAAAGGGCAAACTGGATCTAACCAGGATATCATCATCATCATCGCCTATTTATAAAGCGCCACTAATTCTGCAGCTCTGTACAGAGAACGCACTCACATCAGTCCCTGCCCCATTGTAGCTTACTGTCTAAATTCCCTATCATACGCACACAGACTAGGGTCAATTTTGATAGCAGCCAATTAAGCTATTAGTAAGTTTTTGGATTGTGGGAGGAAACCCACGCAAACACAGGGAGAACATACAAACTCCACACAGATAAGGCTATGGTCGGTAATCAAACTCATGATCCCAGTGCTGTGAGGCAAAAGTGCTAACCACTGAGCCACCGCGCTGAAGCAGGAGGCCCAGATGCGCAGCTGCACAAGAGGATAAGTACATCAGAGTCTGCAATATGAGAAAAGCGCCCTACAGTTCCTGAGCTGACAGTTACCTTAAATTAGAGATGGGCGGGTCCGGTTCTCCGAGAACCGAACCCACCCGAACTTTGGGTATCCGAGTACCGAGCTGAGCAGCTCGGTACTCTCCCGCCCATTCCGAATCCAAATCGAGGCCGAACGTCATTGTGACGTCGTCGGATCTCGGGACTCGGTTCTCGCGATACTTCAACTTTATAAATACACGCCTCCACAGCAATCCATCGCCATTTGACAGAGGGAGAGAGCAGGGTGTAGTCATAGGCTAATTAGAGCAGGGACAGAGAATACCATATTGTTCTTGCAATTGCTCTAACCAAAATCGCTAGTGCAGAGAGGAGGATAGAGGTTTATTATTTTTTCTTCATATTTGGCACTCCCCAGCGCTTTTGGGGTGTCCCCCATAATTGTGCATTAATATTTCTGGCTGTCAAAAGTCATATCTGTCAGCAGTATCTACTAAATAATTTGTAGCACACCTCAGTGTTTTTGGGGTGTCCTCCCTAATTGTGCATTAATATTTCTGGCTGTCAAAAGTCATATCTGTCAGCAGTATCTACTCAATAATTTTTAGCACTCCTCAGTGTTTTTGGGGTGTCCTCCCTAATTGTGCATTAATATTTCTGGCTGTCAAAAGTCATATCTGTCAGCAGTATCTACTCAATAATTTGTAGCACTCCTCAGTGTTTTTGGGGTGTCCTCCCTAATTGTGCATTAATATTTCTGGCTGTCAAAAGTCATATCTGTCAGCAGTATCTACTCAATAATTTTTAGCACTCCTCAGTGTTTTTGGGGTGTCCTCCCTAATTGTGCATTAATATTTCTGGCTGTCAAAAGTCATATCTGTCAGCAGTATCTACTCAATAATTTTTAGCACTCCTCAGTGGTTTGCGCTCAGAATGGATTCAAAGCAGTCCACATATGATCTAAATGAGCAACCAGGTTCTGTCACCAATCCTGATGTTAGTGTTCCCAGTACGTCATCTGGCCAAGGCGATGTCAAACAACAGAGTGTTTTCAAATTAGTGCAAAAAACAAAAACCAAAAAAAAATTTACTGTATTGAAGCGAAAAAGAAGTGTAACTGAGCAAAAGTTAAGTGACGATAAAAAAAAAATTGCAAGCATGCCATTCTACACACGCAGTGGCAAAGAGAGAATGAGGCCTTCACCTTTGGCTATTAGTGGCAGATCCCAAAAAGTTACCCAGGCTACAATTGGTGCACAACTACTGTTACGCGTCAAAGCTGAGCTGCAAGATACCAGTGAGGCATTACAGGAGAATATTTGCTCTGATTCACAAATGACAACAATCCCTGTGGAGAGTCCATCCAACAGTGGGATGTCTAATCGTGAGCATTCTGCTGATGTGTGCCTTAATAGCCCGAGTGTAGCCGGTGATACCCAAATTGAGGATGCCACTTTGGAATTAGAAGAGGATGAGGGGGAGATTTGTGTAGGCGACGAGGGCGCTAATGATGATGTTGATGATTATGATGCAGACAGATACCAAATTGCCTTTCTCAATTTCTATTTATATTCTAGATTATATAACGGCTGAATAGTTTTCTATTTTACTCCTAGTGGAGAGAGGATCTGATGCAGACAGATACCAAACTGCCTTTGTCCATTTCAATTTATATTGTACAGTATATAACGGCTGAATTTATTAGTATTTTATACAAGTGGAGGGGGGCCTAGAGAGACAGAAACCAAACTGGCTTTCTCCATGTCAATTAATATTGTACAGTCTATAACGGCTGGATTTTTTTGTATTTTATACAAGTGGAGGGGGGCCTAGAGAGACAGAAACCAAACTGTCTTTCTCCATGTCAATTAATATTGTACAGTCTATAATGGCTGAATTTTTTAGTATTTTATACAAGTGGAGGGGGGCCTAGAGAGACAGAAACCAAACTGTCTTTCTCCATGTCAATTAATATTGTACAGTCTATAATGGCTGAATTTTTTGGTATTTTATACAAGTGGAGGGGGGCCTTGAGAGACAGAAACCAAACTGGCTTTTTCCATTTCTTTACATATTTAACTATAAGTGTAGGGTGTAATATACATTCAAAGACGATGGCTGCATTGCCAATATGCATAGATGGAGAGGAAGACAATCTGTTTTGTGTGTAGAATAGGCCTACCAACGAAGAATTAAACTGTTTTTTTGGATGATTTATTACCTCAACAATTAGATTACTTGTCTCTAAAACAGTTGGAGCACTAAATTGGGTTAATTTAGGCCCAAAAACATGGATTTTCCAAAAAAATAGCAAAACAAAACCAAACAAAACCAAAACCAAAACCAAAACACGCAATGGCAGTTTTGCAAAACCAAAACCAAAACCAAAACACGACGGTAATCCAGATCCAAAACCGAATCCAAAACCAAAACACGGGGGTCAGTGACCATCTCTACCTTAAATAGCAACTGTCAAATACCAGTGTTTTCTGCAACAGTACAAAGACTGAAAAAGAATGTTATGGGTGGATGAGGCTAAGTTTTAGGTATTTTTAATGATATGTGACTGTGTTGGTGCTGGTAAGGTGGGAGATGCCCCCTGCCAGGCTGTGTCCAAAACTGTATAATAAAGCACTATTTAACCATGTAATGTGGCATACCATCTGTACTTCTGGAGATCCCTAGTACCTTAAACTAGTGGATGTAGCTATCCTAAGAAGAGCTACTTGAGCTAATAAAACATCACTACTTAAAGAACCTGCTTTGACAATTACTTACCCTGCTATAATTCCTGTGACCTGCAGATTAAACCAAATCTAATCCGTTATCCAGCTGTTCTGTGATTAGAACCCAGCATGCAGTACCGATGGTCGGCCCACTACCTTGCAGCTCTGGCCAGTGTGATAGGCCAGGGGAGAACCATCCACAGCAACCCTGATCTAAAGGAAGAGGTCAGGTGTACCGGTCCAGGCGCCCAGCGAGGGGGTACATTTCCAGCAAAAGTTACCAAGAAGGAACCGGTTCTAGGTGCCAGCGAAGGAGCCTAGTGGCAGCAACAGACTCCTCCTACTATGACAGGAGGGGCACATTTGGGATAAAGAAAGGGGACGGTGACAAGGCAAGCCCAGCCGGTCCCCAACACAACAGACAGGGTGGCATAGGCTGTCCATCCTGTCACAGGAAGCATCTTAAATGCATATACAATATTGTTGATTTTCACCTAGAAGATAATAATAATAATAATAATATTAATTCATTCATGAGTTGCTATTTCACATCATGCTACTTAAATGTAATGTACTCATGAATTTTTATTTTTGTTCTACCACAAGTGTGATATAATCGTATATCCAACAGTGGAAGAAGAAAATACTCACTGGGCCAGTGCTTTGTGATAAGTATTTAATCACTCTTGGAACTCAGCGAGCTGCTCAGAAAGAGTGAGACTCGCCCTTTACAGTGAAGTGGTTAAGCTCTTAAATCTTTCCAGAGGGTTAGTTATATGTATACTAATAATTACAATTTGTCCATGGAATTCATAGGTTTTATTTAAGTAAATTTTTAAGCATGTTTATTTTCTATTGTTGTGCACTGTTATTATTATCATTATTATTATTACCAGTAGTAGTAGTGGTAGTAGTAGTAGTATTGTGCCAATCATATTACGCAGTGCCATACAGAGGGTATAAATCATGCACATCAGTTCCTGCTCTATTGGAGATCAAAGTTTATATTCTGTACCATCCACACACACCAGGGTCCATTTTTGTGTTGCATGCATTATTTTAATGCTCTACACTACTTTCTTAGTGAATGTATATTTCCCTTTCCATTGTGTTACACTATGCATTCTTGTGTAAAGTGACAAGAAAATGAGCTAGGTATCTTCAATGTCACATATATGATTGTTGACTGTATCAGCAGCGTATACAACCCGGCATAGAGATTTTTTTTACCATGTGGTGAACAATTTTCCAGAGGTTTCTCATGCTATATTCAGTTTGAAACACAATTAGAAATAACTCTTATCTGAAGGAGTCCTACTTACTACTACTTAGAGGTATTTTGGGACTCTGTATTCTGTTTACACTCAAATGTTGTTACACTCATTTTCAATGAGTATTTGTGTGGAATTGAAACTTTAATTAATTCAGTGTATTATTATCATTGTGTTATAAACATATCAGGAACTCATTGCTGTTGTGTTCTTGTGTCCCCTTTCAAGCTTAATAGTTTCCAGAAAACTTGGCAGGAGTCAGTCTCCAATGGTGAACTCCACATCTGTCCACAAGAACATCACCCAGCTGTCCACCATTAATGAATGGTTTGATGAGATCTCCCGAACAGTTCTTGTCATCCTGACAATTTTGTGTTTCATCGTCTTCGTCTACTTCATCACAGTTCTCCTGAATGTCTTCTTTAGCTCTCCTCACATGCGAGAAAACGCTCAATATGTTCTCTTCACTCACATGCTCATCAATGACACATTATAACTTGCCTTGGGAATTTTTATTTTACTTACAGCCCTTTACCTTATATATTTCCCAATGCCTTTATGTTGCATCATTCTCACTCTGGCAGCCTCTTCATTTCAGGTTACTCCATACAACCTTGCCGTCATGTCTCTGGAACGTTACATAGCAATATGTTTTCCCCTGAGACACTTAGAGTTTTTCACTGCAGGGAGAGCTAAGTTAGCAATAGTCATGATTTGGGTCATTGGATTTGCCCCAAGTATTGCAGATGTGACTGTCATTATCTACTCAACTAAATATATATTTTTATCTGTTAATGTGTTGTGTGCCCGTACAATGCTCATAATAAGTCCACTTCAAAATATAATTAGATCTTTCATCCATATTCTTAGTTTCACCATAGTGGCATTAATAATTCTATTTACTTACATTATTATGAGTGAGGCCATTAGCCGAAGGAGTTTAAAATCATGTGGTGTGAAGCTGATAATGTTACTCACCACTGGGGGGTTTTAAGGCTGTAGTGTAATCAGCCAATTAGGAAGGAAGTGGGAGTGTCGTGGAAAGAATATCAAGCAGTGTGAGAAGGAGAGAGCTTCCTGTTTCCTGGATCCGGAGAAGCTGCAGCATCAGGCTTAGTATCTGGCTCCTCTGTATTTGTAGTTTTATCTGTTGTGATTTGTTTTTGCTTTCTCTACCTCTCTCTCTGTTTTCTCCTTCCGTTTGTCTGCTTCTCCTGTCTATTTTTCCCCCTTTTTCTGTACTTTGTCCTCCCTTCCCCAGCATGGCATCATCCCGCCCCAGAAGGTCCCGCTCCATTCCCGCCAGGTTTGCGGGGTCCCCTCCCCCCCCGTCGTCGCTGGCTGCGACTTCAGCCCCAGCAGTTCCCCCTGGTCCCCCCCAGTTCTGCCCAGTCGCCTGTATGCCCCCCGGGTCCTCCCGGCGGAGGCATTAGTATGTCCAGGAGGGCAGCCGCCCGCCGCCCTCGTGACTCGGCCGCCGCGAGTGTGTCTCGCGGGGCGGGGCCGGGTCGCGCACGTAGGTCCAGGGCTCCGGAGCGGGCGGTGAGGCCGCTCGTATCCGGAGCTGTCCACCGCATCAGGCAGGCTGCCAGAACCCGAGGCAGGGGATCTCCTTCCCCCGCGCCTGGGGTTCCCTCCGTGGCCTCGCCAGCTCCAGCCCCCCCTCCCTCCTCCGTTGGGCCTACTGTCTCCCCCTCCATCCCTCCTGGTCATGTCGCCAGTAGTGTGGTCCTGGGCCAGCCTGCGGTGGAGCAGGGCCAGGGGTCCCCTTACAGAGGCCTGGGGCCCGTTATTGTTCATCCCGTTTGTTCTCCGGGGTCTCTAGTTTTGGGGGCGGTTTCTGGGTCCCCCTCCGGGGTTTCTTCCGGGCAACAGTTTCCCGGGTCCCTTCCTCATTCCCTCCACTATTCGTCCCAACTGGCCACCCCCCACTCCCTTCTCCCTCTCAACCCCCTTTCCTCCCTGTCCTCCTCCCAGGCCAGGGACCCCCCTCCTCCCCCCTCCTCATCCTCCCCCCTCCTTTTTTCCATGGACTCCTTGCATCAGGCTGGGGTGGGGATATCTTCCAACAGGGCCCCTGGTTTGCTGGGCCCAGCCCCGGTGGGTTTCCCCCTAGGGATGGGGGGTTCAGCCCATCAGCAGTCCCCTTCTGTTTGTTCGGCTCCTAATCGATCACTGGCCTCTGACACAGCCGTGATGTGGCCGTTGCAGCAACATGTCGGCCAGCAACACAGGGTGGAGGGACCCGCCCCCTCTTGGTCATTACCGTACCCCCCTAGAGGTTATGGGTCTGTAGTGGAAGCGGGGAATCTGTGGTCGGCCCCTTATCCAGCCCTTGCGGGTCAGTACGTGCATTCTTATCCTCAACCCTCCTTGTTTAATAGTTCTGGCGTTTCTGGTACGGATACGTTTTCTCTGGTTAGACAACAAGGAAGTAGGGATCAAGGGGTTCCCCCTCAAGCGGGTTTCCTAGGTCACCTCATGGTTCCCCCCCCGGTGCCTACCCCGGATGGGGTTCCTACTCAACAGTTGCATAACCTGTCGTCCCCACGTGCTAACATGCCTTCTTATCCAGCTTCACAGATGCAGCCATCTTCAGTCGCAGGGCAGACGGGCGTGGACGGAGCAGGGTCGCAGCTCCAACAGGAAGAGGCAGCGGGGACTTCGACAGGGCAGCAGGGATCGCACCAAGTTGTTTCGGAAGGCGAGGGCGGAGCGAGATTGGATCTGCAGGAGGCGCAGGCAGCGGTCGGTGAGTATGATGGTTCTACTGTAAGCAACACCTACATGTCCAGTTCTAGCATAGCCACCACCAGTGATGAGTCTGCCCCATCTTCTCCCAGGCAGGGTCAGCGCAAGCTCATTAAAATTCTTAACACCCACTTCGGGGGAACTAAGAGGAAGAGCGTAGATCGGCGGGAGGCAGCGTCTCCTACTCCGGCTGGAGGTCCCCTGGTTAGATGTGAAAACACGGCATTGTTGATAGGCGCAGCATGAGGCACAAGATCAAGAGAGGTCATTATGTTGATATATTTGAACTGACGAAGGTCGCTCAAAAGGAGTTGGCGGCTGCGTGCATGCGAGGGGGAGTCGGGGAGGATGCTTACAGAAACTTTTCGAACTGGGTGACAGGGTACTCCGTTTTCTCAGCTTGTTATTTGGAAACTAGACCTGATGCACTTATAGACGTATGGAAATACCTTCACCTTATTAATGAGATGCATAGTTGTGAACGCCCAGGTACCTGGAGATTGTACGATAAGCTGTTCCGCGAGAAGGTACACGGTCAGCTTTATATGCCCCTGGCTTTTAAGGATGTTGAGATCTGGTTGAGATTAAATAGAGCCCAGGTGTGGGAGGTGAGCATGGGGTACGGTCCCCCTCAGTTAGCCAGGTTTCCGTATGGGGGGAGACGAGGTGCTCCCCAGTCTTCCAAAAACCGTTGTTTCGCCTTTAACAATTCCTCATGCGGGAGGGGGGATTCGTGCCGGTATAGACACGTCTGCACCAATTGTAGAGGCAGTCACCCCCTTAAAGAATGCCCTAGGGGCTCCGTCGGAGTCGGTAGGGGACGGGGAGGGGCGGGGGGTTCTGTCTAAAGCGGACTCCCCCATTATATTCCCTATCCTCTGCAAATGGCTGTCCCTTTACCCAGATGCGGCGCAGGCCTCTTTTCTCAGGGAGGGTTTTCGCCTTGGTTTTCGGCTTCCCATAAATAGTGGGGTGGCGGGTACTGCCGCCAGAAACCTTCGCTCAGCGTATGCACACCCCGACATCCTAGCGGAAAAAGTGGGTAAAGAGATAGGCCTTGGGCGCATGGTGGGTCCTTTTTCATCTCCTCTCATTCAAGACTTAGTCATTTCCCCGGTGGGAATAGTACCTAAGAAGGCCCCAGGAAAATTTAGGTTAATCCAGCATTTATCTTACCCGGCGGGTAAGTCAGTTAATGATGCTATTGACCCCCAAATTAGCTCAGTGGTGTACCAGTCCTTTGATGATGCGTTAGCACTAGTGAGAGAATTTGGCAATGGTGCGCTTATGGCCAAGTTGGACATAGAATCGGCTTTTCGCCTCCTTCCATTGCATCCAGAGTCCTTTAAATTTATGGGTTTTAGAATTCAGAACCGTTACTATGTGGATCGGTGCCTGCCAATGGGCTGTTCAGTATCGTGCGCATATTTTGAGGCTTTTAGTTCATTCCTCCATTGGTGTATCGGGGCGGGGACGGGACATCGCGGCATTGCGCATTATCTGGATGACTTCCTGTTTATAGGTCCGGCTGATTCCCCTAGTTGTAAGGAAACACTGTATGCTGCGCAGGCGTTGTTTCGTGTGATGGGGGTGCCAGTAGCTGCAGACAAAACGGAGGGCCCGGCCACATGCCTGAGGTTTTTAGGTATCGAAATTGACACAGTGGAAGGTTGTTGTCGTTTACCATCTGATAAAGTGGCTAAGTTACAATCCCTGATACAAGAGGTCTTGGCTGTTCCATCTTGTACGTTGCGTAAAGTTCAATCATTGCTAGGTTCTTTTAACTTCGCCTGCCGAGTAATACCCATGGGCCGAGTATTTTGTAGGAAGCTTCAGCTAGCAACGTCAGGCTTGCGTAGTCCCCATTCTCAGGTGCGTTTGTCAACAGAGATTAGGGAGGATCTAGGCATATGGAGTCGTTTTCTAGTGGCTTTCAACGGTGTAAGAGTATGGCCAGCTCACGCAGTAGCTAGTACATCTTTGGATTTGCATACAGACGCATCAGGCTCGAAAGGTTTTGGTGCCTTTTTTCAAGGGGAATGGTGCGCGGCACCCTGGCCGGAATCATGGAGATCCGAAGGCCTGGTGCGAAATCTGTTAACGTTAGAGTTGTTTCCCATCGTTGTGGCTTTGGAGCTGTGGGCTGTCCGGTTGCGCGGCAGGAGCGTGGTTTTTTGGTGCGACAACTTAGGTGTGGTGCAGGCTATTAACAAGCAAAGCGCCTCCTCACGCACGGCGATTAATTTGCTCCGTGTCCTGGTGTTGAGGTGTTTAGAGTCTGATATTACCTTTCGGGCACGTCATGTTCCTGGAGTGGACAACCAAATAGCTGATGCTCTTTCCCGCTTTGAATGGCAGCGTTTTAGATCTCTGGCTCCACATGCAAGTTTAACTGGCTTACAGTGTCCTCCTTATGTTTGGCAGATGGTTCGTTAGGGATAAGGTGGCTAGCAGAAGCGTCCCTGGCTCCGGCAACTAGGAAATGTTATCAAGGGGCATGGGAACGTTGGTTGAGTTACTGCGCATCTTGCAACAGCGACACTTCAGGTCAGATTCCCTCCATTACGGGTTTTATGTGGAAGTGTTACAACGAAGGGGTTTCTAGAGCAAAGATGGGGTCCCTTTTGGCTGGTATTTCATTCACGGCTAAGTTGAACAGCGCGCAGGATCCCACAAAGTCATTTATCATAACTAAAGCGCTGAAGGGTTGGTCCAGGATTCAGCCTATAACTAGCGACACACGCCGGCCGATTGACGGGCAAATTTTAGCCAGATTGATTGCGGCATTGCATTATTTAGCTACAGATGACTATGAGGCTTTGCTATTCGGGCTGGCTTTTTCAATGGCGTATCACGGAGCCTTTAGGGTTAGTGAGTTGGTAGCCAGATCTAAGAACGACATAGGGGGAGCTTTGTTGTTTAGAAATGTTATTTTACAAACTAATGTGATACGTTGTAAGATAGTCAAATCCAAAACGGATCAGCTAGGCAGAGGTCATTGGTTAGCGATTACGGAGCAGCAGGAGACATCCATATGCCCGGTCAAGCTGGCCAATCAATTCGCTAAAATTCGCCCCCCAGGGGAAGGTTTGTGGTTAAGTCATTCGGACAATACGCCAGTAACTAAATTTCAATTTAGTGCTTTGTTAAAACGGGGCCTTGGGGAGGTTGGCCTTAACCCTGTTGAATATGGCACGCATTCTTTCAGAATAGGGGCGGCCACCGCCGCTGCAGCCAGAGGGGCATCTGTCAATGAGATTCAAGCGCTAGGGAGATGGAAGTCACAGGCCTATAAGAAATATATCCGGCCGGATAAATGAGCCTTGTAAGGGCTCTTATATATATATGGTCATGTTCTCTCCTTATGTCTCTCATGGTTCTTTATCGCTTTCATCTCTTCTTTTCTCATCTATCACTTGGTGACCCAGGGTTATGCTGCTCGCTGTGTTAAACGGGGGCATGGAGGGATTTTTCCTCTTGTTTTCCTTGGCAAGGCCTGATTAGTGTGTGTGCCTCCCGGGGTTTACAAGGGGTTTTTACCTACATATGGGTTACCAATTTTCCATTTCCTTTTGTTAAGAATTAAAGAATAAAGATAATTCCAGTTTAGCGAGACAAAATAGATAAAAATAAATAAATAAATCAGTCAATAAACGAGACAAAATAGATAAAATCAATTGCCTTTAGAACTAAAGATAGGATCTTTTTTCCTTTTCCAATATTCGAATTTAGTTGGGGTGGCCCCTCTGGTAGGGAGGGGATACCTCAGCGAAGTGTTATAATTTAAATAAAAATAAAGATAAAATAATAATATAGTTCTGTTTGTTAACACGGTTGTTTGGTGGATCAATTCTCAAACACGGTTATGATTGATGAGACTATTCAATTTGTTTTAGGTTTTTCGGTGAAGAAGACGAGGATATGGGTCGTGGGTCATTCATTTATCTTTTGGGCTGCGAAGCACAGGATAGCGGAGAGTTTGTCCGGTTTCACACACCCAGTTGACATCCGCTGGTTGGGTAAAAGGGGCATGGTATGGGCGGCTTTGATTCCCACGTTAAGGGAAGAAATAGAAGTACACGGTACCCCGGATATAGTGGTCATTCATTTGGGAGGTAATGATGTAGGAAAGGGCAAATCCCTTGATTTAATCATTAATATTCGTGAAGATCTCGCACAGATACATGCCCGATGGCCTTCAATGAAGGTTTGTTGGTCCAACATAATACCTCGATTGTCCTGGAGATCATCTATTCCCCCGGCCACATTGATAAAGGTGGTTAAAAAGATAAATGGATACGCAAGACAGAACATTAGGGGCACGCAGGGGGTTGTCATTAGTCATCCTGGGTTAACGGTAGACAAGAGGCATCTTTTTAGAGCAGATGGGGTTCATTTGTCGCCAGTAGGAACGGTTTTGTTCATAGAGAGGATTTTTTCAGAGCTCAAGGGTTTAGTTTTTTCTTTAGGTGGCGGGCCGCGTGGTCCGTAGGGCACTCGGCTGTGGCAGGAGAGCATGGCAGTCATAAGGTTGTTAAACATACGGTACTTAATGTGTTGGCAATATAGCCTTGGTTCCCTCAATGTTATTAGACTCGTTGGTACTCTTGTAAGGAGTATCAGGTTTTTGCCTAGAAAGGGCTTGACCAGTTTGAGTCAGAGGGTATTGAGTTAATTTATAGTGTATAGTACCGGCCAATAGTTAAGGCGTTAACCTGGGTTGGTGGAAAGGAGGCGATCTTCCACCGTATTGGTTCATGTTGGTTTTAGCTGGCTGCCCTTGCTCTTCGCCACCTCTATAAAGAAAAAGGTCCAAATTGTTTATAGCATTTTGATAGTATTGATAGATAAAATAAAATAAAGATAAATAAAATAAAATAAAAATAAACAAATAATTTAAAAATATTAATGTAATAAAAGGACCTTTTTTATTCCAAACTTAAGTCGGTGTCCGTGTCTTTATTTTATGGTTGTATATGTGGGGATGTTTTAAACAAAGAGGGGAATGCATTTGAAGGGTAATCAACACTATGCATTTTAAAGTTATGCTGGTTGCCAGGAAGTTTGGTTCAGGTGGATCTTCTGCTTTCAAAGCTGGAAGAACGGTGATGCTTCATGCAGTCCAGCTCATGTTATGCATGATATCTTTCATCGCCTCTCTAACAGAGAAATTCTACCCAGATTACATAACTTTCATGCTGATATCCAACTTCCTCATATTCACCTGTTTGCCCAGGTTCCTCAGTCCTGTGATTTATGGCATAAGGAATGAAACATTTTGCAACTACATAAGAAAACTGTACTCATTCAAATTGTAAAGAGTCATTCTTAAGCTAG
This sequence comes from Mixophyes fleayi, assembly GCF_038048845.1. Classification (NCBI taxonomy): domain Eukaryota; kingdom Metazoa; phylum Chordata; class Amphibia; order Anura; family Limnodynastidae; genus Mixophyes; species Mixophyes fleayi. Next base: position 12,834,432 of record NC_134403.1, read on the forward strand.
AACATCTGCTAATCGCCTAATAAAGATATTTGACATTCTAATGGGCTGCATGGAATATTTTTTTTAAAACCTAAATTATGCATCAATTAAAAAGTAGCTCATTAACTAAGTGTTGCTGTTCACTTTCATTAAATACAAATGTATATATCTCAGGAACTAGTCAGAAATTAAGACATTATAAAATGTCAGAGATCAATGGGAAATAGTTAAAGCTATATTTATCTATCTATCTATCTATCTATCTATCTATCTATCTATCTATCTATCTATCTATCTATCTATCTATCTATCCATATCTATCTATCTATCTATCTATCTATCTACCCTTACAGTACTGGGGTCATGAATTCAATTCCAGACCATGGCCTTTAATCTGTGTGGAGTTTGTATGTTCTCCCCGTGTTTGCGAGGGTTTCCTCCGGGTGCTCCGGTTTTCTCCCACATTCCAAAAACATACTGGTAGGTTAATTGGCTGCTAACAAATTGACCCTAGTTTGTGTATGTGTGTTAGGGAACTTAGACAGTAAGCTCCAATGGGGGCAAGTACTGATGTGAGTGAGATCTTTGTACAGCGCTGCAAAATTAGTGGCGCTATATAAATAAATGGTGATGATGATGATATATATAGATATATATACACGAGAGGTTACAGTACTTTTACAAATAAAAATAAGTGGAACAAATCTCTAAGGAACATTATATGTCATTTTACATGATGCCATATTAATAGAGTATGTCATATACTGTAAATACAAACCGTTCAGCATTAGCATGAGGGTGCAATGTAGTCATAAAAATACACATAGTAGTACATATAATACATGGAATAAGCAGGTGGCGGTCTCTGAAGATTGAAGTAGGGAAGATTTTTGTAGAAAAATCCATGTTTGGGAAACAAGAAAACAACATCATGATTAATGCATACATATCATTAGTACCAATTTCTGGTGTTGAAGTCGCATAATTAGATGAAGTCGGCTAAATTGATTAATATTGGTTTACCGTGCGATTGTGAGTAGTATGTCACATCATGTCAGGGTTAATAGCGCAATCGTATAGGTAAACAGCACGTAAACTTTTATTCACACCTACATTTCTAAATACTACACATTTATTAAAGTTCCAACACACATTTGTTTATTAATAAATTAATTAGAGATTATTTATACATAGATATATCTACAGTAAAGATATTTATGGTTAAGGTCCTCAGAAATGTATGAAGTTTGGTCTCATATTAATCCATATTTTACCAGCAGAAATCCAATTTCAACAGAGGAGTGATCAAAAGCACTCTGTTTATGGATCAGTTTAAACTGTTTTTTCAGCGGGAAGACACGTATGTAACAAATGGAGTAAGTTGCCCCCACCTTTAGAAAGAGGATCAATTGAACTGACCTATGACCAGCAGTCTACTGGAACATCGTAAACCCTGGACTAATGAAGACATTTCTTAGTATTATCTGTGTATAATTGGGAAATCATAATTGTTTTTTTCTAAACCAAACTGAATATAAATGGGCTTCTGTTACAGAAACAGTCTCCTTACCAACATCAGCTTTGATGACTGTTCCTGGATCCAGGGTGCGCTGCGTATGTATCGGTTATACTTTGTAACACTCTTATTGTATTTTGCTGCTTATTACTATAAAATCTCTTTTGTGCTTTGGAACCACATTGATCGCATCGGACAATCGGTATTGGCGACAATATACATGGATGTAACAATTTGGGGGCTCGTGATTGATGCCACACTACTCAAGGATTTGCAAAGCCTACAGATTTTGGTTTAACAACAAAGGGTGGAGACGTGTCATATACAGGAAAGAACGTAAATAGTTTTGTACCTTTTACCATCCATTGTTGCTAAACCTAATATCCGCATTTTGTAATTTTAGAGATGCTGGTGTTAATCATTTTGCGATTAACACGTGGTTTGTTTGCATAGCATACGCTTATATTTTGCTATACATTTACCACATGTTTAAATGGTTATACTGATAGATATTGCTGTTGTATTTTATAGTGAAAGGAATTGTTAAAACCTCTGAGAAATTATTACCAACATTTGGGGAAATATTTTTATGTACAGAAAGCAAAAGTGTATGTGAACTGTGAATTGTGTGATTGTGAAAGTAAAGAGGCTGTTGAAGAAACAGGGTGTAAAATTGACATTAAGGTTGGTATACAAGGTATACATTAAAAACAAAGGTTTTTGTGATAATCCCAATTGTAATCGTAGAGCGCACAGATAACTTGTACCTGTAAGATGTGCGATCGGACTGCACATGTTGCATGTGCAACCGTGATTGTGGATTGTGGATGGTCTGAGGAAATTCACTGGAAAGGGTGGTATTTTTTAGGGATGTGCACGGGCGACTTTTGAGGTCTCGTGTTTTGTGTTTTGGATCCGGATTTTCTCGATGTTTTGGGTTCGGATTTGTTTCGCAAAACACCTGCCGAAAGGTTTTGGTTCGGATTTAAGGTTTTAGATTCGGATTTTTTTTGAAAAAAGCATAAAAAGTTAAAAAATCAAGTTTTTGGGCTTATTTTCACTCCTACGCTATTATTGACCTCAATAACATTCAATAACAAGCATGTCCACTAATTTACCGTGTATTCTGAACACCTCACAATATAGTTATTAGTCCAAAATGTTGCAACAAGCTATCTTTCTGGACTGCGTAGTGGAGTGGTCCCCACAATATAATAAGAAAACCATCAACTGGTCTTAATCGCACCAAAACATGTACCTGGACTGCGTAGAGGAGTGGGTCACCACAATATAAATTAAAAACCCTGAACTTGTATGATTCGCACCAATAATGTACCTGGACTGCGTAGAGGAGTGGGTCACCACAACATATATAATAAGAAAACCCTGAACTTGTATGATTCGCACCAATAATGTACCTGGACTGCGTAGAGGAGTGGGTCACCACAATATAAATTAAAAACCCTGAACTTGTATGATTCGCACCAATAATGTACCTGGACTGCGTAGAGGAGTGGGTCACCACAATATAAATTAAAAACCCTGAACTTGTATGATTCACACCAATAATGTACCTGGACTGCGTAGAGGAGTGGGTCACCACAATATAAATTAAAAACCCTGAACTTGTATGATTCGCAACAAATAATGTACCTGGACTGCGTAGAGGAAAGGGTCACCACAATATATATAATAAGAAAACCATCAACTGGTATGAATCGCACCGAATAATGTACCTGGACTGCGTAGAGGAGTGGGTCACCACAATATAAATTAAAAACCCTGAACTTGTATGATTCGCACCAATAATGTACCTGGACTGCGTAGAGGAGTGGGTCACCACAATATAAATTAAAAACCCTGAACTTGTATGATTCGCACCAATAATGTACCTGGACTGCGTAGAGGAGTGGGTCACCACAATATAAATTAAAAACCCTGAACTTGTATGATTCGCACCAATAATGTACCTGGACTGCGTAGAGAAGTGGGTCACCACAATATATATAATAAGAAAACCATCAACTTGTATGATTTGCACCAATGATGTACCTGGACTGCGTAGAGGAGTGGGTCACCACAATATAAATTAAAAACCCTGAACTTGTATGATTCGCACCAATAATGTACCTGGACTGCGTAGAGGAGTGGGTCACCACAATATAAATTAAAAACCCTGAACTTGTATGATTCGCACCAATAATTATTATTATTATTATTAATATTTATTTATAAGGCGCTACAAGGCATCCGCAGCGCCGTACAGAGACAAACAAAATCACAATACAATGGGAGACAGCACAGTACAGTAAACACAGCAACTCAGTACGCTCAATGCACAGCTAGAGAGGGCGGGGAAAGGGGAGGGAGGATCCGAAAACGACGGGGCCCAAGAAGGGGGGCGCGGAAGACAGGGAGACCCCCAGGGGGGAGGAGGGAGCGAAAGTGGACGTGGGGTGGAGGACCTTTCAGGAGGAGGGCTAAGTAGCTGGAGAGCAGAGTTAGAAGTGGTGGAAACAGGAGGAGAGATGGCCCTGCTCAGAGGAGCGTACAATCTAAGGGGAGGGGTGGACAGACAGAGAGACGCAGGGGAGAGAGGGAGAGTAGGGGGACAGAGGCAGAAGATAAGGTAGGAAGTTAAGTGGGAGACAGAAAGGCTTTAAGAAAAAGGTGGGTTTTTAGGGCCCATTTGAAGCTGGACAGATTAGGGGAAGTTCTGATGGAGGGAGGGAGCTTGTTCCAGTGGAGGGGGGCAGCGCGGGCGAAGTCTTGGATACGCGCGTGGGAGGAGGTTATAAGGGGGGAAGAGAGGCGACGGTCAGAGGCAGAACGGAGAGGGCGGGATGGAGCATGAATAGAGAGGAGGGTGGAAATGTAGGGCGCAGTGGAGTTGGCGAGGGCCTTGTAGGTGAGTGTAAGGAGCTTAAAGAGGATTCTGAAGGGGAATGGGAGCCAGTGAAGGGCTAGGTAGAGGGGGGAGACAAAAGAGGAGCGGCGAGAGAGGAAAATAAGCCTAGCTGCAGCGTTAAGGACGGATCGAAGGGGATCGAGATGAGAGTGGGGGAGGCCAGTGAGGAGGAGGTTGCAGTAGTCCAGGCGGGAGATGATCAGAGAGTGGATAAGGCATTTGGTGGCATCTTGGGAGAGGAAGGGCCGGATGCGAGCGATGTTGCGCAGCTGGAAGCGGCAGGATTTAGCAAGAGAGAGGATGTGGGGGCCAAAGGAGAGAGAGGAGTCGAGGATGACACCAAGGCAGCGAAGTTGGGGGACAGGCGAGATAGAGGTATTGTCGACAGTGATGGAGAGGTCAGAAGGGGATGGGGTATGAGAGGGAGGAAAAACTATGAGCTCAGTTTTGGCAAGGTTAAGTTTGAGGAATCGAGTGGACATCCAGGAGGAGATGGCAGAGAGGCAGGCGGACACCCTAGAGAGGAGGGAGGGAGAGAGATCAGGAGAGGAGAGGTATAGTTGAGTGTCGTCAGCGTAAAGGTGGTAGCTGAAGCCGAAGGAGCTGATGAGTTCACCCAGGGAGGAGGTGTATAGAGAGAAGAGTAAGGGTCCCAGAACAGAGCCCTGAGGGACCCCAACTGGAAGGGTGGATGGGGGGGAGAGAGACCCAGAGGTGGTGACAGAGAAGGAACGGTGAGTAAGGTAAGAGGTGAACCAGGACAGGACTGGGCCGGAGAGGCCGAAAGACTGGAGGGTGTGAAGGAGGAGGGGGTGGTCAACGGTGTCAAAGGCTGCAGAGAGGTCAAGGAGGATGAGAAGGGAGAAGTGGCCCCTGGCTTTTGCAGAGAGGAGGTCATTGGTGACTTTAGCCAGGGCAGTTTCAGTGGAGTGGAGGGGGCGGAAACCAGACTGGAGAGGATCAAGGAGGGAGTATTCAGAAAGGTAGGAGGTGAGACGGCTGCAGACGAGCCTCTCAAGAATTTTGGAGGCAAAAGGGAGAAGAGATATGGGGCGATAGTTCGAGAGAGAAGTGGGGTCGAGATTAGGTTTCTTAAGAATGGGGGATACGAGAGCATGTTTGAAGGAGGAGGGGAAGATGCCAGTGGAGAGGGAGAGATTAAAGAGGTGATAATAATGTATCTGGACTGCGTAGAGGAGTGGGTCACCACAATATATATAATAAGAAAACCCTGAACTTGTATGATTCGCACCAATAATGTACCTGGACTGCGTAGAGGAGTGGGTCAGCACAATATAAATTAAAAACCCTGAACTTGTATGATTCGCACCAATAATGTACCTGGACTGCGTAGAGGAGTGGGTCACCACAATATAAATTAAAAACCCTGAACTTGTATGATTCGCACCAATAATGTACCTGGACTGCGTAGAGGAGTGGGTCACCACAATATATATAATAAGAAAACCATCAACTGGTATGAATCGCACCGAATAATGTACCTGGACTGCGTAGAGGAGTGGGTCACCACAATATAAATTAAAAACCCTGAACTTGTATGATTCGCACCAATAATGTACCTGGACTGCGTAGAGGAGTGGGTCACCACAATATAAATTAAAAACCCTGAACTTGTATGATTCGCACCAATAATGTACCTGGACTGCGTAGAGGAGTGGGTCACCACAATATAAATTAAAAACCCTGAACTTGTATGATTCGCACCAATAATGTACCTGGACTGCGTAGAGAAGTGGGTCACCACAATATATATAATAAGAAAACCATCAACTTGTATGATTTGCACCAATGATGTACCTGGACTGCGTAGAGGAGTGGGTCACCACAATATAAATTAAAAACCCTGAACTTGTATGATTCGCACCAATAATGTACCTGGACTGCGTAGAGGAGTGGGTCACCACAATATAAATTAAAAACCCTGAACTTGTATGATTCGCACCAATAATGTATCTGGACTGCGTAGAGGAGTGGGTCACCACAATATATATAATAAGAAAACCCTGAACTTGTATGATTCGCACCAATAATGTACCTGGACTGCGTAGAGGAGTGGGTCACCACAATATAAATTAAAAACCCTGAACCTGTATGATTCGCACCAATAATGTACCTGGACTGCGTAGAGGAGTGGGTCACCACAATATAAATTAAAAACCCTGAACTTGTATGATTCGCACCAATAATGTACCTGGACTGCGTAGAGGAGTGGGTCACCACAATATATATAATAAGAAAACCATCAACTGGTATGAATCGCACCGAATAATGTACCTGGACTGCGTAGAGGAGTGGGTCACCACAATATAAATTAAAAACCCTGAACTTGTATGATTCGCACCAATAATGTACCTGGACTGCGTAGAGGAGTGGGTCACCACAATATAAATTAAAAACCCTGAACTTGTATGATTCGCACCAATAATGTACCTGGACTGCGTAGAGGAGTGGGTCACCACAATATAAATTAAAAACCCTGAACTTGTATGATTCGCACCAATAATGTACCTGGACTGCGTAGAGAAGTGGGTCACCACAATATATATAATAAGAAAACCATCAACTTGTATGATTTGCACCAATAATGTACCTGGACTGCGTAGAGGAGTGGGTCACCACAATATAAATTAAAAACCCTGAACTTGTATGATTCGCACCAATAATGTACCTGGACTGCGTAGAGGAGTGGGTCACCACAATATATATAATAAGAAAACCATCAACTTGTATGATTCGCACCAATAATGTACCTGGACTGCGTAGAGGAGTGGGTCACCACAATATAAATTAAAAACCCTGAACTTGTATGATTCGCACCAATAATGTACCTGGACTGCGTAGAGGAGTGGGTCACCACAATATAAATTAAAAACCCTGAACTTGTATGATTCGCACCAATAATGTACCTGGACTGCGTAGAGGAGTGGGTCACCACAATATAAATTAAAAACCCTGAACTTGTATGATTCGCACCAATAATGTACCTGGACTGCGTAGAGGAGTGGGTCACCACAATATATATAATAAGAAAACCATCAACTGGTATGAATCGCACCGAATAATGTACCTGGACTGCGTAGAGGAGTGGGTCACCACAATATAAATTAAAAACCCTGAACTTGTATGATTCGCACCAATAATGTACCTGGACTGCGTAGAGGAGTGGGTCACCACAATATAAATTAAAAACCCTGAACTTGTATGATTCGCACCAATAATGTACCTGGACTGCGTAGAGGAGTGGGTCACCACAATATAAATTAAAAACCCTGAACTTGTATGATTCGCACCAATAATGTACCTGGACTGCGTAGAGAAGTGGGTCACCACAATATATATAATAAGAAAACCATCAACTTGTATGATTTTCACCAATAATGTACCTGGACTGCGTAGAGGAGTGGGTCACCACAATATAAATTAAAAACCCTGAACTTGTATGATTCGCACCAATAATGTACCTGGACTGCGTAGAGGAGTGGGTCACCACAATATATATAATAAGAAAACCATCAACTTGTATGATTCGCACCAATAATGTACCTGGACTGCGTAGAGGAGTGGGTCACCACAATATAAATTAAAAACCCTGAACTTGTATGATTCGCACCAATAATGTACCTGGACTGCGTAGAGGAGTGGGTCACCACAATATATATAATAAGAAAACCATCAACTTGTATGATTCGCACCAATAATGTACCTGGACTGCGTAGAGGAGTGGGTCACCACAATAATATTAAAAAACCCTACACAGGTCTGAATTCCACCCAAAAAGTTTATGGACTGCGTAGTGTAGTGTTCCCCACAATATTATTTAAAATTTTTGCAGCAACAGTCAACGTTGTTTAATATCTGATACACCTCTATCTGGACTGCATAGTGGAGTGGCCCCGGTACCCATTTTGGTACCGGGGCCACAATACCTCCTCCAAACATGGTACAGACCATTCGTCATTGAGATCCCATCAAGTATGTTAAAGACAGACAGGGTCGAAGTGTTATTGGTTGACTTTGTAAACCAAAAATCTGTCCCTGTTGCACATAGTAGTGCAATGAAGACTGACTTTTTTCATTTAAAGGCACCATCTTTCAAGTGTAGTGTTTGTAAGTCATATTATACTTTTGGTAAAATTGGTTTATTTTGTTCCTCTTTATGGTAACTACTAATAGAATTAAAGTATTAAATAGAAGTGGCAGTTCCTCTTTATGGGAATTAGTAATAGAATTAAAGTATTAAATAGAATTAAAGTATTCAATAGAGTGGTATAGAGTGGTAGTGTGGTATAGAGTGGTCCCCACAATATAATAATAAAACCCTCAACTGGTCTGAATTCCACCAAACAAGTATCTGGACTGCGTAGTGGGGTGGCCCCGGTACCCAATTTGATACCGGGGCCACAATAAAATAAATACACCCTCAACTTGTCTGAATTCCACCAAACAAGTATCTGGACTGCGTAGTGGGGTGGCCCCGGTACCCAATTTGATACCGGGCCACAATAAAATAAATACACCCTCAACTGGTCTGAATTCCACCAAACAAGTATCTGGACTGCGTAGTGGGGTGGCCCCGGTACCCAATTTGATACCGGGCCACAATAAAATAAATACACCCTCAACTGGTCTGAATTCCACCAAACAAGTATCTGGACTGCGTAGTGGGGTGGCCCCGGTACCCAATTTGATACCGGGGCCACAATAAAATAAATACACCCTCAACTGGTCTGAATTCCACCAAACAAGTATCTGGACTGCGTAGTGGGGTGGCCCCGGTACCCAATTTGATACCGGGGCCACAATACCTCCTCCAATTTCCAAGTGTAGTGTTTATAACATCTTAACACTACACTAATTCTAGCACGTCAAAACCTCTTGTTTTAAATAATGACAGGGCATTTAACTTTTGATTTAATTTATTGAATTTGTTGGCATTTTCTTTTACTTTTTGAACATGGCAAACGACTGTTGAATGGTCACATAATGCCAAAAAAAAAGTTGCAAGATGGAATTGTCCTTGGGCCCTCCCACCCACCCTTATGTTGTTGAAATAGGACATGCACACTTTAACAAACCAATCATTTCAGCGACAGGGCCTACCAAACAACTGTGGCTGAAATGATTGGTTTGATTGGGCCCCCACACCAATAAAACAATTCATCTCTCCCTGTATAAACTAAACAGGCTCTACTGAGGAAAGATGTCGTCCTCATCCTCAACCTCTGATTCCTCTCCCCCTACAGTGTGTACTTCCTCCTCCTCACACATTATCAATTCGTCCCCGCTGGACTCCACAACCACAGTCCCTCTGTACTGTCTGGAGGGCAGTGCTGTACTTCATTGAGTAATTGATTATTCATTTTTATAAACATCATTTTTTCAACGTTGTGAGGAAGCAACCTCCTTCGCCGCTCACTGACCAGGTTCCCCGCTGCACTAAAAACTCTTTCCGAGTACACACTGGAGGGGGGACAACTCAGTTAAAAAATAGAGCCAGTTTGTACAGGGGCTTCCAAACTGCCTTTTGGAGTTCTAGCACGTCACTACCTCTAGTTAATTTAGATTGCAAGGCTTGTAAATATAAATACTTTGAACATAAAAAAAGCAGGCTGCACAGACTGTGGAGCTAGAAAGTGAAATTAAATGGTCCACGTTACTTTGGTGGCTATCTATGCCCCCCCCCCCCCCCCCGCCCTACACTTGTAGTTGAATATAAATAAAGCAGCCTGCATAGACAGTAGAACTAGAAATTCAAATATACAAAGAAATGGACAAAGGCAGTTTGGTATCTGTCTGCATCAGATCCCCTCTCCATTAGGAGTAAAACAGAAAACTTTTCAGCCGTTATATAATCTAGAATATAAATAGAAATTGAGAAAGGCAATTTGGTATCCATCTGCATCATAATCATCAACATCCTCCTCAGCGCCAGCTACATCAATATCCTCCTCCCAGTGTACAACATTCACACCTTCATTAGCCAAATCTGTAACTGGACTGTGGGTGATCCTTGCAGCATATGCAGAGGGAGTGCTGCAAATGCTGGATGGAGTCACCTCTTCCCGTACAGTGATGGGAAGGTCAGGGTTCACAACCAACAGCACCCTTTGACTCACCTTGGGGATTTGTGATGTCATCTGTTTAGAAGGCAGAGTTCTTTGCTGTTTTGTTGTTGTTGCTGACAGCATAACTCTCTTAAATTTTTTGTTTTGTAGGGGGGGGAGGAGGGCTTAGATCCTTGGGTGAAGCTGGACCACTAGTCATGAACACGGGCCAGGGCCTAAGCCGTTCCTTGCCACTACATGTCGTAAATGGCATATTGCCAACTTTACGTTTCTCCTCAGATGATTTTAAGTTTCTCTTTTTGCTATTTTTTGAGAACTTGGGCTTTTTGGATTTTACATGCCCTGTACTAGGAGATTGGGCATCGGGCTTGCCAGACGACGTTGATGGCATTTCATCATCTATGTCATGACTAGTGGCAGCAGCTTCAGCATTAGGAGGAAGTGGGTCTTGATCTTTCCCTACTTTATCCTCCAAATTTTGGTTTTCCATTATATGTAGCACAAGAGAGCGTACCCCTAAGCCACACACACTCGGCAAAGCCTTTAAAAATTATATGCGGCACAGGAGAGTACCACTGAACTTATACACTGCTGAATCAGTGAACTTTGTAATAGCAGTACCACTGGACTTATACACTCCTGAATCAGGGAACTGTGTAATAGCAGTACCACTGGACTTATACACTGCTGAATCAGTGAACTTTGTAATAGCCGTACCACTGAACTTATACACTGCTGAATCAGTGAACTTTGTAATAGCAGTACCACTGGACTTTTACTGCTGAATGTGTGAACTTGGTAATATTGCAGTACCAATGGGCTTATATACTGCTGGATTGGCTTTGCAAATTTGGTTATAATTATTTATTTATTTTTATTTTTTTTATAACTTTTTTTTCTATTTTTAAAAAACTTGGGAATAATGGGGAAATAACTATGCCCTTAGAAGCACAGAGCACAGGACACAGCACCACTGGACTGAACAGGACACAGCGCAGGACCCAGCAGCACTACTGAACTCAGCAGGACAGAGCACAGGACACAGCACCACTGGACTGATACTGCAGAATGTGTGAACTTTGTAATATTGCAGAACCACTGGACTTTTACTGCTGAATGTGTGAACTTGGTAATATTGCAGTACCAATGGGCTTATACTGCAGGATTGGTTGTGCAAATTTTGTTGTAATTAAAAAAAAATGTAATTAGTTTTTTGTATTTTTTTTAAATAATTTTTTTTTATTTTTTTAAACACTTTGGAATATTGGGGAAATAACTATGCCCTTAGAAGCACAGAGCACAGGACACAGCACCACTGGACTGAACAGGACACAGCACAGGACCCAGCAGCACCACTGACCTCAGAAGGACAGAGCACAGAACACAGCACCACTGGACTGAGCACAGCACAGCACAGCACAGCACAGCACAGAACTTAACTGAACAGCACAGAATTTAACTGAACAGCACGAGATATAGCAGGACAGAGGACCACCTAACACACCCTCCCTCTACCCTGATCAATGCCCGAGTGAAGATGGCGGCGACTAGCGGGGAATTTATAGGATCCGAGTATCGCGAGATCCGACAACGGGATTATGAGTCAGAGCCTCAGTTTCAGATTTGAATTTGGCGCCAATACCCGGATCTGTCTCGGATCCGACTCGGATCGGCAACGTTCGGGTGGGCACGGATTTCATAAATCCGAGTGCGCTCATCTCTAGTATTTTTCATTTCAATATTTAGTGCTTCCAGTTCTAAAGTACTCAGAAGGAACTTCACTGGAAAGGCAGAGTATTGTTTTGTGCTGTGGCGCATAGAAGATTCCATCTCCACACGAGCACAAAACATTTATATTTCCGATTCTCCAGTGGAAAGTGCCTGTGTTAGAAGTGAGTGGACTAGCAGGGGTTTATTGCTGCAAAACACTGAGGATTCTGTTTCCAAATGGGTGCTACACAAACGTGTGAGATGAGCGGTGTAACCAAAGTACAGGTTAAGCAAGGACCTAGAGGATCGGCGAAGTATATTATAAGTGTATAATATGGTATGTACGCAACAGCGTACTGTGATAAATGAGTCAATATGACCTATGAATATGTGAAATCCTTTTCTAAAGTTGGTAGTTTTCCAGTGATATTGAGTACTGTTAGAGATAAAACTTTGTTTGATAAAATCACTAAAACTGAGGATTAAGCAACCTGACTGTTTAAAACTGTGGTGTGTGGCACGAGAGAGCATGTGTAGTGGAAGGTAGCGTTGCGAAACAAAGAGAAGTGAGCGCAAGCGCGCCCCGCTACCATGTGCGGTTGGGGGGAAAAGTAAAACCGATATTAAAAACAAGTTAACCCGTGCATGATACTCATGCATTCTAGTCAAATCAAGCTACTTAAGGTGTTAAAAAGGTTCTTGTCATGCATTTGGGGCTAGGCCAGGCCTCCTCAGGGGAAGAGCGTTACTTCCCGACGTAAGCGCCCTTTTTTAACATGGTTTTGTCCACATGTCACCACCTCATCATTTTTCTCCATCACCTCATCCTTCATCTTTATCGCCACATCTATCCAGATGTCTATCCAGACACAGGGATCTCTCTCAGCGGTCCTGAGTATCACACTCCTCTCGCTCTGTCACCCCCGGCAACCACCAACCACTCCCCACTGTCACCCACGGCAACCACCAACCACTCCCAACTGTCACCCCCGGTAAAAACTAACCACTCCCCACTGTCACCCCCGGCAACCACCCACCACTCCCAACTGTCACTTCTTCAAGAAATATATATATATTTTTTTAAATCTTTATAAACACTTTTAACAATTAACAAATTAAATTAACAAACTAAAAACATCTTAGTATACCAAATTTCAGCCCTTTCTGAGTTTTTTTTTCCACACACACTAAGAATTTAGTAGGTCAGTGAATAACTTCGCCCAGCAGGTGGCGCTACAGCAAATTTCAGCCCTTTCTGAGTTTTTTTTTCCACACACACTAAGAATTTAGTAGGTCAGTGTATAACTTCGCCCAGCAGGTGGCGCTGCAGCTTGTTTTGTTTTTTTTTGCACACACAGACACACGCCACTAGGCTTTTATATAGTAGATAATAAAAATAACAGAAACAGCTAATATCCCATATTGAGTGATATACAAGATAATGTTCCAGAAGAAGATAATGAACCCACTGTTGTTTTAACCATTGCCCATGCAGTTAACATACAAGAAATGCCATGTAGGCAAGTAAAGGGAGCTGTCCCACCAACGGGGGCAGTGGCTGAAAGCAGTGAGTCTAGTGTAGGAGTCAGTAGGTGGGGGAATATCCATTCTACTGAAAGAGTGCTTTCATCAATTAGTCCTGAATGTAGTGATTTGGTGGGCTTACATCCAGTCCGTACAATAGCAATTCCTAATGGGAAAGCGGACAAAGATGTTGTAGTTCCCATAAGACATGTAGCAATGCATTGTCCATGGACTAGGTTTGAATTACGTTCAATTATTTCTGATTTCCGAGACCCAAAGAAAGATTTGGCAAAATGTCAGAAATTTGTTAAATATTTGGGTAATGCTCAATAATCAACTAATAAATATTGGCGAGTGGTGTTGAGGGCCTGTCTTCCTCCTTATATTGGCATACAAAAAGTTATAAAGGATTGTCAATTGGAGGAAGATAATTCCTTAACAGACAAAGATAATCAAGCAAATATCAAAAAACATAACCATCCAATTGGGTGTCTATTTTCCAGTAGTACTGGACTGTAGCAAAATTTTTAATATTAGACAATGGGATAGTGAACCTGCAGTAGATTATTTTTCCTGAGCCTTGGCAAGAAATTAAAGAGGGTTACAGCGCTGACAAAAATGAATATCCAGATCAATTAAAATAATAATTAATGAAAATGCTCCTAATATTTCTTGACTATACACTATTATTATTATTATTATTAATATTTATTTATAAGGCGCTACAAGGCATCCGCAGCGCCGTACAGAGACAAACAAAATCACAATACAATGGGAGACAGCACAGTACAGTAAACACAGCAACTCAGTACGCTCAATGCACAGCTAGAGAGGGCAGGGAACGGGGAGGGAGGATCCGAAAACGACGGGGCCCAAGAAGGGGGGCGCGGAAGACAGGGAGACCCCCAGGGGGGAGGAGGGAGCGAAAGTGGACGTGGGGTGGAGGACCTTTGAGGAGGAGGAGGGCTAAGTAGCTGGAGAGCAGAGTTAGAAGTGGTGGAAACAGGAGGAGAGATGGCCCTGCTCAGAGGAGCGTACAATCTAAGGGGAGGGGTGGACAGACAGAGAGACGCAGGGGAGAGAGGGAGAGTAGGGGGACAGAGGCAGAAGATAAGGTAGGAAGTTAAGTGGGAGACAGAAAGGTTTTAAGAAAAAGGTGGGTTTTTAGGGCCCGTTTGAAGCTGGACACATTTGGGGAAGTTCTGATGGAGGGAGGGAGCTTGTTCCAGTGGAGGGGGGCAGCGCGGGCGAAGTCTTGGATACGCGCGTGGGAGGAGGTTATAAGGGGGGAAGAGAGGCGACGGTCAGAGGCAGAACGGAGAGGGCGGGATGGAGCATGAATAGAGAGGAGGGTGGAGATGTAGGGCGCAGTGGAGTTGGCGAGGGCCTTGTAGGTGAGTGTGAGGAGCTTAAAGAGGATTCTGAAGGGGAATGGGAGCCAGTGAAGGGCTAGGTAGAGGGGGGAGACAAAAGAGGAGCGGCGAGAGAGGAAAATAAGCCTAGCTGCAGCGTTAAGGACGGATCGAAGGGGATCGAGATGAGAGTGGGGGAGGCCAGTGAGGAGGAGGTTGCAGTAGTCCAGGCGGGAGATGATCAGAGAGTGGATAAGGCATTTGGTGGCATCTTGGGAGAGGAAGGGCCGGATGCAACACTATGAAAACAATAAACAAAGTGGTTCTCATAAAAACACTAAAATGGATTATTTTGACAATCATCATCATTATCATTATCATTTATTTATATAGCGCCACTAATTCTGCAGCGCTGTGCAGAGAATTCATTCACATCAGTCCCTGCCCCATTGGAGCTTACAGTCTAAATTCCCTAATATAGACACACACACTCACACACAGACAGACTAGGGTCAATTTTTGATAGGAGTCAATTAACCTAACAGTATGTTTTTGGAGTGTGGGAGGAACCGGAGCACCCGGAGGAAACCCATGCAAACACGGGGAGAACATACAAACTCCTCACAGATAAGGCCATGGTCGGGAATCAAACTCATGACCCCAGTGCTGTGAGGCAGAAGTGCTAACCACTAGGCCACTGTGCTGCCCCAATCAATACATATACAAAAATCCTCCACATAAAATTAATATTTGTTCAGTATAATGTAATCACAAATATATTCATTAATAACTATATATCATAATATATGGCGAAAATCAACACAATAATTTTGTATAGAGAAACTATGTAAATATAGATGGTATAATCATATCACCATATTATAACATGCTATTGTAACAAAAAATAAATTTTCCAAAAGGATATTCATTGGTTTGGAAACATAAGAATCAATCCAGCTTCTGAATTCCACAGTGTATATATGCCGTAGGTTACCAAATAGATACTGCTTCTCCAGCTAAAGATCATTGGCAGCAATGACAAAATATACGGGGTTACCAGATATAAAAGATGATATGCATCACAGGGAAGTAGCCGTTTCAGTATTAATGGATGGCCTCAAGGAAAATTTAAAAACCAGGGTACAAACCTCATTACCTAACTGGAGAGTGATCACAGTAGATGCCCTCAGGGAATCTGCTATAGAACATGATAAAAATATATGTATAAAGAAAGAGGTGCAGAGTGAGAGGTTAATGATGGTAAGTATCCAGGCACTAGAAGGACTACACACACACAGACTCACAACACATATTATGGGAAACAGAAACGACAGGAGTCAGTGAGGTATTTTAGAAGCTTTAAAGTAAAGAACTGTAAAGAAATGTATAGAGGGGAATATTGGAACTACAGAAAGTTTGGTACCAACAACAAAGGAGATATACACCTGTCTCTGAGGTTTCCCATTAGTTGCCGACACACATTATAGCAGCAAATGCTTTGAGGAAGAACAGTAACCATCATTAGGGGTTAGGTCATACATGTGTCCTACAACCAGTTAGGTTAATTGAAAATCTTAAGGAAGAACCCAAAGTGACAGTTGATGTATCTGGCTTAAAACTAACCTTTCTTGTAGATACAGGTCAGATCAGTGATAACTTCTAACTTAAGTTTACAGGTTGCTAAACAAAAACTGTTCCAGCTATGGGAGTAATGGGAAAAGTGCAACATTATCCTTTGACTAAACTTGCAGAGGTTACCATCGGGCCCCTGCATACCAAGCATTAATTTCTCTTGGCTGCAGCGGCTCCTACTAACTTACTGGGCAGAGATTAATTATGCAAAATGGGATGTGTTATATATTGTACCCCAGATGATTTATTTCTGGATATTCCAGGAAAGTTTGCTTCGAGGTACAAGATATACTAGACATCCCACAAAGGCTAATGATGTACTCTACTGTTCTAGATCAATGTCCATCTCAGGTGGAGGTAATCGCAAATACGAGGTTCCTTATGGACCAAAGATGGAAAAGTCACTGGATTGATTGCAAACGTAGCCCCTGTAATGGTTCACTTAAAAAGTGATATGCAAGTTCCAAAAATACCACAATACTCATTAAAACCAGAGGTGGAATTAGGAGTTTATCCTGTGCTTGAAAGGTTGCTGCACAAGGAATTTTAATTCATATATCCAGTGCAGCTAACAGTCCAATTTTCATAGTAAAGAAGAATGGGGGGAGGAGCTACAGATTAGTTCAAGATTTAAGGGGAATTAATAAAGTAGCTGAGAGCCAATTCCCTGTAGTGACCAATCCAGCTGTCATCCTCATGCAGATTCCTCCATCTGCCAGTCATTTCACAGTAATTGATCTCTGTTCTGCATTCTTCTCTGTTCCTCTTCATCCTGACTGTCAGTACCTCTTTGCTTTCTCCTATAAAGGGGTACAATATACATGGAAGAGATTTCCCCAAGGGTTTTATTGATAGCCCCAGTATTTTCTCTCAGGCCTTGCATGACTGTTTGCAATCGTTCCAACCAAGAAATGGGTCTGTCTTATTTCAATATGTTAACGATTTGTTACTGTATTCTGAATCATTTATGTCATCAGTGTCTGATACTAAACTGTTGTTGCTTCTTCTCTTCCCGACAGGGCACAATGCTACAAAGGATACATTACAGCTATGTCAGATCAAGGTAAAATACTTGGGACACTGTCTGACGCAAGTGCTAACACACCTGACAATGGACATGATTCAGGCGATACAAAACATGACACTGCCGCAGAACCAGCAATAGATCCGTACTTTCATCATCATCATCATCATTTATTTATTTATATAGCGCCAATAATTCCGTAGTGCTGCACAGAGAACTCATTCACATCAGTCCCTGCCCCATTGAAGCTTACAATCTAAATCCCCTAACATACACACACATAGACCGAGAGAGACTAAGGGCAATTTAATAGCAGCCAATTAACCTATCAGTATGTTTTTGGAGTGTGGGAGGAAATACAAACTCCACACAGATAAGGCCATGGTTGGGAGTCAAACTTATGATCCCAGTGCTGTGAGGCAGAAGTGCTAACCAATGAGCCACCGTGCTGAAGCAGGTGGCCCAGATGCACAGCTGCACAAGAGGATAAGTACATCAGAGTCTGCAACATGAGAAAAGCGTCTTATAGGTCCTGAGCTAAGCCACCCTGCTGCTTATGCTACCTTGCTACCTTATTAGGGATGTGTGGATACTGTAGATCATGGATCTCAGATTTCTCTATTCTGGCCTTGCCAATGGAGGAGTTAGTCTCGTTATAAAAACCTGAGCTTATTACACATACTGCGGAGTCAGACCAAGCATTCTTTAACTTTAAAGAGACTCTGATTAAAGCACCTGCTTTGGGAATATCTGACTATGAAAAACATTTGAGCTATACTGCACAGAAGCTAATGGTTGTGCAGCAGGTGTCTTGACACAGAAACATGGTTATGCTAGCACACCAGTAGCATACTATAGTGCACAATTGAACACTGTGGCAAGATATCTCTCTATGGGGTATATTTACTAAACTGCGGGTTTGAAAAAGTGGAGATGTTCCCCATAGCAACCATTCAGATTCTAGCTGTCATTTTGTAGAATGCACTAAATAAATGAAAGATAGAATCTGATTGGTTGCTATAGGCAACATCTCCACTTTTCCAAACCTGCAGTTTAGTAAATCTAGCCCTATGTGTTTAAGAAGTATAGCAGCAATTGCTCTTTTGGCAAGTAAGAGTGAGGACGTAGTACTAGGACATAATTCAACTGTTTATACACCACATGCAGTATCTGTCCTGCTAAATTCTGCTCAAACTAGGCATGTTTACTCAGCAAGATTCACAAAATGGGAATTAGCACTGATAGCACCTGCAAATATCACAATTAAGAGGTGTAATACTTTAAATCCAGCTACATACCTACTATATGTGCCTCGAGATGCACAAAGGGTGGAAGGACAGGAGTCTCTCTTATCTGCATTATTTACATGAAAATTAGTAATCAACTCAGAAAAACAGAGAGTACTAATTTATTGCTTTTTAAAGGTAGGGTTGGCAGGTCCGTAGAAACGGAGAGGGGTAAACCAAGAAAGTATTAATGAACAACATGTTACTACAATATTTATGGCTGAGTCCGCTTGACCCACCACTAAAACCCACCAATTCCCCACTGCAATAATGCATAAACACATAAACAATGTATGATAATACCTACATGAAAAGAAACAGTCTGGCAAGTCAATCTGTGGATCTCGCAAGCTACGCAAAGGATCCTTTGTTCGTAGAACCCAGGTCAGTGGTGATGCGTGGTGGGCGTTATCTAAGAGTTCCAAGAGGGAATCTCACGAAGGTGGACAGTCCAATCCACACCTGAAAAATAGAAAAGAAAAAAAAAATATATAGACCAGTCTGATCTATTACTAGATCAGGCAAAAGCCACTGTCAACCAATCAGATAGGTTGAGTGAGGTTAGAGGAAAAGTTAATGTCCCAGCCTTTTAGCAATTGGACGCCCTCTTCAGGGGTGCAGATGATGTGCATAGAGTTATTGTTCTGAACCATGAGCTTTACTGGGAACCCCCAGCAATAGAAAATATCTCGAAGATCTGTGGTGACCGCTTGAAAAGAACGTCTCTTAAGCATAGCTGCTGCAGAGAAATCCAGAAACAGTTGCAGATCTGTCAGTATATCTGCGTGTTCTGTAGCTCTCACTGATCTCAACAGTTGTTCCTTGACGTAGAAGAAATGCATCTGAAGAAGGGTGTCTCTGGGCAATGAACCAGTGAATGCTCTTGGTTTGGGAAGACGATGGATCCTGTCAATCAGGAGATTGTGATCTGAAGCTGCAGGGAGTAACTTACAAAAGAGTGCTGAGACATAAGATTCTAGATCGCGTCGGTTACAGAGTCCGGGATGCTTCTGACTTTTATATTATTGCGCCAAGAGTGGATTTCAGTAACTGCCATATTATCTTTAAAAGAATCAAACTCTTGATGCATGGCTTCGTTGGCGTCTATCAAGGCATTGTGCGATTCCACGACGTCTCCTATTTTCTGATCAAGATGATTAGTACAATATTCAATCTCCTATATTTCTCCTTTGTGGATGGATGCTTGCATAGTTGAGGTAAGTTGAGTATTGAAAGTAGCAAGCATTTGTTGCACCATACCAACCGTGATAAAAGCGTTAGGATCATAAGGTATCGCCGAGGGAGTGGAGGGTGTTGCCAGACCATCTGACGAGTTGGTTCCAGTGCCCCCAGAATGTAGGGACTCCAGTGGAAGGGAGGCCTTTTTGTATTTGTTTGGCGCCAGAGGTTTAAAGTAGTTGACAGTAGGAATAGACTTATCAGGTTTTGATTTTTTCTGGCCATGTTGAAGGATCGCAATGTAGAGTAGGGCATGGTCAGTAGTCAGTAGTAATACAGGTGCAGCACAAATCCGTGCCTGGTAGTCGAGGTAGAAGGGAGAGTGCTGTTACTTAGACATGTATGGGGTCCAGGTTCGCCCCTAGTTATGCCAACATTTTCATGGCCTCGTGGGAGGAGTGCCATGTGTGGGAAGGGCATGGCTTTGGGGCGGACCTGGTCACCTGGTGTCGATACATTGACAATATTTTTTTTGTATGGAGAGGCTCAGAGACAGATCTCCAAGCTTTCTGTGAGTATTTAAATAGGAATAACCAGTTTATTGAACTTACCTTCAATTTTAGTGAGTCATGTATACATTTTCTGGATATTACCATCTATATAGATGAGAAAGGTATACAAACTAAAACTTATAAGAAGCCCACTGATACCATGGGGTATATCCAGTATGATAGTCATCATTATTACAGGTGGTTGGACAACATACCCTATGGTCAAATGAAAAGAATGAAACGCAATTGCAGTGATGATCATGTTTGTAGGGAACAGATTAAAGATCTGAAGACAGTTTTTGCGAATAAGGGTTATGATGTTAATTCATTAAGTCAAGTGGAGGAGAAAGTGCTAAAAATTGATAGGGACAGTCTTTTTACTCCGAAAGAGAAACAAATTAAAGATCGGAGTCATAAGTATGACTGAGTGTTTATATCTCAGTTCAATAGGGAGTTTAAACATGTTGAGAGAATTATTACGAAATATTGGGGTATTCTTTAAAGGGATAATATTATAGGAAGTTCATTACCAGAAAAACCCGTTTTTGTATACAGAAAAGCCCCTAATCTTAAGGATCAATTAGTAAGAAGTTCATTACCAGAAGAAAACAGGAAATCAATAAGAACTATTGGCTTCCACAGATGTGGACTGTGTCTTGCTTGTAAAACAGTAAAATCAAAATCCAGTAAGACTACATGTCTAGACATCAATGGATATCAACTCAAAATAAAACAGTTCATTACGTGCCACACGACTAATGTTGTATATATTATAGAGTGTCAATGTGACAAATTCTATGTAGGGAAGACGTCTCTCCCCCTGAAAACCAGAATTCGCGAACACATATACAATATTCGAAAAGGTCTAGAGACCCATTCAGTGTCAAATCACTTTAAGACTGAACATATATGTAAACCAGAACATATCAAACAATTTTGTGGCATACAGACAATAGAGAGTAGTTGGAAGAATAGAGATACGGCCGGCTCCCTTTCAAAGGCCGAAATGAAATGGATTTTTTTACTAAAGACCTTAACCCCTAGGGGTCTTAATATAGAGTTTGAATTGAAGTGGTTTATATAATTTCAAAACCTCTATATTGAATTAATAACGAATACAATAGTTTTATGATGCAAACAGATATTTTGTTTGCATTTCTAATTAAGCTCTTGTCTTTTCCTCTTTTCATGTCTCCTTACACCTTTCACTTGTTGGGGAATTTGATTAAAACTTATTGGGAAGCATGATGGTAATTGAAGAGGAAAATATGAAGATTTACAGATTCCAAGTGATCCAGATTTTACCTATCCACTTATTTATGTATATTTGTACATGTGGACTTTCGCTTGGACTTATTTGTACTCAGATTGCTGATTCATGTGTGTTCAAACATGTTCATATACCTACCTTAATTTTAAACAGAAATATTTCGTATTTTGTATTTTCTGTATTTTTGTATTTTATATGTACATGGTAAATGTGTATCCTCAGAATGAAGTATGTAGGATCACATAATAACCTTTTTAAGTAGGGCGAAATTATGATAGTATCCAAAACAGCAATTAAGCTGTTCTTATTCCCGTTATCTAGCCACCAGGCAATCATATTAGGATATGTTTGTTCCTGTGAATAAAGTTTTAAGGTTCACAATCTCCTTACACCGGAAGTTGACGAGTGCTTTTGGATTATATCCAAGCCTCGTTTTCAGAGGACAAGGAAGTAGGGTGAAATTTGTCATGGGACAAACGTATACCGGAAGTCGACGAGGGTTGTTTGGATTAATCCAAGCCTCGTTTTAGACGGAAAAGGAAGTATGGCGGAGTTTGTTATGAGACACACTCTATGAATAGGGATTTATATAGAGGCGATAATACACTGTTATCCTACCTTGAAAAAGACTCTGACTTAGAGTCGAAACGCGTTGGAAGGATAAGTGTAAGCGGGATTTCGTTACATCTTTGAACTGACATCGTGGAGGAAATTTTTATGTGTATATCCTGAATACATCTGGTATGAGTATACACATTACCATTTTGGGATATCCTTGATGTCATGTTTTATATGTACAGGTCTCTTTTTTTGGAGATAATACATTTTTATTAAATGGTGTTTTTATGATAATGCACCAGATTGGTTTTTATTTCTTCCTTTTGGCACATCATGCTAATACTCTGTAGAGGAACTTGAAAGCGGCACACAGAAAGGATTACTAGAGATGCTTTATTAAAGCTAACATCTTGTAAGCATATACCTTTGGGGGAGATGGTGTAAAAAGTCACAAGAATTACGGTGGTATTCCTTCGTTTTTATCACGAGGTTGAAGAATATACTTCTTTTCCGGGAACTCTGTGGACTTTTATATTTATATTGTAGTCAATCTGCACTATTATCTCTCCATTTGTTTTATTTTCATGAGTCTGATTTTCAGACTATAGGAATTCCATTTGAGGAGAGAGATAGGGGTCATCCATCCAGTAAAGGGAGTACAGAAGTCCCTATCTCCTGTGAGATGTGAGAAGGTGCGCGCTAAGTGTATGTTAACTGTATTTTATGTTTGTGTATTATTTGTGGAGAATAGTGGACACTTCTCTACATACATCAGGCTGCACACTGAGTGGAGCGCCACATCAGATCAATTACTTTTTAGTGTTATATGTATGGGGTAGTAGTAAGAAAATCAGATATTAGGCATGTTAAGGTTAGAACACCATGGACCAAAAAGCTTGAAGCAGGTCATAGCTCAAAAAGGCTGTAGGTTGATATGGATCAGACGTTACAGTATAGGCAGTAGACAGGGTAAGATCTACTCTCAGGCTTGTCATCAAAATTATATATTTATCTCCAAATGATGTAATGTGATCTTATTTGTAACAAAATAACCCCCTTTACCTGGTGTGGTGTCACAATTATGCCTACCCACTCTATTTGTTGCTGGGAAGCCTACCATAGGAAAAAAAGCCTCCATTCCTTGGGGTGTACATCAGAAGTGATGTGATGTTAAGGCAACCAACCCTGAAGTGGTGTATAGTTTGTTAAAAAAAAATAGCCCCAAGCCCAGTTCTGGGGGTTCAAGTTCACCTGCCTGGTGTAGGGTGCAGTAATGCACTGACCTTAATCCTTGTATTGGGGTCCTATCCAGTCCTTCATCTGGTCTTATATGAATACTCTATACAAAGTGTCTTTTTTTGATATGTCTCAGTGTTCTCCACCGATTGCCCTGAAATCTGTTTGCGTTGGAGGGATTGAAAGTCATTTCATAGGACTTTTTAAATTTATTTGACTATGATAAAATCTTTCCATAAGTATTTCCCTAGATTACATTAATGAAGATTTCAGGTTTATACTAAGAGTTTTCAAAAAAATATTTAAATGAAAGACCCTTTCCTTTCCTTTCCCTTTCCCTTTCCTTTCATTTCCCTTTCCCTTTCCTTTTCCTTACCTCTCCTTTTCTTTCCCTTTCCTTTCTTTTGCTTTCCCTTTCCTTTCCCTTTTCTTTCCCTTTCCTTTCCCCTTTCTTTCCCTTTCCTTTGCCTTCCCCTTTCATTTTCCTTTCCTTTCCTTTCCTTTCCTTTCCTTTTCTTTCTCTTTCCTTTCCTTTCCTTTCCTTTCCCTTTCTTTTTCCTTTCCTTTCCATTTCCTTTCCTTTTCCTTTTCGTTTCCATTATTTCAATTTCCTTTCCTTTCCCTTCCTTTCCCTTCCCTTCCTTTCCTTTCCCTTTGTCCCTTTTCCTTTTCCTTTCCCTTAACTGTCCTTTAATTCATAGCCTACTGCTGGTATTGGGAATTTCAGGGGACCCCATTATTTTTGCCACACAGATTTTGCTAATATCAACCTCAGCCTATCTTGGCAACATTAGCACCTCATTGTTTTTTTTTTTTCTAATTTTATATTTTTATATATTTTTTTTTCTAATTTTTTGACAGCAATGACAAGCTCCGTGCTTATGAAAGATAATCAACACCGATTTTTCACCAAGGGAAGAGTAGCTGCAGATACTTCTCCTAGAGGCATATACAGTCATGGCCAAAAGGTTTGAGAATGACACAAATATTATTTTTCACAAAGTTTACAGCCTTTATTTTTTATGATGGCAATTTGCATATACTCTAGAATGTCATGTAGAATGATCAGATGAATTGCAATTAATTTCAGAGTTCCTCTTTGCCATGACAATGAACTTTATCACAAAAAACAACATTTCCACTGCATTTCAGCCCTGCCACAAAGGACCAGCTGACATCAGGTCAGTGATTCACTCATTAACACAGGTGAGAGTGTTAACAAGGACAAAGTTGGAGATCACTCTGTCATGCTGATTGATTTAGAATAACAGATAGGAAACTTTAAAAGGAGGGTGGTGCTTGAAATCATTGTTCTTCCTCGGTTAACCATGGTTACCTGTAAGGAAACACGTGCAGTCTTCATTGCTTTGCACAAAAGGGCTTCACAGGCAAGGATATTGCTTCTAATAAGATTGCACCTAAATCAATCATTTATCAGATCATCAATAACTTCATGGAGAGAGGTTCAATAGTTGTGAAGAAGGCTTCAGGGCACCCAAGAACGTCCAGCAAGCACCGGGACTGTCTCCTAAAGTTGATGCAGCTGTGGGATCGGGGCACCAACAGTGTAGAGCTTACTCAGGACTGGCAGCAGGCAGGTGTGAGTGCATCTGCACGCACAGTGAGGCGAAGACTTTTGGAGGATGGCCTGGTGTCAAGAAGGCCAGCAAAGAAGCCACTTCTCTCCAGGAAAATCAACAGGGACAGACTGATATTCTGCAAAAGTTAGAAGAATTCTACTGCTGAGGACTCGGGTAAAGTCATTTTCTCTGATGAATCCCCTTTCAGATTGTTTGGGGCATCTGGAAAAATGCTTGTCCAGAGAAGGAAAGGTGAGCGCTACCATCAGTCCTGTGTCATGCCAACAGTAAAGCATCTTGAAGCGATTCATGTGTGGGATTGCTTCTCAGCCAAGGGAGTGGGCTCGCTCACAATTTTGCCTAAGAACACAGCCATGAATAACATCCTAAGAGCAACTTCTCCCAACCATCCAAGAACAGTTTGGTGATGAACAGTGCCTTTCCAGCATGATGGAGTACCTTGCCATAAGGAAAAAGTGATAACTAAGTTGCTCGGGATAAAAGCATCAAAATTTTGGGTCCATGGCCAGGAAACTCCCCAGACCTTAATCCCATTGAGAACTTGTGGTCAATCCTCAAGAGACAGGTGGACAAACAAAAACCCACAAATTCTGACAAACTCCAAGCATTGATTAGGCAAGAATGGGCGGCCATCAATCAGTATGTGGCCCAGAAGCATTGACAGCATGCACGGGCAAATTTCAGAGGTCTTCAAAAAAAAGGGTCAACACTGCAAATATTGACTCTTTGCATAAACTTAATGTAATTGTCAATAAAAGCCTTTGACAATTTTGAAATGCTTGTAATTTTGCTTCAGTATACCATAGCAACATCTGACAAAAAGGTCTAAAAACACTGAAGCAGCATAGTTTGTGAAAAACAATATTTGTGTCATTCTCAATTCTTTTGGCGATAACGGTATGTCGCTGCTTCCCACTCTACATGGTGTGTAAGTTGTGTTAACACCCTCTTTTTCTGCTCTAGCAATACCAGCATGCCCCTTCACTTCAGATCTCTACATGTAATCTTTTCTACTCTACATACACAGTAAGGAAAAGCACATTTTGTGTGTCTGTGTTGAACTTATTTTCCACTCTACTTGAGACCCATTGTGTCCAACTCTACAGAACTAGCATATAAACCAGGTTTGCATCAGGAGCAACAAGAGCAGTGCAGTCAATGCGTGCAGCTGTGTTAGTAGTAAATTAGCAAGCTGTATTACTCTATTTGTATAATAATGTAATGAAGTGTCAGATACACAGCAAACAATAGTGTCTGGACAATGATATTAATAAATGGGAAAGTCACATTTACCATGTAAAAATTATTTAAATACAACTAAATGTAATTAAATGAAGTGAAATATGAAAATATGTTAAGTAATCATCATCATCATCAGCTATTTATATAGCGCCACTAATTCCGCAGCGCTGTACAGAGAACTCATTCACATCAGTCCCTGCCCCATTGGAGCTTACAGTCTAAATCCCCTAACATACACACACACAGACTGAGAGAGACTAAAGGCAGTTTAATAGCAGCCAATTAACCTACCAGTATGTTTTTGGAGTGTGGGAGGAAACCGGAGCACCCGGAGGAAACCAACACAAACACAGGGAGAACATAAAAACTCCACACAGATAAGGCCATGGTCGGGAATCGAACTAATGACCCCAGTGCTGTGAGGCAGAAGTGCTAACCAGGAAGCCACCGTGCTTCCCAGTGCAAATAGACAGCTGCAACTTCATATAATATAGCAGAAGCAGCTATTTATTGCTGAAATCATCATCATCATTATGTATTCTAGCACCCGTAACAGATACTCTTCCTGGAAGGTGTATATGTGTTGGCAAACAGGTCTACCTCAGTCGCTATCACATGAACATGCCCTTGCTGTACTCAGCCTATGCTCAACTGTCTCTTCCCTCCTCAATTCCACCTCTCCAGTCTAATGAGTATCAAATGTAAGATAGGGTCAAATCTACGTAAGGATGCATGCGCATGTATTTCCTGGAACACATAAACAAAATGGAAATTTGTATTTTACGCTAATAAAACAGATGTACATCCAAGAGGCCCTATATCTCTAATCTTCTGTAATAACCTGTGCCTAATTGAATATTACTGAAGATTAAAGTCTCAGTTTGACAGCAAGCACAGTGACCAATGAAATCCACCATGAGGCCTCAGTGGTGCTCAATCCTGCTCCCCCCACTTCACATACCAGTTTCACATGATAACTAAAGGGAACACTCATAATGCTTTAATCTACTATGAGACTAATTTAAACAACAGTTTCATAGTGCTAGAAATTGAAATATGCTAAAGTTCATTAGAATATACAGTAGGTCCTTCATCCTAAACTCACATTATATCTCAAAAAGGTCATATTTGCACTCAGGTTGGATGGGGAAGTTCTATGCCAAATTGCTGTCATGGAATCCAAGGTCTCAGTACAAAACTCCTCAATGGTCAAGCAGCGTACTGTACAATCTACAAGGTTCTTGTTTACTATTGTTAGAAGTATACATTAAAAGGAAATCAATATACATTTTGCTTAATGCATTCTTATTTCTCACTTTTATTTTGCATGCTTTGAAAGTCTGTATAAATATGTGCAAGCCTACAGGAAATTAGCCTAGCACAGTGTATAGCATGCAAGATAAGAGGGTGTAATTAAACCTAAGACATCAGATCAGTCATGTGTAACAAGACTGTAAAACTGTCTCTCCAACTTTTAAACCACATCTTACCTCTTGGGACCCACTTAGTATTTAATCGCAGTATAATGTGCATTCAAGTTTAACCTTCCCATTACTGCAGTATAAATGGTACACTTGGCACCTCTGAGAGTGCCACAAAATAAAGGTCAGTGATGTAATATTCTATAGGGAACCTTACTTTGAGACTATAAATATATGCATCTGAGATGAAACTACAGTGCTGAGGACTCAAGCAGAAGATATCTGGACCTGTATCTATACTGCAATGCTTAACATATCTGTGTGAGTAAATTTAATTAGCTTTAGATACAAAATCTATCTAAAATTATTCCACATGCATATGTTCTAAATTATTTTATGTTTCAACTTATTTAAAGATTTAAATTTTTATTACATTTAAACATTGCATTTGTACGGATATTCTTTCTATTTTTCATTTACATCCCATAATATTTTTTATACTAGACTTAAATCTTTACTAGTTATGTACCTAGAGGTAAGTATATGAAATGAAGTAGACCAATTTGAATTTAAATTTGTATATCATTTGAAATATTATTTATATTACTTTATTTTGTTTTCATTTTTTATTTCTTTTCTTTCTGTCCATTTATGTGTCTAATATTAAATCTGATAGATGCTGTACACCTTGTGTACTTGTAAAGGTACTAGGTATTGTGCTTCATTAGTTCTACTGGATCATTAGATACTGTTTGTTTGTTTATTTCTTTTAAAATAAAGCGTGTTGATATAAATAATTAAAGTTAATTAATTAATAAAATTGACAATAATAAAAATTAAAATAAAGTAAACATTTAAATATAATGTAAGCTATTACTACATTAAACAAAGTGAAGATTATAACAATAAAATAATAATAAAAATAATTTGAACATGATATAACATAAAAAAACATAATAAAATAAATAATATAAAAATAATATTGAATAAATAAATTAAAAATGTGGGTCCGAGATGTTTGTGGGTTGTGGTTAATGTGCTGGTATTGTCCTCTCCCATCCCTAGTCAGCTTAGGAAAGAGGTTGTGCTCCTGTCCAGTCCATAGTTGTCCTATTTAAATCCATGACAAGTAGTTGAAAATAATGCAAATTTTTCACTGCTTAATTGCAACCCTCATTTAAATACTTTCTAGCCATTTAAATCAGTCTGTCATTTCTGGTTTTTCTGTTTCAATCTATATTCAAAGCAAACAAATTATTGAGCATTTTGTATGTTTTGCAAGGCATGTGGGTAACTTAAATACTTCAATAATCATTGCATTTTCCTGCTGATTGCAAGAGAGGATTATCAGTAAAAATCCTTGATTAAAAAATGATCTAGTGCTCTCTCTGTGTCAATCAAAGTTGGATCCCCCAGTTTTACCTAAAAAATTAGAAAAAGTAGTGACATTACATCCAGGAGTTACTCTATTCATTCTAGCTTGAAAAAAATTGTGAATTAATTAAAGGACACCACATTGATCATCAAAATATTTTGAGCATCCCACAAACCTTCTAAAAATCAATTGAAATTTCAATAATTTGGCAAACAAGATGTGACATGCTGTGATATCACTTCCGGGTGGAAAGCCTTGGAAAATTGGGTGAATGGATAAAGGGTATTTAAACGGAGAACAAGCCACTACAAAAGAACATTAATCTGTATCGAAGCTCGATTTGTGCGAAAAATTGCTGTGAGATTCGGTTTTGCTCATCTCCAATGAAAAGAGTTGTATCATATAAATGTATTTTCTTCATTATGGTAAGTTTTCCTTATTGTGTTGACACAAGAAGTGCGTAATAATTTGTAAAATATGTATTTTCTTGTTTGTACTGGAATATATCTAGTTTTGAAAAAGTGTAAAATAAAATAAAATTAACTAATATTTTTCTAAATATAAACTGGGGCTATGACAAAGTAACATTATAAAAGAGCATCTAGTTACAAAAAACTATAACCTAAATAATAGTTATGTAGAACAGAAGGGATTTTTATTTATTTTTAACTTTGTTTTATATTTCTCTCCGGCGGTGCTAAGTTTAATATTTTATAGAAATGTAATTATTATATTTGTATATACCACCATTCCTTTCTTGATGTTTGTGATTTAAATTAGTTTTCACATTTATAGTATGTATTGAGCATGTACTATTATTATATGTTAATTATTTGAAGGGCTCTAGGTATTTGATTAGTAGGGAAACATTACTTTATTACGTATTTTATTTGATTAAATATTACTACGGACATTAGGGGCAATTTGATATGTATTATTGATCAGTTGAGATTAAATTATTTGAGATTATATGCATAAATTTATAGTTTTTTAATGGTTATTCTCATGGTATAATAAAAACTTGACTATGCATTACACTGTTGTCTTAGAATATATATTGTATAACATGATTGTTATGTTAATATTCAATTTCCTAATTTGAGTTGGTTTAATAAAGAAAATTCTAACTCATAGCCACTGTTAAGTATATCTTGATGAAGTCCATTTCATGGGCAAAATGTGAACCAATTTCATTTGATAGGTGACAATCTGTAATCATCCTGCTTGCTCTGCTGATGTCAAGACATTACCATGTATGAGATGGGGATAAATACCAATTTAGGCAGCACAGGAATTATACATAAATTACCATTACACTGTAGTCTTGCGTTTCACTAAAAGGTTAAAGAACCTTACAAATGGTGAAATAGCGTTTCCTAGAGGTGAGTTGAATTGTTGAGACCCCTTTATCAGGGAGAAGTAGGGGCATGTATGAGGGGCCCCATTTGAATTTTCTACCAGCACATTTTTGTTATTAAAAGAAAGTTTCTATTTTCAGTGTATTATTGTTAATTTTTCACATTTCCATTTAATGCAGTTTGCAGAAAGAAAAGCTTTTTATGCCACTTTATTGTAGTTTATTGTCTTCAGTTAATTACATTGTATTCCTATTAAGAAAAAATTGCAACTTGGCCTTAACTTAACTTTTTACATTTGACAACAAGGTTTCCACCACTATATATTTTTTTTATTAGTTGAAGAAATACCCTTCTAATTGTTTGACAGCTCACATTGTTAACTTTATTGTACTCAGTAGGTTTATTTAGCACATTTTGGAAGCTGTACATTTTCATTTCACAGAAAGAAAGACCACCCCATTCAAAAAAAAAAATACAATGTAATATAATGTACAACAGGAGCATAGAATAGAATTGTCTAGCTTTTTTTGTTCCATTCAAATGTACTCAAGGGGGGAAGGTTTTCAGCTTTAAAGAAGTCGATATAACCACATTGTTTCAGTTCAAATAGCAATGAATAAAATGTTCATTATTTTGAGGGCTTGTCGCTCCTTTTCGGTTGTAAAGCTGTAAAAAATTACAATGTTTATCTACTTAACTATATTTATAAGGCTTGATAGATATACAGCACTAAAGAGTGAGAGGAAGTTTTTTCCCAAAAAAGTTTTCTTTAAATCGTGGGAAATTTAAACATTGAAAAAGTCCTACTGAACCACCAAGAATTGGTCAAAACCCTTACATACTATTTTACTGTACACATTGTGGAGATAAATTAATTAAGATTCATTAGTTGGAGTAGCTAAATTCCTGATTTGGATTTCCACTAACAGTAAGAAAGCTGTCATAACAAAGCTTCTATGGGTTTTAAATCATACTTTTCTAACCCCTATGCCGAGTTCTTTCCCCATGTAATGAGACAATTTTACCACTTTTGGGCTGGTCACATTCCAACATCGATATTAGTTCTGTTTCTCTACGGAAACCTCAAATATCATACCTTCTTTTTTTAGAAGACTTTGTTAATTCCAAAAATGCCAATGGTTTCTTTACAACACAATACTGGAATTCTAGTAGTTTCTAAAATGTGGTAAAATAGTGAAAAAAATCAAGTTTTTCATGCATATTGCCAAATAAAAGTTTGGGAATATTTGCATGACATGGATAGTCACCTTGCTGAGTAGCTCAATAACTCCTGAAAACAATGGTACCACAATTTCAAGAGGATCTTTTTTATTAGCTGTAGAGTAGTGCACATATTCTCTGGTGATTATAAATGTTCACCAGACAATAAAAACAAGGGGGTAAATGTATGAACCTCTGGATTCTTCAACTCCGGCGAGTTCAGCGTCTTCAGTGCTTAAATTTAAAGCTGCGCTGCCTTGTAAAGGGAAGTTTCCCTTTACAAGGCAGCGCCACTTTAAATTTAAGCGCTGAAGACGCTGAACTCGCCGGAGTTGAAGAATCCGGGGGTTCATACATTTACCCCCAGGGCAACACTGTTTGGAAGAGCAGACTACCTTCTTTCAAACAATGGTATCCTAATGTCAATTGGACCATTATGGAGAAAATAAAGACTCTTTTAGTGATCAAAAGAAAATATATGGTAATTTACCTCTTTCAAATGACCATAACCCCATATCTGTCAGAAATCAGAATGAGGGAGATTGGGGTACTTTAAGAGCCTCCCACATCCGTGGGCTATTTTCCCCTAATGCTGGACCTGCTATGTGGCCTCTGTTTTGCATTCAAATTGTGCTATATTTGTTTCAAGTCAATTTTATATATAAACTATAATTGATTCAGTATATTATTATCATTGTGTTATAAACATATCATGAACTCATTGCTGTTGCATATTTGTGTCCCCTTTCAAGCTTCAAAATTTCCAGAAAAGTTGTCAGGAGTCAGTCTCCGATGGCGAACTCCACATCTGTCCATTGGAATATCACCCAGCTGTCCACCATTAATGAACGAGTTGATGAGATCTCCCGAACAGTTCTTGTCATCTTGACAATTTTGTGTTTCATTGTCTTCGTCTACTTCATCACAGTTCTCCTGAATGTCTTCTTTAGCTCTCCTCACATGCGAGAAAACGCTCGATATGTTCTCTTCGCTCACATGCTCATCAATGACACATTATATCTTGCCTTGGGAATTTTACTTTTACTTTCATCCCTGTACATTATATATTTCCCTATGCCTTTATGTTGCATCATTCTCACTCTGGCAGCCTCTTCATTTCGGGTTACTCCATACAACCTTGCCGTCATGTCTCTGGAACGTTACATAGCAATATGTTTTCCCCTGAGACACTTAGAGTTTTGCACTGCAGGGGGAGCTAAATCAGCAATAGCCATGGTTTGGGTCATTGGATTTGCCCCAAGTATTGCAGATTTGACTGTCATTATCTACTCATATAAATACACATTTTTATCTTTTAATGTGTTGTGTGACCTTTCAATGTTCATGATAAGCCCACTTCAAAATATAATTAGATCTTTCATCCATATTCTCAGTTTCACCATAGTGGCATTAATAATTATATTTACTTACATTAAAGTTATGCTGGTTGCCAGGAAGTTTGGTTCAGGTAGATCTTCTGCTTTCAAAGCTGGAAGAACGGTGATGCTTCATGCAGTCCAGCTCATGTTATGCATGATATCTTTCATCTCCTCTCTAACAGAGACATTCTCTCCAGATTACATAACTTTCATGCTGATATCCAACTTCCTCATATTCACCTGTTTGCCCAGGTTCCTCAGTCCTGCGATTTATGGGATAAGGGATGAAGCATTTTCTAAATATATAAGAAAATTGTACTCTGGCAAATTTTAAGCTAGAACATGTGCAAATGGTTCAGTAAATATATTTGAAATTCTAAAGGGTTGTGTGGAATATTTTATGGTAAAGTGCATTATTTATCAACTAAAAGTAGTTCAGGAACTCAGTAATGATGTGTAGAACAGATAAACCTGCAACACAACTCAATTTAGATGTTACGGCCAAGAGACACAGCAATATAAAACATATATACTATCTGATCATGTACCATACAAGGAACAAACAATTCACTGTCAATTTAACACCTCACAAGGATCTGTAATGCTAAAAGCAGATATCTCTCCCTCAGAGGGTCACATTACACACAGACAACAGAAGAAGATTTTCCACATACTTTTATTAACTCAGTAACCTTTAAATTGTAACCCTTATATTGCCTTCTCATTCTTTACATACATTTTCAATACATATTACATGGTCTCTTTTTACAAATCTGTCCATTCAGCTTTGTCACTTGTCAAACTTACTTTGTTAAAAGTAGCTATGTACAATATCTCACTGAAAAGCTGTATGCTTTTCATACAGTCCTTTCTCCTAGGTTATACTATAGAGGTCCTGAATAAGTTTCTGCTAAATCTGTCTGTCCAGATACTTAATGCTGCTAGATGCCTAGTCACGAAACACTGATTTTTGGTAAGTATGAAAAAATGTCAGCATACTTAAATAAGAAAACCCCCAAATTCTCTCAAATTTGGGCCGATTGGTTCATATACAATAGCCCCTCTGGCCCAGCCCCAATGCCTGCTCAAGCTCAAAATATTTTGGCTATCTTCCTATGAACAGGGTCGGGTAGGCCAAATTCTGTTCTATTTTTAGGTAGGATAATACTAGAGATGCTCTGGCTAGGATTTCTGAAAACCAAACCCATCCGAACTTAGGGGATCCGAGTAGGCTCGCGAGCCAGCTCATTACTTTTGCGTATCCTTGGATCTGAAAAGAGGCAAAACGTCATTGTTGCATTGTCGGATCTTGCGGGTTTTGGATTCCATAAGTAACTCCCCCCCCAGGAGATCCAGTGTCATTGCTCACACAGAAACAGGGGTAGCAGTGTTCTTGTCACTCTCCAGTCTCTAGTGACATTGCTCAGTGTCATTGCTCACACAGAAACAGGGGTAGCAGTGGTTTTGTCACTCTCCAGTCTCCAGTGACATTGCTCAGTGTCATTGCTCACACAGAAACAGGGGTAGCAGTTTTCTTGCCACTCTCCAGTCTCCAGTGACTTTGCTCAGTGCCATTGCTCATACAGAAACAGGAGGGGTAGCAGTTTTGTTGTCATTTGACAAAAATTGACTGGAAATGATTGGAAATTAATGTTATTGAGGTTAATAATAATGTATGGATAAAAAAGATCCAAATTATGTGATATTAGCAAAAAAAATATGGATTTTAGAAACAAATCGGGATGCAAAACCAAAACCAAAACACGCAAGGGCGGTTTTGCCAAAACCAAAATCAAAACACAAAGTTAATCCAGATCCAAAACCAAAACACGGCGATCAGTGAACATCTCTAGATAGTACATGATTCACAGGTCTAACTGGTCGCCTATCACCGGGGTTTCCAGGTGTGGTCTCATCATTCCCCACCTTTCCTTCCTCCTCCCCCTCTTTACTTATGCATACACCTGTATACCCTACTGTATGCCTCATTTCATTTGTGTTTGCCCACATGTATTTGTGCAGAATATTTGTCTATTGCATACCTAAAATTATAAATAAAGGTATTAAAAAAATAGAAAAGCTGTATGCTACAACCTATACACAACATACATTTGATATAAAAATGAAGACACAGTACATTTATTAATATACTGCTGTAGAGTGCTCAGACTGCATGCTCTTTTAGTTATTTTGCCATTCAGAACCAAAGACTTATGAATTATGGGGAAATCATTATTTATTGATTAAGGGGGCAAAAATAATTCAGGATCCTTATGCAGTAACCCCATGGCAACTCCAATAGTTCATCTGTAGAAAAAGGCAATGACATCAACATGTGACCAAAACAGAATTGTGTTTATTTGTTTCGATTTACAGGACCAACATGGCTGCATGCTGCAGAAACAGTACAGCTGCAAAATTTGGAAGAATCTGTCACCACTCAGACAGAGTGGGATGAGTACACGTCATAACCCTCCATGTTGTCAAAATGTATTCTGCACCTCCTGCTGGAAAGTATCGATACTAGAGATGCTCTGGCTAGGATTTCTGATAACCAAACCCATCCGAACTTAGGGGATCCGAGTAGGCTCGCGAATCGGCTCGGTACTTTTGCACGCCCTTGGATCTGAATGGAGGCAAAACGCCATTGTTGCGTTGTCGGATCTCGCGGGTTTTGGATTCCATAAGTACCTCCCTCCCCAAGAGATCCAGCACCTTTGCTCACACAGAAACAGGGGTAACAGTGTTCTTGTCACTCTTCAGTCTCCAGTGACATTGTTCAGCGACATTGCTCACACAGAAACAGGGGTAGCAGTGTTCTTGTCACTCTCCAGTCTCCAGTGACATTGCTCAGTGTCATTGCTCACACAGAAACAGGGGTAACAGTGTTCTTGTCACTCTTCAGTCTCTAGTGACATTGCTCAGTGACATTGCTCACACAGAAACAGGAGGGGTAGCAGTGTTCTTGTCACTTGACATAAATTGACTGGAAATGACTGGTAACTAAAGTTATTGAGGTTAATAATAATGTAGGAACAAAAAAAGAGCCAAATTATGCGATTCCAGCAAAAAATATATGGATTTTAGAAAAATAATATGGATTCAAACCAAAACACATGAGGGCGGTTTTGCCAAAACTACAGTCAAAACCAAAACATGAAGTTAATCCAGATCCAAAACCAAAACCAAAACATGGGGGTCAGTGAACCTCTCTAATCGATTTCCATTTAATAAAAATGACTGAGCCTTAATGCTAACTGTGTTGCTGCTGTTTCCCAGTTAGAATATGATTTGTTAACACACTTAACTCTTATGTCTACCTCATAGTTGATAACTATCACGGAATGTCCGGGAGACTCACAAATTTTTGGGAGCTCTCCCGAGCTCCTGAGAGAGCAGGGCAAGTTCCCGGATCCTGCCCGCTGTGTTGAAGTTAGGGGGGGGGGGGGGGTCCTGTCCCTTGCTATAATAGGCCGAAATTGGTATTGTATAACATAGTATATATACAAGTTAATTTAGGTTTTATATTATGTGTTGAAAAGAGGGGTTAAATTTACCCAACCACACCTGCACTTTATTTCCCACAGTGAATTGACTGTGGCAAAAATAATTTCCCAGTAACAAGTCAAGTAATCCCCATGGTCAACGAAGGGTGGGTACTGGGCATTTTCAAATAAAGGATAATCTTGCTTGGATCTCCTTCCTTAGCTGAATCATAATTTTATATATATATAAAAACAGAAACAGACTTAGATCCTCTGCACTCTCCATGTACAGACTGGGGTGCAAGAGGGGGTTTCCCACATTGTATAGGTAAAAAACAGGGATACTCTGCACTCTCTAAACACATAATTAATGCTGTACTAAATACTTTTCTATATTAAAAACAGGGAATGTTAGTTCCACATATTGCAATATATGTTAAGCCGACCAACTCACTTCAAAGTCTTCCCATTCTGGTCAGTCCTAACATGACCAAATGCTATGGCCGTAACTAGGCAGGTGCGGGTGGTGCTGTCAGCCCAAGGGGGCGCAGCAGCCGCCCACTACCTGCCTCTGGGCCTTCACATGCGTTCCACTGCGGAAGTTGAGGGCTGAAGTCTCTCTCTCTCTCATACCCCTGCACCAATCTCTGTAAAGTTACAACTATGACTCCATTATGAGGAGAAATTCTTTACAGTTAACACATATATAATTAAATTATGTATTCTAAAAAGTACACATAGATTGATTGTATATATATATATATATATATATATATATATATATATATATATATATATATATATATATATATGCATTGCATTTACAATACATGTTTTATATTGACAGATTTGTTTTCCTTAATTTCCACATTAATTTAACTAGATTGATAGTGACCTGTTTTTTCCTCTATTCTTTGTGTTTTTCCATAGCCCTTTTCTCAGCTAATAGTCAGATGTTTAGGGAGCCAGTCTTCCTTACCTGTTTCATGTATAAATTGTAGTTAGGGAGTAGATCTAGAAGGTCGGACCTGGGATTACATATGAGAGACTCCTTAATTCATGGAAGTAACAATTGCTTCAGGAACACTCAGCATGGATTGGTCATAGACCTTACCTGAGTCTGCCTGGTAGGCCAATGGCCCCAAATAATACCATGGTCCATTTGGGGGAGGAGAATTCAGTGCATTTGGCTGTGTGTGTGTGTGTGTGTGTGTGTGTGTGTGTGTGTGTGTGTGTGTGTGTGTGTGTGTGTGTGTGTGTGTGTGTGTGTGTGTGTGTGTGTACATCTGTGCCTTATTCAGCAACCTCATATGTCATTGTTCTGTTTCTGTCTGACTTTTTTTGAGCTGATTTGTTACTACAGCACTACATAGTTTTTGTTGTGCCTTACAAAACAATAGATAATGATGGGAGGTATTTAAAAGCAATGCCATTAAATAACGTTTTCAACAATATGGAGGATATTTGTATACAGGCCAATATTTTGGTTTCATAAACCCATAGGAGCTTTCATTTTTCATTTTTACTCATTGAACTTCTCAATATACTGGTATATTACCATCTACCAAAAACATATTACTTATCCACAGTGATGTCCAATTATCTCTCTAATTAATCCAGTAGCCCTTAATCTATCTCTCTCTCTCTCTCTCTCTCTCTCTCTCTCTCTCTCTCTCTCTCTCCCTCTCTCT
This sequence comes from Mixophyes fleayi, assembly GCF_038048845.1. Lineage (NCBI taxonomy): Eukaryota > Metazoa > Chordata > Amphibia > Anura > Limnodynastidae > Mixophyes > Mixophyes fleayi. The sequence goes on from NC_134403.1 coordinate 12,873,016, forward strand.
CTCATCCCACTAAGTGCAATAAAAGTTATACACATGTTAAACTAAATATTGTTTGGAAAAAATAAATTAGTGGAGAAAAATTTGCAGACAGGACTCCATCACTTCTGAAGTGGTGACAGATGGGGACATTATAGACCCCTTTATGTTGTAAATTCATTTTTCATGCACAGGTCCACGCACAGGTCTAAACAAGCACACAGAGGAAAAGGAATAAGATCATTTAAAGGAATCATGGAGAAACAAACCAAACACCTACAGCAAGCAATGGAAGGAGGGACAAATTAAATACATTGAGAGGGAAAATAAACTAAAAGTTCAGGTAGTGGCAGCAATAACTAATATCAGGGATGGATAAGACACGTTTACATATTATCTGACATTCCCCCAGTGAAGAGATGTAAATCAGTGATACTGACAGCAGATAATAGCTTTAGGTGATTGGTCGCCTGTGAGACCCCTTGTACCTCACCTTACAGAGGGGCTTCTTCTCCTCCATGCTTCTGTGCTCATGTTTGGGGTCCGCAGACATGTAACAGAATTCTTTCAGTAAAGTGCTAGTCACACCCCCACATTAGATTGGCCACACCCACTTGGCAAACGTCACTCCCACTTAGATGGGGGGCGCCGGTGCCCTGTCTCGCCCAGAGCACTAAAATGTCTAGTTACGGCACTGTCAAATGCTATGCTATTTTATCTGGGCTTAAGGCTTACCTGCTCACGGCTTTTAAAGGCAAGTCTTTCCCAAGCACTAGCAGCCATGGGGGACCTGGGACTTACCTGACACAAGTTGTAATTAATTGATGTAAAGAATGGGGTGCAAGAGTGATGGGACTTATATTGTATAAACAAAAACAGATGTAGATCCTATGCACTCTCCATGTACAGACTGGGGTGCAAGAGGGGGTTGCCCATATTGTATAGACAAAAAACAGGGATACTCTGCACTCTCTAAACACATAATTAATGCTGTACTAAATACTTTTCTATATTGGAAGAAGGGAATGTTAGTTCCACATGTTGCAAGATATGTTAAGCTGATAAAATAGCATAGCATTTGATCATGTTAGGACTGACCAGAATGGAAAGACTTTGGCTTGAGTTCGTCAACTTACCATATATTGCAATAAGTGGAACTAACATTCCCTGCTTTTAATATAGAAAAGTATTTAGTACAGCATTAATTGTGTGTTTGGAGAGTGCAGAGTATCCCTGTTTATATATATATATATATATATATATATATATATATATATATATATATATATACTGTAATCTGTGTATGCTATATTTTAAAAGCTAGGGCCACCTTGGTGAGACCAACCCCACAGATCTTGTCCCAAGCAGAGCCTGTTCTAAAAGTGGGCTACACACAGGCTATTGTCGCTGCAAGTACCTTGTATATTGTCAGTGATTAGGCTCCTTTGTTGTCATCAATTGTGGGCACACATTATCATCATCATCAACTTTTATTTATATAGCGCCAGCAAATTCCGTAGCGCTTTGGAATTGGGAACAAACATTAATAAGACAATACTGGGTAATACAGACAGACAGAGAGGTAAGAGAACCCTGCTCACAAGCTTACAATCTATAGGACAATGGGAGTTTGGTACACAAGGGCATGTTCTACATTTTATTGCACAATGGACCAGCTGGAATGCAAAGGTAAAAGTACTGAGTGGGCTGTGTGTGGCAATGTTGGTCAGATGGTTAATGTCTTGTGTTAGATGTGTAGAGGATGGTAATAGGGTAATCTAGGGAGATTAACATGGTGGTTGAGGAATATTATAACCTTGTCTGAAGAGGTGGGTTTTCAGAGAACGCTTGAAGGTTTGAAGACCAGAGGAAAGTCTTATTGTGCGTGGAAGGGAATTCCACAAAGTGGGTGCAGCCCATAAAGTCCTGTAATCGGGAATGGGAGGATGTGATGTGAGTGGAAGAGAGACGTAGATCTTGTGCAGAATGGAGGTGTCAAGTTGGGAGATATTTTGAGACAAGTGAGGAGATGTATGTCGGTGAAATTTTGTTAATGTCCTTGTATGTTAGTTTAATAATTTTATATTGGATTCGTTGAAATACAGGCAGCCAATGTAGAGACTGACAGAGTGGCTCAGCAGAGGAAGAACAGTTTGCAAGGAAAATCAGTCTAGCCGCTGCATGAAAAATAGATTTTTGGGGTTCAAGTCTGACTTTGGGAAGACCAGTATGGAGGTAATTTGCGGGAGATGATGAGTGCATGAATTAAGGTTTTTGAATTGTTTTGTGTGAGATATGTGCATATTCTGGAAATGTTCTTTAGATGTATGTAACATGACTTATATATAGAGTTGATGTGGGGAATAAACGACAGTTGTGAGTCAAGGATTACACCTAGGCAACGAGCTTGCGGGGTGGGATTTATGGTCATGTTATCAACAGAAATAGAAATGTCAGGCAGGAAGCTTCTGTTTTTTGGTGAGAATATTATTAATTCAGTTTTTGAAAGATTGAGTTTGAGTTGGCGAGAAGACCTCCAAGATGTAATGGCAGAAAGACAGTCAGTAACAGATGGTGAAAGATCAGGAGAGGATAGATAGATTTGTGTATCATCTGCATAGAGATGATACTGAAATCCAAAGGAGCTTAATAGTGTTCCAAGAGAAGTGGTGTAGATAGAGAATAGCAGAGGACCTAGGACTGAGCCTCGTGGTACTCCAACTGATAAAGGAAGCGGAGCAGAGGTGGATCCAGGGAAATTAACACTGAAAGAGCGTTTACATAGGTAGGATAAAAACCAGTGCCTTCAAGATCTAGGACAGTGCCTTCAAGACCTAGGGATTGTAGCGTTTGTATGAGGAGAGAGTGGTCAACAGTGTCAAATGCAGCCGAGAGATCCAGGAGAATTAGAAGAGAGTAATGGTTATTACTTTTTGCTGTGATCAAATTATTGACAACCTTGGTCAGCGCAGTCTCTGTGGAGTGTTGAGAGCGAAAGCCTGACTGAAGAGGAACCTATAGGTTGTTTGCTGTAAGAAAGTGTGTGAGGCGACTGTAGGCAATTCTCTCGAGAAGCTTGGAGGGGCATGGGAGCTGAGGGGGAATGAGCACAGGAGACAGGGACCTACCAATTTGTGAGGGAATGGGATCAAGAGGACAGGAGGTAGAGTAGGAAGATGAGAAGAGAGTAGAAACTTCCTCTTCATTTGTGGGATCAAATGAAGAGAGAGTGTTAGAGGGTGCTACAAAGGAATTGAGCTGATTGCTTGTCGAGACTATTATCCGCAGACTTCATGGGTATGCTGACAGCAGGGGTCCAAATGAAATGGGGACAGAGCCTCTTTCTCTATTCAACCATCGTGAGATAAAAAATTCCAATCTGGGAGCCAGAGAGGGGAGTTCGCACCATGTACCCAGGATCCATAATAGTCAGAAATGGAGCGGGGACCAGAGGAATCATCAGCTATGAATTCCTAATGCTTGGAGGTGCTCTGGAAGATTTGGCAGTATTTATTCAATATTTATGGGGGCAAAAGATATTATTAATTATTTATTCCTTATAGGGTCATTAACTATTTATTCATTACCGCATTCATACGGCATGTGAATAAAAGGAAAAATTAAATGACATGATATTCAAAAATTATTCATGGATGCCATTTAATAGTAAAACCCATCTCTCAATCAAACCAAGAGCAAAGCGTCCTCTGAAAGTTGACGTATAAGTTGTTATAGCTCAAAATGGTCCAGGGCAGATTATGACCTCTCCAGTCATAAGGAGCCTCATGTGGAAGATAGGACCAAATCTGCACACGGATGTATGTGCATGTATTTCCTGGTACACGTGAACCAAAAGGTGTACTTTATGTTAATAAAATGAATATATATCCAACTCCACAGGCCCTATATCTCTAATCTTCTGAAATAACTAGTGCCCTGTCTGAATGTTCCTGAAGATTTAGTATCTTAGTTTGACAACAAGAACAGTGGGCAATGAAATCTACCATGATGCCTCAGTGGTGTTCAAACCTTGACCCCCCACTACACATACAGTTTCCGCTGATTACTAAAAAGAACACTCATAATTCTTTAATATCTACTATGAGACTAGTTTAAGCAACTATTTCATATTGCAAGAAATTTAAATATGCCAAAGTTCATTAGAGTATACAGTAAGTCCTTCACTCTAAGCTCACATTATATCTCATAAAGGTCTTATTTGCACTCAGGTTGTATGGGGAAGTCCTATGCCACATTTCTGCCATCGACTCCAAGGCTTCAGTTCAAACCTCCTCAATGAGCAAGCAGCATACTGTACAAGCGATAAGGCACTTGTTTAATATTATTAGAAGTATACATTGAAAAGAAATCAATTTTTATTTTGTTTAATGCATTGGTATTCATCACTTTTATTTTTTCATGCAATGAAAATCTGAATATATATTTGCAAGACTACAGGCAATCAGCCTAGCACAGTGTATAGCATACAAGATAAGAGATGTGTAATTAAACCTAATACATCAGATCAGTCATGTGTAACAACACGGTGAAACTGTCTTCCCAACTTCTAAGCCACATCTTACCTTTTGGGACCCACTTAGTATCTAATCACAGTATAATGTGCATTGAAGCCTAACCTTTTCATTACTGCAGTATAAATGGTACATTTGGCACTTCCTAGAACATTACAAAATTAAGGTCAGTGATGCAAAATTCTACGGGGAATCTTACTTTGAGACTATAAATATAGGCATCTGAGATGAAACTACAGCGCTGACAATTCAAGCAGAAGATATCTGAACCTGTATCTATTCTGCAATGTTTAATATATTTGTGTGAGTAAATTTAATTACCCCTAGATACAAAACATATCTAAAATTATGACATATGCATGTGTTCTAAATTATTTTATGTTTCAACTTATTTAAAGATTTAAATATTTAATAAATATAAACATTGAATTTATGTGTAGATTTCTTATTTTTTATTTACATTGCATAATATTTTTATACTAGTCTTAAACCTATAGTGATTACTTACCCAGAGGTAAGTATATACAATTACGTATATATATTTTTAATTTTAATTTGTATATAATTGTATATGTTATTTATATTACTTTATTTTTTATGTCTTACTTTTTTATTTCTTTACTTTGTGCCCATATATGTGTCTAATTTTAAATCTGAAAGATGATGTATACCTTGTGTGCTTGGAAAAGTACTGGGTATTGTAGGTCTGTGCGTCATTATTTCTACTGGTGCATTAGAAACTGTTGGTTTCTTTCTAATTAAAGTGTGTTACTGTAAATAATGAAAGTCAAATAAAGAATACTATTGAAAATGATAAATACTATAATAATGTAAAAATAAAAATTTAATTTAAGAAATTAATACATTAAATAAAGTAAAATTGAATACAATAAAATAATAATAAAATGATTTGCACATGATACAACATAAATAAAAACAATATTTTTTTTTAACAAATATATTTTTAATAAATACAAATAAAATGTGGGTCCCAGATGTGTTTGGGTTCTGATTAATATGCTGGTAGTGTCCTCTTCCATTCCTAGTCCAGTTTGGGAAAGAGGATGTGCTCCTTATCTGATCTATAGTAGTCCAATTTGAATCCTTGAAAAGTAGTAGAAAAAAAAGCTAATATTTCCCTGTTCATCTGCAACCCTACTTTAAATATCCTCTAGCCATTTATCACAGTGTCATTTCTGTTTTTTCTGTGTCAATCTATATTTAAAACAAACAAATGTTTGAGCTTTAAGTATGCTTTGAAAATCTGTGCTTTCAAATGTATTTTACTGCTGATTGCAAGAAGGATTTATTGCTAAAAATCCTCATCTCTATGAGAAAATTTGTATCACAGCAATGTATTTTTATTCGTTAGAGTAAGTTTTCCTTATTTTGTTGACAGAAAAAGTGTGCAATAATTTATAAAATATTTTTTTCTTATTTTCACTGGAATATATCTAGTTTACAAAAAAAGTGTAAAATAAAATAGAATTAACTAACATTTTCTAAATTTACATAAATAAAAATTGGGGTTACAACTAAGTCATATTATTAAAGAGCTCCCTGTTACAAAAAATCTATGACTTGAATGTTATGTTGAACAGAAACGATTATTATTTATTTTTAACATTTTTATATTTCTCTAAGTATTATATTTTATAGAATGTAATTATTATATTTATCTTTGAGGTTTTTTATGACCACCAATCCTTACTTGATGTTGCTGATTTAAATTAATTGTTACATTTATATTACATATGCAGCATGTACTACTATTATATGTTATTTTTTCGAGGGGCTCTTGGTATTTGATCAGTAGAGGAATATTATTATGTTATCCATTTTATTGGATTAAATATTTCTACAGACCCGAGGGGCAATTTGATATGTATTATTGATCAGTTGAGATTAAATTATTTGAGATTATATGTAGAAATTGAAAACTAGCTTTTTAGTTCACATTCTCAGGTTATAATAAGAAGCTGACAATGCATTGCACTGTTGTATTATAATATATATTGTATAATATGATTGCTATGTTCTATAAAGGGTTAATATTCAATTTTCTATTGTGAGTTGAATTATAAAAGAAAAAAATAACTTATAGCCACTGTTTAATATCTCTTGGAGATGTCCATTTTAGGGTCAAAATATGTGAACTAGTTTCATTAGATAGGTGACAATCTAAAATCATCCTGTTTGTTTTGCTGAAGTCAAGACATTCCCATGTATGAGATGGGGAGAAATAACAATTTAGGCAGCACATGGAGCATACATCAATTACCATCATAGATTTAATTTGAGTTTTTCTACAAGCTAAAAGCACCTTACAAATGTGGAAATAACGTTTCTTGAAGTTGAGTTGAATTGCCAAGACCCTTTTATCGGGGAGAAGGAGGGTCATGTATGAAAGGCCCCATTTAAATCCTCTACAAGCACTTTTTTTGCTATTAGAAGACTGTTTATATTTTTAGTATATTATTTTTAATCCTTCACATTTCCATTCAATGCAGTTTTGCAAAAACAAAAGCGTGTTTGCTTGTTTGTTGTAGTTTATTGCCTTCAGTTTATTACATTGAATATTATTATATACATCTTATTAATATTTAATTGCAGCTTGGCCTTTACCCTTAAATTTTCAAGTTTTTCCACAATGTTCGTGCCACTATATTATTTTTGTATTAGTTGCCAGAATACTCTTGTTATGGTTTGGCGGCTCATAATGTTGACTTAATTGGACTCAGAAAGTTTATGCATATCATTTTGGAAGCTGTACATTTTCATTTCTCAAAACGAAAGACCACCCTATTAAAATAAATAAATAAATTGCAATGTAATGTAACGTACAATTGGAATGTAGAATAGAAATACAATGCTTGTTCCGTTCCATTCAAATGTACTCAAGGGGGAGAAATGTTCTCAGATTTGAAAATAGTTATTATTGCCACATTGGTTTCTGTTGAAATAGTAATGGGTAAATTGTTCATTACTAAAAAACAAATTTTGAGGGATCCTCACTCCTTTTCAGACATAAAACTAATAAATTACAATATTTTCTACTTAACAATATTTATAAGGCTAGATGACAAATAGAATTTAAAGGTGAGATGAGTGAATAACTCAAGTCTCCTTTTCCCCAAAGTTTTTCTTTAAGTTGTGGAAAATTTAAAACTACAAGAAGTCTTACTAAAACACGGATTGTTCAATAACCTTACATATACTGTGTTACCAGAAACACTGTAAAGGCAACTAATTAATATTTTTTTTAGAGTAGGATAAACTAATGATTTTAATTTCTTCTAACAGTAAGCATGCTGTCTGAAAGAGTCCAACTAGAGGTATCTTTGGGTTCTGTTTTGCATTCAAATTTTGTTACATTTATTTTCAGAGGTAACTTTGGGTTCTGTTTTGCATTAAAATTTTGCTACATTTATTTTCAGTCAGTATTATATATAAACTATACTTCATTCAGTGTACTATTATCATTGTGCTATGAACATATCATGAACTTATTGCTGTTGTATTCTTGTGTCCCCTTTCAAGCTTAAGCATTTCCAGAAAACTTGGCAGGAGTCAGTCTCCAATGGTCAACTCCACATCTGTCCATTGGAATATCACCCAGCTGCCCTCCATTAATGAACGAGTTGATGAGATCTCCCGAACAGTTCTTGTCATTGTGACAATTTTATGTTTCATCTTCTTCGTTTACTTCATCACAGTTCTCCTGAATGTCTTCTTTAGCTCTCCTCACATGCGAGAAAATGCGCGATATGTTCTCTTCGCTCACATGCTCATCAATGACACATTATATCTTGCCTTGGGAATTTTCCTTTTACTTACAGCCCTGTACATTATATATTTCCCAATGCCTTTATGTTGCATCATTCTCACTCTCGCAGCCTCATCATTTCGGGTTACTCCATACAACCTTGCCGTCATGTCTCTGGAACGTTACATAGCAATATGTTTTCCCCTGAGACACTTAGAGTTTTGCACTGCAGGGAGAGCTAAGTTAGCAATAGCCATGGTTTGGGTCATTGGATTTGCCCCAAGTATTGCAGATCTGACTGTCATTATCTACTCATCTGGATATATATTTTTATCTGTTAATGTGTTGTGTGATCGTACAATGCTCATTATAAGTCCACTTCAAAATATAATTAGATCTTTCATCCATATTCTCAGCTTCACCATAGTGGCATTAATAATTATATTTACTTATATTAAAGTTATGCTGGTTGCCAGGAAGTTTGGTTCAGGTGGATCTTCTGCTTTCAAAGCTGGAAGAACGGTGATGCTTCATGCAGTCCAGCTCATGTTATGCATGATATCTTTCATCTCCTCTCTAACAGAGGCATACTTCCCAAAGTACATAACTTTCATGCTGATATCCAACTTCCTCATATTCACCTGTTTGCCCAGGTTCCTCAGTCCTGTGATTTATGGGATAAGGGATGAAGCATTTAGTAAATATATAAGAAAATTGTACTCTGTCAAATTTTAAGCTACAACATGTGAAATTGTCTAGTAAAGATATTTAAAATTCTAAAGGTTTGCGTGAAATATTTTTTTATAAAGTGTTTTATTGATCAATTAAAAAGTAGTTCAGGAACTCATTTATAATTTGTAGAACAGATAAACCTGCAACACAACTCAATTTAGATAGCATGAAACACAGCAATACAAAACATATATACCATCTGCTCATGTACCATATAAGGAACAAACAATTCACTGTGCAAAATAACACCTCACAAGTATCTGTAATGCTAAAAACAGATATCTCTCCCTCAGAGGGTTACATTACACACAGACAACAGAAGAGGATTTTGCACTCTGTTATACACTTTTATTAACCCAGTAACCTTTAAATTGCCTTCTCATTCTTTACATACAATTTAAATAGATATTACAGGGTCTTTTTTTCAAATCTGGTAAGCTATCTCACATCTTTTCAACTTGCAAATGTGTGGTTAGCTATTCATTGAAATGTCTGCCCATTCAGCTTGGTCACTTGTCAAAGCTGAAAGTAGCTATGCACAATATCTCACTGAAAAGCTGTATGTTACAACTAGAGATGGGCGGGCTCGGTTCCCCGAGAACCGAACCCGCCCAAACTTCAGATATCCGATTACCAAGCCTGCTCGGCTCGGTACTCTCCCGCCTATTCGGAATTGAAAACGAGGCAAAACGCCATTGTGACGTCGTCGGATCTCGGAGCGCGGTTCTCGCGATGTTTCAAATGCATAAATGTCCGCCTTCACAGTAATCCAGTGCCATTTGACAGAGGGAGAGAGAAGGGTTAGGTTGCAGCATTAGAGCAGGGAAATAACAGTTATTACAGCACTTATTACAGCACTTACTACAGCAGGAAGAGAGCAGTTATTTGAGCAGGAAGAGAGGAGGATAGAGGAGGCATTTTTGCAAACATTACAAACTGTTTGGGGTGTCATATTCCCTCCTAAAGAAACTATTTTCTGCCTGCAGAAAATGTAATATACCAGCACAATTTCTTTCTGAATTTGCAAACTGCTTGGGGTGTGACATATTGTCCTGTTCCAAAAAATCTATTTTCTGGTGCTGAAATTATTATATACCAGCATTATATTTTTCTGAATTTGCACTACAAGTGTTTAGGGTGTCAGATATTCCCCAGCTCTAAAACAGCTATTTTTTGCTGTTGAAATTACTATATATCAGCACTATATATTTCTGAATTTGCACTACAAGTGTTAGGGGTGTCAGATATTTCCATCTTTGAAAAAAACAATTTTTCTGGTGCTGAAATTACTATATACCAGCACTATATATTTCTGAATTTGCACTACAAGTGTTTGGGGTATCAGATATTCCCCTCTTTCAATAAAACTATTTTTCTGGTGTTCAAATAATTATATGCCAGCACTATATCCTTCTGAATTTGCACTACAAGTGCTTTGAGTCTCATTAAAATGAATTCACAGCAGTCCACATATGAGCAGGATCAGCAAGCAGCTGCTGCCACCAGTCCTGATGGTAGTCTTTCCTGTACGTCATCTGATAAAGCCTATGTAAAAGTGCATAGTCTTTTTAAGTCAGGGCAAAAAACACACCCAAAAAAACCTTTTACCGGGTTGAAGAGAAAAAGAGGTGTAAGTTAACTGCCGAGAAAAAAAAATTGCCCACATGCGATTCTACACACGCAGTGAGTGACAAAGAAAGAATGAGGCCTCCGCCTTTCTCTATTAGTGCGAGATCTAAAATTTTACTGAGCCTTCTTCTTGTAAGGTAACTCGTGACCAAGCAAGACCAAGTAATTCGGAGTCCAAAAGTGGCGCACAACTACTGTTACATGTGAAAGCCGAGCTGCAAGAAAACAGTAAGGCATTAGAGGAAAATGTATGCTCTGAATCAGAAATTATACCAATTTGTGAGGAGAGTCCATCCACAAGTGGTATGTGTAATCATGACCATTCTGATAGTGTACCCATAAAGAAGGGCCCTTTCTGCATTTCTGCTGATGTGTGCCTGAACAGCCCCAGTGTAGCTGGTGACACACCAATTGAGGATGCCACTTTTGACTTAGAAGTGGATGAGGTGGAGATTTGTGTAGGCGACGAGGGCGCTAATGAGGATGTTGATGAGGATGAGGTTGTTTGCGTAAGTCCTGCACCAGTGGCAGCAGTTCTGGCACATGACAAGAAAAAGGCCATTGCCAAACAAATCCTGACAACAGCTGTACAGCCATTTATAGTGTATGTCAAGCCACAGTCAGTTGAGGGAGGGACCTTAACCATCTTGGAACCTCATCCATGTTACGACATTTGACGAGAGTTCATGGTAAGGTTTTGGGAAAAATTGAAAGTTATGGCAAAAAGATAGCAAGCACTACATCATCAGCTAGGACCCTTCTCTCACCTACATCCCGACGGCTGCGATTTACACCCACCACACCATCCTCATCAATATCCTCAGTAGCGATGGGAGTTAGCCCTGCATCCCCCTTGGTAAGGCTCGATGACTCCTGCAGTATAATTCATTCCTCTGAACATTGTTTAAGCGTTAGTCCCACTGCTGCTGCTGTTACTGCTGCTGGGGGTGAATCTTCCTCTCATAAGAAGGCCAAGAAAAAGAGCATTACTACTTTACAACAATTAACTGTGAAACAATCTTTTGCTAGAGGATGCAAATATGACAGCAGTCACCCAGTCGCCAAGCGAATCACAGACGCCATGGCTACTATGCTAGTGTTAGATCTGCGTCCAATATCCACAATAAATGCAGCTGGTTTTTCACAGTTAATTGATGTTTTGTGTCCCCGTTTCACAATTCCATTGCAAGGTAAAGCTATTCCGCAACTATACCAAAAAGTTTGTAAAAATGTAGAAATTGCCCTCAAAAATGCCATTCTGCCCACTGTACACTTAACCACAGATATGTGGACAAGTGGAAGTGGGCAAACCAAAGACTATGACAGCCAACTGGGTTGGTCATTCGCCTTCACCAGCAGGAACAGCAGCAGCATGTACACCACTACGTAACATTTGTCATAGGCAGGCTACTCTTTGTATCACCGGCTTCACTAACAGGCATACAGCTGATAATTTTTTACGAAAACTAAGAGATGTGATTGATACATGGCTTATACCACTTGGACTCTCCCCAGGATATGTCATTTCTGATAACGCCAACAATATTGTGCGAGCATTACAGCTGGGTGAATTCCATCACATCCCCTGTTTTGCTCATACAATAAACTTGGTGGTGCAGAGCTTCCTAAGAAATAACCGTGAGGTGCAAGAGATGGTTTCGGTGGCCCGTAAAATTTCGGGACATTTCCAGCATTCTGCCACAGAATGTAGGAGATTGCAGCAGCTCCAAGAACAATTTAATTTGCCCTGCCACCAACTTAAGCAAGAGGTGTTAACAAGGTGAAATTCCACCCAGTACATGCTTCAGAGGATGGAAGAACAGCGCAAAGCCATCCAAGCGTATTGCACAAGCCATGACATTGGGAAAGGAGGGGGAATATATTTCACTCTTGCACAGTGGGGAATCCTTTCTGTGCTGTGCAAGGTGCTGAAACCATTTGAAGTTGTGACGTGTAAAGTGAGTTCAGACTCTGCTAGCTTGAGTTAAGTCATTCCCTTAATTCGGCTATTGGAAATGCAGCTTAACAAACTGAAGGAGGAGATGAAAGAAAGCAGCTCCGCAAAAGTATGTTGGCCTTGTCGATCAAGTACCTAATTCGCTTTGCAATGATCCAAGAGTTATTAAAATCTTGAACTCGCATCACTATGTTTTGGCAACTGTGCTTGATCCGAGGTTTAAGACCTACATTGATTCTTTGCTTCAAAATGACCGAGATGTGAACCTTTGCATGGAGCTATTGGTCAGCAAGTTGGCTGCTGAACTGGGCCTTGGCTTCACGACGTCTCCTTCTTCAATTTCTCAAGCAGCTGCTGCTCAGAAAAAATTGAACTTTCCAAAGCGAAGCAGGGATGACGCAGGGGGCAGACCACAACAGTTTGACATCTGGGCTGGTTTGAAAGATTTTACCAAAAAATGTGTGACCTTGCCCATAACTCCATCCAATCCTACTATTAACATGCAAAGGATGGTGGAGTATTGTTTTCAAGAGGTATTTGATATGGAGATGTCAGACAGTCCCTTTCCTTACTGGGAAGAAAAACATTTGGAAACCCATGTGCAAGCTTGCATTGCAATACCTAAGCTGCCCATCCTCCAGTGTGTACTCTGAAAGAGTATTCAGCACAGCCGGAACCTTGTCAGTGATCAACGTAGGAGGTTACTTCCGAAAAATGTGGAAAAAATGATGTTCATCAAAATAAACTACATCTTCCATGAAGAAGGCCTTTACCATCAAAGACATCAAAGTACTGGCAGTTATTTAGTGGTGGATTCCAGCGAAGATGAATTAATAGTCTGTGATGATGATGTACACACTTGTGAAGGTGAGGATGATGCCGAAGATGATCATGACAACATCTTTTAAAAACTTTCACTATAAGTGTAGGGTGTAATCTACCTCTAAACAGAAAAGGGACTTGGGCATTTCTATTTAACGTACAGTCTTTAAAGGCTGCTGTTTTGTCAATTTCACTATAAGTGTACTGTGTCATACACAGACAGACACCAAACTGCCTTTATCCATTTCTAATTTATTGTACAGTCTATGCAGGCTGGGTTTTTTCTATTTAATTACAAGTGCAGGCTTTCAGATACAGATAGACACCAAACTGCCTTTGTCCATTTCTATTTTATTGTACAGTCTATGCAGGCTGGGTTTTTTCTATTTAACTTCAAGTGGAGGGTGTCAGATACAGACAGACACCAAACTGCCTTTGTCCATTTCTATTTTATTGTACAGTCTATGCAGGCTGGGTTTTTTTTCTATTTAACTTCAAGTGGAGGGTGTCAGATACAGATAGACACCAAACTGCCTTTGTCCATTTCTATTTTATTGTACAGTCTATGCAGGCTGGGTTTTTTCTATTTAACTTCAAGTGGAGGGTGTCAGATACAGACAGACACCAAACTGCCTTTGTCCATTTCTATTTTATTGTACAGTCTATGCAGGCTGTTTTTTTTTCTATTTAACTTCAAGTGGAGGGTGTCAGATACAGATAGACACCAAACTGCCTTTGTCCATTTCTATTTTATTGTACAGTCTATGCAGGCTGGGTTTTTTCTATTTAACTTCAAGTGGAGGGTGTCAGATACAGACAGACACCAAACTGCCTTTGTCCATTTCTATTTTATTGTACAGTCTATGCAGGCTGGGTTTTTTTTCTATTTAACTTCAAGTGGAGGGTGTCAGATACAGATAGACACCAAACTGCCTTTGTCCATTTCTATTTTATTGTACAGTCTATGCAGGCTGGGTTTTTTCTATTTAACTTCAAGTGGAGGGTGTCAGATACAGACAGACACCAAACTGCCTTTGTCCATTTCTATTTTATTGTACAGTCTATGCAGGCTGTTTTTTTTTTCTATTTAACTTCAAGTGGAGGGTGTCAGATACAGACAGACACCAAACTGCCTTTGTCCATTTCTATTTTATTTTACAGTCTATGCAGGCTGCTTTTTCTTCTATTTCAATTTTAATCTCTGGGAATCATCTAGACCCAAACAGAACCTCTGCAATGGGCATATTTATAAAATAGTCTTTGCAGGCTGCTCCTTTTTCTATTTAACTATAAGTGTAGGGTGTAATATACACCCAAAGGCGATGGCTACATTGCCAATAGCAAAGATGGAGAGGAAGACAAGCAGGCTTGTCTGTAGAATTTGCAGACAAGTGTTACATTACATTGAATAAATATGAATTTCGATAGCTCTTTTTATACCATTGGCTGCCACCCTGGATTGGTGTGTGTAGGTTTGTGTGTACACTAGATACAAACAGAAAAAATGCTTTGGGCATTTCTAATGTTCGCACAGTGTTTCCAGGCTGCTTTTTTTTATTTAATTATAACTGTAGGGTGCAATATACAGATAGACACCAAACTGTCTTTTTTGCTATGAATTTCGATCGATCTTTTTAGTGCGTTGTCTGGCACCCTGGATTGGTGTGCGTCTACACACATCCCAGGGGGGGCAGCGCTCATTGACATTTATTAGCTGTAGAATTAACTCACTTATCCAATAAACAGGTGGAGCACTAAATTAGGCTATTTTACCCCCCAAAAATGGAATTTTTTAACAAACTGCAAAACAAAACCAAACAAAACCAAAACCAAAACACGCAAGGGTGGTTTTGCCAAAACCAAAATCAAAACACGGGGGTCAGTGACCATCTCTAGTTACAACCTATACACAACATACATTTGATATTAAAATGAAAACACGTTAAATTTCTTACTATACTGCATTAGAGTACTCAGACTGCATGCTGTTTTAGCTATCTTGCCAATCAGAACCAAAGACTTATAAATTATTGGGCAATCATTATTTATTGATTAAGGGGGCAAAATTAATTCAGGATCCTTATGCAGTAACCTGCCATCGCCAATTTCAGACTCCTTCATTATTGAAAAGATTTCTATGGCTTTCTATTGGCATCATAGACCAATGGCATGTGATTAGAGCAATCTCGTCTGACAGAACCACTTCTAAAATAACTGTCTATTTCCTGGCGGTTTAACATGCGGCTTTGGAACGGTATAGTGATTTCAGATTTGGTGGTTTGAAATGTTTGAAATATAGTGCTTTAATGTGCTGTTTGGCCTTTAGTAAATTCTCATGGTTTACAAATCGCGCACAAAACACTAACAAACACTTTAGTAAATCTCCCACTTATAATTATTTCCTTTACGCTGTCTATATAAGGCCAACACTACTTCTAATATTTGCATAAGTAAAGTCTTGTTTCGTTTGTCCATTTATCACCTTCAGCTTTGTCGCTCACAATCCTACATTCTGCAACCCATCGACTTTAGTCCTCAGGACTCGTCCTCTCAGGACTAAGCAGTTTGGTCATTTGTGGTGTGTCTCTGAAATTTACCCAGCCAAGTGGGTAATCCAGCATAGTGACAAATATATTGCTATGGAAATACATTTTTACACTTTTCACAAGTTTTCTTTTACATACTGTAACTTTGTTCCTTTCATTATGAGTCTATTATACACTTACAGGGAGCATATTTCCATACTGTCACAAATCCTGTGTTTAGATATTGAATCAGTATATAGGGCAGCACAGTGGCTCAGTGGTTAGCACTTCTGCCTCACAGCACTGGGTTCATGAGTTCAATTCCCGACCATGGCCTTATCTATGTGGAGTTTGTATGTCCTCCCTGTGTTTGCGTGGGTTTCCTCCAGGTGCTCCGGTTTCCTCCCACACTCCAAAAACATACTAGTAAGCTAATTGGCTGCTATCAACATTGACCCTAGTCTGTGTGTGTGTATGTGTGTGTATGTTAGGGAATTTAGACTGTAAGCTCCAATGGGGCAGGGACTGATGTGTATGAGTTCTCTGTACAGCGCTGTGGAATCAGTGGCGCTATATGAATAAATGGTGATGATGATGAAATGGTGATGATGTATTCAGCTCTCAGTGCATAGCATGTCAAGCACAGCTGACGCAAGTTTACTGAGTTGCCATCAGGTGATTGTTGACATCACAGAAGCGGGGAGATGAACTCCTACACAGTATATAAACCTGCTCTTCCATTCCAAAATATCAGATATGCTGTTCTGAGCTCCTTAATGCCTTATGCGGTTTACAGCTTGATTCCAGATTATTGACCCGCCTTGTTCCTGACTTTGTGAGACCTGGATCCTGTTTTTGTTCTACACTGACAGATTGGTTTTGATCTTTGCTTTTCTTCACTATTCCTTTACTTGCTGATTCTGTTCTGTTAAACTTCATCATGCTGATGTCAGCTAGTCTGACTAATCTGCCTTCAGAGTTACTTGCCTTAAGTGCTCCACCAACCAAGATAAGGGCCAGTTCAGAGGTCTGCGACCTTGTTAATATATGCAGCCAAATCCATCCTTCTTTACGGTGGACTCTGGAGAATAGCAGTAGTGTCTTAGACTGGGCACAACCGCTCTCTTGCTGTGCCCACAACACCAGGCCACATAGAGACATTTTTTTTACTGAGCCGGAGAGTCTGCTCTGATTATATCAATAAGGTGTTATTAAGAATGTAAATTCACAGTTTAACACGGTATATAAACAAGTTAATTTAGGTTTTACATTATGTGTTGAAATGAGGTGTTACATGTGCCCCAGCACAGCTGAACCTCATTTCCCAGAAATAATTTCCCAGTAACAAACTCAAGTAATTCTCATGGTCAAAGTGAGGCGGGTGCTGGGAATGTCATAACAAAGGTTAATCTTGCCTGGATCCCCTTTCCTAAATGTAGCTGAATCATGATTTTACATATATATATATATATATATATATATATATATATATATATATATATATATATGTGTGTATATATGGAATGGATTATGCATTCAGAGGACCAAGCCAGGAAGGAGGACATTGCTATATATATTGTCAATGATTGGTCTCCTTTGTTGACATCAATTGTGGGAACACATTATCCGCAGACTTCATGGGTATGCTGACAGCAGGGGTCCAAAAGAAAGGGGGACAAAGCCTCTGTCCCTATACAACCCTCATGAGATAAGAAATTCCAATCTGAAAGTCAGAGAGGGAAGTTCGCACCATGTACCCAGGATCCATAACAGTCAGAAACGGAGCGGGAACCAGAGGAATCATGAGCTATGAATTCCTAATGCTCAGAGGTGCTCTGGAAGGTTTGACAGTGTTAATTAAATATTTATGGGGGCAGAAAATATGATTAACTATTTATTCCTTATGGGGTCATTAACTATTTATTCATTATCACATTTATACGGCATGTGAATAAAAGGTAGCTCAGTCCTGTGCTTGGACTTACAGTGGGGAAAAATTAAATGACATGACATTCAAAAGTTATTCATGCATGCCATTTAATAATAAAACCCATCTCTCAATAGAACCAAGGCCAAAGCATCCTGTGAAAGTTGACGTTTAAGTTGTTATATCTCAAAATGATCCAGGGCAGATTGTCACGAAGAACATTCACCTGAGCCTGCGTGACGCGTGTGTGACACAGGGTTAACCAAAAAACAACCACCTGCTCTGTCTAAAAGGAATAAATCCTTCCCTATCATCATCACCATCTTCACAATTTATTTATATAGCGCCACAAATTCTGCAGCGCTCTACAGAGAACTCACTCACATCAGTCCCTGCCCCATTGGGGCTAACAGTCTAAATTCCCTAACACACACACAAACACACTAGGGTCAATTCCCTATCTATGCCACACATTAGCTTTGCCGTACCAACTATGCCACCACCAAGGTTTCGTTATGAAGAACTGACACTCTTATTTAGGAAGCCTTCGGTTCTCCCTAGAATTAATTTAGCACAATTTACTTTAATCAGAGTTAACATAAACCACAATGTTCTCCTCATTTCAATTATGTAGCGTCTTGACCAAACTGTCGCATGAATTCGTAAGAACACAGAGACTTGAACTTATTAAGTGTAATTTAATATGGAAAATACATCCACAGTGCTTAAGATAAAACAATTAAGAATATGACATACAAATATAATGCAATTGTTTCTTATAAAATAAAAAGGATAAGACACAGAATTGATAACTCACATATAATCAAGTTTCTGGCGCTGGGAGAAGCAGCAAAATGGGACACTCTTCAATATCAGATTGACTCCCAAAAGTGAAAAAAATCCTTAGAGTCACAGTACAGTATTATAACCAAGATGCAGGGCCCACAGCCCCCCTTCCTGTGATGTCAGAACTAAGGTCTGTGGGAATGCAAATTAGGTTTTTAGGACCCATGTGGACCTCTCTTAAGTCAGGTTTTAAATGCCTTGTCCCAACTTATTACCAGTACGGCGTACAAACATGATTTTACCTCCACGCAACAGGTCATAAGTTCCCCTTCATCTGCATACCACACATGCCCCTGGTAAGTATGATATTGGAGAAAATTAATTCACAAACACATATTTACAGATTTATATGTCTCCAAAATTAGCTTGGCTATGACACAGATCATGACATCTCCAGTCATAAGGAGTCTCAAGTGTAAGATAGGACCATATCTGCATACGGATGTATGTGCATGTATTTCCTGGTACACATAAACCAGAATGTAATGTGTATTTTATGTTAATAAAACAGATATATATACAACTCCAAAGGCCCTATATCTCTAATCTCCTGAAATAGTTAGTGCCCTGTCTGAATGTTCCTGAAGATTTAGTATCTTAGTTTAACAGCAAGAACAGTAGCCCATGAAATCTACCATGATGCCTCAGTGGTGCTCGATCCTGGACCCCCCACTCCACATACAGTTTCAGCTGATTACTAAAGGAAACACTCAGAATTCTCTAATATCTACTGTGAAACTAATGTAAGCAACAGTTTCATATTGACTGAAATGTAAATATCCCAAAGTTCATTAGAGTATACAGTAAGTCCTTTACATTCGTGCCACGGACTCCAAGGTTTCAGTCAAAACTCCTCAGCGGGCAAGCAGCATACTGTACAAATTGCAAGGCTCTTGTTTACTATTGTTAGAATCATCATCATCTATTTATGTAAACCCACTAATTCCGCAGCCCTGTACAGAGAACTCGCTCACATCAGTCCCTGCTCCATTGGGGTTTACAGTCTGAATACCCTAACATACTCACACACAGACCGAGAGAGACCTAGGTCAATTTAATAGCAGCTAATTAACCTACTAGTAAGTCTTTGGAGTCTTGGAGGAAACCCACGCAAACACTGGGAGACCATACAAACTCCACGCAGATAAGGCCATGGGCAGGAATCAAACTCATGACCCCAGTCCTATGAAGCAGAAGTGCTAACCACTGAGCCACCATTTTGCATGCTGTGAAAATATAACATACAAGATAAGAGATGTGTATTTACACCTAATAGATCAGATCAGTCATGTGTAACATCACTGTAAAACTGTCTTTCCAACTTCTAAACCATATCTTACCTCTTGGGACCCACTTAGTGTCTAATCACAGTGCGATGAGCATTCGAGTTTAACCTTTCCATTACTGCAATATATGTGGGAGAATATTACAAAAGTAAAGTTAGTGATGTAAAATTCTACAAGGAATATTACTTTGAGACTATAAATATATGCATCTGAGATGAAACTACAGTGCTGACAACTCAAGCAGAAGATTTCTGGATCTGTGCCTATACTGCAATGCTCAATGTACCTGTGTGAGTAAATTTAATTATATTTAGATACAAAAGCTAACTAACATTATTTCACATGCATGTGTCCTAAATTATTTTATGTTTCAAATTATATAAAGATATTTAATATATCTAAACATTGCATTTATATGTATTTTCTTGCTTTTTTTTTTATCACATAATATTTTTATACTTGTCTTAAACCCATAATGGTTTCCTACCTATAGGTAAATATTTGAAATTAAGAAGACCATTTTTATTTCAAACTTGTACATAATTTTAAATATTATTTGTATAACTTAACTTTTGATATTTTAGTTTTTTATTTATTTTATTTGTGTCCATTTATGTGTCTAATTTTAAATCTGATAGATGCTTTACACCTTGTGTGCTTGGAAAGGTACTGGGTATTGTGAGTCTGTGCTTCATTAGTTCTACTGGTTCATTTGATACTGTTGGTTTCTTTCTAATTAAAGTGTGTTGATATAAATTAGTGTTCCCAAACTTTTGCAGTTCGCGGCACCCTTAGAATCTCCATAATTTTTTCAAGGCACCCCTTTCAAAATAATTACCGAGCAGTCCCGTTTTATAAGCATTTGGGTCAAAAAACGTAATAAGTATTTAGGTCAGGACAGAAATACTTATTTAGTTGTATGCAAAAATAATACACATAAATCCAAGGGAAAAAAATATTTTTATATATTTTAATCAATTATATTTCTGTAAAATTATTTACAGCTAACTCACATTGTGCCCTCCTTCATCTCCACACACTCTGTTCCCTCCTTCATCTCCACACACTCTGTGCCCTCCTTCATCTCCACACACTCTGTGCCATCCTTCATCTCCACACACTCTGTGCCCTCCTTTATCTCCACACACTCTGTGCCCTCCTTCATATCCACACACTCTGTGCCCTCCTTCATTTCCACACACTCTGTGCCTCCTTCATCAACACATTCTGTGCCCCCTGCATCCATACACTCTGTGCCCCCTGCATCCACACACTCTGTCAAAGTCAAATAATTGGATGAAAGAAAGTATATTGATTAATAATGTTTTACCGTGCGATTGTGATCAGTACGCCACGTGTCATGATGCAATCGCACGATAAATAACGCATGCATACACTTACACATTCACTTATATATATTTCATACTTATAATAGTACCAATCCACAGTTGTTTATGAACAAATATAGCAGAGTTTATGGTGAAATATTATAATGATTATATGTACTTTAGTGAGACCTAAGGTTCAGGTCACAGAAAACATATCATGTCTGGTATCATTCTAATTCCTTATTTATCTGCAGACGTTCAGTTCAATCGACGAAAGGATTGCACCTTGTGTATGTTAGATATGGATTATAGGGAATAAATGATCATGTATAATATTGTGTGTGTAATGCTAATAGACCAGTTTGAACTAGTTCTTGGCGGGAAGATTAGTATGCAACTTTTGGAGAGCTGACCAACACCCTTGGATAGCATTGTTTGAACTGACCAATGACCTGCATTACACTGGACCTTCCTGAAGCCTGAACCTTTGGGAACTGTCGAAGTCGTATAATTGGATGAATGAAAGTATGTTGGTTAATATTGTTTTATCGTGCGTTTGCACTCAGTATGCCATGCTACACGTATATTGATTCCAATCCACAGTGATTTATGATTACATGTACACTTTAGTGTTATTTAAGGTTCAGGTTATAGGAAATGTGTCATGTCTGGTATTATTTTAATACCTTATTCATCAGCAGTTGTCCGGTTCTTTCGCTGAAGAGATCGCACATTGCATACTCTAGTTAGTCATGTTAGGGAATAAATACTTAAAGTTATACTGCAATGTGTAAATAGACTAGCTTAAACTGGTTTCTGGGTGGGAGAATCATCTGGAATGTTGACCCTCAGCCTTAGAGGGGGTTGTTTGAACTAGCCTATGATCTGTTTACACTGGACCCACCTGAAGTCTGGACCTATAGAAGCAAGCCACGTCATCTGCATTGTTCTCTCTGTAACACTGAGGGGTATATTTACTAAACTGCGGGATTGAAATAGTGGAGATGTTGCCTGTAGCAACCAATCAGATTATAGCTGTCATCTTGTAGAATGTGCTAAATAAATGATAACTAGAATCTGATTGTTTGCTATAGGCAACAGCTCCACTTTTTCAAACCCGCAGTTTAGTAAATCTAGCCCTGAGTGTGTATATAATATAGCTGTACTCCCACTGACTTCAGTCATTCTCTGACCACAGTAATTACTTTGTGCGTTGGAAACACAACACAATCGCTTGGGCAATGCTTATTTGAAAACGATTGAATTACTTTAATAGAACCTAGAATGTAAATAATTAAACTCAAATAAAGAATATAATTTAAAATAATAAATATTATAATAAAGCAAAAAAATTGTAATACATTAATACATTAAATAAAGTAAAAATTAAGATAATAAAATAATAATAAAAATGATTTTAACATTATATAGCATAAAGAAAACTATAAAATTAAAAAAATAGTATTGAATAAATAAAAATTTTGGTCCTATATGTGTTTGGGTTGTTAATATGCTGGTAGTGTCCTCTTCCATCCATAGTACCGTTGTGCTCCTGTCCGACCCTCAGTTGTCCAATATGAATCTTTGAAAAGTAGCGGAAAATAATGCAAACGTTTCACTGCTCATCTACAATCCTACTTTAAGTGCCCTTTAGCCATTTATCACAGTCTGTCACTTCTGGTTTTTCCATGTCCATCTATATTTAAAGCAAACAAATGTTTGAGTTTTAAGCAAGTTTTGGAAGGCATGTGGGTTACTTAAATACTTTGATAATCAGTGCTGAGCCCTTTAATCACTGCAAATGTAGTTTTCTGCCAATTGCAAGAGAGTTTTATCACTAGAAATCCTTGTTTAAAAAATTATCTATGGCCCTCCATGTGTCAATCAAATGTTGGATCTGCCAGTTTCATCGCACAAATGAAAAAAAATTGCATATCTACTACAAGTGACTCGTTTGCAATTGCCAGGAAAAAAATATAAAAGTTATTAAAGGACACCACATTGATTATCAAAGGATTTTAAGCACCCCACTAGCCATTTAATAATATACTGAAATGTAAAAAAAAATGAAATTTACAAACAGAAAGCCTTAGAAAATTGATGAATGGTTAAAGGGTAATTAAAAGGAGGACAAACCTCTGCAAAAGAAGCTTGATCTGTAGTGAAGCTCGATTTGTGTGAAATGTTGCTGTGAGATTCGATTTTGCTCATTCTCAATGAGAAGATTTGTATCACGGCAGTGCATTTTTTTCATTATGATAAGTCTTCTCTATTTTGTTAACAAAAGAAGTACGTAATTATTTGTAAAATATTTATTTTCTTGTTTATACTGGAATATATCTAGTTTTCAAAACAGTGTAAAATAAAATAGAATTAACTAAAATGTTCAAAATGTTCAGAAGTATAAATTGGGTCTACAACCGAATCAAATTATAAAAGAGTGCCCTGTTGCACAAAAAATCTATGGCCTAAATTATAAGTATGTAGAACAGAAAGGAATTTTTGTTATTTCTCTCTTGAAGAACTAAGAATAACGATTTATAGAGTGTAATTATATTTACTAGTTAAAAGTCAAAATAACGGAAAAAAATAAGAGTAAGATCATGTTGGACCCTTTTGATCCTGTGACTTTACCCTTGTGACATCATTGATTAAATAGTTTGTCAGGTGACTACTCAGCTGTAAAATACTTAACGAGGAAAAAAATCACAAATACTGTTCATGGGACCACGGTTATAAGCATTAATATTTGTTTCATCAAAGTTACGGACATCAAGATTGTCGTGGCATCTTGTCCGCTAACTTTGTAGGCGTTGACATGATATTACCTCTGTCCTGTTCGCTCTTCGATTGTTTTCTCTGTAATCATGGTGTCATGAAAAAACTCCTATGGCTCTTAAATCATCCATTTTTAACTCCAAGGTCCACGTTTTTTCCCTATGTGATGAACCAATTTTGGCACTATTAGGCTGGTCACATTCCAACATCAATATTAGTTCCATTTCTGTGCAGAAGCCACAAAAAATGCTTTCTTTTATCAGAAAACTTTGTTAATTCCATAAATGCCATTGGTTTCTTTATAACTCAATACTTGAATTCACAGTGGTGTCCAGAATTTGGCACAATAGTCAGAAAATCATGTTTTTAATATATATTACCAAATAAAAGTTTGGAAATGTTGACATAACATGGATAGTCACCTTGCTGAGTAGCTCAATAGCTTCTGAAAACATTGGTACTATATATTTTTTTTTTCGTGTATGCAAATATTGCATGTATAGTGGTACTTTTTTATTAGCTGTAGTACAGTGCACATATTCTCTAGTGATTATAAGTGATCACCAGACAATACAAAAGGGGCACCACTGTTTGGAAGAGCAGATTACCTTCTTTCAAACAATGGTATCCCAATGCCAATTGGACCATTATAGAGAAAATAAAGACTCTTTTAGTGATCAACAGAAAATATATCGCAGTTTCCCTCTTTCAAATGACCATAGCCCCATACGTGTAGAAATCAGAATAAGGGAGATTGGGGCATTTTAAGAGCTTCCCCCATCCCTGGGCTCTATTGCTATGGGACATCATTATGCATCTGACATTCCACAAAGAAACTACTGCGTAGCCTGTGCTTTATGATCAGAGTTTATTACTTGAGAGTCTGTAAGCTGCTGAGGATGAGTGGGTCTTGTTTTTTTCCATGAAGGGGTTAAACCTTTTCAGAGGGTTAATCTTTATATGTTAATAATGACAAACTCTCCATGGAACTGATACGTTTTCTTTAAGTATTTCAAGTCCTAAATATTTTATTATTTAAGTTGTACATTATTTTATTTTACTCGCTTGTTAACTCTCGCCTTTACTACTGTAACCTCCTTCTCTCTGGCCTACCTGATTCTCACCTTGACCCTCCTAAGTCTATCCTCAATGCTGCTGCCCGCCTCATTTTTCTCTGCTGCCGCTTTGTATCTGCAGTCTCCCTCCAACAGTCACTACATTGGCTACCCATACCCTACAGAATTAAATTTAAACTCCTCACCCTCACCTTTAAAGCTCTTAATCAATCTTCCCCTCCCTACATCTCCAATCTCATCTCTACCTACACTCCTAGCCACCCCCTCCGCTCTGCCTGTGACCGCCGCCTCACTACTTCACTGATCACCTCCTCTCACTCTTGTCTTCAGGACTTTGCCCGGGCTACTCCCCTGCTGTGGAACGATCTTCCACGTTCCATCAGGTTTGCATCTACTCTCAAAGGCTTCAAGCGTGCCCTTAAGACTCATTTCTTTATTCAAGTCTATCAGTCCTCCTCCTAACTCCCTTGTCCCGGCTCTCTCCCCCAGTTAGTACCACCCTATTTGTGTCTCCCCCTTCCCTTTAGGATGTAAGCTCTCATGAGCAGGGCCCTCTTTCCTTGTGTGCTCCTTCTACTGTTCCTTCACCCTCTGTACCTCTTAGCCTGCTATGCTAGCCTGTTTTCCCTGTATTCTTAAGCCTCAGCCTTCTTCTCGCTGATTTCTACCATCCCTTTCACTATCTGTCCCAGATATAATCTGATTTGCTTTACCCTGTCACCTGTGTTTGTATATATTTTTGTATTATGTGTGTCTTGGTTCTGTGGACCCTTTGTGGCGCCTTATAAGTCAAAGATAATAATAATAATAATAATAATAATAATGCTCTATATTACTATTAGTCACTGAAAATTTCCTTTTGAAGATATGCTTTCTTGTGGAAAATGATCACAAGAAAATGAGGCAGACATAATTTTCTTGTGGTATCTTCAATGTCAGATTTAACCACTGCTGACTGTATTAGCAGCATACACAACCCGGCATAGAGATTTATTTTACATGTGCTGATCAATTTTCCAGTGGTTTCCCATGTTACATTCCATTTGAAACACAATTAGAGAAAACTCGTGTCTGAAAGAGTCCGACTAGAGGTATCTTTGGCTTCTGTTTTGCACACAAATTGTGCTATATTTATATTTTATTTATATATAAATTATACTTGATTCAACATGCGATTAACATTGTGCTACAAACATATCATTAACTCATTGCTATTGCATTTTTGTGTTCTCTTTGAAGCTTCAAAATTTTCAGAAAACATGGAAGAAGTCAGTCTCCAATGGTAAACGACACATCTGTCTATTGGAATATCACCCAGTTATCCTCCAAAAATGAATGGTTTGATGAGATCACCCGAACAGTTCTTGTCATCTTGACAATTTTGTGTTTCATCTTCTATCTCTACTTCATCACAGTTCTCCTGAATGTCTTCTTTAGCTCTCCTCACATGCGAGAAAACGCTCGATATGTTCTCTTCGCTCACATGCTCATCAATGACACATTATATCTTGCCTTGGGAATTTTACTTTTACTATCAGCCCTATACATTATATATTTCCCAATGCCTTTATGTTGCATCATTCTCACTCTGGCAGCCTCTTCATTTCGGGTTACTCCATACAACCTTGCCGTCATGTCTCTGGAACGTTACATAGCAATATGTTTTCCCTTGAGACACGTAGAGTTTTGCAATGCAGGGAGAGCTAAGTTAGCAATAGTCATGATTTGGGTCATTGGATTTACCCCAAGTATTGCAGATTTGACTGCTATTACCTACTCATATAAATATACATCTTTATCTTTTAATGTGTTGTGTGCCCGTTCAATGCTCGTGATAAGTCCACTTCAAAACATAGTTAGATCTTTCATCCATATTCTCAGTTTCACCATGGTGGCATTAATAATTCTATTTACTTACATTAAAGTAATGCTGGTTGCCAGGAAGTTTGGTTCAGGTGGATCTTCTGCTTTCAAAGCTGGAAGAACGGTGATGCTTCATGCAGTCCAGCTCATGTTATGCATGATATCTTTCATCTCCTCTCTAACAGAGACATTTTCCAGAGATTACATAACTTTCATGCTGGTATCCAACTTCCTCATATTCACCTGTTTGCCCAGGTTCCTCAGTCCTGTGATTTATGGGATAAGGGATGAAGCATTTTCTAAATATATAAGAAAACTGTACTCTGTCAAATCTCTGATAAATATATCTTAAATTCTAAAGGGGTGCGTGGAATATATTTCTTTTAAACTGAATTATTAATTAATTAAAAAGTAGCTTAGTAGCTCAGTAATGATGTATAGAACAGGAAAACCTGCAATACAACTTAACTTTTATTAAAAGTAGTAGTAATATTCTGTGTATGTCCCAGTATCCGGACAGTTGAACGACAGTGTTGATCTTCCTACCTGTTCTTGTAGCTTTGACGATTACTTGAACTTTGGTTCATTTTTAAAATTTCCATATTAGTAAAAGGCAAAGATAAAAGCATACTCTAGACTGTTCCAAGACAGATGACAGCAAGCATATGGCGTAAAGTACAGGCTTGCTGTGAAATTATTACACACATTTTAAAACAAATCATATATATATATATATATATATATATATATATATATAGATAGATAGATAGATATATATATTCCCGACCATGGCCTTATCTGTGAGCACTTTGTATGTTTTGCCCGTATTTGCGTGGGTTTCCTCCGGGTGCTCCGGTTTCCTCCCACACTCTAAAAACATACTGGTAGGTTAATTGGCTGCTAACAAATTGACCCTAGTCTGTGTCTGTCTGTCTCTCTCTCTCTGTGTTAGGGGATTTAGACTGTAAGCTCCAATGGGTCAGGGACTGATGTGAGTGAGTTCTCTGCACAGAGCTGCGGAAATAGTGGCGCTATATAAATAAATGGTAATGACAAAGTACAGGCCTGCTGTGAAATTTTTACACACATTTTAAATATATATATATGTATATACGGTCTGTCTTTACATATCTGATCAGGTACACATCACAATAGATCATCTGTTCCACCTAAAAAAGTGTGGTTAGCTATTCACTGAAGTTTCTGTCCAATCAGCTTGGTCACTTGTCAAATTTACTTTGCTGAAAGCAGCCATGCACAATATCTCACTGAAAATCTGTATGTTGCAAAATAAACACAACATACATTTGACATTAAAATGAAGTAGTATTACATTTCTTAATATACTGCTGTATTAATAATTGATCATTTATATAACTATAGCTTATTCAAGATATTTAGCAAAATAAAGATTAATGAACATATTAATGAGCTATACTAAAATCTGAATGTACTTTAGATAAAATGGTTTCCAGCAAATGATTGTATGTAAGCAAACAAGGGGTTTTAGTGAGGGAGACTGATATGCACTAGAGACCTGTTTGCTGTCACCTTGATTGTGACTGTTGTCACAGAAGATCAATCAACCCTTTTTTGTTGCCCAATTAAGAGCCCCAAGGACCAAAGCTGTGCTAAAAAATATTTTGGCTGTAAAGGACATAGTTTTCAGTTCAAGCTCAGTATAATAAAATATCCACAGCCAGTTTTCAATTTCTTTTAACAGAGGGACACAAGTAGAGATAAAAATCAATTATCATGTTGCATATGTGTAGAGGTTGTTATAGCTATCTTGCAATTCATAACCAAAGACTTATGGATTACTGGGCAATCATTATTTATTGATTAAGGGGGCAAAATTAATTTATAATTAACTTATGGGGCAAGTTTAATTTTTCAATATAGTTTTATAAATTTGCTCCTTAATAAAATTAAACATTAACCCCCATCCCCCACATGGTTCAATCCACAGGATCCTTATGCAGACAAACCCATTGCAACACCAATGGAGCCAAGCGCTGAATAAGACGAAGATGGTGAGTCCATCTATAGAGAAAGGAAATAACATCAACAAGTGATCGAAAAGAAATGTCTTCGCATGTTCCCATTTACAGGTCGAACATTCTGCAAAAACAGTACAACTGCACAACTTGGGAGAATCTGTTGCAGCGCAGACAGAGTGGGATGAGTACACCACCTTAATCCCCCATGGTGTCAACATGGATTCTGTACCACCTGCTGGAAAGAATTAATACCCATTTAGTAAAAATGACTGTGGTGATATAGAGCTGAAAAGGGCCTATCAGGAAACTTAATGCAAATTGTGTTGCTGCTATTGCCCAGTTAGATCACAATTTGTTAGCACACCTACCTTATGTCTACCTCAACTGCAGCAAACAATCATCATCTGTGTCAGCTTCTCCTCCAAGATGAAGTGTGCACACCAGGTGTGGCAGAGGTAGAGGCTAAAGAAGGGACATGCAAAAAAACATCTTAAAAAAGTAAAGAAAATATTTTTGGCATTTCGTTACAGCACTGGCAATAAGTAAAACACTTTTTGAAGATCACTTACATGTTGAGTTTTGTTGAATTATATTTTGTCTGTTCTTCCTCCCCCACCTGTGTATTATTTATGTCCCATGATGGTAACAGGCCCCCAGCATCCTCACTGTGTACTGGTATATGAATATAAAGCAGTACAATAAACAATGGCGCTCAATTCAGAGTTATGTACATAACAAATAAATGTTCATTCACACCAAAACACTTCTTACATATAAGGCAGCAGCCTTCCATCAAAGCTTCGGTTGGTAAAGCCCATAAACATGAAATCTGGGAAATAAAGAAGGAGGACACAAGGGTACCTAATAGTGTAGTATTTTATGGAAAGTATTCCTAAAAAACCAATAGGTGTAAGTAAGAGGCGTACTAGATGTATAATTCACAAGTGCTCATCTATACAAGAATTCTGGGTTGGTTCACTTAGATCCTGTACATCCACTCATCATCATCATCATTTATTTATATAGCGCCACTGATTCCGCAGCGCTGTACAGAGAACTCACTCACATCAGTCCCTGCCCCATTGGAGCTTACAGTCTAAATTTCCCAACATACACACAGACAGACAGACAAACACAGACTAGGGTCAAAATTGATAGCAGCCAATTAACCTACTAGAATGTTTTTGGAGTGTGGGAGGAAACTGGAGCACCTGGAGGAAACCCAGAGAGAACATACAAACTTCACACAGATAAGGCCAAGGTCGGGAATTGAACTCATGACCCCAGCAGAGCTGTGAGGCAGAAGTGCTAACCACTGAGCCACCGTGCTGCCTCACGTCTTGCGTGCTCATATAAAAGAAAAAGGAAATAACCAAACTGGTGTATTATTGTCAGACCAATAGTGAGTTCAATAAGACAAAATCACTTCTATCTATGCGTACCAGAGGATTAAGATATTTTGCTTATCTGTACAAAGTCTTGTCTAGTCAATACTGTTCACGTCCGGTTCACTCCATCAATCGATGTAGGAAAAGCAAAAGGTCCCATATGGTGTAGTATTTTATAAATCATAACAATTTTATTGCCTAGAAAATATAAAATGAATGCTCACAATACATATAAACATAAAAGCTTTTCTGTAGTCCTTAATTTCCACTCTAGTGGGTAAGATGTCAGGAAAACTTTGCTGATGAATAAGACTGGATACAGAAGTTGACATGAGGGTACTACTGTATACTCTTCTAGCTCAACGCGTTTTGCCTAACGAAACTTCCTCAGGAGGATAATATGTCATGTCAAATAGTTCATATATTAATAGCAAATGCATCTGCCATTGTGCGCATGCTTACTGTGTGGTACTTACTGTGCATTCGCGGCACAGACATGACAACGCCTATGAACTTGTTTTGAAAATGGCAAGTTGTCTAAGTTTTCTATAATCAATATATATATTGCATATAAGCATATAAAGCATATAAAGTATATCTGAAGGTAAAGAACATATATTTATATGGCAGCTATTATTCTTTAGATATACTTACTACGGTGGCCAACTTTGTTTTGGGCAGACCACAGCCAATCCATCATCACTACTAAGTAAAGCCACCTAATTGAAAATGGGAAACATGTATTGCATTCCTTATTAATGTGATGCCACATATGTGTAATCTATTCATACATAATAGCCTATAGAGTCCATTATTGGAAGCCCTATGACCTAGTTGTAACCACATAAACAATAATAACAGAGATATTGTTTAAAAGAGCAGTCATTATAAAAGTATACATGATAAAGTATATGGTGAATATATAAACTCATCTTACTTAATTCATGTAGATTCCATTTTTTAAGGATTCCATAAATAATTAAGATAAACAATATCAAATAAATAAAAGTACACAAACAATCCACTCAAAACGAATATATTCCTTAGAAGAGAACATGACAGAGGTATTAGTTCTAAAGTTGTTTTCAAAAAGGATAGCCAACTACTGATGATGAGGACGTTTGAATCACAGACCACCTGCACATTGAGAGAGTGATAATGGTGGTGATTGACATAGGCACCGATCAGCCACAACATTCAAACCACTGACAAGTGATGTGAATAACATTGATTATATCTTTACAATGGCCCCTGTCATGGGGCGGTATATATTAGGCAGCAAGTGAACAGTCAGTTCTTGAAGGTGATGTGCTGGAAACACGAAAAATGGGCAAGCATAAGGATTTGAGTGACTTTGATTAGGGCCAAATTGTGATGGCTAGACGACTGGGATGGGGCATCTTCAAAACACCCAGTCTTGTGGGATGTTCCCAGTATGCAGTGGTTAGTACCTACCAAAAGTGGACCAAGGAGGAACAAATGGTGAGGCTAGGTACAGGCACAAGGAGAATGAATACCAGGATAGTCAGGAGGCATGAGGCACCGGATGTCAGGCACGAATGGGGAAGTGCAGATACAGGTTACCAGGTTTAGCCAGTGAGAGGAGGCACCAGATGATCCACAGGAGAATCAGGCAAAGGAGGGTCAGACGAGCCAGGGGTCAGAAACAGATAGATACACAATTATACCAGGAAGTAAGCAGGATTATGGTCAAATGTAGCCAAGGTCTTGGATCACAGTCAGAGGTGCAGAACAATGGATCAAGCAGAGGTCAGAGGTCAGATAATCAGGAGAACAATAGGCACAATTACACAGGAGTACAGGCAGAGACCAGAAGCAGCAAACAATTGAAGAACTGCAAGGAGAAATGTTTGGGCAGGTATTTAAGGCAGTGGAACAGGTGCAGGAGATGATAAGGGAAGGAAGTTAACTCCTGCAGGCGAGGTGGAAATGTCCAGTGAAAAAACAGCAGCATCTCTTGTGAAACATGTGCAGGTGATGATCAGGTAAGGAGGTAAACTCCTGCAGGTGAGGTGGAAAATGTCCAATGGCAAAGCAGCAGCACTTCTGGTAGCTGAGAGATACTGCAGACGAGATACAAATTAGGATCAGAGTCCTAACCTAAAACAGCAGCACCTCTTGTAGCATAAATGTACTGCAGGCCAGATACAAATTAAGATCAGAGTCCTAACAGTTTGTCCATTTATTGCTTTTAGCTTTGTCACTCACAATTCTACATTCTCCAACCCATCGACTATATCTTTGTTCCTCACAACACATCCTCTCAGAATGAAGCGACTTGACCAGTTGTGGTGTGTCTCTGAAATGTACCAAGCCATGTGGTTTACGCGGCAACATGACAAATATATTGCTATGGAGTTAGATTTATCAACCTTTCATAATTATTTTAATATTTTTCCAGTTTCATTATGAATCTTTTCTGATACACTGTCTTATTAGGAGCATATTTTGATTTTGGCAGAAATCCTGTATTTATGTAGATGCATGACTGAGTTGCAATCAGGTAATCGCTGACATCAGAGAGATGGGGAGTTTAACTCCCACACAGTATATAAACCTGCTCTGTCTGTCATTTCTTGCCTGAGTAACAGCTTTGCTTTTCTGTGCTCCTGAATGTCTCATGCTGTTTACTGCTTGATTCCTGATTATTGTCCTGCCTTGTTCCTGACTTTGTCATACCTGGATCCTGACTTTGTGCTACGCTGACAAATTGGTTTTGACCTTTGGCTTTCCCTGACTATTCCTTT
The DNA here is from genome assembly GCF_038048845.1 of Mixophyes fleayi. Classification (NCBI taxonomy): domain Eukaryota; kingdom Metazoa; phylum Chordata; class Amphibia; order Anura; family Limnodynastidae; genus Mixophyes; species Mixophyes fleayi. The sequence goes on from NC_134403.1 coordinate 12,906,215, forward strand.
GTTTGCTGATTCAGTTTAATTAGCCTGCATCATGCTGACCTCAGCTCATTTGTCTATTCTGCCTTCAGAACTACTTGCCAGTTTAACACAATATATAGACAAATTAATTTAGGCTTTACATTATGTGGTGAAATGAGAGGTTACATTTGCACACAGCTGCAAAAAAAAATTCCCTGTAACGATGTAATGTAATGTGTACAAGTGAATACAATCATTTGAAAAGTGCAACTGGGATAATTAAGGCCACTGTGTATGTCAGAATAAGAAAATGTGTTTCGGCAGTCTAAATCAAACAACATATAAATCATTATTTGTCAGCATATGCATAAATAGGAGAATTTTGTGCACTATAGAGCTACATTGGGATAAGCTCACCTTCCAACATCAAGGTATTCCTGTGGGTGAGTCCCTAGTAAGTGAATCAAATACATATTCAGAATGTCACATTTAAAACACTCCTTGATTCCCAGCACCTGGAGGGAGAAATTAACTTCCAAAAAACAAACTAGAAATTAGTGGAAAAGAAGCAGGTGTGCATCTTTAAATTAATGAAATGTGTACAAGTGAATAAAATAATTTGAAAAGTGCAGCCAGAACAATTATCTCTATTAAGGTGTATTCTGTAGGTGAGTCCTTAGCATGTGAAGCAAAAAATATTCAGAGTGTCACATTTTAAATATTATCTTTATTTGAAAAATGTACGCTACTTTCATTCAATAGCTTCTTTGATTGTACATTAATTACTATACTATGAGCACCCTTTCTCTCTATGTGTCTTGCTATTTATTTACATATCGATGGATAGATGTACAGATATATCACCACCATTTATTTATATAGCGCCACTAATTCTGCAGCACTGTACAGAGAACTCACTCACATCAGTCCCTGCCCCATTAGGAGCTTACAGTCTAAATTGCCTAACATACATACACAGACACAGACTAGGGTCAATTTGTTAACAGCCAATTAACCTACCAGTATGTTTTTGGAGTGTGGAAAACCAGAGCAAAACACAGGGAGAACATACAAACTCCACACAGATAAGGCCATGGTCGGGAATTGAACTCATGACCACAGTGCTGTGAGGCCGAAGTGCTAACCACTTAGCTACCGTGCTGCCCAGAGAATTTCAGCACTACACTACAGCTAATAAAAAAGATCCTCTTGAAATTGTGGTACCATTGTTTTCAGGAGTTACTGAGCTACTCAGCAAAGTGACTATCCCTGTCATGCAAACATTTCCAAACTTTTATTTGGCAATATGCATGAAAAACATGATTTTCTTTCACTATTTTAACACATTTTAGAAACTACTGTGGATTCCAGTATTGTGTTGCAAAGAATGGCATTTTTGGAATTAACAAAGTCTTCTAAAAAAATTAGGCATGATATTTGAGGTTTCTGTAGAGAAACAGAACTAATATCGATGTTGGAATGTGACCAGCCCAAAAGTGCTAAAATTGTCTCATCACATGGGCAAAGAACCTCGGCATAGGGGTTAGTAAAGTATAAGTTAAAACTAGAGAAACAGAACTAATATCAATGTTGGAATGTGACCAGCCCAAAAGTGCAAAATTGTCTCATCACATGGGCAAAGAACCTCGGCATAGGGGTTAGTAAAGTATGAGTTAAAACTAGGGGTGTGCACCGGCCACTTTTGGTGTTTTGGGTTTTGGGTTCTGATTAGCTTGAGGTTTTGGGTTCTGATTGGTTTTTCCAAAACACCCCACTAAAGGTTTTGGTTCTGATTTTGGGTTTTGGGTTCTGATTTTTTTTTAAAAAAGCATAAAAAGTGCTAAAATCCATATTTTATTTTTTTTTCTCTCCTACACTATTATTAACCTCAATAACATTAATTTCCACTAAATTCCAGTCTATTTTGAACACCTCACACCTCACAATATTGTTTTTAGTCCAAAAGGTTGTACCGAGGTAGCTGGATATCTAAGCTAAGCGACACAAGTGGGCGGCACAAACACGTGGCCCATCTAGGAGTGGCACTGCAGTGGCAGACAGGGTGGCAGTTTGAAAAACTAGGCCTCAAAGAGCACATAATGCCAAAAAAAGAGGTGTAAGATGGAATTGTCCTTGGGCCCTCCCATCCACCCTTATGTTGTTGAAATAGGACATGCGCACTTTAACAAACCAATCATTTCAGCGACAGGGCCTACAAAACTGTGGCTGAAATGATTGGTTTGTTTGGACCCCCACAAAACGAGCTGGCAAAGAAAAAAAAGAGGTGCAAGATGGAATTGTCTTTGGGCCCTCCCACCCACCCTTATGTTGTTGAAATAGGACATGCACACTTTAACAAACCAATCATTTCAGCGACAGGGCCTACCAAACAACTGTGGCTGAAATGATTGGTTTGTTTGGGCCCCCACACAAAAAAAGCTATTCATCTCTCCCTGTACAAACTAAACTGGCTCTACTGAGGCAAGATGTCGTCCTCATCCTCATCCTCTGATTCCTCTCCCCCTTCAGTGTGTACTTCCTCATCCTCACACATTATCAATTCGTCCCAGCTGGACTCCACAATCACAGGTCCCTCTGTAGTCTCTGGAGGCCAGTTCTGGTCTTGATTGAAGAATTGATAATTCATTTTTATGAACATCATCTTCTCAATGTTTTGCGGTAGCAACCTCCTTCGCCGCTCACTGACCAGGTTCCCCGCTGCACTAAAAACTCTTTCCGAGTACACACTGGAGAGGGAACAATTCAGGTAAAATAGAGCCAGTTTGTACAGGGGCTTCCAAACTGCCTTTTTTTCCTGCCAGTAAGAATAAGGACTGTCTGACATGTCTACTTGGATGGTGTCAGCAAAGTAATCCTCCACCATTTTTTAAATGGTGACAGCATCCAATGCAGCAACAGTAGACATGTCTGCAATGGTTGGCAGGTCCTTCAGTCTGGACCAGATGTTCTCAGCATCCCCGCCAGTGGGTCCTTTATGAAATCTCAGCTGTTTCCTCGCAGCCACAGGTGTGGAAGAAAATGAAGGAGGAGCTGTTGGCATGTCACGGTCCTCTTCAGAGGACAATCTCCTGACCAGCAGGTCTTTGCACCGCTGTAGACTTGTGTCTGCCGGAAACAGAGACACAACATACGCTTTAAACCGAGGATCGAGCACGGTGGCCAGAATGTATTCCTCTGACTTTAAAAGACTGACCACCCTTGGACCCTGGCAAAGCGTCTGAAGGGCTTCATCCACAAGAGCTACATGCTTTGTGGAATCGCAATGCTTTAACAGCTCCTCCCTCACTTTCTCCAGCTGCTTCTGCAACAGCCTGATCAGGGGAATCACCTGATTTAAGCTGGCAATGTCGGAACTGACTTCTCGTGTGGCAAGTTCAAACGGCTGGAGAATCATGCACAACATGGAAATCAGTCTCCACTGCGCTTGACTCAGGCGCATCCCCTCTCCTTTGCCTATGTCGTAGGTATCTGTGTAGGCTTGAATGGCCTTTTGCTGCTACTCCATCCTCTGCAGCATATAGAGTGTGGAGTTCCAGCGCGTCACAACCTCTTGTTTGAGGTGATGACAGGGCAGGTTGAGGCTTTTTTGATGTTGCTCGAGTCTGCGGTAGGCAGTGGCAGAATGCCGAAAGTGTCCAGAAATTTTGCGGACCACCACAAGCATATCCTGCACACCCCTGTCACACTTTAGGTAATGCTGCACCACCAAATTTATTGTGTGGGCAAAACATGGGACGTGCTGGAAATTGCCCATATGTAATGCCCGCACAATGTTACTGGCGTTGTCTGACACCACAAATCCCCAGGAGAGTCTAAGTGGGGTAAGCCACTGCGAGATTATTTCCCTCAGTTTCTCTAAGAGGTTGTCAGCGTTGTGCCTCTTATTAAAACCGGTGATACACAACGTTGCCTGCCTTGGAACGAGCAGGCGTTGTGGAGATGCTGCTACTGATGCAGCTGCTGCTGTTGCTGCGGAAGGCGATGCATCTACCCAGTGGGCTGTCACAGTCATATAGTCCTTAGTTTGCCCTGAACCACTTGTCCACATGTCTGTGGTTAAGTGGACAGTGGGTACAACCGCATTTTTCAGAGCACTGAGGACACTTTTTCGTACTTCTCTGTACATCCCGGGTGTTATGTTCTTGCCCTTAGAATTGCCCTCATTCAAGATGGCTGTGATTGCCTCATGAAGTTTCCATCTTGGATCTCTGATATGAACTTGCCCTTACAATAGCCCTTATCCAAGATGGCCAGAACTGTCTCAGGAAGATTCCATCTTGGATCTCATTTCCTGTTTGGGCCTAGAAAAGGCACTTCCTGTTATGCAGCCTTTGCTCGAGTTTTGTGTTTGTGTCTGAACCAGATGCTTCCACAGAACCTTGCTCCCTTGTGATTTGGAATACAATTACTTGGTACCTCTACAGGATATGTATCCTGTTGATACTTTGGACTTGCTTGCTGGACATTTAAGATTTATTTCTGTATCAAAATAAATCCTGTTTACTACAGTACTACCTGGCTATTGGGTTCCGTTTGTAATACCAGAAGTGTGACAGGATACTTGAGCCCAAAATGACGGACCCCGCCGGGTTAGAACCATCTGCTTTACAGCGACTTTCAGATCTCAGTTTCCACATGCATTCTGCTTCAAGACAACCACAGGAATTTCATGCAAAATTTCAAGAACTGGAGACCCAGTGTACAAATAATTTCCAACTGCAAAATCAACAGATAACTGAGTTGCAAATAAATGTTCATGAACTCAAAGATCAAATAATGCTACAAAATGGAGTTATTACAGAACTACAGGTGCGGCTTCAAGAAGTTAATGCTGTAGCACCTTCAGCTGCAGTACATCAGCCCACACTCCCACTACCTCCGGCTCGATTCTCAGGTGATCGTAAAAAATACAGAGGTTTTATTAATCAATGTAATATGCATTTTGATTTACATCCTACTTATTTTTTGACTGATGTACAGAAAGTACGTTGTATTCTTTTATTGTTAAAAGATGATGCCTTGGCATGGGCTTCTCCTTTGATAGAAGCAAAAAGTCCCATATTACAAGATCTTTCTAATTTTAAGGATGCAATGAACCAGATATTTGATGATCCAAATCGAAGTGCTACTGCTGAGTCAGTTTTATTAAAGATGCGTCAGGGAAGACGTTCAGTGGCTGAATACACCTCTGATTTCCGAAGATGGATCTTGGACACAGATTGGAATTCGGCAGCTAAGCTGTCTGTTTATAGAAAGGGGTTATCTGAGTTCATTAAAGATGAATTATCTAGAGCTGATGCACCCACTGAATTTGAAGCCTTTGTTAAACATTGTATTCGTATTGATGCTCGTCAAATGGAGAGGAAACAAGAAAGATGGGGTTCCATGTGGACTCGTCCTAATTATCCAGAACCAGCAATATCAAATTACTCTGGAACTCCTGCAACACAACAAATTGAGGAGTCTGAGCCAATGCAAATAGATACCATTCGCAAACAGATTTCTATTGAAAGAAGAGATCAACGACGACAAGAAAATCTCTGTTTGTATTGTGGTAAATCTGGACATTATGTATCTAATTGTTCTCAACGACCTCGCAAGACAGTTGCTACATTGATTGAACCTAAAGACTCTGACCAGGAATCTATTATTTCATGCTGCTCACATCAACTGAATGCTATTATTCCTCAAATCTCTTCACTGTCTACATTTGAGAGAGAGAACAGAAGAATAAAGAATCATTTTTCAATAGCAATACAACTTGAGATAAACTCTCAACTTATTTCAACCATGGCAATGCTGGATTCAGGAGCCAATGGTAATTTCGTGGATATAGATTTTGCTAAACAAAACCATATAGTATTTCAAGAAAGAAAGACTCCTGTATTGATGGAGACAGTTGATGGGTCCCCTCTGAATTCTGGTCCCATCACACATGAGACAGAACTTATGTCCCTGATGATAGAACCCAATCATAAGGAGGAACTCACTTTTTTTCTCATCTCTTCTCCAAATTTTCCCATAATTTTGGGTCTCCCTTGGTTTACTAACAATAACCCAGCCATTAACTGGGAGTCTCAAACCCTAACATTTCAGGATCCTATCAGTGTGGTCCCGCTTGCACAAGAAGAGAATCAGATCTCAGTGTCCCCCTCTTCTGTGGAAGAACAATTGCCTGTTCAATATCAGGATTTAGCAGATATCTGTAACAAACAAAATGCTGACAAATTACCCCCCATCGACCATATGATTGTCCCATTGATCTATTACCTGGGGCTGCTATTCCTTTTGGTCGGATTCATTCATTAGCTGATCCTGAATTAAAGACGCTAAAGACTTACCTGGAGGAAAATGAAACAAAAGGTTTTATACATCCTTCAAAATCTCCAGCAGGGGCTCCTATTTTTTTTGTAAAAAATAAAGATGGATCTTTGCGGCCATGCATTGATTATAGAGAATTAAATAAAGTTACTATAAAGAACAGACATCCACTTCCTCTCATCGCAGAATTATTGGAAAGACTGCAGACAGCAAGTATTTTCACAAAGCTCGATTTAAGAGGAGCGTACAACCTAATACGCATTCGACCAGGTGATGAATGGAAAACGGCTTTTCGAACAAAATATGGACATTATGAGTACCTCGTGATGCCGTTCGGGTTATGTAATGCCCCTGCTACTTTCCAACATTTTATAAATGATGTCTTTTGAGATTTGCTTGATCTTTTCATTGTTGTATATCTTGATGATATCCTTATCTTTTCTAATTCTTTACCAGAACATCAAGAACATGTTCGAATTATTTTACAACGGCTACATATAAACCAATTATACATCAAGTTGGAGAAATGCGAATTCCATCGTACTCAAATAAAATTTTTGGGTTACATTATATCCCCTCAATGACTGTGTATGGATCCCTGTAAAGTGTATGCTGTGGTAGATTGGCCCATACCTAAAAACGTCAAAGATGTGCAACGATTTATGGGCTTTGCTAATTTCTATCAACGTTTTATAAAGGACTTTTCTGGAATTGCTGCCCCCATTACTCAGCTCACAAAAAAGGTTTCCTCCTTTCAGTGGTCACCAGCAGCTGATAAAGCTTTTTCCATTTTGAAAATGAAGTTCACGTCAGCTCCTATATTAATTCATCCTGATCCTACACTCCCATTTGTTTTGAAAACTGATGCATCGGATTCAGCTATAGGAGCAGTAATTTCACAAAGAGTAGGAAAAAAAATGTTTCTTCACCCCTGTGCTTTTCATTCAAGGCAAATGACTGCTAATGAAAGAAACTATGATGTGGGAAATAAAGAACTTCTTGCCATTATAGCTGCATTTTCAGAATGGATACATCTTTTAGAAGGTGCAAAGCATCAAGTGATAGTCCTCACCGATCACCGGAATTTGGAATTCCTTAAATCAGTAAAAAGATTATCTCCCTGACAAGCTCGATGGGCTCTCTTTTTAAGTCGTTTTGATTAGCTAATTTCCTATAGACCTGGATCGAAGAATGGAAAAGCTGATGTCCTCTCAAGAGCCTATGCGGAGAATCCTCAACAGGTAAAGCCTGTTCAAACAAATAATTCCTGATTCAAATTTTTTGGGGGCTATTTGTACAACTGAGTTATTAACAGAGATCAAGAATGGATATGATATGGATTCTACCCTCATGAATCCTCCAAAAAATGTTAAATTATCTTATGACAACAGAGTCTGGCATATGGCACATCAACTGTACGTTCCAGAAAAAGCACGGTTAAAGGTCATGCCCACTATACCATGACTCTAAATTAGCAGGCCATAAAGGACTTCAGAAAATTCAAGAACTGTTAAGCCGTTCATTCTGGTGGCCCAACTATAAGGAAGATGTAGCAAAATATGTATCCTCTTGTACAACGTGTGCCAGATTTAAGACTCCTCGTGTTTCTCCTTTTGGACTACTACAACCTTTGCCAATACCTACAAGTCCATGGGATTCCATTTCCATGGACTTTATTGTAGAACTTCCGAGATCTAAGAATATGACCACTATCTTTGTGGTTATTGACAGACTGACAAAGATGGCTCACTGTATACCCTGCCAGGGTACTCCTACAGCAAAAGAAACAGCAGACTTACTTATAAAATAAGTTTTTCGTTTGCATGGCGTTCCTAATGATGTGGTGTCAGACCGAGGCGTTCAATTCACATCACGATTTTGGAAACAGTTTTGCAAATCCCTTGGCATTGTGGTGAACTTGTCCACTGCATTTCATCCACAGTCAAATGGACAAACGGAGCGAACAAACCAAACACTTGAGCAATACCTCAGATGTTATATTTGTCACCTACAGGATGATTGGGTTGATATCCTCCCCATGGCTGAGTTTGCTTACAATAATTCTCAACATTCATCTACAAGATTTAGCCCTTTCTATGCTAATCTAGGATATCATCCAAATATTTGTCCCAATCTACCTTGTGACTCTCCAATTCCTGCTGTGGAAGATAGACTGATTATTATGCAAACTAATCTTGAATTATTAAAAGAGACATTGAAAACTGCTCAAGGAAGATATAAAAGTGATGCTGACAGATCACGAAGGGCTGCTCCAAATTTTAATATTGGTGATGAAGCATGGTTGTCAACTAGACATTTAAGAATGAAGGTACCATCTGCTAAGTTGGGAAGTAAGTTTATTGGTCCATATAAGATCATTGCACAGATTAGTTCAGTGGCGTTTCGATTGGATCTTCCTGATTCCATGAAGGTACATCCTGTTTTTCATGTATTATTACTAAAACCTTCAGTTAAGAATCCATTTCCTGGTCGCTCTTTGCCTCCTCCTGAGCCAATTCAAGTTGATGAGCATGAGGAATTTATAGTCGAAAAGATCCTGGACTCTCGTATGTTTCGAAACCAATTACAGTATCTGCTACGTTGGCAGGGATATGGGACAGAAGATGACTCTTGGCAATCTGCAAAGCATGTTCATGCCCCACTTTTGGTAAAAGCATTTCATCAACAGCATCCTGGGAAGCCTGGTCCTAAGTCGTCCGGAGGACGTCGTTGAGAAGGGGGCATCCTGTTATGTTCTTGCCCTTAGAATTGCCCTCATTCAAGATGGCTGTGATTGCCTCATGAAGTTTCCATCTTGGATCTCTGATATGAACTTGCCCTTACAATAGCCCTTATCCAAGATGGCCAGAACTGTCTCAGGAAGATTCCATCTTGGATCTCATTTCCTGTTTGGGCCTAGAAAAGGCACTTCCTGTTATGCAGCCTTTGTTCGAGTATTGTGTTTGTGTCTGAACCAGATGCTTCCACAGAACCTTGCTCCCTTGTGATTTGGAATACAATTACTTGGTACCTCTACAGGATATTTATCCTGTTGATACTTTGGACTTGCTTGCTGGACATTTAAGATTTATTTCTGTATCAAAATAAATTCTGTTTACTAAAGTACTACCTGGCTATTGGGTTCCGTTTGTAATACCAGAAGTGTGACACCGGGTATCGCCTGCCTAGTGAAGTGGAATCTCTACGGGATTTGGTACCGGGGACACAATACCTTCATCAACCGTCTAAATCCCACTCCACTGATGGCGGACACCGGACACACGTCTAACACCAACATAGCTGTTACGGCCGCAGTTATCCGCTTTGCCATAGGATGACTACTGTCGTACTTTGTGCTCATGGCAAACGACTGTTGTACGGTCAACTGTTTAGTGAAAGACGTAGTGTTCTTACGACTTCCCCTCCGGGAAGATGACCGACTACCAGCAGCAACAGCAGCAGCGGCAGTAGTAGGCGTACCGCTGCAGGATCCTCCAGAAGAATCCCGGATTGAAGAGTCATGCCTGTGACATGGCCTGCAGGACTATCTCTAATCGAGATGGTGGAGGAAATTGACGAGGAGGGTGTTGCTGGTGTGGATACAACAGGACCAAGGGATTTAGGTGTCCCTGGACTGCTGACGGTCCTAGCCACATGTCCTGAACTAAACACTGAATTATGAAGGTTCTTCAGGTGACGTATAAGGGAGGATGTCCCTAGGTGGCCAAGAATCTTACCCCTGCTTATTTGAGCTTTACATAAGGTACATATGGCCATACATTTGTTGTCCAGATTGGGATAAAAATAACTCCAGACCGAAGAGGTGGATTTTTTGGTCTTCTGCCCAGGCATGACGATGGGCTTTTTCATCCCATGGACAACAACTGTTTCCCCCCTGGTGCCTCATTTAAGATAACCACATCAGCATCCTCCTCGTCAAGTTCCTCCTCAGCGCCAGCTACATCAATATCCTCCTCCCGGTGTACAACATTGACACCTTCATTAGCCAAATCTGTAACTGGACTGTGGGTGATCCTTCCAGCATATGCAGAGGGCGTGCTGCAAATGGTGGAAGGAGCCACCTCTTCCCGTACAGTGATGGGAAGGTCAGGCTTCGCAACCACCAACACCCTTGGACTCGCCTTGGGGATTTGTGATGCCATCTCTTTAGAAGGCAGAGTTGTTTGCTGTGTTGCTGATGACAGCTTAACTCTCTTAATTTTTTTAGAGGGGGGGAGGAGGAGGGCTTTGATCCTTGGGTGAAGCTGAACCACTAGTCATGAACACGGGCCAGGGCCTAAGCCGTTCCTTGCCACTCCGTGTCGTAAATGGCATATCGGCAAGTTTACGTTTCTCCTCAGATGATTTTAATTTTCTTTTTTTGCTAATTTTAGTGAACTTTGGCTTTTTGGATTTTACATGCCCTCTACTAGAAGATTGGGCATCGGCCTTGGCAGACGACGTTGATGGCATTTCATCGTCTATTTCATGACTAGTGGCAGCAGCTTCAGCATTAGGAGGAAGTGGTTCTTGATCTTTCCCTACTTTATCCTCCAAATTTTTGTACTCCATTATAGTTTAATCTCTGGTACTAATATTTCTGGACTGCAGGAACAGTGAACGTAGTTTAATCTCTGGTACTAATATTTCTGGACTGCAGGAACAGTGAACGTAGTTTAATATTGCAGTACTAATATTTCTGGACTGCAGGAACAGTGAACGTAGTTTAATCTCTGGTACTAATATTTCTGGACTGCAGGAACAGTGAACGTAGTTTAATATTGCAGTACTAATATTTCTGGACTGCAGGAACAGTGAACGTAGTTTAATATTGCAGTACTAATATTTCTGGACTGCAGGAACAGTGAACGTAGTTTAATATTGCAGTACTAATATTTCTGGACTGCAGGAACAGTGAACATATTTATATATTGCAGTAGAATTTTTTTTTCAATTATTTTAGTACCATTTTTTTTTTGTATAATTTTTTTATATATTTTTTTTTATAATTTTTTTATAATTTTAAAATAACAATGAACTTAGTAGAACAGAGCACAGGACACAGCACCACTGGACTCAGCAGGACAGAGCACTGGACAAAGCACCACTGGACTCAGCAGGACAGAGCACAGGACAAAGCACCACTGGACTCAGCAGGACAGAGCACAGGACACAGCACCACTGGACTCAGCAGGACAGAGCACAGGACACAGCACCACTGGACTCAGCAGGACAGAGCACAGGACACAGCACCACTGGACTCAGCAGGACAGAGCACAGGACAAGGCACCACTGGACTCAGCAAGACAGAGCACAGGACAAAGTAACCACTGGATTCAGCAGGACAGAGCACAGGACAAAGTAACCACTGGATTCAGCAGGACAGAGTGACAGGACACAGACAGCACCACTTAAAAATCCAACCTCCCTCTTCCCTGATCTGAGCCCGACTGAAGATGGCGGCGGCAAGCGGGGAATTTATACAATCCGAGTCTCGCGAGAATCCGACGGCGGGATTTGGAGTCTCAGCCTCGCTTTCACTGATTCTCCCCGCCGGAAATACCCGAACAGTGCTCGGATCGCCGATAATCCGAGCCCGCTCATCTCTAGTTAAAACCAATAGAAGGATTGTTATGACAGCTTGCTTACTGTTAGTAGAAATTCAGATTAGGAATTTAGCTACTATAAATACAAATCTTAATTAATTTACCTCCACAATGTTGGAGGTAAATTAATACTTTATATATATATATATATATATATATATATATATATATATATATATACAGTATAAGTTGTTATCTCTCAAAATGGTCCAGGGCAGATCATATACTGTATACATATGCTATACTATATTATATTCTATATCATATACTGTATACAACTATGTAAATCACAAATCTTGTGCTTGGCCATTTGCAAACAAGCAAAATTATGTAGGTACAGGTTTGTGATGACTGTATTTCACTCAAACTTTTCTCACTATACAGTTTAATTATTTTCAGTTCTTTTATGGAGTTTTGTTATGATTCCTGTGTTAATTAATTGTTAGATTTTAAAGGGTCAACATTGTTGCAGTACAATAGATATTGGAAAGGTGAATGTAATTACTGTGAAGCAATATAATTTAATACTTGCCAGGAGACAGCAGCTTAGCTATGTTGTCTAACTTTCAATTAATGTTGATTAACATCAGATAAAATGTAAAACATAGCAAATATGTATGAGACTGTACTAAACTGATCAAACAACACAATACAAATGTTTTTTGTTTGACAACAATGACTTCCTCTAGCTCAGGCTGCTCCAATCTGTAGTTGTCCAGGTGTTGTGAAACTGCAAGCCCCAGCATGCTATATATAGTACCTTGTCCCCTTCAGGATTAATATATTTTCCCCTTCTTCGTCTGTCTGTTGTTGAACAGGTTGTTCTAAATTAGGTATTTTTGTCATATCTGGTGGAATTGCCTATATTAACATCCATCGACATTCCTCTTTCACCAGAATTTGTTCTTAATAAATATTGCAATAAATTATTCGTCATATCAGTAGTGCTGTGACTTCTCAATTATCTGCTGTATGGAAGTCACCATACCAATCCTATTTTCAAACAGTTATTAACAGAGGTTGGCATTTATTTATAAAGCCCCCCAAGGGTTCTGCAGTTCCATACATAGGGGTCTACAACATGCTACAAAGCTAAATAAATACATACAAATAATAACAATGAATACAGATAAGCAAAATAATAAATATGGGTGTAATTAACAAAACAAATGTCATGGCATACAAAAAACAATTCATCATAAGACTAAAAAAGGACAGAGAGGAAGACCGAGAGCGGGTAGACAGGAGACATAAGATAAAGGACCCTGCCCATGAGAGCTGACATTCTAAACGGGGGATGGGGTTGAAGGGAGATGTAAATAGCAAATGCAAACAATAGGCACAGTGAGGTTCACTCTGGTGCAGATGTCTGCAAGATACTGAGACCATGATTTAGAGAGGCTTAGATGGGGCCATCATGGTGCAGGGGCCTAGGTTGTACAGAGTCCTGAATGGTCCAAATGATTAAGAGGCCTATCTGGACATAGCCCAGGATGGTGCAGGGGCCATTATTATTCAATGATAGCCTGCCAGGAGTGCTTATGTAATTGGATGTTTGATACATACCTCTCTTTGTGATTGGAGAACTCTCTTAAATTAAATGAAGTGTGTCTGGTGTCAATCCACCCCAGTGATGAAATGCGTAGGGTTGTGTCCTTATGCACTACACATCTCAGATGTGGTACTGAAACCTGTTTATCAAGCAGATTAGCAAACATTCATATGCTTCCTGATACATATAACTTTCTTTTTATTAAGCTTATATTAATAAAACTTATTTACACTACGGTATGAAGCTCCCCATTTTGTTTTTATATATTTTATTATATATACATATATTTTGCAAGCAGTGGTGTCATATCATTCCTGATCATAATTAAGTATATCAGCATAGTCAGTCTGTATTATACATATATTTAAATGTTCCATGAAGCGATCACAGATAAAAATAAAAATGTAGGTCTACTGGGACATTTCTTAATGCTACTTTAGGGACTTGTTTATCTGCTGCTTTGTGCAAGATGTGATGTCAAAGCAATGTGCTCAATGTCACTTTAAAGGAGTTAATTATGGAACTGTCAAGGTATAAATACATGGCACATTGACCTGGGGAAACAATAGATCTGTGTTGAAAATGTATAATAATCAAGAATTTCATAGAGTTATCTCCTGGCTTGTACAGTAGGTCGGAATTGTCAGACTAAATACAAATATTCTCTGTAAGTATATACATAATTACTACATCCTTACTAACAATACTATAGCTTTGTATAATGCCATACACAGTATATGTCGGGAACATAATGTAAAATATCACTTTCCGGAATCATAGCTTGGATAAACCTATATTTTACAAGTGATTATTACTAGCAAACTAAGACTCTTACATGTTATTATTCATAGCAGCTCTGATTATGTCACAGGAAATTCTAACACCTTATAAATACTTATTTTCCAAGAAATCGAATCTAATTTATGTGACAGTTTGGATTAAAGAAAAAGAACTATATGTCTGTAATGTGTTTGACAATTTTCAAATTTGTGTTTTGGATTTCTATGTTATATGCACACCTGTATTAGTCACTGTAAGTAGTGGTTACTGTGCTTCAGTAATGGGGAATTATGCTTTAAAAATCTAAAGTAAATTGTATATATATATTTTTTTTCTTTTAAAAGCTGATATTTTATAAATTTGTGAAAACAAAATATTAAACAAATTCAGAATGAAATGCAGGTATGACTTAATGCCACAATCCCGCCCAAAAACGAATGGGACGGCAAACCAATATAGTGCCAAATGAGGCTTGACTGAAATGCAGATGAGAACGACTGTAAAAATGTCTCTACAGCTAAATTCATCAAAGCATAATCTAATTAATGAAAGAGTCTATACTAGATCCTTTTACTGATCTTAGATGGACTTGCGTAGAAGGTTCCTCATTCACAAACTCAGTAACTATAGCCTATGATATTGAAATGATGTTATAGTCTGAATTATATTTTAGTAACTGTTTATGACATTTTTATGACTAGTTTTTAATATACAGATGGAGTTAATTTGCTTTGGACAACCATTACGACCAAACTTCTGTCACAAGGTGAGTCAGCAGCGGCCATTTGTCAATAACCACAATGCACTTGGGGTTGCAGCATTGTCTATAACAAATGTTTTAGCCTGTTATATTCAGAAAGCTTCATGAAATGCGCAGCAAAACGTCTAGTGTTGTAATAAGGATCGACTACTGCGCCTACTGGATGCTGACCAAAGTAGGGAGCTGAGCATAATATCCTAAACTGAACATTTTGGAGAGGTTTTTCAGAGTGCTTAAATGGGTTGTAATGGGCAAAATATTACATAATGTTTACTTTATATACATTGAAGTACAAAACTTCTTTAAAAAATATTTTACCAAACAGGCTAAAAAGAAATTAATTTCTGCTCTTAGAAACTGTAAATAAAATATGCAAGCAAGATAGTTTCTTGTTTTGTGAACTCATGTATTATTACTATTATTATTATTATTATTAATATTATCATTATTATTTATAAATTGCTAACATCTTTCCAACACTGTACAGCAGGGGTGGGCAAACCTGTCCTCAAGGGCCATAAACAGTTCATGTTTTTTGGATTTCTTTAATCATGCACAGCTGAGTTAATCTATTTGGCTGGGTCAGTAATTATCCCAGCTGTTTCTACAGACAGAAATCCAAAAAAAATGAACTGTTTATGGCCCTTGAGGACTGGTTTGTCCACCCCTGCTGTACAGAGTAAGTAACACATACAGGGCAGAATAACATGTCATAAGGATAGCACCTTCCCTAATGTAATATATATAATAGTGCAGTTTATCTCCCCCCCCCTCCCATCTCTCTATCACTATTTAAATAATGAAAATGTTCTACAGTTGTCATGCAGGATTGAGGAGAAAAGAATCTGTAGGGAAAAAAATAGTGGAGCGTAAAGTTTGAGGGAGAAGAGCACTAAGGGAAGATAATGGAGAGCTGAGAGGAGAAAATAGTTAATGCAGAAGCAATACTAGGGGGGAAAGAAAATAATAGCTGAGGGGAAAAAGCTAGCAGTAGAAATGATAGGGACTTGCGTGAGAGAGATTTGAGGGGAGAACAGAGAGATCTGTGCTTCATGGTCTCAGGTCTGTGCACTGTCCGTCAATCTCATATGTCTTTGTTATGTCACAAGCAGTTCTTTTCTGTATGCAATACATTTTTTGAGATAATTGCATCCATGTATTTATTACACTGCTCAACTCTCCCTATGTACCTGCTATTATGATTAGTGTTTAAATGTTTGTCACATCTTATGCTGACTTATTGTCTGTGTGCCATGCTATTTGTAATTTAATTGCATCCATGCATTTATTACACTGCTCAACTCTCCCTATGTACCTGCTATTATGATTAGTGTTTAAATGTTTGTCACATCTTATGCTGATTTATTGTCTGTGTGCCATGCTATTTGTAATTTAATTGCATCCATGCATTTATTATTCTGCTACTGTGTATAACATCAGTACAGTTATGTCAGTGGCTACGGAATCTCTGGTGCCATATAAATAAACAATGGTGATAACGTGGATGATGGTGACAAATCAAGTGTGTTTGTGGAATGGAGAGTGGAGACAGGTTACAACAAACTTAAATATATAATAGCTTGAGTATATTATGCTAGCCAAATACATGTTTGCTGGGGACACTGGACCTTGGGGAGTTGGGCACGGAGATGTGCTATACATAGTGTATATATTGCATTATTGCATGATGCTATGTAATATTCTTGCCAGTTTTGCATAATAAGACACAGTGAATGACTACTTGAGTCCTTTTTCTAGTTATCACTCTTCATATTCATCCTCAGAAGACTAAGAAGACACCAGACAATAGCAACAGCCACATCTCTTATCTGGCAAAAATTGGTGAGTTTATCACTGAGTCACTCTTTATACAAGGAAAAACTAATTGAATTTTTTTTAAAAAAAAACTTTGTTTACTATATATATATATATTTATTTATTATACATCAATTAATGAGGTTTTCCAACAGTCTTGATCAGTGCAAGAATCCCACTTCCAATTCTAGCCATGATTGGAATACACCTCACTTCCCTCACATTGAGGAGGGCATGATGACTCCACGCACTAGAAAGATTCTACTGAACGTCCCACACTACAATCATTATGCAGCTTTATATAGCTTTTATCATACTAACTTCAGACAGTAGATGGCAGTAGTACTCAATGCAAACTAACTATTTAAAAATGGTTTTACTGTTATCTAATATATGTAATAATTCAGAGAGAAGTGAAATTACAAATAAAGTGAAGCACCCTCAGTAGTTTACATTTCATTGAGTCCCGGGGAATGTTAGCTTTGGGTAATAATCTAGTTCATGACTGGTTCTAAGGCTTCTGTATCCTTAAAGATATTATATATTTTTATTAATATGAACTAATCTGTGCCCCTCCCATATATTTAAACCTGCTGTATTCATGTAATCAAGCTAATAAATAAATATATAGCTATTTTCCTATTTACCCCACTAAAGCCTTCCTTTTAATATAAAATAACTGCAACCCTACATGTATTTACCATTTATTCCATCCCATGATTTCACACTACATATTTTTCTTTTCCTAGATTGAGGGTGGAAAGAAAAAGAATAAACTTTTGCCATTCCATAATGGTAAATTCAACAATTTTCTACAACAATATGACTCAAGGGTTCGTTTCAAGCAGCAAAATGACCGATGCTCTTAAAATCTTTCTTGAGACCCTAGCAATCATTTGCTTCTGCTTTTTCTTCTACTTCATCCTTATTATTCTCCACGTTTACTTCACCACTCCTCATGTCCGAGAAAACGCTCGATACGTCCTCTTTGCCCACATGCTGATTAATGACACATTATATCTTGTTTCAGGGCTGATTCTCTTACTGGCTTCCCTGTCCTTGGTATACATCCCGGTGCCCATTTGTTATATCATTGCCACTCTGGCAACAGTTACATTTAGGATCACACCCTACAATTTGGCAGCCATGGCTCTGGAACGCTATGTAGCCATTTGTTTCCCACTAAGACATGTAACGCTTTGTACATCCCAAAGATCTAATTATGTCATTGCCATCATATGGGTAATAGGTCTAATCCCAAATTTAGCTGATTTCATTATCCTGAGCACCTCAGCTAAGACAATTTTCTCCCTTAAAATTATATGCAACTGGGAAACATTAACAGTGAATCTTGTGCAACGCATGATAAAATCCAATACCGTTATCATTAGCCTAATTTTGGTAGGGCTTATAATTGTGTTTACCTACGTCAGAGTGATGTTCATAGCAAAGAACATGAGCTCAGGCAGAATTTCTGCCTTCAAAGCCGGTAAAACCCTCATGCTCCACGCGTTTCAGTTTCTGTTATGTTTGTTGTCCTTAACTTCATCATTTATGGAAAATTACTTTAGAGATTATAACTATTTATCTACAGTTAACTTTCTCCTGCTAATGTGCCTGCCAAGGTTTCTCAGCCCATTCATTTATGGGTTAAGGGACAAAGTGCTCAGTAAACGTATTAGGAAATTTCATCTTGCAAAACATCGAGTGCTAGTTATCGAATAACATCATGTTAAAGTACAATGAAATTGATCATTTGTTTATTAGCATACATAGATTATAGTGCAGAGAGAGATGTGGGACACTTAACATAGAGGCCTAGATAAACTCACACTTATATAAATTATATGTCAGTTCCAGATTTCAAGCAAATATATATATTACAGAACATTGCTACCAATAACAGTTAAGTTCAAAGTTTGCATAGATTGAACTCATAACATCTTTGAAAATCCATAAACATTTAGGAGAGAAAACTACAAAAGAAAACTTTATTATCACACATAAATAAATGATTTATAAACCTTCGACTGAGATTATAAATTTTATATGTTACTTTGTAGAAAACCAGGATTATGGCAAACAATGCTTTATCCTTACTTGAATATTGGCATGTTTTGTTTGACAACTGGGCAGCATTGTGGTCTTTCTATGATGTATTTTTAATATAATCAAGGTTTTTTTTTTATATACTGTTTTATTAACTGTTAGCATGCTATTATCAATCTATGAGTTATCTACACACTGATCATGTAAAACATGTAACACCTGTTGACTATTATGTTTTATGCTGGTATTTTTTGTGTATGTATATACATTTTATATTCATTTTAATATATAGAATAGATTCATTTTAGCAGGGTGGTATATAAATTAGAGTACTCGTTATCCATTTCGTCATTGTACTTATTTACATGACCCTCTTGCCAGATTAGCACAAACATAGTATATAAAATATACTGATTGAGCAGTTTTTGTTTCTAATTTTGTATAGTTAAGTTCAGAATGCTCATGAAAAATGTCAAAATAAATCCTCAAAGAACTATTAGTTTTAATAAACCTGTAGGGTTCAGCTGTGAGGATACATGTCGGAATCCAAAGCCACTTGTTGGTGCTTCATGTGTACAAATAAAGGACATTTACTTAAGACACACGATGAAATACTACACCTGTTGATGAGGATAAACTCTACCAAGTTACGCTGCATTATTCCCTCCCGTTCATAAATATTAGTATGGTGATGTGGCTCTCTGTGTGCATCATTTGACAAGGCTGGGCTGCTCTGCTCATCTCAATAAAAGCATTCCATCTGTACCAAATATAAGGCCTTCAATTTCCCAGGCATTGCATTGTAGTGTATACAGGTATAAATGCTTTAGGTACAAAATATAGTAATAAAGAATTAGCAGAATGGAATATATTTCTAATAAAGAGCAGTCATTTCACTGAACAGAATTTATTGATTATATATAACAGTTAAGGCAATAGACTTGAAGCGCACTGGATGCACAGCAAAAAATGCCTTGGATTTGCCCTGGTGCTCCTAATGTTTCCACTCAGCACATCTACATCAAGGAAGATCCGTAACCTCCAGTCTTGGGTTTGTGAGGAGGAGGATGTGAAAACCACGTTGTGCAAGTTTTAGACTCTTGCGACTGAAGCATAAAGACACTTGTGTTCCATCGCCAATTTCTGCGTACTGAATTGTCCTCATCTCACTGCTTTCCAGCTTATTGCAATTTGTGATCATATGCGTTTGTTTACATACATTATTATTATCCATGGATATCTATGCTTCTTGCTATATGATAGACAGATTTATTATTAAATGTCGCCAGGTGGAGTATTTAATCAGAGATAAGAGAGAACAAGATGTCTGGGCTTAACAATGGGTATATACAAATACACTATCATCAAACATGTTGTTTGTCCAACAAGGTCATAGCATAATACCCTGGATCAGACTCCTAGGCATCCTCTCCATAGGGAACCAACAGTCCCCAACCACCAGAAGAAGGATACTCTGGGGTTAAGTTTATCACCTTCCCAAGTACCACAAGCTGGCTCCCGCCGTAATCCACCCCTATTAGTGCCATCACCCTGGGAATAATGCAAAGTATATAACCTGTGCTTTTGACTGTAATGTGGATTAGTGGCTAAGAGTTGTGCTTTCTTCACATGTGTACTATGTGTTTGTAAGGAATGGTATCTGCCTGGTGACTGTGTATCTACCCGGCTATATTGTCATCTACTAAATAAACTGCATTTTGGATGCAACAATCTGCCTAGTTGATTTCAAAGAACCCACCAGGACGTACGGTCATCACAGTGGGAAAATTTTAACTAGAGATGCTCGCTGACCCCGTTTTGGTTTTGGATCTGGATTAGCTTTGTGTTTTGGTCTTGGTTTTGGTTTTGTATTTTTTAACAAAAATCCTACAATATGCTAAAATCACATAATTTTGCTCTTTTTTTTTTGTTCCTACACTCTTAATAACCTGAATAACACTAATTGCAAGTCATTTGCAGTCAATTTTGACCACCTCACAGGTCACAATATTATTTTCATACACTTTCAGACAAATACTGTAATAACCTGGCTGGATGGTAAGTGACAGAGCAATGACACAAACACACGGCAGTTCCTGGCACATCTAGGACACATTGGCACACAGCAGTGGCAGAAAAGAAAAATGGGGGTCCGGGGCCCGCCCACCCTCCTAACCCCCCACTATTGTGGAGTTTAAAAAGGAATCCAAAACTGCCGTTTTGCCTCGTTTTCGATTCTGAGGGCGCACAACAGTACAGAGCCGGCTTGCGAGCCAACTCGGATACCCTAAGTTCAGGTGTGTTCGGTTTTCGGGAAACCGAGCCCGCCCATCTCTAATCTTAACAGACTCACAATGCAAAAGTATAAATGTCCCTTTATAAGTAAAACCTATCACCACTTTACCACTGATTTCATTAGATTACTAATTATTAAATAGTACAGCTCAGGTTTACCCCATTTACAGCAAAATTAATCATGAGACCCAGAGGACACTGGGCCGGACTTTGTTGCACTTTTTTTCATATGACTGTTTTGTTGGCTGAAGCCAAAGTGACACTGGAATGTGCAAAATATTTTGCATTTTAATTATAGGATGAGACCTGATCTCTGCCAGCTTAGAGCTGGTGCAAAATCACAGTGTAATGAAATGTCTGTGCGTTCTTCTGTACAGCAAGGAATAGTCCTAAAAAATAACCCTTCTACCCCTTTATCTCATTTCAAAAATATTATTCGGCAAAAAGGAAAATTTGCATATATAAGAGAAGCATATTTACATCTATTCACAGAACATCATCATCTTTGTGGATTTGCAATATACAAAATTGTAGTTGAGTTGCTATAGATTGAGATTAAATTCTCACCAGTTTTCTCTATAGGCAATAATTTTGTAACATTGTAATCATTGTTATTCAGAGAGTAACTGTGTGTATATTAAGCAACAGTGTCTTTTCAGGTTAGCTGTAGATACAAACACTTTCTCCTGATTTATTTGTTCTCCACTTTGTGCTCACTCCAAGGGGTATATTTACTAAACTGCGGGTTTGAAAAAGTGGAGATGTTGCCTATAGCAACCAATCAGATTCTAGCAGTCATTTTGTAGAATGCACTAAATAAATGATAATTAGAATCTGATTGGTTGCTATAGGCAAAATCTTCACTTTTTCAAACCCGCAGTTTAGTAAATATACTCCCCAAAAGTGCTCAGCTTTAATATGGCTTCATACTGTTAAATTGGCAACAGTAGAATACAAACACCCCCCAAATAGAAATAAGAGGATTATTGTGTCAATATAAATTCACGTTTACAGTGATTTTTTAATGGCGAAAGTGTGTCCAAAATAGCTGTTATATAAGTTTTTGTGATTTTATTTACTTAATAGTGATTTCCTGAAGCAACCATTTAAATATAGTGTTTCATTAAAGTCAGTTTGGAGGTGTTCTTTATACTATGATCTTATAGATTGCTAATTTTACTATTATGTAGATTTCATCAATAGTCTGATGTATAGTATAAGTCCGCTTTTATCTTACTTATTTATTTACAGACTAATGGTATATATATTCTCTGAGTGTAGTTTTTAGGTTAAAACACAACCCTAATTTAGCGATCGTGTTTAGGAGCAAGAACCCGGTATCAGAGTTATCTGAAGTGCTTTCATTTATTTCCTGCTGTTCAGCTCTAAAACGCTTTGCTGCCTTAATTAGATTGTCGCCCTAAACTCATCTTTATACATTTAAATACTAGATTAGAGTTTCCATTTGATTGCTGGCTAAATTTTAATTTATGTAGCAACAGTCACAGAAACGCTAATGCCGATTTAGTGGCGCTATATAAATAAATGGTGATGATGATTATGCGCATTTTGCCAATGGCTTTCTCAACATTACACTGCTACAAACACATTAGAGATGAGCGGGCTCGGATATCTGAAATCCGAGCCCACCCGAACGTTGCCGATCCAAGCGGATCCGAGACAGATCTGGGTATTCCCGCCAATTGAAAAACTGAAACCGAGGCTCTGAGTCATAATCCCGCTGTCGGATCTCGCGATACTCGGATCCTATAAATTCCCTGCTAGCCGCCGCCATCTTCACTCAGGCATTGATCAGGGTAGAGGGAGGTTGTGTTAGGTGGTCCTCTGTCCTGCTATATCTCGTGCTGTGCTGTGCTGGGGAAATAACAATGCCCTTAGAAGGACACAGCACAGCACAGCACGAAAAATGTAAAAAAAAAAATAATTATAAAAAAAAGAAATTAAAAAAAAATATCCAAAAACAATCCTGCAGTATAAGTCCATTGGTACTTCAATATTACAAAGTTCACTGATTCTTTAGAATAGACTGGGAATTAGTGGAAATGATTGTTATTGAATGTTATTGAGGTTAATAATAGCGTAGGAGTGAAAATAAACCCAAAAACTTGATTTTAACACTTTTTATGTTTTTTTCAAAATAAATCCGAATCCAAAACCTTAAATCCGAACCAAAACCTTTCGTCAGGTGTTTTGCGAAACAAATCCAAACCCAAAACCTCAAGCAAATCCGAATCCAAAACACAAAACACGAGACACCAAAAGTGGCCGGTGCACATCCCTAAAACACATATGTGTCTACTCTGCTCAATGTCTATACTCAGGGGCGCTGAGTATTTTAAAAGAGATTTTAAAAGAAATAAATCTATTTGGCTTTTTTTTTTATTCTGCTGCTGTCATTCAGTAGAAGCACACTATTTTGCTCCACTAAATATATTACTCAGACTGATGCAACTCAGTCTATATACTAGTACTATTATATATGCGTAATAACAACCAGTACTCTGTCTAAACTCTAACAGATTGAAATTAAAAACAATTGATCAGCAAACTATTCTAGCAGACTGATCTCTACAAATCTGCATTACAAAAATTAAGCTTTTCTATTGTTCTATGTTCCTCTTACAACTTAAATGCAGTTTTCAGAGCAGTGCTTCGCAGCTAACATTTTACCTACACTCTGTCTGTTCTAAAATAGCACAGGAGAAAATGAGGGAGGGCTTTGTACAGAAGGTCCAAAATTCTTGCGAGTTTTGCATCAATATTTTCCAGCCTCATTTTGAGATCCGAAATTGGTGCACAAATCTGAGGGCCTGATTAGTGATCTTATCTGCTGTTTTTTTGCTTATCTTAAGCAAATCCAGTCTGTGCATGCTCAGAAAAGGGAGATAAGAAGCAAAATCCACTGCCTAAGTTAAGAATTTCTTAAGTGAAGATGAAAACTTCACTCTTATCTCCACGTTTCTTCTTAAAATAAGCATCTTAACTTTTGCACAAGATAAGATCACTAATGAATCAGGCCCTGAGTTATTACTCTGTTTCACTTGGATCCCCCGAATCTCAGATCTGTCGAATTTCTGTCCACCAAACAAATCATCTCTACTAAACATGTCCATCACTCTTTCTTGAAATGTTTCTCTAACAGAGAACATAATGCAGCATCTGACACTATTTGCACATTTTCTTAGTAGAAATGCACAGTGTGAATTAGTTGTATTACACACAGCTGCAGGGCAAGTGATATCCTAACATCTCAGTTTCAGATATTTACCTTTATGAAATTCAATTGTCCAAAGTTGTGGAATAAACTACAGGTGTGCGTAAAAGACATAACTAAAAACAACATCATTTAGGTGTTTAACTTCAGCGGGGCACAGCTCCAGCTGTAAAATGGTAGCAATATTGCCAAATATACACATACTTGCCATCTTTTCCTCGTTGGCTTCAGGGAGATCCCGGCGGAGGTGGGCGTGTGGGGGCGGGGCTTGATGAATCACATAATTTTGGCCCCGCCCTCTAAATGATTGTCACCATTTTGGCCAATTACAGCAGGGGTGGGGCTAAGATGATACAATATTTTCGTCATTAAGCCCCACCCCTTATCTATTGCCGGGACGAGAGTAGGCAACTATGCGTTAAAGAAAAGCAGCTAATGAATCTCTAGAGACTGAAGTGTCTTTTACATTTCTGTCTCCATTACTGAAGTCATGTTGTCTTACCTGTCAGTCTTTGATTAAATCTTGGTCTCCATGAAAATGGCCACCTCCATAGGCATCAATACATGGACATAGGACACAATTTCTGAACTGTGTCATCATGCCCCAGATGGTGAAGCCAACCCCGTCTTGTACTGGCTCAGCATCAGGGAGAATGCCAGGCTCTTCAGGGAGGGAGGGAGATCACCCCTAGTTCAGGGAGTCTCCCTGACATTCAGGGAGAGTTGGCAAGTATGGACATACAGCAGGAGTATGTCAGACATATCTGTACTCAACACTAACTATACCACACAGATATGGCTAGAGTAAAGTATGAGCAATATAAAATGGAGCGTATGCCGCATTTCTCAATAAAGACAGCATACAATAAATACACTGTTTCTAACATTATATTGTGTGCGATAGGGTAATGCTACACTAACAGTATGTTCTGTGCACTGCAACTGTTCCGCTATCAACTAAACAAAGTATTGTGTTCTAATACCTTATTTTGTGAGAGTTATGTACTATGACTGCACCATGAACTAACACTCAGAAACAAACTCTTTCCATGTTTATAAATATCTTACTGTTTTGACTTGTGTACTGTGACTCCTCTATGAATTAACACTGTTACAAAACACCTCTTTTCATTTGTTTATCAATACCTTATTGTTTATAAGTGAATCCAGCTCAAAAGTGGAAACATTTGCACCAAGCATACTTTAAGTATAAAAGTGTCTATAATTATACCCCATGATAATATAGGGATGGCGTAGAGAAAACTTAGTGATCGCTAAGATAGAGAAAATAATGACGCATTATATACACAATGATCATCATCATCATCATGACATATACACAATAGAGAACATTGTCTAGACAGTGTTATTAATAAGTGGGAATGTAACATGTTCCATATAAAATATAATTACATAGAAGCACAAATACAAAATACAAATTCAATACATATAACTGATTTTTCCCATTAAAATAAAGTGGGAATCCTCTATCCTGCAAACAGAATGTCTACAAACCTGGGGACATGGGAAACAACATGTGACAGTGTATACGGATATATATACATCTTTGGTGTTAAAAACTGACATACTTATGTCCAACTGTAAATAAGGCCCATAATGTCTGTGTGTTATAGATGTGAGATAATGAGAGAGAGAGAGATGGGATAGAGAGAGAGAGAGAGAGAGAGAGAGAGAGAGAGAGATGGGATAATGAGAGAGGAGAGACATAGGATAGAGAGAGAGAGATGAGATAATGAGAGAGAGAGAGAGAGAGAGATGGGATAGAGAGAGAGAGAGAGAGAGATGGGATAATGAGAGAGAGAGATGGGATGGAGAGAGAGAGAGATGGGGTAATGAGAGAGGAGAGACATAGGATAGAGAGAGAGAGAGAGATGAGATAATGGGAGAGAGAGAGAGAGTGAGAGAGATATGAGATCATGAGAGATAGATAGATAGATAGATAGATAGATAGATAGATAGATAGATAGATATAAGATAATGAGACAGAGATATGAGATAGATAGAAAGACAAATAGATAAAAGACGAAGGTGCTAAATATGCGTAAACAAGGAATAATCATATATAGAGAGAGAGAGAGAGAGAGTCAAATCCAGAGTTTCCAAAGCTACAGACATTTGGATAAATTACCTGGTATCCATCTACCACTTACAGCTTCCTAATATGATTACAGAATGACAGAGGTCTATAGCTGGTCCTGATATCTACCACTTCTGGCTAACACCAACTAATGTGCTATGACAATGCCCCTAATAAGGGCAGTTTATTTACTACCTGTCCACACAAAGGTTTCAGAGCCCAGAAGGGGCATTACACAGGGTTTCCTGCAAATATAGTTTTGATTAATCAAAGCACTTTATTTCAGAGTCTCTGGACAAATGGGCAAAATCTCAAATATGACACATGGATCATGTGACATTGCTGCCTCTAAAATAGCCTATTGATACCTGAGGGATGATCATTCATAGTCTTCATTCATAGCACTATATACCACTATACCAAAAGAGCAGCATTTTTTCAAAAAAATTACAGAAACATTTGTTTTGCTGGATATTAACCATAATAGAAAATATATTTTTTAAAAAAAGTTGGCCATTCAGAGAGCTTAGCATCCAGGAAATGTTTCTACTACTGGTAAGAAGGAAATATATTGTATTGCAGATGTTTCCATTACAATAACTATTTATACAGTCACTGGATAATAATTATGTTTAACATTTTTCCAGAGTACCGAACAATCATGTATGTGGAAATCAGTCCTAATGTGAGTATGTGGGTCAGGGACTGTAGAACATTGTTTTATTGATTGTTGCTTCTGCATTGTTACTAAAAAACATAAAAAAAATAGTTTAATTGCAATGAAAGCAGAATTTTCGGGGACAATATTAATTGTCCAGATAATTCCAATGGCTATTTCAGTTCTGTTGTCAGGGTTTAAGCCCACATGTTTCAATGGAGAGCATCGAGGTCTTTAGTGCTTCAGAGCTGTAGCTGCAAACTTATAACTCATAACACTGAATTTGGTGAGACTGCAAGAGGTATAACAGAGAGACATCTGTATATGATGTCCAATAGCCAAGGGTATCCTGCAGTGAGATGGATTGTATTGTTAAGGTATATGTGGTCAAAAAATGACAAATCGAAAGTCCTCTTGGTTCTGAGATGAGATGAAGAAGATATAAAGTATTGTGGTTACAAAGTAGAAGAAGAAGCAGAAGTAGACATCAAAGATCATCAGTTATGTCATGATAATATTAGTGGACATCTTCTTATACAGACTCTCCAAACGCATGAGCTTGGCCACAGTGGGAAGGTCACCATTGTGTAATGACGGCAACTGAAGGAGAATTAGTTGCATTATTTACACATCACTCTGCAGCATATAATACATTCCCAGTGTAGTCTATAGAGTCGGCTGTAGTGCCGGATGCACACCCCTTAATGCAACATATATCACAAGTGAGTCCTGATTGCTGCACAAGATTCTTGTAGACACAAAGTGGTCCCGATCATATTGCAATTTCAATAAGTAAAATTAACAAAAAAGTGTTCATTTGAGATTTTGTGAATGACATGTTGGATAATTCTAAATGCTTTTTAAAGGGCATTAAAGCATAGAGCAAATTATAACATCCCTTCAAGATCCTAAATTATCCTAAAAGACAACACACTATTACATGATTCACATTGAGCGTGGGCATGGGCAGGGAACAAAAATAGATAACATAATGGACTGTTGAAGGCCTGTTTTTCCTTATAAGAGCATAATAGCAACATTATATACAGAAAATAAATAGCCCATGGTTAGTGGATGCTACCGCCTCACCTCTGACGGTTCCGAACGGAAGCCGCTACCCTGGTGGCACCTTGCTCCAGTGGGCCCCGGTCTTGCAGATGGCAACTTGTCCTTGGGATTTTGTAAGTGACCCCATAGTGAGAAGATAGTCTTCTCGGTACGACCTGGGTGAGGGACAGGGTCAGCCCCGTAGTAGATGGTGAACACCGGCTGGTGTTCCTCGCAGGTAGAGGGAGGAGGTCTAGGGAGTGCACTACACTCAGTACCTAGCTAAGTTGCGTACCCGACCATTAGTTGTTTGTTTTAGGGTCAGGGTGCCTGCTGTTAGCTAGTACCAGTTGTGTGGGTGGTACATTTAACCTCACCTGTAGAGTAGAGGGAGGACCTGTTATGTTCTGTCTGCCACAGGTGATGGAGAGGAACAGGAGAGCAGGGACCGGAAGTTGGAGTGCCCCGGGTAAGTATTGCTCTTGATTCTTTCTTCCGGTTAGGCTCTCACCAATAGGTGAGTAAATATTTGGGGCGGGACTGTTCCTGGTCCCAAATACTCGTAGTCCCGCGCCCTTGGCAAGAACAAAATGAGGTGTTGGCAGACGGGGTTGAGTGAAGGTCTATTCTCCTTGCCGTAGCCTTGGATAGTTCCTTTCTGGTAAGCACGGGTTGTAATTTCTGTTTCTCCCCCATAGAGAAGGGGAGTGATCTGACGTAGGTAGAGTTTCTGGCCTGCCAGAAAAGGAAAGAGCAGGACGCCGAGGCAGAGAGCAGCTGGGGTGAATCCGAAGCGGACGGAAGGTGGTCATCGTTCGGAAGGTAAGGTATTTGTGTGTGTCTGTCCTGTTCCCCTGCAGGCGTTACGTTTGCTGTGTAGAGGGTGGTAATAGGGTAACCTAAGGAGATCAAGAGGGTGGTTGAGGAATATCATGAGCTTGTCTGAAGAGGTGGGTTATCAGAGAACGCTTGAAGGTTTGAAGACTAGAGGAAAGTCTTATTGTGCTAGGGAGGAAATTCCACAAAGTGGGTGCAGCCAAAAAAGTCCTGTAACGGGCAATGGGAGGATGTGATGAGAGTGGAAGAGAGATGCAGATCCTGTGCAGAATGGAGGTGTTGAGTTGGGAGATATTTGAGACAAGTGAGGAGATGTATGTCGGTGCAATATTTTTGCTGACCTTGTAGGTTAGTAGAATAACTTTTTATGGGATTCATTGAAAAACAGGCAACCTATGTAGAGACCTGACAGAGTGGCTCAGCAGAGGAAGAACGGAAGAAGGAAGTAGGAAATCAATCTAGCCACTGCGTGCAAAATAGATTGTAGGGGCTCAAGTCTGATTGTGGGAAGACCAGTAACGAGGGAATTGCAATAGTCGATGCGGGAGATGATAAGTGCATGCATTAAGGTTTTTGCAGTGTCTTGTGTGCGATATGTGCGTGTTCTGGAAATGTTCTTTAGATATATATAACATGATTTTGATATAGAGTCGATGTGGGGAATAAATGATTGTTGTGAGTTAAGGATTACACCTAGGCAACGAGCTTACGGGGTGGGATTTATGGTCATGTTATCAACAGAAATAAAAATGTCAGTCAGGAAGCTTCTGTTTTTGGGTGGGAATATTATTAATTCAGTTTTTGAAAGATTGAGTTTGAGTTGGCGAGAAGAAATCCAAGATGAAATGGCAGAAAGACAGTCAGTAACGCAAGACAACACTGATGGTGAGAGATCAGGAGAGGATAGATAGATTTGTGTATCATCCGCATAGAGATGATATTGAAATTCAAAGGAGCTTATTAGTTTTCCAAGTGAAGAGGTGTAGACAGAGAATAGCAGAGGACCTAGCACTGAGCCTTGTGGTACTCCAACTGATAAAGGAAGCTGAGCAGAGATGGATCCAGAGAAATTAACACTGAAAGAGCGATTAGATAGGTAGGATGAGAACCTCATACTGTGAACACAACTGGCAATGTCCTTAGACTGCTCCTCAGTCTGTGAACACCTTAAAAGAATTTGTACTGTCATACTGGTATTATTATTTGCAAGATAATAACTCAAAACCATGTTTGTTATATATTATGCTATTATATTGATGTGAAATTTCTTAAAATTCCGCATTAGTTTACATGGTAGCGAGGTGTCACCTTCCAGTAAGAGCTAAAAATGAGAAGAACTGGTATAACCGAGTGCACTCAATCTTCATTACTTGTCACTTGACAAAAGTCATTACTGCCCCTATAGAATGTTAAAACTTAACCTTTATTTGTTGCAACTAAAATATTTGGATAAAAAAAGCCAAATATAAGTGAATAAATGTGAAATAAAATCTGTGAAAATAAAACAGATTGTGTGTAGTTCCTTATTATCCAATATTTGATTACTCGTAGCACTTGTGGTGAATCAACCTGAGGAAGTTCATATCAATTGTAATTAAGAAGTCAAAAGTAATATTTTCATAATAAAAGCTCCATTCAGAATAAAAAGTTAAAACAAATGCGGCTGTGGACACAACTGACAATGTCATCAAACTAAATCAGTCTCTGGTATTTTTTTAATTTGTAAACTAATATATATATATATATATATATCATATATCTAATATCTATATCTAATATACTAATATCTCCTTTTGCCTCTCAGAGTTTTGACCACAAATAATCTTTGGTTTCTACCCTAGGCTACTCTTATATTTGAATAATTTCCCCATCACCATAGAGACGTTTGATCGCATCCTTTACAAACTGTTATTCCTTATAAAAGAAATACGTGTATTTTACCAGCAAAATGGTCATATTTTATATATGCTGAGGACATACATAAGAAAATATGTGTGAGATAGTTGATAGTTCAGGTTTAGTATACAGTGTTTTATTTTAATATACCTGTATATAACTATATATATCTAAATTAGGTCCTTCCATACAGTAATAATTGTTATAAAACATTGAACCTAATGCACTTGTGTCTTTTATCAACACCAGAAACTAAAATTTGGATTAACAAATAGCGGCAAAGTTGGTAGCACACAATAGTTTTGAAGGTTTCCATTAGGAGGTTTGATTGACAGCTTATGGTTACTCCTGTAATTAAAGAGAATGAAAATATAAAGCCAATTTTTGAGCATTTCACCCTGTCTTCCTTTGGTTGATGTAAGTAATACTGCGTATGGTAATCTAAGAGTGCTTAATAATTACTTTCCTGGGCATTCAAGAGGGATAAAAGACTTTAGCTGTGTTTAAAGAAGTGTTTTAATGGTGTATCCCAGTGTAAATACTGCACCTGCTTTGATGTATTTGATCCTTCCTGGACAGGTAACTAATTTTTCCTGTAGCCATGACAACCAGACAATTAAGAGGGCTACAATTATCTGCCTTGAATTTAACTCAGTTGTGAATTTGTGCATAAATCTGGCTGTTCAGTTTGTACATAATATACAAAACCCTCATATAATTGTGGGTAGTATGCCAATGCTCTATTATTCTTACATCATCATCATCATCATTTATTTATATAGCGCCACTGATTCCGCAGAACGCATTCACATCAGTCCCTGCCCCATTGGAGCTTACAGTCTATATTCCCTAACATACACAGACAGACAGACAGAAAGAGACTAGGGTTAATTTTTATACCCCTCCCCTTAGATTGTACGCTCCTCTGAGCAGGGCCATCTCTCCTCCTGTTTCCACCACTTCTAACTCTGCTCTCCAGCTACTTAGCCCTCCTCCTCGAGGGTCCTCAACCCCACGTCCACTCTCGCTCCCTCCTCCCCCCTGGGGGTCTCCCTGTATTCCACGCCCTCCTTCTTGGGCCCTGTCGTTTGACGATCCTCCCTCCCCCTTCCCCGCCCTCTCTAGCTGTGCATTGAGCTTATTGAGTTACTGTGCTTACTGTTTACTGTACTGTGCTGTCTCCCATTGTATTGTAATTTGTTTGTCCCTGTACGGCGCTACGGACACCTTGTGGCGCCTTATAAATAAAAATTAATAATAATAATAATAATAATAGCAGCCAATTAACCTACTGATATGTTTTTGGAGTGTGAGAGGAAACCGGAGCACCCG
Organism: Mixophyes fleayi; assembly: GCF_038048845.1. NCBI lineage: Eukaryota > Metazoa > Chordata > Amphibia > Anura > Limnodynastidae > Mixophyes > Mixophyes fleayi. The sequence continues at coordinate 12,938,475 of NC_134403.1, forward strand.
GAGGAAACCTGCGCAAACACGGGGAGAACATACAAACTTCACACAGATAAGGCCTTGGTCAGGAATTGAACTCATGACCCCAGCACTGTGAGGCAGAAGTGCTATCCACTGAGCCACCATGCTGCCCATAACATCACATTAAAAAATGTAATATAACACATAATGTACTAAAGAAGCCTACATTTTATCAATGCCTATTATGTGTACTACACTGTATGGTCATATAGTATTACAAACCCTAATATGTCTGCAGCACGAACAATAATAGACAAAAAACAAGCCCACGCTTGGTATATCCAACATTGTATATGGTACCAGCTGCTTGACAATAAACCCGCGCTTGGTATATCACCATCGCCATCATCATTTATTTATATAGCGCCACTAATTCTGCAGCGCTGTACAGAGAACTCACTCACATCAGTCCCTGCCCCATTGGAGCTTACAGTCTAAATTCCTTAACATACATCTGTGAGGCAGAAGTGCTAACTGCTAAGTCACCGGTATATCCCATATTGTATATGGTACCAGCTGCGTGGCAATATAAATGCCCATATATGTATAAAATGTAGCTAAAATCAGATGTACTCACCTCCCAGGTATAGGGGTTTACATCTAGCAAGGGCTGGCTTGTGAGCCACACCCAAATGTGCCTTAAATAGGCTTGATAGACAGCTGCTTTGACATTAAGGCAATATTTTGAAACAAAACCAGAGAAAAAATGTGCTTGGTATATCCCACATTATATATGGTACCAGCTGCTTGGCAATAAGCCCGCGCTCAGTATATCCCATATTGTATATGGTACCAGCTGCATGGCAATATAAATGTCCATATATGTATACAAAACAAAAAGACAGTTGTCAGCGCTTATCCTTTACACTGCATATCTGTGTGTATCTAGCAAAATGAAAACATGAGGTTTTAGTTCATATTTTGATCAAAACATTTAAGCCTGCATCCCAACGTCAAGGGTACCTCATTATATGCAGGTCCTACACTGACCTATGTGCTTAAACACCATTAAAATGCAGTTAAAATCAGATGCACTCACCTCCCAGGTATAGGGTTTTACATCAAGCACGAACCATAATAACTTTAAATTGCAAATACTTAACTTCAATAAAATGATCAAATATACATGAAACAAGATAACAATTCATATCTACTGCTGAGAAGTGTATTCAAAACACAGTATTGTGACTGCAGTGTCAGAAAATAAAGCATCTTATTTATACTTAGCCATATCAAGAGATAGATCTGCTTTAAAAATTATAGTTAAGTGAATCAATTTGTAATTTTGTCTGGTATCATAAATGAAATGTGGTGTCCACCCAAATTAATATTGTAATATTATTCAACCCATCAAATATCAGAAATACAGGGATCTGACATGTAGAGATCAATGTACAATTAATACTCTCTGCAAATGAGAAGTCCCTATGGATATGAAACACATTTAAAAATGTTAGTCATTTGGGAGAAGCAGGGGTGGGGCAGGGGTCTATCTCTCTCAAACTGTATGGATACTTGCCACTGGTCTTTTCTGTCCTGATGCATGTCGGGAGGGGAATTCATCTATAGAAAATGAACTGTATATAGCATCTTTAAATACAGGATGCAAACAATTATTTGTAGATTAATCCACCACTGTTGTCATCACAATGCCATTTCCACCTTGTAACAACAACCTCAAACTCTCTTTCCAGGGTGCATGAAAGTTCAATGAGATGGAATGTGGAAATCAGCTAGCCTGAATTAAAAAATAAAGTTTTAAAATCAGTGTTCTATGGTGTGGACCAGTGAAGTGACTATCAAATTCCAGTGTAAGTTTTTAGAGATCACAATCTTTATTTGACCAAATTTATCACGATAACTATGACAGTGGGACTCTTTCAGGCAAACAAAGAACTATTTGTGGCTCCAATAGCCTCCATTACTTAATTTGTTTGACCAATGCCTTCAGCAAGTGGGCAAGCGATAACATTGATGAATAAGCATAGTAGAAGTGGCTAGGAAAATACTCAGCAATTGTCAACAATGTTCCTGAATTGTCTACAGGCCTGAGTCATTAAGGAAAGTAAGTTAAAAAAAGAGTAAGTTTTCCCCTGGACAAAACCATGTTACAATGCAAGGGGTGCATATTAGTTTATTATTTTGCACATAAGTTAAATACTGGCTGTTTTTTCATGTAGCACACAAATACTTGGTAGCTGTATTTGTACACTGACATATAAAGTTGATCTAGGACATGCTCTACCCCAACTATAATGCTGTCTCCCAATTCAACATGAATTTGCCCAGATGCAAAGTTACTCCTTTTTTTATGCTTTACTCTCCTTAATGACTCAGGCCCTACATGTTTTCATAAAAAGGGAATTGGATAGCAAGTCGGACAATATTTAGATTCCCCTCATGTGACATCAGAGACAGTTGTCAGGATGAATGCTATTGTTCCCTTTATGCATTAGGCTAAAATACACTATTTGCCTTGAGAAAAACAATGATATCAACGTCAAAAGTCTTTCATTTTAGCCTTTCATTTAGCTTCATGTGAAAATCAAAAGATATCACTAAAATATTCCCAAACTCTTATAAAACTGCTCCAGCCAACCTTTAACACTTTCTGATTCTCCTGCAGCATTTTACTGAATTAACTCTTTGTATCCCATTCTCATTCCATAGCTTGCTGTACAGCAAATATGTAGTTATTTATACAGTCTTCCTGTTATGGCATGTGTGGCAGCGTTGTCTTATGGATCAATGATGGCTACAATGTGTTGCCTGTGACTTCTCTGGTATATTCATTAGAGATGTTTGCTGACTCCTGTGTTTTGGTTTCGGATGTGGTTTTGGTCCTAATGCGCCTTTGTGTTTTGGATTTGGGACAGGTTTTGCCAAAAAAAAATCACAAAAGGTTTTGGTTTTGCATCTGGATTTAATCAAAAGTTGTGAAAAATAGGTAGAATAATGTCATTTTGAGCTGTTTTGCTCCAATATTACGATTTATAGATTAACATTCATTTCCAGTCATTTCCAGTCTATTTTATAATGAATCCTTCACAACTGTCCCAATTTTCCCCAATGTTGGCCAAAGTCTTCAGTGAACTATCTTAATGAAAGACTTTGTAACTTTGCCATTGTGGCATTTGCCTTCTCTGATACAATTAAAATAATAAATAAACTGCATAGTGCTGAAATCTCCCTTTTATTGCACCCAATCCTTTACTATGTTGCGGCTTCCTAGTAATTGTCATAAGCTTTTAGAACTAGCGGGAGAAGTCTTCACCTATTGCAGCCGCCTTTCCCATACGGCTGAACCCCCCTGGAAGGTACTCAGGTGCCACCTGGACTTAACTCAATGTGGTAAAAGCTTATGAGCAGAAACAGGTAACACGGAGACAGGAGGCAGGGAGTCAGGCGACTCAGTACACAGATAACCGAGCCAGACCAGAGGTCATGGATTAGCAGCAAGCAGGGAGCATCACAAACAGGCCAATAGGTTGGGGCTGGCAGCAAACAAGGATAGTCCAGAAGAATGAGCCAAGAGGTCAAGGGCAATCAAGCAGGTTCCAGAAAACAAGCCAAGGATCACAACAGGAGTAAATCAGAGGTATTCAGAGTTTTGCAAAGCACAGAGAGCAGGCTAGCTATTGCAGGGCAAAAGCATTATAACCAGCCATGAGACTAAGCCCTACCTACCTTTTACACTGAAATAGACAATCAGAAATTCGGCCAAGAGCACGCCCTCCCCACATCTACTCTGGAGACAGCAATAATGTAATTACTGCTGCGAGCCTAGGATGCCTGTTATTAGCCAGGATGCAGGGGCAGAGGCGTGAGAGGTATCCTTGATGCCCTTGCAAAGATTGGGATGTGAAGTCCCGGAAGTGACGTCACGCGTGCCAGGGCAATGGCCGGAACGTGGCCACAATCTGTATGCACTCCAGCCATCGTGGCTATCACGGCAGCTTGTGACTTATGATTGGCTGGTGCAAAATCTGGCATCAGAGTGACTACATTCTTTCTTGTGGACCACAGATTTGACAAATATAATTTTTATACGGAAGTAAAGTGCATTGACTGTCCCCCTTCTCTGAGGAGAAAAGAGGCTCTCTGGCGGACACAAGGATGAGTCTGCTGTCGTTGTTACCATGATCAACAAATGGAAAATCCATATGTCCTAGAAGTTACCATTTGTTTACAGACTTATTCCCAGGTCATAACATGAATGAAGGAAGTAGTAAGAACTTGACTATAGCACTCTCATATTTCATTTGCATTTGGAAAAGTGTACATATGAAACACAGATCAATCATTCAATCAATCAAATTCAAGCATATACATTTATGATGTAGCAGTATTAACCATCTCTTATCTCCCAAACCACTTTATGTGTTATGTTAGAAAAAACATTTTTGGGTTTTCAGGTTTATTTTATTAATAGTGTACTTGTGAAGAACCACCCTATGGAGCAGACATTGGGGAGGAAGCAAATGAGCAGGTTTTCAATTAACAAATCTCAGCTCAATTGTATCCTAAAACTTTTATATAAGCAGACTGCAGGATTATCTATCCCAACACCCATGAAGTAATAGATGGGGAATATTAGTAAATTATCTCAACTGGAGTAATTTTTCTTGCAATCCAGCTGGTGACTTTTTCCAGTTTCCAGTCTATTGGCTATTCTGTAGTGATGTAAATATGGGAAGCAATTTCTAATGACAGTATTTTGGTAAAGATTTCTTAAAATGTTTTCTCAACACTCCATCCCGGATTCCATATATTATAGGACTGAGGAATCTTGGCACACAGGTGAAAGCAAAAAAGCTTACTATGGGAAATAAATCCTTTTGGTTGATAGAAAAGGCTTCTGTAAGTGTGGACAATATGGAAGCCATGCACAAGAGTAACTGGAAGGCGTGGAGCATAACTGTTTTCCCGGCTTTGGAGGCAGAAGATGACTGAGAACTTACTTTTAGAGCAACCAGCATAATCCTGACATATGTAAATATAATGACAAGTCCAACTGAGGAGAAACATAGGATGAGATTAAAGGACCTAATAATATTTTGAATTGGAGTAACTAGCAACATTTCTTGTCTGCATATAACATAAAGATGGAATATATTTGTACGTAATGAGACCATGACACATAACTCAGCCACATATGGGATCATCAACACTGAACATATGATGGTGAAAGCAGAGTTAGCTCTTTGTGTGGTGCACAGATCGGCATGTCGTAGTGGGTAACAAATGGCTACATATTGCTCCAGAGCCATGGCTGCCAGGTTGTATGGAGTTACTCTAAATGCTATTGAGGAAACAGTGTACAAGATGTAGCAAACTGGCACAGGGACATATAATACATTTAGAACTGAAAGCATCATGCAGAATGTCAGGACTAGAAAGAATGTGTCATTAATGAGCATGTAGACAAAAAGAACATATCGAGCATTCTGCTGGAGATGCGGTGTTAGGAAGAAGGCATTCAACATAACTGTGAGATAGTAGATTAAGAAACACAGCCCTCCTATTATCAAGAATAAAAAGGACCACCGTATGAAATCAATTGTTTTACTGGCAAAGAAGCTCTCTTGGGTCACGTTGTTATGAAGTACTGAGGAGTTGATCATTATTGAGAGTAATGGTCTTCTGTTCCAAAAAAAATAAAAGAAGATAGTTATTGGGATCCTTGCAAACAACATAATAAACTGTTATGTTTCACAAGCCTGGAATTATATGTAGACAATCTACAGCCATTATCTTTGTGATGTCGATATGTATTTCTATAAGATACTTGTACTGCAATTCGGAGAGTGAATAATTATCTCATACTAATGGAATATCAGGGTATTAGAAAGGAATATAAAATCATCTACCAGCACAGGTACAGTCGGATATAAACATTTATAAATCCATACCTTTCAATGGTTAGATCTCACCAGAGTGCAATACAGAGTAGTCATGTCTGTGGCACAGTTCTTGGAGAGTACTGTTCTCCCTCTCTATAGTTGGCTTCCTAGGTAAATATCATTCGATTTGCATATCTTTACCCATTATTTAAGGATGTTGATTAATTCTCTAATTTCTGTTGGACAGAGGTTGTTAATAGAAAATAACAACAAAATAACTCTGAAGTATGTTTAACGGACATGTAATATATTACTTGCAGTGAGGGGTTCTTAAGCTTATCACTGATTTTTTTGTATTCCCTGATGCAATATCAAAGAGATAATTAAGTTATTTAACAGATGGTATATGTCATAATGGATGATGCTTGTTAATAGTAATTATGCTTGAAAACATTAACTGGTTTTGCCACATTAAGGGTCAGATTCATGTTCAGATATAAGTCGGTGTGTGTGCTGTATCTTGAGTGAAATAGCTCTGCGCATGCCCAGAAACTGACCTTATGCCAATTAACACAATTGCATACAATTCATGTCTGGATGCAAATGACACTTATGACCGCCTATGACTTGGAGGGCGAAATAAGAGAAGAATTGGTAATACTAACATAGCCCAACTATGGTAAGGGCGTTCCAAATTAGATAAAGCAGTTTCAAGTCCTGGCATTGTCATATGTATGCTTACTTGGAGACATAAGGTTTGCACAAGGCCACATGGAGCTGCGTGGCACTTTTTAAATTTACATAATTGTTTATTGTTAGGCCTTATTTTTGTACCTAAATAGATTTGTATACATTGGATTAATAAAAGTTTTTTTGGAACCCTGTAATTCTGTTTGAAGTATGGTGTACTTGTATAAAATGTCTGGAATACTGTTGGCTTATAACAGAGCCATATCATGCCAAAAATTCTTATAACAATTTTTGAACAATACTCATATCATTTTACAATTTTTTTCTCTTTAAAGGAGACAATGCTTACCCTTATGCCAAACTCCTTGCCCACTTGTCCTCTCTGTGGACCCTATATCTCTCACCCACTGTCTTGATCACTCCCCTTCCCTCCTTCTAGATCCTCATCCAATCTCAATCTCTCTATAACTGATAACAAGACCACTATCTCCTCTGTTCCCCATCTCCACTGCCTGGGTGTCACCCTCAACTCCTCCCTCTCTTTCGTCCCCACATTCAATCTCTTGTCGAATCCCGTTGCTTCAAACTGCACAATACCCCCCGCATCCAGCCCTTCCTCAGGATGCCACTAAAACAATTATCTATGCACTCATCATTTCCCATCTTGGTTAATGTAACCTTCTCCTCACCGGCCTCCCCCTCTCCCATCCGGTCCCCTTTGCTCTATACTCAATGTGGCTGCAAGACTTATCTTCCTTTCACGCCTCTCTTCTTCTGCCTACCCTCGCTGCCTTGACTTGCACTGGCTCTGCTTCCCCTACAGAATCCTTTTGAAACTCCTCACCCTCAAAAGACCCTCATTCACTCCAATGCTCAATTTATCAACAATCTCCTCTCCATACACAATCCCTCCCATTCCCTGTGATCGGCCAATGACAGTCACCTCTTCTTCACTCTGATCACCTCAATTTACTCCAGAATCCAAGACTTCTCCTGGGCTTCCCTTCCTCAATTGGAATGACCTCCCACGCTCTATACGACTGTTCCCCTAATCTGTGCACCTTCAACCAGGCACTTAAAAACTAATCTGTTCCTCAATGACTACCAGCCAACCATCTAAACTAATCATCTCTCCATGCTGGATCTCCACACCTCTTTCTTACCCAGTCCCCTTACTTGCTCCTCAGGTGCTAGATTCCCTCTACTGACTCCCCATTGTTCCTGCTGTCTGTTTGCCCTCCCTTTAGGATATAAGATCTTATGAGCTGGACCCTCTTCCCTCCTGTCTCTATACCTTTTCTTCCTTTCCAACTTCACTTTATTAGCTATGCTTGGAGCTCTTGGAGTCTTGGTAATACTTGTTTATTGTTCTGTACTGTTTTACCCTGTATGGTCTAATGCTTGTATTGTGCACAGTACTGTGGAAATCTTGTGGTTTCTTATAAAACATGGATAATAATAATAATTATCTTAAATGCCCCTGGCTCCTCACTCCCATTTTACAACCACACACAGAGCAAGAGGTCACATATAATGCCACACATACTTCAACCAGATAAGTTATAGAGTGGACTTTTGGGTTTTAAAGAGCCCAATTCTGCTGCCACTGGTCTGGTGGTGCTCTTATGTATGCATTACATATTGTGTTTGACATCATATATCTGTGTGTGATATTTCACATTATTTCCATCCAGAGTGGGTTCCATGGGTGAAAAAGGGTGAGGTTGCTGAGGTATTCAGTCTCAGCAGATACAGTTGCATGAGTTTCACTTTCCTCAGGTAACTCTTGTTGTTCAGAACTGCCATAGTTGTCCTCGGCAGGGGTTCCATGTGTGATCTTTAACAATTAAAATTTAAACCACAAATTCTATATATGTATCTATCTAGGAGAGAGACCAGAAAGAAGGCCAAGGAAGAGATTGAAGATGAGCCCCTGCAGGAGCCCATGGAGGAGCCCTTGGAGGAACCCCGGGAGGCCCAGCTAAAAGAGACAGGCAGCTCATCCCAATCCCCTGAAGAAGAATCAAGTAACTTGTTTTGATAATATAGTAGAATAATTTAGTATATTGTTTCTGCCACATAAATCATTTATTTTCTAAATATGTATTTGCCAAGGCTAGGCAAAGATTGCTATTATACAGGTGTCTGACTTAGTGGGCCTAATAATTGTTTGCCCTTAAGTAAAGCAACCCCCACACTACACCTGTATATGCCACCAAAATGCAGTCCTCTGGCTAATACTGTGTTAACACGAGGATGAATCTTTTGAATACATTCTATTAATGTAGCAGCTCCAAACTCTGCAGAGCTAGAAAAATGTTGAACCAAGATCTTCTTTGAAAGTGAAAGATGGGTGTTACTGGCACAATGATATGAAAGTCCTTTGTATTCCCTTTGCATTTTGGATGTCAAAAATATATCTACTAGGGGTATATTTACTAAACTGTGGGTTTGAAGAAGTGGAAATGTTGCCTATAGCAACCAATCAGATTCTAGGGCCTGATTCATTAAGGATCTTAACTTGAGAAACTTCTTATTTCAGTCTCCTGGACAAAACCATGTTACAATGCAAGGGGTGCAAATTAGTATTCTGTTTGCACATAAGTTAAATACTGTTTTTTCATGTAACACACAAATATAAACTTTAAATGTCAGTGTACAAATAAGCTATCAAGTATTTGTGTGCTACATGAAAAAAAACAGTCAGTATTTAACTTATGTGCAAAACAGAATGTTAATTTGCACCCCTTGCATTGTAGAATGGTTTTATCCAGGAGACTGAAATAAGAAGTTTCTCAAGTTAAGATCCTTAATAAATCAGGCCCCTAGTTATCATTTTGTAGAATGTACTAAATAAATGATAACTAGAATCTGATTGGTTGCTATAGGCAACATTTCCACTTTTTCAAACCCGCAGTTTAGTAAATATACCCCTTAGGCTTTTTTGTATGTTAGGTATCTGGAAATCCTTCTGTGCCAGTTTCACTGTCATTGCTTTTATTTGTTTCTTCTGGCATTATTTTAATAAACTGATCAGATTTTAACTAAGTTTGTATTTACAAGAGTTGTTTTTAAAGGGTATGGAGACAGAGTCCTAAAATCCCTATTGTCTGGGGACTGTGAACCATGGGGAAAGACCATTGAGGAACCAGAGTACAGGGATTGATATGTTAAATGGGAATCCAATGACAGAAAGGAGTCCCCCAAGGAGGATCAGGAGTAATGAGAACATGAACAGAAGACATGTTCCCAACTGAAATGGAAACTAAAAGGTATAGGATTTAGAGAAAATTGAAACTTCTAATATTATCCATCGATCTTGCACTACATTATCTATACCACAAATGTCAGTGCTTAATGCCTGTAGATTTTTTTGTAACTTAAACACGAAAAGGCAATTTTTTTTACAGACAGGTAACTACTAACATTTCAGGAATAGACACTATTTTTAATTGTGCTGCACTTTATCCTTTAAATTGGCATAATGATATTCAATCAATTCTACAGAGACTAATATTATGGTGTAGACTTTAAATCCACATTAGGTTTCGAGATGTAACTGCAATTACTTACCTAGAGAATTTCATACATGGAGAGCAATAACCTCATAGACAGGGATAAACCAGACAACAGGGTGGACAACAGAGAAGAACATAAGAGTTGGTTCAGGTTTTACACCATAAAATCTAGGAGTGATCGTCTGAATATTTTTGTTCCAAAATTCCGTAGAAAATTATCCTTCAGGAAAGTTAACACTAAAGAAAATTGAACAAAGAAAGATTAAGACGATACAGAATATCAATAACATAGTAATGACAAAATCTAATAATGGGGGGGACCACAATGTACTGTGTGACACAGACAAATATAATTTGGAGATTAGTAGATAATTGTCCCAGTTGGCCACCCACAGAGTTTTTAGTTCATAGAAACATAGAATGTGGCGGCAGATAAGAACTACTTGGCCCATCTAGTCTGCCCATTTTTTAACCTATGGTAACCTCATACTCTATTTGATCCTTAGTTCTTTGTAAGGATATCCTTATGTCTATCCTAAGCAGGACTAAGGGAATGGAGGCCCCTGGGCTAAGGGGGCCTCCATTCCCCCGTGAGGCCCCCCCCGTGATCCGAGCCGCCCCTCCAGTGAGCTGCCCCCAAGGCACTTATCTCCTTCTCCTGGCATTGCAGTCCTTCCTCGGTGCGCTGTACTCTCTTTACTGAGGAGATCTCGTGAGAGTGAGACTAACGAGATCACCTCAGTAAGGAGACTACAGCGCACCGGGGAAGTACCGCAGTAAAAGGGCTCAGCGGCATTGATTGCGCCGGGGGCGCCCCCACCCCTGACCGATCAATAGTGCTGCTGAGCACTTTCAAGGGCCCCCTGAATGCCCGAGGCCCCTGGGCCCTATGGTTAATCCGGCCCTGATCCCAAGCATGTTTAAATTGCTCTACTCTATTAGCCTCTACCACCTCTGGTGGGAGGCTATTCCACTTATCCACTACCCTTTCTGTGAAGCAGTTTTTCCTCACTTTTCCTCTGAACCTTCTCCCCCCAGTGTCAGTGCATGTCCTCGTGTTCTAATACTTCTCCTCCTTTGAGGAATGTTTCCCTCCTGCACCTTGTTATAACCCTTGATATACATGATGGTTTCTATCATGCCCCCATTCCCTTCTCTGCTCTAAACTATACATATTAAAATCTTTTAGTCTTTCTGGGTAAGTTTTATGCTGTAGACCATGCACCACTTTAGTTGCCCTTGTTTGTACCGGTGGTAATCGATATCCCGATACGTGGGATAACGACACCGAATACACCTACAAAAGAAACCCAAACCCTTAAATCAACGACCTAATTAAAATTCTACATTTCAAAGCAACGGAGGACATTACCGAAACATCTGGTATGCGACTGCTGTAAAATCCGAAGATGCTGGATGCCGGCGCTTCATTGTGATGTCACTGAAGACAGCGATATCTACACAAGTATGTTAACAATTAGGGGTTAGGGGTTAGGATTAGGGTTACTTGAAACGTGAAACGTTGCTGTCGTCGGTGACGTCACAATGAAGCGCCGGACTCCAGCATCTTTGAATTTTGCAGTAATCGTATACCAGTTGTTTCGGTAATTTACTCTGTCCATGAGAAGGTAAGTGTAGATTTTAATATGTCGTTGATTTAAGGGTTCAGGTTTCTTTTGTGCGTGCATTGGGTGTTGGTATCCCAAGTATCGAGATACCGTACCCAAACCCTTTGTACAGTCTCTAATGTATTTATATCCTTCTTGAGATATGGCCTATAGAACTGAATACAGTATTCTAGATGACACCGTACCAATGTCCTATACAGTGGTATTATTACTTCTTTCTGCTACTTCCTATAAAACCAAGCATCTTATTTTCCTTTCTCTTTGGCTTTTTGAGACCAAAGTGCATGATTTAAATTTTTTGCCATTAAACTGTACCTTTCTATTCTTCTAGTCTACCTAAATCAGCAATAATTTGCTTTAACCCTCCTGGTGTGCCTACCCTATTGTATATTTTTGTGTCATCTGCAAAAAGGCATACTATCCCTTTGCAATGTCACCAATAAAGATATTAAAAAGAACTGGTCCAAGTACAGATCCCTGTGGAACTCCACTGGTAACCTTTCCTTCCTATGAATGCACTCCATTTACCATAACTCTCTGGTTTATATATTGTAACCAAGATCTTATCCATTGAACCATCTTAGAATACAATCCCACGCTTTTGATTTTATTTAACAGTCTGCAATGTGGGACAATGTCAAAAGCCTGTCACGAGCCACGGCTCCAGTACTAGCCGCCATGATTCGATGACCGGGATGTCACTTTCGGCCTCCTCGTCTTGGTTGCCTAGGCAACAACCAGGACGCTTGGTGCTCCCTGCGCCCGGCTGTTTGACAGCTGGCCGACCGCGTGTGTGCAGGGCTGTATTGGCTCAGCCTTCCATGGCTGATTAGGTCAATTATTATTGCAGCCACCTGGCTGATTATGGCAGCTGGGCACTCTGTGTATTCATTGGCTCCCAGTACTATTTAAGGCAGTGAGGACTAAGCCTCATTGCTGGTTCTAGCGTTCTGATACCCAGTTCGCTTACCTGCTCCTGTGCTGTATTGGGGAATACCTTTGGATTGCTTTTCTGTGTATGACCTTCTGCCTGTTACCTGGACTCTGAACCATCGCTAGTTGCCCTGACCTTCTGCCTGTACCTGGCCTTAAACCATTGTTTGTTGCCCTGACCCTTTGCCTGTTCCGGATTTGCATCATTGCCTGTCGCCCTGACCTTGCTTGTACCTGACGTCTCCGCCTGTGCTCTGTTAGGCCAGTCAAACATTATCATCTCTTTTCCAGCCCGCAGACCTCTGATCTGTCCCTACTCCGTGCATTACCTCCCACTCCTGAGTGCTGCTGTGTGACCATAAACTTGTACTATGATGAGTGTAAGACCTGAGGGGCATCCGAGTACCTGTGAGCATAACCAGTCTCTGCGGGAAAGGCGGTTGCTAAAGGTGAAGATCTCTTCCGCTAGTTCTGCAAGTTTATGATGCACTGGTGGTCATAACAAAGCCATAACAAAGCCTTACAAAAGTCTAAATAAGCTGCATCTATGGCCCCCTTGATCTATTACTTTAGTTACTGAGTCAAAAAAGTCAATAAGATTTGTTTGACATGTCAGGCCCTTCATCAGGGGGTTGAACCCATGTTAGGAGACACATCTGTGCAAGGCCACAGTGGACCCTGAGACACAACCATCCAAGGCCACTTGACTCCTCAAGAGCACAGCCCCATGATAAACACATCACCTAGTCCATCAGTGGAAAGCAAAACCACCTGCCTCCATTCCCATGGACAACCTGGAGGCAGTCTGCAATGGACTGCCGGATGGATGGCCAGATAGGCTTAAAATATTGCCCTCTACGTCCACCCAAACACCTGTACTACTGACACTAATAGTGAACTACCTGGTAAAAGTGTTTTCCTAGGGTTCTCAATAAAACAAAATGCAACTTATCCCCTAAGAGTTTAACTTTTCTTTACAAACAATAATTCACATATATGTATCTCATAGAGATTTAATGTGATACTCTTGTCATCTGGTGGCCACATGTGGCATTGCAGTACATCTTACTATATCCCAGGGCAGAGAAACCTGAATCCTTTCAACTGCTTCAATAGGATAACTCTGCCACCCATTTGTCATATGCAAAACCTCATAATCTGTTGAATATAAATCTTTACCTTATATATCAATTAAATATGGTATTCTAGTGATACTACTGCCCTTGTGTGGTCATTAGTACATTTTGCATTAACACTCACCATAATACACCACTTAATCATAATGACTTTACAATATTGTGCACAGTAGTCTTCATCAACCTAAGTGACAATTCTGATTTCGAAGCAAGCAGATTATAAAACATCAGTCCCCTAAAGGGGAAAGACAAAAATAATACACAAAAGAAAGAAGTGGGAAAACTGAGAGAAAATTAGCATCAAGCAAACATGAGGCCATTAATTAAAATTTCAAACTCTGCTGAGAGGCAACAACCTCAATCACCCCTATTCATTCTCAAACAATGGAGTAATCCTCTCAGATGGGTGAACTAGGCTCACACATCACACATCAATGCAGGAATGAAGTGAGTGAGATCCTTGAACATGGCTTCCATCTAAGGAAGACATGCAAGCTTTATAACAAAGATTAGAATAATTGATGCAGTAAAAAGTTGTGCATATTCAAACAGATATTTCACACCAGGCAGACAGACTCACCAACTTAGAAGAAGATAATGAAACCTCCAATGTCCTCCTTGCACAGCTGAGAGGCACTGTGACGCAACAAGCCACGTAGATGAGAGCAATTAAATTAAAAATGGATGACCTTGGTAATAGGGACTGTCAAGAAAACATTAGAAATTGTGGGCTTTCCAAGGACATTCCTTAACAAGGCCTGATTAATGCTCTAAAAAAAATCTCAGAAGTCTTGGAGGTAAACCCCAATTAATTTGACCAGGCACATGGGGCCATGAAGCCAAAGGGACAAGCAAGCAATACATCAAGAGACATTAAATATTGGCTACACTCGTTTGTGTAAAATTATTTAAAAAATTAGAAATCGAGATGGAATATAGTTCAAAGGCAACAAAATACAATTTTTTCAGGATCTCTCACTGAGAGAGAAGCTGCACAAACTCAATTTCAAGTATAGATGGGGATTCCCTCTCAATGTTCAGGTAGCACACAATGTAAAGTTGGGCACCTCAGACCCAGACAACTTTTGTTCAGCCCTAGGTATTGACAAGGTTGAAGTCCCAAATTGGCAGGACTTGAATCTCTGAAGCGCTGCCCCAAGAAGAAACCTAATGACAAGGCACTGAAAAACCTGAAAGAGCAAAGAACAAATAACTACATGATTCAGATTTATAATTCATGTTTCTCCTTATGTTGATTTACCTATCTCTACAGGCAATTTTTTTTTACAGGTTGATAGGTTCACCAAGCTCACACGCCACTGAAAACACAAGAAAAAGCTAAAAGTGAGAATCTTGCAGAACCATTTTTAAATATTATGTTCCTCCTGTTAGTTAGAGCAGCTCTATCATTCCTAAAGAGGGAAAGGAATGTTGATGTGAAATTATTTGCTAAATTATTAGCAAACAGACTGAAACGTCTGCTACCAAAATGAGTGCACAGTGACCTGGGCTTTGCGCTAGGGCATAGGGCTTGAGATAACAAAACAAAAGTACAAGACCGTATTTTTTATATCTCAGGTCCTAGCACTTCTGTGGACCTCCTGTTAATCTGGTTGATGGAGTGATTGCCTCCCAATTTGCCCCCACCGCATCTCCTACTAAGGTACATTGCGTTGTATTGCTACCGCCAAACCCTTTCTTTTCAGGAATTACTGATGGCCAAGCTATGTTATGTCTCCAAGTCTATGTCTCATTCTTCTAAGTTGATGTTTTGACATTGTTCCTGTTGCTCCTACTCAAAGGGAACAATTTCCCATCTTATTTAGACTGTTATCTTTATAATATAACCTTTTGTAACTTTATACATATAGGTAAGATGTTTACATACTTCACAACTATTATTCCCTATCTGTTTCTATCTTTAATCAGGTTTATGGAGTCATTGATTTCCAAATTTCCACCACCACATCTCCTAATATTTGGACATAGGTCCCCCTTTACAGCCCATATTACTCAGGAATAGATAGCATCTTATAACAGTTTTTTTTATATAATATTCATTTGATTGTCCTTCCACTCCATAATATAATAAACCCCACCCCTACTGGCTCCCATCCGCTTCCATTTCACCCCCCTACATAATCCTGCTGCAAGAGGATCTGATGGGTAGCCTAACACACTTATTTGAGATTACCACGTCTATTTTTTAAGACCAACCATATATAAGATAAGTTGTGCATAGTGACAATTAAGGCCAAAGATCTAAATGCTTCAGAGAAGAGATTTAAACCCTACAATGCCTTCAAGCTGGTAAACTAGACATAGCACTAGTCTAAGATTTCGCTATGCCTCATTCCTATGTACCAGATACTTCCCTGGGATTATTCTGTAGTTTTGCGCAGACAAAATGAGTTGCTATACTGTTTGCTAAACAATTGATGCTGCTATATGTAGATGTACATAAGTTGGAGATGCCTTCTTGTGAAATGTAAGATTTTCAACCAACTATTTAACATTTACAATCCTAACCAGGGCCATCCGACTTTCTTTGAGTAATTTATGGAGAAGATGGAACCCATACAAGAGGTTATAATGATAATTGGTGGCTTTAACTGGGAGTTTGATACTCAATAGAACATTCCAGGAAGATCATCCACAGGGTAAAACATACTTTCCATAGTTATAAGTTGGCCGTTGTCTGGCAAATTCTCCATCTAGATGATATAGATTTCACGTTTTATTCCCATCTTCATGGCTCTTACTCTAGAATCAAATACATCTTCCTTAGCCAAAGGCATTGACATATATTATTGGAGGCCTTTATTGGAGAGGCTACCTTGTCTTAGCATGCTCCCGCTCATGCTTCTTAACACAAGCTCCCTTTAAACATTGGTTCTGCACATTGAATGAGTCATTGTTACAGGACATATATTGTTCAGGGACATGTTTGTAGAACTGGTAGAGGCAAAATCTGCTCTCAATAAATGTCACTCACCGGAGTGTGAGTGCCTCCACTCTGGTACGTGGTTCTCCATCTTTCCCGCTCACACCTGTGTGGAACCGCGGCCGTCCGCCATCCTGTCGCACTGGGCATGCGCAGGTCCCTTTAACAACTACACCTGACCACTAATGTGATTGATGGATCAATCACCCCTCCCTACTTAAGGCACCTGCAGCCTTAGGTAGTGGCCTGATCTTGAAGTCTGACTCCCAGTGAACTTCTATAGGTGTGTGCAGTTTCCAAACTGCTTCCAGCTTTACTCCTGTGTGCAGTTTCCAAACTGATTCCAGCTCTACTCCTGTGTGCAGTTTCCAAGCTGCTTCCAGCTCTACTCCTGTGTGCAGTTTCCAAACTGCTTCCAGCTCTACTCCTGTGTGCAGTTTCCAAGCTGCTTCCAGCTCTACTCCTGTGTGCAGTTTCCAAGCTGCTTCCAGCTCTACTCCTGTGTGCAATTTCCAAACTGCTTCCAGCTCTACTCCTGTGTGCAGTTTCCAAACTGCTTCCAGCTCTACTCCTGTGTGCAGTTTCCAAACTGCTTCCAGCTCTACTCCTGTGTGCAGTTCCCAAACTGCTTCCAGCTCTACTCCTGTGTGTAGTTTCCAAACTGCTTCCAGCTCTACTCCTGTGTGCAGTTTCCAAACTGCTTCCAGCTCTACTCGTGCTTCAGCTTCCACGCTGCTCCCTGCTCAACTCAGCGGCGGTTCCCATACCGCTACAACGCTTTACTTCTCAGCTGATTCCGGATCTACACAACTGGGTATGCTCTACTGACTATTGACTATTGCCTATTGCTCGCATACCAGTTGTATCCATTGTTGTTTGCTGCACAGGGTACAAGTACCCATATAGACTGTGTTACTGCATTGCTTCATTTAGGACAAGCTTTCACTCAAGCTACGATATCTCCTCACGCTACTACTTAGCGTTATTGTGCATATCTGCTGTGACCAGCTTCCCCTCACTGCAAGGCATCTACTCCATACAGACTATTCATTGTGCCTTCCATCTCTGCCTCACAAGACATTGCTCTACTCGCGCTGTTTCCATACAGCCACAGTTTGCCTTTCAACTTCACTCTCCTGCACCTGGACAAGTCCTCATTCCTTCTGACAGCAGTGGTACAACTTGCTACACGCAGATCACTGACTTCCCTGCTACCTACCCGCACCTGGACAAGTCCTCCTATCACAGCGGTGGTACAACTTGCTATACGCAGACCACTGACTCTCCTATTACCTACCTACACCTGGACCAGACTCCTCACCATAGCGGTGGTACAACTTGCTGAACGCAGACCACCGACTACCCTGCTACCTACCTGCACCAGTACTATTCTTCCCATCACTACAGTGGTACAACTTGCTGTACGCAGACCACTGACTCCTCCTCTACCTACCATCACCGATCCACGTTCACTCCTCGTGTCTACATTATCTTCAGCCTCCAGTTTACTGCTCCAAGTCTCTGACTTTCCTCTAACCATAGCTGCAAGTCACTGACTTCCTCAGACTATCTCTACTCTCCTGCTGTTGTGTCGCTCCAATCATTCACCTGCCTGCTTTGAAGTGTGTGCCATAACCCCGCCTCTCTAGCAGAGTTCCATCTGGTGAAACTCGGGTAAGCAACTCTTAGTGCCCGTGACAATAAACTACTTAATTACAAAAATAAAACTGTCATATCAAATGTGTGCCGGATGAGGTTCTTCCGATAGGGTAAGATGCTTAAAGAGCCATTTCCTTCATTCATTCCTTCAAGGATAACAAAGGAAAATGCACCATGAAACAAAGATATTGCCTTGGGTTTTGGTTCCTACTGCTTTAATCTGTACAATTTAATTGGGACATGACCCAATAAAAATAGACTATTAGTGCATATTTGGCTATAATCAAATATCAGGAGTTCTTTAGGGGACAAGGACCATCTAAAGAAACCATTTAACTTAGGTAGCTGGAGGAAGCAAAATGTCTCACCATACAGGCAAAAGCCCGGGGCTTCAAAAGAAGCTATCACAAAACATTTAAATACAAAGTTGCACCACATGTAGATGTATCCAATGTAGTTTTGGACCCAGTGCTTTTCTCAATCCTGTCATTAGAGTCACATATCACTATCATTTCTAAATAGGACATCTCGTGCGCTCCAGCTACCAACATATTCTCTACTTAATGTTGATGTGAAATTATTTGCTAAATTAATAGCAAAAAGACTGAAACTTCTGCTACCAAAATTAGTGCAAAGTGACCTGCACCAGGGTGTGAGGCTTGAGGTAACAAAACAAAAGCACAAGATCTTTATTTCTCAGATTCTGGCACTTTTGTAGACCTCCTATTTACTGATGCTGAAAAAATCTTCAACACGATGGACTGGGGATTACGTACTTTCAGTGAAATCCAGACCAAGTGGAACCTCCCCCAAACACCGATAGTTCCACCATTTCCTCAGCACAAAATGCTTGGGGAGCTTCACGGAGACCTTATTTATTTTTTACAAGAATTCTTGGGCCCACATAACCCATAACTTACAAATATATTATTGAGGATATTGTTACGAGCCGCGGCGGTGCCCAGCCGCCGCGACTCACTCACCTGCGTCCCGGCCGTCGCTATGGCGACCGGGACGTCACTTCCTCTCATGTCCCGGCTGTTGCCGGGGCAACGACTAGACACTCCAGCGCTGCGTCCCGGCATTGAGAAGCCGGGCGCATGCGCTCTACAGAATTACTAACCTGCGGGTTAATGAAGTTAGGGGGCTGGTTTCTATCTGAGCCAGGCCCTGATTGGCTGTCTCAAGTATTTAAGGCAATGAGGTCTGCCACCTCATTGCCGGTTATAGCTTCTGTGCTCCAGTCTGCTGACCTGCTTGTTCCAGTTCCTGTTCCTGTATCTACGTTTTGACTTCCCGTGTATGACCCTTGGCTTCGTATTTGACTTCGCTTGTGTTTCCTGTGACCCTGATCCTTGGCTCGTTTACCCGTTCTGCTACTTTGCCTGTGACCTCTGACCTCAGCTTGTTCATCGTAACTGTTACCTGCTGCCGACCTTTTGACCTCTGCGTGGACCTGACTCTTCTTGCCTGGGTTCTCCCCAGCCGGTACACACTTCACGACCCTCTGTCAGTCTGCAGCCCAGTCTGTCCCCACCATCAGGGGCTCCAGTGAACACCTGACTGGCAGAGTAGACTCCGGGTTGTGTTGTGCCGGCTGGAGGGGTTCCTAACAGATATACAAACCATATTACCATAGCACTAGTGGTCACAAGTCTTTCAGATGACACATGCAAGCTCCCCAAGCATATGTGTAGTTGAGACACAATTCAAATATCCAGGTACCTTGAGCATAATGTGGAAAGGTATACCCAACACCTGTTGGACATGCTATGCAGCAGAAGGTAGCCTTTTTAATATCAGGTGGTAGTGTTTGAACTGAAGACCCATTTTGGGATACCATGATAGAACTCTCCAAAGACATTCTTGGAGCGAATGTGATCTCACCCAGTGGAGGCCCTCCTCACCTCCAACTGTGCCTGGTTCTCCAAAATCGATTTTTTTAAATACCTCGATAGCTATAAGTCATTCTGACACATCTGTTTCAGATGACTACACTTCAAAAGCACCACACTTTATAAGCATATGGCTCCATACCGCCCATACAAGATGCTCAAACAATGCTGTGGGATCTGAGATTTACTGCCCATTACACCTATGCTTCTTTCCCACTTTTGTTCTTCCTACTTTCTCAGGAGCAGACTATAAGTACATTGGCTAATAGCCATAGCCCTCATATTTTCCATTTCTTTACCCTCTTAAACATAGATTTGAACCCCCTCTGCCCCCCCCCCTATATTCTCATCCACTTACCTTTCCTCCTTTATTTTTTATTTTGTTTTATTTTCAAACTCTTGTGTTTTTGGCTGTTATGGCAAAAATGTAATGAGAGCTAGGGTGTGCTTCAATACTTTATGTAGGACAAAGAGCTCAGGTGGACTGACCCTGCCTAACCTTAGACTTTACTATCTTGCTTCTCAACTTACTCACTTAATCCCTTGGCTAAGTGCTTCACATGATACTGCTCTTGGACACTTTTAGGGCAAGAAGACGGACTCCTCCCTCGAACCACTACATGTTCTTTAGATCCGATAGAAACCAAGTGTGGTGGCTCCAATTATAAGAACTCAATGATATGGTCATTTGCACATGCACACTTGGGAGGCAAAGGGCTGGATCCAGACTCCCGTCTGTGGCATACTTCTGATTTTGAGGAATTGGTGAAGTTAGAAGATTCAAAGATGTGGATAAAAGCGGGAGTGCATACTATTGGTCAAAAATATATAGATCATTTGAGCAACTAAAGTCCGCTTACCAGTTACCTAACTACCGGTTTTTCAGATATCTGCAATTGAGGCATGCCATTAACGCTCAATTTCCCAGAGAACAGCCACAGATCGTAGACTCCCCTGTAAAAATGTGATGGATTCTTGAGGTTCCTGTAAATTAATATCAGTGTTTTATGCCCCATTACTGCCTTAGGTGTCTCTGGGAGGATTGGATCAGTTGGGAAATAAATGGGAGACTGATCTGGGCGTCCTTTCAGATGACAACTGGAGCTTGGTAATAGGGGGTACAAAAAATGCATGTCTCAAGTTCCAGCAAATACATTTTTATATATTGCATAGAGTGTATTTAACCCCTCTAGCCTACACATGATGAGACTTCGCACCTCCTCTGTGTGTCCTAAGTGCGGAGACCCCGTATGTACTTTCTGGCACTTATTAATGACATGCCCAGTTGTTCAATAATTTTGGGGTAATATATGGAATCTCCTCTACACTGCCTCTCACCCCTCCTATGTGCCCCAATATATGTTTGTTTGGTATTACATTAGATGAGAATTTAGACAAGCCACTCTTCAAATATATATTTATATTGTCCTCCCTGGCCAAGGTGGTCCTTGCTAGGGGTTGGATGGCGCCGGAGGCTCCCAGTGTTGATCATTGGACTAATTTAGTTACTGAGATATGTAGGCATGAACGGTTTATGTACGATAGTAGAAAGGTCTTACACAAGTAACATAAAATCTGTCACCAATGGTATGAGTCTCAATTTGCTGTCCTCCCCTTCCAAGATGATATGGTTTGATGTGTGTGTGGCGAACCACCAGCTATGATATTAGTAACAGCCCTGTGCAGCTTTAGCTTTGGTTTCAGTTTTAGCTTTAACCTCGTTTATTTAGGTTAGTTCCGGAGTGTAGTTCACTGTACATTTTTGTCAATGAAAATGCTTAATCTCATTAGAGTTAATTAATATTTTTGTCTGTTATATGTTAAAAGTGACAATAACTATTAGAATATTTATCCTGGAATTGTGTATGTATGTTTTGTTATGTAATTTGTTTTGTTGTACTGTCCCTTAAAAATCTAAATATTAAAACCACTTTATTAAAAAAATATATATATTTATTTTAAAGTATTAGAAAAAAAGTTTTATTAAAAAGGATGCATTTTTTTGTAGTTTTGCGATAAATGGATACGTTGTTTACAGGGATGTATTTGAGCACTATCCGCACTTATAGGTATGAATATTCAAGAGAATAGGGAAAAGGATAGGTGGGGAAAGAAGAACGTTAATGGTGCAGAGCTACAAGTCTCATCAGATTGTCAGAATTATCTATTGAAAATGTTTAATTTGTTTAAGAAATATGCAGATTCTTTGTATCTGCTGAATTTGTTTTCTTATTGAAAAGTAATGTGTCACATATTTGCATGTTACGTCTTTAAGGTTGCTTAAGGTTCAATTATATTCAAACTGCAAATACAAAATTAGTTGCTCTCTGAAATAAGAAGAAAAAGAAAGTGATAAAGATGGCAGCAGACCAGATTTATTCTTCACTATAATCCTGTATTACACTCCATATGCTTTGCTGTCACTGAGCCTGAGTCATTAAGGAAAGTAAGGCAAAAAAGCGAGTAAATGTTCTCTGGGACAAACCATGTTACACTGCAAGGGGTGCAAATTAGTTTATTGTTTTTCACATAAGTTAAATACTGGCTGTTTTTTCATGTAGCACACAAATACATAGTAACATAGTAACATAGTTGATGAGGTTGAAAAAAGACACCAGTCCATCAAGTTCAACCTATTTTGGATCTCCTGCGATCCTGCACTTATATTTGAAATTGATCCAGAGTAAGCAACCGCCAATCTGTTTCAATTGTGAAAATCCCCCCAGACTCAATATTGCAGTCCTATGTTTACCCTATATCAACTACTATCCTACATTTTAATTAACGGTCGTATCCCTGGATACACTTTTCTGCTAAAAATGTGTCTAACCCTTTCTTAAACATATCTATTGAATCTGCCGTCACAACCTTCCCTGGCATTGAATTCCATATCTTGACTGCCCTTACTGTAAAGAACCCCTTCCTTTGCTGGTTGTGAAATTTCCTCTCCTCTAACCTTAGGGGGTGACCGCATGTCCTGTGTATAGTCCTTGGGGTAAAAAGTTCCCATGAAAGTTCTCTGTATTGACCCTTAATGTATTTGTACATAGTAATCATATCTCCCCTTAGACGTCTCTTTTCTAAAGTAAACATGCCTAAACTGGCTAACATTTCCTCATAACTTAATGACTCCATACCCTTTATCAATTTTGTCACCCTTCTCTGAACCCTTTCTAGTTCCAAATTATCTTTTTTATAGAGTGGTGCCCAGAACTGTACTGCATATTCAAGATGAGGTCTTACCAACGATTTATACGGTGGCAAAATTACTCTGTCTTACCTTACATCTATACCCCCTTTATATGCATGCCAATACTTTGTTTGCCCTTGCAGCTGTTGCTTGACATTGAGCACTATTGCTAAGTCTACTATCTACGAGCACTCCCAAATCCTTTCCCATTATAGATTCTCCTAAATTAATTCCATTTAATTTATAGATTGCGTTCTTGTTTTTGATCTCTAAATGCATAACCTTACATTTATCTGTGTTAAACTTCATATTCCATTTGGCCGCCCAATCCTCCAGTTTATTTAAGTCCCTCTGTAGAGAATCTCCATCTTGCTCTGATTTTATTACCTTACAGAGTTTAGTATCATCTGCAAAAATAGAAACTTTACTCTCTAAACCATCACCAAGGTCATTAATAAATATATTAAAAAGAAATGGCCCCAGCACAGAACCTTGAGGTACTCCACTTAAAACTTTTGACCAATTAGAAAATGTTCCATTTATCACAACTCTCTGTTTCCTATTTTCTAACCAGTTTTCGATCCAAGTACAAATGTTGATTTCTAGACCCAGTTCCCTTATTTTGTAAACCAACCTCTTGTATGGCACTGTATCAAAGGCCTTTGCAAAATCTAAGTAGACCACATCTACTGTGCTGCCCTGGTCTAAGTTCCCACTAAATTCCTCATAGAAACAAATTAGATTAGTTTGACATGACCTATCCCTCACAAATCCATGTTGATTCCCACTAATACTTTTATTGCGCACCAAGTAATCCTAAGTACTGTCCCTTAAAATACCTTCCAGTAGTTTCCCCACTATTGATGTCTCATCCCCTTTTTAAACAACAGCACCACATCTGCTATTCGCCAATCCCTTGGTACTGAGCCTGATGAGATTGAATCTCTGAAAATTAAGAATAGCGGTCTAGCTATTTCCGAGTTTACGCACAGAAAAAGAAGAAATAAAACCAGAAAGTATTTTCAACCTCAGCGACCTCACTTTGACCAACCATCTGACCACACTTCTAAACAAAGGTTTGAAATTCGCACCCAAAAACCAGATCGACAAATTTGACACTCACATAGATCTTCACAAATTCACAAGAAAACTCTGCTTGAAAAAATTCTTCAACAGAGGCAACAAGGAAATGGAACAGAAAAATGACAAGAAAGAAGACTCACCGTACATCCACACCCACCTAAAAACCAAGTCCAATTTCTTCCCGCAACACATGAAAGGAGCATACATCAAAACCTTTGAAACCCTAGTTGAGAAAGACCTCGAGAAACTCAAAAAGAAAAAGGTAAGACTCCCTAACCTTTCTCAACAGGAGAAACGAGCCCTTAAAGACCTAAAAGGGAACAAGGACATCGTTCTGAAACCAGCCGACAAGAGAGGTGGAATAGTCATCCTCAACAAATCAGACTACCTAGATGAAGCCAAGAGACTTCTCAGCGAAAAATCAACATACAAACAACTGGAACAAGACCCCACAAGCAAGTACCACAAAGAACTCCTAAAACTACTTAACAAAGGCCTAAAAGATGGCATACTAAACAAGAATGAACACACCTACATCTCCACACCACACCCAAGGATCCCAGTATTCTACTACCTACCAAAAATCCACACGAACACAGAAAAACCACCAGGAAGACCTATAGTATCCGGAATAGAGTCACTTACCAGCAACCTATCAGAATATATCGATCACTTCCTACAACCCTTGGTGAGCGAACAACTAAGTCATCTCAAGGACACGACACAAATCCTGAAGATTCTGAATGAAATCAGCTGGAAAGAAAACTACACTCTAGTTACGTGCGATGTTACTTCTCTCTACACCATCATCGACCACAAAAAAGGTTGCGAACACAGCAAACACTACCTGGAAAACAACCAAGGCATACCACTCAACCAAGCCACCTTCATCACAGAATCCATCAACTTCATTCTCGACCACAACTACTTCTGGTTCGAAGACAAATACTACAAACAGACCACAGGCACTGCAATGGGTACGAAATTCGCGCCAAGCTACGCAAACCTCTACATGGCAAAATGGGAGGAAGACAATATCTGGAACAACAATCCCCACAGCGACAACATAGTAACATGGAAAAGATATATAGATGACATCCTATTTATATGGAAAGGCTCCGACACAGAGCTCCGCTCATTCCTAGAATACATCAACAACAACAACCTCAACCTGAGCTTTATCTCCAACTTCAGCAAGAAGGAATTAAATTTCCTGGACCTCACCATCTACATCAAAGACAACACCATCCAGACCAAAACTTACCTGAAACCAGTTGACTGCAACAGCTACATACCAGCAAACAGCAATCACCACAAAACATGGCTAAAGAACATCCCAGGAGGACAATTCAGAAGAATAAGAAGAAACTGCTCCACTAAGGAAATCTTCAAAGAACAAGCCGAAACAATGAAACAGAAATTCAGAGATAGGAACTACGATCAAGATCACCTGGAGAAAGAACTAGAAAGAGCAGGAAATCTGAAAAGGTAGGAACTCCTTCACTACAAACCCAAAGAAACAAAAGGAGAAAATGCACCCCTTTTCATCACAAACTACCACAGCAATCATAGAAAACTAGAAAACATCCTGAAAAAGCATTGGCACATCCTACTCGAGGACGAACAACTAAAGGAACATCTACCACCTAAACCAGGCCTGTCCAACCTGCGGCCCTCCAGATGTTTGTGAAACTACAAGTCCCAGCATGCCCTGCCAGCTATCAACAGGTTGTCTACTGGCAAAGCATGCTGGGGCTTGTAGTTTCACAACACCTGGAGGGCCGCAGGTTGGACAGGCCTGACCTAAACCAAGGATAGTGTACAGGAAGGCAAGGAATCTAAAGAACATGATAACAGCCAGTTTCATCCCCACCAACGACAAAGAAAAGAAGAGCAAGGAGACTTGGATAAAAGAAGAGAAGAAAGGATACTACCACTGCAACAGATGCCTGGCGTGCAGAACAACGAAACAAAGTTCCACCAAACCCACAACAGAATTCACATCAAATTCAAATGGTAGAGAACACAAAATTGACGACAAAATGACCTGCGACTCCACAGGGATAATCTACCTACTAGAATGCCCATGCGGACTTCAATACATAGGAAGAACAATAAGAAACCTCAAAACAAGAATTCCAGAACACATAAGAAACATAAGAAAAGGAATGCAGAATCACAGCGTATCAGAACATTTCAAACTATCACACCATCAAGACCCCACAGGACTCAAATTCAGGGGGATTAAACAGATCAAGAAACCATGGAGAGGAGGAGACTACATCAAGCTAATTTCAAAGGAAGAAGCAAGATGGATTCACACACTAGGGACCCTCGCACCGAAAGGCCTCAACATAGACTTTGATCTAGGATTTTTTTTCTGTAAGTATAATCATTCCTACCCCACTCCTTTCCCATCCTCCCCCCAATTTGTTACATATAAGTACTCACCATGTTAACCACCACCAAATAATAAAAATTCGCAATCAGCCTCAATAGATCCAGGCTCCCACCCCAGTACTAAAATACCAGCAAAGCATGGGATACCAAATTAAGCTCGGTTAACCCCCATAAGCCCCACCCCCCCTCCCTTTTAACATCAATATCCTTCCACTACTAGCACCCATCCACCAACTCCCCCACCCCAATTTTTAATACCCAGGGAACAAAAAACTACTAGAGTAAAGAACAACTAAAATAAAATAAAAATAAAAATAAAATAAAACAATTTAATTAGTAACAATATATGGAAAACCCATTACGAAAAAGTAAAATATTAAACACAGTTTATAAAATACCAAATTAAACCCACATCCCACCGGCCATCAATCCCTCCCAATCTGCCCTTACAAATATCACACCCCACCATCACATCTGATAATACCGCCAGACATCCCCTCCCCCCCTTCCCCATAACAACCACTGGTTTGCTCCCATTGGAAAGTGAATATTCAATATAGGGAATACGATCATATCAAAAGCACCGTTTTTATACCCCAACGGGTCATATAGGTCCCCGTAGGATCAGCCTCCCAAATACTTAGTTCACCATTTTCCAATATCCCATTCAAAGGCATGACCCAAAATACAAAACAATAATCCACCAATTAATTAAAACTAGTTAAAAGAATATACCCGGCGCCCGCCCATCCCCCCCCTCAGAATCCCGCATCCCGCCTCCCCCCTCCCCTTCCGGAAGATCATAGTGGAAATCAGAACAGGATAAAAACACAAGGAAACAGAAGCACAGCTACATCCCTGACGAAATCTAAGGACGAAACGCGTTGGATCACAACTACACCCCGCATAAGACTCCCCGCACACTCACCTCTGCCCCTGGAAACATCACTCGCAAACTCTCCAGGATCGGAATCTGAAACAGAAGGACAAGAATCTAATCAACCCGCAGTGGAACGCAGAGTGCGCTCCAACAACACCGGAAGTCCGGCGAAAGCGCCTCAGGTGAACCAGCAGCACCCGTTCGGCCCCAGTCAAGCCACCGCTCGGTACACGCTACAAACCAGCTCTGACTGCAGCGCCTATCTATAGAACAGAAAGACCGGCTGACGACCACCTAACTGCTCTTGTAAGAGCTACCTAAGCAAAAGGTTTTTTCCCTACATGCATCTCACTACACACCCTATGTTCTGAACACATAGTATCTAATACCTCGCACACAGCATCTGCCCAACACTTTAACAAGCACATCCCAGCACATAATAGTTTAAAAGAAGAGGCAACACTAACTGCCTCTAATAATAGCTCTAGCTACCTAAGAGCTCTTACCACCCCTACAGAACCACTAGTTACACCCCATACAGGAGGTACCAAACCACCACAATATACATTGCATTTAGGGCTATAAACAGGGCAAAGAGCTATAGAACAACACCAGCAAAAAGAGCTATAACATTTAAAGCCCCAGAAGTATATTGTTGGTACCACCTATACTGTGTTCTCCACACAACACCCCTGCCTCCCCCCCCCTCTCTCTCTCCCTTTTTCTTTTCTCTCCCCAGGTTGCGCCACGGCACAAACAAGAAGGCAAACAACAAATTCGGAAACCGGAACATCCGAAGAATCCGTAACGGCAGCACCGATCCCAAAGACACTCCCGTCAAGCCCAGACGCCCAAAGTAAGCTCACCAAAAAGAGACCCTACCACCTGATCCCATTTCCGAGTTTAACTCCATAAGGACCCTTGGGTGTATGCCATCTGGACCTGGAGCTTTATTTATCTTAATATTCTTCAGTCGCCTTTGGACTTCTTCCTTTGACAACCAAGTATTAATTAATGGTATGGTTTCATTTCCATTTTTATGTATTACTCCTGCCATTTGTTCCTCTCTGGTAAATACTGAAGAAAAAAAAGTGTTTAATACCTCTGCTTTTTCCTTAATATCATTTATCAATTCACCCATCTCACTTCTTAGGGGTCCTATATTATCTTTTTTAATCCTTTTGCCATTTATATACTTATACAAATACATGATAGTTTTATATTTACACTGAAATTTAAAGTTGATCTAGGACATGTCCTACCCCAACTATAAATCTGTCCCCACGTTTTAAATGTACTTCAACCTGCGTTGCAATATGGTTTTGCCAAGGTGCAAAGTTACTCATTTTTTATGCTTTGCTCTACTTAATGACTCAGGCTCAATGTATTCAGTATAAAAAGTATGGAAGAAAAGGGATATAATAACAATAATAATAATCATAATAATAATAATAATTATATTTATGTATCTCTTTTCTCAAAATAGGAAAAGCACTTTGCACTTGCTGATTAAAAATACAGTATAGGGAATCAAAAGCTGCTTCAAGTACTCAATCTTGAAACAGATTCACCATCTTACAGGCAGTAAGTGAATGGAACAGAGAACAGGTGTTATGTGGCAGGAACGAGGCTGGATAGTCATAGTCTGACTGCCTTTTTTATACCAACTGCAAACAGTGCAGTTTTTTCTGGAATACCCAAGAAGAGGGCTTTGCAGTAGTCCAAGAGTAAGTACACAAATGCACATACAAGTGTAGGAAGACCTACAGAATGCTGAATTCTGTTCTTCAGATGAAAGATTGAAGATTTGATCATGGCTGAAACCTGATGTTTAATGGTCGAGACATAATCAAGTACAACACCAAGATTCTGCACATGCTACTCTGAACTGCCAAGCTGAACTGCAATCTTGTTATTTGGCATATTTGCACAAAACAGCTAGAGGGAAATAGGAAAGGTGCTTAAGTTAAAATTTAGTGGAAGAATGGGGGGTGGGGGGGCGGAGTGTTAGGGTTTCTTTTAGTTAGAGATCAGTATTCTCTGAAATCTGTAGCAATCTTCCTAGTGATCCTAGTGAATACACACCAGTTCATGCCACACTGCAATTGTAATAGATTTGAATGCATATATGGCTGCAGATCACATTTTTAAAATCACACAGTTTTGAAAAGCTAAGAAAACACTACCAGTGCTATCCTTATTCTGGGTGATCCTGTAGATGTGGTTGAACCTTTCCCTCCCTTCTGTTATTTCCACAGGATGATGCCTCTGTTATGGCCACTCTAGACCTATTGTCCTATTGTGTGTGGCATGCCAAAATGATGTATTTATACAATGTAGTCATGAGTTTGTGCCCATGATGTAAGTATAGTCTAAGGCCCAACATCATCTTAATCCACCACTGTCCCTCAAATGTGTCCTTGGGTATGCAGCACCCCCTCCCTCTACATGGTTCTGCAATGCAGTGTGGGCAGCATTTGCCCAACCTGTACATGCCCAGGCTGGATTTAGGCACAGACATCACACATGTGCAGGCAAATTTTTCAGACAATGATATGTTACTGGTTGAGAATCACATTATTTACTTGGAGGCCCCACACATGTGGTCAGAAGCAAGAAAGGTGTCAGTGCGTCAAGCCTAACAACTGTGAAGTGACGTGAGAGAGAGTAGGGTTGTATGAAGCCCCAGAGTATCTGTGTGTACAGTTAGCAGTTACAACACCCACAATTAGGGACAAAATATGTGGAAAGGCTACTGGTTGAAGCAGTGCATTTAAAAGTACATGATTGTTCCTTGTCTGATTTGTCCCTGATTGCACTAAAGAGGGCAACGGATCTCCAGTATCAGAACCCAAAACACACATGCTAAATGGATTTATCCAGCTCACATCTTGCTGTCCAGGGTTTGCTTTTGACTGCCTAAATTGGGCAGGAGACACATGTACCACAGCGCTGGCAGAGGTACTTTCACTAATGTTCATGTGCCTATGGCATTCAAGCTCATCAGAATTGACCCTAGTCTTTCTCTCTCTCTCTGTGTGTCTATGTTAGGGAAGTTAGACTGTAAGCTCCAATGGGGCAGGGACTGATGTGAATAAGTTTCCTGTACACCGCTGCGGAATTAGTGGCGCTATATAAATAACTGATGACTGATGATGATGATGACGATGAAGAGTGCCTCATTTCTGCTATGGGCTCCATTGCTATTGCTACAAACATTATGCAGATCAGTAGCAATCCTGGTGAAGGCCTATGCCACCAAGCCCATGTCAACTTGGCCCAGGTCCATCCTGAACAGCCTCTAATGGTGATGGTGGATGACAGAGGTGACATCCTGGAGTCCAGCCTCTCTAGAATAACTACTTCACAAAGCCTTCTCTTTAAATTTCAAAATACTGCCAAGCCGGGAACAATCAGGGGCAGAGTAGTGAATTTTAAAGCAATAGTATAAAATTAGATTTTTCAGTACTGAATGACAGGTCTGTTACACACTAATGATTATGAGTAAAGTCATATTTCTGCCTTGTATTGCTTGTAAATATTGTTTAATGCTGTCTTAATAGAAAATCTGTTTGAGTAGAACGTCATCTCTTTGGCTGAGAGTGATTATATGACTCTAATATAATTTAATCTTTTATTGCATATAGACACTCAAGAGAAAATCTAAATATAAGAGATTTAATAAGGTAAGTGTTCTCTTCTCATAGCTATATGGTGCATCTCTATTACTGCACAGCTGGTACCATTTAAAACACAAGTAAGGCCAAGCACTGGCTTATTTCTTCCTCTGTAAAATCAGTGAATATAATGCAGGACAGTTAATGTCGTACAGTGTTCTATGTTTTATTATGTGCTAGATATGAACATTATAAAAAAATGTAAGAATGTTGCTGATATCCTACTATATCATAGTATCCTCCTTTATCTTACTAAATTATAGTTAAAATATTATGTTGCAAAATATCATAGTTGTAGCTGTTACATTTAACCTCCTGACAATTGGTGGGATAGGAAGGCAGGTGTAGTTCACGTATTTCATGTCTGTAATTGTTCATAACAAATCAGAACAAATAACTTTCTATCTGAACCTCTTACAGACAGATCAGTGGCGTCATTAAAAGTCTTGGGACCCCAGTATAAGATATAAGCCAGTGACCCTGCCACATCCCTGCAGCACTAATAACTCCCAGCTCACAGACAGCCATCACACACATACTTAATCAGTGGACAAAGCTCTGTCTTTCTGGGGACCCTCCAAAATCTACCTTTAGTCTTTTGTCTGATATTTGAAAGTGGTCATAATGTTCACATACACTGGTAGACATGTAGACCCACAGGCCCATTGGCCCAGTATCAGTTGTCATGGTTACCCCTATTGTGATGCAATTGAAACAGAGCAGCGAAATTACTAAGCATGAAACAACATTTTTCACAGCTGTTTCTATATCAATAAAAGAAAACAAAATAATTGGAAATGTTGATTTGAAAACCGCCCTTTCTAAAAAAAAATTAATGTCATTTTGGATAATAATTTTATGTAGTAATAAATGCCATATAAATACATATACTCACATACTCACAATGGTGATGCTCATTACACTGTGGTGTGTGTAGAAAGCTCAGGACATGTCAGTCTGGTTCCTTACTGCAGGCGTTCATGTGATATCAACTTATATACCTGTTTCATGCTCCCTGTAGTATTTTACACCATTGACCTTTTGCTTGGATAATTAGCATATTTTGCAATTAACTTTAGCTGTACAAAAGTTCCTTTGGGGTTTAATGTCTTGCTGCGTTTAGGGAAATTGTTTTGCACGAAGGATCCTGGTGGAGTCACAGACACACAGGCACACAGAAATTGTCACCAGTCAGAGAATTCAGGAAGCCTAAAATATTTTATTATATTTGGTTATGATGAAGAAGCAACAATATAATCACTATGGGCCTGATTTATTAAGGCAAAATAGGTGTATGTTTTCTCCTGGACAAACCATGTAACCATGCAAGGGGTGTAAATTAGTTTATTGTTTTGCACATAAGTTAAATACTGGCTGTTTTTTCATGCATCACACAAATACTTGATAGCTTTATTTGTACACTGACATTTAAAGTTGATCTAGGACATGCCCTACCCCAACTATAAGTCTCTCCCCACATTTTAAATTTACCTTCCTTTCCAATGCAACATGGTTTTGCCAAAGTGCAAAGTTACACCTTTTTTTTACTTTAAATTCCTTAATGAATCAGGCCATGTATCTCTCAGGGGAACTTTAGTAGTCCAAGCAAGTGAGAGACATGATGACATTTCAGTCACAACTTTGTCCAGCATGAGGCTCAATCAGGGACTCCGTATTTTGTATTTTCCTACTCACAATATTTTCGGGTTTGTACCAATTATATTTAATTGTGCGACATAAAAGTAGCATAATTGACAATGATAAACTTTGCATGTGACACCACAGCACAATTTGCATCTGTTAACAAAGTTATGCTTTGTGGTTTATGCCTTACAAAGCTGTGACATTACGTTTCATGAGCTATTTCTGTCACAGATATAATAAAACCAGCATCAAGCTTAACAAACCACCATTTTGTTTTGAGGCGGCTTAACCTCTGAGTATTTATCTGGGTTGTCATTCATAC
Organism: Mixophyes fleayi; assembly: GCF_038048845.1. NCBI lineage: Eukaryota > Metazoa > Chordata > Amphibia > Anura > Limnodynastidae > Mixophyes > Mixophyes fleayi. Next base: position 12,971,932 of record NC_134403.1, read on the forward strand.
ACTGTTGATAATACACTTCAGTAAAGAATGACTAATATAAAACCACCCTAGAAATGGGTCTGCCAAGCAGATGACTGTAAGTTTTTTTACTTTTAAGACATGTTCCGAAATAAATTTATTATAGTTTTGTAAACCCTTGATCCCATATAAAATCCAGCAACATGTATCAATCTTTGCTGATCAGTTATTAAATGGGTGTATATCCAACAATTAAAAGAAAGTTAAACTCTATGGTGATTCACATCCACAAGTATTCAGTGTATAGTCTGGTGGACTATGGAAACCAACCTGTGGGGAGGAAATTATTTATGTTAAGTTTTATCAGGACAGTAGTGCCCTGCGTCCGACAAAATGTCTCCCCATACATTATAGCTGCCATTTGCCAGAAAGCAGGGATAATCCCAACGTTATAACTCACATGATACTGTTCCATCCCCTCTCTACTTTTTTCCTGATTTCTATAAAAACTTGACAAGATGTGTTCCCTTGTGGAATGGTCAGGTTTGAGTTTCCTGACCCTTTTCCCCGCAGGTCATGTGGTTCCAACTAACCAGTTGGTATCCCCACCTGACTCTTCATCATCATCACCATTTATTTATATAACGCCACTGATTCACAGCACTGTACAGAGAACTCACTCACATCAGTCCCTGCCTCATTGGAGCTTACAGTCTAAATTCCTTAGTACACACACACACAGAGACAGACAGAGAGAGAGAGAGAGAGAGACAGAGAGAGAGAGAGAGAGAGACAGAGAGAGAGAGACTAGGATCAATTTTGATAAAAAAAAGTTTTTCTGCGAAGGCTAAGACTATCTCATCTCTTCCTTTTAAAGGAACCCTGATGCCTAACTATACTAATGTCTCCATTTTTACCATGCGTGGTGTTCCTTCTATACAAATGTCTGTTGAGACTGCCAAATTCAGAATTCCCCAGAGTAATGTTTACAACATATTTGACTAGAAATCTTCTAGATCTATAACATTAACCGGACATAAGGTGTTTGTGTACATGTTTAAACACACAACTGCCTGCACTAATAATTTGTCCAACTTCCTCAGTGTGTGTGTTGGTGTAAAATTGCCTATCAATTATTTCATTTCAGTAGGACATTCTTGTGATCAACAAGAGTGGCAGCCTGAGTGTGGTATAGAATGTGTAACACTCAGTGCACTCTAGTGTCTTTGGTCCAGTGTACAAAATGTATTATTAATATTATTATTATTATTATTATTATTATATTTTATTTATAAGGTGCCACAAAGGGTCAGCAGTGCCGTACATGACATATACTGAAAACAGTGATTCATGACACAACATGATACATGAAGAACAAAGTACAAAGATCAGACATACTGAATGAATAAATAAAATAAAAAAATACAGATAACACAGTAATGCAGATCAAAATATTTCTGGAACAGTGAGTGAGAGTGATGGTAGTAATCAGTGAAAAGTAGGCCAAAGCTAAGAAAACAAGGCTAGGGAAGCAGGCCAAGATAGAATATTAGTAGGAGAACACAAAGAATGAGGGCCCTGATTGTGAGAGCTTACATCCTAAAGGAAAGGGGGGGACACAAATAGGGTGGTACTGACAAGGGTAGAAAGCAGGAACATGGAAGTTAGGAGGAGAACTGATAGGCTTGAACAAAGAAATGAGTCTTAAGGGCGCGCTTGAAGCCTTCGAGAGTAGAGTCTAACCTGATGGAATGTGGAAGATTATTCCACAGCTGGGGAGCAACCCGAGCAAAGTCCTGAAGACGGGAGAGGGATGAAGTGATTAGTGAGGTAGTGAGGCGGAGATCACTTGCAGAGTAGAGGGGGCGGCGAGGTTTGTAGGTAGAAATGAGGTTGGAGATGTAGAGGGGGGAAGGATTGATTGAGAGCTTTGAAGATGAGAGTGAGTAGTTTAAATTTAATTCTGTAGGCCATAGGGAGCCAAAGTAGGGACTGGTGGAGGGGGACAGCAGAGATTGAGCATCGGGAGAGAAAAATGAGGCGGGCAGCAGCATTGAGGATAGACTTTTTGAGGATCAAGGTGAGAATCGGGTAGGCCAGAGAGAAGGAGGTTACAGTAGTCAAGTCGAGAGATAACAAGAGAGTGAACAAGGGTTTTGCTGGCTTCCATGACGAGAAAGGGTCATATATTGGATATTTTCCAAAGGTGGAAGTTTAAGGATTTTGAGAGGGACAGAATGTGAGGTTTGAAGGAGAGGGAAGAATCAAGGATGATCCCAAGGCATCAGACTTGAGGGACAGAAAAGAGATTAGTGTTATTAACAGAAATAGAGAGAGGGGGAGGTGGGAGAGCCCTGGACAGGGGGAAGACGATAAGTTCAGTCTTGGAAATATTGAGTTTAAGAAAGCGCTGAGACATCCAAGATGAGATGGTCAAGAGACAGCAGGAGACACAAGACAAAAGGGAAGGGGAAAGGACAGGGTATGAAAGATAAATTTGGGTATCATCAGCATAGAGGTGGTACTGGAGGTCAAAGGAGCGGATGAAGACGCAAAGGGAGGAGGTGTAGAGGGAGAAAAGCAGGGGGCCAAGAACGTCGACAGGTAAGGGAAGAGGGGGGGATGTGGAGTCATGTTTAGAGACTGAGAAGAAGCGGTAAGTGAATAAGAGGAAAACCAGGAGAGGACAGTATAACAGAGGCCTATAGAATTGAGAATTTGCAAAAGGAGTGCATGGTCAACGGTATCAAAGGCAGCAGAGTGGTGAAGAAGGATAAGAAGGGAGAAGTGTCTTTTGGATTTAGCAAAGAGAAGGTCATTAGCGACCTTAGTAGGGCAGTTTCAGTGGAGTGGAGGGGCAAAAACCGGATAGGAGTGGGTCAAAGAGTGAGTGAGAAGAGAGAAAGAAGGTTAGATGGTTAAAGACAACCCGTTTTGTATTCAAAAGATATGTGTTATCTGTCTGTATCTTCTGCAGTAGTCCGTAAGCAATTGTCAAGTTCTTGATTGCTGTTTGGTTAGTGTGCTTTCAGAGGTTGCTAGTACTCCCAAGAATATGTTTACAACTACACACAAATATTGAACTTTTCTTCAGCTCTAGTAGGCCAGGTCAAGTGGCTCTGCGAAGCACCATCTGTGGCTTTCTTTCCACTACGACTGATGGAACAGTTTGCAGATACAGTCTTTATAATGTCTATTGTCCCCATGTTTTTGTGCCCATTTTTTCAAGGTCTCTCTCCCATGTCCAGATTTGATGTTGGCTATATTTAACATGTGGTACAAATCCAGCTGCATCAATTCTGTCAGTTATATATTGTTGGGGTTGTTGAAATCTGGTATCATCAGTAAATTTGTATCTACATGGCCCACCAGTAATTCCGTCTCAAAGGCAGTTTTCCAAATAAAATCCCAAATATCTAAACCACCTCTAATGGGTATCAGTACCAGCAGTCTTGGCCTCCTCCAACACTCAGCTGTCCACTGATTGCTGCCTTCCTAACTAGAAACCTTAAAAGAACCCAGCTGGGCTCAGCCTCAGGCTACAAATGACATCACACCTCTCTCAGGTGTTACCACTAACCTCCAGTACTGATGACACATGTGGGGAATCACCAACCAGCCACTGTAAGAACCTGCTCAGTGTACTCCTCAGCGCCTGAGTATTAATTGTGTCCAACATCAATAATCCCATTCAAGCAATATACTAGGAAGTATAGGAGCTATTTGTGTTTCTTATCTGCTGTCCAATCAGTGCCAACACCTCTGTGTACCTTTTTGCATGCTACTCTTTCTGTCTGATCGAGCAGCAAGGAACGATGCTGCAGAACGGTGCCAGCAATCACAACTAAAGGTAAGCTAGGGAGCTGTAAATAGAACTATAATGTGGGGGCTGTAACTAAAACTAAAGGGAGGGGGCTGCAAATAGAACTATAGGGAGGGGCTGCAAATAGAACTATAGGGAGGGGGCTGTATAGAAAACTATAAGGAGGGGGCTGTAGCGAGAGCTACAAAGAAGGGGCTGCATTTAGAACTACAGGGGATCTGCAATGAGAGCTTGAAGGCAGCAATGAGAGACATGGAGGGGTCTACAATAAGAGACACATGCAGGGGCGAAAGTAGAGACACAGAGGTGACAATGGGAGAGGCATGAAGGGGGCAATGGGAGAGACATGAAGAGGGCAATAGAAGAGATATGGAGGGGGAAATGAGAGAGATGAGGGTAAGAAAAACAGTTTTTCTCTTTCTTTTTTTGTGTATGATGACACTATGCCCATAAATTTAGATCATAGGGACCCACCTGTCTTTAGTGCCCAGAGCCCCCTAAAGCCTTAATCCAGCCCTGCTCTAATGAGACTTTATGCAGTGCTGTTCTGTTTCTCCCAGACAAATGTCATCTGCGCCATGGAATCAGAGTCAACAGCACACATGCCTAAACAGGTAGGAACAACAGGCAGCAGACTAACATGCTAATGTAAAAAGTACACATAAAATACATACATTATATTGTTGAGAGGGTTTTTTTAGGGCAGCTTCATTTTTTTCTTGTTTTTGTCTTAATGTGATGGCTTTTTTTTTTATCAATAATGGCTATTTGGTTTCCTTACATCAACATTACAGACATTAATGTGTCATAGAAATAGCTGATAATGTGATATGTGCTTGCAAAATACAACCTTACATCCGCAATTAGACCCCAAAAACCTACAACAGATTGTAATATTTGTATAAATTGTAATATACTTGTTAAGTTAATTGTGCAAAGGAAAGCACATCTGATATAGCAGTAAAATAACTTATATTGCGGAAAATAGTTGTAAATATGACTCAGTCTACCACAATATGTCTATGGATAACTATGCTAACCCCGCCTACTTTAGTGTTGGCCCCACCTACAGTTGATTTGGGCTCACCCACTTGAGGCCGCTGCCAGAATTTTTCCCAGGGCCATTTTAAGTTCCCAATCGTCCCTGTCCTCACTCACTTTAACCTGTCACACTTTAACCAGTGCACTCATGACTTGGCTACTGTAATGGGCCACACAGATTTCCAGCACCCTCTGCATACTGATAGCTAAAAGAGTTAACTCTTTCACACTTGCATTTAAAGAGTTAACATAGCCAAGCAATATATCTTTTCTAAACAGACTATGAATTTGCTTAGGTCAATAAGAATATCCACTTATTAAATTGAAATTTAGTATATGAAAAAAGTTACAAGGCTTACAGAATGTAAAAACAATTAAGAAAAATGACATACAACATACTGCAAAACCAATTATAAAATAAAAGGAGATTATTCAGAATATAAACTTACATACAAGTTATATATCTGGTACCTGGGTCTGTCAGGAGAGCTTGACAGCTTACATTTTGATTGTGTTCCCAAAAGACTGACCCCCATAATTAGGTGAGCTGGTCTTTTTAAATATTGTTTCTCACTGCCCTCCACCCCGTAATGTAATGGTCTGTGACAGAATTCTTTCTCAGCTTTATAACTTCCCCAATGCTCATAAGTAGCATCGCTATTTCTGGTGAGTGTCATGCCAACCCATTTTTATCATAAATCATTCCAGTATAAATTTACCAATGTATAGATACCAAATAAGGCTATGTATAGATGATCAGTTGAGCCAAATCTCATTTTCTCCACTACCTGCGTGACAGACACCTTTATTCAACGTATGGGTTGCGGATCATCTTCCTATTTTGGAATATATGTTTGGTCACTATTAATATCATTATAGGAGCAACATTTAGGAGGAAATATGTAATTACTATATGTTATAGGGCAGCCATTATTATTATTATTATTATTATCCTTTATTTGTTAGGCGCCACAAGGTTTCCGCAGCACCGTACACAGTACAAACAGTAGACTAAACAGGGTAAAACAGTACAAACCAATAAACAAAAATACCAATGCTTCAGAAACTTTAGGCTGGCCGATGTAGTAAACAAGGAGCAGAAGAACGGTAAGGAGGCAGGAGGGAAGAGGGCCCTGCTCATGTGAGCTTACATCCTAAGGGAGGGAAAACAGACTGGCACAGGGGGAGCCAGATAAGGCACGGGGGAGCCAGCTAAGGCAAGGGGAGAGCGAGTGGAGTATAGAGAAAGGGGTTATGTGGATGATTGGTAGGCTTTGAGGGATGTGGTTTGAGGTGCTCTCAAACCACATCCCCCTTTGCGTGTGAATGGCAGGTTCCCCCTGAGCCCTTATGTACACATGTCCACTTTCCTAGAATGTCCGGGAGACACCCGAATTCCTGGCAAGTCTCCCGGACTTCTGGGAGAGCAAGCCATTCTCCCGCTTCCTGCCCATTTATCTCATAGTTCCAGAGTTTGTAAATACCCTGCTGGATACTGTCACAGGCTAACACAGGCAAATTCATCCCTGATATCACATTTCATATAAGATCTGTGTTTGATAGCACAACCTATTTGTGTCATTTCTACAGGAACCTCACATCACTGCTCTGCGCTCAATGCTGTTGGAGGACCTTGTTTCTTCTTCTATCTAACTCTTAGACTGATACTTTTATTTCCTCACACTATGGCAGGCTCTATCACATGGAGCCCTGTCCTCATACAATTGGAAGTGGTAACTGCTTTCCGTAAGATCAGCACCTCTATTTACTGAAATACTCTGTGATCCAAGTTGTTCTATGCCTACCTGCTTTACAACTGGTTACATGCAGATTAGTAGGAGATTAAGATCTACAAGGTGATCAGGCTCTAGTCCAAGGTACTTTAAAAATGCTAATTAATTTATTTTGTTTTATGGTAACAAAAATCATACTTCTACTTATGTATATTATTATTTATTTGTTAAAATATTCAGTACTTTGGTTTCTTTCAAACCCTGAATATCTTAGTAAAAATAGACCTGGTAAAAATTGGTACAAACTCACCTTTCTCTTTTATCCTTTTTAAGTATAACTGAATAAATTAAGGGATGTGCCTAGAACATTTTTATTATTCTTATAAAAGTCTGGCATTATATGTTCTTTGTATCGTTGTGCTTTTTGACCACTAAGGCCAAGGGGAACTCATTCTCCTATAAATGAAGCACTAGCTCCTTCAATCCTGCGCCTCCTGTAAACAGGGTATACGTTTTTTAAAAAGTGCTGTGCAAAACAGTGCTGCTTTAAATATCCATGTAAAAAAAGCCTACATAAAATTATACATTTAGAAATGTAGACGTGTTGAACAGTGGTTAGCATTGCTGTCGCACAGCGCTGGGGTCATGGGTTAGATTCTGTCCATGGCCATAACTGTTTGGAGTTTGTATGTTCTCCTCATGCCTGCATGGCTGTACTATGAGTACATTGGCATCCTCCGACACAGTCCATGAACATACTTTTAAGTGAATTGGCTTCCAACAAAAATGAACCCTAAAAGTCTACACACCCTTATTGAAATTATATGTATTTGTGATGTAAAGCATCTGACATCATTTATCTTGATTTCAGGCTATATATCACAAACACCTGCAATTTCAATAGGGGAGAGTAGACCATATGTAGCTTAGAGTTCTCCTTAACTCTTCTCGTTACTGTAGTAAGGGAGTCTCTAGACTCTTCACATGTGGAGAGAATATCTTATCTTTCAGTGAGGAGACAAAACTGTAATGGGAGGTCTATAGAGGGTTGTCCTGTGAGACCACAAGCCAGTGTGTGCCATGCTCTTACGAAACCCAGTGGGTGGGGCATTCATTCAGAATTTTGACATTAAATGAAATTAATGACTCTTGCAGAAGGTTTATTATCCTATTGAGTGTTTTAGATTGTAGCTGGAAATTTATCTTAACTTTTCTCGTTGTCTTAAAAAATAAACATACATATTGAAATATTGCATACATGTACAGTATATGTAATTCTAACATAAACTGCTTATTATAGAGTTATGTGTATTATGACTTTTTAATGCATATTGGGATTATCAGGTTTGCAATGATCGACATAATGACCAATGAGTAAAAAAAAAACTGGAAGACTTGCAATATAAATTTTATTTCCCTCTTTTAATTTTGTTGAACAGATTTGTCGCTACAGATTGTGGAAAACATATTTCTTATGCATTTTCTGAACACTTCATCTCTTACGCCATATATAAGAGGGCTGAGAAGCCGTGGTACACACATGAACACCAGGAAATTGACCAGGGTCACGTAACCTCCGCCATACGACTCCGTAATTGTGGAGGTTAGAGATACCATGCATAAAAGGAGCTGAAACGCGTGGAGCATGATAGTTTTTCTAGCTTTGGAGGCTGATGATTGGCCAGAGCCAGTTTTCCGAGCTACTAACATAACTTTGATGTAGGTGAACAGAATAACAAAAGCCACCAGAATTAAAATGCCTATGAAGGTGAAGGATCTTATAGTGTTTTGCACAGGATGTACGATAAAGTTTTCATGTTTGCATACCAAGCTCTGAGAAAAAAAATTCTTCTTAGCCAAGGTGCTCAGGACGATGACGTCAGCTATGTTAGGGAGTAATCCAAGATACCAAATAACTATAATAACAGAATAGGACCTTTGTACTGTACAAAACATTAAGTATCTCAGCGGGTAGCAGATAGCTAAGTAGCGCTCAAGGGCCATGGCTGCCAAGTTGTACGGTGTGACTCTAAATGTGGTTGTTGTAATGACAAGGATAAAATAGCAAATGGATGCGGGAATATATAAAAACTGATAGGCCAAAGCAAGAAACAGTCCCAGCGACAGATACATTGTGTCATTGATGAGCATGTGAGCGAAGAGGACATATCGGGAGTTGTCTCGCACATGAGCGGCTGTGAAGTAGACAATCAGCACAATACAGATGAAATAGAGGAAGAAGCAAAAGCAAATCACGGTCAAGATGAGGAAAACCATCATTATGATTTCAAATGTTCTACTGTTGTGAATTGGCATTTGAGTGACATTATTGTATGATCCTGTGATATTCATTCCCTTTGCACAATAGGGACAGATCTGTCGTCTTCAGATTTTCTCACTGAAATAATACTAAAATGTAATTTAGTAATTTTACAAAGTAAGTTTTTTTCCTCTAGTTTGAAAAATAATAAAAATGAAAAAATAAACTTTATTGGACTATGAATTCTTAGTCCTGAATATTAATGTACTTGAATTGCAACCTACTAAGTACTGAAAAACAAATAGAAAGTAAAGTTCAATTCAACATATCTGAAAGGTTCCTGACCAGGTTAAGATGAAGGATACGTATAAAAATAAACTGGAAACAATGTCCTGCATTTGGCAACATAGGATTAGCTCTACCGGCTGCTGACCATTGCACTTTCCATGTCTTGTCATTGTCTGTCCAATGCAGAACTGAGTAACAGACAGAAGCAGGTGTGACTGGTCCTGGTGTGATACCCACTAGGACCCAGTGAATCAGGACTGTCTCACAGCAGGATACTGGAGAGACTTTAAGACCCAGAAAAGTCCAGTCTGTGAGGGCTGCTGGAAAGTTCTGTGTTGTGTGTGACAGGAAAAATTATGAGACTGTGGAGATAGTGATTCAAGGAAGTAGAGTAACAGAGAGAGGGCTGAGGAGCCTTGTTGAAAGAGAATATTGAGGAAAACAGATAAAAAAGACAGCTAATGTATTGGAGTGACAGCAGCAGTGACCAGGAAAACTGACAGAGTGCCAGAGGAGCAGCAGTGAGCAGAGGTGATGTGACACAGTGAGAAAGAAATCTTATAAAGTTTAAGAAAGATAGCATTATAAAGAGAGATTGATAAAGAGGAAAATAGATAACAGAAGAGGACTAGACAGTGAGATATATTTACCTGTTTGCAAGTGACATTTACTCTGACAGGAAAACAACAAATGTTTCACATATTTATCAGAATATCAGTATTATTTATTCCTCCCAATTTATAAGAAGAAATGTACCTAACATTTGGCTGAAAGTTATTTTTAATCACCAGATAAGTGTGATGTGTGTCCAGTGACAGAGACTCTTACCTCACAGTCACACAGAAACTCCATTATAACTGTAATCAACTGTCACCTCAGAGATACCCTCCATCTTGTGGTTGTCACCTCAGAGACATCCTCCATCTTGTGGTTGCCATCCCTATTGCCTAGCTACATTCATTACCACAAAGACTACTGATTTTTCATAGAGAAAGGAGAATAGTAAGTGTTCTATCTGATATGCTGTATGTGGAAATGTAAAAATGTGTTTAAATCCGCTGTGATATTTCTGTAACTGTTGCCAAAACACTCAAAGGCAGTGAATATTGATTTAGATTAAGAGTAAAATATTTGTGAGTTGCATTTCTTATAACTAGAAAATTGTAATTATATGGCATTTGTAGCTAATCGTTATTTGACACCCCCCTCCCCCCCCAAAAAAAACATTTTTTCGTAATATATTGTCCCTGAATAATAAATTTGACGTTAATCTTTGGTGTCCTACTTGTTTTGGGGACCCGAGGGTTCTCTGTCCCACTGCTATGTCGTGATGCAAAGAAGAACATCCAGAGACCAGGTATGATCCGCATTACACCAATAGAAGTGTTAGACTGGAGTCGGCAGTTACCGCTTCATCAGACAGGTCTCTGGAGACAGGGCCCTGCTGTCTACTACTTGCTTTGTCCGGGAGAGGGGCGTGCCTGGTGGGCAGGAGGGGGCAAAAATGTTGTTTTGTCGCGGGGGCGGTACCAAAATTACGCGATTCACCCGCGAACCGCTCCATTTTGGGGTGCCAGGTGCGGGTTGCGGGAGATTTCCCAGCTCTCCCGGGAGTCCGTGAGACTGACCAGAATTTCGGGAGTCCCGGGAGAGATGGCAAGTATGATCTATGTATGATATGGAATGGGGCCAGCAGCTGGAAGGGCCTCTGGTCAAGGAATGAGAGACTAACAATTGCTGACATTAGAGGACACAATCCATGTCTGATAAACAGCTACAGGAACTGTGACAACCTGGGTTATTACATGTTCATAATCCATTTTTATTCTTGAAATTTGTAATTCAGACCCAAAATTGTTTGCAATGACATATATTTGGTGCATCATGAAAAAGAAAAAGAAAAGCACAGTATAAAATAAACACCTAAGGGTATATTTACTAAACTGCGGGTTTCAAAAAGGGGAGATGTTGCCTATAGTAAAAAAATCAGATTCTAGCTCTCATTTTGTTGAATGTACTAAAGAAATGATAACTAGAATCCGATTGGTTGCTACAGGCAACATCTCTACTTTTTCAAACCCGCAGATTAGTAAATATACCCCCATAGAGACAGAAAAAGAGACTTAAGGCAAATAAAATTACAGATTGCACTGGAATCCCACACTTTACCAAATCCAAGTTAATGGTGAGTCCATCGGACTGTTATGCTACGTTATGTTCTGTTGTCTGGGGTGTTATGACATCTATTTCTTTTAAGTTAAAAAATCTCTATTTTAATGGTATAATATTATATAATATTATTTGACATATAGCAACAATGGTACTGAGAACTAACAAGCTAGCAAAACATTGGTTTCAACAGATAAATTGCCAATATTTCTCAAACCCTATATGACCTCTTGCATCTTAATGGCTCATTTGATTTAGATATTGAAATAATCTATGAACGCTAAAAAACTGCAGCCTCACTATTTCTACTTATATGCACAAGTACATTTACATGTCTGCTTAGCGCATTTGAAGGTGCTTGAGCAGAGCCGTATCTTAGAATTCTAGCGTCTGGGGCGAGAAAGACAAATGCCGCCCCCCTAGCCCTCAATTTTAACCAAATTAACCTAAAATATTATTAAATTGCACCCCCCTTTAGCGTTCCGCCGTGGGCGGCCGCCCCTGTCGCACAGCCCTAGTTACGGCCCTGTGCTTGAGCACTGCACAACGTTTGGGGAGCCTGCCCATAGTTTGCAGGGCTTTGGCAAAACCTGAAAATGTACATGGTGGAAACAGTAAAAACATTGCATCAAAGTTCAGCAAAATTTAATTTCAGAATCAATCATTTCATTTACTTTTACATTTTTCTTCTAAAATAATGCTTGGCTTTGCCTCATTCATGCCTTGAATGAATCACGAGAGTGAGAGTCTTTATAACATGTCACTTAAGTGTGTTTTAAAGTTTTTGGCGAAAAATAAGCTGTGTGCCTTCCCAACAAGCAGTAAACCCCCCTATAAATGTGTTCTCTCCTTCCTTTTCGCTCATTCAAATAATTCTGACCTGCAAAATGAAGTCTTGGTTCTCCACTTCAGCACAAAAAGCAGCACAAACTTTTACATCCCTGCAAATACCTTGGACCGCTGTGTTAGTCTGGAAATAAATTATTTTACCTGTAAAAACCATACTAGTTGTGCACAAATAGAGATTAGGGGCCTGATTCATCTTCAAACGCAATGTGAACTCAATTCAAGTACAAGCGTATCTCAAGAAACATTTTCATTTGAATCTGGGTACAAGTACAATCTGGGCCCGAGTCATTAAGGAAAGTAAGGGGAACAAAATGAGTAAGTTTTCTCCTGGACAAAACCATGTTACAATGCAAGGGGTGTAAATTAGTTTATTTTTTTGCATATAAGTTAAATACTGTCTGTTTTTTCATGTAGCACACAAATAGTTGATAGCTTTATTTTTGCACTGAAATTTAAAGTTGATCTAGGACATGTCCTTCCCCAATTATAAATCTGTCCCTACATTTTAAATTTACCTCCCCCTCCAATGCAACATGGTTTAGACAAGGTGCAAAGTTGCTTCTTTTTTTTGCTTCAATTTTCTTAATGAATCAGGCCCTCTGGCTCTAGGCTACTTGCCATATGACAGACAGAACACAGTGCAGGATACACACATGTATATGTGCAATATAAAGTCCTATCAGTACGCATGCACCAAAAAAGATTGATAAAATGAATTTACAAGCTATTAATGCTAAAATCATTAATAAAAATATATGTATTTTTATATGAAATACATAACTCAGGATGTTATTAATGTGTACTGTACATAAAATGTCTTTTTATAGTTTCTCTTACTTGCAAACACGTCCTGGCATGATTACATTTCAGTCATCACCATCAGTCGGCACTTACATCTGCCCTGTAGCTGGAGCAAGTTATAACGCTAAAATACATGTACCTCAGAGATGCCCAGAGCTTGAATCGGATAATTGTGTGTACTCTCGTTCTCTCCACCCCCTTACTGTACATTGTGTGTACCCTTATCCTCTCCACCCCTTACTGTACACTTTGTGTACCCTCGTCCTTTCCACCCCCTTACTGTATACTGTGTGTACACTCATCCTCTCCACCCCCTTACTGTACATTGTGTGTACCCTTATCCTCTCCACCCCTTACTGTACACTTTGTGTACCCTCGTCCTCTCCACCCCCTTACTGTATACTGTGTGTACACTCATCCTCTCCACCCCCTTACTGTACATTGTGTGTACCCTTGTTCTCTCCACCGCCTTACTGTACATTGTGTGTACCGTTGTCCTCTCCACCACCTTACTGTACATTGTGTGTACCCTCATCCTCTCCACCCCCTTACTGTACATTGTGTGCATCCTCGTCCTCTCCACCCTTTTACTGTACATTGTGTGTACCCTCATCCTCTCCACCACCTTACTGTACATTGTGTGCACCTTCATCCTCTCCACCCCCTTACTGTACATTGTGTTTACCCTCGTCCTCTCCAGCCTCTTACTGTACATTGTGTGCACCCTCATCCTCTCCAACCCCTTACTGTACATTGTGTGTTCCCTCGTCCTCTCCACCCCCTTACTGAACATTGTGTGCGCCCTTTCCTGCCCATGTTTCACCCTTCAAGTTGTGGGCAGTTGCATGTGTCATATGCGCTTGAACACGAATTGAATGTAATTGCATTCACTGGTGTAAAGTCTGTTTCTGAGCATTGGAAGATCAATTTCACGCTAAATACTGCACGAAAAATGGACTTACGTTTGAAGAAGAATCAGAGCCTAGATGTCACAATAGGGCATTTCTGCTGAAATGTTTATAAATGACTTTAGTGGTAAGAAATAATAACTTTATACTGTGGGTTCCTAGCTACATACTCATTCACTGTCTACAATATTCCAGTTTTAAACTATATGGTTTTGAAAACATACATAAAAGAAACAGCCACATCAGGACATCTCTTCTAGGTTGGTCACTACCACAAACAGAGCACCCGACCTCTGCATTTAATAATATCAAACATCAGTCAGTTACATATATCAGTCAGTTACACACACCAGTCAGTTACACACATCAGTCAGTTATACACATCAGTAAGTTACATACACCAGTCAGTTACACACATCAGTCAGTCATACAAATCAGGCAGCTACACACATCAGTCAATTATACACATCAGTCAGTTACAACAGGCCATTTCTGTATTTGAATAAAATAATTTTGTTTCTGAAGTTGAGAAAAATAGCTTTCTCTTTAATGAAGTTGGGAATTGTGTGAGTGAGCTTTTACATGCAGATATTACAAGCGGTTTTAATCTGTGTGAAAATGGTGCTTATGAATGTTTGCAGAAATTAGGAGGGTTTGTTATGCCCATAAAGAAATGTTACGAGATAAAATGCTGTCTGTGAACGAGACTTGCTTAAGTGAATATATTTGTACTTTCGACATTGAAATCACAGAACCTAGAAATATGTGTGAATATTAGGTGACGGGAGATTCTGTTGAGAAAATGCTGAGTGATTTGCAGACACAATGTGAGGTGTCTAGCGAGAGTACTCTGATTTATGAGAGGAGCAGTGTTGCTTCCAAAATGGCTGAATGCTTATAAAGTTTTCTGGGGGCTGTTGATGATGAATGATTGTTTCTTTGTGGATTTCAATGGAGTCATTCAAGGGGGCTGTACTAGGTGATGATGAGAAAGGAGTGACTTTGAAAACTCGCCCAGGTCACGTCACTTTGACATACGTTGTTTGTGAGATTAGGGACTGCCCCTTTGAGGAAATTATTTTCATGGCATGGAATGCATAGCGTCACAGTTAAGCTACACAGAGAAACACGTAAACAAGTGTCTTATTAGCAGCTCTCCGTTGAACAAAAATATTCATTGGTTACCTGATAATGGTGTACAAGCGTATTACATGCAAAAACACGCACTGATTGGGAAATGTGAATTTAATAACAGTTACTGTAATCCCTAATGAATAAATGTTAATCTCTATGCAAAAGGTTTTTTCTTCACAGAAGGTCTCCAGCTACAGAGAAAGACCCTTTCAATCCAGATTGAATTTATCCAACTTCCAATAAATAGTAGTTTGCAATATGTTTTGGTCCACAGCCACAACAAACATAAGTAGAAACTAATGAAGGATTTAAATAACGTAGACTCTTCTGAGTAATGATTTCTGTGTTTTGGAAAGAGATATTAGACTTCATGCGCTATTCGCATAGCAAATGGATGAACTAGGTGTTTTTTCTCTATGTCGTAGAAGGCCAGAAGGTATGTTTTTAAAGAGGAAAGGAGAAATGGACTAAAATAGATGAATATGAAATAGCGTTTGGGTTTGTTTTTGGGTTTTTTTAACCAAATTTTATATTAGTTGGTTTGAAACAAAGTAATGCTATGTAATGTCAAATTATGGCAGATAACAGAAGGTTTTTATTTTTATCTTCATAAAAGTGTTGAGTCAATCAGTGTTGTAAACACATTCACTGCCCTTATTTACTGTGCTATAATCGTCATATACTGTAAAAAAATTATTTGTATCGTGGGCACGGTAATGCATTGTTGGGAATTCAATGTTTGTAAATAAATAAAAAAGACTTAAGACTTTATGAGCTATTATCTGTGCTCCTGCATTAGCACTTCTGGATGATAGCAAGCCATTTACACTCTGAGCAGAACCAAATGTTTAACCAATTTTAAGCTGAAGTAACTTCAGCGCCAGCACTGACTTTGCCAGATTATGACAGGCCTTTCACATTATTTTGTCATGAAGTCAGTGCACATATACAAGGGGTACTGACACAAATACATGGTCGCAAGCTAAGGTCACTTGCATACTACTCTGCACAATTAGACCCAGTTATACCAGCAGCACCCACCTGCGTAAAAGCAATAAGCTGCAGCTGTTTAGTGCTTGAAAAGAGTATAGATATTGTGCTAGGACACCTAGTAACCCTAGTGGTGCCATATGCATTAACAGCAAGTTTCAAAAAATGGGAGAAGTACCTGTATATATCGGGGTTCACTTGGGATTTGGGGGAATCCTATCCCAGCTTGAACAGAAAGAAAAAAATTGCAAACACAAAATTTTTCTGAACATGATTGTATAGAACTAATGATACAAGGATCTTTGATTTTATCTGACATTAATGATACATCGCTACCAAATGCAGACATGTTACGCTACCACATAGATGGTGTTTTTTATACAGGGTGTGCTGTAGTCACATATACAGAAATAGTAATTCAACAGACTCTACCGCGTCACGTCAGCACAAGAAGCTGAACTGAAGGCCCTGACACTTGAATGTATACATGCAGAAGGACAGTCAGAAAGAGTAAATATTTACACTGATTCAAGGTATGCATTTGGAATTGTGCATGACTGTGGACCCATATCGAAAAGTAGGGACTGATGGGTTCAGCAAGCAAACCAGTCAACATGCTGAACATACCAGGGCACTGTTCACCGCATTCCAGCTGCCTCCAAATTGTCAGTGATGAAGATGAAGGCACACATAGAGACACTACCCGGAAAGCTAAGGGAAATACACTAGTAGACCAGGATGCACTAGAAGTCTCCATAGCCCCAGTACCCCAAGGGGAGTCTATTTACATGGTGACCTCCTGACCCCAAGTTTGACTGAACCACTCTCCAAATTATGCAGAGACAAGCAACAGAGAATGAGAAAAAGACTTGGGTAAAACATGGAGCACTATAAGTGGTGTAAAGGTCAGCATTTGTGTCTGCCAAAAGCACTTTATCCCATTATGGCCAATATAGCACACGGGAAAGTGCATCTGGGGAAAGATGCTATGGTTGTAGCCACTAACAGTTTATGGATAGCACCAGGGTTTGCCCAAGCAGTACAGGCTTTAGTGGCAGGATGCCTAATCTGGGCATAGAATAACACGGGTAAGTCTGTCCCAACTCCATGGAAAAGCACAGCCCAGACACAGTATCCCTATAAGAGGATACAGGTAGACTTTATACAACTTCCCAAATGCTCGGGCTTTGTGAATGTGCTAGTCTGTGTCGACTTCTTTAGTCACTGGCTGGAGACATGGCTGTACAGGAAAGCAAATACTAAAGCAGTAGCCAAAAAAATTACGAGTGAGGTAATCTGCTGATATGGGGGACCAGAGGTCATTGAAAGTGACAGAGGGACACACTTTATGGAGCAAGGATTTCAGGAACTGTTAAAAGACATGGGAATCATATCTGCCTTTCACACCCTGTACAGACACGAAAGTTCGAGATGTGTGGAACGCCTTAATGGTATTCTGAAATTGAAAATGCAGAAAATAATGGCTGAAACAGGCCTGTCATGAGTCTCATATTTACCTATGGCCTTGCACTCAGTAAGAAACACTCCTAGGAAAGACACAGGTTTAACACCATATGAGATCCTGATTGCCAGAGCAAACAGAACAGGCTGCTATTTTCCACAGCAACTGCAGCATGTACATTGTGATTTGTTGAACTATGTTGCCTTATTACAGAAACAACTAGCTGAAATACATGGTCAAGTGTTCTGGTCCATTCCAGACACTAATTTTGATACAGGTACCGACATACTGCAACCTGGGGACTGGGAGGTCGAGAGAAAGCACGTAAGGAGAAGTCTTGAACCCAGATACAAGAGTCCTTATCAAGTCCTGTTGACGACTCCCATGGCAGTGAAAGAACGGAAAAAAGACACCTGGATTAACGCATCACACTGCAAAGTCTTCAAATCAGGGGAGTCTTGTTCTGATAAATAGAAATGACTGTCTTCTGGTGTTGATATGTCTTGCCAGAATAGTATTGAAGTAGGGATCAAGGCCTTCCTAAACCCAGTGTGAAACAGACAGATAAGTGACAAATTGCCTATGCCACTGTGAGAAACAGAAGGGGAAGGAGTGCTCCTCAATTTGCACTCATATGAGAGTAAACTCTGAAAATGCCTTTCTACAGAAGCATAACCTTATTGGCAAAATTGTCAGTAATGTAGGATATTGGGAATATTGGCATTAGTAGCAAAGGGTTCGGCAATCCTGTTGATCGTATAATGAAACTAAATATATGGCTGATTAAGAAGTTACTGACACTTGACTGTTGTCTCTCCAATAAGGAAACCACTGAAAATCCTGAACCTCTGATCATCACAGAAATAACCGCTGAAACCAGACCTGACGATGAGTGTCATGAATTATTTGGACTAGCAAAGCCAAAGAACTGCACAGTTTGCAACAAGAAACTACTAAAGACTGAACGAAGAACATGCAAGGTCTGCAGAACTACTATAGACTCATTAACTACCTCAGAAGAAACCATCTTTTCTAGACATGGTCATTTGCCAAATTGCATCTCCTCATAAATCAAGTCAGGATAAGGAGGATCACAGGCTTATTACTAGTGGGGGATGGGTTGACAGCTCCCTAAAAGGAACAACTCTATGCATGTGGCCTTCTAGCAGGATACATGTGTATAACCACCTGCTTAATCAACAATAAGAATGTGGTTCTACAGATAGGCAGGATAAGTAGGAGGAGAAAAGGCCTAAAATTGAATAAAAGATGGGAAATGTTAAATATGATTTTTTTTTGTAAAGGTCTCATAAGGTCCTTGTTCAGCCATTTTTGTAACTCGCATAGAAATATTATTTGCTAAAAGATATTATTCATTTTTCTGCTGAAATGCAGTTTTGCAAGATGTAAGCCCACGGCCTTGAGGTTAAGCTGACAGAGAACTCCTGGAAGAATGTAGCAACATTTGTGAACAATAGGTAGTTTCATTTTCAGCTCGTAGTGTGGGAGCTGTGCCCATGATTTTGGACATGGCAGAAAGGAGATAAACCTCCAGCCCCCCTTGAGATAAGAACAATTGACACATCTATCCTGAGAAGGGGGAGAAAGTAAACACCTCAAGAATACGTGAGATAGTTAATCAGTAGCGCATCCCATAGACTATTGTATGCTTATGACATAGGATTCATATATTCAGAAGGCTATAAAAACGTGTATCTTTGTATCAATAAACAGAGAATATTCCTTGTATACAGAACTTGGTCTGTGCCTATTCTCTCCAGCTGATTGAACACTTCCAGATATACTTGACAGCACAGGCAAACTTGGATCAGATTTTACATCTAACACACACATCAGTCAGTTATACACATCGGGCAGTTGCACACATCAGTCAGATATACACATCAGTCAGTTACACATATCAGTCAGTTACACACATTAGGCAGTTACACACATTGGTCTTGCTGCCCAACACTGGTCTACAGAATCCTCAAAGCTTGCAGTTTGTTTTTTCTTTATCAATCATTAACACAAATCCTGTGCTTATCCATCTCTCATAACACATTTGGTAAGAAGGTATTGTGCTAAGACCCAAGTTTGAACCTTTTAGTTACGTACTTTATGCTTCATGTATGAGAGCATTAAATCCTGGTTGGCACATCCTGTCTATCAGATCCTGCACATCTACAGTCTGTAAACTGACTGTCCAGTCTAATGGCTGAACTGGCCTAAATGGAGTGAGAGAATGAGCAGCTCCTCCACCCACCAGTTTTGAAATGCAAACAGCTCAGACAAAATTCTCCTGTTTAAATGAACATAGAAATTCATAAGACTTGGATATTTAAAGGCTATGTTTTGGGAACGTTATTCAGAATAATTTATAAAATTAATAATGGCTCTTCTAGACCATTTGGACTGAGCAAAAGATGATGTGCCCCAAATTATAGGAAATATACAGTACATGCTACCTGGCTGGTTCGTAATTAGTCCAGATCACATTCTGCCTGTCTGCAATTGTTAGTACTCAGGAAGGAGTGTCAATATGTACATTTATAATGCATCCAGATAACTTATCTATCTCATGTAGCATGTGGCAATGATTTACAAGAGCAAAAGGCAAAATAAATGTAATTGTGACGTCACAAAACTGTGTCTAGTGACCATGAGAATATTTTACAGGACAGTGTATGGATTTGTGCAGGAAAATATCTTCCATTATGTAGGGAGTAAATCTTGTGCAGAAATATGAAATGACATAATTGGGACAAATATCTCACCACTGTCACAATGATGACACAGACTATACGCCTAATACGCTAAACTAGTGAACTGTCCAGCAGAGGTGGAACAAACGTTTACACAACTTTTAGACACTTGCTCTGTATATAAATATGCACACATGAACCAGTGTGTCTAAAAATAAAGACAGCTGCAGTATCCTCATTACTTTTATGTCTTTTAAGAAACGTAAATGAGGACCAAACAAGCATTGTACTGGTAGAAAAACAGAATTTTTTGTGAATGTAGGACTGGATAAATGTGAGAGTCGCTTAATAGGTCGCCCCATTAAGTTCCTCCAAAAGTGAGTAAATCACCAATGTAAGGTGAGTTGTTGAGTTGCATTTCAATTTCACTGTAAATACAACTCCAGAGCATTTTTACTTACACAGAAGCTGCAATCCAGCAAGTTGATGTGTCTTGTCCAGTCTGCACTATCTGCATCATTATTCCTGCAGCAGAAAGTCAGACAGTCTTATCTTCTGCCATATATTCTCTGAACCTCTAAAAACTGGCTCCTATATATACCTATACATCTGTATCATTACCTGGTTTCCCAGAGGGCACAACCTCTGTTTTCTTCATAATTCATACATCTGTCAAAGTTCCATAGCACACATGACAGCCTAATGGTCTGGCTAATTAGAGAACTCTCTTGAGTCTGTATGGAGAAGTGTTTTGAAATGTCCCAAGATGTAATGATCTTCCATATGATCTTTGATAAATATACCCAGCTATTTCTACAGATGCAACAAACAAATCAAACTGTAGGTGGTATGTAAATCCATACCACTTACAAAAAGATAATTATTTGAATTATAACTAATTCTGGCTGGTTCTGTCTTGTAAACACTACAATGCAGATCGTTAAAGAGGTCCCATCACCACAAAGTGAACTCTGGGCGTTGAGTTGTGGCCCTGTGTCTAATGTCCTACTTAGTTCAATGGTGATTCTGCATCTTGCACACTACATTGAGTAAAAGGCACTCGATATTAGCATTTGCCACAACAAAATTTGCTCAATTTGCACTGCAGTGGGGGGGGGGGGGGCAAAAGTAAAATGTTTTGACAGATTTGAAGTTTGGAGGGGGAGTAGATGCTTAAGCAAATAGTATTATTATTTATTATTATTAATTTTATTTATAGGGCGCCACTAGGTGTCCGTAGCTCCGTACAGGGACAAACGAAATTACAATACGAGGTGAGACAGCACAGTACAGTAAACAATAAGCACAGTAACTCAGTGAGCTCAAAGCACATCTAGGGGCGGGGAAGGGAAGAAGGGAGAGGGTAAGGTCCGCATATGATGGAACCCAAGAGGGAGGGTACAGATGACAGGGAGACCCCCAGAGGGGAGAGGAGGAGGGCAAGGTAGCTGGAGAGCAGAGTTAAAAGTGGTGAAGACAGGAGGAGAGATGACCCTGCTCAAAGGAGCGCACAATCTAAGGGGAGGGGTAGACAGATAGAGAGACACGGGGGAGAGAGAGGGAGAGAAGGAGGAACGGAGGATAAGGATAAGGGAAGGGGAATGAAGGGGAAGAGACAGAAGAAAAGATAGGAAGTTAAGTGGGAGACTGGAAGGCTTTAAGAAAAAGGTGGGTTTTTAAAGGCTGTTTGAAACTGGACAGATTAGGGGAAGTTCTGATGGAGGGAGGGAGCTTGTTCCAGTGGAGGGGGGCAGCGCGGGCGAAGTCTTGGATACGCGGATGGGAGGAGGTGATCAGGGGGGAAGAGAGGCGACGGTCATTGGCAGATCGGAGAGGGCAGGATGGAGCATGAATAGAGAGTAGGGTGTAGATGTAGGGTGCAGTGGAGTTGGCGAGGGCCTTGTATGTAAGAGTGAGGAGCTTGAAGAGGATTCTGTAGGAGAAGGGGAGCCAGTGAAGGGATTGGTAGAGGGAGGATACAGACGAGGAGCGGCGACAAAGGAAGATAAGCCTAGCGGCAGCTAGGCTTATCTAGTTCCCAAATATGGGAACAGCTCTACACAGATAGCAGAATCGAATCGGGCAGCACGATGACTTAGTGGTTAGCAGATCTGCCTTACAGCACTGGGGTTATGAGTTCAATTCCCGACCATGGCCTTATCTGTGAGGAGTTTGTATATTCTCCCCGTGTTTGCGTGGGTTTCCTTCGGGTGCTCAGGTTTCCTCCCACACACAAAAAACGTATTAGTAGGTTAATTGGCTGCTAACAAATTGACCCTAGTCTTTATGTATGTGTGTGTGTTAGGGAATTTATTATTATTATTATTATTATTATTATTATTATCATTTATTTGTTAGGCGCCACAAGGTATCCGCAGCGCCGCACACAGTACTAATAGTAGACTATACAGGGTGAAACCATACAGAACAATTAACAAAATGTACCAATACTTCAGAAACTCCGGCCAGTCATATGCAGTAAAGGCGGAGCGGAAGAACAGGTATGGAGACAGGAGGGGCAGGGGCCCTGCTCATACGAGCTTACATCCTAAGGGAGGGTAAACAGACCAGGCACAAGAGGAGCCAGTTGAGGGAACAGGAGAGAAGGGAGGACGAGCAAAAGGGAGGAGATGGGGGTTAAGTAGATGGTTGGTAGGCTTTGAGGAAGAGGTGAGTTTTGAGTGCACGTTTGAAGGAGCACAGAGTAGGAGAGAGACGTTCCAGAGAAGGGGGGCTGCACGGGAAAAGTCTTGGATTCTGGAGTGGGAAGAGGTGATAAGAGTAGAGGAGAGGCGGCAGTCGTTGGCCGAGCGCAGGGAGCGGGCAGGAGTGTAAATAGAGAGTAGGTTAGAGATATAAGGGGCAGTAGAGTTGGAGAGAGCCTTGTAAGTGGTGGTGAGGAGTTTGAAAAGGATTCTGTAGGGGAAGGGGAGTCAGTGTAAGGCAAGGCAGAGAGGGGAGGCAGAGGAGGAGCGGCTTGAGAGGAAGATGAGTCTTGCAGCCACATTGAGTATAGAGCGGAGGGGGGGAGAGACAGGAGTGGGGGATGCCAGTGAGGAGGAGGATACAATAATCGAGGCGGGAGATGATGAGTGTGTGGATGGTAGTTTTGGTGGCATCCTGAGAGAGAAAAGGACGGATGCGGGCGATGTTGCGAAGTTGGAAGCGACAGGCTTGGGCAAGGGAGTGAATGTGGGGGGCAAAAGAGAGAGAGGAGTAGAGGGTGACACCCAGGCAGCGAAGTTGGGTGACAGAGGAGATGGTGATGTTATTGACAATAGAGAGGTCATGGTGGGATGGGAGTCTGGGCGGAGGAAAGACAATGAGTTCAGTTTTAGAGATATTGATTTTGAGAAAGCCCTCGGACATCCAGGAGGAGATGGCAGAGAGGCAGTCTGATACCCGAGCGAGGAGGGTGGAGGAAAGATCAGGAGAGGAGATATAGAGTTGAATGTCGTCAGCATAAAGGTGATACTGAAGACCAAAGGAGGAGATGAGAGCACCAAGGGAGGAAGTGTAGAGGGAAAAGAGTAGAGGGCCAAGAACAGAGCCCTGCAGGACTCCTATGGGGAGAGAGTAGGGGGAGGAGAAAGAACCAGACGTGGATACAGAGAAGGAGCGATTAGCGAGGTATGAGGCGAACCAGGAATGGACAGAACCAGAGAGGCCGAGAGAGTAAAGAGTTTGGAGCAGGAGGGGGTGGTCCATGGTGTCAAAGGCTGCAGAGAGGTCAAGGAGGATGAGTACGGAGAAGTGACCCTTGGATTTGGCTGATAGGAGATCATTAGTAACCTTGGCCAGGGCAGTTTCGGTAGAATGGAGGGGGCGGTAGCCAGATTGGAGAGGGTCGAGGAGGGAATTGTCCGTGAGGTGCCTGGTTAGGCGGCTGCAGACAATCCGCTCAAGTAATTTGGAGGCATAGGGGAGAAGAGAGATAGGGCGATAATTAGCAAGAGAGGTGGGGTCAAGATTGGGGTTTTTTAAGATAGGAGAGATAAGAGCGTGTTTAAAAGAGGAGGGTACTACACTAGAGGAGAGTGATAGGTGGAAAAGCTGTGCTAGGTAAGAGCAGGCCGTTGGAGAGAAAGAGTGAAGGATGTGGGAGGGGATGGGATCGAGAGGGCAGGTAGAGGATGGAGAGGAAAGAATAAGGGAGCGAACTTCTTCACCGGTTGTAGGGCTGAAGGAACACCAGAGTTGGTTGATGGGGGGAGGTGAAGCGATGAGGGTGGCGGGAGAAGAGGAGGAGATGTTCAGTCTGATGGCCTCAATATTGGAAGAGAAGAAAGTGGTGAAGTCAGAAGCGGAGAGGGAACGCGGGACAGAGGGGGGGCGGGGGAGAGAAGGGAGCTGAAGGTGGCAAAGAGGCAGCGGGGATTGGAGGACTGAGAAGAAATAAGGGACTTAAAGAAGGATTGTTTACCGAGGGAGAGGGCAGAGAAGAAAGAAGAGAGTATGAATTTAAAGTGGAGGAAGTCAGCCAGGGAGCGAGATTTTCTCCAGAGGCGTTCAGCAGTGCGAGAGCATCTTTGGAGGAAGCGGGTGAGTTTTGAGTGCCAGGGTTGGGGAATAATGTGCCGTTGGCGGATAGAAGAGGCCGGGGCAACAGCGTCCAGGGCAGTGGTGAGGAAAAGATTGTAGAGAGACGAGGCCTGGTCGGGACAGGTCAGGGAGGGAAGGGGTGAAAGGAGAGTTTCAAGAGAGGAGGAGAAGGAGGTGGGGTCAATAGCATCCAGGTTACGTCTAGTGAGGGTGACTTTGGGGCGAGGCAGGAGCAGGGGAGGAGGACAGAGTGAAGGAGAGGAGGTGGTGATCAGATAGTGGGAAGGGAGAGTTGGAGAAGTCAGAGAGATCACAGAGATGAGAGAAGACAAGGTCAAGGGAGTGACCAAGACAGTGAGTGGGGGAAGAGGTCCACTGAGTAAGGCCTAGGGATGAGGAAAGGGCGAGAAGTTTAATGGTGGCGGGGTCAGAACAGTTGTCAATAGGGATATTAAAGTCACCAAGTATGATGGAGGGAAGGTCAGAGGAAAGGTAGTGGGGGAGCCAGGCAGCAAAGTTGTCAAGGAAAAGGGAGGAGGGGCCTGGGGGACGGTAGATGACGGAGACACGGAGGTGGATGGGGGAGAAGAGATGGATGGAGTGTACTTCAAAGGAGGAGAAGGAGAGGGAAGGTACAGTAGGAATGACACAAAAAGTGCAGTTAGGGGATAGTAGGAGGCCCACTCCGCCTCCTGGACGCTCGTCTGGTCTGGTAGAGTGGGTGAAGGAGAGGCCCCCATAGGAGAGAGCGGCGGATGAAACGGTGTCAGAAGAAGTAAGCCAGGTTTCAGTGATGGCAAGAAGATTAAGAGAGTTGGAGATGAAGGTCATGGATGGAGGAAAGTTTTTTACAGATGGACCTGGAGTTCCAGAGGGCACAAGAGAAAGGGAGGGAGGGAATAGGGGAGATGCGAATGAGATTATCAGCGTTGATGGAGCGAGGGGGAGGGGGAGGGGTGGGGCAGTGAGAGTTGGGCGAGAGACTGTAAGCCTCAATGGGGCACGGACTGATGTGAATGAGTTCTCTGTACAGGGCTGCGGAATTAGTGGAGCTATATAAATAAATGGGTTGGGTACGGTTTTTCGGTTCTGAAAAACCTGACACCCAGTTTACCTACAAAGAAAAAACAAAGGAATTAAAAACCGACATATTAATAGACTTACCTTTAAAGGGCCTCCACACAGGTTAAGTGTTTAAACACTTAACCTGTGGTGGCCCGACATTGCCGCTTTAAATTCAGATGAGTACAAGTCGCGATGACAGGAAACAATTGTGTCGGATAGCTCTTCAGTAGATATCAGTTGCGGTCAGAATTTTGCATCAGCGGTGATCATCACAGTCGCTTTAAAGGTTAGTCTATTAATATTTGCATCGGTTTTTAACTCCTTCGCTTTTTCTTTGTAGGTAAAGTTGGTGTCGTAATTGTGGTAATCGTATTAACGATTACCACCAAAATAAATGGTAATAATAATCCATGGTTTCAGTGTGGCGGCCCAGCAAATCTAGTCACAGTGTCAATTTCCCTGCCTTATTATACATAGACGCACGATGGCAGCCCACACTTCATGCATCTGCCCAGGATCCAAAGCATCTTTCAAGGGAAAATATACCTCCAAATTGGAAGCTCAGCTGCCACCAAAGAACTTGGAATCCCACCGATCTATAGAACTTTTTTATTATGGTCCTATCTCTACTCTTCCTAGCTGACCTTACAGTAGTATTATAGCCAAATAACGAATTGTTGTCAAATTCATTGTGTGCCCTGAACAATTTTTAGTGATGCATGCTGGCTTCAGCTAGACCTCCTTGACTTACATAGTTGTGCATATAATTTTGCCTAGTTCCACAGTTTGGACCATGGGCACTCGGAATAGGAAAGTGATTTCATAAATAGAGTTTAATCCTGTGACATCACAAGTTATTGTCACCAAAACAACCTCTTAGAGCAGCTATTCCAGGCAGGAGCATAAGATAATTGACTCAGGCTTCCTCAGCCAGGCAGCACTCTTAGTTTTATATAAACTGAATCTAATAGATCCATAATACCCTGATTCAGTTGCGGCAATATAGGAGACTTATTAGAGTCTACTAATCAAGGTCCCACTATAACAAATTTAAACTGCAAACAGTGGGATGACAAATTTCAAGAATAGTGGTGGAACTACAATGGGTGAGGGTGCTATGGGGCCTGGGTTTAACCAAAAGTAAGTAAGTAAGGCAAAACCATGTTGCATTGGAGGGGGAGTAAATTTAAAATGTGATGGCAGATTTATATTTTGGGTAGGGCATGTTCTAAATCAACTTTACATTTCAGTGTACAATAAGCTATGAACTATTTGTGTGTTACATGAAAAAACAGTAGTTTCATTATGTGCAAACATTAACTAATTTGCACCCCTTGCCTTGCAACATGGTTTTGTCCAGAAAGCTTGAGTAAGAAAACTTACTCAATTTTTTGCTTAACTTTCCTTAATGAATCAGGCCCATGGAGGTTAATATCATAATAAATAAACCATGGGTCTTCAGCAAAACCAGGAAGAGTTCATATCTACTACTTAAAAAACTCAAAAATGTGCTTATATCCAAATCATATGCTGTCCATGTAGATAAGCAAATTACATTTTTTTACCAAAATGAATGGCCAGTTCACTTAGTAAAACCTTGTGGGGAGATTAATTAATTATGCGTCATATTGCAATTCCAATGTTCTTAAATGCTGTTAATGCAATGCTCAGTTAGCAATAGTTAAATGCAAACTCTTCTCAATTAGGGAAGAGAGAGACTAAGGTCAATTTAATAGCAGCCAATTAACCTACTAGCATGTTTTTGGAGTGTGGGAGGAAACCAGAGCACCCTGAGCAAACCCACGCAATCACGGTGGACATACAAACTACACACAGATAAGGCCATGGTAAGTTTGCAAGCTAATAACCTCAGTGCTGTGAAGCAGAAGTGCTAACCACTAAGCCACAGTGTCCGTAATCTGTTTAACACAGTTCCCAAATGATCACGAGGAGTCACTTTGATTATAAAGCAATGATATCATGAAGCAAAAATCATATAAATCACATCCTGTTTAGTAGACCCGATCATGATGTAGTAAATATAATCTCAATGACGCGTTTCGTCATTTGTTATGACTTTATCAAAGATAGTGCTTGAACCTAACTTTTGCATGTTCTGCCCCTGAACAGATGAGTGGTTGCTGTGATAACGGCATGGCATCAATGACACAGGGCATTTATCAATAGATGAGAGACAAAGGGGTCATACAAATTCTGATAGCAGAATAGAAAATGGCACAATATCATCAAATCCAACCGCACAGTTGGAAATCTCTATGCAGATGCAGATCAATGGGAGCGCCAAGCAAATATCCCATCTGCAAAGAACAGGTCACAAGGAATACTTAAATGTGACCAGTGGCCTAGATAGATCCAGTACCTAAAATTAGTATATACTGTCAATAACACAAGAAAAAGACAGTGGCAGATTCGATTGTCCGCGATGTTCCTAAGAACATCACAGACACGCTTTTTTACCAATATAATGTTAAAAAGTAATGCAGATTTTTGTTTGCACATCTGTGTGGCGTGAGCGAAAATCAGCGTTACTCACAATTCTTTATTCAGCCATGAATAAAGAATGGTACCAAAACATCCTCCAAGAGCAACTTCTCCCAACCATCCAAGAACAGTTTGGTGATGAATAATGCCTCTTCCAGCATGATGCAGCACCTTGCCATAAGGCAAAAGTGATAACTAAGTGGCTCGGGGAGCAAAACATCAAAATTTTGGGTCCATTGCCAGGAAACTCCCCAGACCTTAATCCCATTGAGAACTTGTGGTCAATCCTCAAGATGCGGGTGGACAAACAAAAACCCACAAATTCTGACAAACTCCAAGCATTGATTAGGCAAGAATGGGCGCCCATCAGTCAGTATGTGGCCCAGAAGTTGATTGACAGCTGCCAGAACGAAATGCAGAGGTCTTCACAAAGAAGGGTCAACACTGCAAATATTAACTCTTTGCATAAACTTAATCCTTCTGTCCTTCTGTCCTTCTGTCCTTCTGTCTGTCTTTCTATACAAATCCACATTTTTCAAGCGAAGATCATGAAATTTTGCATACGAGTGTATTAAAACATGATGGAGGCAACTAAAAAAATTTAAAATTGAAATTCATTACGGGGTGGGGGTGGCGAGGGGGGCAACACCTAAAAATCATCGAAAACGACCATAACTCTGGAATGTCTGTAACAATTTACACCAAACCTGGTACACATATGACTTACAGTCTGACAACAAATATTGTGGGGGCAAGACACCCCTAGCACTCCTAAGGGTGGGGGTGGCGAGGGGGGTAACACCTAAAAATCATCGAAAACGACCATAACTCTGGAAAGTCTGGAACAATTTACACCAAACTTGGTACACATACGACTTTTAAGCTGACAACAAATATTGTGGGGGCATATTACTTAAATCTCTACAGGTTCATTCTTAAAATCCCAGGCAATGGTGGCCCCAAAAACAAGGTAAGGCCTATATACTGCTGTCCCTCTATCTTTCTATACAAATCCACAGTTTTCAACACTGCGGAGGATCTTGGGTAATTCGGGCCACGGCAGAAAAATAAGAGGAAGCGGCTGTGACAGCGTCACCATGAGAACAGCAGCCCCAACAAAAGCTGAAGCCCCTGCTGCTCATCACTGCACATTACACATATAACTATCTAACCTCATGGCATAAAGGAAGTTGATGCAACGTCACCATGGCAACAGTGGCTCTAGCTGAGGCCTGGAGACTGCTGTCCTTCTGTCTTCCAATGTATTTTTCTTTTATTTTACAAATGTGTTAGCAGTTGTGCACATATTATTTTCCTTAATATTTTATTGTTCTTTCCTGGTACGCATGAACTTGAAATAATAAAATGCCACGAAAGAAAAGAGCTAGATATGGTGGAAATAAAAACAATTCCACAAGGAATAAAATGTTAGTGGCAAATAAACAATCTTCTCGGACAGTGGAATCTCAAGAACAAAGATTTAGAAGACTTGAACCTGATCGCACAGCTCATGCTGTTGCCAGAGCTATGGAATCTCCGGAAGAACGATTTGCTAGGCTGAAAGCGGATCGCACAGCTCATGCTGTTGCCAGAGCTGAGGAATCTCCAGAAGAAAGATCTGCTAGGCTGGAAGCTGATCGCACAGCTCATGCTGTTGCCAGTGCTGTAGAATCTGAGCAAGCGAGAAATACAAGGCGGGAACGTAATCGCACATCTCATGCTGTTGCCAGAGCTGAGGAATCTCCAGAAGAAAGATCTGCTAGGCTGGAAGCTGATTGCACAGCTCATGCTGTTGCCAGTGCTGCAGAATCTGAGCATGAGAGAAATACAAGGCGAGAACGTAATCGTACAGCTCATGCTGTTGCCAGAGATGAAGAATCTGAGCAAGAAAGAAATGCAAGGCTAGAAGCTGAAAGAACAAGACAAGTTGCTATGAGATCTACCAGTTTAGAATTACAAGGTGCAGCTTTTGTTTACAATCCAGGAAGTGCAGCGGCTATTTCAGAAAGCTTTGTCATTGGAAGGATGGAACATGCCTGCCCTCATAGTGGTGCTCTGAAGTGGAGTGGCGAAAGTAAAGGAATGTGTTGCTGTAATGGAAAAGTAAGGTTGCCTGTACTTCAAACACCTCCAGAACCACTAAAGTCACTTATGGCCAATGAAACGGATGCATCAAAACATTTTCTTCAGAACATCAGACAGTACAACTCTGCTTTTCAAATGACTTCATTTGGCTCAACGAGCATTGTTGCTGAAAGGGGATTTATGCCGACATTTAAAGTTCAAGGGCAAGTTTATCATGAAGAAACGAGAAATATAGTTTATCAAGCTGTTTTGAAGTATTTGTTTATCGGTTCGTTCCATCATATACAGTTCAAATACAGTTTGACATTTTCACTTTTCACCTTCTACTGGTCCAATTTTAACATGATATTTACATGTATGTTTAATATTTAGATTGATTTTTGTAAATAAACATTCTTTAAATCCCGGGCAACGCCGGGTATTCTGCTAGTTGGCAATAAAAGCCTTTTAAAATCCAGTATTTTTATTGAAATTTTTTAAGATATAAACATACTAAACAACAAAAAGAAAAGAAAAACAATCGCATACATATCGGAATTAAATGACGGAATTTACAAGATTACATTAAAGCATAATAATAATAAATGTGCTATATTCATTCAGGATCATACATCGTAAATGCTTATACATAAGTATGTTACACATGCAGGGTTTATTACATGGACTCAGATACTTTTTATAAGAACTGCGGTAGCCATACATTTAAGTAGATAGAGCATCTGTACTAGATGACATAGGATAGAATGGAGACTCTAACCATCTGTACCATATATTCTCAAATTCCTTCAGAGCCTGTCTGCTAGTATAAATAAATCTCTCGTGCCTTATGGTGGTATTGACCAGTGCCTTCCAATTTTTAACCGTGGGTCTCGTCGGGGCCAACCACAGCCTCGATATACACACCTTAGCCACCATCAATAACTGTGAAATGTACATTTTTGTCAGTTTATTAACTTTCCCCTTCAATCGGAGCCCAAAGAGACAAGTGGCCGGTGAACTAAGAGACACTTCAATTCCAGTAACCTGAATACATCTCCTGATCCTTCGCCAGAAGATTTGTATACATACACTCCCATAGAAGGTGCCAAAAGTTAGCATTGATCGAATTGCATTTCGGACAGTTAGGGGTAGCATCCGGGCGAAATTTTGCCAATCTAATAGGGGTAAAGTAGGCCCTGTGTAAGATAAACACCTGTATTTGTTGAAATTTTAATGATGAAGTATAACCTTTAGTACTGTCTGTAACCATTTCCCACTCTTTGTCTGATAAAGGGCCAATATCTATTTCCCACTGATTCCTCAAACCATCTAAATCATCTGCAGTGGATTCATACAGAAGACATGAATACATTCGAGAGATCAGACCTCTATAACCCAAGGCCTGTAATTGTTTCCTCAGTGGATCCAACCCAAACACCAAAGTCTCCCCTTTAAATTGTGTGTTTAGGGCGTGTCGTAACTGAAGGTAAGAATAAATCATTGTTCTGGGTACAGAGAATTCCCTAACCAACTGTTCGAAGGATTTAAGTACATTTGTATCATAAAGCTGACCTACCGACACCACACCCAACCGAGACCACTCCCTGGCCCTCTTCACTGTATTCAACTTCTCAAATTTCTTTGCCCCCCAGATAAGAGTATATGGATCAATGTCAGTTTGTTTCATTATTTTATTACAGATTGTCCAAATCTTAACTGCCTGAATCAGGAGCGGAGGAGCCCGCATACCAAGCCGCCCCGCCAGCAGTGACTGTAAGGGAGTGTGATTAGAATTAAATTGGTGTACCAACACCCAATGTAGCTCATGGTAATCGGGGTCCGAAACCCATGCCTTAAGATGGACCAATTGAGAGGCAAAATAATATAATTTCAAGTTAGGAAGTGCAAATCCACCAGAAGATCTGGATCTATACAGCGAGCTGAGCTTGACCTTAGCCCTTCCCCCTCCCCAAACCAATGAAATCAAATAGCTATCAATGCATCGGAAAATGGAGGGTGGAATATATACAGGTGACTGCTGGAGTATATATAAAAACTTTGGCTGCACCATCATCTTAATTAAATTTATCCTACCGGAGACAGAAAGTGGGAGCTTCTTCCATACATGAGTTTTTTCTTTAATGTATTTGATCTGGGGCCGCAAATTAAGTTCTACATATTCAGCGGGGGTATTAGAGATCCAAAATCCCTAAGTATTTGAATTTCGATGCCCATTTTAACTGTAAGCCTTCTGGCATTGTCACGGGACACTCCCATCCCAGAGGGAACACGCTAGATTTATCCCAATTAATTTTTAGGCCGGAAAAAAAACCAAATTCATCAACCACCCGCAGCAAATGTTTTAGGGAAGTGTCGTGATGTGAAAGGATCAACAGCATATCATCTGCATATAATGCCACCTTATCCTCTCTGTGCTCTGATCTAAGTCCCACAATTTCTCTATCATGCCGGATCTTACAGGCTAGCGGCTCTATTGCTAATGCAAACAGGGCCGGAGACAACGGGCATCCCTGTCTAGTACCCCGCTCTAATTGAAATTGTTAAGAAAGATGCCCATTGACACAGACCCGCGCCACTGGATGTGAATACAAAAGTTTAACCCATTTTATAAATTCTGGGCCCACTCCAAATCGGGACAATACCTCCCACAGGTATGGCCACTCCACCGAGTCAAACGCATTGGCTGCGTCCAAGGACACCACAACTTTGCTCTCAGAAGAGGGTGACCGCACCTGCAGGAGAGTATACAGCCTTCTAAGATTGATAGACGTGGACTTGCCCGGCATAAATCCCGTCTGATCCGGATGAATTAATTCCAGCACCACTCTACTTAACCTCAAAGCCAGTAATTTTGCTAGAATCTTAACATCATTTGACAAAAGTGAAATCGGGCGGTAGGACTCAGGGTACAACAAATCTTTCCCTGACTTAGGCAGCACCACCACTATTGCCTCTGTCATTGAAGGGGAAAGAGCACCAATCTCACCCAGCTCGCTGAATGTATGCAACAACCTAGACACAAAAAATTGGGATTCCATCTACTCCAGGGGCTTTACCATTAGGGAATTACATAATAGCTATATCAATCTCTTCAAGAGTAAAGGGTGAGTCCAAAAACTCCCTACTATCATCGGAGAGGACAGGAAGGGAGATACCATTCAAATACTGCTGTAACGTATCCATGTCATATCTGACCTGTGACTTATATGTATTAGTGTAATATTTATGAAATACCTCAACAATATCAGGCATCAGATACTTCTTAACCCCACTGTCATCACAGATAACCGGTACTGCTGCATCTGCACTCTCCGCCCTTGTCAGATAAGCCAGGAAGCTACCATTTCTATCGTCCTCTGCATATCGTACATGCTTAGAAAACAGAAATTTACGTTTGGATTTCTCAAATACATACTCTACCCACTCTCTCTGGGCCAACTGCCATGTTCCCCTTGCAACCTCAGTTTTGTCCGCAATGTATTGTGCTTCTAAGGATTTACACTTTTTCTCTAATATCTGTTCTTTTTGTCTGGACGACTTTTTAATTTCAGCTATGCCAGCAATTAATGTCCCCCTTAGGAAAGCCTTAAAAGCGTCCCAAACTATAGGTGGCCTTGCTGTTACCAGATTATCTACAAAGAAGCCTTCCCACTGTGTCACCAATGTCGCTCCTGTACCCATCAAGGAGAGCCAGAAGGGATTTAATTTCCAAAAGGACTGGCCTCTATCAATTGCAAAATCAATAGATAGGCAGAGGGGCGAGTGGTCAGAAATTCCCCTAGCCCTATATTCCACGCTCCTTACCAGCGGTGACATTAAAATCCCCTATACAAATGGCTGGAACATCTGGGAACAATGCCATGAATTCTCCACATTTCCTTAACACCTCACCATTATACGGTGGGGGTATATATACAGCTAACAGAATCACCGGAACCCAATTAATGACAGCCTTCATCAGTACAAACCTTCCCCCTGCATCCACCTGAATTTTTTCCAAGGAGAAGCAGAGACGTTTATGTACCAATATAGAGACCCCTCGAGAATTAGTCGTGTACGTAGAGTGGTATGCCCTACCTACCCATGCTTTTTTAAGGGTGAGTATTCTATCACCGTGTAAGTGAGTCTCCAATAGACAAACAATATCAGGATAATTTTTTCTAATTTGTCTTAGTACAAGAGAACGTTTCACAGCATTATTTAGGCCCCGCACATTCCAGGAGAGAATTTTCAGCTCCTTATCAGATGTTCCAGAATACATATAATAGTAGTCCCTCTTATCTCACTACCCCGCATCCCACACCCCTGCAGAGCATACATTGACATACTTATAAGCACATATAATCCTTGTCTATATATTTGCGATAACATTAAAACTACCCACAACTTAAATAACTTTAATACTAAACCCATACCCCCACCCTGTATACTCCACCCAACTTAAGTATACCTTAAACCCTAGCTAAAATTACCTTAAGATATTCAGCAGGCCAGCACACTACCAAAAAAGGTCACCCGCCAACCCGCAAAATACTAGAAGATAGAGGAAGGAAAAGGAAGGAAGGAAAAGGGGCGAATTGAGACAAGAGAGGAAAAGAACGGCCTTAAAGCCATGGGCTCTCCAGCCCATTACATTTTTTTTTTTTTTTTTACAGTGGACCTTTCAATATTAGTTTGAAAATCACAGACCCCACCTGAGCGAAATACATTTTTTTTTTTTTTTTTGTACCACAGAAGAGAAATTACATTATGTATAGCAAATACCATGCATACTATCAATGACAAATCAGCAATGTCCAAAGGACTATCAGGAGAGACATAAAAAAGTACTCATCCAGCATCAGCGTCCAGCAGCAGCTAGGCGGTCCAACCAAATTGCAGCCTCTCGGGGAGTATCAAAAAAGGATGTACGGCCCTCCGAAACCACTCTCAACCGGGCAGGGAAAATCATGGCATATGGGATCTGTAAATCTCTCAATCTTCTCTTCACCGGAATGAATTGAGCCCTGTTCTTTTGTACATCCAGAGCGAAATCAGGATACATTGCTACTCGCTGACCATTGTATTCCACTGATCCTTTCTGCCTAGCCAAGCGTAGAATGGTATCTCAGTCACGATAGTGCAACAATTTGGCTATGAAGGTGCGTGGGGGGGCTCCAGGAGGGGGTGCTTGAGTTGGAATACGGTGGGCCCGCTCCACTGCGAATTGGGCTGTAAATGAATCTGTACCAAACAGTTGGATTAACCACTTTTCCAAGAAGGATTCTGGGGAGACACCTTCTGCCTTCTCGGGCAATCCAACCAACCGAAT
This sequence comes from Mixophyes fleayi, assembly GCF_038048845.1. Taxonomy (NCBI): domain Eukaryota; kingdom Metazoa; phylum Chordata; class Amphibia; order Anura; family Limnodynastidae; genus Mixophyes; species Mixophyes fleayi. Next base: position 13,007,558 of record NC_134403.1, read on the forward strand.
GTTGCTGCGACGCAAACGCCCCTCCATATCCGTAAGCTTTTGTTTAAACAGAGAGGCTTGCGACTCCAGACTCTTCAACCGGCCCGCAACTGGTGCAGAAGTGTCCTCCAATGTAGACACACGTGTCTCCACTTCACCCACTCTCTCCCTGATTTTTTGCACGTCTTGCCGGAGAAGAGAGAGGTCCACCTGCACCTCTCCTATTTTATCCGTAACACGCTTTTCAGATGCCCCAATGGCCTCCAGGACCTGCTGTAATGTAACTTCAGGGTCCGCCAGTGGAGCCGACAAAGGGGGGGTAACGGGATGTGATGCATCTCCTGAACCAGAGGCTGTAGTGGAGGAGCGAGCAAAGCGGTCCAATTTTCCCGCTGCGGTGGACTGGTTATGTTTGCCCATAATTTCACAGGAAAGATGGGATGATATTTATCCTATAAGTTTATATGCAACCCTGTAACCTCTATAGCTTTAATTACATATAGGTGTACAGCTCAGATTGTATTGCTAGCAGTGCATTGCAGCCAGTTATCTTCACAGAGAAAGGTATATCTCCTCCAACAACACTGATAATGATAATCAAATAAGTCCAGAGCCCAATTCAGTTACTCCTCACTTGTACAAGGATATAAATGTACCTGCATCAGATGGATATCACAGGCTGTGTTCACCTAGGCCAGTATGTGGTATTACAGAGGCGCTATGTCCCAGCAGTCATCAACTGCCACAAACTGCCACAGACTGCCTGTAGTATTCCTCTACCCAGATGCTCAACTCTTTCTCTCCCAGTCTCGGGTAAAATGGCAAGAGCACTATCAAAACAGGTACACTATGTACAGCAAATATTCGGATGCACAGTTTTGGGTCCAAAAGTTTCTTTATTCCACTATAACGGAGATCAACAGGATATCTGGGATGGAGAGCTCGTAACTGTACTTGCTACTCCATGCTCGTCCAGGCCACGCCCCCAATAAAAGCCTTTTACACTTATGAAGTGCTTGCAACTTTGCTTCAGTATACCATAGCAACATCTGACAAAAAGGTCTAAAAACACTGAAGCAGCAAACTTTGTGAAAACCAATACTTTTGTCAGTCTCAAAACTTTTGGCCATGACTGTAGTGTTTTGACATTGTAATAAAAAAATATGAAAAGTCACATTTTCCACTTATAATGTAATATTATAACCCCCATATGTTGTTTGACCCTTTAAAAGTCAAATTCGAATCTTATATATATATATAAATATATATATATATATATATATATATATATATATATATATTTATATATTAGAGATGCTCAGGCTCAGTTCCCCGAGAACCGAACACACCCGAACTACCTAGGTACTTGCGCGTCCTCGAAATTGAAAATGAGGCAAAATGTCATTGTTACGTCGTCGGATCTCAGATCTCACGAGCTGTGGATTCTATAAGTACCGCCCTGCATGGCGATCCAGCGCCATTTCACAGAGGGACACAGAAGGGGTTGCACAGTTCTTGGCAGTCTCTAGTGCAGTTGGGTAGCGTCATAGGTAGAAAAGAAAGAAAAGTGGTAGCAGTGTTCTTCAAAGTCTCCAGAGACATTCAGGAGAGCTCCATTGTTCCATTGCTAATTGTCATTGCTGAAATAGAAATAATAGGTCTGGCAGGCTTGGAAGACCAAGTAAAATCACAGAGCAGAGTCAATGACTGCTAAAGTGCATGAAGGTAATGAGGGTAATCGCATGGGTCCACCTCTCCTGTGAAGCGACCAATAGTGACTACTTTCCCAAAGAAATGCACTTCATGTAAAATATCACAGCACAAGATGAGGTTATTACCACAGTGTCAAGGAATTCACAGGGATGACTTGGACTCTTTGCAGTTGCTTGGTTTGACTCCACCCACCAGAGAATCTAATGAAATCAAGGTTTTTGCCAGGAGCCCCCACAGATCATGGTCCTCTGGATGGATATCAGGCGAGACTGAGAAGAGATGATATAGCTGACAAGGAGTGATCAGAATGGGAATGTATACTGCATAGCAAGTTACCAGGAGAAGCTAAGAAGCAAACACAGGATTTGCTGTATCGGAATGAATACTCAACAAGAGGATTAGCTGAGAAACATGTGTACTGGATACCAGTAACTGATTATTAGACTTGGATAGGATACAAACAGTCACAGATATAGAATTCGGTGAGAAGCAAATAACAATGGATGCCAGGACTTGACAAATAGGCTCAGATACTGTCAGGATTTGAACCCAGAGCTCCTGGTTCTGTAGACTGCTGCTCTGCTGACTGAGCTATTCTGGTTGCTGGACAGCTTCATTCTTCACTCTGTGTTCTAGCTCATATGACCTATTCTCCTGATGTTCCAGCATGCCCTAGCTCCACCACTCTGACGTCCTATAAAAGCCTTGCCTGATCCTATCTCCTTGCCAGATTATTGTGCTCCTGCCAGTAGTCTAGTTCCTCTTGTTGTTGTTGTTTTTCTGCCTCCAGTCATCCACTATATGTGTACTGACCTCGGATTGTCCTTAAACTACACCTCTACCTGAACACTTTGCCTTATTGCTTGACTGTGTACAGACCTCGGATTTTACTTAACCTACACCTTTTACAGAACTCTTTTGCCTTATTGCTTGACTGTGTACCAAACCCCACTGCCATTGACCATTCTTAAAATATTATCTCAGTGTGGCCTGGCTTCCTTCTTGCCACTAGACCCCTATTCAGACTTCCGGACCGTTACAGATACAGGATACTAGGGTTCAGAGGAGCCGAATATTCCAGCAGCTTAGCAGACTATAGGACTTTAAGATCTGGCACCAGTTTACTAAAACAGTTGCCTTAAATAGTTTGGAGAATAAGGGGGGTGCCAAGTAATAAACCAAAGGCTGAATAGAGAAAATTATAGAAGATTAGTCTGCACATGTGCAGACCCAAATTCATGATGGCGGCTGCCATCAGACGCAGGTGGACTTATCAGAGGGAGGAGGAGGCCCAACGGAGGAGACCAGGTCTATGAGCCAAACCCCGGTAAATGAGCCAGAGGGTCTGGTGCGTGACCGTATCCCCTGCTTAATGGTGGGCACTGAACACCGTACAAAGGGTTTACTGGGAAATTTAACATGAAATTCCTTCAGAAGAGTAAGGGCATGAACATCAGAGGAGTCAGCCCAGGATCATTCGTCAGAGTCAAAAACCTTTCAATCCACCATGAACTGGACCTTCCTCTGGAACTTCTGGAATCAATGATCTGTTTTACTTTACATCTCTTTGTTGAGTGCTGATTACAGATGGAGTAGACGTCGAAGAATAAAAACTGAGTGGTTTCAATAAAAAGATATGAAAGGTATTGGAGATGCAAAGTAAAGGTGGTAATTTCAACTTGAATGCCACTGGTTGATTAATTGGAGAATTTTGAAGAGTCCAATGTACTTGGATGCAAATTTTATATACGGAACTGTCAATCAAATGTTTCTAGTTGAAAACCAGTCTTTGACCCGCTTTTTTAGAGCAGGAACAACACATTGTTTCTTGTCAGAAAAGAATTTGTAGTTCTTGAACAATTTCTTGAGATTCTTAATATCATTCAACCAAATGGTGGAGAAATTCAGACACAAAGGGCCTTACTCATTAGGGCACATATCTTCCAGTTTTGAGCGTATCAGCTGCAAAATCACTGTGCATGCTCACAATCGGCCAGTAAAATAGCCTTTTTCAGTGCAATAATGCACGGAAAGGGCTGATACTACAGCCTACGTTAAAGGGGGGGGGTGTCACACATTGCACCAGCTAAACTGCATTTTGGTCACTGTTCTTACCTGTTTCCCTTGGTTCCCATTTCCTGCATTCACTTGCTGGGAACTGAGCAAGCGCACATCTGATCTTTTCAAACTTACTAATACTAAGTTGCCAGATCTTCAGGTCTCCTTACCTGTTAGGATGATGTTCTCTCTGGCTCCTGTCTGCACATCGGTATCCTGTGTTACATGTTCCACGATCAAGACCTGAGGTATTATTACAAGAACCTTGTGCCTCCTCATCAGTCAAGTCCTCAAGCTATTTGCTTTTTAAAGTCCTCAACACTTCGGTTTACTGCCATTCACCTGAACCTCTGCATTTGTCATCCAGCAATCCTGCTCCACTCCCCGGTTCCATCTTACCCTGCTCTAATCCCCCTTAGAGGACCGTGACCTGCGGCCAGAGAGCAGTTAACTCCATATTCCCTTGCTGGGATCCCTGCTGAATACCTCTCTACCGTTAGACACCGCACCTCTATGGGGGTAAGTCTATCTAGAGTGGGAAATCGAGGCCTATTCCAAACTCAGGCTCCGTGACATGATGTCCTGGATGGCCTGTCAGTTGGTATTACAACCTGGCTCTATAAAGTGTTACAAATAGATTTAACAAAAAAAATGTGGGCTCCATCCTTCCAGGCTAGTGCTGTTTTCCGCAAAATCGAGGGAAAAAATACGTGGGGTCCCATTGATTTCACAGAAACCAGCATGATATTTGGGCAAATCCAAAACTAAAACATGAAGGGGTTTTAGAACCGAAACCGAAACCAAACCACAGGGGTTTGCATACATCTCTAATTCCTGTAGTCCTAATCAGACACCAGTTACAAATCGAGAGACCATTTATAAAAATAATTCAATATCAATCAAAATGTAATTGTTTTTGCTAGTACCCATGATACCTACTTTATGTCACCATTTAAAAAAATATGACAAAATATTGCAACATGTTTGTAAGGCTTATGGCAGGAGAAATCAAAGATTTCCCCTGATGTAACCTATTTAATGTTTCTTATCGCAGTAGATTAATATGAGGACTGTGAAATTCTGCAACATATAAAGTTTCGGAAAGCTTACTTTTTCGCAACAAGGTAACGTCATATCAGGATGGCGTTACTTGTCATTTTGTATGGGATTCTGCTGAAAATCTCCGGATTTGCAGAATCCCTTAACGCACTTCCTCCTTTCAGCGGCAGTGCTAGCCTCCTGGCAACTAGTAAAAGCAGTTCATACTAGAGGGGGGGGGGGTCGTCTGGGCTTCCAGAGCAGACTCAGCATGGTACATTTAAGTGGTGTAATTTTTAATACATAGACTCTTAAAATAATTCCTTTTTACACAATCCTGCCCCAAGGCATTGCAAATAGGGGGCCCGTTACCCTTACTTGAATCGGGGAACTGGTAGAATACATTTATGAGCTTTAGTTGATGATTTCTCAAGCTCTCTAGGATGATTTTTTTTGGATTTGTATAAATGAGTTTACAATGGCTCAGGGATTGCTGAAATTTGGGATCTTTTATGGTATCTGATGCTTCTATACATCTAAGTGTGCCTCAAAGTGAGTGGCACAATGTTAAGGCCTTTGAAGTAGTTATGGTTGCATTTACAATATCTTGACTGTTAATTACAAGATATTTTAACCTGTGTAGAAAAATATATGAGAAATTTTAGTGAGTTGTGCAATTAGTATGCTATTGATGCTCCTTACAATGCTGACCTGCCCATCTAGTATACATAATTATGCTACTGATGCCCCCCCTGCTCTTTGTCAGGGTTCAAGACAAGTGATAAACACTGCCGTACAATTAGAGAACCCACAATCCCACTGATGAATCAGGGTGAGCGTAGGAAACGTGTCTGAGAATTCTGGGTATTCGCTTTCAAACTGACTCCATTAACACCAGTTTTAAGAAAAACAGATTTACTGACTGCATGGAGTAGTGGCAGAACTACCAATGGTGCGGCAGGTACCGCGCGCCGGGCCCATGGAGATAATGGGGCCCACTGCATGGCAGGTGCAGAGGGTCGGGGGCCCCAGTTCCCTCCTCCCCGCCTGCCTGCACCGGGGCCCACAGCTCACTAGTTCCGTCTCTGGCATGGAGGATAAGTGATTCTGAAACAACTGAACTGTGTAGACCAACTACAAACACATTGTATTTTCAATAAATCATGAGAGCGATTGTCACTCTGTAACATTTGCCGTTCCCGTATGGAGTGCACCAAGAAGAGGTCTATCTGAAATAACTGTGTAGGTTGACTTTTGCCACCTCCAAGTACAGATAAATGGGGGGGGGAATGCTGTAATGTCACCAACTGTAGAAGGAACATCCGTGGCCAGGGTCTACGGGTTGATTAAACTTTGTATGCCGGGTTATGAAACATAGCACTATAGTCAGTCGGCTTTGTTAAAAATAAACAACGATTGATACAATCACCCTTTGTAGTAGAGTCAGATGATATGAATGGGTTGCCAAAAAGGAATGTAGTTTCGACGTCTGCATTTTATAAAGAGAGGATTTTAATAATGATTTGTCAATAGAAACCAGTTACTGATATGATAAAAGGACAGAGACATGATTACCTCTGTTCACTTTCTGGTTGAATTACTTCTACTTGGACCTCCCTTCCTTAGATGCATAAACTGACCAAAAGTCGGACTGGAATTATCTATATAAATGAATACGTGCACCTGTGGATGCAGCCAGTGATACGAATATTATAGCATAGGTAGTGCTGCAAATGATTTGTTAGTGTATAATGTTTAAAGAAAACACTTATGTTAAATAACGGTAAGAATTTAAATGCAAGAAAAAAAAAGTAATTTAATAAATAAGAAGAATTTATTATAAAAAATAAAAAGTAATTTATTAAATAAGAAGAAGTAATATCTTTGACAGGTTTTAGAGTAGACATAAAATCTGGGTTCATGTAATGAAAGAGGATGAAATGAACTATGAGGGTTAATAGGCGTTGATGAAGGGGAAAAGAATTGGTCTAATGTTGTCACCTATTTTTGTTTTTAATATGTTACAAATTTACTTTTAATATGTCCTATTTTTAGGTAAATTATATGTGTGAGATTTGTGCATGAGTCTATATATATATATATATATATATATATACAAAATTGATGGATTGTCACGAGACTGATGTAATGAATGACACCTGAAGTTCACTCGTTAGTAAAATCATGTTGTTCTATAAGAAGTCATTTGCTTTATTCTGGATCCACCTCTCCTGACAAAGTCGCTTCAGGCAAAAACGCGTGGAGGGATTGGATGTGGATCATTGTCTGTGAGAGCTGCTCCTATCTGAATATGTTCATCGGAGAAGTAGGAGTCAGCTGATGCGTGATCTTGATATGATTTTATTTGCTATTACCTCTGGTTCGTGTTAATCTGTTTGTTTTCTGAATAAAATTTTCTTCTTGGATAATGCACTATGGAATCTGTTTAGCATTTTTAAAATCTCTATTCTCCAGTTTAAAAAACAAAATGTTATATATAGATAAGATATTTTCCCAGAAATTACGTTTTGTCTTGTATTGAGATCTGAAATTGACCCGCATAACTGAATCATGACTTGGGGCTAGATTTACTAAGCTGCGGGTTTGAAAAAGTGGGGATGTTGCCTATAGCAACCAATCAGATTCGAGCTTTCATTTATTTAGTACCTCCTACAAAATGACAGGTAGAATCTGATTAGTTGCTATAGGCAACATTTCCACTTTTCACACTTGCCAGAAAACTCTCAGCTTGATATGTTTACCCCCAGGGCAGCTTGAGCCGAGTTCATAATTTAGGCTCTGCACATAGTGTCCTAGATGGAAAAAAAAAACAGCACTGTAAGGCAGCAATGATAACTGCTGTAATGCTATGTCCTAATTGGGCTTCTTTGTCATTCACCTTCAGATATTTGTTCCGCTTCTATCTACAGAGAGAAAGTGTTGCCTAACCCCGACACAGAGGGAGGTAAGACCCTAAAGAAATGGGACACAGTTATGTTAAACTTCTGCATTCAATATTACAAAGAGTTACTTGATATCTCTAGAGCAGCATGTCCTCTTTCAATTTTTGGTAATAAACTTCTATCAACTAATACATTTTCATATTTACTTTAATTCAGTTGAAATATTTTTATCTCTAGAGAAGAACTGATTCCTGTGGTTACACAGCCCTGGAAGGGGCATTGTTCCTCCATAATAAAGTTTTTGAACATTTTGTCATGCGTCAGTTTCTGCTTAATCTTTCATTCATTGATCATCATCATCATCACCATTTATTTATATAGCGCCACTGATTCCGCAGCGCTGTACAGAGAACTCACTCACATCAGTCCCTGCCCCATTGGGGCTTACAGTCTAAATTCTAACACACACACACACACAGACAGACACACACACAGAGACTAGGGTCAATTTGTTAGCAGCCAATTAACCTACCAGCATGTTTTTGGAGTGTGGAAGGAAACCGGAGCACCCGGAGGAAACCCACGCAAACATGGGGAGAACATACAAACTCCTCACAGATAAGGCCATGGGTGGGAATTGAACTCATGACCCCAGTGCTGTAAGGCAGAAAGGATACACACTACACTAAATTCTCTATATGCAGGAATGCCCTGAAATGATTCCCCTGGCCAGGACTTGTGTGTGGTGACACATCATTTTTCTGGACGTTTGTTAGTTGGTGGTATCACTTTTCTGTCTTGACAATTTCAGAATGAAAAGGATGAGGTTATTGATTGGTATTCTCCTGGTTGTGGGACTAACAGTTTTGAAGAGTTGTACCTGACAGTCTTGACTTCCTTCTCTCAGAATCTACAGCAATACAACCTTCAAATGACAGGAAGCAGCGCACTGTTAACACTGATAACTTTGATATGTAAGGATCTGCTGCAATACCAGTTACATACAACAGGTGGCAATGCACAGGCAACACTGACAACTGCACATTCTTTTTCACTTACTGCAGTCAGCACATTGCTAAAGGTAAAGTCTGCTATTACTAAGAAACCTCACCAGCAGCCTTTGTAAAGCCCTCAATCCTACCAATCATGAAACGAGCAAAGATGGAATTTTATTTCATTGCTGGTACCTCAAGAGTCTTGTTTCATTTGCCTGTTTATTGACTTTGGCTTTGTTCTCATGATTCCATGTTCTCCAACCCATCAACTTCAGCTTTTTCCCTCATGACCTATTCTCCTTTGTCAATTGCAATGGGACTCTGATCACTACCCTGACCTAGTAGTTCTTTCCTGGGAGCAATTTCTGCCAGGACACTTTGCAAATGCGAGGTCCTGTACAATATCTATTGTGGGGCACACCCTATCTGGACGACGAGTTTCTTTTCCCCATCCGCCTCTGTGTTTCTCTCTTACTCAAGTTATCTTTCTCTACACTGCTACTTTAAAACTTTAAACTGTTGCAGTTGTCTCTAATAATAGTATTTTCAAAAATAGTTGAAGGCAACTAAAGAGAAGGAAAATATTTATTTACTATGGGGTGAATGGTTTGTACTGTGCTTTTTGTATCATGTAAACTCTAAAAATAAATTTCACGAGACGTCAACAGAGTGCCATTAAACATTTAATCCTTAAAGTTTTGCTAAGTAAAACTGTCTTATAAATTTACTAAACACACTGTCTCTCAGTCCGTAAACTAAAGGACTCAGGTACCTGGGCAGACATGTAAGACAAATAAAGTTAATTATTATTAAGAAGGGAATATATTCTCTGAGGTATGTATCTGTAAATGTGGAGGTTAAAGACATCATGCACAACACAAACTGAAACGCGTGGAGCATGACAGTTTTAACAGCCTTGGAGGCAGAACTGCTGTCTAAACTCAAGGTCTTGGCAATATACATTACTCTAACATACGTGAGCACAATTATGAGCCCCACTAGATTTAGACTAATGATGAGAGTGATGAATCTTATGTTTTTTTGATAAAGCGACACTGTTAAGCTCTCCTCGGAACATTTGACGTTAAGAGAAAAAAATGACTTCTCACCCAATGTGCTTAGTATAATGAAATCAATTGTGTTTGGTATTAGGCCAATTAACCATATGACAGCAATAACATACTTAGATCTCTGTGACGTACAAAGTGTTACATGTCGCAGTGGGAAACAAATGGCTGCATAGCGTTCCAGAGCCATGGCCGCCAAATTGTATGGTGTGATCCTAAATGTAACTGATGCCAGAGTGACAATTATGTAACAAATGGGCACTGGTAGGTATACCAAGGAGAGGGAAGCCAGTAAGAGAATAAGCCCTGCAGTAAGATATAATGTGTCATTAATCAGCATGTGAGCGAAGAGGACGTATCGAGCGTTGTCGCGGACATGAGGAGTAGTGAAGAAAACACGCAGTATGAGCGAGATGAAGTAGAGGAAGAGGATGAAAAAAATTATTGTCAAGACTTCAAAAAATATTCTCATGATCTCAGTCGTTTTGCTGCTGGTAATAGAACTTTGGGTCAAATTGCTGAGGAAAACCGATGAATTCATTGTTGATTGACAGAACTTTTTTTGTTGGGGTCTTAACTAAAATACAGTAAAAAAAAAAAAAACATAAGTCAGGAACATTTCTCCAAACTACCATTATCTAAATGTACTGCAACTGACCATCATTTCAGAAATCATTATGTTAACTGTGAATATATATTGTGAATAACAAAATAATTATTGTTTATTAATCCAGTCTTTTGGTTGGATAAAATTAGATCAGAAAATTATTGTAGGAGTCACCAAATTAGACCATTGTCTCAAACAAAGCTACAAATTGAGTATCAAATAAAATTAATCAATATATAGACATGTGCCACTGAAATAAAGACTCTTGTCCCTTTACAGAAAAAACACTTGGCTATTCCAAATATCACTTATAAATTACTTCTTACTTTTCTCACAGCAGATACAATTCACTCTTTTCTCCCCTAAGGGATAGAACTCTGGGATTGGCTGAATTGTGCCAGATATCGCTCCTGATTGGATGTCTGGCACTCACTAACTTGTAAATAATCTGATCTACATTACAATGTAATCTGTGTATGTTTTATTTAATTAGAATGTCTGGTCTTTGTACTATATTTTTTTTCATGCATTATGTATGAGGTATTTATTATGTAATGTGTTGTGGATCATTGCTGTCTGTTTATTGTGTACTACTGTATATGTCCTCTACATCGCTGTGGACCTATTGTGGTGCTTTATAAATACTAATAAGCTAATAATAATAATGACTGACTATTAACTAGCCTGGCTTACCGAAGCTTAACCCATTTTGCAGTGTGGGCTCCCCGGGAGCAGTTGGTTCAGTCCATAGAGATTTATTAATCTGACATTTCAGATTCTGGCACTGTAATTATAGGGAAACCTCTTTCCAAAATTTCACAACCATTTGGAAAGGGTGTGACACATATGTTCGACAGTGACATGAGTGACATTTATATGGTCAACACCATAATATAGACAGAGTTGGAAAGTCGACAATAATCACTGTTAATGGTTTTATTAGGTAGAAAATTGAAATGTAGACAGTAGGTCGACAGGTCCAAATTTTGGGGTACCGAGTTATGACTTGGTTTTTCACGCTAAATTCATATTTGAAAACAGGCTTTTGGCAGCCCTTATAAAGGGTGCTCGAGAAGCCCCTGAAATGGACATTAGGCATTTGTTGAACATACACTACTATGGGCAAATCGTTAATGAGCAATTATTAAGACGATTATAGCTGTTTCTACTATGCTGCCTTTTTGAGGATATCTTTGGAAATTTAGATAATATATATATATATATTATCTGGATTTCCAAAGATAACCTCAAAAAGGCAGCATAGTAGAAACAGTTATAATCGTCTTAATAATTGCTCATTTAACGATTTTATATATATATATATATATATATATATATATATATATATATATATGAATTTCATTGTTTAGGTCGATTTCTAACGTAATTGGTATTGTTCCCATTCTATTCTCAAGCCCTGATGCACAAAGTCTATGTAAGTGACTTTTTTTGGTAAAAAGGGTTTAAGCCAGTGGTTCCCAAACTTTTGCGGTTCGCGGCACCCTTAGAGTCTCCATAATTTTTTCAAGGCACCCCTCCAAAATAATTACTGGGCAGTCCTGTTTTAGAAGTAGTTGGGTCAAAAAAACGTATAAAGTATTTAGGTCAGGACAGAAATACTTATTTAGTTGTATGCAAAAATAATACGTATAGATCCAAGGAAAAAATATTTTTATATATTTTTTTCAATTATATTTCTGTCAAAGAATAATTGACAACTAACTCACACTGTGACCTCCTTCATCTCCACACACTCTGCCCCCTCTGCATCCAGTCACGCTGCCCCCTCTCACGCTGCCCCTCTGCCCTCTCTCACGCTGCCACTCTGCCCTCTCTCATGCTGTCTTCTCACTCTGCCCCTCTGCCCTCTCTCAAGCTGCCTCCTCTCACTCTGCCCTCTCTCGCATTGCCTCCTCTCACTCTGCCCTCTCTCACGCTGCCTCCTCTCACTCTGCCCCTCTGCCCCATCTGCCCTCTCACTCTGCCCTCTCTCAGCGCTGCCCTCTCTCACGCTGCCTCCTCACACTCTGCCCCTCTGCCCTCTCTAACGCTGCCACCTCTCACTCTGCCCCTCTGCCCTCTCTCACGCTGCCCCCTCTCACTCTGCCCATCTGCCCTCTCTCACGCTGCCCCCTCTCGCTCTGCCCCTCTGCCCACTCTCACGCTGCCTCCCTCCCTCTCACTTCGCCACTCTCTCTGCCACTTTCACTCTGCCCCTTTCACTCTGCCTCTGCCCATCTGCCCCTCTCTCTCTGCCACCGTCTCTCACTCTGCTGCCACTCTGCCCCACTCTCACTCTGCCACTCTCTCTCTGACAGTCTCTGGCCCTTTCTCTATGCTCCTCTCTCACTCTGCCACCACTCTGCCCCCCTCCGCCACACTGCCCCCCCCCCGGCCGCGGCCAGCCAAAGAAAAAAGAAAAAAGAAAAAAAACTTACCAATCCGCGCGAGGTGCAAAACACAGACAATGCAAGTGTTCATTCAGTGCCAGAAATGGCAGCCCAATGGTTTCTCTTTATATTGGAATTTAAAGTTTGGTCTTGAGAAGGGATTCTGGGCACCTATACTACATTTTTAAGCATTATTCTGCAGTGCGGCACATCACATATGATACAAAAAAAACTTCATAGTGCATGAAAGGGTTAAAGCAGCGGCTGCGACCAGCCAGAAGAAAAAGAAAAAAAAAAGAAAGAAAAAAACTTGCCAATCCACGCGGCGCCTGGACCCAGTATCCTCCTCTCATCCGCAGCTTGTCACTGATTGTCAGGCGCGCTGCAGGAGTGAGGAGGACGCTGGGTGCCAGCGCCGCGTGGATTGGTAAGTTTTTTTTTCCATTTTTTTTTCTTTTTCCTCTGGCTGGTCGCGGCACCCCTGGGAGCCGCGGCGCACTCTTTGGGAACCGCTGGTTTAAGCAGTATTAGGGAGAATATTCTCCAGCTCTCTAATAAATGGGATTATTAGCAGTAATAAATGTCTAGAAATATTATATTGTTATTACTAAATTATACTAGTAAACATCAATAGACTCTAAACTTAATCTGGGTTCACATATAAAAATACTTGAGTTAATAATATTACCTTGGATTAAATCTAGATTCAGACCACAAGCAGTTTTTACTTCCCCAGTAACAGCACATTCTCTGGAGGTTTTGGGATTGCTGCAGTTCCAGGTCTCACAGTCTTTACACAACTACAATGTCTGGTAATCCCGGGTTCTCCCTGCAAAAATTATGGGCAGAATATTTGTATGGAAACGGAAAGGAATATTCTCTGTTTCTCCTGATTGTACAGAAGAACCCTCCCTAAGGTCAGTTATTGGCAGTCAGACTATGGCAATGGTGGTCTGCCAATGTGGGAGCTGTACTGATTATTGTTGTAAGTATCCAAAGGCCTCTCTTTGTAAACAACACTATAATAGTCTGTGGAGGAAATGCAGTGGCCATGCAGGTTGGTGGCAATACAATAAAATTTGATGGCTGAGGTCCAGACTGGCATGGAGTATTGGACAAAGTTTATTTTATTTTAGTTCAACAAAAAACAGAGTTACTTAGCAGTAGTCTTAGAATATGGCTGGGTACATACTAAATAAAATTTCTCCCAATGCGATATCTTTCACCAACGACTGAAAGTCCCGATCAGCATGCCCATGTATGTGTACACACTATACACGTTTTGCAAGATTTACCTTCAGATCTGTGCTCTTCATCTGTCATAACCATCGGCTGAAAATATTGTGGCTCTGTAAACTCTATGGATATCTGCTTACACTCTGGTTGTGAGGGCGTACACACTGCAGAATCGGCACAACATCGTTCTGTCATTTATAGTTTGTCTATAAAATCAAATAACGCAATGTCCTTTGGAACAGGAAAGAAGCTCAGTTGAGAACAATGGTGAAAGATTGGCAGTGATTGTCTTAAGATTTTTACATGACTAGAGCTAGGTACACACTACAGAAATTTCCACCAACTTTTTATGCCGAGCGATTTTACATGCGATCGATGGTCCAATCGCTCGGTCCATGGACTGCATACACACTAGCCTTGTTTAGGACAATAAAGGGAAGAGCAGATGTCCCTTTAGCGACTTTTTACAGCTATGTTATCGTGAACAATGACTGTAATTTCGTACTCACTGTTGTGGATCGGTCGGAAGTTTATACACACTACACAACGGAAACGAGATTGGAACGAAAATATTAAACGGTATGGCCAACCAAATGAGGCGACAATCGTCCATTTGGGCAGACTTTCAACCATCATGTCTCTACACACACTGACCCGACTTTTGAACGAGCGGTCATATGTCGGCTGATTGAGCCGATTATTGGACGAAAACCGTGTAGTGTGTACCTAGCTTAGGACAGTAACAGTAACACACCACCAGTAGCCAAACAAAAATGCCATTGGCCAATGGCTGCTTCAAAATTTGTGGTCCGGCCAGACACATTCCCCATATATACTTATGTTTCAAGTGTTTCTCAGACCACTTAGATTGTAAGCTCAAATGTTCAGGTCAATATTTTACCTTCTGTTCATGTTATTGATTATTGTTTGTTTGTATAATGACCCCTCGATGTACAATGTTCAATGTACAGCAATGTGTAATGTGTGGTGATGATGATGATGATGATGATGATATGTGTCAGTGCTTTAGTGATTGAGGACTTTATTTAGAGTTTATTTAGAATTAGGAGCAAAGGATAAAAATAATCTAATATGTACCTTGGTAAAATCATGTTGCTCTGGAGGCGGGGGAAGGGGGGATTTGAAATAGGCAGACAGATTAAGAGTTGGGAGGGTATTGTGTCTCAGCTCAACTGTAAATTAACATATAAAAATAAAGCTGTCCAATGTTACATCATCAGCTATTTGTATAGCGCCACTAATTCCGCAGCGCCGTACAGAGAACTGTATGGCGCTGTGGAATTCCTTAACAAACACACACAAACCGAGGGAGACTAAGGTCAATTTTGATAATAGCCAATTAGCCTACTATTATGTGTTTAGAGTGTGGGAGGAAACCCACGCAAACACAGGGAGAACATACAAACTGTGAGGCAGAAGTGCTAACCACTAAGCCACCATGCTACCCATCATTCTTTCTACATGTAAAAGCAGTCAGTACTTCTCTGCATTGAAATAAAAAAAAAAATGCATTTGCACCCCTGTATTGTATCATGGTTTGACCAAGACCAATTTGATCCTTTTTTTAATTTTTGCTCCTAAATCTAAATGAGGCCTTTGGTGTTGCCATGAAAGTCATCGTTGAATTGATTGTGTTGCATTACCTTACGTAAACATGCAACAGGAATAAAGCCAAATATAGGCTCACAATACAGTTAAATAACTGCTATACTTATCAAAAATTAAATATATATTTTTTAAACTTTATCTTTATGTTTAGGACATACGATTAGTGGTAATTATACCTGAATGCTGTCTATTAATGTATATACATTTATTTTTACTCTGTGTATGTTTGTTATTTTGTTATGTCAGATGTGTTTTACTTTATTTATGTGTTAAATGTATCATTTTTCTGTGCTATTCTACCTTTATGTTTGTACTTGTTCTGGTCTAATAAACATGTGGCACTTAGTGAAAGTTCAGTGTGTTAATACTCACAGTAAGGTTTGATTTCTATCCCGGGAATCACTGGCACACACTGTTGGCCTTGTCTCACTGTGTATGTGACAACAGGATGAGAGATGCTTAATGTGTACGCAGGTCATATTTATTCCTAGTCAACTCCCAGCAGTACTTGGCAACATTAACCCTTTCTCTTTCAGGTGGCAGGACGCTCACACTTTGTGATGTCCCTTAACACCTCAGTACCTGTGTGTGTGTGTGTGTGTGTGTGTGTGTCTGTAGCAGATTATTACGCTTCTCAAAGCAATCAGTCTGTGTCATGCTGCATTAGACCTCTGTGCTGATGCATTCATGATAAATGTGTAGTTAGTTACTTAGTTTAGAAACTCAAATCATAGTTTGTTGCTGATTTCATCACTTTCCATACTAACAAATCTGAGTTTGTCATCACAAATAATGAAGGGCATCTCTCATGTCTCCACTTTCGACTGACTTTACTCATTCTAACAGTACCTCATCATCATCATCATCAACATTTATTTATATAGCACCAGCAAATTCCGTAGCGCTTTACATTTGGGAACAAACATTAATAAAACAATACTGGGTAATACATACAGACAGAGAGGTAAGAGAACCCTGCTCGCAAGCTTACAATCTATGGGACAATGGGAGTTTGAAACACAAGGGCATGTGCTACATCATATTGCACACTGCACCAGCTAGAATGCAAAGGTAAAAGTATTGAGTGGGCTGTGTGATCAGTCACACAGCAATGTTGGTCAGAGGGTTGCTGTCTTGTGTTAGCTGTGTAGAGGGTGGTAATAGGGTAATCTAGGGAGATTAAGAGGGTAGTAGAGGAATATTATAAGCTTGCCTGAAGAGGTGGGTTTTCAGAGAACGTTTGAAGGTTTGAAGACTAGAGGAAAGTCTTACTGTGCAAGGGAGGGAATTCCACAAAGTGGGTGCAGGCCAAATAAAGTCCTGTAACCGGGAATGGGAGGTTGCAATGATGGTGGAAGAGAGACGCAGATCTTATGCAGAACGGAGGAGTCGAGTTGGGAGATATTTTGAGACAAATGAGGAGATGTATGTCTGTGCAATCACCAGTAGCCTCAGAAAAATGGCCGTGGTCAATGGCTGCATTAATATTGGTGGTTCTGCCTTGCAGTAGCCACACACACTTTCTCAACATATATTTAAGTATCAAGGGTTTCTCATGCCTCTTAGATTGTAAACTCATATGGTAAATTTCATCATGTTATTGTATATAATACTTCATGAAGCAGTGATACTTGGTTTCTTCGTACCCACATTTTTCAGGTTCATGGATCAACCCCACAGTGTTTCTTTTAAGGCACATTTACGAATGTGAAAAAGTCAGTGAAAATTCGTCTTTGTGTTATCATGTCCCTACTTTTATGTACATGCACTAGTTTTTGTGGGTACGTGCATAGATTTCCAGAACAAAATGGCCACTTCTGTGGGCATATGGAAGTTTGCCCCCCCTGGACCTCATTTACAAGGTGTACTAGATGTGCAGTTCTGTTCTTTTCTAAGTGCTCTTTTATTTATTTTCAATAATCTCACTTCACAAAATGAAATTTTGGATTAAGTATCACCCTGTAAAACTAGTCCCATTTAGCAAACTTTCAACAGTCAACAATATTGTTCTTGAAGAGCAGTGGCTACCGCTTTGCTATACTCCCATGCACGCTATGCTTGTTTAGTGTGTGCCTAATGATGGACTCATGAACACTGACATTACCTAGTGCTATTAAGGCCTGCAGGTCCTTTGACATTACTTTTGAGCTCTTGGAGTATTATATGTCTTGCTCTTGGAGTGATTTTTGTTGGATGAACACTCCTGGGGAGAGTAACAATTGTGTTAAAATCTGCCTAAGAGTGGATAGGTGAGGCCCAACGTCTTGAATTATTATTATAATTATTATTATTATTATTATTATTATTAACTTTTATTTACAGGGTGCCACACGTGGTCCGCTGCGAAGTACAGAGGACTAACAAGACGGTACATGATATAACAGTATAATGCAGTAAATTAATTATACTACTACTATCAACACAGTTTACTGGGGTACAGGGGGTATATTCAGTGCAGGCTGAAACCTGTGCCCATTAGTATGGGCACAACTAACAGGTTTAGAGCCACTGAAAGAGGTGTGAAGACAATGGAGGATTGGTATGAATGGGCAGAGAGCCCAAGGAAGAGGTGCTCAGTGTAGCTGGTGAGATAAAGTTATAGGTAATGAGAACAGTAAAGGACCCTTCTCACTAGAGCTTACAATCTAAATGGAATAGGTGATAATGAGGAAAGGGGCAGACAAAGGGTTGACACATGACGTGAGCCAAGGTAAGGGGATCTGAGGGCAAGAAGTAACAGTGGGAGAGATGGAGGATGAAAGAAGATTAGGTATACTACATGGTGAAATGGTTAAGTGGAATACTGGTAGGATTTTATAAACAGATGGCATTTCAATGTCCGTTTGAAGCTATATAGTGTAGGGGATAGTCTGATAGAACGAGGGAGAACGTTTCAATGATGGGGGGCAGCATGGGAGAAATATTGAATATGGTAGTAAGGGGACAAAGGAGTGTGTTGAAAGGGGCAAAATTCAGCAGGGATTGGAGGACTGTGAAGAGATGAGAGACTTGAAGAAGGATTGTTTTGTGAGGGAGAGTACGGAACTGTAGGATGTGAGGATGAACTTGAAATGAAGGAAGTGTGTGAAGGAAAGAAATTTCTTCCAGTGTTGTTCAGTGGTATGTGTACATTTTTGAAGGAACCGAGTAAATTTGGAGTGTCAAGGTTGGGGTTTAGAGCGGTGAAGGTGGTCAGAAGAGGCAGAGCAGCTAAATCGAGGTCGATGATGAGGGTTTTAATTGCTTCCCATACTGATAACTAATGATCATTTTGGGTTTTTCCCTGCTTGTCAGGCCGGATATAATACTAAATGAGCAATTGATCTGACCAAGATTATAAACAAAACAAAACCTCTAGAGATCATTTTAGTACTTGACACCGAGTAGTCTTTGATAGTGTCTATTGGAAATTTATGCTTGAATCTCTTAATGGGTTTTTTATTTTTAACAGCTATGCAAGCATTTTACAACTCTCCCACAGCTAGATTATTAATTAACGGTTCTCCCTCAACATTAGTAAACATACATTATGGTACTCGGCAAAGCTGCCAATTATCTTGCCTAATTTTCGCCTTGGTGAGTGAGCCACTAGCGGCCATGATTAGAACATCACAATTTGTAAGAGGTGGGAGATTGTGAAAGAACCTTACCTAACCCTCATACAACAAAGAATAACCCTCACCAACTTCTATACACTTATTGAAGACTATAGTAAATTCTTGGGCTATAAATTAAATTTCACAGTCAGAAGCTCTAATGCTTCACATTCCTGCTCAAGATAAATTATACTTGACCTCATCATTTAATCTGAAATGGCAAACTAGAAAAATAAATTACTAGTGCATCTCTTACACCTCATCATATGCTACTTTATATCAAGAAAATGTGCCTCCTTTTAAAAAAAATTGCAAAATAAATTTAATTGTGGGAACCTTTGATAATTCTATGGCTAGCCAGGATCATAGCCATTAAAATGAACTTAACACCAAAATGATTATACTACTTTCATGTCTCAGTTCAATATTCTGTTTTCAATTTTCAAAAAAAGTTCTTGAAAATAAGGCCCCCAAAAATAAATTAAATGATTCTCAAAAAATCAATTAAAGCAGGTGGAAGAGGTTTTCCTGATGCTAAAATATATTACTGTACCTCACACTTAATGCAGATTGTTAAAACTTTTACCCTGCCAAATACTACAGCATGGGTAGATTTAGAAACTAATTTCTTAGCCGACACTTCTCTTTCATCTCTCTGGGATAACGCAATCACATCAATTTAAGTTCACTTCATACCAACAAATTTGCTATTAAAATATGGTACTCTTGCTTAAATTTAATCTTTCATCACCCATTTATTCTATTACACATGTTTGGGACAATCCTGAATTCCCGGCTGAAATTACCTATGGACATTATGAACCTTGGATGAAATCAAATGTGCAACCAATCTGTCTGAAAACGAACTCTTCATTTCTTTAAACAATATTCAAGAAAAATATATTTTATTGAATCCAAAACTTTTTCAGTTCTTACAGATTAGAAATTTCCCTATGAATACAATAATTTTGTCTGCAAACTCCTTTACGAAACAGTATGATCTGCTCAATTTATAATATCCTCATTGACAAATTAACCGTTTTCCATAGATGACTTGGATTAGGATGGGAATCTGATCTTGGACCTCCTCCTGAAGCGGATTATTGGAAACTGATTAAAGATAGAACAGCCCAAGCTTCCATTTCAACCACAGTCAAGGAGACAGCATGCAAAAGACATTATCGATGGTACCTAAGATTGATAGACTCCATAGAATGGAGCCAGCTTGTTGGAGGAATTGTGGCCACAGGTCAAGTTTTTACCATATATGGTAGACTTCTCCTATAATCGCCCACTTTTGGGTTGAAGTACATAAACAACTTAAATCACTTTTTAAATTTCCATTAATAAAGACACTTTCTCCTCTCCTACCCTCCACTAAAGCTAAACAAATATGTTATTAAATTGATGAATCACATCTTAATAGCAGCAAAATTAATCATAACAACTTATTGTAAAAATAGTTCCTTCTGCTTTAACATTATTTAAAAATCACGTCTGTCATGTTGCATGCATGGACAAAATCACATACATGACAAACCTGATCTTTTCATTCTAGTCTGGTCCCCCTTAACTTTCCATAGAGGAACAAACTCCATAATCTCCTCCTTTATAATATTATCTACAACCTGGTTCCAATAACAATTAAGATTATTTTTGATCTTACCTAGCCCTCAATAGAATTCTTAGCTTTATTCATTTTATTTGACACGACTCTTGTTCCCCTGTAGACCATCCCCTTCCATCCTCTTCCTCCCCTACACTTCTGCATCCTAATTAAACAAGTATTGTTTTACATCAAGATTATTTTTTCTTTTAAATCCTGTAAATAATCAACTGATTTTTAATATATGTTAGAGATGAGAGATGAGAGGTTCGGATTCTGAGAAATCCAACAGATCCAAGATTTTGGGTTCTGAGTGAAGCCAAGTTAGAATTCAGTTCCTTACACCAAAATTGGATCTGAAAGTTTTAGATCTATATCATCTATGCATAGCCCTCCCTCATGTTCTCATCTGTCATTTTACAACAGACAGCATGTATAGAGGATTTGAGCTGCAGTGCTTTGCTGTGAAACTCGAGATGTTCACTGACCCCCGTGTTCTGGTTTTGGTTTTGGATCTGGATTAGCTTTGTGTTTTAATTTTGGTTTTGGTTTTGGCAAAACAGCCCTCATGTGTTTTGGTTTTGGTTTTGGTTTTGGATCTGTATTTTTTAGAAATTTTTTTAAAGTATGCTAAAATCACATAATTTTGCTCTTTTTCTTGTTCCAACATTATTATTAGCCTCAATAACACTAATTTCAAGTCATTTGTAGTCAATTTTGACCACCTCACAGGTCACAATTTTCATCCACTTTCGGACAAATACTGCAGCGTCCTGGCTGGATGCTAAGCGACAGAGCAATGACTCAAACACACGGCAGTTCCTAGCACATCTAGGGAACATTGGCACACAGCAGTGGCAGAACAGAAAAGTGGTGCAAGATGGAATTGTCTTTGGATCATGAAAACATTTATGGTTCATTTCATCGCTCCACCCGTTTCTTGGATAACTGTGGTAACTCTACAGCTAATACATGGCAATGAGCACTAACCCCCCCCCCCCCCACTACCCCCCCGTGATGCGTTCTTTGATCAGACCCAGACCAATCCAGGGTGCCAGAGAATGCAATAAAAAGAGCCACTGTAATTCCCAGCAAAATGCAAGTTCATCACTGAGCTTTGAGTCAGCCCCAATTCCCACAAAATTATAATATAGTTAGGTGCCTTTAATGTAAAGTGCAGATTGCAAACACTTGATGAAACAGCAGCAAAGTGGAAGGTAATACATATACACGTCTATTTAGACATCCATGCTTACATTACGTCTGCAAGCAATGTTGCTCTTTGTTAATAAAACTGTTGTCTCTATACCGTTCAAATTTTTTTTTAAATAATCCTCCACCATTCTTTGGATGTTGATAGTTGATAGTAGGATCAGGTGGAGTTACAGCAGAGGTGTCACTAATTCTGGTCAATTCTTTTACAGTAGACAAGACCAGGGGGTAAATGTATCAATCTCCGGTTTCTTCAACTCGCGGGAGTTCGGCAAGATGACAGCTAAACTTTATAGCGGTGCTGCCTTGTAAAGGGAAACTTGCCTTTACAAGGCAGCGCCACTTTAAATTGTAGCTGTCATCTCCCCGAACTCCCGCGAGTTGAAGAAACCGGAGATTGATACATTTACCCCCTGATGTCAAAATGTTGTGCTGAGTCATCTACATTATCAATGGGTGTCTAAAATGTTTGCTAAGCACACAACAGTAAATAGCACATGTAGGAAACATTGGCACACAGCGGTAGTTGTAATTGAAAGTGGTGCACCCTTATGTGGGATCTTAAAAAAGACATGCACACTTTAACAAAACAAGCACTTCAGCCACAAAAGTGCCACTCCTTGTGGCTGAAGCGCTTCGTTTGTTTGGGCTCCCACAAAACAAGGTAACAATGGGCTTAAGGCACCTAAGGTAACAGTGCTGTTAATGAACTCTACTGTGGCAAGATGTTGTTGTTATTATCCTCAGCCTCATCATCACCCTCATCAGTTTGTACATCATCCTCACACTTTATTAATTCATCACTGCTGAAATCCATCATTAGAGAAGTCTCAGTATTTTGATGTAATTTGAGTAAATTGGAGGGAAAGGCCTTCCTCGTGAAACTTGAAGTTCACTTTTATGAACATCATTTTTTCACATTTTGAGGAAGAAGCCTCCTACGCCGATCGCTGGCAAGGTTCCTGGCTGTGCTGAAATCTCTTTCCGAGTACACACTGGAAGGTGGACAGCTGAGGCAGTGCAAAGCGAGTTTGTACATGGGTCTCCAAATTCCATTTTTTTTCCTCCCAGTATGTAAAGGGACTGTCTGATGTGTCTATTTCTATGCTGTCATGAAAATAATCCTCCACCATCCTTTGGATGTTGATAGTAGAATCAGGTGGAGTTATGGCAGAGGTGTCATGTTTTTTGGTCAATTCTTTTAGACCAGACCAGAAATTTTGTGCTGAGTCATCTGCATCATCCCTGGGTCTCTTGGGAAAGCTACGTTTTTTCCTAGCAGCAGTTGAGTGAGAAACTGAAGGAGGAGACGCTGTTCTGCCACGTAACATTTGAGCTGTCACCTTGCTCACCAGTAACTCCTTGCATTTCTTCAGATCTGGGTAAGTTGGAAACAAAGAGAAGATATAGCTCTTAAACCAAGGATCAAGCACAGCCAAAATGTAGTGATCCGATTTTAAGATTTTGATAACTCTTGGATCCTGGCGAAGCAAATAAAGTACTTGATCTACAAGTCCGACATACTTAGCGTAATTGTTTTGTTTCATCTCCTCCTTCAGTTTCTCAACCTGCTTTTCCAAAAGTCTAATTAAGGGAATCACTTGACTCAAGCTAGCAGTGTCTGAACTCACTTCACAGGTGACTACTTCAAATGGTTTCAGCACCTTGGACAACACGGAAAGTATTCCCCACTTCGCTTGAGTAAAATACATCTCTCCCTCCTCCCAATGTCATGGCTTGTGGAGTAAGCTTGGATGGCTTTTCGCTATTTCTCCCTCCGCAGAAGCATATACAGGGTGGAATTCCACCTTGTCACCACCTTTTGCTTCAGTTGGTGGCAGGGCAAATTAAATTGCTCTTAGTGTTGCTGCAATCTCCTACATGCTGTTGCCCGAATGCCTGAAATGTCCAAATATTTTACGGGCCATAGACAGCATCTCCTGCACATCCCTGTCATTTTTCAAAAAGCTCTGCACAACTAAGTTTATTGTGTGAGCAAAACAGGGAATGTGATGGAATTCACCCAGCTGTAATGCTCTCACAATATTGGTGGTGTTATCAGAAATGACATATCCTAAGGAGAGTACAAGCGGGATAAGCTATGTTGCAATGACATCCCTTAGTTTTTGTAAGATTGTCAGCTGCATGTCTCTTAGTGAAGCTGGTGATACACAGAGTAGCCTTCCTCTGACAAAATGTGAAGCACTTGGGTACATGCTGCTGTTGTTCCTGCTGGAGAAGATGACTCACCAACCCAGTGGGCTGTCACAGTCATATAATCTTTAGTTTGCCCAGTTCCACTTGTCCACATATCTGTGGTTAAGTTTACAGTGGGTAGAATGACATTTTGTAGCCCAATAATTAAATTTTTGCGAATCTTCTGGTAGAGGTGAGGAATAGCTTTTCTAGTGAAATGGTGTTGTGATGGAATTTGGTAAAGGGGAAACAAGACCTCAAGTAACTGTCTAAAACCAGCTGCATTAGTAGTGGATATTGGATAATAGCATAGTCGCCATGGCGTCTGTGATCCGCTTTGCGACTGGGTGACAGCTTTTATATTTGCTTCATCTTGCAAAGGATTGTTTAACAGTCAATTGTTGTAAATTACTAGTACTTTTCTTCTTGGTCTGCTTCTGGAATGAAGATTCACCCCCTTCAGCAGCAGCAGCAGTGAGACGAACACTCAAGAATTTTTTTGAGAAATCCAGGATAGTGGAGGAGTCATCCAGCCTTACCAACTTGGATGCAGGACTAACTCCAATCTCTACTGAGGATATTGATGAGGACAGTGTTATGGGTGTAGATTGCAGGCATTGGGATGTAGCTGAGAGAAGGGACCTAGCTGATAATGGACTGCTTGTTGTTATATTTTTAACATAAGTAATATTACGTAAGTTGTTTTTCAGCTAAACCTAGGGTAAAGTTCGTCTTGTTTAAAAATACAGGCCTTCATAATACATAGCTCTATATATTAGTGTTATATGTGAATTTATATGTATTTCTGTTAGTTTAGTTAAAAGTTACTTTAAAGGGCTGAACATCACTGGTTAAAACTCCAACAAACTCAGAAAAGACGTCATCGTCATCATTCTGTAGCACATCTTTGTGTATAGAGCGCGTTCCTTCGCAATTGAACATTTACTATGGTTCACTACAGTATATTTTAATATAATGGACATAATTGAACAACAGCAAGGGAATAGTCTTGTTGGACCTATGAGTGGTTCCAGAGGAGGGACTCTTTTTCTCATATGCCCCTGCTGCAGGAGATACAGGACAACAACCCTGATGACGTCAAGAACGTACTGAGGATGAATGAACCCACATTCCAGGAACTGCTCCAACTTCTCACCCCACACATCAAGAAGGAGGACATCCATTTAACGAGACCCATATCTGCAGAGCCTGGTTGCTACCCTAAGAGTTTTGGCCACAGGAAAAACACTGGTTTATCTCAAATACAACACAGCAATTTCACCTCAAGCTTTGTTCATACCTGAGACCCGTGAGGCTATTGTACAAGTTCTGCGTGGACAATATACGAAGGTTGGTAAAAGAAACAAACTTTTTTATTAAAATAGAAGGTAAACATTTCAACATATTAAAAACCACAAAAAGCAAACAAAATATACAACATTTAATAGTGCATATAGAAATAGTAAAAAAAAATTGTAACTATAAAAAAACAAAATACACAAGGGTCATAGCTGTTCATATTGCAGATGTTCACTGTTTTTCAATGGTGATGGACTCCCTGTATACTGTAGCATACTTGTGCTACCCATAGGTGTAGAAGTCCTGTAGGCTGGCGGGGTAAAAGATTGACATCCCATGACGGTATGGTGCCTGTGGAGTGGTAGTGGCCAAAATGTAAATGAATGGGCTGGCCTGAAATGCCCTTGCTCCTGTGTGTGGGGAGATTGTGTCATACTATTTAGAGATCGCCCCTCGTTGACCTACAAATTATGTCATACTCCAAACGTTCCATCTCTATTCACATTTCTCTACTGGTATTTCTCATTTTCTTTGCAATAGTTACTCCTAGCAGGTCAAATTCGACTGGTTCTTTTGACATCAAGTGGGTTGCAGACTCTATCATCTTTTGTGTGAGTGAAACAATTTGCTCTTGATCACGACCCTTTTTTTTGTTCTCCTGTCACTTTGATCCCCTTGTGGCTGTGTGGGTAGATCTGTGATCTCCTGGTTGTCTACTGTCAGCTGGCTGGCATGCAGTGTTGTGCCATGTGGCTCTGCCACATCACATAATTCGGCTTCAGATAAGACAACTGGCTGAGTAATGAAAACAGAATGTAAACTAGTTAGTATAACTATATATGCATGTACCGATTTAACATTTCAACAATCTTTCTCTTACAGTTTCCTGCAACGGTTGAGCAATGGCAAGTTATTGCTGAAGGTTTTGAATCTCTTTAAATTGTGGATAGATGGCAAACATGTGACAATTATTCAACCTGCAAAAAGTGGATTCTTCAGCATTATTCTGATGGCCATCGTGAATACCAACTATGAATTCCTATTTGTGGACATTGTAAAAACTGGGAAGGTGTCAGATGGTGCGTAGCTACACAAAAAGTTAAAATGGAAGATACTCAAGCAACTATAACACAAGAAATCACAGAGATAGGAATTGGAGAAATAAAAGAGGAACTGTAAGAAGGTAATTAAAATCGTTAAAAATTTAAGAAAGCTTAAGGTGACCCTGTTCAGTTATATTAAAAAATGGCTTCCATATGTCAGTTGGTATGGACCAGCACGGCAGCACGTCTGGCCAGACCCAGGAGGGACATCAGCATAAAGTGATTTCAAGCAGTGTTCAAGGTGAGCAAATGGTATTAGTCCCACTGGTAAAAATGCTGTCTTTCATTTCTTTATTAAACATAATAAAAATACTTGTCCTTTTTTCATATAGATACCATCGTCATATCAGACGAAAGTTCGGAAGGAGAGAAGGAGGGCATACGCACTAATATTTATAGTACTTCTGGTGATGGAAAAACCGTGGTCGAGAAGATGGAAAAGCTGAACGAATATTTTAAAGAATGAAGGGCTAACATCAATGATGTTAAGAAAAAGTTCCACAAACTGGAGAAAAATTACCTGGACTTTTTTCACATGTTTGAGAAAGTAATGTTAGAAGGCAGGAACCAGATTAAACGTTAAAAGACTTTTAATTACTACAGAAGTGTTAAATATGTTAGTGGATTATGAGATTCTGCTATTTCTTTTATTTTCTACATCCATTTTTGGTGAATAATGTTTAAAAATAAATGATATTGAAAACAACTTTCTGGTTTACTGGATGCACTTGCAAGAAAGATACGCTTCAGATCAAGTCAAAATCAATTAACACGTTCAATAGAAATCTATGTTCTTAGGAAAGACACAGGGTGGATACAGGTGTACAATTATGCAAGGTGACATAACAATACACATGTATATAAATTGATTTCTACTCAGCAATTATTTTAAGAAACTTCAATACACATAGGTATTAATGGCCATAATATGTACAATCTATACTCATAATTATATGACTAATTTGCCATTATATTTAAAAAATAACTAAATATAATAATACGAAATCAAAATAGATGGACACATGTCACATTAGGAAATAAATGACACTTTAATGAGAATATATATTTTCCCATGTGATAAGAATACATTCTGTATACACTTGCATACAGTAACACATAAATGACATATGGAGCATGTAAAACAGATTTATAATTTCTTCTCCATTCAAAGTACATCATTCCCATTTAATTGACTTTTTGACACCGCACCGCATGGAAGAGGTAGAGACAACATCATAAATTTAAATATATACGTCCAGAAAGGAGTCGCTCTTTGAGTAACTATCAGCAGGTCATGATTTTGTATTTTCTGTGTGCTTCTATGTTATCAGTGATGAAGGGTCTTAGGCCCCTTAGTAGCACAGAATTCAATAGCAGTAAAAGAGGGTAACTCTTGATAAAGAGTTCAGTTTGTTCTTTAGATATATATCATCATCATCATCATCATCATCATCATCATTTATTTATATAGCGCCAACATATTCCATAGCGCTTTAGAATTGGGGACAAATGCAGTAAGAAACAAACTGGGTAAAACAGACAAAGAGGTGAGAAGGCCCTGCTCGCAAGCTTACAGTCTATGGGACAAATATATATATATGTATTTTTCCGTTCGGTTCTCTTGGTTCCTTGTTGCTGGTCTTAGTATGAGCATAGTTGAGGTAGTTCACTTGGTCAGGGATTAAGTTTAGTGTCAGTTAGTTAAATATATAAAATATGAAATTTTCCATGTGATCATTTGTCTGCTCCAGATGTTACTTTACTTACAAAGATTCCTTGGTAGTCTTTATCCATGATAATGATCCTTAAAGTGTCAGAATTCTGGACATTGGTCCTCTTCCCTTGGATTATGGTGAGGTCACAGGTGAGGTTCCCTTCTGGATTAAGCCTACTGTCCCAGTTTCCTCCGCTTCACTCCAAATTGTACTCTCTCTTCGTTAACTGTCACTGCTACTTTTACTCTGCAAATCCCTTATATTATCTCTTCCACTAGTGTAATCCCACTTCGTGCTACTATCAGCTCAATTTTCTGATTATAACGTCTCTTTTGGAAGTTTTTTCTCTGTTTCTTCTCTTTCAATTGGTCATCTCTCTAGTTACTCTGATCTACAATCGGATGTCAGACAAGCTGAAGCAAGCAGACTGCTCTTGTTCCTGTCAGCGTTGATTGAATCAATAGTGTCTGATTAAAAAGACACTGTACTGCAATTGTGTTAGGTACACACAGGGATAGGTGTAGACCTACCATGGTCTGTCTGGTTTAGCACTAACCACTACAGAGTTGCAGAGTCGAACATGAAAAAGGTTTTCCCCAGTGATCACCACAAGGAGATATACTCTTTACTGATAGTATCACGCAGGTATTGTCCCCCCAGTTACTTACAAGGCGTGACTGGCAGGTAATATGTGTAGGAAAATACTGGAGCAGGAATAGTGGTACAGAGCAAGGATGACACTGGAGCAGGAACACAGGTAAGTATTAGGGAACCAAGAAATATCTACATAACAGGGCTAAATGGACTGTAACCAACTTTACATGTATATTGAGCAGGCTTACATAGTCTGCTCTTTAACTAGTGGGTGTGTCAGAGAGACATAGCTGAGTCCTTAATGCTTGATTGTGTACATGTACCCATAAGGCACAATGGTGTCCACTATGGGATCCAAAACTGCCACCACCCAGAGCAGCCTGCCTGGGGCCACCAGCAAAGAGGCCTCATACAGCACAATGGACTCTGGTAAATACAATGTAAGGTCCAGTAATAGTGTGTAAAACTTATAGGATACATCCTAACAGATTTAGCAATACACAGTATAGAAGTGTAGACCGGGGTGACTTCATGATATGAGAAAGAGCCATATTTACCTAAAAAACCTTCAGTAGTGTTGGACATTCTTGTAAACTGTTTCTGGATTGCTACCCTGAATGATCCTCTGGATGTCTGAAAAGTATGAGGATCAGAGGGATTATTCTGACTATTATATCCAAGAACACTTTATGTGCCTGACATTGTCACACATGTTTATATGCACATATATGTATTCTAAACATGGCAGAACTATTGTATATAATTGTCATGACAACACCTACCTGGGCATGCATGTGGATCTGAAAGCGATAATCAGCACAATGCCAACTGCTATGTCTAAAACTTAAACTGACACTGATACTGCTGTAGAATTTGCATGAGACTGATACTGCTGTAAAAGTTTCATTTTTGTTGCAATTTTGGACTAGGTGGCAGAAACCCTTTTGGGAGGGCTTACCTTGGACGTCTGCGCTTGGTTTGTGTGTTGTGAGGGCTGTTGCTGCCATTACGGGTTTTCGGGGTGTTCCAGTTCCCGTGCTTCTTGGTTGTTTCTTTGCTTCTGCCGTGGCGCAACCTGGAATGGGAATAAAAATTGGCGGGGGGGGAATACGAGACAGTATATACGATACAAGCAAAATATTAGGGCTGCTGGTGTGTTTAATGTTTATAGCTTAGTTTGCTAATTTTGAGTCTATAGCTCTTTTGCTGCGTCTATAGCTCTATTGCGGTGTATACTGTGGTGGTGGCGATTTTGCTATGGGTGTTTGTTATTTAGGATGAGCAGGGGGTAAGCTAGCCCTGTTTATAGCTCAATGTTTATAGTTTTGCAGCATTTGGCTGCTTTTTGCTTTAAGGTTTTTCGTTTATAGCACACAAATGTTTATGCTCTCGCCCTCAGGGGAGGGTCTATGCTGGTAGTAATGTCTATAGCTCAGGACAGTAGTCTATCGGCTTTCAGGTAATGGAGTGAATATTCTTGGTAGATATGTGTTTATCAGGTGGGGTTTTGAATGTAGGTTGGGAAAGTATATGGGATAGGTGTTGTCAGTTAATGAAGGAATGTATTGCAGTCTATGTGGTGCAGTTATGTAAAGTGTATATGCTGCTGATGGCTCTGAGGTGGTGTGTGTATCCATATGTATTGCTGTACACTAGGTATAGTTATCTTTGCTCTTTTGCTTTTAGAAGAGCAGTTGTGGGTATGGTTTCTTTAGGTAAATTAGCCATAGCCGAGTATTTAAAAACAGTTTGTAAATAAGTGTCCCTAGAAGTATTTTTAATTGAACTGTAAGAATTTTAAAAGCACCAATCCAGTACCTGGCGTGAGCTTCACTTCCAAACCACCCTCAACAGCTGGGCTATGCCTTTCATGGCACTAATCAAATGGTCTTTTCTCTTGCCAAAGATTGGAATTACTCTTTCCATAGATGCACTGTATGTACATCTTTTGTTTATGGCTTATATCCAGAAGCTGCCAGCTTTGCACAATTTGTGCCAAAAAAATGACAGAGAATGACAGAGAAACAAAAATAGAGAAGGGGAGGGAAAAACTGAAATGTATGTCTTAAAATATTTTTAAGCATTGAGTTCTGTCCTTGGTGATTTAGTCTGTATTCTGTCTCACAGGCATAACACAGACTTACCACCTAAGTTTTGAAAAAAAAAATACACCACAAGCTGCCACCAATTAAGACCCACTTAGGCATGCATGACATGTGGTTGTGAAAACGTTAGTCAACACAAAATCACCTAGCTGTCTAAAATTCACCCCCCAACAAAAAAAAAAAATCTAGTTTATAATCACCATTAAACTCAAAATCCTGCCACCACTGTTTTAGTCCAAGAGCTGGCATTCTTAAGTAGTCCTCAGCCCTTCTTTGACATCCCAAAATGAACTCACATCTAATTTAATTAGAGTTAGTGTAAAGCCAACAATTACTTGCAATATAACATACTTAAAACCAGCTCAAACTCGCATGTGAACTATTTAAGAACTCGAAGACAGCACATTATTAAATAGAATTTAATGTGACAGAAAGTCACAATGCTCAGTGAAGAAAAATGGTTGGAACAGATTAATATACATTATATTGATGCAAAACAGTTTCTTAAAATAAAACAGAAATAATACGAAGAAACAGTAAAATTACACCCATATACTGTTTCATGTATCTGACATGTGGAGGAAGACTAGAAGGCTTGGGAAATTTCTCAGTAGCAGGTCTCTGAAGTATGTCTGTTCCCTTCATTGGAATACATTAAACCCTTATTTGCTAACACACAGTGATTTGCTGGAAACCATTTTGACCAAAATAAGTTCAGATTTCAGGAAATATCTTGACAACATTAAGATTTCATTTTCAGAATTATCCTGATAATCAGTTTGCAAATTTGACATTGTTTTTCAGAAACTCATCTCCAATAACCTCATTATGAGAATAAAAACTGGAAACAGATTCATCCAAAATGTTAAGTAGCAAATGTGATAAATGTGTAGTTGTTGATATTGTGCCAGGTTTAGAAAAGCAGAAGTCCTTACAGTTAATGTACCCCTGAAAACGGCAGTCAGAAAAATTGGAACCCCCACATTATAATCTTTAATCCTGCTGAGTACCTGTTCTGTGTATAATTATCATCATCATCATCACCACTTGTTTATATAGCACCAACATATTCCGTAGCGCTTTACAATTGGGGACAAAACATAAAACTAATAAACAAACTGGATAAAACAGACAAAGAGGTGAGAAGGCCCTGCTGGAAAGCTTACAATCTATAGAACAATGGGAGTTTGATACATGAGGTTAAGTCTACATTTTGCATTTCGGCCCAGCCAGACTGCAAAGGTAAAAGTGACTCATAAGCTAAATGATCCCGTCACACAACAATGTTGGTCAGGGGGTAGTTGTCTTGTGTGAAATTGTGTAACGGATGGTAATAGGGTAATGTAGCGAGGTTAAGTGGGTGGTTGAGGAATATTATAAGCTTGTCTGAAGAGGTGGGACATCTGGGAAAACTGTAGGGTAATTCTTTGGAAAAAAAAGATGTTGTTCCTCGTTAACAATTTGATCAAGGTGTTGACACTGACAATGATTTGTTTGTGAGGGTTCCTATGCGAACATTGTGAGAAATCAATTTGTGATCTATTGCGCATATCATTAGCATTGGCTTGCTTTGTAAGACTGCAAACAATGTAGTTAGACATCTATATTTATTTGTACAGCAATAAACAATTGGCGCAAACAACAGTATTGTATAATAATATTTCAAAAAGAGTCCACGAAAACACCTCTTCCACGTATGGAGGCAGCCTTCCTTATATTGGGTGGTAAGTCCAGAGTATATAGATAGGTATAGTGCAGGAATCGGCGCTCAAGGTGTGACAGTATTGGAAAATAAACCAAAGTTCAGTGGAAAATATAAGTCATAAATAAATGGATCTTTCAAGATTCTGGATAGTCCTCTTGGACCAAGGTTATAAGTCCAGTCTTACATATATGTAAAAGACAGAAAAACAGAGAAATCAGAGGACTAGTGTGTATATGTGATAGCCCATCACCATAATCACCACACCAAAAGATCAATAAAATAGCTTATCTGCATAAACTGCTCTTATTCAAAGGCAGGAACCGTTTAGCTGTGTAGCAACTTCCAGAATAATATAGCCAGCTTCCCCGGTATCACGACGTTTCTCCAGAAATCTGCATAATCAGCACATCTGTATGTCTGTTCCTCAATCATACACCAGTCACAAAACCTCTCCTCCACTCATCAATGTAGTACATTCCTCCTGAAGAAGTCATTTAGACGAAACGCGTTGAGGCTTTGCCACTGACTGTGCATCCCTGTCCTAAATCTACCTGGAGTATCTAACCATTAAGTTTTCTGTGCGGAGACTGTGGGAAGTTCCTGCGTATACCCGAGGGGCTGGATCTACAGCAATCAGTGTAACCTGTATAACAGATAAGCATGTTTTTGATTGATCTATTGTGAGTGCATATTCTATATGATTGCAAATTAAATATCCGTTGTTTTGAAATACTACACCATATGGTACATTATCTTGTTTCCCCATATCTGATGATATGTTTAAGAGTTATTTAGTGCCTCTTAATCTATTTTAAAATTCCATAATCTCAGGTGGTCACAGAGCCCCTTCAGGCAGCCATTACTCTTACACATCTATTAATTGATAATTGATTATCCACAAAGGACCTATTAGTTATCACTTTCAACCCACTTACTAAACATTTTACAAGTGTTTTTTTTAAATTCCCGCTTTCTAGTCTACTCACACACCAAAGGGAGGGCAGACAGCGATCCAGCGAGTAATCAGAGCTAAAGCAGAGATCAGAACCAAACCAAACAAACTAACAGCACCTACAATCGACACGCAAGCATAGAGCTTCCGGCACTATAAAGTACAGGGAGACAATCAGGAGGCTTCTAACAAGCCGTATGCACTCCATTGCTGTATCAGACTCTTCCTCAGCCTCCAGTTCTTCAAATGCTCCTTCAAAACTCATCTGTTCACCAAAGCCTACCAGTCCACTGCCTATTATCCCCCCTCCTTCTTCGCTCTACAAATCACCCTCTTGATCTTCCACATGAGCTTGCCCTCTTTGCTATTTTTGCCTCCCTGCCCTCTGCTTCCCACTCCTACCTCATCACCTTTGGCTACCCTTGACATCCTTTTACTTGCCTGGGAGAGGTGGACATCAACATAGCAACCACATGTGCTGCGCCCACAGCTGAGCCAGCCAGCACTGATGCAGATAATGAACATGTTTAAGTAGAGTAAAAGCAGGAAACGCTCCATATATATAGATTATACTAGCGCTAATCATTACCTTTTTTATACACACATTATCCATTATATGTAGTAAGTATAAGCGTGCTTCAAACTGAAGTCAGGCAACCCACTGTCGGGTATCTGTGACGTCAGAAATGACGTCACATTCCCCTGACGTACGTTTCGCTTAGTGCTTTCTCGCTTAAGCGAAACGTACGTTGGGGGAATGTGACATCATTTCTGACGTCACAGATACCCAACAGTGGTGTCTGACTCCGGCATATCTTGATTATAATAAGAGGCGCAGATGTGGGATATGAAACACGCTAATAGAGTGGGACAATATCATGGAATATATCTTGTCAGTCTAGGGTGAAGGGTGTTACTATATATATATATATATATATATATATATATATATATATATATCACCCGAGCTCTGGAAGTGAAAATAATCCCATAAGTGCAGCCCTGAACTAGCTTACAACCATATTATGGGGAAATTATTAGTTCCAATACATTATGTGTATGTATGATTAAGGCACAATTTAGAAATAATCATAAGCTTCTCAGGTACATATTGACAATTTGAGACATATAGATATGGGCAATTTTTGTCTAAAGTGGATTCTGATATTTTATATCAGCCAATCCCTGTAAAGAAGAGTAACCTAATAAGTGCCGTCAGTAAGGACTCCTTAACATTTATATATTGAACTTTCTAACCTGGAGTTAGGACTGACTTGTATGTATGTGCCCAGTGATAACTTTGGTATCTTCCATTAATAGATGCAATTTAAGTTGCAGGGACTCTGTTTGTAGTTATTTATGAACAATTAACTCAATAATCTACAATGATATAAGATACTCATTAGGATTTCATCACTATTTGGAATTTGATACATACCATGATATATTATAAGGTACTTATATGATTGAGTTTTACTCTCATTATAGATATTTACGCTACTGTAGGGTATCATATTTCTTGATTTTAACACACAACACACATACATACATTTTTATTCTTTATTTCACTTCTTGTCTGATTGTATTTTAAAATAATCCAATAAAATAAAACTTTTATATTACAATGAATTGTTTATTTGGGGGGACTGGAGTGCCTCTTTTGTTCTTTCTCTATTGTTTCTTTTATACCCGCTAACATATAAGAGTTCACCCTATCTATGTACGAAGATGATATTAATTCATTAGTAATAGATGAAAGTCCTATATCTCTGTGTGACCACAACCTTATATTTATTGTAGTATTTATTCATTTATTTTATTTTACATTACTTTATGACATATCTTCCCAATCCCCTGTGTATCATTTTACAGTCGAGAACCTCCCGGATGAGCACACATTTCTAATATGTTTACCAAGTACTTCATCTCTAATCCCATAAATTAATGGACTGATAAATCTGGGAAGACACATAAACAGGAAGAAGTTAATTATTGGCATATAGAGAAAATATGGTATGATATATTTTTCAGTGTATGAAGATGTGAAAGACAACATACATAACATGAGCTGAAACGCGTGGAGCAAGACAGTTTTTCCAGCCTTAGAAGCAGATTTCCCAGAGCCAATCCTCCGAGCTACCAGCATAACTTTCAGGTATGTGTAGGCGATTATCAGTCCAACAATGGTAAAGCTAATTATGATGGTTATTGTTTTTATAACTACTTGTAATTCATTTACTATTAATAATGCCCAGTTGCAGATGATATTGATTGAAAAGATACGTTTTTCTACGTTAAAGCAAAATGTAATAAAATCTGCAAGCTGTGGAATGAGCCCCACTGTCCACATGAATGCAATGGCAGCACTAGACCTCTGTGCTGTGCACAACTGTGCATGTCTTAATGGGTGGCAAATGGCTGCGTAGCGTTCCAAAGACATGACCGCCAAATTGTAAGGAGTAATCCTAAATGCACAGGTGGAGAAACTGAGAAGTGTATAGCAGATTGGCAGAGGCAGATATATAAAATACACAGAAGAGATAAAGAGAAACAATGAAATAACTAGATATGCTAGATCATTAACCAGCATGTGGATAAACAGCTTATAGCGAGGATTCTCCTGGACATGAGGAATCGTGAAGAAGGCATTCAGTATAACAGCCATGAAGTACAAGAAGATGCAAAACATGAGGAGCACTAATATGAAATAAATCGTCCTTACAACCTCTTTGGTTACATTGTCATGTGCAGTCATGTTGCTGTCGAGCTGGATAGAGTTCGCCATTGAGTCCAATAATTAGATTTGCATCTTAAAGTAGAAAAAATAAACATGGAATTGGTCAACATGAAACTTCTCACAAATCTATTGATTTATATTAGACAAGTAATCATATAGTAACTAGGGATGTGCACCGGCGACTTTTGGTGTCTCGTGTTTTGTGTTTTGGATTCGGATTTTCGTGATGTTTTGGGTTCGGATTTGTTTCGCAAAACACCTGCCGAAAGGTTTTGGTTCGGATTTAAGGTTTTGGATTCGGATTTTTTTTGAAAAAAGCATAAAAAGTTCAAAAATCAAGTTTTTGGGCTTATTTTCACTCCCACGCTATTATTAACCTCAATAACATTCAATAACAATCATTTCCACTAATTTACAGTGTATTCTGAACACATCACAATATTGTTATTAGTCCAAAACGTTGCAACGAGGTATCTTTCTGGACTGCATAGTGGAGTGGTCCCCACAATATAATAAGAAAACCATCAACTGGTCTTAATCACACCAAAAAATGTACCTGGACTGCGTAGAGGAGTGGGTCACCACAATATAAATTAAAAACCCTGAACTTGTATGATTCGCACCAATAAATGTATCTGGACTGCGTAGAGGAGTGGTCACCACAATATAATAAGAAAACCATCAACTGGTATGAATCGCACCAGAAAATGTACCTGGACTGCGTAGAGGAGTGGTCACCACAATATAATTTAAAAACCCTGAACTTGTATGAATCGCACCAAAAAATGTACCTGGACTGCGTAGAGGAGTGGGTCACCACAATATAATTTAAAAACCCTGAACTTGTATGATTCGCACCAATAAATGTATCTGGACTGCGTAGAGGAGTGGTCACCACAATATAATAAGAAAACCATCAACTGGTATGAATCGCACCAATAAATGTATCTGGATTGCGTAGAGGAGTGGTCACCACAATATAATAAGAAAATCATCAACTGGTATGAATTGCACCAATAAATGTATCTGGACTGCGTAGAGGAGTGGTCACCACAATATAATTAATAAAAAACCCTGCGTAGTGGGGTGGCCCCGATACTAAATTTGATACCAGGGCCACAATATAATAAATACACCCTCAACTGGTCAGAATTCCACCAAACAAGTATCTGGACTGCGTAGTGGGGTGGCCCCGGTACTAAATTTGGTACCGGGGCCACAATACCTCCTCCAAGTTCCAAGTGTAGTGTTTATAACATATTAACACTACACTAATTCTAGCACGTCAATACCTCTTGTTTTAAATAATGACAGGGCATTTAACTTTTGATTTAATTTTTTGAATTTGTTGACATTTTCTTTTACTTTTTGAACATGGCAAACGACTGTTGAATGGTCACATAATGCCAAAAAAAGAGTTGCAAGATGGAATTGTCCTTGGGCCCTCCCACCCACGCTTATGTTGTTGAAATAGGACATGCACACTTTAACAAACAAATCATTTCAGCGACAGGGCCTACCAAACAACTGTGGCTGAAATGATTGGTTTGTTTGGGCCCCCACACCAAAAAAACAATTCATCTCTCCCTGTACAAACTAAACAGGCTCTACTGAGGAAAGATGTCGTCCTCATCCTCAACCTCTGATTCCTCTCCCCCTACAGTGTGTACTTCCTCCTCCTCACACATTATCAATTCGTCCCCGCTGGACTCCACAACCACAGGTCCCTCTGTAGTATCTGGAGGGCAGTGCTGTACTTCATTGAGGAATTGATTATTCATTTTTATAAACATCATTTTTTCAACGTTGTGAGGAAGCAACCTCCTTCGCCGCTCACTGACCAGGTTCCCCGCTGCACTAAAAACTCTTTCCGAGTACACACTGGAGGGGGGACAACTCAGGTAAAATAGAGCCAGTTTGTACAGGGGCTTCCAAACTGCCTTTTTTTCCTGCCAGTAACAATATGGACTGTCTGACATGTCTATTTGGATGGTGTCAGCAAAATAATCCTCCACCATTTTTTCAATTGTGACAGCATCCAATGCAGCAACATTAGACATGTCTGCAATGGTTGGCAGGTCCTTCAGTCCGGACCAGATGTTATCAGCATCCCCGCCAGCGGCTCTTTTAGGAAAACTGAGCTTTTTCCTCGCAGCCATAGATGTGGAAGAAAATGAGGGTGGAGCTGTTGGCATGTCACGGTCCTCTTCAGAGGACAATCTCCTGACCAGACGGTCTTTGCACCGCTGTAGACGTGTGTCCGCCGGAAACAGAGACACAACATACGCTTTAAACCGAGGATCGAGCACGGTGGCTAGAATGTATTCCTCTGACTTTAAAAGAGTGACCACCCTCGGATCCTGGCAAAGCGTACGAAGGGCTACATCCACAAGAGCTACATGCTTGGTGTAATCGCAATGGTTTACCAGCTCCTCTCTCACTTTCTCCAGCTGCTTCTGCAACAGCCTGATCAGGGGAATAACCTGACTCAAGCTGGCAGTGTCGGAACTGACTTCTCGTGTGGCAAGTTCAAACGGCTGGAGAACCTTGCACAACACGGAAATCAGTCTTCACTGCGCTTGACTCAGGCGCATCCACACTCCTTTGCATATGTCGTAGGTGGCTGTGTAGGCCTGAATGGCCTTTTGCTGCTCCTCCATCCTCTGCAACATATAGAGGGTGGAGTTCCAGTGCGTCACAACCTCTTGTTTGAGGTGATGGCAGGGCAGGTTCATGCTTTTTTGATGTGCCTCCAGTCTGCGGTAGGCACTGGCTGAATGCCGAAAGTGTCCAGCAATTTTGCGCGCCACCGCAAGCATCTCCTGCACACCCCTGTCACTCTTGAGGTAATGCTGCACCACCAAATTAATGGTGTGGGCAAATCGTGGGACGTGCTGGAAATTGCCCATATTTAATGCCCGCACAATGTTACTGGCATTGTCTGACACCACAAATCCCCATGAGAGTCTAAGTGGGGTAAGCCACTGGGAGATAATTTCCCTCAGTTTCTCTAATATGTTGTCAGCGTTGTGCCTTATTAAAGCCTGTAATACACAATGTTGCCTGCCTTTGCACGAGCAGCCATTTTGTAGATGCTGCTACTGATGCAGCTGTTGCGGAAGGGGATGCATCTACCCAGTGGGCTGTCACAGTCATATAGTCCTTCGTTTGCCCAGAACCACTTGTCCACATGTCCGTGGTTAAGTGGACAGTGGGTACTACCGCATTTTTTAGAGCACTGAGGACACTTGATCGTACTTCTCTGTACATTTTTGGTATCGCCTGCCTAGTGAAGTGGAATCTCGACGGGATTTGGTACCGGGGACACAATACCTCCATCAACCCTCTAAATCCCACTCCACTGATGGCGGACACCGGGCGCACGTCTAACACCAACATTGCAGTTACAGCCGCAGTTATACGCTTTGCAATAGGGTGACTACTATCGTATTTTGTGGTCATGGCAAACGACTGTTGGACGGTCAATTGTTTTGTGAAAGACTTAGCGGTCTTACGACTTCCCCTCTGGGAAGATGACCGACTAACAGCAGCAACAGCAGCAGTGGCAGTAGTAGGCGTACCGCTGCAGGATTCCTCGGATGAATCCCGTATTGGAGAGGACTCAGTCTGGCTGCTGACTTGGGCTGCAGGACTGAATCTGATGGAGATCGTGGAGGAAGTTGACGAGGAGGGTGTTGCTGGTGTGTATCCAACTGGACCACGGGATTTAGGTGTCCCTGTACCGATGACGGTCCTAGCCCCAGTTCCTGAACTAACCACTGAACTATGAAGGTTATTCAGGTGACGTATAAGGGAGGATGTCCCTAGGTGGGCAAGATCCTTACCCCTGCTTATTTGAGCTTTACATAAGCTACATATGGCCATACATTGGTTGTCCGGATTTGGATAAAAATAACTCCAGACCGAAGAGGTGCATTTTTTGGTCTTCTGACCAGGCATGACGATGGGCTTTTTCATCCCATGGACATCAGCTGTTTCCCCCCCTGGTGCCTCATTTTCAATAACCACATCACCATCCTCATCATCAAGTTCCTCCACAGCGCCAGCTACATCATCAATAGCCTCCTCCCGAGCCACCTCTTCCCGTACAGTGATGGGAAGGTCAGGCTTGACAACCACCAACACCCTTGGACTCGCCTTGGGGATTTGTGATAATTTCTCTTTAGAAGGCAGAGTTGTTTGCTGTTTTGTTGCTGACAGCATAACTCTCTTCAATTTTCTGTAGGGGGGGGGAAGAGGAGGGCTAAGATCCTTGGGTGAAGATGGACCACTAGTCATGAACACGGGCCAGGGCCTAAGCCATTCCTTGCCACTACGTGTCGTAAATGGCATATTGCCAACTTTACGTTTCTCCTCAGATGATTTTAAGTTTCTCTTTTTGCTATTTTTTGAGAACTTGGGCTTTTTGGATTTTACATGCTCTGTACTAGGAGATTGGGCATCGGGCTTGGAAGACGACGTTGATGGCATTTCATCGTCTATGTCATGACAAGTGGCAGCAGCTTCAGCATTAGGAGGAAGTGGGTCTTGATCTTTCCCTACTTTATCCTCCAAATGTTTGCTCTCCATTATATGTAGCACAAGATACTGCAGAATGTGTGAACTTGGTAATATTGCAGTACCAATGGGCTTATACTGCAGGATTGGTTTTGCAAATTTTGTTGTAATTAAAAAAAATTATAAACATTTTTTTGTATTTTTTTAAAAACTTTTTTTTAATTTTTTAAACACTTGGGAATATTGGGGAAATAACTATGCCCTTAGAAGCACAGAGCACGGGACACAGGACCACTGGACTGAACAGGACACAGCACACAGGACCCAGCAGCACCACTGAACTCAAAATTGACAGAGCACAGCACACAGCACCACTGGACTGATACTGCAGAATGTGTGAACTTTGTAATATTGCAGCAGTACCACTGGACTTTTACTGCTGAATGTGTGAACTTGGTAATATTGCAGTACCAATGGGCTTATACTGCAGGATTGGTTTGGCAAATTTTGTTGTAATTAAAAAAAAATTTAATTTGTTTTTGGAAAAAAAATTTATAACTTTTTTTAAATTTTTTAAACACTTGGGAATATTGGGGAAATAACTATGCCCTTAGAAGCACAAAGCACAGGACACAGGACCACTGGACTGAACAGGACACAGCACAGGACCCAGCAGCACCACTGAATTTAAAATTGACAGAGCACAGCACACAGCACCACTGGACTGATACTGCAGAACACAGCACAGCACAGCACAGCACAGCACAGAACTAAACAGCACAGCACGATATCTACCAGGACAGAGGACCACCTAACACACCCTCCCTCTACCCTGATCAATGCCCGAGTGAAGATGGCGGCGACTAGCGGGGAATTTATAGGATCCGAGTATCGCGAGATCCGACAGCGGGATTATGACTCAGAGCCTCGCTCGGTTTCAGGTTTTCATTTGGCGCCAATACCCGGATCTGTCTCGGATCCGACTCGGATCGGCAATGTTCGGGTGGGCTCGGATTCAGGAAATCCGAGTGCGCTCATCTCTAATAGTAACGTTGTAATCAACCTACCTGCTTGTTACCTGGATATTTAATAAAAATAAATGTAAACAGATTGGAGTTCTGATTTTTTTTTATGGTGCAATATGTACTTCCACCAGGGCAAACACAGGATTTCTAGACGAGATTTCAAATGTTAGATTTTGACCTGGAACATGTGACCTGCTGGGTGGTCTGAAAACTGTGACAGTTATTTGCAGCCACATACATCAGTGCATCTTGCGGGGACCTCAATAACGGACTGCTGTGTTATTTCATTATTCATTTATCCTCACTTTGATTACAGCAAACATGCCAAGAGGCCGCCCTTGAGGACATCTACGTACTACTCTTTGGGTCCTATGGACCTGCAACGTGTGAACTGTGGTGCCCTACGCATTTTGGTAGAGGATACCATTTTTTACACTTCTGTCACAATGGAAAGGTTTTGCTGCCTGGTGTGGTTGTTCCACCATATTTAAGACAAAAACACTTAAATTACGTACTCATGCCCAGCAAAATAACTTTGATGGAAGAATTTATACATGTAATGCGGTGTATAAAGAAATTCTTATTCTACTTACTTTTTAACATAATGATTTATAATATAGTTGTTTATTCATTATACTCCATTGTTAACATTTCTACATGTAATGTAGTGTATAAAAATGTTTTTGAATTCTGTAAATAAAGTCATTTAGTCATCACATTTCAGTTTAATTTAAAGAGGTTACCACGGGGTTTGTCTAGTTAATACTATAATATATCAGATATAACTAGCGACATTAATACTACAATCCATCAGATATAACTAGTGACATTAATACTACATCCCTCAGATATAACTAGTGACATTAATACTACAATCTATCAGATATAACTAGTGACATGTCACGGCGCTTACCTGTGTCAGCGCCGCTCCTTCGTTCTGTACTGCCGCACTTCCGGGTAGGTCCCGGCGGCAGGTCAGCTGATCTGGGCGGGGAATTCAAACTCCTACTTCAGGACTGCTCTGACACACTGTAGGTGTCAGAGCAACGTGTTACCTGTATCTGGCTGCACTTCCTGTGCTTTGACTTCCCTGGTGTTCTCCTTTGTGACTGTTGATCTCTGTGTACCGAACCAGCTCTCCTTCAGACCATTCTACTGCCTAACCCCTGGTACTGCATAACGGACAGATCTCTGTGTACCGAACCAGCTATTCTCCAGACCATTCTACTGCCTAATCCCTGGTACTGCATAACGGACAGATCTCTGTGTACCGAACCAGCTATTCTCCAGACTATTCTTCTGCCTTATCCCTGGTACTGCATTAACGGACGGATCTCTGTGTACCGAACCGGCTATTCTGGACTACGCTTCTGCTCCTGGGGCTGTACCGTGGATTGACTCCTGCATTCCACCAGTCTCTACTCCAGACTACACCCTTCTGAGTATACTGTTAGTGACTTCAGTTATCTATTCTTCTGTGGATCTGACCGTGCCGCTACATGTCCATCTCATAGAACTCTCTCCTTACGTCAGTAGGCTAACTTGGGGGCCGCGACCTGCGGTTCTCCGGCAGCAAAACCCACCCTGCCTTGCGGCAGTTCTTGGAGAAAACCGGGAGGGCCGTTAGACTCCGCGCCCTAGGAAGGCCGGCGTAAATACTGACTAAGGTAACCTTGAAACCTAACAGTTTGCTCTGACCCATATATCTATCTGATGGACGGATCCGGGAACCCCTCAACCAGGGAGTTATTGGAACACTTAGCTACCCGGGTAGAGGAACAGGACAAGAACCAGGCACAGTTACTTCAGTTTCTTCAGAGCATGTCTGCTCGCCTGGACACACTGCAGGGGGCGGTGTCAGCTCAGGCAGTCCAGGCAGCGGTACCTGATCCACCACCGATTCCCCCTCAACCTGCTCCTGCCCAGGGGGGTGGTGCCGCTCCTCTCCCGGTGAATTCCCAACTTCGCATCCCTAATCCTCCGAAATTCGATGGGGACCCCAAGGCCTGCCGTGGATTTTTAAATCAGTGTGATATCCAGTTCGAACTCCAGCCAGGGAACTTCCCTACTGAAAAAGCTAAAGTAGCGTATATTATTTCATTACTTACCGGTCAAGCTCTTGCCTGGGCATCTCCCCTATGGGAACACAATGATCCTTCGCTACATAACTGTTCCACCTTCCTGGAGGCTTTCAGACATGTCTTTGATGAACCAGGAAGAGTTTCCAGCGCTGCCTCTGGCATCCTTCGTCTGCGTCAAGGCTCTATGACCATAGGCCAGTATGCTCTTCAATTTCGCACTATGGCGGCTGAGTTACGTTGGAATAATGAGGCCCTGGTAGCAACCTTCTGGCAGGGTTTGACCGACCGCATTAAAGACGAATTGGCAGGTCGTGAACTTCCAACTTCTCTGGATGCTTTGGTCTCTCTATGTAACCAGATTGACATTAGATTCCGTGAGCGCTCTCAGGAGAAAGAGAGTTCTCGTCGTTCTCCTTTTCGTCTGGTCCCACGTTTTCAGAGTCCGGTGATGTCTGAGGAAGAGCCCATGCAGTTGGGAAGAGCTCGCCTTTCTCAAGAAGAGAGGGAAAGACGGTTCAAAAATCGTTTATGTCTCTACTGCGGAGAACCTGGTCATTTGCTAAACAATTGTCTTAAGCGTCCGGGAAACGACCGAACCTAACTAACGATGGA
Source organism: Mixophyes fleayi (assembly GCF_038048845.1). Classification (NCBI taxonomy): domain Eukaryota; kingdom Metazoa; phylum Chordata; class Amphibia; order Anura; family Limnodynastidae; genus Mixophyes; species Mixophyes fleayi. The sequence continues at coordinate 13,052,229 of NC_134403.1, forward strand.
GAGGCCAAGTTAGGTGTACGTATTTCCTCTCCTGTTGATTCTAGTTTTTCTATTCAGGTTCTGTTACAATCCTTTGACAAACAGCTTTCTCTTCCAGCACTCATTGACTCCGGAGCAGCAGGGAATTTCATAAGAGCTGACATAGTGGAGAAGTTGTCCTTACCTACCCTTCCCCTGGATCCCCCGATTGCTATCACAGCCATTGATGGAAATCGCATTAGTGGAGGATCACTCAAGAAACGTACCATCAAGCTCTCTCTTCGCATAGGAGCCCTGCATACTGAATCTATTTCCTTGTTGGTCATTCCAGAGGCTATTAATCCTCTCATTCTTGGTCTTCCGTGGCTCCAACTTCATTCCCCTACATTAGATTGGCATAAGCCAGAAGTTCTTGCCTGGGGTCCGGCCTGTCATTCTCGTTGCCTTCCCAGAATCAATAAGTTCACCAAGAATGAAGCTGCATCATTATTTAAGTCCACTGGTATTCCTCTCCAATACCGTTCATTCTCGGATGTGTTTTGCGAAAAGGAGGCCTCCAAATTACCTCCCCATAGACCATGGGATTGTTCTATTGAGCTTTTACCCGACAAAATACCACCCAGAGGACGCGTTTTTTCGCTATCACTACCAGAGTCCAACTCCATGTCTAAATACATAGAAGAGAACCTAGAAAGAGGCTTTATTCGAAAATCATCCTCCCCTGCAGGGGCCGGCTTTTTCTTCGTTAAAAAGAAAGACGGGGGTCTACGTCCATGTATAGATTATCGTGGGCTGAATGCCATTACTGTGAAGAACAAGTACCCGTTACCATTGATTTCAGAGCTATTTGATAGAATAAAAGGCGCAGTTATTTTTTCCAAATTAGACTTGAAGGGTGCCTACAATTTGATCCGTATTAAACAAGGGGATGAATGGAAAACTGCGTTCAATACCCATGATGGACACTTTGAATATTTAGTTATGCCCTTCGGGTTATGTAATGCCCCCGCAGTGTTTCAAAACTTCATCAACGAAATTTTTCAAGATTTTCTCTACCAGTTCGTGGTGATTTACCTGGATGATATCCTGATATTCTCTCCTGACATCGTGTTGCATCGCCATCATGTTTCCTTGGTGCTTGAACGCCTTCGGGTACATCAACTGTTTTGTAATTTGGATAAATGCATCTTTGAAAAAAGTCATATTCCCTTTCTTGGACACGTGATCTCTGGATCTGGGCTATGCATGGATTCCGAGAAAGTAAAGGCAGTTTCTGAATGGCCTCAGCCGATAGGTCTGAAAGCAATCCAACGTTTCATAGGCTTTGCCAATTACTATCGGCATTTTATTAAAGGCTTTTCTTCAGTGATCGCACCCATTACTGCACTAACTAAGAAAGCTATCAATACTAAACTTTGGCCTCCTGAGGCAGAAAAGGCCTTCTCTTCCCTAAAGAAAGCATTCACGAGAGCTCCTATCCTCCATCAACCAGATCCTACCTTTCCTTTCTTTCTGGAGGTCGATGCATCCTCTGTGGGAGTGGGGGCTATCTTGTCACAGAAGGACTCTGGTGGAAGATTATCTCCTTGTGGTTTCTTTTCCCGTAAACTTTCTGTTGCCGAGAAGAATTATGGCATCGGAGATAGGGAACTCCTGGCCATCAAATTAGCCTTAGAAGCATGGAGACATCATTTGGAAGGAGCTAGGTTTCCTATCACGATTTTTACAGATAACAAGAACCTTCTATATTTACAAACAGCTTCTTGTTTAAACCCTCGGCAAGCCAGATGGTCCCTGTTTTTCTCCCGGTTTGATATGATCATCACCTTTAGAACAGGATCTAAGAACAAGAAAGCGGATGCTCTTTCCCGATCCTTTGATGCCACTGATACTATAGAGGATACTCCTAGACCCATCCTGGGCTCGAAATGTATACTGGCCACCACCCCTGCTCATCTAGTGATTCCTTCCGGGAAGACCTTTGTTTCTTCTCATCTTCGATCAAGACTCCTCAAGTGGGCTCACGCCTCTCGGTTCTCTGGTCATGCTGGGATCAAGAAGACTCTGGATTTTGTCTCCCGTAATTACTGGTGGCCATCTATTCACTCTGATGTTCGGGAGTTCGTTACGGCTTGTTCCACCTGCGCTCAGAACAAAGTACCTCGGCAAGCCTCCTATGGATTGTTACAGCCTTTACCCATTCCGGATCGTCCATGGAGTCATCTCTCCATGGACTTTATCACTGATTTACCCTCTTCAAGAGGCTTTTCCGTGGTTTGGGTAGTCACAGACCGTTTCTCACGGGCTGCTCATTTCGTACCTCTAAAAGGCCTTCCATCTGCTCCGGTGCTGGCACAACTTTTTATAAAGGAAATATTCCGTCTCCATGGTTGCCCAGAGGTCATCGTTTCAGACCGTGGAACACAGTTTGTTGCAAGATTTTGGAGAGCCTTTTCTCGTGTTTGTGGAATCAAACTGAATTTTTCCTCTGCATACCACCCCCAAAGCAATGGTCTAACTGAGAGGACTAATCAAGAGCTCGAAAAATTCCTCAGATGCTTCATTTCAGCTAAACATGACGACTGGGTTGATTTGTTACCTTGGGCAGAATTTGCTCACAATAATAATTCTCATGACTCTACATTGGTTTCCCCTTTTTTTGCTCTCCAAGGCTTTCATCCTAGAGTTCCTCCTTTAATGATTTGCCTACATCCGGAATTCCTGCTGTAGATTCCATGTGGTCAGACTTCTCGTCCAGGTGGGGTATAATCAAACGTAACCTACCTCACGCCACTGCCACCAGCAAAAAGGCGTTTGATAAGAAAAGAAGACCTTCCCCATTACTTTCTCCTGGCGATAAGGTATGGCTATCTACGCGGAACCTTCGCCTGTTGGTTCCTTCTAGGAAATTCGCTCCCCGTTTCATTGGACCCTTCAAGATCTTGGAAGTTATTAATCCAGTAGCTTTCAGATTAAAGTTGCCTCCTACCTTAAGGATTCCCAACGTGTTTCACATTTCCCTCCTCAAGCCACTTGTCATTAATAAATTTTCCTCTTCCAAGAGACCTCCTGCCGCTGTCTCTATGCAAGATCATGAATTCGAGGTCAAGGAAATTCTAAATTCTCGCATTTCCAGAGGTTCTCTACAATTCTTGGTTGATTGGAAAGGCTACGGACCAGAGGAGCGTTCATGGATTCCGGCACGTGATCTACATGCTCCAGTACTGTTAAGAAAATTCCATGCCAAATTCCCTCAGAAACCTTATAGGCTGTCCGGTGGCCATCCCTAATGGGGGGGGGGGGGTACTGTCATGGCGCTTACCTGTGTCAGCGCCGCTCCATCGTTCTGTACTGCCGCACTTCCGGGTAGGTCCCGGCAGCAGGTCAGCTGATCTGGGCGGGGAATTCAAACTCCTACTTCAGGACTGCTCTGACACACTGTAGGTGTCAGAGCAACGTGTTACCTGTATCTGGCTGCACTTCCTGTGCTTTGACTTCCCTGGTGTTCTCCTTTGTGACTGTTGATCTCTGTGTACCGAACCAGCTCTCCTTCAGACCATTCTACTGCCTAACCCCTGGTACTGCATAACGGACAGATCTCTGTGTACCGAACCAGCTATTCTCCAGACCATTCTACTGCCTAATCCCTGGTACTGCATAACGGACAGATCTCTGTGTACCGAACCAGCTATTCTCCAGACTATTCTTCTGCCTTATCCCTGGTACTGCATTAACGGACGGATCTCTGAGTACCGAACCGGCTATTCTGGACTACGCTTCTGCTCCTGGGGCTGTACCGTGGATTGACTCCTGCATTCCACCAGTCTCTACTCCAGACTACACCCTTCTGAATATACGGTTAGTGACTTCAGTTATCTATTCTTCTGTGGATCTGACCATGCCGCTACATGTCCATCTCATAGAACTCTCTCCTTACGTCAGTAGGCTAACTTGGGGGCCGCGACCTGCGGTTCTCCGGCAGCAAAACCCACCCTGCCTTGCGGCGGTTCTTGGAGAAAACCGGGAGGGCCGTTAGACTCCGCGCCCTAGGAAGGCCGGCGTAAATACTGACTAAGGTAACCTTGAAACCTAACATGACATTATTACTACAATCCATCAGATATAACTAGTGATATTAATACTACAATCCATCAGCTATAACTAGTGACATTAATACTACATCCCTCAGATATAACTAGTGACATTAATACTACATCCCTCAGATATAACTAGTGACATTAATACTACAATCCATCAGATATAACTAGTGATATTAATACTACATCCCTCAGATATAACTAGTGATATTAATACTACATCCCTCAGATATAACTAGTGACATTAATACTACATCCCTCAGATATAACTAGTGACATTATTACTACATCCCTCAGATATAACTAGTGATATTAATACTACATCCCTCAGATATAACTAGTGACATTAATACTACAATCCATCAGATATAACTAGTGATATTAATACTACATCCCTCAGATATAACTAGTGACATTAATACTACATCCCTCAGATATAACTAGTGACATTATTACTACATCCCTCAGATATAACTAGTGATATTAATACTACATCCCTCAGATATAACTAGTGATATTAATACTACATACCTCAGATATAACTAGTGACATTAATACTACATCCCTCAGATATAACTAGTAGGGATGAGCGCGCTCGGATTTCTGAAATCCGAGCCCACCCGAACGTTGCGGATCCGAGTCGGATCCGAGACAGATCCGGGTATTGGCGCCAAATTCAAAAGTGAAACTGAGGCTCTGACTCATAATCCCGTTGTCGGATCTCGCGATACTCGGATCCTATAAATTCCCCGCTAGTCGCCGCCATCTTCACTCGGGCATTGATCAGGGTAGAGGGAGGGTGTGTTAGGTGGTCCTCTGTGCTGTTTAGTTCTGTGCTGTTTAGTTCTGTGCTGTTTAGTGCTGTGCTGTTTAGTGCTGTGCTGTGCTGTGCTGTGCTGTGTTCTGCAGTATCAGTCCAGTGGTGCTGTGTGCTGTGCTCTGTCCTTCTGAGGTCAGTGGTGCTGCTGGGTCCTGTGCTGTGTCCTGTTCAGTCCAGTGGTGCTGTGTCCTGTGCTCTGTGCTTCTAAGGGCATAGTTATTTCCCCAATATTCCCCTGTGTTTAAAAAAATAAAAAAAAGTTTTTTTTATAAAATACCAAAAACTACTTTAATATTTTTTAATTACCACAAAATTTTCACAACCAATCCTGCAGTATAAGCCCATTGGTACTGCAATATTACCAAGTTCACACATTCAGCAGTAAAAGTCCAGTGGTACTGCAATATTACAAAGTTTACACATTCTGCAGTATCAGTCCAGTGGTGCTGTGTCCTGTGCTCTGTCCTGCTGAGTTCCGTAGTGCTGCTGGGTCCTGTGCCGTGTCCTGTTCAGTCCAGTGGTGCTGTGTCCTGTGCTCTGTGCTTCTAAGGGCATAGTTATTTCCCCATTATTCCCAAGTTTGTAAAAAATAAAAAAAAAGTAAAAAAAAATAAAAAAATTAAAAAAAAAAAAAAATATATAATAATTATAACCAAATTTGCAAAACCAATCCAGCATTATAAGTCCATTGGTACTGCAATATTACCAAGTTCACACATTCAGCAGTAAAAGTCCAGTGGTACTGCAATATTACAAAGTTTACACATTCTGCAGTATCAGTCCAGTGGTGCTGTGTCCTGTGCTCTGTCCTGCTGAGTTCCGTAGTGCTGCTGGGTCCTGTGCCGTGTCCTGTTCAGTCCAGTGGTGCTGTGTCCTGTGCTCTGTGCTTCTAAGGGCATAGTTATTTCCCCATTATTCCCAAGTTTGTAAAAAATAAAAAAAAAGTAAAAAAAAATAAAAAATTAAAAAAAAAAAAAATATATATAATAATTATAACCAAATTTGCAAAACCAATCCAGCATTATAAGTCCATTGGTACTGCAATATTACCAAGTTCACACATTCTGCAGTATCTTGTGCTACATATAATGGAGACCAAAAATTTGGAGGATAAAGTAGGGAAAGATCAAGACCCACTTCCTCCTAATGCTGAAGCTGCTGCCACTAGTCATGACATAGACGATGAAATGCCATCAACGTCGTCTTCCAAGCCCGATGCCCAATCTCGTAGTACCGGGCATGTAAAATCCAAAAAGCCCAAGTTAAGAAAAAGTAGCAAAAAGAGAAACTTAAAATCATCTGAGGAGAAACGTAAAGTTGCCAATATGCCATTTACGACACGGAGTGGCAAGGAACGGCTTAGGCCCTGGCCCGTGTTCATGACTAGTGGTTCAGCTTCACCCACGGATCTTAGCCCTCCTCCTCCTCCCCCCCCTACAAAAAATTGAAGAGAGTTATGCTGTCAGCAACAAAACAGCAAACAACTCTGCCTTCTAAAGAGAAATTATCACAAATCCCCAAGGCGAGTCCAAGGGTGTTGGTGGTTGTCAAGCCTGACCTTCCCATCACTGTACGGGAAGAGGTGGCTCGGGAGGAGGCTATTGATGATGTAGCTGGCGCTGTGGAGGAACTTGATGATGAGGATGGTGATGTGGTTATTGTAAATGAGGCACCAGGGGGGGAAACAGCTGATGTCCATGGGATGAAAAAGCCCATCGTCATGCCTGGTCAGAAGACCAAAAAATGCACCTCTTCGGTCTGGAGTTATTTTTATCCAAATCCAGACAACCAATGTATGGCAATATGTAGCTTATGTAAAGCTCAAATAAGCAGGGGTAAGGATCTTGCCCACCTAGGAACATCCTCCCTTATACGTCACCTGAATAACCTTCATAGTTCAGTGGTTAGTTCAGGAACTGGGGCTAGGACCCTCATCGGTACAGGGACACCTAAATCCCGTGGTCCAGTTGGATACACACCAGCAACACCCTCCTCGTCAACTTCCTCCACAATCTCCATCAGATTCAGTCCTGCAGCCCAAGTCAGCAGCCAGACTGAGTCCTCCTCAATACGGGATTCATCCGAGGAATCCTGCAGCGGTACGCCTACTACTGCCACTGCTGCTGTTGCTGCTGTTAGTCGGTCATCTTCCCAGAGGGGAAGTCGTAAGACCGCTAAGTCTTTCACCAAACAATTGACCGTCCAACAGTCGTTTGCCATGACCACCAAATACGATAGTAGTCACCCTATTGCAAAGCGTATAACTGCGGCTGTAACTGCAATGTTGGTGTTAGACGTGCGCCCGGTGTCCGCCATCAGTGGAGTGGGATTTAGAGGGTTGATGGAGGTATTGTGTCCCCGGTACCAAATTGGGTACCGGGGCCACCCCACTATGCAGTCCAGATACTTGTTTGGTGGAATTCCGACACGTGGAGGGTTTTTAAATTATATTGTGGCCTCGGTACCAAATTGTGTACCGGGGCCACCACACTACGCAGTCAAGATACTTGTTTGGTGGAATTCAGACCAGTTGAGGGTTTTATTATTATATTGTGTGGACCACTCTATCTATACCACACTACAACTCTATACCACTCTATTTCCTACTTTAATTCTATTTAATTCTATTTCCTACTTTAATTCTATTACTAATTAATTACCATAAAGAGGAACAAAAAAAACCAATTTTACCAAAAGTATAATATGACTTAGACTTACAAACACTACACTTTAAAGATCGTGCCTTTAAATGAAAAAGTCAGTCTTCATTGCACGACTATGTGCAACAGGGACATTTTTTTGGGTTTACAAAGTCAAACAATAACACTACGACCCTGTCTGTCTGGGGTCTGTCAATGACGAATTGTCTGGAGCATGTTTGGAGGAGGTATTGTGGCCCCGGTATCAAATTGGGTACCGGGGCCACCCCACTATGCAGTCCAGATACTTGTTTGGTGCAATTCCGACACGTGGAGGGTTTTTAAATTATATTGTGGCCTCGGTACCAAATTGTGTACCGGGGCCACCACACTACGCAGTCAAGATAGATAGATGCGTATTGCGTATCATAGATAAAGTACATTCAGTGGTGTGGGGCAAATTGAAAAATATTCCAAATGCACTGACATTATCAAAAACAAGAGGTTGTCACACGCTAAAACTCCAACATGTATATGATGGAGAGGATGGAGGAGCAGCCGTATGTGTAGTGTAATGCAGATCTGTTGAAGGTTTTTTATATATTTTATTGTGGTGCCCAGTGCCCACTCCTCTACGCAGTCCAGATACATTTATTGGTGCGAATCATAAAAGTTCAGGGTTTTTAATATATATTGTGGTGACCCACTCCTCTACGCAGTCCAGGTACATTTATTGGTGCGAATCATAAAAGTTCAGGGTTTTTAATATATATTGTGGTGACCCACTCCTCTACGCAGTCCAGGTACATTTATTGGTGCGAATCATAAAAGTTCAGGGTTTTTAATATATATTGTGGTGACCCACTCCTCTACGCAGTCCAGGTACATTTATTGGTGCGAATCATAAAAGTTCAGGGTTTTTAATAGATATTGTGGTGACCCACTCCTCTACGCAGTCCAGGTACATTTATTGGTGCGAATCATAAAAGTTCAGGGTTTTTAATATATATTGTGGTGACCCACTCCTCTACGCAGTCCAGGTACATTTATTGGTGCGAATCATAAAAGTTCAGGGTTTTTAATAGATATTGTGGTGACCCACTCCTCTACGCAGTCCAGGTACAATTATTGGTGCGAATCATAAAAGTTCAGGGTTTTTAAGATATTGTGGTGACCCACTCCTCTACGCAGTCCAGGTACAATTATTGGTGCGAATCATAAAAGTTCAGGGTTTTTAATATATATTGTGGTGACCCACTCCTCTACGCAGTCCAGAAAGATACCTTGTTGCAACGTTTTGGACTAATAACTATATTGTGAGGTGTTCAGAATACACTGTAAATTAGTGGAAATGCTTGTTATTGAATGTTATTGAGGTTAATAATAGCCTAGGAGTGAAAATAAGCCCAAAAACTTGATTTTTAAACTTTTTATGTTTTTTTCAAAAAAAATCCGAATCCAATACCTTAAATCCGAACCGAGACCTTTCGTCAAGTGTTTTGCGAGACAAATCCGAACCTCAAAAATAACGAAAATCCGGATCCAAAACACAAAACACGAGACCTCAAAAGTCGCCGGTGCACATCCCTAATAACTAGTGATATTAATACTACAATCCATCAGATATAACTAGTGACATTATTACTACAATCCATCAGATATAACTAGTGACATTAATACTACATCCCTCAGATATAACTAGTGACATTAATACTACAATCCATCAGATATAACTAGTGACATTAATACTACAATCCATCAGATATAACTAGTGACATTAATACTACAATCCATCAGATATAACTAGTGACATTATTACTACAATCCATCAGATATAACTAGTGACATTATTAATACAATCCATCAGATATAACTAGTGACATTAATACTACATCCCTCAGATATAACTAGTGACATTAATACTACAATCCATCAGATATAACTAGTGACATTAATACTACAATCCATCAGATATAACTAGTGACATTAATACTACAATCCATCAGATATAACTAGTGACATTAATACTACAATCCATCAGATATAACTAGTGACATTATTACTACAATCCCTCAGATATAACTAGTGATATTAATACTATAATCCAACAGATATAACTAGTGACATTATTACTACAATCCCTCAGATATAACTAGTGACATTAATACTATAATCCAACAGATATAACTAGTGACATTATTACTACAATCCCTCAGATATAACTAGTGACATTAATACTACATCCCTCAGATATAACTAGTGACATTATTACTACAATCCATCAGATATAACTAGTGACATTATTACTACAATCCATCAGATATAACTAGTGACATTAATACTACATCCCTCAGATATAACTAGTGACATTAATACTACAATCCATCAGATATAACTAGTGACATTATTACTACAATCCCTCAGATATAACTAGTGATATTAATACTATAATCCAACAGATATAACTAGTGACATTATTACTATAATCCATCAGATATAACTAGTGACATTAATACTATAATCCAACAGATATAACTAGTGATATTAATACTATAATCCAACAGATATAACTAGTGACATTATTACTACAATCCCTCAGATATAACTAGTGACATTAATACTACATCCCTCAGATATAACTAGTGACATTAATACTACAATCCATCAGATATAACTAGTGACATTAATACTACAATCCATCAGATATAACTAGTGACATTAATACTACAATCCATCAGATATAACTAGTGACATTATTACTACAATCCATCAGATATAATTAGTGACATTATTACTACAATCCATCAGATATAACTAGTGACATTAATACTACATCCCTCAGATATAACTAGTGACATTAATACTACAATCCATCAGATATAACTAGTGACATTAATACTACAATCCATCAGATATAACTAGTGACATTAATACTACAATCCATCAGATATAACTAGTGACATTATTACTACAATCCCTCAGATATAACTAGTGATATTAATACTATAATCCAACAGATATAACTAGTGACATTATTACTACATCCCTCAGATATAACTAGTGATATTAATACTACATCCCTCAGATATAACTAGTGATATTAATACTACATCCCTCAGATATAACTAGAAATATTAATACTACAATCCATCAGATATAACTAGTGACATTATTACTACAATCCATCAGATATAACTAGTGACATTAATACTACATCCCTCAGATATAACTAGTGACATTAATACTACAATCCATCAGATATAACTAGTGACATTATTACTACAATCCATCAGATATAACTAGTGACATTATTACTACAATCCATCAGATATAACTAGTGACATTAATACTACAATCCATCAGATATAACTAGTGACATTAATACTACAATCCATCAGATATAACTAGTGACATTATTACTAAAATCCCTCATATATAACTAGTGATATTAATAATATAATCCAACAGATATAACTAGTGACATTATTACTACAATCCATCAGATATAACTAGTGACATTAATACTACATCCCTCAGATATAACTAGTGACATTAATACTACAATTAATCAGATATAACTAGAGACATTATTACTACAATCCCTCAGATATAACTAGTGATATTAATACTATAATCCAACAGATATAACTAGTGACATTATTACTACAATCCATCAGATATAACTAGTGACATTAATACTATAATCCAACAGATATAACTAGTGACATTATTACTACAATCCCTCAGATATAACTAGTGACATTAATACTACATCCCTCAGATATAACTAGTGACATTAATACTGCAATTCTTCAGATATAACTAGTGATATTAATACTATAATCCAACAGATATAACTAGTGACATTATTACTACAATCCATCAGATATAACTAGTGATATTAATACTATAATCCAACAGATATAACTAGTGACATTATTACTACAATCCATCAGATATAACTAGTGATATTAATACTATAATCCAACAGATATAACTAGTGACATTATTACTACAATCCATCAGATATAACTAGTGACATTAATACTACATCCCTCAGATATAACTAGACACATTAATACTACAATCCATCAGATATAACTAGTGACATTAATACTACAATCCATCAGATATAACTAGTGACATTAATACTACAATCCATCAGATATAACTAGTGACATTAATACTACAATCCATCAGATATAACTAGTGACATTATTACTACAATCCCTCAGATATAACTAGTGATATTAATACTATAATCCAACAGATATAACTAGTGACATTATTACTACAATCCATCAGATATAACTAGTGACATTAATACTATAATCCAACAGATATAACTAGTGACATTATTACTACAATCCCTCAGATATAACTAGTGACATTAATACTACATCCCTCAGATATAACTAGTGACATTATTACTACAATCCATCAGATATAACTAGTGACATTATTACTACAATCCATCAGATATAACTAGTGACATTAATACTACATCCCTCAGATATAACTAGTGACATTAATACTACAATCCCTCAGATATAACTAGTGATATTAATACTATAATCCATCAGATATAACTAGTGACATTATTACTACAATCCCTCAGATATAACTAGTGATATTAATACTACAATCCCTCAGATATAACTAGTGATATTAATACTATAATCCAACAGATATAACTAGTGACATTATTACTACAATCCATCAGATATAACTAGTGACATTAATACTATAATCCAACAGATATAACTAGTGACATTATTACTACAATCCCTCAGATATAACTAGTGACATTAATACTACATCCCTCAGATATAACTAGTGACATTATTACTACAATCCATCAGATATAACTAGTGACATTATTACTACAATCCATCAGATATAACTAGTGACATTAATACTACATCCCTCAGATATAACTAGTGACATTAATACTACAATCCATCAGATATAACTAGTGACATTAATACTACAATTCATCAGATATAACTAGTGACATTAATACTACAATCCATCAGATATAACTTGTGACATTAATACTACAATCCATCAGATATAACTAGTGACATTAATACTACAATCCATCAGATATAACTAGTGACATTAATACTACAATCCATCAGATATAACTAGTGACAATATTACTACAATCCCTCAGATATAACTAGTGATATTAATACTATAATCCAACAGATATAACTAGTGACATTATTACTATAATCCATCAGATATAACTAGTGACATTAATACTATAATCCAACAGATATAACTAGTGACATTATTACTACAATCCCTCAGATATAACTAGTGACATTAATACTACATCCCTCAGATATAACTAGTGACATTAATACTGCAATTCTTCAGATATAACTAGTGATATTAATACTATAATCCAACAGATATAACTAGTGACATTATTACTACAATCCATCAGATATAATTAGTGATATTAATACTACAATCCATCAGATATAACTAGTGATATTAATACTATAATCCAACAGATATAACTAGTGACATTATTACTACAATCCAACAGATATTACTAGTGACATTATTACTACAATCCATCAGATATAACTAGTGACATTAATACTATAATCCAAAAGATATAACTAGTGACATTATTACTACAATCCCTCAGATATAACTAGTGACATTAATACTACATCCCTCAGATATAACTAGTGACATTATTACTACAATCCATCAGATATAACTAGTGACATTAATACTACAATCCATCAGATATAACTAGTGACATTAATACTACAATCCATCAGATATAACTTGTGACATTAATACTACAATCCATCAGATATAACTAGTGACACTATTACTACAATCCCTCAGATATAACTAGTGATATTAATACTATAATCCAACAGATATAACTAGTGACATTATTACTACAATCCATCAGATATAACTAGTGACATTAATACTATAATCCAACAGATATAACTAGTGACATTATTACTACAATCCCTCAGATATAACTAGTGACATTAATACTACATCCCTCAGATATAACTAGTGACATTAATACTGCAATTCTTCAGATATAACTAGTGATATTAATACTATAATCCAACAGATATAACTAGTGACATTATTACTACAATCCATCAGATATAACTAGTGATATTAATACTACAATCCATCAGATATAACTAGTGATATTAATACTATAATCCAACAGATATAACTAGTGATATTATTACTACAATCCAACAGATATAACTAGTGACATTAATACTACATCCCTCAGATATAACTAGTGACATTAATACTACAATCCATCAGATATAACTAGTGACATTAATACTACAATCCATCAGATATAACTAGTGACATTAATACTACAATCCATCAGATATAACTAGTGACATTAATACTACATCCCTCAGATATAACTAGTGACATTAATACTGCAATTCTTCAGATATAACTAGTGATATTAATACTATAATCCAACAGATATAACTAGTGACATTATTACTACAATCCATCAGATATAACTAGTGATATTAATACTACAATCCATCAGATATAACTAGTGATATTAATACTATAATCCAACAGATATAACTAGTGACATTATTACTACAATCCAACAGATATAACTAGTGACATTAATACTACATCCCTCAGATATAACTAGTGACATTAATACTACAATCCATCAGATATAACTAGTGACATTAATACTACAATCCATCAGATATAACTAGTGACATTAATACTACAATCCATCAGATATAACTTGTGACATTAATACTACAATCCATCAGATATAACTAGTGACATTAATACTACAATCCATCAGATATAACTAGTGACATTAATACTACAATCCATCAGATATAACTAGTGACATGATTACTACAATCCCTCAGATATAACTAGTGATATTAATACTATAATCCAACAGATATAACTAGTGACATTATTACTATAATCCATCAGATATTACTAGTGACATTAATACTATAATCCAACAGATATAACTAGTGACATTATTACTACAATCCCTCAGATATAACTAGTGACATTAATACTACATCCCTCAGATATAACTAGTGACATTAATACTGCAATTCTTCAGATATAACTAGTGATATTAATACTATAATCCAACAGATATAACTAGTGACATTATTACTACAATCCATCAGATATAACTAGTGATATTAATACTACAATCCATCAGATATAACTAGTGATATTAATACTATAATCCAACAGATATAACTAGTGACATTATTACTACAATCCAACAGATATAACTAGTGACATTATTACTACAATCCATCAGATATAACTAGTGACATTAATACTATAATCCAACAGATATAACTAGTGACATTATTACTACAATCCCTCAGATATAACTAGTGACATTAATACTACATCCCTCAGATATAACTAGTGACATTATTACTACAATCCATCAGATATAACTAGTGACATTATTACTACAATCCATCAGATATAACTAGTGACATTAATACTACATCCCTCAGATATAACTAGTGACATTAATACTACAATCCATCAGATATAACTAGTGACATTAATACTACAATCCATCAGATATAACTAGTGACATTAATACTACAATCCATCAGATATAACTTGTGACATTAATACTACAATCCATCAGATATAACTAGTGACATTATTACTACAATCCCTCAGATATAACTAGTGATATTAATACTATAATCCAACAGATATAACTAGTGACATTATTACTACAATCCATCAGATATAACTAGTGACATTAATACTATAATCCAACAGATATAACTAGTGACATTATTACTACAATCCCTCAGATATAACTAGTGACATTAATACTACATCCCTCAGATATAACTAGTGACATTAATACTGCAATTCTTCAGATATAACTAGTGATATTAATACTACAATCCAACAGATATAACTAGTGACATTAATACTACAATCCATCAGATATAACTAGTGATATTAATACTATAATCCAACAGATATAACTAGTGACATTATTACTACAATCCAACAGATATAACTAGTGACATTATTACTACAATCCATCAGATATAACTAGTGACATTAATACTATAATCCAACAGATATAACTAGTGACATTATTACTACAATCCATCAGATATAACTAGTGACATTAATACTATAATCCAACAGATATAACTAGTGACATTATTACTACAATCCATCAGATATAACTAGTGACATTAATACTATAATCCAACAGATATAACTAGTGACATTATTACTACAATCCATCAGATATATGACCCTAACTTTTTCAGGACACAAACAGCATCTCCTGCATCTCATTGTAATTTTTTAAAAGTTCTGTAACACCAAGCTGATTGTGTGAGCAAAACTAGAAATGTTATGGAATCCCCCCCCCCCTCGCTGCAATGCTCTAATAATATTGGTGTCGTTATCAGAAATCACATATCCTCAGGAGAGTGCCAGCAGGATTAGCTATGTTGCAATGACATCCCTTACTTTTTGTAACAGATTGTCAGCTGTATGCCTCTTAGTGAAGCTGCTGATACACAGAGTAGCCTGCTTTGGAAAAATGTGACGTACTTGGGTACATGGTGCTGCAATCTCCTACCTGCTGTTGTAGAATGGCGGTAATGTCCAGAAATTTTTCCAGCCACAGACAGCATCTCCTGCACATCCCTGTCATCATCCTCATCAGCAGCAGCTAATTATATAGCACCAGTAATTGTGCTGCGCTGTACAGAGCAGATGAGAACTAGGCAGAAACCATTATAAGTTATGTTAGTTATGTAGATAGTTATAAGATATAGTTATAAGTTATGTTAGTTATGTAGATAGTTATAAGATATAGTTATAAGTTATGTTAGTTATGTAGATAGTTATAAGATATAGTTATAAGTTATGTTAGTTATGTAGATAGTTACAAGATATAGTTATAAGTTATGTTAGTTAGGTAGATAGTTATAAGATATAGTTATAAGTTATGTTAGTTATGTAGATAGTTATAAGATATAGTTATAAGTTATGTTAGTTATGTAGATAGTTATAAGATATAGTTATAAGTTATGTTAGTTATGTAGATAGTTACAAGATATAGTTATAAGTTATGTTAGTTAGGTAGATAGTTACAAGATAGAGTTATAAGTTATGTTAGTTATGTAGATAGTTACAAGATATAGTTATAAGTTATGTTAGTTATGTAGATAGTTATAAGATATAGTTATAAGTTATGTTAGTTAGGTAGATAGTTATAAGATATAGTTATAAGTTATGTTAGTTATGTAGATAGTTATAAGATATAGTTATAAGTTATGTTAGTTATGTAGATAGTTATAAGATATAGTTATAAGTTATGTTAGTTAGGTAGATAGTTATAAGATATAGTTACAAGTTATGTTAGCTTACACAGTCCTTACCCCCATTTAACTTTGCCTTGATTACAGGTGTTTTTTAATTTACCAAGGAAAACTGTGTTTTTTTACATTCTGCTTTCCCTCACTTTAAAAGCACTATGCACCTCAGTCTTTAACATAGGCTTTAACAGATGACGTAGTGGCATTCTTATCATCAGGACTGGTACCAGCAGCCGCTTGGTGCTCCTGGTCTGTTCTCGACTGAATCCATATCGATGGCATAATACAATGTCACTACACTTTAAAGAACACTGCTAGGCCTATTAATAATGCTATGGCACAATACAATGTGAGTGGAGACTTTGAAAAATAAATTCAAGGCCGATTACTTCTGTTGAAGCACTGAACACTGGCAACTATTTGCGGGTGAGCTATGTCACAGTCTTTTGGGCAAACGTATATGAAAATCATATTGTGACCTGTGAGGTGCTAAACATTGACTGGAAATGACTGGAAATTAGTGTTATTGAGGTTAATAATAATGTAGGTACAAAATAATAGCTAAATTATGTGATTTTCGCCCATCAAGTGGCATTTTGTCAAAAAAAGCAAAACAAAACACACGCAAGGGCGGTTTTGGCAAAACCAAAACCCAAAGGTAATCCTGATCCAAAACCAAAACCAAAACACGCTGGTCATTGAGCATTTCTATTAGCAATGCACAAACCAGCAATCAAAAGGTTAGCACATCAAAACTGTTACGCAAAGGGATATGTTGGCACACTAGAATTGTTAGTCAAATGGATTAACAATTCACACTCCTGCATTCAAAGTGTTAACATAAAAGTCTAATGGATTTGTTAGAGTATCAAAGGAAAAACGTATTAAATATTAGATTTAACATACAAAGGGACAAAAAAGGGAACAAAAAAATTAAATACAATACAGTTATAAAAACAAACAGGATGGAATTACAGAGAATAAAAGCTTACATATCATACATAACCTGTATGTCTGGGACAAGGCAGAATAAAATGGACAGTCCTTCAGTCAAACTGAGCCCCAAGAGCTGCCTTCTCACACACATGTTATTTAATCAAGTTTAACTGGGAAGGCAGAGTCCCAGTGTGTGTGTGTGTGTGTGTGTGTGTGTGTGTGTGTGTGTGTATATATATATGTATATATATATATATATATATATATATATATATATATATATATATATATATATGTGTGTGTAAATGCCCCATGGGTGTCAATTACAGCTTGTCTAAAAATGGTCCAAAAGTTTTGACCTTCCATAACTTTTCTCACACATATCCCAGAGACATAGCACCCCCTTGCAACAAGCCAGTCATAACCACCCGCACATTTATGTATCAAATATGATGGGATTAATATATCAAATGTTATTTTAAAAGATATGTGTCTACTGTGGTTTTCCTGTACAGTTATTAACTAATTATTAACTATACTTCACAAACTTTGTGCGTTTTTTGCCCCTAAGTACACTGACACACTGATTTCCCAAAATATGAAATATGAGGGCACGTTCTTTGAAGCTAATATTTCTTCTATACATGCATAGGTAATCTTTATCTTTTGCATTTGCCTAAAAGATTTTCACCTAGTTGGCTACTTTGTTTATATCATGCCTTAAAAAGACAGTCTACTCTTAGTATCTAATGATCAGAGGGGATGCCTGGCTGTGATCTGCATCTGTTAAATGAGTTCCCTCAAAAGAATGTCTGATCTTTACCTAATTACGTTCCCTGAGCTGAAAACCAAATGTTTTTAAACCCTTTTGGGTGCGAGGAAATCATGTACATTCCTACTTATCAATGTAATACTGTATTTGGGCCCTCACCCTGACAAAGAGGAAGAATATGGGATTTGGGTTATGCTCAGTACAATGAAGAGCAGACAGTCTGGGGATGAGGGAGGCGATAAAGTGTAACAAGTCTGTTATATGGTCTGTAATATGGATATAAGGTAATTCCTAACACATATGTTCTTATATGATGTGTGTGAAGAATGCTCAGTACCACTTCTGTCATTCTGTAAGATGTACAGTAACTCCCAGCTCCTCTACCTATATTTCATGTGACAATGACACATTTCTTGTTTCATAATGAATATGATTTTCAGCATCTATATTGTGTTGGCATGAAGGACTGCACAATATCACTTTTCTCTATTGTATGCCAGGCGGAAGTTTTAGGGGTGTATTTACTAAACTGCGGGATTGACAAAGTGGAGATGTTGCCTATAGAAACCAATCAGATTCTAGCTGTCATTTTGTAGAATGCTCTAAATAAATGATAACTAGGGGTTTGATTCATTAAGGTACTTAGTCAAGAAATTTCTTACTTAACTCCCCTGGACAAAACCATGTTAAAATGCAAGGGGTGAAAAGTAGTTTTCTATTTTGCACAAGTTAAATACTGTCTGTTTTTTCATGTAGCACACAAATATCAACTTGGAATTTTAGTGTACAAATAAGCTATCAAGTATTTGTGTGCTACATGAAAAAACAGTCAGTATTTAACTTATGTGCAAAACCGAAAACTAATTTTCACCCTTTGCATTTAAACATGGTTTTGTCCAGAAGACTTAAGTGATACATTTCTTGCCTAAGTTCCTTAATGAATCCGTCCCCCCTAGAATCTGATTAGTTGCGATAGGCAACATCTCCACTTTTTTAATACCGCAGTTTAATAAATACAACCCTAAGACTGTCACCTGGCAAATAAAGAGAACCCGCAGTATAGTAAATATACCCCCTAGTATCTGTTCTTTTTTAGCAGGCATGGAGCAATTTCAGTACACCCAAAACTGACATTTACATTTCATAATTTAAAAGTAAATGCAGAATGCAGGTGGCTGAAGTCCACTTAGAAGCAATGTAATATGTTACAGTCCTAAATTGTAAAGTCATATAAATAATATACATACTCACAATGTAAGTGTTCAATGCAGCTGTCACAAGGCGCCGTGTGCTGTCAGAGCAGATCCTGTACATTTAACTCTCACCTCTGTGTGCTATTTATCTGTCTGTAATTCTCTTAAGTCTTTGATATTAATGCCTGTTTCATCAACTCGCTTGGGATCCGAACTGTTTAGCAATGCAGCATGTGGTTCCTCTGGGACGATGAATTGAGCCCTTTACAACTTTCTCTTTTCTCATTAACAGCTTTCCCAAATGACACATTTTTCCTCATGAAGAACTTCACAATTTCTGTATATATGAAAAATCTGATGTATTACGCGCTTATGCCTGAAAATAAATACTAAAATAAAACGAATTTTTAATAAACTTCATGAACAAAGTGCCAATATTAATTATAATAATATATTATATTCTTCCTCTATGTGATGTTGAATACTTTTGTGTCAAAAAAGACAAAAGTATTATAGGAGTGATACCTTTATTGGCTAACCAAAAGAATTTATTTATATTTGCTAGCTTTCAGAGTACAGAGGCCAGTTCATCACCCAAATTTATAAATGAATGACTGAGAAAGGGGCACAACATTTAAGAGATGTTACATCAAGCAATTTGTACAGGGGGGGAATTCATCATAAAGATAAGCTAAAGTAATAAATTGAGGTTTTCGTTATGGATGGAAGAATGAAAGTCCACTCTGCTGTGGGGTGTAAAGTGTGTCCATGTAGTGGGTCATAAATCCAGGTGTTAGATTGAGTCCTAGGGCTAGATTTACTAAGCTGCGGGTTTGAAAAAGTGGGGATGTTGCCTATAGCAACCAATCAGATTCTAGCTTTCATTTATTTAGTACCTTCTACAAAATGACGGCTAGAATCTGATTGGTTGCTATAGGCAACATCCCCACTTTTTCAAACCCGCAGCTTAGTAAATCTAGCCCCTTGAGTCAATGACTGGAACGTTCTTAGCAGCTTGAATTCCCAGACTTTTCTCTCCCTGTCATTTTTTTAAAAAAACTTTCAGTATTAAGACTTTTAAATCTGTCAAACTGTGTCCTGGTCCAGAGAAGTGTTTACCAACGGGTGTGTCCAGAGTTTTCTTTATTGTGTGTCTGTGTAGATTTATCCTAGATTGTAGTTTCTGCTTGGTCTCCCCAATGTAGATTCCCTCAGGGCACCTTGTACACTGCATCATGTACACCACATTGGAAGATGTACATGAGAATGCGTCAGTGATTTTATAGTTCTGTTGTGTGTTGGGTATGTGGACTGTGTTTGTTGGTAGGACATGGGTGCAGGTTTTGTATTTTATGTTTTTGCAAGGGAAAATGCCAGTCTCTGATGGTGATGAGAGGACACTTCTAACGAGCAGATTTCTTAAGTTCGGAGGTTGTTTGTATGAAAGGAGACGTAAATCTGGGAATATTTCCTTCAGTCTATTGTCTTTATGAAATATGGGCTGAAGTTCATCAGCATTTTTTCCAAAGATGTTCATGTGGGGATTGTAAGTGACCACTAGGGGCACCCTGCTGTTGTCATCCTTTTGTTTGTAATCCAGGAGGCTACTCCTTGGTAATCTTCTGGCTCTGTGGATCTGTTCATCCATAACTATTGGATGGTATCTTTGTTTAAGAAATCTATTCCTCAGTGATAGCAGGTGTTGTTTTCTGTCTGCACTTTCTGAGCAAATCTGAATGTATCTCAGAGCTTAGTTATGGAAGGACGGCGCCTTCAGGTGTAAAAACAGATAATTGTGTATATATAGTCAGTAAGCTCAGAGAGTTCAGAGAACATAAAATCCCGAGAAAATTAGTAATGCAGGTAGATATCAGCATATAGCAGCATATATCAGCAAATCAGGTGAGACACTGTGCAGATTAATAGTGTAGTAGTGAGCTTACCAGAAATAAGTAAAATAACAGCTTATCTGTATATAGGCTCCTCAGTCATCCCAGGTGGTGATTTCCTTTGCTCGCAGAGACAAGATGCAAATATAGTATGTTCTATTAATAACTGCTGCATCACCGCTCAATAGTAGGAAAGATATAAGAAAGCCATATGGTGTAGTATTTTTGCAAACAATTTATTCAGCAGAAAAAATATAAAATGCAAACTCACAATGAAGATAATAAATATAAGCTTATCTGTATAATATACAGGCGAGATCACTGGTAGTCATATCCCTGGATGTAGTTAAAGATGTCCCTCTATAGGCTCCATACAAAAGCTCAGGAAAGGGTGATATCTTAATTTGTTACTCCCAGGGTAGATCAGTGAAATAGGGTCTCAGATAGTACAGTTGTGGGCCTCAACGCGTTTCGTTCAGTTTGAACTTCATCAGGAGGAATTAGGTGATATTAAAAACTTTGCGCTTTATATAGGGATGTGTAGCGCCATTTTGCGCTAAAATCGCAAGCAAATGACGTCACCGTGCATGCGCAGGAGCGCAGCCGGCCGCCATACCTAAAAATGACAACTCATGGTGTAATTAGTATATTAGTACATTCGTGATTGTGCAGTGGTGAAAGGGCTTTTTAGAGGATGCCCTAGAGGAACAGTGGGTGTTGTTAGGCTAAGAGAGAGTACATTTATAAGTATGGGCATGGATCTCCATAAAGGGAGATATGCAGTGGCCATTTTGTTTAAGGGAAAATTTCAATTTCAAAGTATTTGTGGAAGTTATTAAGCACAACAAATGTATGGTACTATATAAAAGTAAAATTCATAAGGTTTGTGCCAGGGTATATAAATATAAAGTGCATATATGTGGCGACTAGATAGTACTTAGGTAAGTATATTGGGGCATTTCATTTAGTGATAAGACCAAAGTGTTTCTAAATTAATTAACTCCAGATATAGATAAAATACGTTTGTTTTCTACACACAACATAATGAATGGATTTCATGCATATTGAACAGATAAATGAATAGATACACTAATCTCTTAATACATATGAGTGCATGATTAAAACACAGATTGTGTATACATGTACATATCAATTAGATGCACATGAAGTATAAGATCCATTTATACCATAACAAATAAATATATAATAAAAACTAAGGATAATAAGGTACACATATCAACAATGAACATATAAAAAATGAACATATCAAAAATGAACATGATATAACTAAGATGTATAAAATGAAATAAAATAAATAAAATCTAGTGAAATAGTAACTAATCACCGGAATCTAAAGAAAAGGGGCTATTTCATAATTGTCATTTAAGCCTTGTGGTGTCAGGGTCCCTAGTTCAAAAATCCAGAACATCTCTCTTTTTGAAAGTTTTTTTATCTAGAGCTCCACCTCTTGGGCCTAGTGTAACATGTTCGATTGCTCTGAATTTGAGGTCACTTGGGTTGGAGTTATGTTTATGTAGGAAATGACGTGACACTGAGTGACTCTCTATTTTATTTTTGATATTTCTCACATGTTCTTGTATTCTTAATTTTAATGAACGTTTGGTTTTTCCCACGTATTTGAGGCCACAAGTGCACTCAAGCAGATAGATCACTGAGGTGATAAGGCAATTCATGAAATATTTCGTCTGGTATTCTTTGCTGTTGTTGTGGTTACTGAAGGTTCTTTTTTGTGGGTTAGCAAATCTACAGATATTGCAATGACTGCATTTATAGAATCCTTTTATGTCTGAGAGTGCATTAGTGACTGTTTGTCATTAGTAAGCATACTCGGGGCTAAAATGTCTTTTAAATTTTTGTTTTTCTTGAAAATGACAACTGGTTTGTGCGGAAGTATCTCAGAGCTTGGCTGCAAATGATGGACTTCTGTATAATATACAGGCGAGATCACTGGTAGTCATATCCCTGGATGTAGTTAAAGATGTCCCTCTATAGGCTCCATACAAAAGCTCAGGAAAGGGTGATATCTTAATTTGTTACTCCCAGGGTAGATCAGTGAAATAGGGTCTCAGATAGTACAGTTGTGGGCCTCAACGCGTTTCGTTCAGTTTGAACTTCATCAGGAGGAATTAGGTGATATTAAAAACTATGCGCTTTATATAGGGGTGTGTAGCGCCATTTTGCGCTAAAATCGCGAGCAAATGACGTCACCGCGCATGCGCGGGAGCGCAGCCGGCCGCCATACCTAAAAATGACAACTCATGGTGTAATTAGTATATTAGTACATTTGTGATTGTGCAGTGGTGAAAGGGCTTTTTAGAGGATGCCCTAGAGGAACAGTGGGTGTTGTTAGGCTAAGAGAGAGTACATTTATAAGTATGGGCATGGATCTCCATAAAGGGAGATATGCGGTGGCCATTTTGTTTAAAGGAAAATTTCAATTTCAAAGTATTTGTGGAAGTTAATAAGCACAACAAATGTATGGTACTATATAAAAGTAAAATTCATAAGGTTTGTGCCACGGTATATAAATATAAAGTGCATATATGTGGCGACTAGATAGTACTTAGGTAAGTATATTGGGGCATTTCATTTAGTGATAAGACCAAAGTGTTTCTAAATTAATTAACTCCAGATATAGATAAAATACGTTTGTTTTCTATGGATTTCATGCATATTGAACAGATAAATGAATAGATATACTAATCTCTTAATACATATGAGTGCATGATTAAAACACAGATTGTGTATACATGTACATATCAATTAGATGCACATGAAGTATAAGATCCATTTATACCATAACAAATAAATATATAATAAAAACTAAGGATAATAAGGTACACATATCAACAATGAACGTATAAAAATTAAACATATCAAAAATGAACATGATATAACTAAGATGTGTAAAATGAAATAAAATAAATAAAATCTAGTGAAATAGTAACTAATCACCGGAATCTAAAGAAAAGGGGCTATTTCATAATTGTCATTTAAGCCTTGTGGTGTCAGGGTCCCTAGTTCAAAAATCCAGAACATCTCTCTTTTTGAAAGTTTTTTTATCTAGAGCTCCACCTCTTGGGCCTAGTGTAACATGTTCGATTGCTCTGAATTTGAGGTCACTTGGGTTGGAGTTATGTTTATGTAGGAAATGACGTGACACTGAGTGACTCTCTATTTTATTTTTGATATTTCTCACATGTTCTTGTATTCTTAATTTTAATGAACGTTTGGTTTTTCCCACGTATTTGAGGCCACAAGTGCACTCAAGCAGATAGATCACTGAGGTGATAAGGCAATTCATGAAATATTTCGTCTGGTATTCTTTGCTGTTGTTGTGGTTACTGAAGGTTCTTTTTTGTGGGTTAGCAAATCTACAGATATTGCAATGACTGCATTTATAGAATCCTTTTATGTCTGAGAGTGCATTAGTGACTGTTTGTCATTAGTAAGCATACTCGGGGCTAAAATGTCTTTTAAATTTTTGTTTTTCTTGAAAATGACAACTGGTTTGTGCGGAAGTATCTCAGAGCTTGGCTGCAAATGATGGACTTCTTTATGTGTCCTGGGTGAAAGCTTTTCCATCTTAGATATGCTGGGCAGCCTGTAGGTTTATGATAGACTGATGTTTGTATAGTATTGTTTTTATTGTATAGGGTCATGTCCAGGAAATGTATCTGAGATCGTGAGTAGTTCAGAGTGAGTCTGATGGTTGGGTGAAACTTGTTGAAGTTTTTATGGAAAGTAAACAGTTCATCTTCAGAGCCCGTCCAGATTAGTAGCAAATCATCAATATAACGGAAGTATGATAGAGTTTTCCTTACAAAGAAAAAACGAAATGGGGATGAACCGCACTTCCTATATGTAAATATGTAAGATGCTGCCTCAAGCGGGAATACCTCGTTATAGGGGGTCCCTTCCCCTAGAGAAACCAAAGATGGCAGATATTTGGTATTACCTGGCGAAATAGAGTATTGGAATAAAGATGTGTAGTGAAAACTGAAAAATAGAAAAACTAAAAATCAAATATTTATTAATGAGACACAAACTAATGAATAAAAATGTATATCATAAAAACCATATATGGTCCGGACCAATGGTTACCAGGTAATCATACCCATGTAAAAAAAGAAATGGGGAGCATAATGTATCCCATAAGTCCAGAAAAAATTCATCCCCCACAAACATTTTCCAGAAGTAGAACCTCTACAAGAAATGAGATAACTAAGTGGAATTCAACACTATGGGGTATATTTACTAAACGGCGGGTTTGAAAAAGTGGAGGTGTTGCCTATAGCAACCAATCAGATTCTAGTTATCATTTATTTAGTGCATTCTACAGAATGACAGCTAGAATCTGATTGGTTGCTATAGGCAACATCTCCACTTTTTCAAACCCGCAGTTTAGTAAATCTAGCCCTATGGGTCAAAGAGGTGGCCACATATCAATAGGATCCAATGGATAAGGGAGTACAACAACGGAAATGTGCTTCAATATGTTGCATAAAAAGTCACTCATTGTGTAGTATTCTGATATAATGATTATAAGGAGCTGCGCCCGAATGGTCCTTCATGTAGTATGCCAGAGTGAGCTACCAAAGATGTCTCGTCCAAAGGCTCCCAATATGTCCCTTGGCATGCAGAGGTACCCCGGCTGCTGCTGGTAAGTGTATCCAATCTGGTTCCTGAGGCAGCTTGCAATGAGCGAAAAGCGTAGGGTATAGGGTATAGTACAATTCTACTTGCACTTTTTATGTTTCACACTCTACTTTAGCAGTCCACAGCGCTGAACTTCATTTCGTCACCTTGAGACAGCGCATACACAGACTGTGCGGCATGAAGTTACAAGCCGGCCGGACGCGACTTTTTTCGATACCAGATTGGATACACTTATCAGCAGCAGCCGGGTTAGACCCATAGGCATAAAAAAATAAGCTGTAAAAAGCTGTATGTAAAAATAGTGTATTTACGCCCATATGCTGAGTCAGAGGCACTTTAAGGTGCATCAGCTGTCCACGAGTAGCATATGCGTCAGGCAAACTTACACCCAGATACATCCACACTCGACCAGGTCATAAGCACAGGAAATATTTTTTAACATTGGTTATGATTGCGAAAGCACATTAGCTATTAGGCTTAATGTGACGATTGCCATCATTAGTCTGTATTTGCACCAGTAATTAGACACTGTCAGGCGCTGTCTCTGCTGTTCCTCTGTTATGCGGGGATGGACGCCTGGTGATTCCTGGCCGGAGTGTCCTGTTGCCTAGGTGCTCCGGGCTTCTGCCGGACTTGCTATCAGGTGCATGCGCCCTCATCCGTCCCGTCTACGGCGCGCAGCGTGCCTCTCCCCAGCCTCCTCCAATCCCTGGCCCCCTTCTTCTATTTAAACCAGGCTCTGGCGCCATTAGGGTGTCAGAGTATCAGGTTCCTGACTCCAGCATTATTCCCAGTGATATTTTGGATTCTGACAGGTGCATTTGACCATTCTCTTGTTTCGTGCTCTCCTGTTGTGACCCGGCTTGTCGACCATTCTCCTGCTTCCTGCCCCATATTGTTCCGTGACCTTGGCCTCTTTGACTACCCGCTTGGATCTTCTTATTGTACCTCGAATTCCCGATTAGCTTCTGACCTGGACTGCCTGACTCTCCTTACCGCTACACCGGCAACTGGCTAGTAGGACTGCGACCTGCGTGCCTCGAGCAGCGAAGTCCAAACCTCCTTGCAGGGGTCCCTGGCAAACACCAGGGGCAAGTTAGACACCGCACCTGCTAGTTCAGTAGTGCTAATACCGGTTAGTGGCCTCTGTCCTCTAGTCCACGGCTGAAGCCTGACAGACACTTGCGTCTACTGACAGGTATATATATGCATCTCCATGATTATCTGTCTCAGTTCGCAATTGTTTGAAACACGTCTCTTCCCTTCCCCGTTCCACTCCTCCATGTGTAAGAGGTGAAAGTACCTAATCTGCATACAGATAGCATGTGCAGTACAAATTTGTGGATTTCACGGTAAGCAAGCAGGAATACACCCAGCTCAGTACGAGCCTCACTGCCACCAAGCAAATAAAATATATTGTATCTGTGTAGATTAAATCATATTATTTTATCCCAGGACCCACATTCTGCTGGACCTACCTTAGCTCTCATTCTATATGTATGGATAACAAGAGTGTGCCATGTCTATAGAGCTATATGACCCAGCATGGCAACACAAAGTGTGAGCCTTCCCTGCATTATTACACGAACCACCTTTGCTCTAAGCGAAGCCTCATCTACCATCAGTTTATATATTTGCTGTTTGAAAAGAATAAGATGGCAGTCTCAAACCACGCATTTTAAAAACATTCTATTTTATGTGCAATTTGACCTTTAGTAAATAAAATGGTTTCCAAACCGCACATAAAATCACTGAAAAATATGTAGTTTTGCAAAACTGTCCTTTAGTGAATCTGCCCCACCGAGATCATAATTTCTAAGCTTGTCTAAAAGAAATATGAAAATATATTCCCTGTTGCAGATTATGCCTCTAAGCAGACACTGGGGAGTTCTTCGTCGAAAAATGTTTGTATCAAACAGTGTAGTTATCTCAGCATACAGACATAACACATCTTACATGTAAGACCAACATGAGAACAAAACTAGAACATTCTTTGTACATCAGAGTACAATATTATAACACAGAGTGACAACACTGTCACACATTTAAGAACAGCTCCAAATGCCGTCCCTCCAGTGTAATCACTCAAGCAATATTAAGGCAATGTCATTCACTGGTAATCCAATAGAAGAGTCAGGTATGCTGTTTTACTGAGATGAAGTACAAATAGAGCTGAATGATATAACCCTGGGTTATTATACTCCAACACCTCACCTCATGTAGGGGGTTAACAATGGAAAGACAGCTCAGCTCCTCCTTTGTGGAGCTCCTCCAATATAGGACCCTCACCAGCTTCCCGTTTCCCCCTCTTCCTTAGGGATTCCAGGCTGTATCACTGTCTAGGTTTGATTTGTTATTGCTGTCATTGTCTGTCGCCTGCTGTTCTATTCTCCTCCTCTTTGCTTCATCACTGTTCCCTGTTACATTTCTCCGTTCCCTTTCTTCCATTCTTTGTCCATTTCCTTCCATTATTTCTTTCAAGTTCCTTTTCTCACCCATTTCTTCACCTGTTGTTTCCCACCTATTTTGTTTCCCAGTCTTCCCCCCTTTATCTTCCTGTCATCCTGCTCTCCATGCCCACTTCTCTGTCTCTCCCACACCCCCTACTCTCTGTTGTTTCAGCATGTCTCATTCTTCTCAATGAACCATCAGGCTCTCTCCCCTACAGTCGGCTGCTCGCCTGTGATCTGCGGAAGTGCCACCATGTCCACTTGTCATGGATAATGCCGACTGCACCATACCACCTCCTGCAGCCTCGGTCCCAGCAACTCCTAATGGTAGCGGTCAGTGCTCCTCACGTAGACACGCCCCTCCCTTGTCCTCCTCTCCCATACTCAATGTGCGACCCCCCTTCATTTCCTCAACTGGATTCCACTATGTTTTTCCTTTCTTCACCAACACAATCGAACCTTTTCTGCCAAAGCTCACTCTGCAGCCTGCAGTTCCACCAGCTGCCCTTTCCCCACTCATCTCGCCCACCAACCCCTTTTCTCTCCGAGGTGTTGATTTGTGGAACCCTGGGTAATGTCAGAGATTGAACTTCCTGAAATTCAACATGGGAGTGGTCCAGGTTATCAACAATCAATGGGTCTTGTCCCCTCCAGCTATACATTTCCTGCATCAGTTATTGCTGCGATGTTTGCATTTTAATATTGTTTCACAGTCCTCCCCCTTCTTCTTCCTTTCAACCCGCTTTACATGCCCTAATTTTGTTCTCAGGTTTGAGAATTCTTTAGCTGACTCCCTGTCCAGGTTTCACTGGGATACGTTCAGAGCACTGGTCCCCTTCTGTTTGGCAGATGGATGGTTGGTCTGGATTAGGAGGCCTGACAGAAACTGTCTTGGCTCTGTTGACATGCAGGGCATATGGTGCAGTCTGGAGAGTCTGGTTGGCTTTCAGGGACCAGTATGGCTTTACAGCAGCAGCCCTCAGCCCTGTTTTTCTGTTTTTATCTGGGACATTGTTTAGTGGGGTAAGTCTAATGCAGCCATGTCACAGCCTTGGCAGGTATCTCCTTTTACTTCAATTTATGGGACCAGTCTGCCATTGGAAAGGGTTTTCTGGTTAAGGAAGCATTGAAGGGATGGGCTAGTGTGAAGCCACAATGCCTTTGAAACGG
Organism: Mixophyes fleayi; assembly: GCF_038048845.1. Taxonomy (NCBI): domain Eukaryota; kingdom Metazoa; phylum Chordata; class Amphibia; order Anura; family Limnodynastidae; genus Mixophyes; species Mixophyes fleayi. Next base: position 13,082,252 of record NC_134403.1, read on the forward strand.
AATTTACTATAACATTGGGGCTTTCCACATAAGTGAGCTAGTGGCTGCCTCTAGGAGTTCAGTGACATCTGGGCTGCTTTACAAAAAACAGGACTAAGATGGAACCGTTGGGTCATGTCCACCTCGGCAACCTCAGAGGCGGGATGTTCCATTTATACTATCAAACAAATTAATGTCTTGCAGCTTTCCTGCTCCCTGCCTGTAGTTAACCAAGGTTTATTTGATTGCTAAGTTTATTCAGAACAGGTATTTGCCTGAATTTTCCTCCTGCATAGAGGGTATGATGTTTGCCCTCATGGGATTTTTTTATGGTTTCACCATCATATGGGTTCACCTGTTTATTATAGGTTCTGCTGCCTGCTCTTCGTATGTTTTGGTACAACAAAATTGCCAGGCGAAATTAGAAGGTTGTCCGTAGGCTGGGGGCGATGGAAGCATTGTTTAAGACCATTAATTATTGGGTTGATGCTTTATTGATATGGGAAGGGAGTTATGTTATTCGATACCTTATGTCGCAGTGTGCGGCTGTCGAACTTTATAGGGCTGATGGGGTTCATCTTTCTGAGGAGGACATGTTATTGTTTTGTCACAAGATGGACATTAGCTCTATGTTCTTGTGTAAGATTACAATGATTGACAGACAACAATAACTGTAAAAAGGATATCACAATTGTTTATTATATAAGCATAATATAAAATCAACTTAGCTGCATAATACAATTTGTTTGTTGAGAAATATCTTGACCTGATATGTCCCGTTACTATATAGCACTCAGTGAATTCAGGATAATTTGCTGGACACAGTCTTCTCAAAGTTGCAGTTGAGGTTAAGATTCCTTTGGTGTTAACCCTTTCTATCACATATTTGTACAGCAAATCTGTTGTGTTCTGGTTGAGGTTTTTAAGGTTTAGTTGGTAGCAAGCTGCAGTTCATGGAGGAGCTTTTCTTTGGTGGCACCGAGCCATGGGCAGCAACCTATGCTATGCTGTTGTATGGTTTTGGAGGATTTGGGCCACAAAGTGTTGCACCTTTAATTGAAGTGGCTGTATGTGCTGACCTTGCCTTTTCAGGGAGATCTGTGTCTTCCCTTTATAGGGGGCAATGATCAAGCCAAAGGAAGGGAGGAGGAAATAGAGCCCAAGGAGGCACTAGATGGTAAGGATGGACCCTTCTTTATTTATTGGAGGAGTTGCTTTTTAGATGCCTGACACTCTGTTTGTCTTTCCATAAATTATCAGCAATGAGTTAATAAACCTGTGACGTCTGCTTTTCCAAAAATAAATTGTTAAATTGTTGTCCCTTATTATTTATTGCCAGATTCTTAATATTGGGTACACATGTATGGTATGGTATGTTTTAAGGTAAAGACATAATTCATCAGGGTTTTTAAAGGAACAAGAGCTCAATAAACTGTCAATTTGCTGATGGGTGCAAGGAGTACTGGCCTCCTCTTTCTGACCAGATATGGTCTATGTGCAGACATGCGGAAACAACAAAACACAAGAAAGCACCACCATGTGCAGATATGAGCGGGTTTGCTTCTTTTGACATGGGTGGAGAAGTACACTGCAGGCAAAGTACCAACCATGCCACTATAACTGAGCGCTGTTACTGCTACGGCCATGATGATTTTGATCACCTATGATAGTGCATTTCACCCTTGTTTGCCAGCCGGCACACATAGGTGCTGCATTCCATGCACCATAGGATGAGAGATACCACTACTTTTCAAATGTAAAAATAAAGTACTATATACAAAGAGCAAAGTTATTAGTTACATTTGTATGGAATCCTCCATATATCATCTTCCAGCATAATCCATGAGACAGTACCTACTAGATTACTTTACTGTACATGATGGACATTGTTACTTTACAGTCTAATATGTAAATCAATAGTTTCAAATTGTATTCTTTTTATCCTTTGCAGGTCACTGTCACCAGATGATGTCAGGGAGGGTGTAGTGTAATGTGTGTGTGGGGGGTGACAGCAAATATAGTATCTGGGGGTGAATTATACCACAGTTTAGTCCCCAGTTCTTATGGGCAATAGGCCCCAAGCCACCACTAGAATTCACAGTCCAACCAACATCCAGCCCTGTGTCCTGTAGATGAGGGTCATGAGATCACTGGGTGCCCTTGACACCAAGCACAAGCAAAGTTTCAGGTAGGTGAAAAATAATAATATATAATATGATTATTATAACAATATAATAATATTATAAATATATATATATATATATATATATATATTTGTAAAAAGTGTACACATTTCTTATACAGTTTATTTATTTAGACACACATATATACAGAATATGCCTACTATATATGGTAGAAAAGTGCAGTGTATATATGATCTACCTTCTTTTCAAGTAGATATTTAATTAAAAAAAGGTAATAGTATAAAATGGAAATACTATGTAAACAAATAAGTTCCCTATAGAGGGGATATGTTCTAGCCAGAAGGCAACAAAGTAGGATTTAATACCCCATGTAAGTGGCAGTGCAAGGTGTGCTGAGCCCCAATTTCTCTTTGATCAGATGACTGGAGTAAGATTTGCACCACTCATACGAAGCCAGCCAATCAGAGAATGAATGGACCTGTGGAGGCCTCGAACCACTGCTGGGAAAATAGGAGTGAGCAGATAACAGGATGGGGAGAGCACTGAGGAGAGAATGGATGTCACGTAAATCACACTGGGGTAGCCACTTGCGGGTATTAGCGCAACTAAGCAAGGAGTCTTGAAATCTAACGTACCCATGGTGTTCACCAGTGACCCTTGAAAGGAAGAATGGACTTTGCTGCGAGGGGTGCGCAGGTCGTTGTTCTTCAACATAGTTACCAGAGCAGTGGTATAGAGGACAGGAATGGTCAAACGATCCAGGTCAAAACCAGTTGGAAGCGCAGTACACAGGGGTGACCCAAGGGTACTCAGTCATAAACCATGGTCAAACCCAGAATGAACTGTTCAGTACCAGAGTAAGATCCAAAAGGGGAGTTCGGAAACAAGCCTATGTCAGGAGCCAAATACAGGGAGATTAGAGGAAATTCGCAGAGGAGATTTGGAGGTCAGAACACAGCTGACCGCCGATGGAGAGCCGCGTAAGCATGCCATTGCCTAGGAGCAGGACAGGGGTGCTACTGCACATGTGCATACAGTGCATATGCCAAATACAGGAAGGGCTACATGTTGCTAGGTAACAGATTGTGAGCAGCCAGAAGAGGCAGGCAATCGTCCCTAGAACCTACGGGAATTGTGGGGACGGCACCTGACAGTACCCCTCTCCTCTCTCTCTCTCTGAAGCGACAGCTAGGTTTTTCTAAAATTCAGCCATGAGGCTGGGAGCATGATTACGTGGGTAATAAAGAAGGGACCAATATAACGATGTGCAAATTTCATGGAAGACATTCTGAGCTTGAAATTGCGAGTAGAAAGCCATACCTTGTCACCCACCTGGAGTACAAGAAGGTTCTTGCGATGGCGATCCGCAAAGTGTTTATGGCGGTCCAAAGTTTGTTGCATATTTGGGACCATATCTGAGAAAAGTTATGGACCATATTCTGGGAGGCTGGTACAGAGGAGTCAGGTAGGTCTAAAAAGGTAGGCAATACAGGATGCCTTCTGAAAATGGTATAGAAAGGGTAGATACCAGTGGATTCATGTTGGTGATTATTGTGTGTAAACTCTGCCCAGAGAAGAAAATCTCTCCAGGAGGATTGTTGTTCAGCAGTATTGTTGTTCGAGCAGTAACCGCAAAGGAAGTACTCTAGATCCTGGTTGACCCGCTCGGTCTGACCATTGGTCTGCAGTTGGTACCCCAAGAAGAACTTTAAACTGATCCCAAGATGTTTACAAAAAGGACTTTCAAAACCTGGAAAAAAATGGCATGATCTCGAGAGGGCAGCCATTAATGCAAAAGATGTCCTTAATAAATAAACTGCCAACTCGGAAGCGGAGGGTTTTCCCCTGAGAGGGACAACGTGGGCTAATTTAGAAAATCGGTCGACCACCATCCAACTGGATTTATAGCCATGACTGTTGGGAAGATCCGTGATAAAATCTATACTGATGCGATGCTGGTCCATGGAGACTCTGGTACAGGAAGGGAAAGGAGAAAAGGTCGCTTGGGAGTTTTATGTCAGGCACAGACCTCACAGGCTTGAACATATTTATGAACATCAGAGACTAAGGAGGGCCACCAATAAAGATGAGATAGAAGGGCAATGGTCTTCTTAATGCCCGCATGCCCTGCAAATTTAGACTCATGAGCCCATCTCAAAACTTTGGAGCGAAGGTGGGTATCCATAAAAGTTCGACCAATTGGAGGCATCCTGGTGGTAGATTTGGTCAGTACCAGAATCTTAAAAGGGCTGATAATGGGTTTTGTTTACAAAGAAAGAATAAGTTTCAGAGTGGTCAAAAGATGTGGAGAGGGCTTCAGTCCCAGAATTCTTTGGGCCAGGTCAAGATTAATTGGAACCTACTGAAAAACAGTGACCAGTGGGCTTGCCTGAGATTTAGGCACTCTGCAGAATGTAAATAAATTAAGTTTTTATGATCTGTGAACACAGTGACGGGATGAAGGGATCCCTCCAGCAAGTAGAGCCATTCCTCCAGAGCGACCTTGATGGCCAGAAGTTCTTTATCTCCAATGCTGGAATTAGCTGATAAATTTAAAAAAAAACGATAAAATGTTGGGTAGCTTTTAACCTGATGCGTTGGGACCAGTTAAGGATTGCTTCTATCTTTTTGGGGTCTATCTGGAGACCTGTACAAGAGACCAAATAGCCAAGAAAGGGAACCTGAGGTCGTTCAAAAAGGCAATTCTCTAGTTTACAGTACATATGGTTCTTGTGTTGGCAATAGAGAACTTCCTTGATATGTTCCTGAAGAGAGCAAAGATTAAGATATCATCTAAATAGACAACCAGAGTCTGTTACTAAAGGTCCCGAAAGATTCTGTTAACAAATTCTTGGAAGACCGCCAGGCATTACAAAGCCCGAAGGGAATAACAACGTACTCATAATGACTGTGTCTCATGTTAAAAGCAGTCTTCCATTCGTCCCTTTGGCGAATTCTGACTAAATTATAGGCACCGCTAAGATCCAACTTAGTAAAGATCTGTGCTCCGCAGATGCGTTTGAAGAGTTCAGATATGAGGGGAAGCGAATAGTGTTTTTTTACAGTGATTGCATTTCGCTAGCGGTAATCAATGCATGGCCTAAGGGAGCCATAATTCTTTTTAACAAAGAAAAAACCTGCACCAGCAGGAGCGGAAGACTTCAGAATTAAACCCTCGTTTCTGAAATATATTACCACATTGCTTGAGCTTCCGGTAAGGACATAGGATAAACCTTACCTCTAAGATTGCTTTTGCCTGGAACGAGGTCAATGGGACAATTCCATGGTCAGTGAGGTGGTAAGGATTCTGTGGTGGCTTTGCTGGAAGCACCAAGAAAATCGGAGTAGACCATGGGAAGAATCGTGTTAGAGGATATGGCTAAATAGGGAATCGTATGCCTAGAGAGTTGCACAGAATTCAGGCAGCGTTGTTTGTAGATAGGCCCAGAGGAGATGACTTGCGCATGTAGCCAATCAAACTGTGGTGAATGAGCCCTCAGCCAGGGTAAGCCCAGGATTGATGGACTGCAGGAGAACTAGGAAACTTATCCATTCAGAGTGGATTACTATCAGCAGCTGAATAGGACTGGTAACGTAGGTCATGGAACCATTGGAGATATGGTTGCAGTCAACCACGGTCAGAGCCAAGGGTAAGAATGGATGGAGCTCTGTAGCTAGTTTAGCAGATATGAAATTCCCCGCGGATGCCGAGTCCACAAAGGCTGAAGATAGTAGGGGGCCTTCTGGAGAAAGAAGAGTCACAGACATGAGAAACTCAATTTGCTTCTGACAGTAGGTTGTAGAGGACTGAGGACTGAAAAGGTCGACACCCCTGTCATTGCTTAGGTTGAGTCATTTCTCGGCCTCTTAGTGCAAGAGAAGAGAAGATGTCTGGGGTCCCCACAATAGAGGCAAGGGAGTTTTTCATACCCCTGTCCTGCACCTTTGCCAGAAGGTCCGTTGCCAGAAGCATCCGGTTGCCTAGTGTGGAGTGTGTCTGCCAAATACAGGAAAAACATCATGTTGTTAGGCAACGTGACACAAGAAGCCAGAAGAAGCAGGCGACCATCCCCAGCACATAGGGAAAGTGCAGGAAAGGCATCTGACAATGGATGGAACAGAGAACAGATAACAGACCATGAAGAGACGAGGAGTGCACTGAGGAGAGAATGGATGGTCGAAGAGAGACGAGGAGTGCATTGAGGATTGGATAGATGGAACAGAGAGCAGCTAGCAGGCAGAGGAGAGAAACAAGGAGTTTCCTGCGAAGAGGCTGGATGGAATGGAGAGCAGCTGATAGGCTGAGAAGAGATACAAGGAGCAGCGGCTGGCTGGCAAATTTTAGTCCAGGGGAACAAGTCTCGGCTCAGTAGCGTATTAGGAACATTTTAAAGGAATAAAATGTGGGTAGTCCAGTGACCCAGTCCAAGGTAGCCCACTATGGTAGCGACCCAGCAAGTCCCTGATAAGGAGTACACAAAGGAGAGGACAGATGGGACAAAGAGCAGCTGACAGGTTAAGACTGTACAGTCACTCTGAGTGCAAGAAAGTGATTGCTCTAAGACTGTATTTAATAAGATTGTAATTTATGAACTGAGACAACCGGAGACTGTATTCTGTACAGTTTAAGAAACATTATTAATAAAATAATATTCTACACATCAGTTTAGTAGCCAGTCTGTGTTGAAATACTACACACATTCTCACCTACACACATCATAAGGACTACAGAACGATCTTGGAGGAACACAATATTCAAGGACAGGTCCCAGTGTAACATATGTACTCGAGAGCCTATCACCTTCACCTGGGTAAGGTTAATTTTATCTTAATTATAAGGTTGTTTCGAGGTACGTTACACCTGGGACAATAACAGAAGCTCCTATACTGTGTGTACAGTGTGGACACGTAAAGAAACTGCTGGAACTGATTATTGAACTTTGTTTGGAACATTTAATGATTGGACTATCTTTATGTTTGTGGATTAGATTTTGGAACTGCTACATGGGGGCAAGGCGGACCCCACTTGGAGTAACTAGACATTTATTGCAACATTCCAGAGAGCATTTCTACCAATAACAGACATCTATTGACTTAATATGCCAATGAGTAACATACCCGATCATTTGACCAATATTTATAGTTTAGCGCTTAGTAATATTGCTTTATCGAATGTCATTATAAAAGTATCCCATAGTGTCATCAACTTTATGTTGAAATTCAGTGACCTCCAATAACTTGGCCTCTACAACATCAGTCCTAGAACCAACCTCGGCCACATTGGATTGCCAATCAGCGACCACATTTGTAATTCAGACTAGAACGTTTGCATAAGTGATTTCATTTCAGATAAAGTGCCAGCCATGTCACTTATAGTATCCAGCTCTGTGGATTCATCCTCAGATGTGTTTATTTTATTTATTGTTAACATTTATTTATATAGTTCCGTCATTTTCTGTAGTGCTTTACAATTGGAAACATACAATAGCAATAAAAGTTGACTGGCTATAATCAGACAGACAAAGAGGTAATTGGGTCTGGCGCTGGGAGAAGCTTTTGTACTGGGTCACTGTCAGTTGTTTCTGTTTAAAGCATTGGGAAAGTTCCAGTGAGGCCCCTGACTTTCTCCCTTCAAGAATTTTGAAAAATTTTAATGGCTGGGGATAGACAAATATAAGACAAATACATATTATTTTGGCACTATTCTAATTTGCTTTTGCATTTTTTTGTTTCTTTAGTACAAAGAAGGGGGCACTATGTATAAGTCAAATAGTGAATTCCTCTATGATGTAATGGATTTACAGAGGATATAAAAAGTCTACACATCGTTATTAAAATTTCAGGTGTTAGTGATGTAAAGCTTGAACTCAAGATAAATCATGTCAGACCTTTCAAGTAAATTTGCGTGTGGTTTTATACTCCTAACCATAATCATGATCCAAAATAACCAATATGTCCCAGGGGGCAAAGAATTGATAGCGCTCTATGTTTTATATTCCTAAGACTGAGGTTGAGAGTTCCCAGTACTTAAATAAACTGGTATTCCAAAGGAACAGGAAATTCTAGACAGAGAAGTTCATCTTTCTCATATATTTTCGGAACGCCTCATCTCTTACCCCATAAATTAAAGGACTGATAAATCTGGGAATGCACATAAATAAGAAAAAGTTAGTTATGTGTATGAAAAAGAAATATTTTTTCAAATAAGCTTCTGTAAATGTGGATGTAAAAGAGGTCATACATAAGACAAGCTGAAATGCGTGGAGCAAGACTTAGGCACTCTGCAGAATGTAAATAAATTAAGTTTTTATGATCTGTGAACACAGTGACGGGATGAAGGGATCCCTCCAGCAAGTAGAGCCATTCCTCCAGAGCGACCTTGATGGCCAGAAGTTCTTTATCTCCAATGCTGGAATTAGCTGATAAATTTTAAAAAAAACGATAAAATGTTGGGTAGCTTTTAACCTGATGCGTTGGGACCAGTTAAGGATTGCTTCTATCTTTTTGGGGTCTATCTGGAGACCTGTACAAGAGACCAAATAGCCAAGAAAGGGAACCTGAGGTCGTTCAAAAAGGCAATTCTCTAGTTTACAGTACATATGGTTCTTGTGTTGGCAATAGAGAACTTCCTTGATATGTTCCTGAAGAGAGCAAAGATTAAGATATCATCTAAATAGACAACCAGAGTCTGTTACTAAAGGTCCCGAAAGATTCTGTTAACAAATTCTTGGAAGACCGCCAGGCATTACAAAGCCCGAAGGGAATAACAACGTACTCATAATGACTGTGTCTCATGTTAAAAGCAGTCTTCCATTCGTCCCTTTGGCGAATTCTGACTAAATTATAGGCACCGCTAAGATCCAACTTAGTAAAGATCTGTGCTCCGCAGATGCGTTTGAAGAGTTCAGATATGAGGGGAAGCGAATAGTGTTTTTTTACAGTGATTGCATTTCGCTAGCGGTAATCAATGCATGGCCTAAGGGAGCCATAATTCTTTTTAACAAAGAAAAAACCTGCACCAGCAGGAGCGGAAGACTTCAGAATTAAACCCTCGTTTCTGAAATATATTACCACATTGCTTGAGCTTCCGGTAAGGACATAGGATAAACCTTACCTCTAAGATTGCTTTTGCCTGGAACGAGGTCAATGGGACAATTCCATGGTCAGTGAGGTGGTAAGGATTCTGTGGTGGCTTTGCTGGAAGCACCAAGAAAATCGGAGTAGACCATGGGAAGAATCGTGTTAGAGGATATGGCTAAATAGGGAATCGTATGCCTAGAGAGTTGCACAGAATTCAGGCAGCGTTGTTTGTAGATAGGCCCAGAGGAGATGACTTGCGCATGTAGCCAATCAAACTGTGGTGAATGAGCCCTCAGCCAGGGTAAGCCCAGGATTGATGGACTGCAGGAGAACTAGGAAACTTATCCATTCAGAGTGGATTACTATCAGCAGCTGAATAGGACTGGTAACGTAGGTCATGGAACCATTGGAGATATGGTTGCAGTCAACCACGGTCAGAGCCAAGGGTAAGAATGGATGGAGCTCTGTAGCTAGTTTAGCAGATATGAAATTCCCCGCGGATGCCGAGTCCACAAAGGCTGAAGATAGTAGGGGGCCTTCTGGAGAAAGAAGAGTCACAGACATGAGAAACTCAATTTGCTTCTGACAGTAGGTTGTAGAGGACTGAGGACTGAAAAGGTCGACACCCCTGTCATTGCTTAGGTTGAGTCATTTCTCGGCCTCTTAGTGCAAGAGAAGAGAAGATGTCTGGGGTCCCCACAATAGAGGCAAGGGAGTTTTTCATACCCCTGTCCTGCACCTTTGCCAGAAGGTCCGTTGCCAGAAGCATCCGGTTGCCTAGTGTGGAGTGTGTCTGCCAAATACAGGAAAAACATCATGTTGTTAGGCAACGTGACACAAGAAGCCAGAAGAAGCAGGCGACCATCCCCAGCACATAGGGAAAGTGCAGGAAAGGCATCTGACAATGGATGGAACAGAGAACAGATAACAGACCATGAAGAGACGAGGAGTGCACTGAGGAGAGAATGGATGGTCGAAGAGAGACGAGGAGTGCATTGAGGATTGGATAGATGGAACAGAGAGCAGCTAGCAGGCAGAGGAGAGAAACAAGGAGTTTCCTGCGAAGAGGCTGGATGGAATGGAGAGCAGCTGATAGGCTGAGAAGAGATACAAGGAGCAGCGGCTGGCTGGCAAATTTTAGTCCAGGGGAACAAGTCTCGGCTCAGTAGCGTATTAGGAACATTTTAAAGGAATAAAATGTGGGTAGTCCAGTGACCCAGTCCAAGGTAGCCCACTATGGTAGCGACCCAGCAAGTCCCTGATAAGGAGTACACAAAGGAGAGGACAGATGGGACAAAGAGCAGCTGACAGGTTAAGACTGTACAGTCACTCTGAGTGCAAGAAAGTGATTGCTCTAAGACTGTATTTAATAAGATTGTAATTTATGAACTAAGACAACCGGAGACTGTATTCTGTACAGTTTAAGAAACATTATTAATAAAATAATATTCTACACATCAGTTTAGTAGCCAGTCTGTGTTGAAATACTACACACATTCTCACCTACACACATCATAAGGACTACAGAACGATCTTGGAGGAACACAATATTCAAGGACAGGTCCCAGTGTAACATATGTACTCGAGAGCCTATCACCTTCACCTGGGTAAGGTTAATTTTATCTTAATTATAAGGTTGTTTCGAGGTACGTTACACCTGGGACAATAACAGAAGCTCCTATACTGTGTGTACAGTGTGGACACGTAAAGAAACTGCTGGAACTGATTATTGAACTTTGTTTGGAACATTTAATGATTGGACTATCTTTATGTTTGTGGATTAGATTTTGGAACTGCTACATGGGGGCAAGGCGGACCCCACTTGGAGTAACTAGACATTTATTGCAACATTCCAGAGAGCATTTCTACCAATAACAGACATCTATTGACTTAATATGCCAATGAGTAACATACCCGATCATTTGACCAATATTTATAGTTTAGCGCTTAGTAATATTGCTTTATCGAATGTCATTATAAAAGTATCCCATAGTGTCATCAACTTTATGTTGAAATTCAGTGACCTCCAATAACTTGGCCTCTACAACATCAGTCCTAGAACCAACCTCGGCCACATTGGATTGCCAATCAGCGACCACATTTGTAATTCAGACTAGAACGTTTGCATAAGTGATTTCATTTCAGATAAAGTGCCAGCCATGTCACTTATAGTATCCAGCTCTGTGGATTTATCCTCAGATGTGTTTATTTTATTTATTGTTAACATTTATTTATATAGTTCCGTCATTTTCTGTAGTGCTTTACAATTGGAAACATACAATAGCAATAAAAGTTGACTGGCTATAATCAGACAGACAAAGAGGTAATTGGGTCTGGCGCTGGGAGAAGCTTTTGTACTGGGTCACTGTCAGTTGTTTCTGTTTAAAGCATTGGGAAAGTTCCAGTGAGGCCCCTGACTTTCTCCCTTCAAGAATTTTGAAAAATTTTAATGGCTGGGGATAGACAAATATAAGACAAATACATATTATTTTGGCACTATTCTAATTTGCTTTTGCATTTTTTTGTTTCTTTAGTACAAAGAAGGGGGCACTATGTATAAGTCAAATAGTGAATTCCTCTATGATGTAATGGATTTACAGAGGATATAAAAAGTCTACACATCGTTATTAAAATTTCAGGTGTTAGTGATGTAAAGCTTGAACTCAAGATAAATCATGTCAGACCTTTCAAGTAAATTTGCGTGTGGTTTTATACTCCTAACCATAATCATGATCCAAAATAACCAATATGTCCCAGGGGGCAAAGAATTGATAGCGCTCTATGTTTTATATTCCTAAGACTGAGGTTGAGAGTTCCCAGTACTTAAATAAACTGGTATTCCAAAGGAACAGGAAATTCTAGACAGAGAAGTTCATCTTTCTCATATATTTTCGGAACGCCTCATCTCTTACCCCATAAATTAAAGGACTGATAAATCTGGGAATGCACATAAATAAGAAAAAGTTAGTTATGTGTATGAAAAAGAAATATTTTTTCAAATAAGCTTCTGTAAATGTGGATGTAAAAGAGGTCATACATAAGACAAGCTGAAATGCGTGGAGCAAGACTTAGGCACTCTGCAGAATGTAAATAAATTAAGTTTTTATGATCTGTGAACACAGTGACGGGATGAAGGGATCCCTCCAGCAAGTAGAGCCATTCCTCCAGAGCGACCTTGATGGCCAGAAGTTCTTTATCTCCAATGCTGGAATTAGCTGATAAATTTAAAAAAAAACGATAAAATGTTGGGTAGCTTTTAACCTGATGCGTTGGGACCAGTTAAGGATTGCTTCTATCTTTTTGGGGTCTATCTGGAGACCTGTACAAGAGACCAAATAGCCAAGAAAGGGAACCTGAGGTCGTTCAAAAAGGCAATTCTCTAGTTTACAGTACATATGGTTCTTGTGTTGGCAATAGAGAACTTCCTTGATATGTTCCTGAAGAGAGCAAAGATTAAGATATCATCTAAATAGACAACCAGAGTCTGTTACTAAAGGTCCCGAAAGATTCTGTTAACAAATTCTTGGAAGACCGCCAGGCATTACAAAGCCCGAAGGGAATAACAACGTACTCATAATGACTGTGTCTCATGTTAAAAGCAGTCTTCCATTCGTCCCTTTGGCGAATTCTGACTAAATTATAGGCACCGCTAAGATCCAACTTAGTAAAGATCTGTGCTCCGCAGATGCGTTTGAAGAGTTCAGATATGAGGGGAAGCGAATAGTGTTTTTTTACAGTGATTGCATTTCGCTAGCGGTAATCAATGCATGGCCTAAGGGAGCCATAATTCTTTTTAACAAAGAAAAAACCTGCACCAGCAGGAGCGGAAGACTTCAGAATTAAACCCTCGTTTCTGAAATATATTACCACATTGCTTGAGCTTCCGGTAAGGACATAGGATAAACCTTACCTCTAAGATTGCTTTTGCCTGGAACGAGGTCAATGGGACAATTCCATGGTCAGTGAGGTGGTAAGGATTCTGTGGTGGCTTTGCTGGAAGCACCAAGAAAATCGGAGTAGACCATGGGAAGAATCGTGTTAGAGGATATGGCTAAATAGGGAATCGTATGCCTAGAGAGTTGCACAGAATTCAGGCAGCGTTGTTTGTAGATAGGCCCAGAGGAGATGACTTGCGCATGTAGCCAATCAAACTGTGGTGAATGAGCCCTCAGCCAGGGTAAGCCCAGGATTGATGGACTGCAGGAGAACTAGGAAACTTATCCATTCAGAGTGGATTACTATCAGCAGCTGAATAGGACTGGTAACGTAGGTCATGGAACCATTGGAGATATGGTTGCAGTCAACCACGGTCAGAGCCAAGGGTAAGAATGGATGGAGCTCTGTAGCTAGTTTAGCAGATATGAAATTCCCCGCGGATGCCGAGTCCACAAAGGCTGAAGATAGTAGGGGGCCTTCTGGAGAAAGAAGAGTCACAGACATGAGAAACTCAATTTGCTTCTGACAGTAGGTTGTAGAGGACTGAGGACTGAAAAGGTCGACACCCCTGTCATTGCTTAGGTTGAGTCATTTCTCGGCCTCTTAGTGCAAGAGAAGAGAAGATGTCTGGGGTCCCCACAATAGAGGCAAGGGAGTTTTTCATACCCCTGTCCTGCACCTTTGCCAGAAGGTCCGTTGCCAGAAGCATCCGGTTGCCTAGTGTGGAGTGTGTCTGCCAAATACAGGAAAAACATCATGTTGTTAGGCAACGTGACACAAGAAGCCAGAAGAAGCAGGCGACCATCCCCAGCACATAGGGAAAGTGCAGGAAAGGCATCTGACAATGGATGGAACAGAGAACAGATAACAGACCATGAAGAGACGAGGAGTGCACTGAGGAGAGAATGGATGGTCGAAGAGAGACGAGGAGTGCATTGAGGATTGGATAGATGGAACAGAGAGCAGCTAGCAGGCAGAGGAGAGAAACAAGGAGTTTCCTGCGAAGAGGCTGGATGGAATGGAGAGCAGCTGATAGGCTGAGAAGAGATACAAGGAGCAGCGGCTGGCTGGCAAATTTTAGTCCAGGGGAACAAGTCTCGGCTCAGTAGCGTATTAGGAACATTTTAAAGGAATAAAATGTGGGTAGTCCAGTGACCCAGTCCAAGGTAGCCCACTATGGTAGCGACCCAGCAAGTCCCTGATAAGGAGTACACAAAGGAGAGGACAGATGGGACAAAGAGCAGCTGACAGGTTAAGACTGTACAGTCACTCTGAGTGCAAGAAAGTGATTGCTCTAAGACTGTATTTAATAAGATTGTAATTTATGAACTGAGACAACCGGAGACTGTATTCTGTACAGTTTAAGAAACATTATTAATAAAATAATATTCTACACATCAGTTTAGTAGCCAGTCTGTGTTGAAATACTACACACATTCTCACCTACACACATCATAAGGACTACAGAACGATCTTGGAGGAACACAATATTCAAGGACAGGTCCCAGTGTAACATATGTACTCGAGAGCCTATCACCTTCACCTGGGTAAGGTTAATTTTATCTTAATTATAAGGTTGTTTCGAGGTACGTTACACCTGGGACAATAACAGAAGCTCCTATACTGTGTGTACAGTGTGGACACGTAAAGAAACTGCTGGAACTGATTATTGAACTTTGTTTGGAACATTTAATGATTGGACTATCTTTATGTTTGTGGATTAGATTTTGGAACTGCTACATGGGGGCAAGGCGGACCCCACTTGGAGTAACTAGACATTTATTGCAACATTCCAGAGAGCATTTCTACCAATAACAGACATCTATTGACTTAATATGCCAATGAGTAACATACCCGATCATTTGACCAATATTTATAGTTTAGCGCTTAGTAATATTGCTTTATCGAATGTCATTATAAAAGTATCCCATAGTGTCATCAACTTTATGTTGAAATTCAGTGACCTCCAATAACTTGGCCTCTACAACATCAGTCCTAGAACCAACCTCGGCCACATTGGATTGCCAATCAGCGACCACATTTGTAATTCAGACTAGAACGTTTGCATAAGTGATTTCATTTCAGATAAAGTGCCAGCCATGTCACTTATAGTATCCAGCTCTGTGGATTCATCCTCAGATGTGTTTATTTTATTTATTGTTAACATTTATTTATATAGTTCCGTCATTTTCTGTAGTGCTTTACAATTGGAAACATACAATAGCAATAAAAGTTGACTGGCTATAATCAGACAGACAAAGAGGTAATTGGGTCTGGCGCTGGGAGAAGCTTTTGTACTGGGTCACTGTCAGTTGTTTCTGTTTAAAGCATTGGGAAAGTTCCAGTGAGGCCCCTGACTTTCTCCCTTCAAGAATTTTGAAAAATTTTAATGGCTGGGGATAGACAAATATAAGACAAATACATATTATTTTGGCACTATTCTAATTTGCTTTTGCATTTTTTTGTTTCTTTAGTACAAAGAAGGGGGCACTATGTATAAGTCAAATAGTGAATTCCTCTATGATGTAATGGATTTACAGAGGATATAAAAAGTCTACACATCGTTATTAAAATTTCAGGTGTTAGTGATGTAAAGCTTGAACTCAAGATAAATCATGTCAGACCTTTCAAGTAAATTTGCGTGTGGTTTTATACTCCTAACCATAATCATGATCCAAAATAACCAATATGTCCCAGGGGGCAAAGAATTGATAGCGCTCTATGTTTTATATTCCTAAGACTGAGGTTGAGAGTTCCCAGTACTTAAATAAACTGGTATTCCAAAGGAACAGGAAATTCTAGACAGAGAAGTTCATCTTTCTCATATATTTTCGGAACGCCTCATCTCTTACCCCATAAATTAAAGGACTGATAAATCTGGGAATGCACATAAATAAGAAAAAGTTAGTTATGTGTATGAAAAAGAAATATTTTTTCAAATAAGCTTCTGTAAATGTGGATGTAAAAGAGGTCATACATAAGACAAGCTGAAATGCGTGGAGCAAGACTTAGGCACTCTGCAGAATGTAAATAAATTAAGTTTTTATGATCTGTGAACACAGTGACGGGATGAAGGGATCCCTCCAGCAAGTAGAGCCATTCCTCCAGAGCGACCTTGATGGCCAGAAGTTCTTTATCTCCAATGCTGGAATTAGCTGATAAATTTAAAAAAAAACGATAAAATGTTGGGTAGCTTTTAACCTGATGCGTTGGGACCAGTTAAGGATTGCTTCTATCTTTTTGGGGTCTATCTGGAGACCTGTACAAGAGACCAAATAGCCAAGAAAGGGAACCTGAGGTCGTTCAAAAAGGCAATTCTCTAGTTTACAGTACATATGGTTCTTGTGTTGGCAATAGAGAACTTCCTTGATATGTTCCTGAAGAGAGCAAAGATTAAGATATCATCTAAATAGACAACCAGAGTCTGTTACTAAAGGTCCCGAAAGATTCTGTTAACAAATTCTTGGAAGACCGCCAGGCATTACAAAGCCCGAAGGGAATAACAACGTACTCATAATGACTGTGTCTCATGTTAAAAGCAGTCTTCCATTCGTCCCTTTGGCGAATTCTGACTAAATTATAGGCACCGCTAAGATCCAACTTAGTAAAGATCTGTGCTCCGCAGATGCGTTTGAAGAGTTCAGATATGAGGGGAAGCGAATAGTGTTTTTTTACAGTGATTGCATTTCGCTAGCGGTAATCAATGCATGGCCTAAGGGAGCCATAATTCTTTTTAACAAAGAAAAAACCTGCACCAGCAGGAGCGGAAGACTTCAGAATTAAACCCTCGTTTCTGAAATATATTACCACATTGCTTGAGCTTCCGGTAAGGACATAGGATAAACCTTACCTCTAAGATTGCTTTTGCCTGGAACGAGGTCAATGGGACAATTCCATGGTCAGTGAGGTGGTAAGGATTCTGTGGTGGCTTTGCTGGAAGCACCAAGAAAATCGGAGTAGACCATGGGAAGAATCGTGTTAGAGGATATGGCTAAATAGGGAATCGTATGCCTAGAGAGTTGCACAGAATTCAGGCAGCGTTGTTTGTAGATAGGCCCAGAGGAGATGACTTGCGCATGTAGCCAATCAAACTGTGGTGAATGAGCCCTCAGCCAGGGTAAGCCCAGGATTGATGGACTGCAGGAGAACTAGGAAACTTATCCATTCAGAGTGGATTACTATCAGCAGCTGAATAGGACTGGTAACGTAGGTCATGGAACCATTGGAGATATGGTTGCAGTCAACCACGGTCAGAGCCAAGGGTAAGAATGGATGGAGCTCTGTAGCTAGTTTAGCAGATATGAAATTCCCCGCGGATGCCGAGTCCACAAAGGCTGAAGATAGTAGGGGGCCTTCTGGAGAAAGAAGAGTCACAGACATGAGAAACTCAATTTGCTTCTGACAGTAGGTTGTAGAGGACTGAGGACTGAAAAGGTCGACACCCCTGTCATTGCTTAGGTTGAGTCATTTCTCGGCCTCTTAGTGCAAGAGAAGAGAAGATGTCTGGGGTCCCCACAATAGAGGCAAGGGAGTTTTTCATACCCCTGTCCTGCACCTTTGCCAGAAGGTCCGTTGCCAGAAGCATCCGGTTGCCTAGTGTGGAGTGTGTCTGCCAAATACAGGAAAAACATCATGTTGTTAGGCAACGTGACACAAGAAGCCAGAAGAAGCAGGCGACCATCCCCAGCACATAGGGAAAGTGCAGGAAAGGCATCTGACAATGGATGGAACAGAGAACAGATAACAGACCATGAAGAGACGAGGAGTGCACTGAGGAGAGAATGGATGGTCGAAGAGAGACGAGGAGTGCATTGAGGATTGGATAGATGGAACAGAGAGCAGCTAGCAGGCAGAGGAGAGAAACAAGGAGTTTCCTGCGAAGAGGCTGGATGGAATGGAGAGCAGCTGATAGGCTGAGAAGAGATACAAGGAGCAGCGGCTGGCTGGCAAATTTTAGTCCAGGGGAACAAGTCTCGGCTCAGTAGCGTATTAGGAACATTTTAAAGGAATAAAATGTGGGTAGTCCAGTGACCCAGTCCAAGGTAGCCCACTATGGTAGCGACCCAGCAAGTCCCTGATAAGGAGTACACAAAGGAGAGGACAGATGGGACAAAGAGCAGCTGACAGGTTAAGACTGTACAGTCACTCTGAGTGCAAGAAAGTGATTGCTCTAAGACTGTATTTAATAAGATTGTAATTTATGAACTAAGACAACCGGAGACTGTATTCTGTACAGTTTAAGAAACATTATTAATAAAATAATATTCTACACATCAGTTTAGTAGCCAGTCTGTGTTGAAATACTACACACATTCTCACCTACACACATCATAAGGACTACAGAACGATCTTGGAGGAACACAATATTCAAGGACAGGTCCCAGTGTAACATATGTACTCGAGAGCCTATCACCTTCACCTGGGTAAGGTTAATTTTATCTTAATTATAAGGTTGTTTCGAGGTACGTTACACCTGGGACAATAACAGAAGCTCCTATACAGTGTGTACAGTGTGGACACGTAAAGAAACTGCTGGAACTGATTATTGAACTTTGTTTGGAACATTTAATGATTGGACTATCTTTATGTTTGTGGATTAGATTTTGGAACTGCTACATGGGGGCAAGGCGGACCCCACTTGGAGTAACTAGACATTTATTGCAACATTCCAGAGAGCATTTCTACCAATAACAGACATCTATTGACTTAATATGCCAATGAGTAACATACCCGATCATTTGACCAATATTTATAGTTTAGCGCTTAGTAATATTGCTTTATCGAATGTCATTATAAAAGTATCCCATAGTGTCATCAACTTTATGTTGAAATTCAGTGACCTCCAATAACTTGGCCTCTACAACATCAGTCCTAGAACCAACCTCGGCCACATTGGATTGCCAATCAGCGACCACATTTGTAATTCAGACTAGAACGTTTGCATAAGTGATTTCATTTCAGATAAAGTGCCAGCCATGTCACTTATAGTATCCAGCTCTGTGGATTCATCCTCAGATGTGTTTATTTTATTTATTGTTAACATTTATTTATATAGTTCCGTCATTTTCTGTAGTGCTTTACAATTGGAAACATACAATAGCAATAAAAGTTGACTGGCTATAATCAGACAGACAAAGAGGTAATTGGGTCTGGCGCTGGGAGAAGCTTTTGTACTGGGTCACTGTCAGTTGTTTCTGTTTAAAGCATTGGGAAAGTTCCAGTGAGGCCCCTGACTTTCTCCCTTCAAGAATTTTGAAAAATTTTAATGGCTGGGGATAGACAAATATAAGACAAATACATATTATTTTGGCACTATTCTAATTTGCTTTGCATTTTTTTGTTTCTTTAGTACAAAGAAGGGGGCACTATGTATAAGTCAAATAGTGAATTCCTCTATGATGTAATGGATTTACAGAGGATATAAAAAGTCTACACATCGTTATTCAAATTTCAGGTGTTAGTGATGTAAAGCTTGAACTCAAGATAAATCATGTCAGACCTTTCAAGTAAATTTGCGTGTGGTTTTATACTCCTAACCATAATCATGATCCAAAATAACCAATATGTCCCAGGGGGCAAAGAATTGATAGCGCTCTATGTTTTATATTCCTAAGACTGAGGTTGAGAGTTCCCAGTACTTAAATAAACTGGTATTCCAAAGGAACAGGAAATTCTAGACAGAGAAGTTCATCTTTCTCATATATTTTCGGAACGCCTCATCTCTTACCCCATAAATTAAAGGACTGATAAATCTGGGAATGCACATAAATAAGAAAAAGTTAGTTATGTGTATGAAAAAGAAATATTTTTTCAAATAAGCTTCTGTAAATGTGGATGTAAAAGAGGTCATACATAAGACAAGCTGAAATGCGTGGAGCAAGACTTAGGCACTCTGCAGAATGTAAATAAATTAAGTTTTTATGATCTGTGAACACAGTGACGGGATGAAGGGATCCCTCCAGCAAGTAGAGCCATTCCTCCAGAGCGACCTTGATGGCCAGAAGTTCTTTATCTCCAATGCTGGAATTAGCTGATAAATTTTAAAAAAAACGATAAAATGTTGGGTAGCTTTTAACCTGATGCGTTGGGACCAGTTAAGGATTGCTTCTATCTTTTTGGGGTCTATCTGGAGACCTGTACAAGAGACCAAATAGCCAAGAAAGGGAACCTGAGGTCGTTCAAAAAGGCAATTCTCTAGTTTACAGTACATATGGTTCTTGTGTTGGCAATAGAGAACTTCCTTGATATGTTCCTGAAGAGAGCAAAGATTAAGATATCATCTAAATAGACAACCAGAGTCTGTTACTAAAGGTCCCGAAAGATTCTGTTAACAAATTCTTGGAAGACCGCCAGGCATTACAAAGCCCGAAGGGAATAACAACGTACTCATAATGACTGTGTCTCATGTTAAAAGCAGTCTTCCATTCGTCCCTTTGGCGAATTCTGACTAAATTATAGGCACCGCTAAGATCCAACTTAGTAAAGATCTGTGCTCCGCAGATGCGTTTGAAGAGTTCAGATATGAGGGGAAGCGAATAGTGTTTTTTTACAGTGATTGCATTTCGCTAGCGGTAATCAATGCATGGCCTAAGGGAGCCATAATTCTTTTTAACAAAGAAAAAACCTGCACCAGCAGGAGCGGAAGACTTCAGAATTAAACCCTCGTTTCTGAAATATATTACCACATTGCTTGAGCTTCCGGTAAGGACATAGGATAAACCTTACCTCTAAGATTGCTTTTGCCTGGAACGAGGTCAATGGGACAATTCCATGGTCAGTGAGGTGGTAAGGATTCTGTGGTGGCTTTGCTGGAAGCACCAAGAAAATCGGAGTAGACCATGGGAAGAATCGTGTTAGAGGATATGGCTAAATAGGGAATCGTATGCCTAGAGAGTTGCACAGAATTCAGGCAGCGTTGTTTGTAGATAGGCCCAGAGGAGATGACTTGCGCATGTAGCCAATCAAACTGTGGTGAATGAGCCCTCAGCCAGGGTAAGCCCAGGATTGATGGACTGCAGGAGAACTAGGAAACTTATCCATTCAGAGTGGATTACTATCAGCAGCTGAATAGGACTGGTAACGTAGGTCATGGAACCATTGGAGATATGGTTGCAGTCAACCACGGTCAGAGCCAAGGGTAAGAATGGATGGAGCTCTGTAGCTAGTTTAGCAGATATGAAATTCCCCGCGGATGCCGAGTCCACAAAGGCTGAAGATAGTAGGGGGCCTTCTGGAGAAAGAAGAGTCACAGACATGAGAAACTCAATTTGCTTCTGACAGTAGGTTGTAGAGGACTGAGGACTGAAAAGGTCGACACCCCTGTCATTGCTTAGGTTGAGTCATTTCTCGGCCTCTTAGTGCAAGAGAAGAGAAGATGTCTGGGGTCCCCACAATAGAGGCAAGGGAGTTTTTCATACCCCTGTCCTGCACCTTTGCCAGAAGGTCCGTTGCCAGAAGCATCCGGTTGCCTAGTGTGGAGTGTGTCTGCCAAATACAGGAAAAACATCATGTTGTTAGGCAACGTGACACAAGAAGCCAGAAGAAGCAGGCGACCATCCCCAGCACATAGGGAAAGTGCAGGAAAGGCATCTGACAATGGATGGAACAGAGAACAGATAACAGACCATGAAGAGACGAGGAGTGCACTGAGGAGAGAATGGATGGTCGAAGAGAGACGAGGAGTGCATTGAGGATTGGATAGATGGAACAGAGAGCAGCTAGCAGGCAGAGGAGAGAAACAAGGAGTTTCCTGCGAAGAGGCTGGATGGAATGGAGAGCAGCTGATAGGCTGAGAAGAGATACAAGGAGCAGCGGCTGGCTGGCAAATTTTAGTCCAGGGGAACAAGTCTCGGCTCAGTAGCGTATTAGGAACATTTTAAAGGAATAAAATGTGGGTAGTCCAGTGACCCAGTCCAAGGTAGCCCACTATGGTAGCGACCCAGCAAGTCCCTGATAAGGAGTACACAAAGGAGAGGACAGATGGGACAAAGAGCAGCTGACAGGTTAAGACTGTACAGTCACTCTGAGTGCAAGAAAGTGATTGCTCTAAGACTGTATTTAATAAGATTGTAATTTATGAACTAAGACAACCGGAGACTGTATTCTGTACAGTTTAAGAAACATTATTAATAAAATAATATTCTACACATCAGTTTAGTAGCCAGTCTGTGTTGAAATACTACACACATTCTCACCTACACACATCATAAGGACTACAGAACGATCTTGGAGGAACACAATATTCAAGGACAGGTCCCAGTGTAACATATGTACTCGAGAGCCTATCACCTTCACCTGGGTAAGGTTAATTTTATCTTAATTATAAGGTTGTTTCGAGGTACGTTACACCTGGGACAATAACAGAAGCTCCTATACTGTGTGTACAGTGTGGACACGTAAAGAAACTGCTGGAACTGATTATTGAACTTTGTTTGGAACATTTAATGATTGGACTATCTTTATGTTTGTGGATTAGATTTTGGAACTGCTACATGGGGGCAAGGCGGACCCCACTTGGAGTAACTAGACATTTATTGCAACATTCCAGAGAGCATTTCTACCAATAACAGACATCTATTGACTTAATATGCCAATGAGTAACATACCCGATCATTTGACCAATATTTATAGTTTAGCGCTTAGTAATATTGCTTTATCGAATGTCATTATAAAAGTATCCCATAGTGTCATCAACTTTATGTTGAAATTCAGTGACCTCCAATAACTTGGCCTCTACAACATCAGTCCTAGAACCAACCTCGGCCACATTGGATTGCCAATCAGCGACCACATTTGTAATTCAGACTAGAACGTTTGCATAAGTGATTTCATTTCAGATAAAGTGCCAGCCATGTCACTTATAGTATCCAGCTCTGTGGATTCATCCTCAGATGTGTTTATTTTATTTATTGTTAACATTTATTTATATAGTTCCGTCATTTTCTGTAGTGCTTTACAATTGGAAACATACAATAGCAATAAAAGTTGACTGGCTATAATCAGACAGACAAAGAGGTAATTGGGTCTGGCGCTGGGAGAAGCTTTTGTACTGGGTCACTGTCAGTTGTTTCTGTTTAAAGCATTGGGAAAGTTCCAGTGAGGCCCCTGACTTTCTCCCTTCAAGAATTTTGAAAAATTTTAATGGCTGGGGATAGACAAATATAAGACAAATACATATTATTTTGGCACTATTCTAATTTGCTTTTGCATTTTTTTGTTTCTTTAGTACAAAGAAGGGGGCACTATGTATAAGTCAAATAGTGAATTCCTCTATGATGTAATGGATTTACAGAGGATATAAAAAGTCTACACATCGTTATTAAAATTTCAGGTGTTAGTGATGTAAAGCTTGAACTCAAGATAAATCATGTCAGACCTTTCAAGTAAATTTGCGTGTGGTTTTATACTCCTAACCATAATCATGATCCAAAATAACCAATATGTCCCAGGGGGCAAAGAATTGATAGCGCTCTATGTTTTATATTCCTAAGACTGAGGTTGAGAGTTCCCAGTACTTAAATAAACTGGTATTCCAAAGGAACAGGAAATTCTAGACAGAGAAGTTCATCTTTCTCATATATTTTCGGAACGCCTCATCTCTTACCCCATAAATTAAAGGACTGATAAATCTGGGAATGCACATAAATAAGAAAAAGTTAGTTATGTGTATGAAAAAGAAATATTTTTTCAAATAAGCTTCTGTAAATGTGGATGTAAAAGAGGTCATACATAAGACAAGCTGAAATGCGTGGAGCAAGACTTAGGCACTCTGCAGAATGTAAATAAATTAAGTTTTTATGATCTGTGAACACAGTGACGGGATGAAGGGATCCCTCCAGCAAGTAGAGCCATTCCTCCAGAGCGACCTTGATGGCCAGAAGTTCTTTATCTCCAATGCTGGAATTAGCTGATAAATTTAAAAAAAAACGATAAAATGTTGGGTAGCTCTTAACCTGATGCGTTGGGACCAGTTAAGGATTGCTTCTATCTTTTTGGGGTCTATCTGGAGACCTGTACAAGAGACCAAATAGCCAAGAAAGGGAACCTGAGGTCGTTCAAAAAGGCAATTCTCTAGTTTACAGTACATATGGTTCTTGTGTTGGCAATAGAGAACTTCCTTGATATGTTCCTGAAGAGAGCAAAGATTAAGATATCATCTAAATAGACAACCAGAGTCTGTTACTAAAGGTCCCGAAAGATTCTGTTAACAAATTCTTGGAAGACCGCCAGGCATTACAAAGCCCGAAGGGAATAACAACGTACTCATAATGACTGTGTCTCATGTTAAAAGCAGTCTTCCATTCGTCCCTTTGGCGAATTCTGACTAAATTATAGGCACCGCTAAGATCCAACTTAGTAAAGATCTGTGCTCCGCAGATGCGTTTGAAGAGTTCAGATATGAGGGGAAGCGAATAGTGTTTTTTTACAGTGATTGCATTTCGCTAGCGGTAATCAATGCATGGCCTAAGGGAGCCATAATTCTTTTTAACAAAGAAAAAACCTGCACCAGCAGGAGCGGAAGACTTCAGAATTAAACCCTCGTTTCTGAAATATATTACCACATTGCTTGAGCTTCCGGTAAGGACATAGGATAAACCTTACCTCTAAGATTGCTTTTGCCTGGAACGAGGTCAATGGGACAATTCCATGGTCAGTGAGGTGGTAAGGATTCTGTGGTGGCTTTGCTGGAAGCACCAAGAAAATCGGAGTAGACCATGGGAAGAATCGTGTTAGAGGATATGGCTAAATAGGGAATCGTATGCCTAGAGAGTTGCACAGAATTCAGGCAGCGTTGTTTGTAGATAGGCCCAGAGGAGATGACTTGCGCATGTAGCCAATCAAACTGTGGTGAATGAGCCCTCAGCCAGGGTAAGCCCAGGATTGATGGACTGCAGGAGAACTAGGAAACTTATCCATTCAGAGTGGATTACTATCAGCAGCTGAATAGGACTGGTAACGTAGGTCATGGAACCATTGGAGATATGGTTGCAGTCAACCACGGTCAGAGCCAAGGGTAAGAATGGATGGAGCTCTGTAGCTAGTTTAGCAGATATGAAATTCCCCGCGGATGCCGAGTCCACAAAGGCTGAAGATAGTAGGGGGCCTTCTGGAGAAAGAAGAGTCACAGACATGAGAAACTCAATTTGCTTCTGACAGTAGGTTGTAGAGGACTGAGGACTGAAAAGGTCGACACCCCTGTCATTGCTTAGGTTGAGTCATTTCTCGGCCTCTTAGTGCAAGAGAAGAGAAGATGTCTGGGGTCCCCACAATAGAGGCAAGGGAGTTTTTCATACCCCTGTCCTGCACCTTTGCCAGAAGGTCCGTTGCCAGAAGCATCCGGTTGCCTAGTGTGGAGTGTGTCTGCCAAATACAGGAAAAACATCATGTTGTTAGGCAACGTGACACAAGAAGCCAGAAGAAGCAGGCGACCATCCCCAGCACATAGGGAAAGTGCAGGAAAGGCATCTGACAATGGATGGAACAGAGAACAGATAACAGACCATGAAGAGACGAGGAGTGCACTGAGGAGAGAATGGATGGTCGAAGAGAGACGAGGAGTGCATTGAGGATTGGATAGATGGAACAGAGAGCAGCTAGCAGGCAGAGGAGAGAAACAAGGAGTTTCCTGCGAAGAGGCTGGATGGAATGGAGAGCAGCTGATAGGCTGAGAAGAGATACAAGGAGCAGCGGCTGGCTGGCAAATTTTAGTCCAGGGGAACAAGTCTCGGCTCAGTAGCGTATTAGGAACATTTTAAAGGAATAAAATGTGGGTAGTCCAGTGACCCAGTCCAAGGTAGCCCACTATGGTAGCGACCCAGCAAGTCCCTGATAAGGAGTACACAAAGGAGAGGACAGATGGGACAAAGAGCAGCTGACAGGTTAAGACTGTACAGTCACTCTGAGTGCAAGAAAGTGATTGCTCTAAGACTGTATTTAATAAGATTGTAATTTATGAACTAAGACAACCGGAGACTGTATTCTGTACAGTTTAAGAAACATTATTAATAAAATAATATTCTACACATCAGTTTAGTAGCCAGTCTGTGTTGAAATACTACACACATTCTCACCTACACACATCATAAGGACTACAGAACGATCTTGGAGGAACACAATATTCAAGGACAGGTCCCAGTGTAACATATGTACTCGAGAGCCTATCACCTTCACCTGGGTAAGGTTAATTTTATCTTAATTATAAGGTTGTTTCGAGGTACGTTACACCTGGGACAATAACAGAAGCTCCTATACTGTGTGTACAGTGTGGACACGTAAAGAAACTGCTGGAACTGATTATTGAACTTTGTTTGGAACATTTAATGATTGGACTATCTTTATGTTTGTGGATTAGATTTTGGAACTGCTACATGGGGGCAAGGCGGACCCCACTTGGAGTAACTAGACATTTATTGCAACATTCCAGAGAGCATTTCTACCAATAACAGACATCTATTGACTTAATATGCCAATGAGTAACATACCCGATCATTTGACCAATATTTATAGTTTAGCGCTTAGTAATATTGCTTTATCGAATGTCATTATAAAAGTATCCCATAGTGTCATCAACTTTATGTTGAAATTCAGTGACCTCCAATAACTTGGCCTCTACAACATCAGTCCTAGAACCAACCTCGGCCACATTGGATTGCCAATCAGCGACCACATTTGTAATTCAGACTAGAACGTTTGCATAAGTGATTTCATTTCAGATAAAGTGCCAGCCATGTCACTTATAGTATCCAGCTCTGTGGATTCATCCTCAGATGTGTTTATTTTATTTATTGTTAACATTTATTTATATAGTTCCGTCATTTTCTGTAGTGCTTTACAATTGGAAACATACAATAGCAATAAAAGTTGACTGGCTATAATCAGACAGACAAAGAGGTAATTGGGTCTGGCGCTGGGAGAAGCTTTTGTACTGGGTCACTGTCAGTTGTTTCTGTTTAAAGCATTGGGAAAGTTCCAGTGAGGCCCCTGACTTTCTCCCTTCAAGAATTTTGAAAAATTTTAATGGCTGGGGATAGACAAATATAAGACAAATACATATTATTTTGGCACTATTCTAATTTGCTTTTGCATTTTTTTGTTTCTTTAGTACAAAGAAGGGGGCACTATGTATAAGTCAAATAGTGAATTCCTCTATGATGTAATGGATTTACAGAGGATATAAAAAGTCTACACATCGTTATTAAAATTTCAGGTGTTAGTGATGTAAAGCTTGAACTCAAGATAAATCATGTCAGACCTTTCAAGTAAATTTGCGTGTGGTTTTATACTCCTAACCATAATCATGATCCAAAATAACCAATATGTCCCAGGGGGCAAAGAATTGATAGCGCTCTATGTTTTATATTCCTAAGACTGAGGTTGAGAGTTCCCAGTACTTAAATAAACTGGTATTCCAAAGGAACAGGAAATTCTAGACAGAGAAGTTCATCTTTCTCATATATTTTCGGAACGCCTCATCTCTTACCCCATAAATTAAAGGACTGATAAATCTGGGAATGCACATAAATAAGAAAAAGTTAGTTATGTGTATGAAAAAGAAATATTTTTTCAAATAAGCTTCTGTAAATGTGGATGTAAAAGAGGTCATACATAAGACAAGCTGAAATGCGTGGAGCAAGACCGTTCTTTGTGCCCTAAAAGCAGATTTGTCAGAACCAATCTTCCTGGCAACTAACATAACTTTGACGTAGGTGTAGAGGATTACCAGAGCCACCATGGTGAAGCTGCTTATAACTGTGAATGTTCTTAATATGCTTTGAACTTGGTTCATTGCGAATGCTGGCCATAAGCATATCAAGCTGAGCGAAAAAAAATGACTCTGCATTGAAAAGCACATGGCAATAAAATCAAGAAGAAGGGGAAATAAACCTAATATCCACATAATTCCTATGGCCGTCAGCGATCGCTGCACAGTGCAGAATTCTGTATGTCTGAGTGGGTAACAAATGGCAAAATAGCGTTCCAAAGACATGACTGCCAGGTTATAGGGTGTAATACTAAAGGTACATACGGAAAAACAGACCAAAGCATAACATATGGGAACAGGAATATATACAACATAAATAACAGCAGTAAAAAGAAATACGGAAACATAGAGGAGCAGGGCGTCATTCATGAGCATGTGAGCGAAGAGAACATATCGAGCATTCTCTCGAATGTGAGGATCGGTGAAGAAGACATGCAGCATGATTGTTGCAAAGTAGAGGAAGATACAAAAGGACAGTACGATTAAGGTTAATACTGTACCCCTTACAATTTCAATACTCTGATTGTCAGTGGTATTGATGTAGACGGCTTTAGTGTCAATCATTATCTGAAGGCTCCAGTAAAACCTTTTGCTTGAAGTTCTCATGCTAGAAAGAAAAAACATAGCTTCAGATAAACAGAACCATATAGAGGAAGCAAAACAAACATATGTCATAAACAAGTTGAAATGTATGAACTTTGTTTTATATAGAGGTGCATTTGACACAACGATCTTCTTGTATCCATTTCAAAGAAAGTGTAAAATCAGTGCTCTGTACTTTTTGGAGGACCCTGCTCTTTTCATTATCTAGCTCTCAGTCTGTGGCTTCTTGCTGCCTCCATTCCCCTCCTCACATCATGTCACTGCCCCTGTCACAAGCTGTCCTATCTTCACTAACACATCACTCATCTCCTGATATACTCTGTGCTGCTGGGAATTCTGCTCCTTCCACTATGTAACTCTCAGTCTGTGGCTTCTTGCTGCCCCCATTCCCCTCCTCACATCATGTCACTGCCCCTGTCACATGCAGCCCTGTCCTCACTAACACATCACTCATCTCCTGATATACTCTGTGCTGCTGGAGGACCCTGCTCCTTACATTATATAACTGTCAGTCTGTGGCTTCCTGCTGCCTCCATTTCCCTCCTCACATCATGTCACTGACTGTCCCTGTCACAAGCTGCCCTGTCTTCACTAACACATCACTCATCTCCTGATATACTCTGTACTGCTGGGGGACCCAGCCCCTTCCACTATATAACTCTCAGTCTGTGGCTTCCTGCTGCCTCCATTCCCCTCCTCACATCATGTCACTGCCCCTGTCACATGCAGCCCTGTCTTCACTAACACATCACTCATCTCCTAATATACTCTGTACTGCTGGGGGACCCAGCCCCTTCCACTATATAACTCTCTGTCTGTGGTTTCCTGCTGCCTGCATTCCCCTCCTCACATCATATCACTACCCCTGTCACATGCAGCCCTGTCCTCACTAATACCGTTTTCATACTGCCGCAGTACAGAGGGAGGCAGAGGCTCCCCCAGAGTCAAAATAATGGGTAGACCGCATTCATACTGAACAAGGGTCTGCCCAGAGTCTCCATGGCAACATCACAAGAGGAGCTCTGATTGGCTCCTCTTGTGATGTTTTTTTTTTACTTTAACATTGTGCCTGGTGAGACCCGGGTTGAAAAACCTGGGTAGCACCATTAATAGTGCAGGCTTCCCGGGAATTTCCCCACCAAAAGACCCGGGGTTTAATTTCTGGGTCTGATGACCCGGGAATTAAGCCTTGGACCATTCATACTACACCTCGACCCAGGTCATCTGGGGTTGCTCCGGCAAAAACCCAGGTTTTTTGTGCAGTATGAATGGGGTATTACACCATCATACTGTCTCCCACAAGATCAGCACACTAACCTCCTGACATAATCTGTGCTGCTGTGAGCATTCTCTTGATCTGTTTGGGTTCAGTATATTTTGCATCTGCCCATTTCAAAATTGAAGACAGAGGCATAAGCAACACATGAATAATTATAACAAAAACAGTGACCTGACCCTAACAACTTTTCATACCCATGAACCTGATAAAGGGTTATTGTATACAGTCTTACATACAAGTCACTTCCTTTGCTTAACAAATCACACACAAAAACCTTATCCTAACATTACTCTATATTTTGTGATGTCAAAAACATATTGTAAAGGCTGTACCTGTTTTTACAGATAAGCAGAAACGTGACATTGATTTTGGGATGAGCAATTATGGACTTCAGATGGCAAATGGGCCATGTTGGATAAGCAGAATGCTCCTTCACAGGCACCTAGGATGGCTTTCTGCGGGGCTGCTCTCACTTCTAGTGCTTCCCCTTGCTGGGCACCTGGGCTGGTACCACTCACCTCTTCCTTCAGATCAGAGTTGCTGTGGATGGATCCACCTGGCCTATCACACTGGCCAGAGCTGCAGGTAGCGAGCAGAGCGCTGGTACTAGACGCTGGGTTCCAACCTCAGAACAGCCGGATAACTAATCTGTAGGTCACAGGAATTACAGCAGGTAAGTAGGTGATCCTTAAATAGTGATGTTTATTAGTTCAAAAAGTCCTAATGAGAACAGCTATACACTAGTTTGATCTCCAGAAGTTACAGATGGAAAAATACAAATCATGGTCAAGCAGGGCTCTTTATATACAGTTTTACCCACATAACCTGTCAGGAGGTAATCTGCCTCCTATCCTTTTAGCCAATCCTTTTTACATGGTGGCTGGTGGCAGGGGGGTAGTTAATTTTCCCCCTGTCCATGAGCGGCCAGAGAGAAGGGGGCTCAGCCTCCTCTTCTCCCCTAATACCAGTGAGTCTACGGTGGGAGAAGTCTATGGCTGTTCCTGGATGTTTGGGAGAAGTTGCGCTTGGAGGATGTTTTCGTACCATTCTGTGTTCTTAGGCAAAATTGTGAGCGAGCCCATTCCCTTAGCTAAGCAGCAACCCCACACATGAATGGCCTCAGGATGCTTTACTGTTGGCATGACACAGATAGCGCTCACCTTTCCTTCACCGGGCAAGCGTTTTTCCAGATGCCCCAAACAATCTGAAAGGGATTCATCAGAGAAAATAACTTTACTCCAGTCTTCAGCAGTCCAATTCCTGTATCTTTTGCAGAATATCAGTCTGTTCCTGATGTTTTTTCCTGGAGAAAAGTGGTTTCTTTGCTGGCCATCTTGACACCAGCCCATCCTCCAAAAGTCTTCACCTCACTGTGCGTGCAGATGCACTCACACCTGCCTGCTGCATTCCTGAGCAAGCTCTGCACTGGTGGTGTCCCAATACTGCAGCTGAATTAACTTTAGGAGACGGTCCTGGTGATTGCTGGACCTTTTTGGGCGCCTTGAATCCTTCTTCACAACTACTGAACCTCTCTCCTTGAAGTTCTTGATGATCCGATAAATGATTGATTTAGGTGCAATCTCACTAGCAGCAATATCCTTACCTGTGAAGCATGTGTGCAAAGCAATGAATCCTGCACATGTTTCCTTGCAGCTAACCATGGTTAACAGAGGAACAACAATTATTGCAAGCACCACCTCCTTTTAAAGCTTCCAATCTGTTATTCTGGCTCAATCAGCATGACAGAGTGATCTCCAGCCTTTTCCTTGTCAACACTCTCACCTGTGTTAACAATAGAATCACTGACCTGATGTCAGCTGGTCCTTTAGTGACAGGGCTGAAATGCAGTGGAAATGTTGTTTTTGCAATATAGTTCATTGTTAAGGCAAAGAGGGACTTTGAAATTAATTGCAATTCATCTGTTCATTCTTTAGGACATTCTGCAGTAAATGCAAATTGCCATTATAAAAACTGAGGCAGCAGACATTGTGAAAAATAATATATGTGTCATTCTCAAAACTTTTGGCCATGACTGTATATGTTATATTATATTAGTGAATATATCAGATAGGCCAATAGTTGGCCTTCCCACACAAGTAAGAGTGTATAACTGACATGGATGCAGATTTGGTTGCCAAAAACATCTGTCTTGACAAGAAAATGCAATTGAAAGTCCACATTCTGAGCAATTAAAAGAACAGAATTTGGCCCTGGCAAAGAATACATGTATAGATGGAGATATGATGGATGACGATTTACACTCTGTGATGGAGTTAGAGAACTGTATAGACTGGTTAATTATATTTTTAATTGTAACAGAGAAAGCAATCGCAAAGTCACAAAATCCTTCATTAACACAGCTGGCTGCAGACTGTGGTCAAAATTTTGGACAGTTGTGAAGGGATCATTAGAAAATAGATTGGAAACAGCTTGAAATGATTGTAAATGCTAGAAATAGAATTAGAAAGATAGAAGCAAAAACAGCTCAAAATAACATCATTATAATTATTTTCCAACATTTTCAATTAAATCCAGATCCAAAACCAAAAGCTTTCAGGAATTTTGGGCAAAACCAAAGCATGAAGATGTCTTAGAACCAAAACCACATCCAAAACCAAAACACGGAGGTCGGCGCACATCTCTAATAAATATAATCTTTAGTTTCACCTTTATTTAAATTATGCTTCAAAAATGTTTGTAACTTATAGAGTATTTTGATGTGTTTGGAGCCCTGACAGGGGCAGGCTGTGCTGAGGGCCAGGGGGGCATCTGCCCCCTGGGCAAGTCCAATAGTGCGCTACCTTAGGCTGACTCACTGGGCCACATGCATGTTCCTAATAGGCTACTGAGTCGAGTCTTGCCCCCCAGGCTAAAATTTGCAGGCCTCACCTTCTCTGTAGTGGACAACTGACCCTAATGTCCAAGGACAGTGCCAGTGTTTATGGATTTATATCTGGACTTTGTTGTCCTTGGAGATGTCACTATTTATTAGAACTGACCAAATGCACAGCACAAAAAGGAAGATATAGAATTGAAAAAAAAAAATTATAACCAAGGGCCTGATTCATTAAGGATCTTAACTTGAGAAATGTCTTATTTCAGTCTCCTGGACAAAACCATGTTACAATGCAAGGGGTGTAAATTAGTTTTCTGTTTTGCACATAAGTTAAATACTGACTGTTTTTTCATGTAGCACACAAATATCAGCTTTAAATCTCAGTGTACAAATAAGCTATCAAGTATTTGTGTGCTACATGAAAAAACAATCAGTATTTAACTTATGTGCAAAACAGAACACTCATTTGCACCCCTTGCATTGTAACATGTTTTGTCCAGGAGACTTAAACAAGAGGTTTCTCATGTGTGTAAAGATAGATAGAAACCACAGCGCTGATAAGGATATATGGCTGCCCGTATGTGACTACTCCTATCCACAAAGGAGTAAACAGAGATACAATATATATAGTGTCACAACTAACGGCGCCTAATATCGTATATAAACTGTTCACAGTAGTCACAGCTAATGCATCAATCTTCAATGATATCAGCTCTACAAATCGTATAATCCCAAATGTATAACTCTTTTGTAATAATACATTTCATCCGGATCCAAACGGGAAAAATTCCCCTCAGGGAGATGTACTCACCAGAAGTAGGTAGTACATCAGCGTATATCACTCTCCTACGGACACTCCGTTTATGCCGTGAACTTCTCCACAAACTATGATCAGGATGACGTCCTCTGTTATAAATCCAATCATCGGATAAGGGCAGAAGAGAGGGGGAGTGGTCAAGTCTCCCGTTCTTTAATCGATCCACGATTCTCTGTTTTAGAACCGCTGTTTTCTTTAGTGACCTCAACAGATGTAATGTATATATCTCTCCCGCAATCATTTGCCTCGGTTCGGGTATACCGAGTCCCCCGAAATGCAGATCCACCGAATATGATGTGGAACGGGGAATACAAGGAAATGCTGATAGTGCATTAACTCTTACATAAAAAGGTTTATTAAATAAAAATGGACATAACATAAAATGTATAATACAATAAACACTCCTCTCATCCAATGTACCCTTACCAGCATAAGATGGTATATATGCAATATATATATGTCCTCGGAATCACCGGCAACTCACGGGAACGGCTATATAGGGTAAGGGACATAAACAGTGAACCTCCAGCCAACGCGTTTCGATTCGGTCTGAATCTTTCTCAAGGCTTCTGGAGGGTGGGTTCTTCCTTGCTATTTATACTAATAGATAATCTCATCTGCAGGTGTGATATATGATCTACATAAAAGTGATTCTCACAGAGCCCGTGAATTAGGGCGGCTCGGCTGACACACACTACACAAAAAGGTACGGTATCAATCTTCTAGATCAGGGGTAGGCAACCTGTAGCTCTCCAGGTGTTGTGAACCTACAAATCCCAGCATGCCTTGCCACCTATCTGCTGGTTATCTACTGGCAAAGCAGGCTGGGACTTGTAGTTTCACAACACCTGGAGAGCCGCAGGTTGCCTACCCCTGTTCTAGATAGTCAAAACAGCACGTAAAAAACCATATATAAAAAAAGGGTCCATGTATATGTATATTTACTCGTTCACATATTATACATGCCTGTATAGATATACCACCTTATAGATCTTTATGGACACCGATTACCACACTTGTGGATAAACTTAGTTTTACGATTATTAGAATGTTTTTAGGGATATGTTCCTTTTTATATGTGCTGTTTAGACTATTCAGAAGACTATCCCGAGGGGTCTTTATTAAGATTTGGAGATTAAACGGTTTTTGTAATGTGGATATATAGATCACTCCTTACTATATGTATGCGATTTGATAGATCCTGTATATTTCCTACATTTGCTGTTAAGAATTTGTTTTTACTATGTATAGGATGTATTTTATATCTAACTTTTATGATTGTATATCGTTGTTGGTTTGTATATTTCAAATAGGTCGTATATTTTTCCCGTGCGGATATACCGCTCCACAGATTTTTACGGATACCAATCCCTATACCTGTGGATATATGTAGTTTTATGACCATTAGGATTTAGAGAACATCTTTCTGAATATGGTCCCTTTTTTTATATATGGTTTTTTACGTGCTGTTTTGACTATCTAGAAGATTGATACCGTACCTTTTTGTGTAGTGTGTGTCAGCCGAGCCGCCCTAATTCACGGGCTCTGTGAGAATCACTTTTATGTAGATCATATATCACACCTGCAGATGAGATTATCTATTAGTATAAATAGCAAGGAAGAACCCACCCTCCAGAAGCCTTGAGAAAGATTCAGACCGAATCGAAACGCGTTAGCTGGAGGTTCACTGTTTATGTCCCTTACCCTATATAGCCGTTCCCGTGAGTTGCCGGAGATTCCGAGGACATATATATATTGCATTTATACCATCTTATGCTGGTAAGGGTACATTGGATGAGAGGAGTGTTTATTGTATTATACATTTTATGTTATGTCCATTTTTATTTAATAAACCTTTTTATGTAAGA
This sequence comes from Mixophyes fleayi, assembly GCF_038048845.1. Taxonomy (NCBI): domain Eukaryota; kingdom Metazoa; phylum Chordata; class Amphibia; order Anura; family Limnodynastidae; genus Mixophyes; species Mixophyes fleayi. The sequence goes on from NC_134403.1 coordinate 13,117,555, forward strand.
GTTAATGCACTATCAGCATTTTCTTGTATTCCCCGTTCCACATCATATTCGGTGGATCTGCATTTCGGGGGACTCGGTATACCCGAACCGAGGCAAGTGATTGCGGGAGAGATATATACATTACATCTGCTGAGGTCACTAAAGAAAACAGCGGTTCTAAAACAGAGAATCGTGGATCGATTAAAGAACGGGAGACTTGACCACTCCCCCTCTCTTCTGCCCTTATCCGATGATTGGATTTATAACAGAGGACGTCATCCTGATCATAGTTTGTGGAGAAGTTCACGGCATAAACGGAGTGTCCGTAGGAGAGTGATATACGCTGATGTACTACCTACTTCTGGTGAGTACATCTCCCTGAGGGGAATTTTTCCCGTTTGGATCCGGATGAAATGTATTATTACAAAAGAGTTATATATTTGGGATTATACGATTTGTAGAGCTGATATCATTGAAGATTGATGCATTAGCTGTGACTACTGTGAACAGTTTATATACAAGAGGTTTCTCATGTTAAGATTCTTAATGAATCAGGTCCCAAGTTTTGTAATGTTCTGATGGGGATAATACACATACACTGGAAACAGGGCAGTCTCGGAAGTAGGACATATGGCCAAACTAATCCTGTGTATAACACTCATTAAACAAAGCCGCAGCTGATCGCTGGTAATCCATAAACTGCAAGTGGTTCAGAATCAGAAATAATCAATAATGTTGACTGCCAGTTGTGATTACAACATTAGGAGCACACACACATAGATGGTTTAACTGTTAATAGGGGCACCAGATAATACTATTTAACAGTGGTCTCTTCTTTATCTTATGCGTGTTTTTGGACAGTACAAATATTATAATTAAAGGCCTATAGAATATTTTTAGATCATATAATATTATGTAATGAAGAAAAAGAAAAAGTTATTTTTGTTTCAGAAATTATCAGAAAGTTTCACAAACCAAAACAAAGATGGAGAACATCTGACCTCTGACCTTCTCCTTTATTGATTATTGTCAGCACTAAATTCAAAATGATCATATCCCCATGCACATTATATTGTTTACTTTAAGATATAGTTTAATTCTTCCATAGTTGTGCTACAATGTAAATTTACAATGTAATTGAGCGATAATTGTGTAAAATTAGAGATCTAAATTAAAAACAGATATTGATTATGTGTTATATATTGGCATTGTTTTGCTGCATTGTTGTAACGCAAAAATGTGTATTTGCAATCAGATTCTAGATATAATTTTCTAAAATGTCCCTATATAAATGATATATAAATGATAGCTAGAACCTAATTGGTTGCTATGGGCAACACCTCCACTTTTCTGTTTCAGAAGTTTTGATAAATCAATACTGTATTTCTCTTTATCACTCATTGTCGTCATGAAGAAATTTAGAGGTAAATCTAAACTGCGATTTCTGCAAATCTCCGATATTCGGTGACTTTGACAGCTAAATTTAAAACAGCAATGTCTTTAAGTTCAAAACTTGCATTTAAAGACATTGGGCCTGATTCATTAAGGAAAGCAAAGCAAAAAAAATGAGTAACTTTGCCCGTTGGCAAAACCATGTTGAATTGGAGGGGGAGGTAAATTTAAAATTTGATGGCAGATTTATAGTTGGTGTAGGGCATGTCCTAGATCAACTTTAAATTTCAGTGTACAAATAAAGCTATCAAGTATTTGTGTGATACATGAGAAAACAGCTAGTTTTTAACTTATGTGCAAAATAATAAACTAATTTGCACCCCTTGCATTGTCACATTGTTTTGCCCAGGAGAAAACTTACTCATTGTTTTGCCTTAATGATTCATTTCCACTGTCTTTTTAAATTAATACATTTACCCTTTGGTTTATTTACAATGACAAACACATTAGAAATGTCCTTTTGTGATCTTGCAACCTGTTATGTCTGTACACACACATTGAGTACGTTTTATACCATGATATAGATTTTAGCTTCTTCCTCTATCCAACCCATGGATTCTAGCTTAATGTGTTTTGTATAATCCAGCTCCTCTCATTATAGCAAAATATTGTAGATTTATTGCTAATTTCACTCACCCTGTGATAGAGTAACTGGGTAACGAGGAACAAATTAGCAGCATGACTTTCCTGTGTTTAAGCTTTAAATTATGTTGCTGTAACATCTCCCATCTGTTGCTGAGCGCCACTAAACTACCTGAGCGCTCCACAGCCTCCCACTAAAGACTTTGGGCCTGAGTCATTAAGAAAAGTAAGGCAAAAAAAGGAGTAACTTTGATCCTGGACAAACCATGTTAAAATGGAAGGGGTGCAAATTAGTTTTTATATTGCATGTAAGGAAAATACGGGCTGTTTAAACATGTAGCACATAAATACTTATTTTTACACTGAAATATTGATCTAGGACATGCTCTACCCCAACTATACAGTCATGGCCAAAAGTTTTGAGAATGACACAAGTATTGGTTTTCACAAAGTTTGCTGCTTCAGTGTTTTTAGACCTTTTTGTCAGATGTTGCTATGATATACTGAAGTAACATTACAAGCATTTCATAAGTGTCAAAGGCTTTTATTGACAATTACATTAAATTTATAAGTTCAATATTAGCAGTGTTGACCCTTCTTTTTGAAGACCACCGCAATTCGCCCTGGCATGCAGTCAACTTCTGGGCCATATACTGACTGATGGCCGCCCATTCTTGCCTAATTAATGCTTAGAATTTGTCAGAATTTGTAGGTTTTTGTTTTTCCACTCATCTCTTGAGGATTGACCAGAAGTTCTCAATGGGATAAAGGTCTGGGGAGTTTCCTGGCCATTGACCCAAAATTTCGATGTTTTGATCCCCAAGCTACTTAATTATCACTTTTGCCATATTGCAAGGTGCTCCATCATGCTGTGCAAGACATTGTTCCTCACCGAACTGTTCTTGGATGGCTGGGAGAAGTTGTTCTTAGAGGATGTTTTGGTACCATTCTTTATTCATAGCTGTGTTCTCAGGCCCAATGGCAAGTTTTGCCCTTAAAGACATTGCCCTTGGAGCACGTAGACAAATCCAAGCTACTCTCTGTATCCATCCATTGCACAGTCAACTAATGTTGCTCTTTTTAAATATGAGAAAGGCCTCAGTGGTCCATTGTCCGACCTTATTCATCGCCCACCAGCAAAGTCACCGAGTACAATTCTGACAATTTGACTCAAACACAAAGCGAATGAAGTAGGTGCAATAATGTGACATATATGCAGCACAGTCTCTTATACACCAGTATGCTGATTTTGCTCTTTGTATATTATCCCCATTATATATTTACCAATCCTAGCCTGTTACTACACAGAATATGCACCTCCTAAATGGAAGTATTTTTAATGCAATAAAGAACCCTGATAAGAAGAATAAACCTCATGTATTGTCTACTTACTGTGTAGTTATTTCATCAGTCCTCCCACTCCCCTCCGTAGGTCTGTACACTGCGAGTCCAAATAACAACGTTTATTTATTGTACTATTTATGTGTTCCTGACCCCCTTGTGTATTCTACAAATAAGTCAACTGAACGGATCCTTTTAGACATTACAGTGTTCTCTAAGGCTTTGTTTCACCCCATGGAAACATTATTTATTCTAAATATAATTAGTACCGTCCCCAGAAACACACATGTGCATCGTGCACAGAAATCTCCTTATGGAATAATGGAGAAGTTGCACAACTTTATATATATATTAATACTTTTATATGTTCACCTTAATTATGTAGCTTGTTTTTTTTTTGCTGTTTTTAAAGGGCTATTTCATTACAAAAATACAAAAATATAACCACAGTGCTAACTACACAGGTAGCCAAGGTTATTCCAAATAGGTCTTGCAGACTACTTGAGATAATTACATCAAAAAACATTTAATAAGGTACATGCTTCTCTGTAATTGGAATATGACTGTTCAAGATAATGAACCAGAGTCATGTAATAAAGTTGTCACACTTCTGGTATTACAAACGGAACCCAATAGCCAGGTAGTACTGTAGTAAACAGGATTTATTTTGATACAGAAATAAATCTTAAATGTCCAGCAAGCAAGTCCAAAGTATCAACAGGATAAATATCCTGTAGAGGTACCAAGTAATTGTATTCCAAATCACAAGGGAGCAAGGTACTGTGGAAGCATCTGGTTCAGACACAAACACAATACTCGAGCAAAGGCTGCATAACAGAAAGTGCCTTTTCTAGGCCCAAACAGTAAATGAGATCCAAGATGGAATCTTCCTGAGACAATCACGGCCATCTTGGATAAGGGCTATTGTAAGGGCAAGTTCATATCAGAGATCCAAGATGGAAACTTCATGAGGCAATCACGGCCATCTTGAATGAGGGCAAATCTAAGGGCAAGGGCATAACAAAAGTTCTGTTCTCCCCTTTACTCTGTTTCCCAATTACACTAATTCAGCTGAATGTATTAATTGGTGCCTATTGGAAAAAGGAACACAAGAAAATATCGGGTGTGGTGCGGCATATCGATGCCGAGAAGAACGACAAAACTCACCCCGATGTGACTATTCCGAAGAAGTTGGTTCCCGACCCTGCCCAATGACACCTCTTCACCCCGAGAGCAGCCAATGACGATGTAGCAAGAACGCGGCTGCAGCTGATGACGTCATTGAGCATGCCGACGGGATTATCACTGTTGTTAAGGAGGTGAGGTAAGTATGCACCCGTGTACAATGTATAATCCTTTCTACAATACATTGTACACGGGTGCATACTTACCTCATTCCCTTAACAACAGCAATAATGCCGTCAGCATGCTCAATGATGTCATCAGCTGCAGCCGCCTTCTTGCTTCATCGTCATTGGCTGCTGTCGGGGTGAAGAGGAGTCGTCATTGGGCAGGGTCGGGAACCAGCTCATTCGGAATAGTCACGTCGGGGTGAGTCTTGTCGGGGTAGTCAGCATCGATATGCTGACTACTAGGGATGTGCACCGGCGAATTTTGGTGTCTCGTGTTTTGTGTTTTGGATCCGGATTTTCGCAATGTTTTGGGTTCGGATTTGTTTCGCAAAAACACCTGCCGAAAGGTTATGGTTTGTATTTAAGGTTTTGGATTCGGATTTTTTTTTGAAAAAAGCATAAAAAGTTAAAAAATCAAGTTTTTGGGCTTATTTTAACTCCTACGCTATTATTAACCTCAATAACATTCAATAACAATCATTTCCACTAATTTACAGTGTATTCTGAACACCTCAAAATATAGTTATTAGTCCAAAACGTTGCAACGAGGTATCTTTCTGAACTGCGTAGTGGAGTTGTCCCCACAATATAATAAGAAAACCATCAACTGGTCTTAATCGCACCAAAAAATGTACCTGGACTGCGTAGAGGAGTGGTCACCACAATATAAATTAAAAAACCCTGAACTTGTATGATTCGCACCAATAAATGTATCTGGACTGCGTAGAGGAGTGGTCACCACAATATAATAAGAAAACCATCAACCGGTCTGAATCGCACCGAATAATGTACCTGGACTGCGTAGAGGAGTGGTCACCACAATATAAATTAAAAACCCTGAACTTGTATGATTCGCACCAATAAATGTATCTGGACTGCGTAGAGGAGTGGTCACCACAATATAATAAGAAAACCATCAACTGGTCTGAATCGCACCGAATAATGTACCTGGACTGCGTAGAGGAGTGGTCACCACAATATAAATTAAAAACCCTGAACTTGTATGATTTGCACCAATAAATGTATCTGGACTGCGTAGAGGAGTGGTCACCACAATATAAATTAAAAACCCTGAACTTGTATGATTCGCACCAATAAATGTATCTGGACTGCGTAGAGGAGTGGTCACCACAATATAAATTAAAAACCCTGAACTTGTATGATTCGCACTAATAAATGTATCTGGACTGCATAGTGGAGTGGTCACCACAATATAATAAGAAAACCATCAACTGGTCTGAATCGCACCGAATAATGTACCTGGACTGCGTAGAGGAGTGGTCACCACAATATAAATTAAAAACCCTGAACTTGTATGATTCGCACCAATAAATGTATCTGGACTGTGTAGAGGAGTGGTCACCACAATATAAATTAAAAACCCTGAACTTGTATGATTCGCACCAATAAATGTATCTGGACTGCGTAGAGGAGTGGTCACCACAATATAATAAGAAAACCATCAACTGGTCTGAATCGCACCGAATAATGTACCTGGACTGCGTAGAGGAGTGGTCACCACAATATAAATTAAAAACCCTGAACTTGTATGATTCGCACCAATAAATGTATCTGGACTGCGTAGTGGGGTGGCCCCGGTACCCAATTTGATACCGGGGCGACAATACCTCCTCTAAGTTCCAAGTCTAGTGTTTATAACATCTTAACACTACACTAATTCTAGCACGTCAAAACCTCTTGTTTTAAATAATGACAGGGCATTTAACTTTAGATTTAATTTATGGAATTTGTTGGCATTTTCTTTTACTTTTTGAACATGGCAAACGACTGTTGAATGGTCACATAATGCCAAAAAAATAGTTGCAAGATGGAATTGTCCTTGGGCCCTCCCATCCACCCTTATGTTGTTGAAATAGGACATGCACACTTTAACAAACCAATCATTTCAGCGACAGGGCCTACCAAACAACTGTGGCTGAAATGATTGGTTTGTTTGGGCCCCACACCAAAAAAAGCTATTCATCTCTCCCTGTACAAACTAAACAGGCTCTACTGAGGCAAGATGTCGTCCTCATCCTCAACCTCTGATTCCTCTCCCCCTACAGTGTGTACTTCCTCCTCCTCACACATTATCAAGCTTTTTCCTCGCAGCCATAGATGTGGAAGAAAATGAGGGTTTCCTATGTCGTAGGTGGCTGTGTAGGCTTGAATGGCCTTTTGATGCTCCTCCATCCTCTGCAGCATATAGAGGGTGGAGTTCTAGCACGTCACTACCTCTTGTTAATTTAGACTGCAAGGCTTGTAAATACTTTGAAGATAAAAAAAAGCAGGCTACACAGACTGTGGAGCTAGAAAGTTAAATTAAGTAGACCCCGTTTTTTTGGTGGCTAGTATCTATGCCCCCCCCCCCCCCCCGCCCTACACTTGTAGTTGAATATAAAAAAAGCGGCCTGCATAGACTGTAGAACTAGAAATTCAAATATACAAAGAAATGGACAAAGGCAGTTTGGTATCTGTCTGCATCAGATCCCCTCTCCACTAGGAGTAAAATAGAAAACTATTCAGCCGTTATATAATCTAGAATATAAATAGAAATTGAGAAAGGCAATTTGGTATCTGTCTGCATCATAATCATCAACATCCTCCTCACCGCTAGCTACATCAATATCCTCCTCCCGGTGTACAACATTCACACCTTCATTAGCCAAATCTGTAACTGGACTGTGGGTGATCCTTCCAGCATATGCAGAGGGCGTGCTGCAAATGGTGGAAGGAGCCACCTCTTCCCGTACAGTGATGGGAAGGTCAGGGTTCGCAACCACCAACACCCTTGGACTCGCCTTGGGGATTTGTGATAATTTCTCTTTAGAAGGCAGAGTTGTTTGCTGTTTTGTTGCTGACACCATAACTCTATTCAATTTTTTGTAGGGGGGGGGAGGAGGAGGAGGGCTAAGATCCTTGGGTGAAGCTGAACCACTAGTCATGAACACGGGCCAGGGCCTAAGCTGTTCCTTGCCACTCCGTGTCGTAAATGGCATATTGGCAACTTTACGTTTCTCCGCAGATGATTTTAAGTTTCTCTTTTTGCTACTTTTACTTAACTTGGGCTTTTTGGATTTTACATGCCCTGTACTAGGAGATTGGGCATCGGGCTTGGAAGACGACGTTGATGGCATTTCATCGTCTATGTCATGACTAGTGGCAGCAGCTTGAGCATTAGGAGGAAGTGGGTCTGGATCTTTCCCTACTTTATCCTCCAAATTTTTGGTCTCCATTATATGTAGCACAAGATACTGCAGAATGTGTGAACTTGGTAATATTGCAGACAGTACCAATGTACTTATACTGCTGGATTGGTTTTGCAAATTTAGTTATAATTATTTTTTTTAATTAATTTTTTTAGTGTATTTTTTTAATTTTTTTTTTTTTTTTAAAAACTTGGGAATAATGGGTTATGCCCTTAGAAGCACAGAGCACAAGACACAGTACCACTGGACTGAACAGGACACAGCACAGGACCCAGCAGCACCACTGAACTCAGCAGGACAGAGCACAGGACACAGCACCACTGGACTGATACTGCAGAATGTGTGAACTTTGTAATATTGCAGTACCACTTTTACTGCTGAATGTGTGAACTTGGTAATATTGCAGTACCAATGGGCTTATACTGCAGGATTGGTTTTGCAAATTTAGTTGTAATTAATAAAAAAAAAAATTAATTATTTTTTTGTATTTTTTTTATAACTTTTTTTTATTTTTTAAAACACTTGGGAATAATGGGGAAATAACTATGCCCTTAGAAGCACAGAGCACAGGACACAGCACCACTGGACTGAACAGGACACAGCACAGGACCCAGCAGCATTTGGCGCCAATACCCGGATCTGTCTCGGATCCGACTCGGATCGGAAAGGTTCGGGTGGGCTCGGATTCACAAAATCCGAGTGCGCTTATCTCTACTGACTACCACCGAAAATATCATTGTTGAGCTGAATTATTTTAACAGTTCTTCCTCACGGATTCCTCTAGTCATATGAAGAAATCAGAGAAAAAAACAAGCCTGCGCTCGGTATATCCCATATTGTTTATGGTACCAGCTGCGTGGCAATATAAATGCCCATATATGTATACAAAACTGTATTTTTGTTTTGTATACTATGAAGAAATCAGGCTGGTATAGAATAGTAAATTGTTTAGGTGTAGTTTCGGACTTAGGCATGAAGGGCCCAGGGCGGGCAAGTAACGGTAGTGACACATGAAATAGTGTGAGCGATCAGCTGGGTGTGGAAAACTACCAGAGGGGCACCTCCCGGGCACTTAATAACTATCTCTGCTGAGTTCCTTGATTCAGGGCTTGAGTGAAGTTGAGTGTCAGACAGATGTACGCTGAGCCCTGATCGGAGGATCTCTCCCCAATAATGAACTCGTTGATTTCAGGCATTATGTCACAAACAACTGTACTTTAAATATGGGTTTGGAGACTTTTTATGTGTATATATAGTAGTATGCCTAAAACTGTTGTCGCCAGAAAAGTGTAATCACATGTGTGTGCAGTATTTGTACCAGGCATTCGTCAGATGTACAAGAGTGTCTACTTATGCCCAAAGATAGCGGAGAGATATGACTTGACAGTATTAGTAGTAAATGCAAAAGTTGCCTTGTACTATTTATACACAATATAATAGTGTAATGACGTGTCATATACACAAGACATTGGAATGTTCCACATAAAAGGTAATTACATGCAAACACAAATGCACAATACAAATACAAATTAAGATGCAAACATCTGTTATTGTTCCCTTTAAAAAATTTATGAAAATCTTCTTTTCTGCATTAGTCAATATGGAAATGTCATGCAACAGAGTCTTGACAGTTATGGATAAATGCGAATGACACATTTTCCAGATAAAATGTAATGGAACATCTCCACATTTATTGTTTACCTCTTTAGAAATTAAATGGCAATAGTCTAAATGGAAATGACAAATAAGTAATGCGACTTAATATAATATAGCTGCAACACTAATGAATGAACTAATAACAACTGGAGAAGTCAATGTGCAAACAGCCCATCAGAAGCTGCTAGATACCTGTCCTTACTGTGCTCATTTTAGGATTGCCTGTACCCATTTTCCCTCTCCAGGTATAAGGGGATGCATGCTTACAATTTGCACAAGCCTAGATACATTTTGGTGTACATATATGCTAGGACTCTGTCCTTAATCTGAATCAGGACCTCTGCTGTAATACTCTGACCTTTTCTCCTCACCTGCAGTTGCTAATCTCACTCCCCCGTTAATCACCTTATCCTGCACTGTTTCTTGTGACCCAGACTCCGGCTTTGTTTGACTTTTCTCCTGTCTACTCCCTGTTATTATTGTGGATCTTCTGTCTTCTGACCCTGGCTTGCCTGACCTTCCTCCTGTCTGATTCTCGCATGGATCATCCTGTGTCCAGCTTCTCTGCTAATCCTGGTAACCCCAGTATCCTGTGGATGCAGTCATCCTATCGTGTCTGGTCTCCAGTTCCTCTGCTAAACCTGGGGGTAAATGTATCAATCTGCAGTTTTTGTAAGTCGCTGATAATTTGCAGGGCAGATATGAAGCGACCATATCTTTAAAGGCAAAACTTTCCTTTAAAGACATTGCCGTTTTAAACATGCCCTGCAATGTAGCCGGTTATCGGAGACTTGCAAAAACTGCAATTTGATATATTTACCCCCTGGTATATCCTGATACCAGTATCTGCAGTTTACCCGTTATATCCTGTATTCAGCATCTCCAGCTTCCAAACTAAACCTGGTAATACTGCAGTCCACTGCCTGTACTCCACCCATTGTACCTGGTATTTCTATGGGCTCCTGATTGCTGTTCTTTCATTGACTGCATTTAGTTTTGCCTGTGTGATCTGTGTTAAATAAAGACTCTGTTTCATTTCACAACTACTCTCCATAGTATCCATACTGGCAAAACTAACAATATATACATCCAGAACATTTTTTCTTTACCATGAAAGGAACTCACAGTGTTCCCATTGGTTAGGAAAAATGTCATTAATTTCACAGAGTAAGAAGGTGAAATGTGTAGGAAAATCTAAAAATATACTGATGATGAAAAGAATAATAATGTAATAGAAACCTAAACTGATCAGTTCATTGCAAAAACTACATTGAAATGACAACCACAGATCACGGAAAAGTTTACAAATCCAGTGATATGTTTGGACTGAAAATTGTGTTAGTGTCTTATGATGCCCTGAATTCTATTATATGATAGGTTGTTTATTTCCCACTTTTTGTAAACTCTGGTGTGTATAACAGCAAAGTTCTTCCACACTCCTCAGAGATTCACCAACTACGTTCCAGCATGCCAGGAAGTGCAGTGTTCTCTGTTTAAGCAGGAACTCTGGGCTGAGATAAGGGCTCCACTATGACTTACCGATTATAGAAAACTTACATATACTCTAAGCTGAGAAAAACATTTTATTTACCTCCTCTAGTTTTTGTGAATCATTCCTTGTGTATTGTAGTGAATATGAAAACTCTCAAATTGATTTCAGAATCTATTTTCAAGAGATAATAGAATCATCACCATCATCATCAACATTTATTTTTATAGCGCCAGCAGATTCCGTAGCACTTTACAATTGGTAACAAACATTGATAAAAGAATGCTGGGTAATACAAACATACAGAGAGGTAAGAGAACCCTGCTCGCAAGCTTACAATCTATGGGACAATGGGAGTTTGAAACACAAGGGCATGTGCTACATCATATTGCACATTGCACCAGCTAGAATGCAAAGGTAAAATAATTGAGTGGGCTGTGTGATCAGTCACACAGCAATGTTGGTTAGAAGGTTGTTGTCTTGTGTTAGCTGTGTAGAGGGTGGTAATAGGGTAACCTAGAGAGATTAAGATGCTGGTTGAGGAATATCATAAGCTTGTCTGCAGAGGTGGGTTTTCAGAGAACGCTTGAAGATTTGAAGACTAGAGGAAAGTCTTATTGTACAAGGGAGGTAATTCCACAAAGTGGGTGCAGTCGGAAAAAAGTCCTGTTACCGGGAATGAGAGGATGTGATGAGAGTGGAAGAGAGACGCAGATCTTGTGCAGAACGGAGGTGTTGAGTTGGGAGATATTTTGAGACAAGTGAGGAGATGTATGTCGGTGCAATTTTGCTGACGGCCTTGTATGTTAGTAGAAGAATTTTATATTAAATTTGTTGAAAAACAGGAAACCAATGTAGAGACTGACAGAGTGGCTCAGCAGAGGAAGAACGGTTTGCAAGGAAAATCAATCTAGCTGCTGCATGCAAAATAGATTGTAGGGGTTCAAGTCTGATTTTGGGAAGACCAGTAAGGAGGGAATTGCAATAGTTGATGCGGGAGATGATGAGTACATGAATTAAGGTTTCTGCAGTGTCTTGTGTGAGATATGTGCGTATTCTGGAAATGTTCATTAGATGTATGTAACATGATTTAGATATAGAGTCGATGTGGGGAGCAAAGAATAGTTCTGAGTCAAGTATTACACCTAGGCAACGAGTTTGCAGGGTGGGATTTATGGTCATGTTATCAACAGAAATAGAAATGTCAGGCAGGAAGCTTCTGTTTTTGGGTGGGAATATTATTAATTCAGTTTTTGAAAGATTGAGTTTGAGTTGGCAAGAAGACATCCAAGATGAAATGGCAGAAAGACAAGTCAGTAACCCGAGACAACACAGATGGTGAAAGATCAGGAGAGGATAGATAGATTTGTGTATCATCCGCATAGAGATGATATTGAAATCCAAAGAAGATTATTAGTTTTCCAAGAGAAGCGGTGTAGATAGAGAATAGCAGAGGACCTAGGACTGAGCCTTGTGGAACTCCAACTGATAAAGGAACGGAGCAGAGGTGGATCCAGAGAAATTAACACTGAAAGAGCGATTAGATAGGTAGGATGAGAACCAGGATAGGACAGTGCCTTCAAGATCTAGGTATTCATCATCATCACCATTTATTTATATAGCGCCACTGATTCCACAGCGCTGTACAGAGAACGCATTCACATCCGTCCCCCATTGGAGCTTACAGTCTAAATTCCCTAATATACACACACAGACAGACAGAGAGAGACAGACAGACAGACTAGGGTCAATTTTGATAGCAGCCAATTAATCTACTAGTATGTTTTTGGAGTGTGGGAGGAAACCAGAGCACCCGGAGGAAACCCACGCAAACACGGGGAGAACATACAAACTCCACACAGGTAAGGCCATGGTCGGGAATTAAACTTATGACCTCAGTGCTAACCACTTGGCCACCGTGATGCCCATTAGGGATTGTAGCATTTGTATGAGGAGAGAGTGGTCAACAGTGTCAAATGCAGCAGAGAGATCCAGGAGAATTAGAAGAGAGTAATGGCCTTCAGTTTTTGCTGTGATCAAATCAAAGCCTTGAGTAGAATTGAAAGTGTAATGATGAGATAGAGGACTGAAATAGCTGTAGCATGGGTAGACAGTGGCTGAGCAAGTAGTACAGCAGGCTGATTAAACACAGGGAATGTTGCATGGAAAATAAACTGAGAGATAAAACAAACTTTCATGATGTGAGAAGAAAATAAGAGCTCAAAAGCTTGTAGCCAGGGAGAGATGGAACCATCAGGAGTAGAATATGGAGTTTCAGGTGAATACTGACTGTTGTCCTTGTGTAGCTGTGGTAATAATCAGAATGTTCTTCTTCTGTTTAACTCCGGTATAACTCCGAATTATGCTATTTAAACAATTTGTTTTTAGTCTTAGAACTATACACACTAACTATGCAGCCATTCTACAATGAATATATGTGGTTAACAGACACATGTGATCAGTGTTCTTCAATCAGGCCCTCAATAACCTCCCCTAACAAACACTAGCAATAAAAGTTTAATAGAATGTCCGGTAAAACATATAGCTACAATGTAACTAGTGAACCGCTGCATGAACCATGCAAAATAACATTGGTTAGTTGCACAATGTAAGATTAAAACAAATATTAGTTTGAAAATTTGTTTTAGAAATCCGTATAATTTGCATGTAACACAAATTATTATTATCATTTATTTGTTAGGCGCCACAAGGTTTCCGCAGCGCCGTGCCAGATCGGCTAAACTAGCCACAGTGTATATATATAATAACATCGCAAAAACGATTCTTATTTATGTTTTTTATTTAACCCCTTAGTTCGCACACAGTTCAATTCCTTTGTCCAAAATAATCCTTTTCTGTAGCCATAGTTTCTTTCTGTCACTCACTCGGCTGAGCGGCATTAACGATGTCACCGTCAATACTTTGCTGATTAGTGTCTTGCTGCCTAAAAGTGTCTGGAGAAAGTAGTTTTGCATCTTCTGTTTGGACAAAAGTTCCATACTGTACCTTTGTGTTGCAATATTCAGGTCCTTGCTGCTCTTATTGTGTTATCTATCTTCATTGTACAGCATGGGCCTTTGGTTGTATATGATTAGACACACAATTAAACAGACCATTGATTCTCAAAATAGGGTTATAACTCAGCCTACTTACTGTTAATTAAATAATGACAAATAAAATCTGTTATGGATTATTTGCCACATGACATACAGGACTTGGCAATAGGACTCTATCTATGATTGTTATTCATTTTCTGTTATGTAGAAACACAGATGTAAAGAGGGTGTAGTTTCTTATTAGCATTGAAGCGTTGGGGGATGGCAGATAGCAGTAGAAGGGTTTGGTTAAAGATTTTCCCTACACTTTTCTCAGTGATCAATCAATGCTGAGAGTCTGGGTAGCCCTTGATCTGATCTCCCTTGTCCTAATATGCCCAAGTAACAGAGTGATGTCACAATTGGGGAACACACCATTTATATTAAACTAGGGTTGCCAATGTTTAAATCTTCAAGTTATTAAGACCCTACACACACATCAGTCAGTCAGTTACATACACTTTGTTATTTTTCTTCTCTCCTCCTGATCCCATCCTCACCCCCTGCCCTCATCTCATCTCCACCTCAGATCCAACCCACAGCCACGCACCAGCAACCCCGCCAATGTCATCAATATCTTCCCACTTCCATTCCTCCCTTTCTCCTGTGCTCTCTGGAATTCTAGATCCTTCCGCAACAAACTACCCTCTATCTATGACCTTTCATCTCCAACTCTCTTGCCATCACAGAAACCTGGCTTTCTTCCACTTTTACTGCTTCCCCATCATCATCAGCAACAGCTATTTATATAGCGACACTAACTCACTCATATTAGTCCCTGCCTCATTGGAGCTTACTTACTTACTAAATTGCCTAACATATACACACACACACAGATAGAGAGACTAGGGTCAATTTTGATAGCAGCCAATTAACCTACTAGTATGTTTTTGGAGTGTGGGAGGAAACCCACGCAAACACGAGGAGAACATGCAAACTACTCACAGATAAGGCCATGGTTGGGAATCGAACTCATGACCCCAGTGCTGAGAGGCAGAAATGCTAACCACTAAGTCACCGTGCTGCCTATGCTATGGTGGCCTCTCTTTCACTGACTCCGTCAGACCTGATGTACGACCAGCATGTAGGCTGGGCATCCTCCTATCCCCCAATTGTACCTTTCGTGTGATCTCCCCTGATCTTTCCCTTTCATGCTCCTTCTTTGAAGTCCACTCTATCTGTCTATTCTACCCCATCCGTCTCCGTGTCTCAGTCATCTATCACCACACTGCTCCTACTTCCCAATTTCTTGATAATTTTGCTGCCGGGATTCCCCTCTACCTCTCCTAGGATTTCATCTCCATCATCCTAGCTGACATTAACATTCCTATCGACAACTCCACAGACCCAGCATGGAGACCCTTCCAAACCTCTTGCCCTTTCTTCCTCAATTGGACTCTCACAATGGACCTCTTCCCCCACCAACTGTCTCAGTCAGTTCCAGTCCCTTGACCTTATCTTCTCCCAGCAATATGCTCTTTCTGACTTTTCCAACTCTCCTTTCCTGCTCTCTGACCACCACTCCTTCAATCTTTCTTCATTCATCTCCTGCACCCTTCCCCATGCCCAAATCTACCCTTTCCAGACAAAATCTTTATGCTCTTGATATGCTATTTTTGCCTCCTCACTTGAAACTCTTCTCTCCCCTCTATCCACCCTGACCTGCCCCAACCAAGCAGCCTCCCTTTACAACCACACCCTAACCATCGCTCTTGACTCTGCTGCCCCCTCCACTTCTGTCCACCTTCGCTGCTCTGAATCCCATTCTTGACACTTCAAATTTATCAGGTACCTTCAAAAATGCACATGTACAGCTGAAAACCATTGGAGGAAATTTCATTCCTTGGCTGAATTCCTTCATTTCAAGTTCACCCTCTCATCCTACAGTTCCACCCTCTCCTTCCCTAAACAATCATTCTTCAGTTCTCTCATCTCTTCATAGTCCTTCAATCCCCGATGCCTATTTGCCACTGTTAACACACTCCGTTTCACCTCTCTTCCCCTAGTGCAACTGCCCTTGCCACTTCCAAAATTGAGGCAGAAACAAAATGTCCTCCTCCCATCACTCTTCTGTCACCCCAAAAACTCCACTTTTCTCTTCCTCCAGCCACCATTTTATGCTCCTTATGCCCCACTACAAGTGACGAAGTCCATTTTTTTGTATTATCTTTTCAACGCTCAACCTGTCTCCTGTGTCCGATCCCCACTCAGCAATTTATGCTGGGAGTGACAGGTTTAAGAAGGGACACACCCAGGTGCAAAAGATAATTACAGAGCAGGTTAACCCCTGATACAAACAAGTAAGGCACAATAGCAACACCTCTGGTGAATAGAGGTACTGATAATAAGGACTAAAAGGCAGCAGTTGCCAGGCAAAGCAGCATGCAATGCATAAGTTTGCAGGCAGATCCTAACACTCTGTATATCCTCTGGTTTCTCCTCCCCCATTCATCCTTCCCATAGGAGTCCCACATGGACTGTGAATGTCCTTGACCTTCTGCCCTCCCTGGGAGAACTCATAAGTTTCTTCAGCTTACAGTACCACATTTATGCTGATGACACTCAACTCTACATCTCATCTCCTGATCTCTCCCCTTCCCTGCTCTCTTGGGTGTCCAGTTTCCTCTCTGCCATCTCCTCCTGGATAGCCATATTTTTTCTCAAACTTAACATGGCCAAAAGTGAACTCATTGTCTTCCCTCCATCAAGAGACTTCTCCCCTCCTAACCTTTCTATCTCTGTTGACAACACCACTATCTCCTCTGTTCCCCAACTCCACTGCCTGGGCTCCCATCTCGCACCTCTTTGATCTATACTTAATGCTGCAGCTAGACTTCTTTCCTCTCTCACTACTCCACTTCTGCCTCCCCTCTCTGTCAAGCCTTACACTGGCTCCCCTCCCCTACAGAATCCTCTTCAAACTCCTCACACTTATGTACAAGGCCCTCTCCAACTCCACTGCTCCCTACATCACCAACCTCAACTTTATACATACTTCCTCCCGCCCTCTCCTGTCAGCCAATGACTCTCGGCATTCTGCCCCTCTGGTAACCACATCTCATTCCCTTATCAACGATTTCTCCCATGCGGCCCCCCACCATTGGAAAGATCTCCCTCTCTCTATCAGATTATCCCCTAACCTGTATAGCTTGAAATGGTCATTGAAAACCCACCTGTTTAGAAAAGCCTACCAGTCCTCCACTTAGCCATTTTACCATGTGGTATGCCTCATCCTCTTTCATCCACCATCGCTCCAACTCTTGCCCTCAGATTACCTTGCATTGGTCCACCCCATGTATCTGTCCCTTTCTCTTTAGATTGTAACTCAAGTGTGCAGGGCTCTCTTCCCTCCTGTCCTCATCACCTATAACTTTTGCTCACTAACTACACATGTCCTCCTTGTGCTCTTTTCCCATTGTCTTCACTCCTCCATTTGTCTTTCAGTAGCTCTAAACCTGTTATTTGTGCCCACACTAATGGGTACAGGTTTCAACTTGCAATGAATATACTCCTTGCACCCCAGTAGCTGTGTTGAGAGTTCTAGTGTTATCTGCTTACTGTATCGTACTGTTAAACCATGTACTGTCTTGTTGTTTTCCCTCTGTGAGGTGCTGTGAACCTCATGTGTCGCACTATAACACTATAAATAAAGGTTATTAAAAAATAATAATAATAATAATAATAATAATAATAATAATATTAATAGTAATAATAATCGTTATAATCGTTATGTCCACTGCCTTAGTCTTGTTTATCCAGAGTTTGTTCAGTTTCTGATCTTTATAACAATCATTTTCCACTCTCTGTCATCTTATCACCTGCAAGCTCTTATTCACCACTTTATTCAACCAAGCCAAAGAAATATTAGTTTTATTAATATTCAACAGCTTATCACATCTCTGCCACAACTTCTCTCCATAATTTCTACATTTAATTTCTACATGAGGAGAAGACAGAAGGAACATAAGTTAATAGGCCAAGGAGAAGGACGAGGGGGTATATTTACTAAACTGTGGGTTTGAAATAGTGGAGGTACTGTCTATAGCAACCAATCAGATTCTAGCTGTCATTTTGTAGAATGTACTGAATAAATGATAACTAGGGGCCTGATTCATTAAGGATCTTATCTTAAGAAACTTCTTATTTCAATCTCCTGGACAAAACCATGTTACAATACAAGGGGTGCAAATTAGTATTTTGTTTTGCACATAAGTTAAATACTGACTGTTTTTTTCATGTAGCACACAAATACTTGATAGCTTATTTGTACACTGAAATTTAAAGTTGATATTTGTGTGCTACATGAAAAAACAGGCAGCATTTAACTTATGTGCAAAACAGAATACTAATTTGCACCCCTTGCATTGTAACATTGTTTTGTCCAGGATACTGAAATAAGAAGTTTCTCAAGTTAAGATCCTTAATGAATCAGGCCCTAGAATCTGATTGGTTGCTGTAGGCAACATCTCCACTTTTTCCAACCCGCAGTTTAGTAAATTTACCCCGAGGAGTGCACTAAAGGAAAGGACAGATGTACAGTTTAGAAACATTATTAATAAAATAAAATTCTACAGCTGAGTAGACAGTCTGTATTGAAATCCTACACACATGCTCACCTGTACACATCATGAAAACTTCAGAACAATCTTAGAGCAAAACAGTATTCCAGTGTGAGTAACATCTGTCCTCGAGAGGCTATCACTTTCATCTGCGTAATGTTTATTTACAATAACTTTTTTGAGATATGATATCCGTGGGGCAACAGCTGAAGCTTCTATACTGTGTGTACAGTGTGGACAAGTAAATCAACTGCTGAAACTTATTGATGAACTTTGGAATATTTAAGGATTGAACTATCTTTATGTTTGTGGATTAGATTTTAGAACTGCTACATGGGGGCAAGGCGGACCCCACCTGGAATAAGTAGACATTTATTGCAACATTCCAGAGAGCATTTCTACCAATAACAGACATCTATTGACTAAATAGACCAATGATCAACATATCCGATCATTTGACCAATATTTACAGTGTAGCGCTTAGTAATATTGCTTTATTGAATGTCATTAAAGAAGGGTCCCATAGTGTCATCAACTTTATGTCGAAATCGAATGACCTCCTATAACTTGGCCTCTACAGCATCTGTAATAGAACGAATTTCGGCCATATTGGATTGCCAATCAGCGACCGCTTTTATAATTCAGACCAGAACGTTTGCATGAGTGATTTAATTTCAGATATAACGCCAGCAATGTCACTTATAGTATCCAGCTCTGTGGATTCATCCTCAGATGTATTTAATTTATTTATTGTGAACATTTATTTATATAGCATTTTTCGTAGTGCTTTAGGATTGGGAACAAAAAATAATAATAAAAGACGACTGGCTATTATCAGACAGACAAAGAGGTAATTGGGTCTGGCGCTGGGAGAAGCTGTTGTACCGGGTCACTGTCAGTTGTTTCTTTTTAAAGAACTTGAAAAGTTTCTGGGAGGCCCCTGACTTTCTCCCTTCAGGAATTTTGAACATTTTGATGGCTGGGGATACTGATATATAAGAAAATAAATATTATTTTGGCACTATTCTAGTTTGCTTTTGCAGTTTTATGATTCTTTAGGAATGAGGAGCACTGCAAAATAATGAGAAAGAGAAAATATGATGGGCCAAACTTCTGAGGTTAGGAAACAAAAAAACTGCAAATGATTAGTACAAAAAGGGGGCACTATGTATAAGTCAGATAGTGAATTTCTCTATGATGTGATTGTAAGAGGTACAGTGGGCAGTGGTGGAAGTGAGGGTGTATACGGAGGTATGACAAACGGCCAAATCTCCTACTGACTTCATTGTAAACCTATAAAATCCATTCACTTACTATCCTATTACATTTTTTGTACTGCCACTTTTAAATTTCCACTTCGACCACTGATATTGGATCCAAAAAATGTCTACACACTCTTTTTGAAAAGGCAGAGTTTTGTAATGTAAAGCCTGAAATCAATATAAATCATGTCAGACCTTTTTAGTAAATTTGTACTTTCAATCATCGGAAGGTAAAAATGGTTTTGTTCTCCTAATCATAATCACTCACACTCCCACAGAATCAATGTGTCCGCGGACACCAAAGAACTGATAGCGTTCTGTGTTATATTTTCCTAGGACTGAGATTGAGAGGTCCCAGTCCTCAAATACTGGGACTCCAAGGATGGATTAAATTCACTTAGACAGAGAAGTTCATCTTTCTCATATATTTTCGGAATGCCTCATCTCTTACCCCATAAATTAAAGGACTGATAAATCTGGGAATGCACAAAAAGACGAAAAAGTTTGTTATGTCTATGAAATAGAAATATTCTTTCAAATAAACTTCTGTAAATGTGGATGTAAAAGAGGTCATACATAAGACAAGCTGAAAGGCGTGGAGCAAGACCGTTCTTTGTGCCCTAAAAGCAGATTTTCCAGGACCAATTTTCCGGGCAACTAACATAACATTGACGTAGGTGTAGAGGATTACCAGAGCCACCATGGTGAAGCTGCTGACAATAGTGAATGTTCTTAATATGCTTTGAACTTTGTTCATTACGAATGTTGACCAATGGCATTTCAAGCTGATCGAAAAAAAACTGCTCTGCATTGAAAAGCACATGGCAATAAAATCAAGAAGCTGGGGAAATAAACCTAATATCCACATAATTACTATGGCCGTCAGCGATCGCTGCACAGTGCAGAATTCTGCATGTCTGAGTGGGTAACAAATGGCAAAATAGCGTTCCAAGGACATGACTGCCAGGTTGTATGGTGTGATCCTAAATGTACATGCGGAAATAGTGACAAAAGCATAACATATCGGAACAGGAATATATACAACATACATGAAGGCAATAAAAAGAAATACTGAAACATAGAGGAGCAGGGCGTCATTCATGAGCATGTGAGCGAAGAGAACATATCGAGCATTCTCTCGAACGTGAGGATCGGTGAAGAAGACATGCAGCATGATTGTTGTAAAGTAGAGGAAGATACAAAAGGACAGTAAGATTATAGTTAATACTGTACCCCTTACAATTTCAACAGCCTGATTGTCAGTGGTATTGCTGTAGATGGCTTTAGTGTCAATCATTATCTTATGGCTCCAGTAAAACCTTTTGTTTGAAGTTCTCATGCTAGGAAAAAGATGTAGCTTTAGATAAACAGAAACATATACAAGAAGTAAAAACACATATATGTCATAAACCAGTTGTATGTATGAATTGTGTTTTATACAGAAGTGCATTTGACACCAGAATCTTATGGTATACATTTCAAAGGAAGTGTAAAATCAGTGTTCTGTTCTTTTTGGAGAACCCTGCTCTTTCCTCTATCCAACTTTCAGTCTGTGACTTCCTGCTTATCTCCATCTCCCTCCTCACATAACAGCTCTGTGCTGCTGGAGGACCCTGCTCCTACCATTATCTAGCTCTCAGCCTGTGGCTTCCTGCTGCCTCCCTTACCTTCCTTCCATCACTGCTCTGTGCTGCTGGGGACCCTGCCCTTTCCATGATCTAACCCTCAGTCTGTGATCTCCTGTTTACCTCCTTTCTCCTGCTCACATCACACACACCACTGCCCCTTGTCACATGCAGCCCTGTCCTCACTAGCACCAGCCTAGAGGCGAACAGACTACAACCTCCCACACGATAAGCTGACATAACCTGCGCTGCTGTACGCATTCTCATGATCTGATTGGCTTCAGGTTATTTTGTATCTGGCCTTTTAAAAATTGGAGACAGAGGCACAAGCGACACATGAAGAGTGACAGCAATAAGGGGACCTGACGCTAATTATACAACTTTTCATGTCCATGAACGGGATAAATGGGTATTATATACAGTCTCCCATAACAGTCACTTCCTTTGCTCAACAAGTGACCCACAAAGGGCCAGGGGCGCACACAGGGGGGGTTCCTATTCTCTGTAAACCCCTGTCCTGCCTGGTGTGCCTGACTCCTTTTTTTCTTCTCCCCACCCGGTGCGGGTGGAGGAAGAGGGGGGGCGAGAGCAAGGGGTGTGCTGGGGTGCTGCGGCCGGGGGGGGGGGGTGGATGGTGAGGATCAAATCATTAGTGTTCAGTGGCAGCAACAGGCAGCCTCAGATTGGCTGCCTGTTGCTGATTGGCCTCAGACAGGAAGTGCTCACTTCACTTCCTGTCTGAGCAATGAGGAGCAATGCAGCAGAAGTACACTTAAAGGTAAGTGAGAGGTGCTGATGTTAGTGGTGTGTCTGTATGTGTGTTGACAAGGGGGCTTGTGGCAGTGTAATGTGTGTGCTGGCACAGGGGGCTTGTGGCAATGTAGTGTGTGTGTGATGGCACAGGGGGCTTGTGGAAATGTAGTGTGTGTGTGATGGCACAGGGGGCTTGTGGCAATGTAGTGTGTGTGTGATGGCACGGGGTCTTGTGGCAATGTAGTGTGTATGTGTGCTGGCACAGGGGGCTTGTGGCAATGTAGTGTGTGTGTGATGGCACAGGGGGCTTGTGGCAATGTAGTGTGTGTGTGATGGCACAGGGGGCTTGAGGCAATGTAGTGTGTGTGTGCTGGCACAGGGGGCTTGTGGCAATGTAATGTGTGTGTGTGATGGCACAGGGGGCTTATAGCAATGTAGTGTGTGTGTGTGTGTGATGGCACAGGGGGCTTGTGGCAATGTAGTGTGTGTGTGATGGCACAGGGGGCTTATGGCAATGTAATGTGTGTGTGATGGCACAAGGGGTTTGTGGCAATGTAGTGTGTGTGTGATGGCACAGGGGGCTTATGGCAATGTAATGTGTGTGTGATGGCACAGGGGGCTTGTGGCAATATAGTGTGTGTGTGATGGCACAAGGGGCTTGTGGCAATGTAGTGTGTGTGTGTGTGTGTGTGCTGGTACAGGGGGCTTGTGGCAATGTAGTGTGTGTGTGTGCTGGCACAGGGGGCTTGTGGCAATGTAGTGTGTGTGTGTGTGTGTGCTGGCACAGGGGGCTTGTGGCAATGTAGTGTGTGTGTGTGTGTGCTGGCACAGGGGGCTTGTGGCAATGTAATGTGTGTGTGATGGCACAAGGGGTTTGTGGCAATGTAGTGTGTGTGTGATGGCACAAGGGGCTTGTGGCAATGTAGTGTGTGTGTGATGGCACAGGGGGCTTGTGGCAATGTAGTGTGTGTGTGATGGCACAAGGGGCTTGTGGCAATGTAGTGTGTGTGTTATGGCACAGGAGGCTTGTGACAATGTAGTGTGTGTGTGATGTATATGTAGCCCACAAATACTTGCTAGCTTATTTGTACACTGAAGTTTAAAGTTGATATTTGTGTGCTACAGGAAAAAACAGGCAGTATTTAACTTATGTGCAAAACAGAAAACTAATTTGCACCCCTTGCATTGTAACATGGTTTTGTCCATGAGACTTAAATAAGAAGTTTGTTAAGTTAAGATCCTTAATGAATCAGGCCCAAGATCAGAATGCATCCTTAGCTGTGCAAAATTGGAGCACTTTTCAAAATTGAGAAATTGAATCAAGTTGCAGCATTGCAGATTATTTTAAAGGATTACGGGTCTATTAACCTGCGACAATAAGTTTTCTTTATAGCCACATACGGTGGAAGTGGAAAAATCTATCCTGACAATTTCTCAGTAAAGTATCGCTGGGGAAGCTCAACTACACTAAGCTGTCTCAGTGATTCTGGCCCAGAACGGTAGGGGTAAACTTACTGCTTAGTCGGGCCAGTCTGAGGGAACACGCACATACCACACTTTCGGTTCCACTTTGTGAACTAAGACAAAAAAAAACCAATAGTTAAAAATTGATGAAAAATATAAAAAGTAAAAGTTACTTTGTAAAACAATTGACCATTGTAAAAATCGTATATTTAAATATTAAATAATAAAGCATTTTTTCATTAATTTCCCTCTGGACTCGCCATCCTGAGATGACAGAACAGGCGTTGTTACAGTATGTGTACCAATGCCATCCTTATTAAATAGGCTTCCCGAAGCTTTACATGTGGAACCAATCACCAGCAAGATCTGGTGGATCTTATCAGTACTGCTGTTGTCTCTTCCTGTATAGGGTGAAGCCCAGGTGTTGGTGCTTGTCATAGGGCTTTTCACCCTATGATAAATCTGCCTCTTTGTTTTACTTTAATATTTAAATTACACTTTATTATTAAATTACTGCAAGAGTGTTCTGAATTAGAAATAATCAATCATGGTGGATACCATTTAGGGTTACAACATTAGGGGATAGATTTATTAGAGCCTTTAAAAATGAAAAATGGAGGTGTTGAACATAATAACCAATCAGATGTTAGCTATCTTATATCTAGTACATTCTAGAGAATGATAGCTAGAATCTGATTGGTTGCTGTAGGCAACACCTCAATTTTGCTTTTTTAGAAAGTTTAGTCAACCTACCCCTAGGGGCACACACATAAATGGATTATTTAGCTGTTAATAGTATAAGTTCTTTATCATTAAAAGCAAGTGCTCAATAGCAGATCACCAGATAGATACTATTTAACAGTGGTCTCTTCTTAATTTTATGGGGTTTTGGACGGTACAATATTATAATTAAAGGTGTATATATCCTATTTTAAGATCATATAATACCAGTTAATGAAGTAAAAGTTATTTTGTCTCAGAAATTCTGTTTCACAAACCAAAACAAAGATGGAGAACATCTGACCTCTGACCTTCTCCTTTATTGATTATTGTCTGCAAGAAGATTATTGCTCTAAATTCAAAATAATCATATTCCCCAGAACATTACATTATTTGCTTTAAAATTACAGTGTAATGTAGCGATAATTGTGTAAAATGAGATATCTAATTTAAAAGCAGCACTTTACATTTAAATATTGATTATTTGGTTATATGTTTACACTGCTGTCTAGCATTGTTACCTCTCAACTTAAACATCAGTGGGTAGATTTACTAATACTTCTAAAAAGGAAAAGTTTACTTGTTGCCCATGGCAACCAATCAGATTCTAGATACAAACTTCTAAAATGTCCTAGATAAATAATAGCTAGAACCTAATTGGTTGCTATGTTCAACACCTCCACTTTTCTGTTTTAGAAGGTTTGATAAATCTATATTGCATTTCTCTTTGTCACTCATTATAGTCAATAAGATATTTAGGTTTATTTACAATGGCGAACACATTAGAAATGTCCTTCTGTGATCTTACAACCTGTTATAAGTCTTCCACATACAAATCTGTACACACACACATTGGGCTAGATTTACTAAGCTGCAGGTTTGAAAAAGTGGGGATGTTGCCTATAGCAACCAATCAGATTCTAGCTGTCATTTTGTAATATGTACTAAATAAATGAAAGCTAGAATCTGATTGGTTGCTATAGGCAACATCCCCACTTTTTCAAACCCGCAGCTTAGTAAATCTAGCCCATTGAGTACGTTTTATACCATGATATAGATTTCTTACTCTATCCAACCCATGGATTCTAGCTGCAGTTCCTACCTGTGTTACTATAATCCAGCTCCCCTCATTATAGCAAAATATTTTATATGTATTGCTCATTTCACTCACCCTGTGATAAAGTAACGCTGGATAACGAGGGACAAATTAGCAGCATGACTTTCCTGTGTTTAAGCTTTAAATTATGTTGCTGTAACATCTCCCATCTGTAGCTGAGCGCCAGTAAACTACCCGAGCCATCCACAGCTTCCCACTAAAGACTGTGGGCCTGAGTCATTAAGGAAAGTAAGGCAAAAAAAGGATTAAATGTGATCCTGGAAAAAGTTTTTATTTAGTTTATTATTTTGCATGTAAGGGAAATTTTGGCTGTTTATTCATATAGCACACAAATACTTGATAGCTTTATTTTTACACTGAAATTTGAAGTTGATCTAGGACATGTCCTACCCCAACTATAAATCTGTCCCCACATTTTAAATTTAACCCCCCCCCCCCCCCCTCCGATACAACATGGTTTTGCCCAGGTGTAAAGTTACTCCTTTATTTTGCTTTATTCTCCTTAATGACTCAGGCCCTTTTGAGCAGGTATAAAAATCCAAGCTACTCTCTGTATCCATCCATTGCACAGTCAACTAACGTTGCTCTTTTTAAATATGAGAAATGGAGAAATGCCTCAGAGGTCCATCGTCCGGCCTTATTCATCGCCCACCAGCAAAGCCGCCATCAGTGAGTACAATTCTGACAAATTCGCTCAAACACAAAGCGAATGAAGTAGGTGCAATAATGTGACATATATGCAGCACAGTCTCTTATACACCAGTATGCTGATTTTGCTCTTTGTATATTATCCCCATTATATCTTTACCAATCCTAGCCTGTTACTACACAGAATATGCACCTCCTAAATGTGAAGTCTTTTTATTGCAAATAAGAACCCTGATAAGTAGAAAAAACCTCATGTATTGTCTACTTACTGTGTAGTTATTTCATCAGTCCTCCCACTCCCACTCCGTAGGTCTGTATACTGCGAGTCCACATAACAACGTTTATTTATTGTACTATTTATGTGTTCCTGACCCCCTTGTGTTTTCTACAAATAA
Source organism: Mixophyes fleayi (assembly GCF_038048845.1). Classification (NCBI taxonomy): domain Eukaryota; kingdom Metazoa; phylum Chordata; class Amphibia; order Anura; family Limnodynastidae; genus Mixophyes; species Mixophyes fleayi. The sequence continues at coordinate 13,144,253 of NC_134403.1, forward strand.
GTCAACTGAACAGATCCTTTTAGACATTACAGTGTTCTCTAAGGCTTTGTTTCACCCCATGGAAACATTATTTATTCTAAATATAATTAGTACCGTCCCCAGAAACACACATGTGCATCGTGCACAGAAATCTCCTTATGGAATAACGGAGAAGTTGCACAACGTTATATATATTAATACTTTTATATGTTCACTTTAATTATGTAGCTTGTTCTTTATTTCTGTTTTTTTAAAGGGTTATTTCATTACAAAAATATAAACACAGCACTTACTACACAGGTAGCCAAGGTTATTCCAAATTAATCTTGCAGACTACGTCAGTAACTATTTACTAAGGTGCATGCTTCTCTGTAATTATAAAATGACTATTCATGATAGTGAACCTGATCCATGTAATAAACTTCTGCTCTCCCCTCTACTCTATTTTCCAATTACAATAATTCAAGCTGATTTTACTAATTGGTGTTTGATGTACAGTATAACATCGATTAGCGAAGTTTATTGTCATTTGGAAAAAGGAACAAAAGAAAATTACATTGTTGAGCTGAAATATTTTAGCAGTTCTTCCTCACAGATTTCTCTAGGCCTTGGAAGAAATCAGGTTGTGTAGATTAGCAAATTGCTTAGGTGTAGTTTCGGACTAAGTCATGAAGGGCCCATGGGCGGAATGTAATGGAAGGGATCCATGAAATAGAGTGAGTGCCCCCTGGGGTGAGTGGACAGCCAACAGGGGGACCCAACTGGGCACTTAGTAACTATTTCAGCTGAGCCCCTCCTATCAGGCCTTAGCACACACTCCTCTGACACTCAGCCTCACATGAGTGAGGTTGAGTGTCAGAGGGGTGTGTGCTGAGCCCTGATTGGAGGATCCCTCCCCAATAATGAACATGCACAAAGAAGATAAAAGCAGCCCACCCAATTTTCATGTGGTGTAGAATATAATTCCCAAATAATTCTGTTTATGTGGATGGTGCTCCCCAGAACAATGCAATACTCCCAACAAACTATTTGGAGCAGTTGAACACATGTAGTTACTGAGTGGTGGGGGGTGGTGCAGTACGTGTACTACCCCAGCTGCACTGTAACTGGCACCAATGGCAGGGATCAGCAATGAGGCCTCAGCCCCTCTACGGTAAGGGTTGGAGCACCCAGGACGTAGAGTCCATCATGGATTTCCTCACACCTTGGGTGTGTAAGTATATTCATTTGTGTATCTGGCATAGAAATGTTGCTGTGTTTTGGGTTGGTCATATTTTGAGAAGCGTGCAAGTCAACATACACACATAAGTCCACAATTTTTGCAACATAATTTTTAGACATTTTTTCAGAACGTAAATATTTATTACATTTTCCTGTCCAGTTCTGGCATTACCACATCTTAAACACACCCAGCAACAGCCCAGACTCAACACGGTGGCTCAGTGGTTAGCACTTCTGCCTCACAGCACTGGGGTCATGAGTTCAATTCCCGACCATGGCCTTATCTGTGTGGAGTTTGTATGTTCTCTCTGTGTTTGCGTGGGTTTCCTCTGGGTGCTCCGGTTTCCTCCCACACTCCAAAAACATACTGGTAGGTTAATTGGCTGCTATTAAAAATTGACCTAAGTCTGTCTAGGTCTGTGTGTGTGTGTGTGTGTGTGTGTGTGTGTGTGTGTGTGTGTGTGTGTGTGTGTGTGTGTGTGTGTGTGTGTATGTTAGGGAATTTAGACCGTCAGCTCCAATGGGGCAGGGACTGATTTGAATGAGTTCTCTGTTCAGCGCTGCGGAATCAGTGGCGCTATATAAATAAATGGTGATGATGATGATGATGATGATGAAGTGGCTCCAGCTACTCTTTCCTCTCAGCGTCCACCAGGATAACAGACAGAGCTCACTAAAGAAACAAAAATTCTCCCCCAAAGTGGACCAGAATTGGAACAATTCTTCTACTTCTTTATTTTCTTGACCTTCTCATTACTTTTTTCTTCTGGTAATCCGTTCCAGGAAACCAATTATTGTCTGTTTTCCTTCCGAATATAAGAGTCCCTACAGTGAGTGTACTCAGAGAATAGTTTTGTCACTGGGACCTGCGTCTTCTCTGAGGTGACTGGTTTCTTTCTGACAGGACAAGTTGTGGAGCCATGGGTGTAGGGGTCAGAGTTTAGCTGGAGATTGCCATAACATCAGCAGGTTGCTGAACAGGAACATGCACACTGGTTCATTCTGAGTAAATTTCAGTTTGGAAAACATGGAATCTGTAAGGGAACAGGAGACTCCTTAGGTGACTGCAAGGTGGAAGCAGGAAACACGGAGCCATCAGAATTGAAGCATTGTTTGTGAGCTTGAAAAGAAAAATCAAAATAAATAAGGGAGGCACAAATATTCTTGGAAGGTGTGTTTAGAACAATCATTCTTCTGGGCGCAGCAGTGGTTGACTTCTAGACTGTGCATTGCTTGATAAAATTATCTGGAGAAGAACAATAAAAGTAAAGGCCTTTTTGCCATCTCTGGTCATGTTCTCTTTCTGTCAGGTGAAGCCATGTGGCCCCTATCTGCATAGGTCCTCTTCTGACCAGACATCTGGATCCAGGAGTAGATTTTCTTTGCTTCTTTCTTCACCCTCTTTGTGGGCACAGCATCAGTCTTCATCTTCGTCCTCTTCGGGGGCACAGTTGCACGATCAGCCGGACACATCTCTACACCACTGTATTGAAAAGAGTATTTTTTCGTGTGTTGATATTTTGGATTTTATTGGATGAGATCTTTGGTGTGAAAGGCTGCAGTGATATTGGAGACTCCTCTCTGCATCGCACCTCTCACACATGGGGACGGCACCTGTCATGTGTTGCCATGTGATGTGTGGCTGTACGGAGATTGGAGGAGGCCAAGCAGGAGGAAGGAGGCAAATCGGTAGTCCGTGTATACTTTGAGAAAGACTCCAGAGGCGGAGTCGAAATGCGTAAGGTGAACACGGCACATCCTGTTTGGCAACAGCGCCTTACCATACGGAGGTTTTCAATCGTCCAGCTGTCTGTACCCGGGACATTGCTCTTACACGCTGGCTTTCACCTTCCTTCTGGTAGGGGTGAAATTACTGTTCGCTATCAGGATTTCCTATGTAAATGTTTATAAAAAAAATGTATTATATATGTTAATTTTATGTGTACGAATAAAACTCCTAAGGTAATGCACTAGATAGCACTCTCCCCTGTCTTTCATATACCGATTGGATTACAAATTACCGTGAGAGTTCTAAATGACAAGAAACTTTACCTGAGAAACGGGAGTACTTTTTTATGTAAGTTTTTTGGATAAGTTCGTACAATTTCATCTACAAAGCTCCCCTTTTTCCACGTATGGTGGTGTGATTATAACAGAATAACCACATTATATATAGTGGTATCCCTGTGTATACGTTATCCTGTGATTTGGGATCCTCTCTCTAACCCAGTGTTTTTCCACTTTCTGTTTAAATCTCTAACAACCACTACTCAGAGCTGCTAGAAGAACCATAAGTAGTTGCTTGATGGAAAATAACTATCAGAGACTATTTTTATGATATTCAGCGGGAATTGACTCTATGATATACATTGTACATGTTTTATTTTTATTTTTATGAGAAGCAAACGTTGTATCTTACTGCCTGCGCCTTTTATACTTATTTGTTTCATCTGGATCCAGGTGTTCACATTTATCTGCATGTGAGGACGAAGCTGGGATGGAAACATGATTTAACTGATGCTGTTGGCACTGCTTTGTCAGCCATAGATCAATAGTCACCTCTGTATAAACTCTTGAAGTATAGCAGGAGGATCAAAACAGGCCAACTCATCCTTAATTTCATCCAACAAGCCTTTATGATACTGATGAAGATGAGCAGCCTCATTCCAGTGCGAGTTATCCAGGCTTTAGCCATGGAATTGCGGTGTGGATCCCCAAGTACAGAAGTAAAATCAGATAGGAAGTTGTGCATGGACAATTGCATTGAATTGCTTCTCTCCAAATAAGGCCTAGTCCAGGCACAGGCCAAGGTCTCATGTTTGTGTAAGGACAGGATCAATTCCACATTCAGAGCATCAGTGGCATAAGTCCGGGGTTTCATCTGGAACACCAAATTACACTGAGTGAGAAAAGCCTGAATGCATGTATGATCTCTTGCTAAATTTTCAGGAAGAGCCACACAAAGTTCCTTGTCAAGGACTGCAATAGGTGCAGCAGGAGCAGGGATGGCCATTGTGGTCAGATGGTCTTGTATTTGATACTCCTACTGGTACTGGTATGGTACCTACCTACTGGTACTGGTATGGAACTGGTTCACTTCTGCCTGCAGTTCTTGAACTTGTTGTACAAATTACATAATAACTGAGTGTATGGATGGAGGCTTGGTATATTTCGTGTCAGCTCCAGAGGAATCCATTTTAGTGGGTCTGATAATTCCGGTGGTAGTCATATTTCCGAAAGTGGAAATACCAACGGAAGTAATACTGACACAAAAATCCTGACAGTGTAAATACTGACCTGGAGACAATTCCTACAGTGAAAATACTGACATGGAGAAAATACCTACAAGGAGGAAATACTGACAGTCTAAATACTGACATGGAGAACATACCTACAGTGTAAATACTGACATGGAGAAAACAGCTACACAGATAAAATAACGACAGTGTGATTGCCTACAGTGAAAATGCTGACAGGCACACTAAACAATGAAAATAATAAAGATGTAAATGCTAAAGAAAAATAAAAGTGCCCCTCCCCAGTCATATTAACCCTAGTGCTGCCAGCCTTGGGCCGATCGGAGGAAAAATCGTGGGACCAACAGCATGGGATCCACCTTATTCTCCGACAACCAGCCCTATCCTTAGCCAGCAGGAGAACCCACAGCAGGGGGTCCCCCTGCCATGATGCCAACCAGCCCCAGGCTGGTCAGGACGGCACTGGATTCCCTAGGAAGTTGGGGTCCGCAAAAAAATGCCTGTTTGTCCCCTTACTTTTCCTCCGACCAGCTCTAGACTAGCAGCAATAAAGTTCATAAGACTGGAGGGAGGGGGGGCTTTTTTTTTGTTACCCGATTTAATGCCGGCAGTGTAACTGTCTGCATTTTCACTGTTGGCAATCACAATGTTGGTATTTTCTCCATGTCAGTATTTAAACTGTAGGTATTGTCTCCATGCCAGTATTTAGACTGTCTGTATTTTCTCTATGTCAGTATTTACACTGTCGGGATTTTCGTGGCAGCATTATTTCCATCTGCATTTCCACCGTCGCAAATTTGTACCCAACCCAATAATTCTTCCATGAGAAGTACCGCACAGAAGCCGCTACTGTGTAAAGTTCTGAGATGAATCCCAGTTGCAGGTAGCTAGAGGGGTTTTGACAAAGTCAGGAACAAAGCCAGGGAAATCAGAACCAGAGTGGTTGCCAGATGAAGCCAAGTCCACTTAGTCAGTCAACAATGAAAGACAATCAGGAAAAGCTGGACTATGATGCAAAGGAAAATGAATCAGGCAACTAGTGATATTGGTCCCCAGCCTTATATCCTTCCAGATTGTGGTGGTACAGACAGGAAGTGGGTTCTACACAAATTCATGAGGTTCACATTCTTATGAGCTGGAGTTTTGACAAATAGCTCCATCCAGGGCTCACCTAACCAAGCCACGGCTTCCAAGTCCACAGGATCTAGGGTCAAGTCAAATTTAGTCCATCTGCATATGCAATAGTGATGCTTCTGAATCAGAATGTGATAAGTGTAACCCTCCCAAGTCATGTCCATATGAAAGTGGTATAGTAGTGTGTTTCTTTGCCCAATGATGGTATTAGTTGTTTCACTTTGTAACCTAACATTTTCTGGATGTCTCTATGTATGCGTAAGACAGAGATAACCTTTATAAATAAACTAATGTGTCCTATTTCTTCCAACAGAATGCCTACTCCAAACCTACAGCCTATGCCGAGATCACCTACAGGTGAGGGAGGAGGCCCAGGAGGATAACAAGGAGAATGTCCAGGAGGTGTTTTATTTTTGTTAAGAAAAGGTGAACTAAGGTACATTTAGAAGAGACATTGGAACATAACTGAATATATGAAATACATTTGACCCTTTTGACTGGGCATTAACTACAAAACTAAAAGAGGGAGTATCCACGCTCAATAATGTCACACGGCACTCATTCGGCTTCCATAACCAAAGACCAAGACACTCACCTGTTCTTCATTAAGCATACCTCAGCACTATACTTGGCAAGGAGGCTAAGCCCCCCCTGTCTTAAATACATATGGGAGCCAATCAAAACAGAGGAGGCACACCAGATAAATCAGCCGCAGTTGGCTGTAATGAATTAATTATGTGTGTGCACGCCCGGCTGTCATTCTATGCTGAGACGCAACACTAGCACGCAGAGCAGGGCAAAGCGGAAGTGACATCCAGGTCGTCATGACGAAGGCCGGCGATGCGGGCCAAGAATACACAGTGAGTCGCAGCGACTCGGAGAACCGCAGCGTCTCGTAACAAACACATTTTCTATTATAATGAAGTCTGTGATGAGGGGACTGGGGATAAAAAGTATAGTAACTCACAGGGCTGGTGAACGCATGTCTGGTGCCCCCCTGCAAAAATTAATTTTGTGCCCTCCTCTTTTAGAAATAACAATAATGGATTTCTTATTTTAATAAAAATCAGGTAATAAACTTTAATAAATTGAGTAACACAAATAAATACATTAAACAGCAAATATCTATTGCTATATGAATAATAAATGAAGAATATGCATTCTTTGTAATAAAATGTAACATTTTTGTCAAATTAGTTTGTGAGAAGTATAGAAGAAAAAAAATGCCCCTCCTTCATCACACTTTTGCCCCTTCATCAAACTTTGCCCACTCCTTCATCAGACTGTGCCCTTCTTCATCACACTGTGCCCCCTCCTTCATGACACTTTGCCCCTTCATCACACTTTACCCCCCCAACGTCATCACATTGTACTAACCTTTATCCCACTGTGCCTGCCCCCTCATCACGCTTTTCCCCCTCCTTCTTCACACTGTGCCCTGTCACTGATATTTACGGGGCTCGCTTAAACATTTATGCTGTCTTCAAATTTGATGCTAAGTATATGATGTACTCTCAATAATTTGTTATATTTGATTGAGACTTGTTTCCTTGTGTTTGTTATTTAACACCATGTATCCAAGAGTACCAGGTTCTACTGGGGACAATGGACCACATGAAACCAGCTCTGCAATGCTTTTCAGCTCACAGGAAGCAGGATTTGTACAGGGAATACACTGATTGTGGGGAATGTGTTATTTCCAGGGGGAAGGGGAATGTGTTACGCAGGAGGGATGCTACTACAGAGTTGTGGAAATGTTTTACTAAAATTGATTTGGTCACGGAGATGCAGACCACAACCCAAACATGTAAGGAGTGCTCAAATAAATCTACTGTTAACCTAATGTGATACTTTGTGGTTAGGTTCCGGTGGTGAATATACTGTCTGTAGATAGGTCATTGCCAACCCCAATGCAGAAAAATGTGAGCCGCCCAACCAAGACAAGATCCAGTCGATCTCACCACTTTTAAATAAAGGCATTCATTAGCTGGACGGAAAACAAGGGAATGCATTTTTAGGGGTTTGGGTAAAATCATAATAGACAGTATATATTAGCTAACAACTCTTGATTATTCTGTACTCTAATACTGAGCAGTCATTAAATACTTGGATTCCAACTTTTGCTTTATCATCAATTGTATAAGTTGCTAACACAGGATATATATCTAAGTGTTCAGTTTACAAGAAAACCTTATACAAACACTAGCTAAATTAGTTAAACCAGTTATATCGTGAGAATACAAAATGTCCTTGAATACCTATAGATCACAGTCCTGCCAAAAAGTAAGTTCCAAAGAAACAAGGATTAATGCACAGGTCTCTTACTCTCTAGTTTTGTTATGTTATTTATGTTTACATGACTTTTCTGTGTTTTTTTTTAAAGTGGTCTTACTCTACAGCGGGGGTTGGTAGGGTTAACTCTTGTACTTGTGTTGTACAAATTATTACTAGGTTCTTCACCTGACCTCAGCTCACTGAAAGTGTGTACTATGTGTGAAGTGCAGGCTGCAATGGCATTTATCTGATCCCGCAACAGTGATGCTTGTAAATCCGTAGGGATGTTTTTTTTTATTTTGGGTTGACCAGTGACTCCTCAAGGCATGGTTCCTGAAATATTAGCTTCAAGTGTGGCCTCTGTGACATGGCTCAGGAAGGCTGGCGTGATGTCATCTTTGCACTTTGGTGGGCTAGTTGCCCCTAACCTACTATATCATCTTTATGTTTTATTCCCAGCTGTTTCTCACTTTTTACTAATGAGCTTTTCACTATCTTGATTCCCACTTTCAATTATCCCTTATTACCTTATAATATACCCTTGTGTATTACATATGTCTTTCACATATATTGATTTTCTAAATTAAAGTGTCATACCTAAACACTTCTGTATGCTGTCTATATATTTCTCAGCAAGACATAATAACTATATCCTTCTCAATATTATCTTATAATTCTGAGCAAGATATAATAACTAGACACTACTATAAATTATCTAATATTTATCAAATAAGATAGTAGTATTATTATCTTATTTAGAAAATTCATTGGTCCTTTTGATTCTTTGTTTGTCCAGTTATGCATTCGGACACCCCTGCACCGATTCGGATAAAAGCAATGCGACAGTATTCAGTTGGATCCTGGCCAGTTTTTAGGGGGTTTAGGGTCCTGGTCGGACATCTGGGCAGAACTTTGTACTTTGAACTTTGTACACTGGGCAGAACTTTGACCTCGGAAGCCTGTTCTGCGGCTTCCATCAGTTGTATTTGGACAAAAGCTTCACAGACTGGTAACATTGGTTCCCAGAAGACAGAAAAGGGGTTGAGGTCCCGGTTGGACCTCCCGTTGGTGTACTTTGACCTGGGCAGTCTGTTCTGGGCCTTCCACTGGATGTATTTGTATGAAAACTTCACAGAGGGATGGAAATTGATCTGGGGTGCCTAATGGAGTGGTTGTTGACCCAGTCAGACCTCCCATTGGGAAACACTGGGCAGCACTTTAACCCAGGTGCCTATTCTAGGCCTTCCACTAGATGGATTTGGAAGAAAGCTTCACAGGTCCCAGTCGGACCTCCCATGGTTGTATGCTGGACAGAACTTTGACACAACGAACCTGTTCCGGGCCTTCCACTAGATGGATTTGGATGACACCTTAGCTACTAATTAATTTTAAAATGTTGACAGTTACATCCAATTCATTGATAACCTAATAACATAAAATTGAGCAATGCTGGGTACTTCATCTAGTTAATTTACATAGTGCCAATCATATTAAGCAGTGCTTTACAGAGAATATCTAATCATTCATATCGCCCTGCACCATTGGAGCTTACAATCTAAATTCCCTATAACATACACAAAGACTGACTAAGGTACTGCTCTAAGGGGCCCATAGTGACTGGGATCCCACCAGCAAACTGATTTTCTGACATGTGGAGCAGGCAGCTGCTGTCTAAAACCTGAAACCAGCACTGTATCTGATGTGCAGGGCGCCCAGAGGGGAATGGAGAACTAACTACCAGGGCCCGGGCCTGCGCTGGATCCCTTTTTCTTTTCTTGATTTATTTCGGGAGCAAATTAAACAATTATCATCATTCCCATCATCATCATCATCATCATCATCATCATAATCATCATCCCCATCATCATCAGTGTGTATAATGCACTAGCCCTACAGCACCTGCAAAAGATAAGCCTGACAGATCAACTACAGTCCCTTTTAAATGCCATTACTATGCTCAATTAGTACAGTGTAAAAGTAAAAATAGATAAAATATAATATATATAATTGAACTTCGGTATGGACAATATCTTAAAACAACGTTGCACATCAATTTCAATAAGTCATATATGTATGCCCAAAAAAAATATAATATATATACAAAAATATATCAATAATATGAAAATATATAAATCCCTATAAGAAAAAAAACAAAAAAAATCCAGATAAAATTATTTGATGATATGATTTATTATACAGTAACTTGATACCCAGGTATCCTTATATTTCACGTCAGAAATCTAATCCTTACAAAAAATGCACAAAAAGAAATAAAAAAAAAAATCTCTTCCCAGTATATAGATGGTGAAAAATTGCAAAGAAATTGTTTATAGATGCAGTATATATCGGTAAGATATTTATATTGGTATAAAGAGATGCATTTTGAAGTGACAATCCTGTTTGTCCTGATCAGAACAATTAGATGGAACACAGACGTTTGGACATCATTTTATCTGGATTTTTTTCTTCCTTTTTTATAGGGATTTATATATTTTCATATTATTGATATATTTTTTTATATATATTATATTTTTTTTTGGCATACATATGTGACTTATTGAAATTGATGTGTAACGTTGTTTTAATATATTGTCCATACCGAAGTTCAATTATATATTTTATCTATTTTTACTTTTACACTGTACTAATTTAGAAATAAATTGAATTAACATACCAGCGCTCCTATTCCCTTTCCAATATACCGCACGATACATTCCAGTAGGATGTTTTTCTGGTTGCAGCTAGTATTGTTATCCATTGTCTATTGAGCGGTGTTAATACCGTAGAGCGCCTTTTATATTCCTTTCTACATCCATATTACTATGCTCAGCCTATGCTTGCTCACCCCTTCCAACCCCTATTCCGCATCTCTAAGTGTAAGAAGTTGTAAGTTTAAGATGCTGCTGAATCTGTATTCAGAAATATGTGTAACTATGTTTGGTGTATATGCTAAGTAAGGAAATGCACAAAAATAACAGCCATACATCCAACTTTACATGAGGCCCTTTAGCTTTCCCTCTAATCTGTTATTTATTCCAGATTTCCTGCTGTTCTCTCTCTTTATTTCATTTCATTCCTCCTCTCTTTTTATTAGACACTTGGCCACTCTGTGAGCCACTGAAGAAACCCATACTTGCCAACATTAGTCAGCTGGCATCCAGGAGGAGGTGTGAGTGTGGGGGCGGGGCTTGGTAGATTGCGTAATTTGACTCCACCCCCTAAACTGTCATAATTTTGTGGCTTATTACAGCAGGGGGTGGGGCCATGATGATGTTAGAACCGCGTCATAAGCCCCACCCCCACCACTTTGTTAATGAGGAGGACTGGAACTGGGAGCTTTGCTCTGCTCTCCCGAGAGTCCAGGAGGAGTAGCAGAATTCCGGGAGTCTCCCAGACATTCCGGGAGAGTAGGCAACTATGAAGTAATCTCAGGATTGCCCTGATCCTCCTCCTGTCAGCCAACGCTGGGGGAGGAGGGGGAATTAAGGTAAGGCAGAAATGCAGGATGGAATTTGCTATCACCGCTCCATCAACTTATTAAATCCTGAAATGCCTAACAGTGCTTAAATGTTAGTATCTAAGTAGCATTACACTATAATAATAATAATACTACTACAGTAGATTTGCACTGTAGCCATTACAATATAGTTATGATATACAATTCTTGCTTTACATCAAGTGCTCTCAGTTAATGTTTAATATTCCACCATTTTCTTTTATTTTCCCCACACTCAAACTGTGGAGTCTCTTTTAATTAAACGACACATTTCATAATTTGTAGGACACTATACCAATATGAAACTACATTTACTTTTTCTTTACATTTACTTTTGAGTTAATCCGTTTACAAGAGCAAATTCTTATATATTTACGGAATACTTTGTCCCTCATTCCATAAATTAGAGGACTGACAAACCTTGGAATAAACATGTATACACAGTAGTTAATTATGGGGAAGATCTTGAGGTCATCTCTTACATATGTTTCTGTAAATAGGGATGTGAAAGATGTCATACACAAGAGAAGCTGAAACGCGTGGAGCATGACCGTTTTACCAGCCCTAAGAGCGGAAGATTTGCTTGATCCAAGTTGTCGAGCTGCCGTCATCACCTTTATGTACGTGAACAGAATAATTCCTGCCACCACTGTGAAGCTAATTATGAGGGTGAAGGATCTCATGGTGTTTTGTGCAGGGCTCACCGTAAGAGATTGCCGATTGCAAACCACATTAAGAAAGAAAAAGTTCTTTTCAACTAACAGATTAAGGACAATGAGCTCCACAACTTCTGGAATAATTCCTATTATCCATATAACAGCGATAGCGGCATTGGATCTTTGAACAGTGCACAGCTCCGCGTGGCTCAGTGGGAAAAAAATTGCTACATATCTTTCAAGGCACATTAATGCTAAGTTGTAAGGAGTGATCCTGAAGCAGACAATAGCGATGAAGTAAAAGATGTAGCAAAGTAGCACAGGAAGATGTTTAGAGAACATAATAAAAAGTATCAGAAGGAATGAGACCACCAGATAAATTACATCATTAATTAGCATGTGAACAAAGAGGACATAGCGGGCGATCTCTCGGACATGAGGGTTGGTGAAGAAGACATGCAATATAACGACGAAGAGGTAGAAGAAGATGAAAAAACAGAAAAGCATGAAGGCCATTAGACTCATACGCAGTATTTCATGAATCTTTGAGTTATAGATAGGCTCTTGGGTTGTACTGTTGTTGAGGGCTGTTGAATTGGCCATGGAATAATGAATTTCAGGTTCCAAGATTTTTTAAGTGTGAAAGAGTCCATGTAAACCTAAAGAATTGTTTTCAATATGTTTATCAGACAGAGATGACTTCTTAAGTTCCCAGTGATTCCCTCTTATTCCAGTCTTCCTTGTACCACTGGTGTTAAAGCTGTAAAGAAAAAACATATTTTAGGAAGTTTATGGGGTTTTTTATGTTCTTTTTTAAAACCTACAAAAATGTATTATTATAGTTACAACTTCTATTGTCTTAAACAGGAACAGCAGAGTAATTGAGCTTTGTTTCAAGAAACTACTTTCCAAAATCGAAGTATGCATGACAAATAACCCTTACCGCAGGTTCATGATTTACAGAAAATCCAATGATCTTTATAAAGGTTAAAAATAAAAACAAAAGTCGATATATTCTGTATGCATAATAGATGAGTATGTTCTACAGTAGGGTCAAAATTACATCATCTCAGAAAATAAGACATGAAACATGACTTCCTAAAATACACAATCTACCACCCTTATCAACATCACACTCTCAAACAAATATACTTAAAACCTCTCATCTCCACCCAGGCTCTAGAACCTTTTAAAAATGTCAACTCTCCCACACCAACCTCTCTGACCATCATCCCTCATCATCATCATCATCATCAACATTTATTTATATAGCGCCAGCAAATTCCGTAGCGCTTTACAATTGGGAACAAACATTAATAAGACAATACTGGTTAATACATACAGACAGAGAGAACCCTGCTCGCAAGCTTACAATCTATAGGACAATAGGAGTTTGAAACACAAGGGAATGTGCTACATCATATTGCACAATGGACCAGCTAGAATGCAAATGTAAAAGTATTAAGTGGGCTGTGTGTGTGGCAATGTTGGTCAGAGGGTTGTTGTCTTGCGTTAGCTGTGTAGAGGGTGGTAATAGGGTAATCTAGGGAGATTAAGATGGTGGTTGAGGAATATCATAAGGTTGTCTGAAGAGGTGGGTTTTCAGAGAACGCTTGAAGGTTTGAAGACTAGAGGAAAGTCTTACTGTGCGAGGGAGGGAATTCCACAAATTGAGTGCAGCCCGGAAAAAGTCCTGTAACCGAGAATGGGAGGATGTGATGAGAGTGGAGGACAGACGTAGATCTTGTGCAGAACGGAGGTGTTGATTTGGGAGATATTTTGAGACAAGTGAGGAAATGTATGTTGGTGCAATTTTGTTGACGGCCTTGTATGTTAGTAGAAAAATTTTATATTAGATTTGTTGAAAAACAGGAAACCAATGTAGAGACTGACAGAGTGGCTCAGCAGAGGAAGAACGGTTTGCAAGGAAAATCAATCTAGCCACTGCATGCAAAATAGATTGTAGGGGTTCAAGTCTGACTTTGAGAAGACCAGTAAGGAGGGAATTGCAATAGTCGACGCGGGAGATGATGAGTGCATGAATGAATGTTTTTGCGGTGTCTTGTGTAAGATATGTGTGTATTCTGGAAATGTTCTTTAGGTGTATGTAACATGATTTAGATATAGAGTTGATGTGGGGAATAAACGACAGTTCTGAGTCAAGGATTACACCTAGGCAGCGAGCTTGCGGGGTGGGATTTATGGTCATGTTATCAACAGAAATTGAAATGTCAGGCAGGAAGCTTCTGTTTTTGGGTGGGAATATTATTAATTCAGTTTTTGAAAGATTATGTTTGAGATTGGCGAGAAGACATCCAAGATGAAATGGCAGAAAGACAGTCAGTAACGCGAGACAACACAGATTGTGAAAGATCAGGAGAGGATAGATAAATTTGTGTATCATCCGCATAGAGATGATACTGAAATCCAAAGGAGCTTATTAGTTTTCTAAGAGAAGCGGTATAGATAGAGAATAGCAGAGGACCTAGCACTGAGCCTTGTGGTCTCCAACTGATAAAGGAAGCGGAGCAGAGTTGGATCCAGAAAAATTAACACTGAAAGAGCGATCATCACTGAGCAAGATCTTGCTTCCTACTTCATGGACAATATTGACAAAATTCCTTCATCTTCTGGCACCTTCTCTTTACTTTATCTCACACATGAAGAGGAATTATCTAGTATTTTCTCACTGCTAGGCTCATCACAGCCATCACTAACATTTGTAATATCTCTCTCCCTCTATCTCTCTCTCTCTCTCTCTCTCTCTCTCTCTTTCTCTCCCTCTCCCTCTCTCTCTCTCTCTCTCCCCCTCCGCTAATATGATTCAATCATTATTTAAAGATTTATTACTCCTTTTCTGAAAAAACTAATTCCAACCCAAGATCCCTCTCCAACAATTACATCTCCAAGTTTCTTGAGAGACTATTCCCCACTCACCTCACACATTTTCTTTCCTCACACAACCTAATAAACCCTATTAATGCAAATGTCAATTCCCAGCACTCCACAGAGACTACACTGACAAAGGTGATCAAGTAATTTGATCGTTTGCTTAACCTAAACACTACTACTCACTTCTACTTCTGGACCTCTGTGTTGCATTTGAAATGTCTTCCACTCACTTCTAAACCAACACTGCAATCTCTAGGTCTTTTGTACACTCATCTGTCCTGGTTTTCATAAAACTTATCAAATTGCTGTTTCAGTGTTCATTTCTCTGAACCCACCTCCTCTCCACTTCCTCTATCAATCTGAGTACCACCCGGCTTGGTGGTAATCCTGCTCCTATTATCTATCTACACCGATGTTCTTGGAAAACAAATAAACTCCTTTGGATATTAGTATGACCACTATTCAGATGATACACAAATTTGTTCCTCTACTTCGGATCTCTCGCTGTCTGTGTTGTCCAGTGTTGCTGAGTATCTTTCTGCTATTTCATCTCAAATGTCCTCTCACATCCTCAAAGTCAGTGTTTTAAATTCAGAGTTGTCGACAACACAACAATAAACCCTGCCACTCAAGCTTAATGCTCTTGTCACACTTGATTTAGCACTGTCTTTTGTTCCTCATATCCAATCTGTATCCTGTTACATACATCTAAGAAACATTTCCAGAATATGTACATATTTCTCATAAAACACTGCAAAATCTTAATTCATGCAACTACAAACACCCACATTGACTACTGCAATTTCCTCCTTACTGGTCTTCCCCTAACCAGACTTTCACCTCTACAATCTTTTTGAATGTAGCGTTTAGGCTAATATATAAGACATTCACCTACTGCTGCTCCGATCTGGCATTCCTTACATTGGTTGCCTGTACTTTACAGAGTCCAAATTAAAATATTTCTGCCACCATACAAGGCCATTTAGAAAACTGCACCAACCGACAAAATATCTTCCAACCAGACCCCACTGCTAGACTCACTCTGTGGAATTCCCCCCCTTGTACAAGATTGTGCCCTCACCTCAAACCTTTAAGTGATCCCTGAAAATACACCTCTAAAAGTCTATCAAATTCCCAAAACCCTCTTATTAACGTCCCTGATTACCACCCCTCTGAACAGTTGACTCTATTTTGAAACAACCCTCTGACCCCCAAACCATCATTATATTGTGACTAGATCATATAGCTCCAATAAGCACTTTGTTCTATTCCAAATTGGCTGGACCAATATACAATATGTGGCAGTTATCCTCATGCATCAAACTCCTACTTTTCCACAGACTTTTAGCTTGTGAGTACCATCCTCTTACCTCTTTGTCTGTCTGTTAATACCCAGTCTTGTTTTATTACTGTGCTTGTTCCAAGTTGTACTGCACTGTGGACTATGCTGGTGCTCTATAAATAAATTTTAATAATATTATGTAAAAATTTAACTTGTTTATAGGATTTTAGTCATTTATTTTAATTAAGTTAAGTAATGATTTGTAACAGTAAGCAGTTCACATGTGCTTCTCTATGCAAAATATATTTGAAATCTATAAAAATTATATCTACACTTTGGGCCTGATTCATTAAGGAAAGTTAAGCAAAACAAATGAGTAACATTTCATCTTGGCAAAACCATGGAGGAGGGGAGGTAAATTTAAAATGCGGTGGCAGATTTATATTTTGGGTAGGGCATAACCTAGATCAACTTTAAATGTCAGTGTAAAAATAAAGCTAAGTATTTGTGTGCTACATAAAAAAAATCAGACACTATTTAACTTATGTGCAAATAAAAAACTACCTTGCATTGTATCATGGTTTTGTCCAGGAGAAAACTCACTAATTTTTTTACCTTACTTTCCTTAATTAATCAGGCCCTTCGTGTTCTACTGAATATAAATCGACAATCATGCTCCTACATTCTACCATTCAATTGAGGCACAGATATTGCTAGATGGTCTAAGGGGGACTAAGGGGGTGTAGTGAAAGGGTCATGGGGGTATATTTACTAAACTGCGGGTTTAAAAAAGTGGAGATGTTGTCTATAGCAACCAATCAGATTCTCGTTATTATTTAATTAGTACAGTCTGCAAAATGACAGCTAGAATATAATTGGTTGCTAAAGGCAACATCTCCACTGTTTCAAACATGCAGCTTAGTAAATACACCCCATGGAGTGTTTGGGGTGTGAGGCAAAAAAATGCAGATGCCACACACAGCAAATCTGTTAAAAATATATCTGCACTTATATTTGTTATGAATTGTGCACTGTTGTGTGCGTATTGGGGGGGGGGGTAGGTGCTATTAATTATTGATTTATCAGCATTTTAACATTTTTTTAATAACTGACGCTTTTCTGTAACTATTACACCAGCAGCACTGAGTACATGCTCAGAGGATCCAGTAGAAAAAGCAGGGAAGAGTCTCTATGGATATGTGAACATGCTATTATTACATCTTGCCAGGGCCGGATTAAGGGAATGGAGGCCGCCTCCCTTGGTTAGTCGAGCGGCCCCCCGACACTTACCTCCTTCTCCTCCTTCCCCGGCGTGCTGTACGCTCTTTACTGAGGAGATCTCGTGAGAGTGAGATTCACGAGATCTCCTCAGTAAGGAGACTACAGCGCGCCGGGGAAGGACCGCATTTAAAGTGCTCAGCAGCATTGATCGCGGCGCGGGCGCCCCCACCCCCGACCGATCAATACTGCTGCTGAGCACTTTCAAGGGCCTCCTGGATGCCCGAGGCCCCTGGTCTGTAGTCCAGTTAGCCCTAGGGTTAATCCGGCCCTGCATTTTGCAGAAGAAGGGTGTTGGTGATGGGCAATTTGATTGTACTGGGACTGGAGCAGCACCTGACAATTCTGAAGTATTGTAAGTTCTCAATCACAGTCACTTAATGGGTGTAATAATTCCACTGGAAAATTCCAAATCAGTTACACCTATGACCAACAACCATCCCTACTGGAAGTAATAGACAGAGGTGAAACGATTAGCAGGACACCTCCGAGAGTCGAGGTGCAGTACAATAAGTGCGTGTAGATGCAAGGTAGGCATGAGTCATTGAGATGTGTCTGATTTCGTGTTACACAGATTTTGAAATATGTTAGCTAGGTTCATGACACAATGGATATGTGGACAAATGTGGCCAAACATGGCTCTCACCACTCATTGGGTGATACTAGAATGTAAAACAAAAAGATAAAGAGACAGGTTAATCACCATCACCAACACCATCGTCCTCACCACCACTGGCTCCAAGGCTGTTAGAAAAAGAACAAGTGAAGCTTTGCCACGTTAAATATACCCGTTTTGGACTATAAATCATATATACAGTAGCTAACAAAATTATGACTCAGGTGCATTAAGCACTGGGTGTCCTCCAGAAAGTTAAAGATTGTTACATCTGACAATGACTTGAACATTGTTGTTGTGGTCGGGGTAGATACCACAGATCCCATATTTTGCTCATATACTTAACCTGATTATACAGAGCTTGTTGCATCCTTACCAATACATTGATGGCCTTATTCATTAACAAACACAAAACAAATCTCAGGCACTTTTTAAAAAGAAAAGCACAGACATCAGGCATACGAACGTCTGTATTCAACAAGGAGCAGATGTAAAGATACGTCTGTTGATGAATACGAATAGGTCTGCTTTGCTCAGACAATACACTGCCGGACATAGGTGGAATACAATATCACAACGCAACGCATGGAAAAAAAAACAAAAACTATACAATTAATGTTGCCTGTTAATAATATAGTCATTAATAAGAAAACATTAAAAAAATGAAAAACGAAACATTTTTTTCACATTTTTTTTCTTCCTTTTAATATATTTATTAAGATGTTATTAATGTCTATTGTACATAAAATAAATTTTTACAGTTGCTCCTAATAGCAAACATGTTCAAGCATGCATACTCAGCCATCATCACTATCACTCGGCACTTACACTCGACTGGGGCAGCACAGTGGCCTAGTGGTTAGCAATTCTACCTCACAGCGCTGGGATCATGAGTTCAATTCCCGACCATGGCTTTATCTGTGTGGAGTTTGTATGTTCTCCCCGTGTTTGCGTGGGTTTCCTCCAGGTGCTCCGGTTTCCTCCCACACTCCAAAAACATACTGGTAGGTTAATTGGCTGCTATTAAAATTGACCCTAGTCTGTGTGTATGTATTAGGTAATCTAGACTGTAAGCCCCAATGGGGCAGGGACTGATGTGAATGAGTTCTGTGTACAGCGCTGTGGAATTAGTGGTGCTATATAAATAAATGGGGATGATGATGAGGATGAAACACGTACCTGAGAGATGCCTAAATCAGATATTGCTGTGTGCGCTCAAGCTCGACACATCCTTACATTGGCTACGTGCATACGCCCCCTGAAATCATAGGCTGTAGTAAGGGTTTCTTTGCACTCTAAGATGAATTGGACATTGCTGCATTTTCTGGTTAATATCTGGGCATGCACAGTGCAATTATATGGAACATATTGACATATACATGCCTTAATGAATCAGGCCCTGAGAGTATATTAGCAATGTAAGGGACGATCAGTGCCCATTTTAACAGATCATATTGCACAATAAATGCTCTTTCCATATTACAAAGAGGGAACAATTTTCCACATCAGCTCATATGTGATCTTCCAACTAGGTGGAATTCTACCTGGGCTATGCTTGTGAAAGAGCGCATGAGCAAACAAAGCCATCAAAGATGACGTTACGATACGCCCCATCTCAAATTATAATAAATGTATTATTCACCCATAGAAATGACAACTGATTGAGAACACACCCCTCTGATGAGGCCACCGAATTTGTTGGCAGAGATGATGCTGGCAATATTTTACCTGCACTTTTTTGGTAGCGCAGTCATTAAGCTGTGTGCAAGTGTCATCAATCGCCAAATCACTAATCACATATGTACATATCTCGAAGCAGGTAACGTATGACGAAAATGGTGCTGAGCAGATATATTGATGATGGGAGTCATGACCTGATAATTGATGAGAATCAAACGAAGAAAATGTTGCAGGTGGTGAAGAATTAGCAGCTATGGTAAATAGGATGCTAATAAAACTGGCAAGATGTGTATAAACAATAACGAAATCAAAAAGGGAATCTGCACTTTTACATCACCAAAACACGTTCACACAAAGTCATGAGTCGTTCATACAGCATAATATATTTAATAGAGGAAAAATGTGTCTGTGTTTACAGCTACCTCATTATAATACACTTATTAATGAAATTGACCAAACTGTCACCAAAACTGTCTCCCAGGGAAAAAGAAAATCCTAAAAAAATCTATAATGAAGCGACTGATGCAGAAGTTGTTTGAAACAACAAAATCAAGAGCCACAAATTCTGTAACTTGTGGACAGAATACGGTGGAAGCATACCTGATACATGTCACTCTTTCCTCCATATGTGCCTTAGTACATAGACCAGTACATTTTCATTCTCACCCCTTTGAACATTGGACAAGAGACAGAGGTCAGGTCACCGATAGTCACAGCCCAATCAGGAGTCACAGAGAGCATCCACAGATGTTTTACCCTAGGACAAAGAAAAACCCTTTTTAAGGCTTTAGACTTCTGACATCAGTTGATGCTTGCTGATAGGCTTCTGCATGTTCCATGCTCTGTGATTGGCTTGATGCTCTAATGGGTGTAAATTATTCATGGATCAATTCACAAATCATGAATGACTATATATGTATTTGTGTACACCAGGGTTGTCCAACACGCGGGCCGCATGCGGCCCAGCACGCCTGTAAATGTGGCCCAGAAGGAGTTTTGGTTGTGGCAAGAAGGGAAGCGCTCTTAATGGAAAAAAAAAATCCTGCAAAAAAAAAAAAGAAAAGAAAATACTTACCTTGCGGTCACGCGGTCACGTCAGCTGGTACTCCGGCTCCCTCCCTTGTCTCCTCCTCCGTGTGGCGCTCACAGTGAATGTCGGGCGTGATGTCATCACGCCCAACATCCATTGCGGAGCGCAGCACAGAGGAGACACCCGCGCGAGAAGAACAATCAGCAGCACAGAATTGGAGAAAAGAAGAGAATGGGACAGGAGAACAAGCCGATTAAAAGGTAAGTTAAGGGGGATTTTTTTTATTATTTCAAGGGACGCTGACAAGTGAATAAAAGTCACCTGGTCCTGGAGCATCATGGACCTTATCTCCCTGCTACATACTTCTACTTGTATTACTAATGGGGCATTATATATTATTCTCTTTGGCCCATTATAAGTTGTTATCCCTTAACTAACATAGTGGTGTAATTATCAAAACAGGTCACAATTTGGGGTCACAGTGATGTATATGTCAGGTACCGCAGGCCTGGTCAGGGCACCCTGATATACAATGCCTGGCTTAAATAATATTGCATCGAAACAATACAAAAAGTGATTATAGTATAATAACTAGAGAGGATTTTTTGAACAGGGCGATTGAAAGGTAAGTATAGGGGGATTTGAAAAAAAAGTGATATATGTATATATATATATATATATATATATATATATATATATATATATATATATGTTAACTATGTTTTCTATGGTTTTTTGGATGATCAGCTATCGTTAGTGTTAGTGTATCTTATGTGCGGCCCAAACCAACTCGTCGTCTGCCAATGTGGCCCAGGGAAGCTAAAGGGTTGGACACCCCTGGTGTACACGTATCTGCTAGGTGAATGCCCACATTCCATCCCTGGAACTCTACCTGTAATAACAGCCAGAACTTACTTTTCTGGGATTACGCATCCGGAAATACACATAGTGGACCGAGTAAAAGAGTAATGTTAAAGCTCTGCCTAATACCACTTTAGAACCCTTCATTTAATGTTTCAGCCTTATTTATATCTTAATTTAATCATGAGAGTGAGGGGACATTGGTAATGTTTTTATGCACCTGTGTCTAGAGATGAGCTACATTTTTGAAACTGCTCTGCAAAATGTTCACCACATTCAGCATTTGGCTGTGAAATTACACACATTACAGCATGAAGTGTCTCTAGTCCTATCCCCGCCACAAAACAGAGACAAACCAGTTAACCAAATTTACAAATACAGTGCGAAATGCCAGAGCAAAAAGTATGTATGATTTTTAATACATGGATATTTGTGCACCTGTAAATATGATGTGAATTCCCTCTTAAAATGTGCCCGGGTTGGACAATAGCCGTCCCATCAAAAGTATAGAATGACTACTGATTACCGTCAGCTCCAAATACCCGTAAAAAACCCAGTTACTTTGTGAGACGAAGGAGGATGTACCATCACCTGTTCACAAGGAAATAAAGTGCGAGAATCTCATTTAAACATCTCAATATAAGATCTCTTTTCTTCATGTCTGTACAATGTGAGGCATACGATTAAGTCTAGACCATATTTACTAAGGAACCCCCGATCCTCCTGGCTCCTTCTCTCAGTCGACCCAAAACTTTGCACCCCCACAAACATTACTACTTTGAAATGCAGAATTCTGGGCACAGGATGATAAAAGATGTGCTACAGATGTGCATTTCTGCCCTTTTATGAATGATCCTAACAGTGTTTGTTAATATTACACCTGAGCAACCTTTTGTTGGGTTCCAGAAATATAACTGAAGATGTTACATGTTAATTACAGTGATTGGTCCATAAAAGCTGCTCCAAAGGACTTTTTATTTTCCAAATCAGTAAGACAAATATAGGACATAAATGAGATAATGAACGAGGCTGCTCTACGTGTCCCCCAAGGCTGCAATTATTCAAATATATTTGCACAGTAAAGTCATCTGTTTTCAGCATATTCTGTAGCCAAACACACTGAATACACGCTGTGGACCAACGATAGGCAACCTGCTACACTTCAGGGGCCCCATTGGTGGCCCTCTGACCTTCAAAAGAGTTGCACATTAGCTTTTATCTCAGTAATAATTTAAAACAACACATGTAGATAAAGAAAGAGACCCCTATGTGTAATAACATATCAGCAGGTATTTTACACACGTATCACACGCTACAACAAACAGTACAGCAGGAAGGAGCTGGGGCCACAAGTGAAACCTTGGAGGGCCCATCACTGCCGTAGACAGAAATTCAGCAACTTAGATAAAATTAAGTTACAATGTATCTAATCATCAAGACAACAAAATAATAGTGTGCACCTGAAAAATTACTAAAAGTAATCGATTTAAATGGCACGGACTGTGTAAGTGTCATTGCTTCATTATTGTTGATGTGTGATGTATGATTGGCACCCATGTGTAGATCCTCTCCAATTGCCCTTTGCCCTATTACCGCTCCGGCCTTCATAGGTAACCCCAAATCTTAAAACTCATTTAAAAATACAGCATTTGATTGGTCTTTACTTGCAACAACACTCAACACTGTCATGTAATGTGTACAATGTACTTACATGGAACGACTGTATAATTTCAGGCACAGAATGCAGGTGGACGTCAGCAGTTGTGATTCCAGTAGGATTGTGTTTGGTATTTATGCACTTCTGACTCCCTATAGAACGTCACTTTGTTATACGCAGAGCTGCAGAGCAGAGAGGTATTAGAGTGTTTCCTCAATGAGCTGTCTCATCCTGTTATATCAGTTCTGTCTCCCAGATGACACAACAAGACGCATTGAAAGGTAGGAGTAAATCCAACTGGAAGGTGCATCTTGTGCAAAATAGCAATTTATAATGTAAAGACAGATTTAAAGTTTGGGGGGTTATCCTAGTTCAATAAAAAAAATAGAAAAAAAGAAAAACTACCCAAGATTTGTGTGCTACATGCAAAAGTAGACAGTAAGACCAATATTTCAATATAGCTGTTGTAGCATTGTGCAGCTTTGCTTATTATATGTGCAGCTTTCTTGATTGCATATGCATCTTTCCTGATTATATATGCAGCTTCCCTGGTTATATATGCAGCTTTCCTGGTTATATATGCAGCTTTCCTGATTACATATGCAGCTTTCCTGGTTATATATGCAGCTTCAGTTTTATACCATTGACTCTATACCAGAACCAGAATTCAATTTGCAGTTTGTCAAAAACAAAATAATTAATGTGGAGGCTATTTATGAAGTATAAAACAACCAAGACCAGGAATAAAATCGTCTATGGTCTACGGTGACATCATACTCCTCCTACGCCTAGATCCCGCTGCGCTGCCTGAGTTTGAAGCACAAGATGGCAATAATTGAGTAGAACAGAAATTTGCACGAGAAAGAGTGAGGTTCCCTGCAAAGCACGGAATAGGTTCATATGTAAGCCTAGATTTATAGAGCAGTGAAACAACAAGATTTCCTATTTCATATTGAATTTATTCAGATTAGATAAAGCATACCTCCCAATGGTCCCGAGTTTGGAGAGACATCCTGATTTTCGGGTTGCCGAAGTAATAATTAACAATATATATATATATATATATATATATATAAGAGAAATGGAGGAGGGGGCGCACAATAGTGTAGTATAATAATATGATATTTGAATCACACAGGAATCCACCATAGGACCAAACACCAGTGTAGAGGAAACCAATGTAGAGGACACCACAATATATGTAGTATACCCAATAATGAGGGTATGAGTGTGCCAGATATATAGTGGCAGTTTATTAGCTTATAGTAACAGGACTTAGAATATTTCCATGTTCTGTAAGTGACACCCACATAAACCAGGACACACTTCTGCAGATATATGCGTACCAGAAATCAGTATTTTTCAACTTGTCTGTGTAGAGATCTCACAGCTGATCAGGAAGAGATCACAAAACTGGATGCACAGCTGACAGCCTCCCAGGTATAGGGGTTTACATCTAGCAAAGGCTGGCCGTAGTTCTGTGATGTTTAACGTGTGGTACAAAATACATTTCAAAGATAAAGAGAGGCCATTAAGCCAAATGCATTTAAAATTATGGGTTTTTGCCCAGCATGTACTTACCACTTCAGGGTTAAATCATCAGAGTGAACAGCCAATGGGATCCAGTGGGAGTGTATGGCTAGTTCATATTAGTCAGCGTAGCAGAGTCCAACTTCCTCTTTTCCAAGGATCCAGATAACAGGCTTAGTATTCTGGAATCCTGTGTCTTCCTTTATTCTTTCTCTTTGTTTTTATTGTTTTATATCTCCTGACTTGATTCTTTCCGCCCTTACATCTAATTTTTTATCTTTTTTCCAAGCCTCTGCTTTCTCTCTTCAGCCCTCTAGTTCTTCCTTTTTCCCCTTTTCCTTCCCTCTCCTCCTGTTCCCCCTTATTCTAATTTTGCCCAGATAGCAAAATTAGATATAGAATCTGCGTT
The DNA here is from genome assembly GCF_038048845.1 of Mixophyes fleayi. Lineage (NCBI taxonomy): Eukaryota > Metazoa > Chordata > Amphibia > Anura > Limnodynastidae > Mixophyes > Mixophyes fleayi. The sequence goes on from NC_134403.1 coordinate 13,169,505, forward strand.
TCGGCTTCTCTCCCTTCACTCCTAGTCATTTAAATTCATGGGCTTTAAAATAGATGGTGGCTACTACATTGACAGATGTCTTCCAATGGGCTGTTCAGTCTCATATCCGTATTTTGAGGCTTTTAGTTCTTTTCTTCATTGGTGCGTGCAAGCGGGAACAGGTCATCATGGGTGAGCGCACTATTTAGATGATTTTCTTTTCGTGGGGCCAACCGATTCTTCTCTCTGCTCTAATATCCTTTATACTGTTCAAGCATTGTTCCGGATTATGGGCGTTCCAGTTGCCCGGGATGAAACGGAGGGTCCTGTCACATGTCTGTCCTTTGTGGGCATTGAAATTGACACAGTAACAGGCTGTTGTTGTTTACCCCTTGAAAAAAATAAAAGTTGGAAGATCTGATAGTAGAAACACTTATAGTACATTACGTACAATTCAATCTCTCCTAGACTCTTTTCATTTTGCATGTCAGGTTATCCCTTAAGGGCGTGTTTTTTGTAGGAAGTTCCAATTGGCCACAGTGGATTTTAGTAGCCCTCATTCGTGGATTCATTTGGGCAAAGAACTGAAAAAGGGTTTGTGGATTTGGAGGCTTTTTCTTTTGCAATTTAACGGGATTCGAATATGGCCCACCCAACCAATATCTAGTGTCACTTTAGATTTGCACCCGGATGCTTCTGGGTCAAAAGGCTTTGGGGCTTCTCTCAAGGGGAGTGGTGTGCTGCCTCTTGGCCTTATTGATGGTGGGTTAAAGGTTTTGACTGGGAACTTGCTAGCATTAGAATTGTTTTCTATAGTAGTAACCTTAGAATTGTGGGCTCCTTGTCTGCGAGACCGGAGCGTGGTATTTTCGTGTGATAATCTTGGTGTGGTTCAGGCTATTAATTGAAAGGGTGCCTCCTCACGTCCAGCGATTAATCTATTGTGGGTTCTGATTTTGAAATGCCTGGAATTAGAAGCTCCTGGTGCAGATAACGAGCTAGCCGACGCTCTTTCTCGGTTTAAAACTCTGGCACCACACGCCCGTCTGGCAGGCCTGATTTGTCCCCCTTATGTTTGGCAGATGGTGGAGTCGGGATAAGGTGTCTTGCAGAAGTGTCTCTGGCCCCATCCACTAGAAAGGTTTATCATTTGGAGTGGCAGCGGTGGTTGGATTATCAAGCGGCAGTAAACAGCGATCAGTTAGGTCAGATCGCCTCTATGTCAGATTTTAGGTGGGAGCGATATAATGAGGGGGTGTCAAAATCAAATATGGCTTCCATGTTAGCTGGCATTTCGTTTATGTCCAGGATTAATAATGCACAAGATCGTATCAAGTCCTTCATTATCTACAAAGCGCTAAAAGGATGGGCGAGGATTCAACCAACTTTTACAGATAAATGCCGGCCCATAGACCAGCTGACATTGTCTAGATTGATTACAACCCTGGCGGAGATTACCTTTGATCCTTACGAAACGCTTTTATTCAGTGTGGCATTCTCTTTAGCTTTTCACAGGGTGTTTAGAGTTAGTGAGCTGGTTGCACACTCCAGAACACCTACAGATACAGCTTTGCTATATAGACATATAGTGCTCCAGCCTATATTTATTCAATGTAAGATAAGAAGATCAAAGAGAGATCGGGCCGGCAGGGGTCATTGGTTAACAGACAAGGTGATATGTCTGGTTCTACTGTGTACTAATTTTGCTAAGTCTCACCCCCAAAGTGAAGGTTTGTGGTTAGTACATTCGGATAAGTCACCATTGACAGAATTCCAATTTAGCGCACTGCTAAAACATTCCCTGACCTTTATAGGTTTGGACCCGGTGCTTTATGGCACCCATTCGTTTCGGATAGGGGCAGCTAAAGCTGTAGCCGTCAGGGGTGCATCCATTTCAGAAATTCAGGCACTGGGGAGATGGAAGTCACATGCTTATACGAGGTACATAAGACCTGATGTGTAATTTATGTTAATCAAACCACTTCCACTCTTTTACCGCTCAATTTTCCTTCTCTGTTGGTGGGTGACCCAGGGTTATGCCGCTCGCTGTGTTGAACAAGGGGAATGCAATTTTTTAAAATTTTTTCCTTAGATCAAGGCCTGATTAGTGGGGTGCCTCCGGTGTTTTATGGGTTTTCACCTTCACTTGGGTTACCAGCCTTAGCTTTCCTTCCTTCTCCATATCAGTTACCCTCTCAAGCTGAAGAGGCGTGCTGGCCTGTACTGGGTGGTGGCAGTTTCCCTGACGTCTGTAGCTGCCCTCTGGTAAGGAGGGTCAGTTAAACTAACAACAGCTAGATTCCTGATTCGATGGTTTATGGGACTTTCTGCTCCTCCACTATGTTGTTATGCCCTCAACATTACAATAGCAGCATTTTGGATTACTGATTAGTTGATATTTGATTGTCGTTGTTATGACTTGCCGGGCTCTCTGTCAGAGTAACTAGATAGATAGATAGATAGATAGATAGATAGGGAGAGGTAGGTAGTTGGGTAAGTTAGATAGCCACTGGGTGTTTAGATAGGTAGTTAGTTTAGTTCTTAGATAGATTAGATAGATTACTTTAGGTAGATCAGATAAGCAGATAGATTAGCTAGATAGATTAGATAGTTATTAGATAGGGTCAGTTAGGTCTGTTCTCTGTCAGAATCTGCCCTCAATTCATGCTGTCTTTTCTATATGATGCCTCACCTGGCCAGCCTGTTTCTCTGAGCTCATTCACCTGGCTCCTCATTATCACCTGCAACCTATTGGTTCTGCTCTCCTTAAACAGCCGGCTAATCCTCTGCAGGATTGCCGGTAATACGTTTACCTTAGTGTTCTGCTCCCTTGTGTTTGCCCTGTTACCTGCTCCTGTTGTTTCCTGCCGGCTTAGTGTGTTCCCGTGTACCAGACCGCTTTCATTCCTGACTACTCTTCATTGGATTTCCCTGTGTATCCACTCAACTCTGCTTTGACTCTTCTCCTGTGTTGATATCCCGTGTACCAGACCTGATTCTGTTCCTGACGATTCTACTATCTACTCACCAGTTCCAGTCAGTTTTCTCCTGGACCCCGTTAAAGTTGTGCTCCCAGGCATGGCACCAGCGTGAGCTGTAGTTCCTCTGCTCATCCTAACCTAATACCGAGACGCAGCCCCTGCAGCATCTCTGTGCTCAGATTTCAACAATCTTCCTTTGGCTCCGGACTCAACCTTTCCACAGGTACTTTTGACTGTTTACATATATCACCATGTGTCTATAATTGTAGTTACCCCTGGCAACCGCCAAAGAACTGTTTCTCTCAAATCTCCAGACTCTCACCGGTACTGTGGGTTGTAGTTACCCCTGGCAACTGCCTAAGAACTGTTACCCCTAAAATCTCCGGACTCTCATCTGTACTGTGGGTTGTAGTTACCCTTGACTACTGCCTACGTGCAGTTTCATCATCTTTACCTATCACTGCAAGTTCCTTTCCAGACAAGCGCCGGTACAGAAGTCGCTGTGGATCAGGGGACTTCTCTATCAACTATTCCTTATTTATTCCAGTGGCCACGAGTGATATATCAGTCTTGACACCATCCACTCGGTGTCTCACCGGACTCCCTCCTGCACTTCCTACTCTACGGCCTCTGTAACTCTATTCCAGGGTTCTCCCCAGCCAGTGCACATCTCATGACCCTCTGTTTGTCTGCAGCCAAGTCTGTCCCCACCACTAGGGGCAACAGTGAACACCGGACTTTCGGAGCAGACTCCGGGTTTCGCTGTACTGGCTGGAGGGGATCCTAACAGTCGCATTCGGCTTTGTACAAGTTTTCCCTCTGGTAAGGAGGGTCATATTTAAGGTGTGAGGATGTAGCAGTACGTTAGATTCCTGCCGTGGTAATAGATGGGCCTCAGGATCCTGTTACGACAATTAGGCCTCTGGTAAAGGAAAGGAAAGTTTTTCTTTTGTGTGTTTTAGGTAGAGATGGGCGGGTCCGGTTCTCCGAGAACCGAACCCACCCGAACTTTGGGTATCCGAGTACCGAGCTGAGCAGCTCGGTACTCTCCCGCCCATTCCGAATCCAAATCGAGGTCGAACGTCATTGTGACGTCGTCGGATCTCGGGGCTCGGTTCTCGCGATACTTCAACTTTATAAATACACGCCTCCACAGCAATCCATCGCCATTTGACAGAGGGAGAGAGCAGGGTGTAGTCATAGGCTAATTAGAGCAGGGACAGAGAATACAATATTGTTCTTGCAATTGCTCTAACCAAAATCGCTAGTGCAGAGAGGAGGATAGAGGTTTATTATTTTTTCTTCATATTTGGCACTCCCCAGCGCTTTTGGGGTGTCCCCCATAATTGTGCATAAATATTTCTGGCTGTCAAAAGTCATATCTGTCAGCAGTATCTACTAAATAATTTTTAGCACTCCTCAGTGCTTTTGGGGTGTCCTCCCTAATTGTGCATTAATATTTCTGGCTGTCAAAAGTCATATCTGTCAGCAGTATCTACTAAATAATTTTTAGCACTCCTCAGTGCTTTTGGGGTGTCCTCCCTAATTGTGCATTAATATTTCTGGCTGTCAAAAGTCATATCTGTCAGCAGTATCTACTAAATAATTTTTAGCACTCCTCAGTGCTTTTGGGGTGTCCTCCCTAATTGTGCATTAATATTTCTGGCTGTCAAAAGTCATATCTGTCGGCAGTATCTACTAAATAATTTGTAGCACTCCTCAGTGCTTTTGGGGTGTCCTCCCTAATTGTGCATTAATATTTCTGGCTGTCAAAAGTCATATCTGTCAGCAGTATCTACTAAATAATTTTTAGCACTCCTCAGTGCTTTTGGGGTGTCCTCCCTAATTGTGCATTAATATTTCTGGCTGTCAAAAGTCATATCTGTCAGCAGTATCTACTAAATAATTTTTAGCACTCCTCAGTGCTTTTGGGGTGTCCTCCCTAATTGTGCATTAATATTTCTGGCTGTCAAAAGTCATATCTGTCAGCAGTATCTACTAAATAATTTTTAGCACTCCTCAGTGCTTTTGGGGTGTCCTCCCTAATTGTGCATTAATATTTCTGGCTGTCAAAAGTCATATCTGTCAGCAGTATCTACCAAATAATTTTTAGCACTCCTGAGTGCTTTTGGGGTGTCCTCCCTAATTGTGCATTAATATTTCTGGCTGTCAAAAGTCATTTCTGTCAGCAGTATCTACTAAATAATTTTTAGCACACCTCAGTGCTTTTGGGGTGTCCTCCCTAATTGTGCATTAATATTTCTGGCTGTCAAAAGTCATATCTGTCAGCAGTATCTACTAAATAATTTTTAGCACTCCTCAGTGCTTTTGGGGTGTCCTCCCTAATTGTGCATTAATATTTCTGGCTGTCAAAAGTCATATCTGTCAGCAGTATCTACTAAATAATTTTTAGCACTCCTCAGTGCTTTTGGGGTGTCCTCCCTAATTGTGCATTAATATTTCTTGCTGTCAAAAGTCATAACTGTCAGCAGTATCTACTAAATAATTTTTAGCACTCCCCAGTGGTTTGCGCTCAGAATGGATTCAAAGCAGTCCACATATGATCTGAATGAGCAACCAGGTTCTGTCACCAGTCCTGATGTTAGTGTTCCCAGTATGTCATCTGGCCAAGGCGATGTCAAACAACAGAGTGTTTTCAAATTAGTGCAAAAAACAAAAACAAAAAAAAAATTTACTGTATTGAAGCGAAAAAGAAGTGTAACTGAGCAAAAGTTAAGTGACGATAAAAAAAAAATTGCAAGCATGCCATTCTACACACGCAGTGGCAAAGAGAGAATGAGGCCTTCACCTTTGGCTATTAGTGGCAGATCCCAAAAAGTTACCCAGCCTACAATTGGTGCACAACTACTGGTACGCGTCAAAGCCGAGCTGCAAGATAACAGTGAGGCATTACAGGAGAATATTTGCTCTGATTCACAAATGACAACAATCCCTGTGGAGAGTCCATCCAACAGTGGGATGTCTAATCGTGAGCATTCTGCTGATGTGTGCCTTAATAGCCCGAGTGTAGCCGGTGATACCCAAATTGAGGATGCCACTTTGGAATTAGAAGAGGATGAGGGGGAGATTTGTGTAGGCGACGAGGGCGCTAATGAGGATGTTGATGAGGATGAGGTTGTTTGTGTAAGTCCTGCACCAGTGGCAGCAGTTCTGGCACGTGACAAGAAAAAGGCCATTGTCATGCCTGGGCATAAAACAAAAAAATCCACTTCTTATGTGTGGAATTATTTCTACCCAAATCCAGACAACAATTGTATAGCCATTTGTAGTGTATGTGAAGCCACAGTCAGTCGAGGGAGGGACCTTAACCATCTTGGAACCTCGTCTATGTTACGCCATTTAACGAGAGTTCATGGCAAAGTGTTGGGAAAAGCTGAAAGTTCTTCCCAAAAGAATACAAGCACTCCCTCATCAGCTAAGACCCTCCGCTCACCGACATACCGACGGCTACAAAATACACCCACCACACCATCCTCATCAATATCCTCAGTAGCGCTCGGAGTTAGCCCGGCATCCCACTTAAGGCTGGCACTATTATTGATTCCTCTGAAGAAAGCGTTAGTCCTGCTGCTGCTGTTGCTGCTGCTGGGGGTGAATCGTCATCCCAGAGGCAGGTTAATAAAATGAGCAGTCCTACATTTCAGCAATTAACTGTGAAACAATCATTTGCTAGGGGAAGCAAATATGACAGCAGTCACCCAGCCGCCAAGCGAATCACAGACGCCATGGCTGCAATGTTAGTGTTAGATCTGCGTCCAATCTCCACAATAAACGCAGCTGGTTTTTCACAGTTAATTGAGGTTTTGTGTCCGCGTTACAGAATTCCATCGCGACACCATTTCTCCCGTAAAGCTATTCCACAACTATACCAAAAAGTGTGTAAAAATGTAGAGATTGCGCTGAAAAATGCCATTCTGCCCACTGTTCACTTAACCACAGATATGTGGACAAGTGGAAGTGGCCAAACCAAAGACTATATGACTGTGACAGCCCACTGGGTTGGTCATTCACCTTCACCAGCAGGAACAGCAGCAGCATGTACACCACTACGTAACATTTGTCACAGGCAGGCCACTCTTTGTATCACCGGCTTCACTAACAGGCATACGGCTGACAATTTGTTACGCAAACTGAGAGATGTGATTGATGCATGGCTTATACCACTCGGACTCTCCCCAGGGTATGTCATTTCAGATAACGCCAACAATATAGTGCGAGCATTACAGCTGGGTGATTTCCAACATATTCCCTGTTTTGCTCACACCATCAAATTGGTGGTGCAGAGCTTCCTACGAAATAACCGTGAGGTGCAGGAGATGCTTTCGGTGGCCCGTAAAATTTCAGGCCATTTCAGGCATTCAGCCACAGCATGTAGGAGATTACAGCAGCTCCAAGAGCAGTTTAACTTGCCCTGCCACCAACTTAAGCAAGAGGTGGTAACTCGGTGGAATTCCACCCTGTACATGCTTCAGAGGATGGAGGAACAGCGCAAAGCCATCCAAGCATATTGCACAAGTCATGACATTGGGAAAGGAGGGGGGATGTATTTCACTCTTGCACAGTGGGGAATCCTTTCAGTGCTGTGCAAGGTGCTGAAACCATTTGAAGTTGTGACATGTGAGGTCAGTGCAGACTCTGCTAGTTTGAGCCAAGTCATTCCTTTAATTAGACTATTGGAAAAGCAGCTTGAGAAAATGAAGGAGGAGCTGAAAGCAAGCAATTCAGCAAAGTATGTTGGCCTTGTCGATCAAGTACTTAATTCGCTTCACAATGATCCTCGAGTTATTAAGATCTTGAACTCGGATCAGTACGTTTTGGCCACTGTGCTTGATCCAAGGTTTAAAACCTACATTGAGTCTTTACTTGTAAATGAGCGAGATGTGAACTTTTGCAAGGAGCTATTGCTCAGCAAGTTGGCTGCTGAACTGGGCCTCGGCTTGACGACGTGTCCTCCTTCACTTTCTCAAGCTGTTGCTCGTAAAAAATAAAATTTCCAAAAAAGAAGCAGGGAAGACACAGGGGGCAGACGAGAACAATTTAACATCTGGGCTGGTTTGAAGGATTTTTCAAAAAAATGTGTCACTTTGCCCATAACTCCATCCAATATGAATATAAACATGCAAAGGATGGTGGAGGATTACTTTCAAGAGGTAGTTGATATGGAAATGTCAGACAGTCCCTTTCCTTACTGGGAAGAAAAGCAGGCCATTTGGAAACCCATGTACAAACTTGCTTTGCAATACCTAAGCTGCCCACCCTCCAGTGTGTACTCTGAACGAGTGTTCAGCACAGCAGGGAACTTAGTCAGTGATCGCCGTAGAAGGTTACTTCCCAAAAATGTGGAGAAAATGATGTTTATAAAAATGAACTACATCTTCCACGAGGAAGGCCTTCACCATCCAAGACATCCAAGCACTGACTGTTCTCTAATGGCGGATTCAAGCGGCGATGAATTGATAGTCTGTGATGATGACGTACACACTGATGAGGGTGAGGACTAAGCTGAAGATGATGCCGATAACATCTTTTTAAAACTTTCTATGTAAGTGTAGGGTGCAATCTACCCCCAAAGAGGAAAGGGACTTGTGGCATTTCCATATCACATACCATCTTGAAAGGCTGCTGTTAGGGCAATTTATCCTTAAGGGTAGGGTGTCATAGACAGAGTGACCCTAAACTGGCTTTGTCCATTTTTCATAATATTGTACAGTCTATAATGGCTGAATTTTTGGGTATTTTATACAAGTGGAGGGGGGCCTAGAGAGACAGAAACCAAACTGGCTTTTTCCATGTCAATTAATATTGTACAGTCTATAATGGCTGAATTTTTTGGTATTTTATACAAGTGGAGGGGGGCCTAGAGAGACAGAGTGACCCCAAACTGTCTTTCTCCATGTCAATTAATATTGTACAGTCTATAATGGCTGAATTTTTTAGTATTTTATACAAGTGGAGGGGGGCCTAGAGAGACAGAAACCAAACTGGCTTTCTCCATGTCAATTAATATTGTACAGTCTATAATGGCTGAATTTTTTGGTATTTTATACAAGTGGAGGGGGGCCTTGAGAGACAGAAACCAAACTGGCTTTTTCCATTTCTTTACATATTTAACTATAAGTGTAGGGTGTAATATACATTCAAAGACGATGGCTGCATTGCCAATATGCATAGATGGAGAGGAAGACAATCTGTTTTGTGTGTAGAATAGGCCTACCAACGAAGAATTAAACTGTTTTTTTGGATGATTTATTACCTCAACAATTAGATTACTTGTCTCTAAAACAGTTGGAGCACTAAATTGGGTTAATTTAGGCCCAAAAACATGGATTTTCCAAAAAAATAGCAAAACAAAACCAAACAAAACCAAAACCAAAACCAAAACACGCAATGGCGGTTTTGCAAAACCAAAACCAAAACCAAAACACGACAGTAATCCAGATCCAAAACCGAATCCAAAACCAAAACACGGGGGTCAGTGACCATCTCTAGTTTTAGGTGGCAATGGCTTCGGTGCCCATTTTTTTCTGCAAATGTTGATAAGGATGTATATCTATTTGTCCTAGGTGCAGCTGGCAAGAAGAAGCAAATATGGGTCATAGGTAACTCTTTCATATTTTGGGCATCAAAGTATAACTTGGCACATAATTGGTCACGTTTTTCCCACCCAGTTGACATCAGGTGATTAGGAAAGCGAGGAATGGAGTGGTCAGTACTCATCCCCCTTTTACCATGGGAAGTCTTTTATTTAGGTGGCAATGATGTGGGTAAAGGCAAATTCCTTGACTTAATTATTTGTATTCGGGAAGACTTGAAGCATATTCATGCGGAATGACAGGAAATTAAGATCTGTTGGTCGAATATTATACCCCGGTTGTCATGGAGATCAGAGATTCCCCTGCTCACTTTAGCATGTGTAGTAAAGAAAATTAATGGCTATACCAGACAGAACATCAGAGCCCTACACGGCGCAGTCGTTGAGCATTCCCTAATCACAATGGACAAAGCACACCTGTTTAGAACAGATGGAGTTCATTTAACTACAGAAGGCATTAGGCTTTTATTGAGAAACTTTACTCAGGTTTGGGGCCGTTATTGGTTTCGGGATGGCTGGCCATGAGCCGCTAAAGGTTCATGGCTGTGGTGGAAGAGCATCGCAGTTGGCTTGCAGTTAGCAGACGGTACTTACGCGGTTCATGGTTAATGGTCACTGTCCCGTTTGAAGCACTAGACTCTGGGTTGCTCTAGTAAGGAGGACCCTGGGATGCCTAGTAAGGCCATAACACCGTTGAGTCCAGAGGGGGTATAGTCGCTTATTGCCTCACAATAGTACCTGCCAATAGATAAGGTTTAACATGGGTCGGTGGGAAGGTGATCTCCCACCTTATTGGTATATGCTTTTAGCTGACTGCCTTGCTCTCTCTGCCACCTCATTTTTGTTTCAATTTATATAAACTGTGACCTTTCTTCCAGTGTCTTTCTTGGTGTCAGTGTCATTATTTATGGTTATTGATGTTAAGTATGTAGAGTTTAAATGAAGTAATTTAGGTACATGAATAAAGGAATCAACACTATGCATTTTATTGCCTACCTACCTATCTGTACCAAAGTACCCAGGATCCTACTTGTATTGACCAACACTAGTCTGGCTGGACTGTGTAGACCTCAGTAGTTTCAGTAGTAGTAGAGACACTGAAGGTGCATTCAGAAAGGTAGGAGGGGAACCAGGAGAGAACAAAGTTGTAAGCCTAGGTAGTGAGGTGTGTGGAGAAGAAGAGGGTGGTTGACTGTATCCAAAGCAGCAGAGAGGTTATGGAGGTTGAGTAGGAAGAATGGATTCTTTCACTTAGCCTTGAGTAGATTATTGGTCACTTTAGTGAGGGCAGTCTTGGTGGAGTGTAGAATGTGGAAGCCTGATATCAGAGGGTTAAGTATAGAGTGAGTGGGACAAAAAATAATTCAGGTGGTTGTACAAGCTGCTAAAGTAGTTTGGAGGCAAAGGAGAGGACACAAGTGGATCGTAAGCTAAAGGGAGAGGTAGGGTCAAGGGTACTATTTTTTTATAATATTTATGTAATGCCTCTTCACCTAACATATATTAAATAACTGGGATATTCTAGAAACAGTTCCCTCAGTATAGGTCCACGCATACTTGTAGGAGACAGTGGAGAAAAAAGAGAGACGAGCAGACCCATATTTAACTTCTGTGCCCTCTTAGGTTTCTTTCGATCCCCCCCCCCCCCCCCCCTCCCATAGCCTCCAATCTACACTGAGCCAACCTCCCTCGAAATCTCATCTGTATAAAGTAAATAAGAAATTATAGAGAAGTGATGACTATTACTAGTTGTATTTGTAAACAGAAATGTATTTATTTTGCTGACAGGCATACCTAAAAAACATGTAGTAAGTTGGCAGAATATGGGATTGCCTTTCTGCACCCCATGACAATGACAGAGGAAGTGGGGGTAAGGTCAGAGTTACATGAAACTGTAGATAGAGAACATACAGAATTACAGATGGTTACAAATTCTGGAAAACCAAAAGGGGGAACATAGATCACTAATAATGTCTGACCATGCTATGAAGAATTAATCAAGCGCGGGCTGAGAGATGTCAGCCCGGGGGGTGCACAGGCGGCTGCATCACATGACAAGACGCGCCCGCATCCTGTGTCATGAGAAGCGGCCGCCGGTGAAAACAGGCCAGCCTACCCCCCGGCCCTAATAGCAGTAAGACTGAGCCAGCCCGCCCCTGGAGTTAATGTATGTACATTACCCAGATATAATACATGACCACATCTCAATAGTATGATTGAGGGGCTTCAAATTATGTGCTAAATGAAAATATTGTAGAATGTGTGATTATGTACTAACAAAAACAAAATAAGCTAATAAGACTTACAGCTGCATAAATAACAAAATATACAGCAAGACATGAAAACAATGCCATTTATAATTAGAGATGAGGAGCTAAATTCAATAAGAAATGTGATAATTAGGGCCGGTTTCAGAATAGTGCATAGAGCAGCTGTAGGAAACCTGATATACTGCAGGGCCCGCAGGGGCAATCCTCTAACCTTCAGAAGGGCCACACATTACCCTTAATCTCAGAAATAATTTGAAACCATAAATTTAATCAAAGAGAGAAACACCTATCTGTAGCAACATATCATCAGGCATTATAAACAAGTGTTACAGGCTATAACACACAAATATGACCACAAAGGAGGTAGGAGCTGGGGCCGCATGTGAGGGCTCGGAGAGCTGCATGTGGCCCTAGGGCCACCTGTTGTCTATTACTTGCATAGAGAGCATATGTTTTCATTTTGCAGCTTCAGAGAAATCCTGTGGATCAGGATCATTCCTACCGCCATAATAAATTGTAATTATGGTTTCCTTGCAGAATCCACAACAAACTTCTTTGCAAAATGTTCTACCATGAGATTCATGAATAAATCCCACCATTAAATTATAATGACCTTATTAAACTATAGTCTCTCCCTTCCACATGTTTTATTTTTCACACTAGCTCATAATAGTTGTATTCTCTTAACACACTCATTATACTGTCAATTATCTTTTATCATTTAGGGATATATATATGGAGTTATACTCATTGTTCAACAATCAATAAGGACAGATCTGTGGTTAAATGCATTTTTCTCTACTTCTGAGTATTTTCTTTGTATAATCCAGATAAAAAACATTTATTCAATGATGCAAATAATTCAACACAAAAGTCCTTTCTGTTAAAAAAAAAAAAAGATCAACATAAAATATATTTATGTACATTAAGTAGCTAAAAAGTAATTCCCCATCTAACTAGCCTATAGCAAAACTGTGAAAATTTATTTTGGACACAAAGGTAGCAAAATTCCTTTGGTCATTAAGGTGGTAAAAATTGGTAAAAATGTAAATAAATTATTTAAATAGTTACACAGTAAAATGTGTAAATTAAAGGACACAAGGTTAGAGAACAAACATATAGGGCTAGATTTACTAAATGGCGGGTTTGAAAAAGTGGAGATGTTGCCTATAGCAACCAATTAGATTCTCTCTGTCATTTATTTAGTACATTCTACAAAATGATAGCTAGAATCTGATTGGTTGCAATAGGCAACACCTCCACTTTTTCAAACCCTCAGTTTAGTAAATCTAGCCCATAAAGTTTATTACATGAGAAAAAAATGGTTGTGGGCCTGTGTCCAATCATAAACTTGCAAACAGTTGTTTTTCAGAGCAGTAGATGACCACTTTACAATCATCCAAGGAAGCCCACCGACCATCACAGTAAGACTGTGTGCCACTTGTGTGATTCTTAGAGTTCTTTTTATTAAAGTAGGTTATTTTGAGTACATTTTTTTTATATATTTACGGAACAGCTCATCCCGTAAGCCGTAAATCAAAGGACTAAGGAACCGTGGCAAGCACATAAAGAGGAAGAAAAAAGTGATGCGCAATAAGACAAACTGATTATACTGTCTTTCGACAAATGAGGAGGTTAAAGAAGTCATGCACAGCAGGAGCTGAAATGCGTGGAGCATGACAGTCTTACCAGCCTTAGAGGCAGAAGATCCATCGATTTTCTGTGCTGTCATTATTACTCTGATGTACGTACATATAATAATTAATCCCACTAGCGAAAGACTAATCATAATATTAAGGGATTTGATAGTATTATGAAGTGGGGTCATTGTGACAGCCTCATTACGGCATATCACGGGAAGAGACAAGAAAGTGTTCAGTTTAATAGAGGAACTCATGAGGACAATCATATCAGCAACATTGGGCAGCAGACCCAAGACCCACATGATGGTGATGGCAGCAACGGATTTGTGCACTGTGCATAGTCCTGCATGTCTTAATGGATGACAGACCGCTATGTAGCGTTCCAGGGACATGACAGCCAGATTGTATGGTGTGACAACATACGAGGTTAATGCTGTGGTCATTATCATGTAGCAGAGCAACAGAGGAAGGTATATGACGTATATTGCGAATGCCAACAGGACAAAACTCACAAGCAGGTAATATGTATCAGTGATAAGCATGTGGGCAAAGAGAATATAGCGAGCGTTGTCTCTGACATGTGCAGTGGTGAAGTAGACACTGAGCAAAATTTTCATGAAGTACAGGAAGAAGCAGAAGCAAAGGAGCATCAGGGTCAACATAGAGGTCCTCACTGTCTCAACGTTCTTCTCTGTGTAGATGGACACTTGAGTTATATTATTGTCCAGAACTGAATAATTCTCCATGGCTGATCAACTGCAAATGTTTAAATGTTTTCAGGCTGCAAAGAAAGTTAAAACAATAATTCAATAACCTAATAGTATAGATGAAAGTTTTCATGTAAATGTAATAATAAAAAAAGAATTCTTTTAGGCCATTTATGACCCTACATTTTTAGGCAAAATGACAAAATATTACTGATGCTGGATTTGGACCTTACATACCCCTGAGCGATGCCACATGTGTGGAGCCAGTCTGTCACTGACGGCCCAGGACAGATGGCCAGGAAACGTTACTAACAGCGTGCAGGATGTGGTACTTCTGCCTCCAGGAATCCCCCTGATCATATGATAACTGGGGACTCTTTGTAGGAGAGACCCGGTACAAGAAAACCCAGATGAGACATCGGGTTTTGCCTTTAATAAAATTGCAGTTTAAAAAGTAATGGCGGATCTAGTGCTGATATGTCAGGGCCAAGGTCTTTCCTGACCTTCTAGGGCAGGGGTAGGAAACCTGCGGCTCTCCAGGTGTTGTGAAATTACAAATCCCAGCATGCCTTGCCACCTATCTGCTGGTTATCTACTGGCAAAGCATGCTGGGACTTGTAGTTTCACAACACCTGGAGAGCCGCAGGTTGCCTGCCCCAGTTCTAGAGGATACACTAATACAGTAACTCTAGTCCTTACAGCTCATGTCTGAGGATCTGTCTGTGGAAACAGGTGGGATAATTACTGACCCAGCGTAGTAGACTAAATCACCTGTGCATGATTAAAGAAATCCAAAAAACATGAGCTGCTGTTGGTGCATAAGGACTGGAGATAAGAAACCCTGCAAATAAAAAGTATTATATATATATATTTATATATGTGTGTAATATATATATATTTTCTTTAAAAAAAGGCTGTTTGAATGACACATAATTAGTCCCTAAGTAAACAGAAAACCTAGGGGACCACATAGTAAAACATTGTTCTTGGTGTTCACTGATTTCATGAATACAATAATGAATAGATAAATTTATGGTGTGACTTTTACTGTTTTAGGATCATATACACTAAATATAGAAAGATAGTGAAACACAAATTCTAAAAAAAATGCTTTCACAATAAACAACATCTATCATAATAAAACAATACAAATTCATTGGGATACCAAAAATGTCGTTCTTGTATAACCCGCGCTAACCAAAAATGGAGTACCCCTGGTCAATAAGGAGTTTGTCAATTATGTTTAAATAGTTACTTTCCAGCAGCCAGTTTATTAATGGAGGTGGCATTTTATAGAAAGGTGCTTTGGACAATGCAATGATGAATAATAGAAGGGACACTTTAATATAGGGACAAGTAGTATTTATGAACCAGATGCAACAACCACAGACAGATCTACCTATTTTGCCCCCCCTAGTCTGGTTTTACTGTGTGCAGCCCAGTGTTTTCTCCAGGGAGGTTCATGTCATACGCCGTAGGAGGGTGCAACACAAGAAAATTTGATGATATTGGGTATTAGTTTGACATAGACCGGAACAGATTAAGTTATGCAGCATAGAAAGGCACAGGATAGTACAGGACAGTTGTAAAAGTAATTTTAATAGAAAACACCACGTTTAGTACATTGCTTATGCATTACGTTTTCACAATCATAATTTGCAAATATATATTTATATATGAAAAGGAAATAGGAGGAGAAGGACAGCGCCTTCAGGCGTAAATACTCACATGAAATGATAAAAAGTATTGAGTGGGCTGTGTGATCAGTCACACAACTATGTTGGTCAGAGGGTTGTAGTCTTGTGTTAGTTGTGTAGAGGGTGCAAATAGGGTAACCTAGGGAGATTAAGATGCTGGTTGAGGAATATTATAAGCTTGTCTGAAGAGGTGGGTTTTCAGAGAACGCTTGAAAGCTTGTAGACTAGAGGAGAGTCTTATTGTGCGAGGGAGGGAATTCCACAAAGTGGGTGCAGCCCGAAAAAAAATCTTGTAACCAAGAATGGGAGGATGTGATAAGAGTGGAAGAGAGACGCAAATCTTGTACAGAACGGAGTTGTCAATTTGGGAGATATTTTGAGACAAGTGAGGAGATAGCCTTGTATGTTAGTAAAAGAATTTTATATTGGATTCATTGAAAAACAGGCAACCAGTATAGAGACTGACAGAGTGGCTCAGCAGAAGAAGAACAGTTTGCAAGGAGAACCCAAAAAGAAAGTTCTACTAAAATAGTATTAAACCACAATTAGTGAACTCAGGAGGGGATCTATACAGCTTCTTCATAGAAGTAGTTGTGTAGCAACTTCAATTATGAATTAAATAAAGGACAAGTCAAAGAAGAGCAAAAATAGATCCTCTTTAAAGTAAACCATACCATCATGTAGTTGTATTATTGTATATAAATAAAATGTATTAAAGATTACAATGATTATAAATAAAAACACATTATACACATACACAGTCATAAATAAATCATAAACCAATTAACATTTACTCCAAGCGTTAATAATGAGGACCAATAAGATTATTGCATTCAAAAAACACCTATAGTGCACATATAGAGAAAAAGAGTATGAATAAAGGTGATTCTGGATTATTTCAAAGTTATATAAAATCAAAGGATCCTTCCAAATGGTTAATACCATGATCGTGTAGATGTTATCTCAGTCATTGTATCACATGGGAGATAGAGTTCACAATCAGGCCGCCTGACTCATCTGATTATGCCAGCGGTTTCTCACTTCACCCAATAGAGCAGCACCAGAGGTGTTTATGCCATTTTACTTTCCTTCTTTTTAATTTTCTTCAGTGTATAAATTGTTTACCTCTGGGTTTGGAAAACAGAGCGTTCCTATTGAAGCTTGTGTTGGTACCAATTGTGCAGGCGTATGCATGCGATACTTTGCCCTGTAATCTATTTTGTGAATAAAACCTTTGTGCTTTGGAACCACAGCAATCGCATCGGAGAATCTTTATTTTATATAATATACGAAAGTATCAAGAGAAATGTACAGATTAAGAAGACTAAGACAAAGGAGAAGTTAATGGCTCTACAGATACAAAATCTGCAGCAGCCGTCACAAGGTTTAAATCCAATATCCAAAGAAGGTCAGAAAATGCTGAACTGCTATAACCAAGGCAAATTGGGCCATCTAGCAAGGAATTGTAGATGTCCTTCCAGACCATACCCAGGGACTAGGGGACCCTACAGACCTGGCCAGACTCCTGAAATATCACAGAAATCCTGAGCCCCCCACAATATGTGTCTTGGGTAACTCCCAACCTCCGTCACATATTGAACCAACCATAATTGTCCAGGTAGGTGAAAAATCATACCCTTTTTAGTTGATAAAAGGGGGCCGAATCAGTTTTACAGGACACAACTCACATGCCAAAAACATCCAAGACAGTAGAGGCCGTACGGATCTCAGGGGAAATACAAACTTAGCCTGTTTCTGCATGTTAAAAGGTTGCAATTGGTCCATTCCATTCTTTTACATTTTCTGCCCATACACCCATGAATCTGTTGGGCAGGGATGCATTATGCAAAATTAATTGCTTATTTTATTGTACACCAGGGGATAAAATGTATCAAGCTGACAGTTTTCCGGTGGGTTTGAAAAACCAATCAGATTCTAGCTATCATTTATGTAGTACATTCTACAAAATGACATCTAGAATCTGATTGGTTGCTATAGGCAACATCTCCACTTTTCAAACCCGTCGGAAAACTCTCAGCTTGACACATTTACCCCCAGAAGGGGAGTATCATGATATTGCTCAATTGCATGAACAATAAGCTCGGTACTGCTTAGACCAATTGCATATACCTCAAATGATATTATCAGTATACCTCAGCCCAGGCATGTTCTGCTACTAGATTCACTGACTGGGTAGTTGCACTTCTCACTCCACCTAACATATTCATATACCATTGTAACAAACTTAATTCTGCCACTTTGCTTCCATATAAGACCCAGTCTCACGGGGGGGGGGGGATAGAAAGTGACAGTGAAACGAATCTATAGCTATATAAAAGGCTGGCGCTGCTCCTCACCTTTCTAAACACACATAAACCCCACACAAACAAATTGGGTAAAATGTTTGGAAATGACTCTTGTGTACTTGACTATTCCTACAGACTAGATTTCTTCATTTCTTGGGCAATTTCTGTTTGGTTTATTTAGGTTTTTGGTGGCAGTTTCCAGTTATAATGACGTTTACTATTCCACATTGACTCGATTTTCTATCCATTCATTTTATTTGCACTTAGTGTTAAATTAATAGAAATATACAAATTAATTTAAGCAACAAAGTGTAACTGTGATGCCACCTAAAAGGCAAATATCTGCTGTGGGAGTAATTTCACAGCATAAAGCAGCAAATAGGCGAAGGGCGGAGGGGGATAAAGCCCGAGAACAAACTATAACTGACGGCCAAAGAGAACGCGAACATGATCGTCATCGCCATTGCAAATATGACTCCTCAGCAAATTGCCCATCACAGAGAAAACAATTGAAGAGCGAACAGGACAGAGGTAATGTCACGTCAACGCCTACAATGTCAGCTAACAAGGTGCCGCGCCAATCTTGATGTCGGTAACTTTGATGAAACAAATTTTAATGCTCATGACTGTGGTCCCATGAACAGTATTTGTGAATTATGTTAAGTATTTTGCGGCTGAGCAGCTATCTGACAAACTATTGAATCAATGCTGCCACAAAGGTAAAGTCAAAAGTTCCCATCCGCAGGAGCGTTCAAGCTGGAAAGAAGATAGATTTGAAACTGCATACACCTTACAGACCACAAGCATCAGGAAAGGTAGAAAGAATAAATGGGGTAATTAAGAACAGGTTAGGAAAGATTCAGAGAGAGACAGGAATGTTGTGGCAGAAGCCCTATATATGGTGCTTTAGGACTACTCCAAGTCCACCATTAATTCTTTCACCCTTTGAGATACTTTTTGGAAAACTTCTAAATCTTATTTTTTGTCCTCAAACAGACTTGAGTCTTCAGCAGGACATCATCACACAATATGTAATTCAAATGGCTAAGCAATTGCAGGAGATTCACTCAAAACATGTCCAACCAGAGCCAATCATAGGACCAGGTCATAAGCTCCAGCCTGGGGACTATGTGATGATGAGAAAATTTTTACATTCTCGTTCCCTTCCAGATTGCTGAGAAGGTCCATGGCAACTGTTGCTCACACTTCTGTGAAAGTTGCAGAAAAAGACTTGTGGGTGCACACATCACACTGCAGGAAGGTGGACTTGGAGTAACTCAAACCTGTGACTTCTGAGAGAATGGAATATGATCTCAGTTTGTAGACTCTGTTTTAAGATTGAGCATTCTGATGTTTGGACTCATCTTGATAACAATTTTTGTTATAGCAACATTTGTATTTTTTGGAAGGTCAGAGGGCAATGTTAGTGTAGGTAAGACTAATTTGACAAACAGTTATTTAGAAAATGACATTCCTGACCACTCTGAATAAGTCAACCTAAATCTAGGTAGTGTAAAACAGGTAATTAGAGAAGAGCTAACATATGGAAGAAAAATGCAAGTGAACAAAGGGGATAAGAACATAAGAATAAACAAACTTATAGGTTCAGAGTCAAAAAAGGAGCAAGAACAGACAATAGGATATGTGAAGGTTTACTCTCTGTACAGAAGTGTGTTTGTGAATAATGTGGAAAGTCCCCAAACAAGAAATGCATGCGGTGGTGTCAAAATCCAACTGACACGGAGCACAATTCACTATTACATTTACACAAAAAATAGGGAATGTGCTAAAAGAAATGATGATTGTTGGATTTGTACCAAAGCACCCCCTAGCTCAACGGTATTTCCGTGGATTGCTGTACCATTGACCCTAGATGAGATAAGGAAAATTATTCATACCCAAAGGAAAAATGTCTGTATGATTTACAAAGAACATCTAGTATGGGTTTCACAATTATACAGCACCCCTGAGGTTACTTGTATATTGATGAAGAAACTAAAATTAACATAAATAGTACAGATATGTATATGGGAAGATTGCCAGGTAGGAAAGCTAAAGTAAAGTATACCACAGTTGGCAGATACGGCATTACCACTATCCCAATAGCCAATCTAACCAATAAAACATGTCAGGCATTCTGGAAGAAGAGGAATTACTGTACAACTTAGCTCAGGTATTCCAGTCAAGTCCTTAAAATCACCACATGTGCACCTAAGTTAAGCAGAAATATATACATCCTAGCCACAGACATAACTAGAAATTGGCCATATATACCACCCAGAGGTGTTTATTTCCTATGTGGGATAATAGCATTCAGAACTTATGGTAATTGTATACTAGTAAGACTTGTACCAGACACACACATAATATTACATGATTGAAAGAATTGTTTAAAGATAGAAGAACATTTCATTATAGACAAAGAAGAGAGATAAAGTCAGGGAGTAGGATGTTTAAGCCACATAAAGATCTTATGTACCCAGGTTTTTGGACCAGGCTTGGTGTTATTTTAGGTTACATAGACACACTGGGCTCAGCAGGGACTATATATAATGATAAACAAGTTGATAATAAAGCTGAACAAATAGACAAAATTGCAGAAGTTCATGATTAAACATATAGATATGTAGAAGAATAATTCAAAATTAGAAAGAAGGAAATCATACAGCACGGGATGATTCTACATTACCTGACTACACAATCAGGAGGATATTGTGCAACATTAAATACATAGTTTGGAGCTCAATGCTGTACATTCTTTACCAACAACACGGATGACCCAGAGAAAATTATTGATAAACATCTCCAGGAGATAAGTGAATTGAAAGACAACTTTGCTAAGTCTCATGCCGGTGATGGTGAATGGTTTGACTGGCTGGATCCATCATCATGGTTATTTGGAAGAGGTGGATAATTTTCTGGCATATTTCACTTACTCAGAAAGTTAATTTTATATGACTTTGCTTTTATGATCATGATATATTTGATTCTTAAATGTAGGGATGTGCACCGGCGACTTTTGAGGTCTCGTGTTTTGTGTTTTGGATCCGGATTTTCGTTATTTTTGGGGTTCGGATTTGTCTCGCAAAACACTTGACGAAAGGTCTCGGTTCGGATTTAAGGTTTTGGATTCGGATTTTTTTTGAAAAAAACATAAAAAGTTTAAAAATCAAGTTTTTGGGCTTATTTTCACTCCTAGGCTATTATTAACCTCAATAACATTCAATAACAAGCATTTCCACTAATTTACAGTGTATTCTGAACACCTCACAATATAGTTATTAGTCCAAAACGTTGCAACAAGGTATCTTTCTGGACTGCGTAGAGGAGTGGGTCACCACAATATATATTAAAAACCCTGAACTTTTATGATTCGCACCAATAAATGTACCTGGACTGCGTAGAGGAGTGGGTCACCACAATATATATTAAAAACCCTAAACTTTTATGAATCGCACCAATAAATGTACCTGGACTGCGTAGAGGAGTGGGTCACCACAATATATATTAAAAACCCTGAACTTTTATGAATCGCACCAATAAATGTACCTGGACTGCGTAGAGGAGTGGGTCACCACAATATATATTAAAAACCCTGAACTTTTATGAATCGCACCAATAAATGTACCTGGACTGCGTAGAGGAGTGGGTCACCACAATATATATTAAAAACCCTGAACTTTTATGAATCGCACCAATAAATGTACCTGGACTGCGTAGAGGAGTGGGTCACCACAATATATATTAAAAACCCTGAACTTTTATGAATCGCACCAATAAATGTACCTGGACTGCGTAGAGGAGTGGGTCACCACAATATATATAATAAGAAAACCATCAACTTGTTTGATTCGCACCAATAAATGTACCTGGACTGCGTAGAGGAGTGGGTCACCACAATATATATTAAAAACCCTGAACTTTTATGAATCGCACCAATAAATGTACCTGGACTGCGTAGAGGAGTGGGTCACCACAATATATATAATAAGAAAACCATCAACTTGTTTGATTCGCACCAATAAATGTACCTGGACTGCGTAGAGGAGTGGGTCACCACAATATATATTAAAAACCCTGAACTTTTATGAATCGCACCAATAAATGTACCTGGACTGCGTAGAGGAGTGGGTCACCACAATATATATTAAAAACCCTGAACTTTTATGAATCGCACCAATAAATGTACCTGGACTGCGTAGAGGAGTGGGTCACCACAATATATATAATAAGAAAACCATCAACTTGTTTGATTCGCACCAATAAATGTACCTGGACTGCGTAGAGGAGTGGGTCACCACAATATATATTAAAAACCCTGAACTTTTATGAATCGCACCAATAAATGTACCTGGACTGCGTAGAGGAGTGGGTCACCACAATATATATTAAAAACCCTGAACTTTTATGAATCGCACCAATAAATGTACCTGGATTGCGTAGAGGAGTGGGTCACCACAATATATATTAAAAACCCTGAACTTTTATGAATCGCACCAATAAATGTACCTGGACTGCGTAGAGGAGTGGGTCACCACAATATATATTAAAAACCCTGAACTTTTATGAATCGCAACAATAAATGTACCTGGACTGCGTAGAGGAGTGGGTCACCACAATATATTAAAAACCCTGAACTTTTATGAATCGCACCAATAAATGTACCTGGACTGCGTAGAGGAGTGGGTCACCACAATATATATTAAAAACCCTGAACTTTTATGAATCGCACCAATAAATGTACCTGGACTGCGTAGAGGAGTGGGTCACCACAATATATATAATAAGAAAACCATCAACTTGTTTGATTCGCACCAATAAATGTACCTGGACTGCGTAGAGGAGTGGGTCACCACAATATATATTAAAAACCCTGAACTTTTATGAATCGCACCAATAAATGTACCTGGACTGCGTAGAGGAGTGGGTCACCACAATATATATTAAAAACCCTGAACTTTTATGAATCGCACCAATAAATGTACCTGGACTGTGTAGAGGAGTGGGTCACCACAATATATATAATAAGAAAACCATCAACTTGTTTGATTCGCACCACTAAATGTACCTGGACTGCGTAGAGGAGTGGGTCACCACAATATATATTAAAAACCCTGAACTTTTATGAATCGCACCAATAAATGTACCTGGACTGCGTAGAGGAGTGGGTCACCACAATATATATTAAAAACCCTGAACTTTTATGAATCGCACCAATAAATGTACCTGGACTGCGTAGAGGAGTGGGTCACCACAATATATTAAAAACCCTGAACTTTTATGAATCGCACCAATAAATGTACCTGGACTGCGTAGAGGAGTGGGTCACCACAATATATATTAAAAACCCTGAACTTTTATGAATCGCACCAATAAATGTACCTGGACTGCGTAGAGGAGTGGGCACTGGGCACCACAATAAAATATATAAAAAACCTTCAACAGGTCTGCATTACACTACACATACGGCTGCTCCTCCATCCTCTCCATCATATACATGTTGGAGTTTTAGCGTGTGACAACCTCTTGTTTTTGATAATGTCAGTGCATTTTGAATATTTTTCAATTTGCCCCACACCACTGAATGTACTTTATCTATGATACGCATCTATCTATCTTGACTGCGTAGTGTGGTGGCCCCGGTACACAATTTGGTACCGAGGCCACAATATAATTAAAAAACCCTCCACGTGTCAGAATTCCACCAAACAAGTATCTGGACTGCGTAGTGGGGTGGCCCCGGTACCCAATTTGATACCGGGGCCACAATACCTCCTCCAAACATGGTACAGACAATTCGTCATTGAGATCCCATCAAGTATGTTAAAGACAGACAGGGTCCAAGTGTTATTGGTTGACTTTGTAAACCAAAAAACTGTCCCTGTTGCACATAGTCGTGCAATGAAGACTGACTTTTTCATTTAAAGGCACCATCTTTCAAGTGTAGTGTTTGTAAGTCTAAGTCATATTATACTTTTGGTAAAATTGGTTTATTTTGTTCCTCTTTATGGTAATTAGTAATAGAATTAAAGTATTAAATAGAATTAAAGTATGAAATAGAATTAAAGTATTAAATAGAATTAAAGTATGAAATAGAATTAAAGTATTAAATAGAATTAAAGTATGAAATAGAGTGGTATAGAGTTGTAGTGTGGTATAGATAGAGTGGTCCCCACAATATAATAATAAAACCCTCAACTGGTCTGAATTCCACCAAACAAGTATCTGGACTGCGTAGTGTGGTGGCCCCGGTACACAATTTGGTACCGAGGCCACAATATAATTAAAAAATTGGGCATCAACTGTCACCGTTGTTTAATATCTGATACACCTAAATATGGACTGCACAGTGGAGTGGCCCCGGTAGTAAATTTGGTGCCGGGGCCACAATACCTCCTCCAACTTCCAAGTGTAGTGTTTATAAAGACAGACAGCGTCGAAGTGTTATCAGTTGGCTTTCTTAACCCTAAAATTGTCCCTGTTGCAAATATTCGTGCAATGGACAGTTACTTTTTTATTGAAAGACTCAAGCTTTCAAGTGTAGTGTTTATAAAATATAAACAACAATACAGTAGTTTTAGAGCACGTCAAAAACTCTTGTTTTAAATTATGACACGGCATTTTACTTTTGGTTTAATTTCTTGAATTTTTTAAAATTTGGTTTAACTTTTTGAACATGGCAAACGACTGTTGATTGGTCATATAATGCCAAAAAAAAAGTTCCAAGATGGAATTGTCCTTGGGCCCTCACACCCACCCTTATGTTGTTGAAATAGGACATGCACACTTTAACAAACCAATCATTTCAGCGACAGGGCCTACCAAACAACTTTGGCTGAAATGATTGGTTTGTTTGGGCCCCCACACCAAAAAAGCTTTTCATCTCTCCCTGTACAGACTAAACAGGCTCTACTGAGGCAAGATGTCGTCCTCATCCTCAACCTCTGATTCCTCTCCCCCTACAGTGTGTACTTCCTCCTCATCACACATTATCAATTCGTCCCCGCTGGACTCCACAACCACAGGTCCCTCTGTAGTATCTGGAGGGCAGTGCTGTACTTCATTGAGGAATTGATTATTCATTTTTATAAACATCATTTTTTCAACGTTGTGAGGAAGCAACCTCCTTCGCCGCTCACTGACCAGGTTCCCCGCTGCACTAAAAACTCTTTCCGAGTACACACTGGAGGGGGGACAACTCAGGTAAAATAGAGCCAGTTTGTACAGGGGCTTCCAAACTGCCTTTTTTTCCTGCCAGTAACAATATGGACTGTCTGACATGTCTACTTGGATGGTGTCAGCAAAGTAATCATCCACAATTTTTTCTATTGTGACAGCATCCAATGCAGCGAGAGTAGACATGTCTGCAATGGTTGGCAGGTCCTTCAGTCCGGACCAGATGTTATCAGCATCCCCGCCAGTGCCTCTTTTGGGAAAACTGAGCTTTTTCCTCGCAGCCATAGATGTGGAAGAAAATGAGGGTGGAGCTGTTGGCATGTCACGGTCCTCTTCAGAGGACAATCTCCTGACCAGCAGGTCTTTGCACCGCTGTAAACTTGTGTCCGCCGGAAACAGAGACACAACATACGCTTTAAACCGAGGATCGAGAACGGTGGCCAGAATGTATTCCTCTGACTTTAAAAGAGTGACCACCCTCGGATCCTGGCAAAGCGTACGAAGGGCTACATCCACAAGAGCTACATGCTTGGTGTAATCGCAATGGCTTACCAGCTCCTCCCTCACTTTCTCCAGCTGCTTCTGCAACAGCCTGATCAGGGGAATGACCTGACTCAAGCTGGCAGTGTCGGAACTGACTTCTCGTGTGGCAAGTTCAAATGGCTGCAGAACCTTGCACAACACGGAAATCAGTCTCCACTGCGCTTGACTGAGGCGCATCCCCACTCCTTTGCCTATGTCGTAGGTGGCTGTGTAGGCCTGAATGGCCTTTTGCTGCTCCTCCATCCTCTGCAGCATATAGAGGGTGGAGTTCCAGCGCGTCACAACCTCTTGTTTGAGGTGATGGCAGGGCAGGTTCATGCTTTTTTGATGTGCCTCTAGTCTGCGGTAGGCACTGGCTGAATGCCGAAAGTGTCCAGCAATTTTGCGCGCCACCGCAAGCATCTCCTGCACACCCCTGTCACTCTTGAGGTAATGCTGCACCACCAAATTAATGGTGTGGGCAAAACATGGGACGTGCTGGAAATTGCCCATATTTAATGCCCGCACAATGTTACTGGCATTGTCTGACACCACAAATCCCCATGAGAGTCTAAGTGGGGTAAGCCACTGGGAGATAATTTCCCTCATTTTCTCTAATATGTTGTCAGCGTTGTGCCTCTTATTAAAGCCTGTAATACACAATGTTGCCTGCCTTTGCATGAGCAGCCATTTTGTAGATGCTGCTACTGATGCAGCTGTTGCTGTTGCTGCGGAAGGGGATGCATCTACCCAGTGGGCTGTCACAGTCATATAGTCCTTCGTTTGCCCAGAACCACTTGTCCACATGTCCGTGGTTAAGTGGACAGTGGGTACAACCGCATTTTTAAGAGCACTGAGGACACTTGATCGTACTTCTCTGTACATTTTTGGTATCGCCTGCCTAGTGAAGTGGAATCTCGAGGGGATTTGGTACCGGGGACACAATACCTCCATCAACCCTCTAAATCCCACTCCACTGATGGCGGACACCGGGCGCACGTCTAACACCAACATTGCAGTTACAGCCGCAGTTATACGCTTTGCAATAGGGTGACTACTATCGTATTTTGTGGTCATGGCAAACGACTGTTGGACGGTCAATTGTTTTGTGAAAGACTTAGCGGTCTTACGACTTCCCCTCTGGGAAGATGACCGACTAACAGCAGCAACAGCAGCAGTGGCAGTAGTAGGCGTACCGCTGCAGGATTCCTCGGATGAATCCCGTATTGAGGAGGACTCAGTCTGGCTGCTGACTTGGGCTGCAGGACTGAATCTGATGGAGATTGTGGAGGAAGTTGACGAGGAGGGTGTTGCTGGTGTGTATCCAACTGGACCACGGGATTTAGGTGTCCCTGTACCGATGAGGGTCCTAGCCCCAGTTCCTGAACTAACCACTGAACTATGAAGGTTATTCAGGTGACGTATAAGGGAGGATGTTCCTAGGTGGGCAAGATCCTTACCCCTGCTTATTTGAGCTTTACATAAGCTACATATGGCCATACATTGGTTGTCTGGATTTGGATAAAAATAACTCCAGACCGAAGAGGTGCATTTTTTGGTCTTCTGACCAGGCATGATGATGGGCTTTTTCATCCCATGGACATCAGCTGTTTCCCCCCCTGGTGCCTCATTTACAATAACCACATCACCATCCTCATCATCAAGTTCCTCCACAGCGCCAGCTACATCATCAATAGCCTCCTCCCGAGCCACCTCTTCCCGTACAGTGATGGGAAGGTCAGGCTTGACAACCACCAACATCCTTGGACTCGCCTTGTGGATTTGTGATAATTTCTCTTTAGAAGGCAGAGTTGTTTGCTGTTTTGTTGCTGACAGCATAACTCTCTTCAATTTTTTGTAGGGGGGGGGAGGAGGAGGAGGGCTAAGATCCGTGGGTGAAGCTGAACCACTAGTCATGAACACGGGCCAGGGCCTAAGCCGTTCCTTGCCACTCCGTGTCGTAAATGGCATATTGGCAACTTTACGTTTCTCCTCAGATGATTTTAAGTTTCTCTTTTTGCTACTTTTTCTTAACTTGGGCTTTTTGGATTTTACATGCCCGGTACTACGAGATTGGGCATCGGCCTTGGAAGACGACGTTGATGGCATTTCATCGTCTATGTCATGACTAGTGGCAGCAGCTTCAGCATTAGGAGGAAGTGGGTCTTGATCTTTCCCTACTTTATCCTCCAAATTTTTGGTCTCCATTATATGTAGCACAAGATACTGCAGAATGTGTGAACTTGGTAATATTGCAGTACCAATGGACTTATACTGCTGGATTGGTTTTGCAAATTTGGTTATAATTATTATATTTTTTTTTTTAAATTTTTTATTTTTTTTTACTTTTTTTTTATTTTTAAAAAACTTGGGAATAGTGGGGAAATAACTATGCCCTTAGAAGCACAGAGCACAGGACACAGCACCACTGGACTGAACAGGACACGGCACAGGACCCAGCAGCACTACGGAACTCAGCAGGACAGAGCACAGGACACAGCACCACTGGACTGATACTGCAGAATGTGTGAACTTTGTAATATTGCAGTACCAATGGACTTATACTGCTGGATTGGTTTTGCAAATTTGGTTATAATTATTATATTTATTGATTTTTTTTTTACTTTTTTATTTTTTTTTACTTTTTTTTATTTTTTAAAAACTTGGGAATAATGGGGAAATAACTATGCCCTTAGAAGCACAGAGCACAGGACACAGCACCACTGGACTGAACAGGACACGGCACAGGACCCAGCAGCACTACGGACCTCAGCAGGACAGAGCACAGGACACAGCACCACTGGACTGATACTGCAGAATGTGTGAACTTTGTAATATTGCAGTACCAATGGACTTATACTGCTGGATTGGTTTTGCAAATTTGGTTATAATTATTATATTTTTTTATTTTTTTTTAAATTTTTTATTTTTTTTTACTTTTTTTTTATTTTTTAAAAACTTGGGAATAATGGGGAAATAACTATGCCCTTAGAAGCACAGAGCACAGGACACAGCACCACTGGACTAAACAGGACACGGCACAGGACCCAGCAGCACTACGGAACTCAGCAGGACAGAGCACAGGACACAGCACCACTGGACTAATACTGCAGAATGTGTAAACTTTGTAATATTGCAGTACCACTGGACTTTTACTGCTGAATGTGTGAACTTGGTAATATTGCAGTACCAATGGGCTTATACTGCAGGATTGGTTGTGCAAATTTTGTGGTAATTAAAATAAATTTAAGTAGTTTTTGGTATTTTTAAAAAAAACTTTTTTTTATTTTTTTAAACACAGGGGAATATTGGGGAAATAACTATGCCCTTAGAAGCACAGAGCACAGGACACAGCACCACTGGACTGAACAGGACACAGCACAGGACCCAGCAGCACCACTGACCTCAGAAGGACAGAGCACAGCACACAGCACCACTGGACTGATACTGCAGAACACAGCACAGCACAGCACAGCACAGCACAGCACAGCACAGCACAGCACAGAACTAAACAGCACAGCACGAGATCTGCCAGGACAGAGGACCACCTAACACACCCTCCCTCTACCCTGATCAATGCCGGAGTGAAGATGGCGGCGACTAGCGGAGAATTTATAGGATCCGAGTATCGCGAGATCCGACAACGGGATTATGAGTCAGAGCCTCAGTTTCACATTTGAATTTGGCGCCAATACCCGGATCTGTCTCGGATCCGACTCGGATCCGCAACGTTCGGGTGGGCTTGGATTTCATAAATCCGAGTGCGCTCATCCCTACTTAAATGCAGTTGCTTATGTATATAATGTTGTATGAAGAGAATAAGGAAATTACTAACAAATGAAGCAAGACAGCATGAGACTGAAATGTATGCGAAAACAGAAGGTAAAATAAGGTAAGGGTGATGCATGTCTGCATATCCTACATTCAGCGGACGGAATGATAAAAGTAATTTTAATGGAAAATACTAGCTTTAGTACATTGCTTATGTATTATGTTTTTAATCATACATTTGCAAATTATGATTATAAAGACATAATACATAGGCAATGTACTAAACTAAATTAAATCATTAAAATTACTTTTACACAGTCTATGTTATGCAGTATACAATGGCACAGGATAGAACATGAAGGTCTGTGTTAAGTACTAAAGAGTGGCACAGGGTAGTGCAGGACAGTCTATGTTATCCAGTATATAAAGGCACAGGATAGTACAGGACAGTCTATTTTATGCAGTATATAGTGGCACAGGATAGTACAGGCAGTCTATGTTATGCAGTAGATAATGGCACAGGATAGTACAGGGCAGACTGTCACGGTTGTCTGAATTTCTTGATCCGCTTCGGGACCCTTGGGCCTAGCTGGAGCAGGACTGAAACAAAAACTAGCAGGTTGGATGATCTTCCTGCTCATGTTCTTGCTGAATGTAAATATAGCAGGGGAATGAGCAGTCCCTCCTGCCCTCCAGTCACGCCCCCTCTCCCGGAAACAAGTTTCCGGGAGTTGGTAAGTATGATGTAATGGCACAGGATAGTAAGGACAGTCTATGTTATGCAGTATGTAATGGCACAGGATACTAAGGACAATCTATGTTATGCAGTATCTAATGGCACAGGATTGTACAGAACAGTCTATGCTATGCAGTATATAATTGCACAGTATAGTACAGGACAGTCCATTTTATACAGATTATAATGGCACGGAACAGTACAGTCTATGTTATGCAATATATAATGGCACAGGATAGTACAGGGCAGTCTATGTTATGCAGTATATAATGGCACAGGATAGTACAGGACAGTCTATGTTATTCAGAATATAGTGGCACAGGATAGTACAGGACAGTCTATGTTATGCAGTATATAATGGCACAGGATAGTACAGAATGGTCTATGTTATCCAGTGGCACATGATAGTACAGTACAGTCTATGTTATGCAGTATATAAGTGAGAGAGCTGGTTGTTATGAGTCTGTCTACGTTTATATGACAACATTTTCACTTTAGTGATTTACATTAGGAAAGACAGTGACTATTTGTTATATTATTATTTCATGTTATTTCATTGGATACCGTGATGATTATATATGTAACACCCCCCTAGTGGTGTTTTAGTTAAACCTTTACCTCAGTGAATAGAGGAGGGGTCACCTAGAGGGTAAGATAGAAGTTTCTGAAAAGTTACATAAACTGGTTACCATGGTGATAACCCAGCCCAGCCTGTGAGACTAAGTGAGAGGAAGGAGGGGCTGTCATTAAGGGGGGATAGGAACTGAGAAGGGAGACACAAGAGGAGAGTTGTAGCTGGGGACCTGGGGTGGAAGCTCCCAGGCTCCCCCAGCATTCCCTGGAAGTCTGAGCATGGTGACTGAGCCAGGGCAAGGAATGTGTGCACTGGATGAGGGGGAGAACTCCATGCCACTATAGAGAACCCAAGAGAGAGGGGGACACTTCGCATGGAAGAGGCCCTGGAGTGAGGGCTGCTACAAGAGGCCTGGTAGCTGTAGTGTCAGATCCTGAGGCTGAGAGTACACAGAGTGACGTGTCAGAGCACAGGAGACATCATCCCCGCAGAGGAGGGGTGAGCTGCAGTTGAGAGGTACACAGAGTGTGTCAGAGCTGCATGGAGGAGAGGCTGCCTGCCTATTAGCATCCATGCATGTGCCCCTGCAGAAAGGGTATCTGCAGTGAGTATGGAGTGTAAGAGAGACCAATGATTTATGTTACATAACATCTGGATAACATTAAGAACTGTGCAGGAGGAGTAATGAGATATATTTGCAACCATATTCGTATTGCTCATTAAGAACTGTGCTGGAGAGAGTAAGGAGCTGTACATATATTTCTTTATTGCTGCAACCATTATGATTATCGTGCTGGAGGAAGAGTGTAAATAAAGAGTTGAGTTTGTTATAGAGATGGTCTGGCGCCCAAATTATTGTGACTTCTATTACACTGCACCAAAGTGACATTACCTGTGTCCCACTAACTACAAAGAAACACCTGCATGTGCAGGGACCCCCTGATCATTTACACCCATGCCCATCAGCTAGCCAGGGCTTGAGAAGGAGGTGCACTGTGTACCCTTTGCACCCCACACTACACACAGTGACAGGGGGTTACATATATAAATAATTTGACAGCTTTAAGTAGTAAAGTATAGCAACCTGATATGTAAATAGTGAAGCAAGAATGATAATGCAAATATAATGAGGAAAATGTAAATATTTCAACTGCTAAATAAAAGAAAGTGTAATTTGCTGCCATACTATATTGCTGTGCTGCTGTTTCACACTGTGTTAATCAGCAATAAATGGGATTTACCTCCATACTTACTAATCATTGATATTTATATATTTCTGTCTCCCAGCAGAATTATAACTTGTTAATCTCAGGAGCAGGTTGTCATCAGTTGACCGTAGGGACAAATGTCAGTGACACAAAATTATTGAAAGTCTCGTATGGAACGGTCGCCCTGAAGGAGAATAGAAGGCTTCACATATGTTCTCTGATATATCAATTATAATTAAGATGCCAGTTTGACTCTAATCAGTCCCAGTATTGTTTTGAAGCACTTTGCAATACATTTTTTTGTTTAGAAACTAATCAGGGAGCATCTATTGCCTAATCAGCACAACATTATCAATTGCACAAAAAAGTAATGTTTGTTGCAGCATTTAGCTTAACCCAGCTCACCAATTAACACTAATTAGATGGATTGTGGGTATAAGTGCAATAGTCAATGACACATGCATTCTAAATCATCTGCATTTTGTATTGTTTTTACTCTTATTTTCATAGCATATCAGAAAGTCAGTTAAAAGGTGGAGAAGTTAAAAGATTGAGAGAAAAATCCGATGTGTCACTTCTGCCCCGTGTTCAATGAGTACCAATGTATAAACTCTGTGTCAGAACAACAGATAAATATGGACCCCTGGTCATTCCTTCTCTCCCGCCCTATACCTGATGAGAGCGCGCCTTCTAACAAGCTTATCTCCCATATACTGACAGCTGCTAAATCCCTAATGGCAAAGCATTGGAAAGACCCCAATGCTCCCTCCTTGCAGGAATTACGGTCTTACATTTGGCATGTCGCAAGCATGGAGAGTATAATGAACTTTCTCCACGATAAATCACATAATTTCGACAAGGCGTGGGCCCCGTGGTATTCGCTTGAAAGCCGTAGTTGCCTATCCAGTACGGCTCCCCCTCCTGTAGTCGGAATATAGTTCTTGGGCCGCCTCCGGATCCTCCGGGTTGGGTACGGCGAGCTGTGGGTGAGTCATAACTGTTTGCTATTTAATCGCTTATGTAATCGTTTGGTTTAGTTCATCCTAGCCATGTTCCATGTATACTTAATAGCAATATCGTTAATATAATTTGTGCCTTTCTACCTCTTTCTCCCTACCTCCCCCCCCTTACCCCATTGATATAATATATAAAACATGGTGGAGACACCTTGTATATTAATACTCCTGTGTTTAATGTGTTGATTGTATTTCTCCAGTTGTTTCCTCTTCAAATAAAGAGTTTAAAAAAAAAAAAAATGAATATGGCTCAACTTAAGCTGAACTGTTTTGGGGGTAAACATTGCAGTTAAGAGTAAAGGGATCAATGTGGTATTGGGGGAACAGAGACCACCAGTGATAGTTACACGTACAACCGTAGAGCTAAAAGTTCAGTCAAACCTTCATTCTTTAATCCGTGATTTTATACTTTGCCTAATGTTTTTAAATAGGTCCATTTTCTTGACTTAACAATGCATTTTGCTATGTTTTACACTAGCTGAAGTACTCGGCATTGCCCGTGTTGAAATCTTAAAGTTATTAAGTTAACAATGAGTTGGATGCAACTGTCAACATTTTAAAAATAATTAGCAGCTTAGAAGCTCTTCCAACACACCCATTAGGTGGCTGCCCAGTGTAATTTTTTTTTTAGATTAAATGTTATCCAAATCCATCCAGTGGAAGGCCCAGAACAGGCTTATCGGGTCAACATTCTGGCCAGCGTACACCAACGGGAGGTCTGACCGGGACCTCAAACCCCTGGTAGATGTTCTGGGATCCAATGTTACCAATCTGTGAAGTTTTCGTCCAAAATCCATCCAGTGGAAATCTCAGAACAGGCTTCCTGGGGTAATGCTCTGCCCAGTGTACACCAGCGGAAGGTCCGACCAGGACCCGAAGCCTCCTAAACCCTGGCCAGGATCCAACTGGACTACCTCGTATTGGTTTAATCCCAATTGGTACAATGGTGGCCGAATGCATAACCAGACAGACAAACAAACAAACCAAATCCATCCATTGGAAGGCCCAGAACAGGTTCCCTACGTCAAAATTCTGGCCAGCGTACACTAATGGGAGATCGAACCCGAACCTCAACCCTCTACGTATGTCTTTTGGGATCCAATATTACCAGTCTGTGAAAGTTTTGTCCAAATTCATAGAGTGCAAGACTTAGAACAGGCTCCTCGGGTCAAAGTTCTGCCCAGCGTATGCCAACGGGAGGTCTGATATGGACCCTAACCTCCTAAAACCAGTCCAGGATCCAACTGGACTACCACGCGTTGGTATCATCCCAATCAGTGCATGTGTTGCGAAGTTATTTACCAACCAACAAACAAACAAACTTCTTCTTTTAGAAATAAACATGTTTTCCAAATCCATTCAGTAGAATGGGAAAAACAGGCTCCCTGGGTCAAAGTTTTGACCAGGGTACACCAATGGGATTTCTGACTGGGACCTCAACCCCGTAGTATTTCTTCTGGGATCCAATATTACCAGTCTCTGAAGTTATCATCCAAATCTATTCAGTGGAAGGC
The DNA here is from genome assembly GCF_038048845.1 of Mixophyes fleayi. Lineage (NCBI taxonomy): Eukaryota > Metazoa > Chordata > Amphibia > Anura > Limnodynastidae > Mixophyes > Mixophyes fleayi. Next base: position 13,204,218 of record NC_134403.1, read on the forward strand.
ACAGAACAGGCTCCGCAGGTCAAAGTTCTGGCCAACGTACACCAACAGGAGGTCCGACTGAGACCTACACTCCTTAGTATTTCTCCTGGATCCAATGTTAAAAGTCTTTTGAAATTTTCATCCAAATCCATCTAGTGGAAGCAGGGCCGGATTAAACCGAGGTCTAACTGGGCTACAGCCCAGGGGCCTCGGGCATCCAGGGGGCCCTTGACAGAGTTCTCCCCCGACCCCATCCCGATCAATGCTGAGCTCTGTCACTGCCGTCCTCCTTCTCCGGCGCTCAGTAATCTCCTTACTGAGGAGATCTCGCGAGAGTGTCACGAGATCTCCTCAGTAAGGAGCTTACAGCGCGCTGCGGAAGGAGGACTGCAGTGACAGGAGAGGAGAAGGTAAGTGCTTGGAGGGGGGGGGTCGGCTAACAGGGGGGCCAGGCTGCTAATGGGGGGGCCTCATGGGGGAATGGGGGCCCCATTAGCCCAGGGGCCTCCATTCCGTTAATCCGGCCCTGAGTGGAAGGCTCAGAATAGGCTCAAAAGTTCAAACTTTTGACCAGAGTACACCAAAGTGAGGTCCGACAGGGTCCCTAAACCCCTTAAAATCATGTCTGGGATCCAACTGGACCACCTCAATTTGGTTTCATCCAAAATGTTGCAGGGGTGTCAAACAAACAAACGTCTCCTTTTATATATATATATAGATAAGGTCAACGGCCTAGATACTGTATGTTGTCCTATCATAATGTTGTACAGCAGTTTTTTTGTTTTGTGTATTACTGTAAGCGTTTGGTTCAGTAATTCATATTGCTGTAATACAATAGATGAACGTATAGAACTGGACATGTTTGCTAAGATAAAGATTTTTTTTCTCTCAAGTTAATATCTTATTATACTGTACAGTATTGATTTTTCTCATGAAAAGTCCACAATGTGTAGACACATCGTATTCAAAAATAAACATTTTACAAAATAACAAGATGAAAATTGCCTTTCTGTTTTTGCATTGTTATACTGGAAGTATATATATTTAGACATTTCCTTCCTTTTGCACTTTCCTGGACTTTACTCCACTTTTTCCGTGTCACTTAAAAATATAAACTGATTTGTTCTTTTTCACACCAATATATTACACCACACTTCACCGTTCTTTGGGATGGCCAGCCTGGCCATGCTGAGATCTGTAGTGCACCAAGGACAACATGTTTTTTTCCTATAAAATCTTTATGTTTACCCCACACCCACAGCCCTAGTGGCATCAGCACAGAGTTGGGTACACCAAGGGTTGGAGTGTCCAGATTTTCTTTTGCTGACCCAAACTCCCTAGATTATCTAGCCATGAACTGACCAGCCTGGTGCAATTTCCACACCCCTGGGTGATGGGTGTGGGGTAATAAGAACGATTCCCCTGCTATCGTGCCACCAGCCCCAGCTGGCAAAGCCTAATGCTGGTGAAAATAGAATTGGATGGACTTTGCTAGTACCAGCCTAGGCTGGCAGAGTAGGGTTGGTTAAGCTGTTTGGGATGGGGGGGGGGGGGGGCACGCATTATTTTTTTAAAATCTATTTCCGAGTCTTACTGTATTAGCAATGGTATTGCCTAATGTTTTATATCAACATTGTGACTGTTGACTTTACAACTTGTCGACATTCACAATGTCAACATTTTTAACTCTGTCAACCTAACGAACATGTCAACATTCTGACTGTCAACATGTTCATTAACGACATTTCATACCCAACCATCTCTATATACATTTACATATACATATTGGGGGTTATTCAGACTTGGAAACCAGCCCTGATTTTTAGCATAAAATATGCTTTTTTGCACTACATATGTGCACCAGAAATGCATATTCTTGGTCATAATAAGATTTTTATGTATCCCTGACTTCTTCTGGTTGGGAGAGGGGGAACTGGGGAGGGAAAGGGCAAGTATCACCAGGCCAAGTAAAGGTGTGTTCACGTTATTGCTCTTTAGTTAATGGTAGACACAGGCACAGATATCCCTGGAGCAATGATCTGATCTGATGATCATCATCATCAGCATGGACCTTTGCAGTATAAAACAAAATTAAAAAGTGATCCAAGCACTAGCGCTCATAGGCTGGGTTGGTTGAAGCAATTGTGCAACCAGCTATGACAGGCTGGACTGATCACAATATGACAGGGAAGATCCCATTCAAAGTAAAACTACGTAAGTACATTTGTTTTAAAAATATTTTACAGAAATACTATTGCAAAGTGATCAATACACTTATAATAAAGAAGGTATTTAAGGAATAAAACATGTAATTTATTAACACTAGAAGGGACTGAAATTGATTTATGGAATGTAGCAAAGTATGTAAAACAGAAATCAGGTTAGCAAAGACTGAAGCTGAAAAACTAATTGCAAGAGAATGGAAGTCTAATCCCAAATTGTATTTCAATTAAGCAAGCAGCAAAAAATATAAAATAAAACTCATATTGGGCCACTAAATGGAAAAACTAGGGAGAATAACCGTGGAAGGCAAAGAGAAAGTTGATCTTTTCAATATATTTTTTCATCTGTATTCACATAGAATGGAAAAAATACCAGGAAATAGGTTGTGAAGCAATAGTCTACACAAACATTTTACATACTTATTCTCTAATGCAGATGGAGATACTAGTATACCTAAAGAAGATTGAGTCACATAAAGCACCAGGTCCAGATGGTATAAATAAATTAAGTTTAGTAAACGATGGGTCACTATTTCTTATGTTTATGGGCTCTCTCATAACAAGGTCAATGCCACAAGATTGGCAGAAAGCAGAAGTGGGGGATCACCATCCAAGACAAAGACAAATACTTGGAGGAACTAAATAGGCAATTAAGGGACACCACTACATACGAACCCCTAAAGTCGGATCCCACTGTTCAATACCAGAATGAGCTGCTGGAACTTCTGAAACCAGCCTTTCAGACAGGCATCCTAAGCAAAAAAGAGTTGGACTTCCTTTATGTCAAATCCCCAAGAACCCCAGTCATTTACCAAATACCGAAAATACATAAAAACCTGCAAAACCCACCGGGAAGACCGATTGTTTCGGGGATTGGGTCATTAACCTCAAATCTTTCAAGTTACATAGACTCATTTCTCCAACCCCTAGTGTCTCAACAAAAAAGCTATTTAAGGGACACAGGGCATGTGTTAGAAATTCTCAATGAAACCATTTGGAAGGAAGGGTTTTGTCACGGGCACTAGGAGTCTTTACCCAGGGATCACCAGATGATGAGCTTACCAGAGCAGTATAGATGGTAATATGGTACTCTGGTAGCGGGGTGATCACGGAACAGGAGACAGCAGATGATAGAGATGCTCGTGAAAGTCTATGACTAGCAGCACTGGTAATATATATGTAGAAGTACACGAGGAACTGAATGGACAAAGGAACGTGAGGGTAGTCAGTGGTCTGCGGTAGCAAGTTGTACCACTGCTATAGTGAGGAGGAATGTCCAACAGCAACGAGGAGGTGATGAGAGTCAGCGGTCTGCGTTTAGCAAGTTGTACCGCTGTCTGGGTGAAGGAATGGAATCCAAGTGGAGGTATCCGGGGAGTCAGTGGTCTGCGTTAGCAAGTTGTACCACTGCTATGTGAGAGGATACTGGAACAGGTGACACGGGAAACAGGGATCAGTGGTCTGCCTCTAGCAAGTTGTACCACTGAATATATATGTGAGGAGGAGCACGGGGAGAGGCTGCAATACAGAGGATACACGGGCACCTTGAACTTGATTCACAATGACATGCACAATATAGTAATGACTGAACAGCACTGCAATAATACAAAGTCACAGAAACTATCCGGGCAAAAGATAACACAGTCAATGATGGCAATAGTCTCAGCGGATAGTAAACTCCAGAGAACAACTCAGTCCAGCAAGATATGCAATACACCAGCACAGTCAATGAGAAGTATGCATACCGTGGTTCAGGAGCAGGCTGTCAGACAGGAGTGCAGAAATACCTGAACGGTTGGAGGCCGGCAGGATGCGAAGTCCCTGGAGGGTGAAGCGGTAATCAAGTAGGTGCAGCGCACAGATAGGTAGACCAGCAGGGAAAGCAACAAATACTCAGGAAGCAGTAGTATGTAGAACTGGACTCCTGGAGGACCCTGAAGAGAAGCGATGGTCTAGCCGAAATGAAAGCAGCGAGGCATAGATCCGATGCAGACTGGCGAGTAGACACCGGTAGGAACACTGAGAAGCACGGAGAGCGGATCAGCTGCTGCAGACAAGTAGAACTGAGGAATAGCAGCCAGCAGGACTCTGCAGGTACACGGAGGCAGCGGGTAGAAACCAGCAGGTGCAGTCACGATGAAACATGGGAGAGTAGAGCTGAGCTGGAACAGTTGAGCACGGAGAGCAGCAGATAGGAATCAGCTGTTGCAGTCTCGAGGAAACACGGGAGAGTTGAGGTGAGTTGAAGACTGTAGTGCACGGAGGCAGCGGATAGGAATCAGCTAAACAGTCACGATGAAACACAGGAGGGTTGAAGTGAGCTGAAGACTGTAGTGCACGGAGGCAGCGGATAGGAATCAGCTAAACAGTCACGATGAAACACAGGAGGGTTGAAGTGATCTGAAGACTGTAGTGCACGGAGGCAGCGGATAGGAATCAGTTGAACAGTCACGATGAAACACAGGAGGGTTGAAGTGAGCTGAAGACTGTAGTGCACGGAGGCAGCGGATAGGAATCAGCTAAACAGTCACGATGAAACAGGAGGGTTGAAGTGATCTGAAGACTGTAGTGCACGGAGGCAGCGGATAGGAATCAGCTGAACAGTCACGATGAAACACAGGAGGGTTGAAGTGAGCTGAAGACTGTAGTGCACGGAGGCAGCGGATAGGAATCAGCTAAACAGTCACGATGAAACACAGGAGGGTTGAAGTGATCTGAAGACTGTAGTGCACGGAGGCAGCGGATAGGAATCAGCTGAACAGTTACGATGAAACACAGGAGGGTTGAAGTGAGCTGAAGACTGTAGTGCAGGGAGGCAGCGGATAGGAATCAGCTAAACAGTCACGATGAAACACAGGAGGGTTGAAGTGATCTGGAAACCACAGGAGAGTTGAAGTGGTCTGGAAACCACAGGAATCAGCAGCGCTGAATACACGAGGAAACACAGGAACACCTTCAGAGGCTCATGGGGAATGAGACTCCAAGATCAGGCAACGAGGTATGGAACTCAGGTGCTTTAAATAGGGAGTGTTGCCTGATCAGCCAATTAACTAAAAGGAACAGGTACTGAAGGTTTGAAAGGGCTGCGCATGCGCAGACCCTCAGGATGGTGGGCGGCCACGGTTCCTAAACACACGGGAAGAAGCACTCACAGTCTGGTGAGTGACAGGTTTACATTGGTCACATGCGACGTCACTTCACTATACACTGTCATTGATCACACAACAGGATGCACACATGTTCGAAACATTCTCACACATCAATCAAACATTCCAGCACAACAAGTAAACTTTCTTGTTGAGGCCATTTCGTTCATACTAAACCACAACTATTTTTGGTGCGAAGGATAGTTCTACAGACAGGTTCGCGGGACAGCAATGGGCGCAAAATTTGCGCCCAGTTACGCGAACCTGTTTGTAGCTGTCTGGGAGAACAACAACATATGGACCAACAATCCGTTTCTCCACTTTTTGCATCTTTGGTATAGATACATTGACGACGTCCTGTTCATTTGGACAGGACCCCAAGACCAACTTACTCTTTTCCTTAACCATATCAATTCTAACTATTTGAACTTACACTTCACTGCAAACACCAGTACAGAGGTCATCAACTTTCTGGACCTGCAGATTTACATCCAACAAAACCAAATTGAAACCAAAACATTTTTCAAAGAAGTAGACTCTAATTCATTTATTCCATCAACAAGTAGTCACCACAGCAATTGGATGCGCAATATACCTAAAGGTCAATTCACAAGAATTAGGCGCAACTGTTCCAAAATAGAGGAGTTCGATAATCAGGCAGAACTACTTAAGAACAGGTTTCTTGAGAGGAACTACAATCAGGAAACAGTTGAACAGGCCTTAGCAACTGTCAGGGAAACAGACAGGACCAGAATCCTTTGTAAAAAGAATGCCCCAGCTGCTGAGTTTAATGTCCCATTCATCAACCAATACAGTAATGATTCAAAAAGAGTCGAACACATCATCATCATCATTTATTTATATAGCGCCACTAATTCCGCAGCGCTGTACAGAGAACTCATTCACATCAGTCCCTGCCCCATTGGAGCTTACAGTCTAAATTCCCTAATATATACACACACTCACACAAAGACAGACAGAGAGGGAGACAGACAGAGACTAGGGTCAATTTTTGATTGCAGCCAATTAACCTACCAGTATGTTTTTGGAGTGTGGGAGGAAACCGGAGCACCCGGAGGAAACCCACGCAAACACAGGGAGAACATACAAACTCCACACAGATAAGGCCATGGTCGGGAATCGAACTCATGACCCCAGTGCTGTGAGGCAGATGTGCTAACCACTAGGCCACTGTGCTGCCCTCAACACATCATCCAGAAGCACTGGAAGGTTCTTTTCGGAGATGAAAAGCTTAAAGGAATTCTCCCAAATAAACCAAGGTTTATTTATACAAAAGCCAACAGTCTTAGAACCCAACTTGTACATAGCACCATACCACCAAGCAAACCAAATACAGACGAGACTTGGCTTAAAGAGAGAACAAATGGCTTTTTTCACTGTACCAGATGTGCAGCGTGCAAGGTTAGCACCAATAGACACACTAAACCATCTACCCTCTACACCTCAACAACTACGGGAGAAACATACCCCATAAAGGAAAAAATTACATGTGACACCACAGGGGTTATTTACCTCCTACAATGCTCCTGTGGGTTACAGTATATTGGGAGAACTATTAAAAAACTTCACGTCAGAATCTCTGAACATCATAGAAACATCAGAAAGGGCTTTGAAAAGCATAGTGTCTCTGACCACTTTGCCAAACACCATTCCAAGGACCCATCGCAATTGCAATTTATGGGAATTAAAAAAGTTATTAAACCATGGAGAGGGGGAGATTATATAAAATCCATATCGAGAGAAGAGTCCAAACATATCTATCTTATGAAAACTCTTACACCAAAAGGACTCAATATTGACTTTGAATTAGGCCAATTCCTCTGAGATCCCCTCTGTGTAATCTGCAACCCTTTTTCTATATAAGCACTTGTCAACTAATGTTTTGAATACATATGGACAATTCTGTACCACTATCACCATACCCCTTAACCTGCGTTAATTGTGGGAATCCCGAGTATCCAATACAACTGTATTGCTATACATTATTGGTACGACCCGTAACAAATACACGCACTGTTACATAACCACCTAAACCACCATCACCAGTCTAGAATGTGAGGGCAACATCTATGACTATATGCCTATTTACTGGTGTTTAATGTAACAAGATGGCAACTGATATTTGTTGCAAATGTAATTATTATTTGCTACTACAGGACCACTGTTCCCCGCAGCATTTGGAGATGTTTATTATACATCGCACCACTGCATAAGGACATTGAACTTCCCCTAATGGAATCAAACCATTCATGATTCTTGTTTTTACAAGTCTATTCATCCTTTTTGGGGACAATATTAACAGGATTGCAATTCTGCAAGAGAAATACAAACATGGACGCGCTTTGTCTTTGTATTTATTTATGGTCTATTACCAGCCTACCAAATGTAACCTTAGCCCTTCAATAAAGCAAAAATCAATGCATAATGTGGAAGATATAATTACAAACAGCTGGCTCAATATAAGAGGAGAAACAAGTTTGTTTACTTTGATCCTCCCCATTGGATGAGGCATCTGTCTGTCAAAGATGGGACATATGACAACATGGAAAGGAATGACCTATCAGCAGCCTACCCGGAAAATGGGCGCCTATTTAAAATTAACCAATGGCCCCCCCAGTTTAACAATCCCTGAGGAAGCCCCAAGGTGAAACGCGTGGAAACGCGTTTGATGAACCCACACATCTATACACTGCACAGTTCTTTGCAGTTTCTCTGCGAACAACCATATTCAAACCCACCGCTAGGAGCGGTGGCACCACAGTCGCATGCGTATGCGCAACACCATCTATCCAGAGACGGACACTTCCGCCAGGCAGCAGGACGTGAGAACATCTCCACGGCAACGGGCCCAAAACACAAGGGAGCGTTTCAGGTTATGGATTAACCACAACTATGTGAACTGTATTCCGCTTCACTAAGGGTAAGTCCCTTAACCAGTCTCCGCAATTGGGCTCACCCGATGGACCTGTCTGCCATTTATTACCACTCTTGAACCAGGGTTCACTTTCAGGACTGATTCACTACCTATTTGGGGATATTCAACTGTCTGCATTATTCCATTTGTATCATATCCTCACCCAGGAGGAATGGATGTATGAAATCCACAATTAGACATTGTTTGTTATTATTTAAAGGTGCCTGTTGGACTTGTGGGCTGGAAACCTAGCACTTGTTGCACATATGACTAGCCAGATTGGCTACCAGTTGATATACTAGCATCATCAGGATCATTTATGCTAATTGCTCCTTTTATTGTCATCCTATGCTTGCTATATATGCTTGTTGTATGCAATGTGCTGTTAGCAATTTACAGCATTAAGGTTTTTCACCACTGTTATATGTGTGTTTATGTACAGCTCTATATGAGAGTTGCAACTCTACCATTTATTAAATTGTCTATTTTACATGGTTTCATTGTTCATGCGCCCAGGGACTAGCAATTATTACTACTTAACCTGCGGGGTTTGACATTGCCGCTTTAAATTAAAAGGAAAAGAAGTAGTCCGACTGATTTGCGGTCAGCATTCTGCGCCAATTGGATATCTGCAACTTCGGTATACAGGTAAGTCTGCTTTTCTTTACATCATTTTTTTACAGATTCGTCTTTTATTTGGAGGACTTCTCGGTGTCGGAACATTCTGCACCGAAAACACGTACCCCACCCCCTAAAATATATGATTAGTTTTTATGAATTGGTAAGTTGCATTCTGGATCTGAGTAGGATAATTGATGGGATATATTTGGATTGTACAAAAGCATTTAATACATTTCCAATTAACAGTCACATGTAAGAGAGTATAAATTTAGGGTGCAAAGTATCATCATGTTAGTGAACTTATAGAATGGGTAGGTTTATTAGAAATAGAAGAGATTCAGACTGGGCTAAAGCTATTGGGCCATGTCCTTTTTAATCTTTTAACAGATGACTTGGTAGATGGCCTAGAGAGTAACATATCCATACTTGATGGTGATATTGCGTTGTGTACGGTTTTCAGCGCAGAGCAGAGTAGTTTCTTGCTGAAGAAAAATGTAGACAAAACTAAAAACGTGGCAGATGAAATTAAATATCATCATCACCATTTATTTATATAGCGCCACTAATTCCGCAGCGCTGTACAGAGAACTCACATCAGTCCCTGCCCCATTGGAGCTTACAGTCTAAATTCCCTAACACACACACAGACAAACTAGGGTCAATTTGTTAGCAGCCAATTAACCTACCAATATGTTTTTGGAGTGTGGGAGGAAACCGGAGCACCCGGAGGAAACCCATGCAAACACAGGGAGAACATACAAACTCCTCACAGACAAGGCCATGGTCGGGAATTGAACTCATGACTCCAGAAGTGCTAACCACTACGCCACCATGCTGCCCAATAAATATGGCTATTTCTATGTATTTTATGCACCTAGGCCATGATAATACCTTTGTTACATATTGTACACATTACATGGATTACAATTTGGGAAAACAAAGTGGAAAAGGACTTATGAATAAAAGTTTACAGAAAGCTGAGTTGCAGCACAATGCCAGGAAGAGGCTGTAAAGGCGAATAGTTTATGCATGTGTTCTGATATGAAATTTACCTGTGGGGGATTGTGCGTTTGGGGGGGTGGCTCTCTGGTATCAATGCACCCCATCCCCTGCACTAATTGGTCATCTATGCAGGTCAATGCCGTGTGCTCCAGACAACTGAGGTCCCACTAGCATGTCTGCAGTGGTCTGTCAGTTTATTCTTAAGGCCCCGCTTGATATCTTGCCATGTGAAATGTTCAAAGGGAAGAAAGTTGCAATGTATACTGGCAAAACCAAGTTTAAAATACTGTTGCTTTCATGCATATAGATATAAATATATTTGGGCCTAAATCCCTAATTGCCTGAGTACGGCCCATTATTGTGATTGAATGACAGATACTAAATTAAAGACAGGTGAGATACAACCTGAGGTGGAACTAGCAAGCTGTGGGCCCCGATGCAGGTAGGAGGGAAGGAGGGAACTGAGGCCCCTGATCCTCTGCATCTACCATGTAGTGGGCCCCATTATCCTCATGGGCCCGGTGCAGGTAGGAAGGAACTGAGGCCCCCGACCCTCTGCATCTGCCATGCAGTGGGCTCCATTATCCTCATGGGCCCTAGTGCACTGCACTTGCTGCACCAATGGTAGTTCCGCCACTACCTGCGCCCACACATGGCCTGAGAGACAATCAGTGGGCAGAATATTGAGACGTCTCATTCACTTGCAAATATGAGGGCAGTTATTGAGCTCAGGGCCCTTGCAAGACATATGGACCATTGCCTTGGTCCTACATTAGTAACAAACATAAAAATGAAGCCTACATGGCTGCAAAATTGGACCTGTGGCATAGGCTAGGGAATAGATGCTCCATTGAGCAATTACAGCGCCGCTATTGTGACTTAAGAAGGCTTCAAACGCAGCTCCTGTCTGAGCTCAAGCATGAAATTGCAAGGCATAAGTTATCAATTAAAAAAAGGGACAGTATTATATATATAGTAATGTGGCTTGTTATAACATTTATTGGACAATGTAATAGTGATATTTCAGGATCAGTTTGTTATTACATTTACATTTGGAAGCTGAAGTTTTCATAAACCTCCAAGGTCAAGTCCACATGCAAGTGTTGTGGAGGTGTTTTTTATTTGGCCAATGGGGGAGTAATGTGTGGTATTTGATCATCAACATTGAAACCTAACACTATATTTATACATCCATGTATGTAGGAGTGAGAGATAGCATTTACTAAAAGACCGATGTGTCATATTTCTTCCAACAGAACGCCTCCGGCCACCTCTGCTGTTAATAGGAGGCCAGGGAGGAGGCAGAGGAGGAAGTCCTGGAGACATGTTAGGAATGATCTTTGTTCAACTTTGTCAATGGTATTTCATCAAGGACACCTTTATCTTGTGACATATAATTGATCTTAATTCTAAAACTGACTTCATTTTGTCAACTGATTTTTAGACTGGAGAAATCTAAAAACATACATTATTCTATAAGTTACATACATACATTATTATTCACAATCTCTATTCTTTCTAAAATGTAAGTCATTTTTGAGAGTTGTGATGTTTTTACACTGCTTCTGAGTTTGGGACTGTCCGAAGGGGTTTACAAAGTACAAACCATTTAATGTATTTATTAAACACTTCAGACCTGATTCCCCAATACGCCACAGAACACAGCCATATTCCATTCACCTTTGAGCGCAAAGGACACTTATTACATCGTACGATTTCAGGGAGGGAACATGAAAGGGGTGTTTGCCCATAGTCAATGTACAGTAAGTGCGTGCCAAACGCAAGCACACACAGAAGCATCCGTGTGGCAGGATCGCTTATATATAGCTTATTGTATAAATGTATTTAAATTAATGGAGCAGTATGTCAATGGTATATCATTGCTATTGTACTGGAAATGTATCAATTTCTGCGGCTCTATGCCATGTCAGAGGAAGTTTTTTTTCTAACTTCTGAAGGTAGGAAATACTAACCCCATGCTAAGTCTTTTCATCTGAGATTGACCAACATATCATTTTAGTGTGAATGCACAACAGGGAGTTGTTACCTTTCTATTTTGTGTAGCATTTTCATTCTGTAATTTAGAGAGATAGGAAACCTCTGAACAATGTAAACAGCAAATGATTTGGGAATCACAGATTGATGTAAATGTTGTTAAAGTTTAAAAGTGCGTTAGCGCAAGTCTAGACAATAATAAATCTTGATGCTAAATATCTGATGTAATATCTCAGAAATGTGGTGGCAGGTAGGAAGGGGGCTGGATTACCTCCTGCCAGGTTATGTGTCCAAAACTGTTAAAAAAAAACCCTGATTGACCATGTTTTGTATTATTTAATCTGAGCTTCTGGAGATCACTAGTACCTCAAACTAGCGTGTAAAAGTCCTTGTAAGGACTACTTGAGCTAAAAAACATCATTGCTTTAAGATCCTGCTTTGAACCCTACTTACCTACTGTAATTCCTGTGCCCTACAGATTAGACAAATCAAATCCGCTATCCAACTGTTCTGAGGTTGGGACCCAGCATCTAGTACCAATGCTCTGCCCGCAATCCTGCAGCTCTGGCAAATGTGAACCATAAAAATCCAATGATATTGCCACATTCCGTCACACCCTTTTGAGGAAGTCCAGGGTGATGAAGGGCGTCAGGGCATCATTGGATTGGATCTTGGATGATTGACACAGAAAACCGGAAGTTGTGCACAAGTACGCATGCGTTCCAATTACAAAAAAGTGGAACGAGCGCCGATCGTAGTGTTGCCTAACACAGGAGACATGATTTGGACCACATAGGGTGAATCAACAGGCAACAATGTGAACGGAATTAATTTGGACAGTAAAGATTTGAATGGTCATCAAACCGAATCTGATTACACTAATTGTTGCAAGAATTAGAAAAAATGTTTTTGGACTAATGTTTATCCAGCACATTGCCTTATAAGATTGGACTACTTTTCTATGCTGATATATTTTTATGCTGCTCCATTTCACATCCATTTTAATGTATTTATTTATTATCTATTGATTTTTATTACCAAAATTTTTATGAAGATGGAATTTTAATCCCTGATGGTTTATTAAATTTATGTGGACATATAGGCGGCTGTGCGCTTTTTTTCTTCTGATTTATATGTAGCAAATGGGAACAGGGAACCAAACTAAGTATGATTTCACAAAGAGTCCTAGGATAAGATACACTGTGTTGTTCATAAGAATGTGGATAAATAAGATGCAGAAAGCTTTCTCCTGCACATGAGATGAAAAGACAGAAGGAGATCGGCATCAGGATTATTAGGAATAAGTACAGTGCATCTGTATTAATAATACCAGCCTCGGTTGTACTGTTAATCAATGTAGAGTTCTGTAAGAACTTACCTGCTCCATGCTTCCGATCACATCACCCGCTTGTTAACTTCCTGCACAGTGCTGCGATCATGTGACTCTGGGCGGGGAGATTGACACTCCCTGCACTATATAAGATCCGACCTGACACACTGTCTATGTTAGAGTAACAGGTTGCTAATTCTTGCTTCTGGTTCCTGCTGTGCTTTCTGGTTCTCGGCTCCTAGTGAAGTCATCTTGGCTTGTCTAGCCACGTTTCCTGGATTAACCCTCGTGCTGCTTAGTTCAGTGTGTATCCGACCTGGCTTGTTTATTGCCCACAACTTCTGGCTTACTTCTTGGCTGGGTGGGACTGGCCCGCAGTGGAGCTGGGTTATCCACCGGTAGGCCCCCATGCCCGATGGCTCCCCTCTTAGTTGGTGGGGGAGAGCGGGTACTTCAAAAAAATTAAATAATAATAATAATACTCACGTGTTCGTGGCACCGGCGCCCCTCCTCTCTGCTCCGTTCGCACTGAATGTCGGGCATGTCGTCATCACGTCATTCAGTGAGTAGCGGCACAGAGAGGAGCAAGCAAGAAAGAAGATAGATGACACGAAGAGAAGAAAAGAAAAGAAAAGAAAAGAGAAGAGAAGAAAGAAGACAATAAGAAGGTACGATAAAGGCATGGGGAGGCATGATTCAGTTGCTTAGAAGCAGTTATTTACTCTATGTGTATTAAACAAGTTGGATGTATGAATATTGATTCATATATAGGTATGTTTGATTCACAATCATTCCGAGTGTGGGGGTCCCTTTTCTGAAGTATAAACTGGCACCAGGCTAGACAGGCTGGGATGGTCACAATATAATAGGGAAACTTGCAGCATAGGGCGCCCCATTGTGTCCGTTTATTATTTACTTATTAATACTATATTCATATAATGGGAGTGGGGATCTTAGGTACCACATTCCCATTATAATGAGACCACTTGGGTTGCAGACTTGCCACTACAGAGGACACAATTTTTTTCAATTACCTCGACAGCCAGGAGTGTTGGAAAATGCCCCAGCCTGGGGCTGGTAGTCTGGGGGTGGGGGCAGTCATTTTTTTCAGGAACCTCCCCATTTGGGGTTCCAGCCCCGCTGTAATCAGGCAGAAGCTGGTTCATACTATGATAGGGCAACACTGTGGGATTCCCTGTTATAGTGCAAATGGTCCAACCTGTTTAGCCTGTTGTTGACTCCACCTTATTAAGGGGATCCAATGCTCGTTGTCCCCCTGTTCAGACTGTCCAGCCTGGATGTTTTTGGAGGCATTCTGTCCATTTATATGTTTTTATTTATTACAGAGCTTTTCTGTTGATTTCAATGGAGTTTCCAAAGCAGACAGATCGGTTGCATTAATATAACAAATGGTGAGCCTTGAATGTAAGAAAATAGTAAATGAGAATTTTTGCTTATGAGAAAAACACATTACTCAATGCGATGCGTTTCCTGAAAATGCCACAACACTGCACAAAAGGTAGTGTAAAGCACCACGTCTCCCTTTAGCGCTTGCTGCGTCTGTAAATGTGGTTGGAAAGAACAGTATATTGTGAGAAAAATTATATTGTAATGAACAGGGTTTATCTGTTGTAGGTGGGCGTACTTCGGTGTGACATGTATAATCTTGAATAGTGCATCTGTTTATATTTGTCCACCTCCCAGGAAACTTCCCACATCAGTTTAGTTTGTAGAGAAATCTCAACGAAAAAACCCTCACTGAGCTGCGCTGGGAGGGCCATGTACCACCTGTGTAACGCTAATGCGATTTGAGGTGAGCACAAAGTAATCTGCAAAAACTGATGCAATTAAAACTCTAATCAGCAAGATACACTGTGGAATGGGTGTTTGTCAGTCCTCCACAGATAGATCGGACCAATGACACCCCTGTTCTGGGGGACATGACATCATTATTCAGAGGATAACTGAGTAAAAGCAAAAGGGGATAAAAGAACCTGTCCATTCCATTAGTTAGTTTATATTCACGTCAGTATTAGCTGGAGATTACATTTTGCAGTTGGACACATGCGATAAAGGAGGAGAGAGGTGAGGGGAAGACAAGTATATTTGCATGTTGTCAGCTTAGAGCTGGTAGTGGAGGCCGATATAAGTGTAAGTTCACTGAGAGATTATCATCAATAACATTTATTTATATAGCACCAGCAAATTCCGTAGCGTTTTATAATTGGGAACAAACATTAATAAAACAATACTGGGTAATACAGACAGACATAGAGGTAAGAGAACCCTACTCGAAAGCTTACAATCTATGAGACAATGGGAGTTTGATACACAAGGGCATGTGCTACATCATATTGCACAATGGACCAGCTAGACTGCAAAGGTAAAAGTATTTAGTGGGCTGTGTGATCAGTCACATAGCAATGTTGGTCAGAGGGTTGTTGTCTTGTATTAGCTGTGTAGCGGGTGGTAATAGGGTAACCTAGGGAGATTAAGATGATGTTTGAGGAATATCATAAGCTTGTCTGACGATTAGCTATAAAGAGAGAAAAGGATGGGTCCAAGAACAGAGCCTCGAGGAACCCCAACAGATAGAGGTAGTGGAAGTGAGGCTCTGTCAGTAGTAGAGACACTGAAGAAGCATTCAGAAAGGTAGGAAGTGAACCAGAAGAGAACAGTGCTTAAAACCAATTGAGTGAGCAGTGTAGAGAATAAGAAGATCATTCACTGTATCGAAAGCCATAGAGAGGTCGTAGAGGACAAGAAGTGAGAAGTGACCTTTCCACTTAACCTTGAATAGATCATTGGTCACTTTAGTGAGGATAGTCTTGGTGGAATTTAGAAGGTGGAAGCCTGATTGCAGAGGGTCAAGTAGAGAATGAGTGGGACAAAAAATGATTCAGGTGGTTGTATACAAGCTGCTAAAGTAGTTTGGAGTCAAAGGAGAGGAGAGAAATGGATCGGTAGCTGAAGACAGTGTAGGGTCAAGAGTATAATTTTTTTACTATATTTATGTAACACCTCATCAAATAACATATACTGAGGCAACTGAACTGTTTATTTTTAGAATATCCCAGTTGATTAATATAAGCCCACACATGGAACACACATGGAACCAGTGGAGAAAAACAGGGACAAGAAGACCCATATTTAATTTCTTTGCCCTCTTAGGTAGCTTTTGATGCCCCCCTTCCATAGCCTCAGATCTACATGGACCCGACCTCCCCGAACTCTTATCTGCATAAAATATATAAGTCCTTATAGAGAAGTGATGACTATTACTAGTTGTATCTGTAATTTTTTATGCCGACATGTAAGAAGATGGCGAAATATGGGAGAGCCTTTCTGCACCCCATAACAATAACTGAGGAACTGGGGGTAATTACTAACAATGTCCAGATAGGACATGATATTAGTATATATAATATATATAATATATGTGATTCTTATATTAGACTTGATAATCTGGTAGTTATTGTTCTAACCATTTTGGACTACCCCATCATTATATACATTTGTGTACATATTCTATATGTGATACCAATGTTAAATAAGTTTGCAGATAAAAACGATATAGCTATAGACATAAAATATTTTATTGATTTTATGTTAAATAAATGGTCTTTTAATGATTATCAGGAATCTGAATGTATTCTGTCATATGTGTTTAAGGCTGTGCTTGGAAGCTTATCTATGGGGTATAATATAATACATGACCATGTGACAATAGTATACCTGAGGGGCTTCAAATTATGTGCTAAATGCAGATACTGTAGAATGTGTGATTATGTACAAACAAAAACAAAATAAGCTGATAAGACTTACAGCTGCATAAATAACAAAATATACAGCAAGACATGACAAGAACACCATTTATAATTAGAGATAAGCAGCAAAATTCAATGTGATAATTAGGGCCAGTTTCAGAATAGTGCATAGAGCGCGATAGGAAACCTGATATACTGCAGGGCCCGCATGGGCAATCCTCTAACCTTCAAGAGGGCCACACATTACCCTTAATCTCAGTAATAATTTGATACCATAAATTTAATCAAAGAGAGAAACACCTATCTGTAGCAACATATCATCAGGCATTATAAACAAGTGTTACAGGCTATAACACACAAATATGACCATAAATGAGGTAAGGTAAGTGGAGCCGCATGTGAGGGCTCGGAGAGCCGCATGAGGCCCTAGGGCAGTTGCAGGCTGGCAGGTTTCAGACGGGGGCGCACAGGCGGCCGCATCACGTGACACGCGATGCGGCCGCGTCATAATGAGGCGGCCGTATCATGTGTCACGTGATGCGGCCGCCTGTACGCTGACGCGGCCGCATCGGATGCGGACGCCGGTAATATTTACAAATTATTTCATCCACGGGGTGGGGGGATGGAGAGAGGCGGCCGGCCCAAAAAGCCGTTAGACTGATCGGCCGGGGTGCCCGCTGCCCCCCGGTCCAGCCCGCCCCTGCCCTAGGGCTACCTGTTGCCTATTACTTGCATGGAGAGCAATTGTTTTCATTTTGCAGTTTCAAAGAAGTCCTGTGGATCAGGATCATTCCTACTGCCATAATAAATTGTAATTATGGTGTCAGGATTTCCCAGGTATGACCACGGAGAAGGGGTAAGTGGTTAAAGTGGCTTTATTAGGAAACACAGATAACAGTCCACCACGGATTGTGGCACAGATATACAGTGATGAAAAGTCAGAGCAACAGTTCAATGGGAACAACAATGTTGAAGACTTAACTGATTCGTTAGATGGTATTCAGCGCAGCAGGTGTAGAGAGAGAGCAACAATAGCAGATCTTGGAATAGCGGTGCACTGCAACCACAGGTAAGTATCACAAAGGGAGTCCAGTCCTGATGAGAGACCTGAACTCACAGCACTTGGTAATGCAGACAGGAGCCGAGCACTTGGTAATGCAGACAGGAGCCGAGCACTTGGTAATGCAGACAGGAGCTGAGCACTTGGTAATGCAGACTGGAGCCGAGCACTTGGTAATGCAGACAGGAGCTAAGCACTTGGTAATGCAGACAGGAGCTGAGCACTTGGTAATGCAGACAGGAGCTAAGCACTTGGTAATGCAGACAGGAGCTGAGCACTTGGTAATGCAGACAGGAGCTGAGCACTTGGTAATGCAGACAGGAGCTGAGCACTGGGAATGCAGACAGGAGCTGAGCACTGGGAATGCAGACAGGAGCTGAGCACTGGGAATGCAGACAGGAGCTGAGCACTTGGAAATGCAGACAGGAGCTAAGCACTTGGTAATGCAGACAGGAGCTGAGCACTTGGAAATGCAGACAGGAGCTAAGCACTTGGTAATGCAGACAGGAGCTGAGCACTTGGTAATGCAGACAGGAGCCGAGCACTTGGTAATGCAGACAGGAGCCGAGCACTTGGTAATGCAGACAGGAGCTGAGCACTTGGTAATGCAGACTGGAGCCGAGCACTTGGTAATGCAGACAGGAGCTAAGCACTTGGTAATGCAGACAGGAGCTGAGCACTTGGTAATGCAGACAGGAGCTAAGCACTTGGTAATGCAGACAGGAGCTGAGCACTTGGTAATGCAGACAGGAGCTGAGCACTTGGTAATGCAGACAGGAGCTGAGCACTGGGAATGCAGACAGGAGCTGAGCACTGGGAATGCAGACAGGAGCTGAGCACTGGGAATGCAGACAGGAGCTGAGCACTTGGAAATGCAGACAGGAGCTAAGCACTTGGTAATGCAGACAGGAGCTGAGCACTTGGTAATGCAGACAGGAGCTGAGCACTTGGTAATGCAGACAGGAGCTGAGCACTTGATAATGCAGACAGGAGCTGAGCACTTGATAATGCAGACAGCAGCTGAGCACTTGATAATGCAGACTGGAGCTGAGCACTTGATAATGCAGACTGGAGCTGCGCACTTGATAGTGCAGACAGGAGCTGAGCACTTGATAGTGCAGACAGGAGCTGAGCACTGGGAATGCAGACAGGAGCTGAGCACTTGATAGTGCAGACAGGAGCTGAGCACTGGGAATGCTCACAAGAACAAAGCACTTGGAAATGCAGACAGGAGCTGAGCACATGGAAATGCTCACAGGAGTGACCTGATGATCTGGCCCAGACCGTTTGAAGCAGGCAGGTTTGTATAGGCCACTTGCAGGTGAAACAACTCCCAGTGATAATGAGTCAGGGAGAATGGTCCAAGTAGCACAGTGGCCCCTTTGGTGGGCAGTGGTACTACCAGTAGGATATATATACACAACAAATCCAATAAAGTCACTTCAGACAGT
This sequence comes from Mixophyes fleayi, assembly GCF_038048845.1. Lineage (NCBI taxonomy): Eukaryota > Metazoa > Chordata > Amphibia > Anura > Limnodynastidae > Mixophyes > Mixophyes fleayi. Next base: position 13,223,726 of record NC_134403.1, read on the forward strand.
AGCTGCAGAATGCAAGTCCGGACAGACCACTGGCCGGGCCCCTCAGTCTGACGGGGGGGGGAGATTTACTGTGATGGGATGGGATGGGGGAGATGAAGGGGAGCATTTACAGTGATTGGGGGTCAGAGGGGTTACATTTACTGTGATGAGGGAGAGGGGAATATACTGTGATGAGGGAAGGGCGCATGTACGAGGAAGAGGGAGGGGGCATGTATGCAAAGGTGGCCCTGCCAGATGAATTAGTACTGGCCCCCACAGTTTCTGATTGCAGCCCTGACAGTAGATGACCACTTTACCATGATCCAAGGAAGCCCACCGACCATCACAGTAAGACTGTGGACTACTTGTGTGATTCTTAGAGTTCTTTTTATTGAAGTTGGTTATTTTGAGTACATTTTTTTTATGTATTTACGGAACAGCTCATCTCGTAAGCCGTAAATCAAAGGACTGAGGAACCGTGGCAGGCACATAAACAGGAAGAAAAAAGTAATGCGCAGGAAGTCAAACTGATTATACTGTGTTTCAAAAAACGAGGAGGTTAAAAAAGTCATGCACAGCAGGAGCTGAAACGCATGGAGCATGACAGTCTTACCAGCCTTAGAGGCAGAAGACCCATCGATTTTCTGTGCTGTCATTATTACTCTGATGTACGTACATATAATAATAAATCCCACTAGCGAGAGGCTAATCATAATATTAAGGGATTTGATAGTATTTTGAAGTGGGGTCTTTGTGACAGCCTCGTTACGGCATATCACGGGAAGAGACAAGAAAGTGTTCAGTTTAATAGAGGAACTCATAAGGACAATCATATCAGCAACATTAGGCAGCAGACCCAAGACCCACATGACGATGATGGCAGAAATGGATTTGTGCACTGTGCATAGTTCTGCATGTCTTAGTGGATGACAGACCGCTACGTAGCGTTCCAGGGACATGACAGCCAAATTGTATGGTGTGACAACAAACAAGGTTAAAGTTGCTATCCTTATCATGTAGCAGAGCAACAGAGGAAGGTATATGACATATATTGCGAATGCCATAAGAAAAAAACCCAAAAGCAGGTAACATGTATCCGAAATGAGCATGTGGGCAAAGAGAATATAGCGAGCGTTGTCTCTGACATGCGCAGTGGTGAAGTAGACACTGAGCAAAATGTTCATGAAGTACAGGAAGAAGCAGAAGAAAAGAAGCATCAGGATCAACATAGAGGTCCTCATTGTCTGAAGGTTCTTCTCTGTATAGATGGAAACTTGAGTAATATTATTGTCCAGAACTGAATAATTTCCCATGGCTGATCAATTACAGTTGTATTCAGGCTGCAAAGAAAATGAAAACTATATTTCAATAACCTAATAGTATAGGTGACCGTTATGGCTGGATCACTTATAAATAACTTATTTGTGGCTGGATCGTGTAGAAATAACTTATTGCAGATATTTATTTTAATTAGGAGTGCAGTGCACCTCTGTATATCCTTGCAAATGTACTTATCTTTTTAAATTGGTATGTGTGGAAATGTATTGACTTCTGAGACAGTATGCCATGTTTGGGTTTTGAAACTGTCTGGAGACAGGGAATCTCATTTAATTAGACCTTTTCATCGCTGAGTGATTAAAATGTCTGTTGAGCCTGAAAGACAGGAGGAGGTAATTATAATTACTGGTAGACTCCCTATGCAAGTGACCACAGATGAATGTGAATTTTGCAAGTTAAAATGCGTTCAAAGCAAAATTACAGAAATGTTATGTCCTGATGGTAAACATTCAATAGAAAACCTCAGACGTTGTGGTACCACTAGTAGCAATGTAAAAATGTGTTAAACCCTGGATTGGTTAGAGGGGCAGGAGGCTGGATTACCTCCTCCTAGGTTATCTGTGTAAATCTGTATAAAAAGAGGACCTGCTTTGATGCCTACTTACCTGCTGTAATTCCTGTGACCACAGTTTAGACCAACCTAAATCAAATTCGTTATCCAGCTGGTCTGAGGTTTGGACCCAGCATCCAGTACCAACGCTTTGCCCCCTATACTGCAGCTCTAGCCAGAGGGGGAACTATCCACACTGTGGCTAGGGGGCGCATTTGGGAGAAAGAAAGAGGACGGTGGCAAGACAAGCCCAGCCAGTTCCCAGCAACACAACAGACAGGGTGGCATAGGAGGTCCATCCTGATACAAACGTTTTCATGAAAACGTAATATATAAAAGGATTCTTTAAGGCAAACTCTGACCCTACATTTTTAGCCAAAATGACAAAAATATTCCGGATGCGGGATTTGGACCTTACACAATCCCCAGCGAGGCCACGTGTGGAGCCAGTCTGTCAATGACGGCCCAGGATTCCAGACAAATGGCCAGGAAACGTTACTAACAGTGTGTGGTACCCCAAAGCCCTGTTGAACAGCACAGAGGAGTGCATAAACACTTTTAAAATGCAGGGCTACAAGGGGTTAATTGTGCTCCTGAAAACTTGTGCCCAGGAGTGATTGACAGGAGGAGGATGAAGGCCCTGATTGGCTGGGGGAGTAACAGGAAGAGGATGTGCAGGAAGGAAGAGAGAGAGAGAGAGCAGCATGGTAGAAGGAACAAGGGGGAGGATGTGCAGCCGAGCAGAGAGAAGATAAGCTGCTGCCAGAACTGTGACATTGCCAGCAAAGCGGACAGAGAACAGCTTGGGACATGCAACGGGGTGCCAAAGACAGTCTCCACTAACTGCAGAAACGTCTCAAGGTAAAACCCTAGCCTGCAGTGTACTGCACACACCCCAGTGTCAGAGGGAAGAGTGATGAGAGAATCTATCCAAAACTGACATTGCATTCTTGTACAAGGAAGGATTGTGAGGGCTTTTCCCTCGGATCATACCTTTGTACAGGCTGCAGGGAACAATTAAGACGGTCGTTTCACCTATATCCTGTGTGTGTGCTGATATCTGGACATTATACCCTGTTGCAGAGCACATGTGCTGATAGAGATTCATTGATTGTTGAGAGAACAGCGCCATCTTGTGGCTGAAATGAGCAACAGCCCTGCTTTCTACTATAATACTTAACCCTTGATGGAAACTTCTGCAGGACATTGGAACACTACCAAATTCCTGTGCACAGGTCAGCACAGGACTGAGTGGAAAAATATGGTAACGTTACCAGGGATAATATTGGTGCACCAAATGTTGAGATGGATGTTAATGTTATGTGATTTACCTAAGAATTGATTTATTAATATTGAAGGTGTGACATTCAGTGTTAGTGGTACCGCTGCAATTCAAGTTAACGCAGCAGTAGATGCTAAAAGTGGGGCGCCTGACCCATAGCGAATAGCACGGTACCCCCAAACACCTGAATAAGAAGTAGCCCTCTAGTGGGCGCGGTAGCGACCGTAAGAGTCTTGATGGGTTATTATTGATGGTTTTTGCATCATCACCAGTCAGATATTGTTAACGTGAAAGTAGTAACTGTGATTACCAGTGTGCCTTATTAGACAATGTGTATTGAAGATGTTATCGTTATTCTGCCTTATACTCACCAGGTGTATGTTATATGTTAAATGCTATTGTGCTCTATGCTGATCAGACGCATTATTTTGTCATTACTATTGAGCTGAAGGGGTCAGTGGCGCGGTGGCTTACCAAAACTATCCTTACCGCATTCCCAATAAACCCAAGTTGTTTGACCAATCTTTGTCCCTTTCATTGAAGTATTTATCTCCTGACCACCGGATATCTGAACAGAAAAGAACCTGACTCGTGTCTGGAGGACAAGGTAAGGGAACGATTCCCATCAGTACTCGACCACCACAAGTGTGCCGTATATGCAGGATGTGGCACTTCTGCTTCCAGGAATCCCAGTGATCATATAATTTCTGGGGGTCTCATTGTAGGACTCACTTAGCCCAAGAAGACTCAGATTACTAAAAATGAGACGTCGGGTTTTGTCTTTTTTATAAAACTGCAGTTTCAAAAAAATGAGGGAAAATCTCCATATCTAAAGCTGATATGTCAGGACCAAATAGAACAAACAGTTGGTATAAAAATGTAAATATATTTGCAACATCATACAAGTTCTTTCCTGACCTCCTCAGGCACACACTAATACAGTAACACCGGACATGAGCTGCTGCGGGTGCATAAGGATTGGAGATGTGGAAACACTGTATTAATACAAATAAAAAGATGAAAAAAGCCCTTTCAGTTACAGTCTTTCAAATGCTCTTTCAAACACACACATACTTGTCAACTCTCCTGGAATGTCCGGGAGACAACCGAATTCCGGGTAGGTCTCCTGGATTCCTGGGAGAGGTGGCAACTCTCCTGCATCCTCCTCGTAGTGAGCCTAAGTAGCACAATTTACGGTGAATCACATCATTTTGGCCCCGGCCCTGTGACAAAATGTAGATTTTTGTCGCTGGGGGCGGGGCCAAAATTACGCAATTTGTCGCACCCTGCCTCCTTCTGCCCTTTCGCCACGCCCCCTCCCTTCCAGGTTCTCCCAGACTCCACCCACAGAAAGTTATGTATGAATACACATAATTAGCCCCTAAGTAAACAGGAAAACTAGGAGACCCCATCATAAAACATCGTTCTGGGTGCAGTAATTACAGGAAACCATTACTAAGTAGATAGATTTAGGTACTTTCAATATTTTTATATTATTTACACTATGTGATCCTAAAACAGCAAAACTCAATTTGTAAAAAAAAAAAATGCTTACAAAATAAACAAGTATCTGTCATAATAAAACGATACAAACTCACAGAGATGCGAAAACTGTAGTTCTTGCACAGCCCTCGCTCACCAAAAATGAAGCACCCCCGGTTAATGAGGAGGTATTCAATAATATTTTGATAGTTACTTTCCAGCAGCCAGTCTTTTAATGGAGGTGGCACTTTATAGAGAGGTGCATTGGACAGAGCAATGATGGATTATAGAAGGGACACTTTAATATATGGGAAAATGTCCAGATGCAACAACCACAGCCAGATTTACCTATTTTGCCCCCTAGTCTGGTTTTACTGTGTGAAGCTTTCTCCAGGGAGGTTCATGTCATACACGGTAGGAGGGTGCAGCACAAGAAAATATATTATACGACACACCAGGAATTTGATGATATTGGGTTTTTGTTGAGATAGCACAGAACAGATTATGGTATCCAGTATATAATGGCACAGGATAGTACAGGACGGTCTGTGTTATGCAGTATATAATGGCACAGGATGGTACAGGACAGTCTATGTTATGCAGTATATAATGGCACAGGCTAGTACAGAATGGTCTATGTTATGCAGTATATAATGGCACAGGATAGTACAGGACGGTCTGTGTTATGCAGTATATAATGGCACAGGATGGTACAGGACAGTCTATGTTATGCAGTATATAATGGCACAGGATGGTACAGGACAGTCTATGTTATGCAGTATATAATTGCCCAGGATAGTCCAGGACAGTCTATGTTATGCAGTATATAATGGCACAGGCTAGTACAGAATGGTCTATGTTATGCAGTATATAATGGCACAGGATAGTACAGTACAGTATTTGTTATGCAGTATATAGTGGAATGAAATATCAGTGTGAGAGAGCTGGTTGTTATAAGTCTGTCCACATTTATATGAGAAAATTTTCACTACAGTGATTTACATTAGGAAAGACAGTGATTTTTTGTTATATTAATCTCATCTGTGACATTGTTTTCAATGTTTGTTTTCCAGAGAAATACAAGATATACATCTGTCCAATCTGCAGCAATTGTAGACATAGAATTCAGTTGTGTGATTTGGCAGAGTTCTTTCATGTTATTTTTATTTTATACCATGATGATTATATATTAATAGTTTGACAGCTTTAAGTAGTAAAGTATAGCAAACTGATATGTAAATAGCTATACAAAAATGATAATACAAATATAATGAGGAAAATGTAAATATTTCAACTACTAAATAAATAAAAGTGTCATTTGCTGCCATAATATATTGCTGTGCTGCTGTTTCACACTGTGGTAATCAGCAATAAATCAGATTTACCTCCATACTTACTAATATATCACATACTTACCAACTTTCTGTTGGTGAAATCCGGGAGCCTGCAGAGGAGGTGGGCGTAACGGGGGGGGCGGGGCTCCAAGTGGCGTTATTTTGGACCTGCCCCCAAGACGTGATGACGCAAAATGCGTCATTTGACAGCGGGGGCGGGGCCAAACGCCGCTATTCACCGGGAATCGCGGCGTTTGGGACTTAATTCTGCCCACTTCACTAGGAAGTGGGCAGAATTATCCAGATGCGGGGGATTGCCACACTCGCCCGGGAGCCCGGGAGACTCTCGCAAAATGCGGGAGTCTCCCGGATATTTCGGGAGAGTTGGCAAGTCTGATATATCACTGTGTCACTCAGTTTGCAGCGAACAGGAAGACGTGAGCTGTCAGTCTGGAGATACGGCCATTTACTTATTGTAAGTCTGAGCCTCATGTGCTGATATTTATTTGTTTCTGTCTCCCAGCAGAATTATAGATTGTTAATCTCAGGAGCAGGTTGACAGACAGTCTACACAGTTGTCATCAGTTGACCATAGGGACAGACGTCAGTGACACAGCATTAATATAAGTCTCTTATGGATCGCACGCCCTCAAGGAGTATAGAAAGTTTCACATGAGTCTTGAACATGAGTTCTCTGATACATGTAAGAATTCCTAGGGGAACAAAGTTGCACAAACTACAATTCCCTCTTAGGACTCACCTGATTCTGAGGGATAACTATGAACACACTGTGACTGGATCACTTATAAATAACTTATGGTATAAATTTATTTAAAGGAAATAGTGCAAGGCGCTTATTAATTTAATTGCCAAAGCACTTATTTTTGATATTGTGTATATTTTGATATAGGAAATCTATATTTCTGAGACCAGGGGGTAAATGTATTAACATGCGGGTACTTCAACACCCGCGAGATCAGCGTCTTCGGCGATTAAATTTAAAGCGGTGCTGCATTGTAAAGGGAAACTTCCCTTTACAATGCAGCTGTCACGGGCACTAGGAGTCTTTACCCAGGGATCACCAGATGATGAGCTTACCAGAGCAGTCTAGATGGTAATATGGCACTCTGGTAGCGGGGTGATCACGGAACAGGAGACAGCAGATGATAGAGATGCTCGTGAAAGTCTATGACTAGCAGCACTGGTAATATATATGTAGAAATACACAAGGAACTGAATGGACAAAGGAACGTGAGGGTAGTCAGTGGTCTGCGGTAGCAAGTTGTACCACTGCTATGGTGAGGAGGAATGTCCAACAGCAACGAGAAGGGGATGAGAGTCAGCGGTCTGCATTAGCAAGTTGTACCGCTGTCTGGGTGAAGGAATGAAATCCAAGTGGAGGTATCCGGGGAGTCAGTGGTCTGCGTTAGCAAGTTGTACCACTGCTATGTGAGAGGATACTGGAACAGGTGACACGGGAAACAGGGATCAGTGGTCTGCCTCTAGCAAGTTGTACCACTGAATATATATGTGAGGAGGAGCACGGGGAGAGACTGCAATACAGAGGATACACGGGCACCTTGAACTTGATCCACAATGACATGCACAATATAGTAATGACTGAACAGCACTGCAATAATACAAAGTCACAGAAACTATCCGGGCAAAAGATAACACAGTCAATGATGGCAATAGTCTCAGCGGATAGTAAACTCCAGAGGAGAATAACTCAGTCCAGCAAGATATGCAATACACCAGCACAGTCAATGAGAAGTATGCATACCGTGGTTCAGGAGCAGGCTGTCAGACAGGAGTGCAGAGATACCTGAACGGTTGGAGGCCGGCAGGATGCGAAGTCCCTGGAGGGTGAAGCGGTAATCAAGTAGGTGCAGCGCACAGGTAGGTAGACCAGCAGGGAAAGCAACAAATACTCAGGAAGCAGTAGTATGTAGAACTGGACTCCTGGAGGACCCTGAAGAGTAGCGATGGTCTAGCCGAGATGAAAGCAGCGAGGCGTAGATCCGATGCAGACTGGAGAGTAGACACCGGCAGGAACACTGAGAAGCACGGAGAGCGGATCAGCTGCTGCAGACACGAGAAGAACTGAGGGGTAGCAGCCAGCAGGACTCTGCGGGTACACGGAGGTAGCGGATAGAAATCAGCAGGTGCAGTCACGATGAAACACGGGAGAGTAGAGGTGAGCTGGAACTGTTGAGCACGGTGAGTAGCGGATAGGAATCAGCTGTAGCAGTCTCGAGGAAACACAGGAGAGTTGAGGTGAGCTGAAGACTGTAGTGCACGGAGGCAGGAGATAGGAATCAGCTAAACAGTCATGATGAAACACATGAGGGTTGAAGTGGTCTGGAAACCACAGGAGAGTTGAAGTGGTTTGGAAACCACAGGAGAGTTGAAGTGGTTTGGAAACCACAGGAATCAGCAGCGCTGAATACACGAGGAAACACAGGAACACCTTCAGAGGCTCATGGGGAATGAGACTCCAAGATCAGGCAACGAGGTATGGAACTCAGGTGCTTTAAATAGGGAGTGTTGCCTGATCAGCCAATTAACTAAAGGGACAGGTACTGAAGGTTTGAAAGGGCTGCGCATGCGCAGACCCTCAGGATGGTGGACGGCCACGGTTCCTAAATACAAGGGAAGAAGCACTCACAGTCTGGTGAGTGACAGCAACGCTGCTTTAAATTTAGTCGCCGAAGACGCTGAACTCGCGAGTGTTGAAGAACCAGCATATTAATACATTTACCCCCAGGGGAGAAAATTAGTTTTTTCTGTTTTAACCTTGCTGGAGAGAATGCCTTATTTCTGATGTATATATCTGATACAATAAGCCTTTGTTTAAGAAGTCTTTTGTGTATCTTGGTGTAAGGAAATGCCTTGTTTGGGGTTTGCAACTTTCTTGGGGAATTATTTTCTTTGGAGAAAATGTGTAATCTGCAACTGTTTGAAGAAAGGACCCATGCTAATTAGACCTTTTGGTTTGTGATGGTCTAGCACCTGAAGGCATAGGAAGATGTAATTAGACTTGCTGTCCACTGTGTCCAAATTAAGATGCAGGATATCACATCAGGGTTTTAAGATATCACAGATAAGCGTAAATATTGTTAGCTTTGCAATGCATGTAAATCTATGTTTTGATAAACAGGTTACATCCTGATTCTAAACATAGCCTGTAAGGCTTTGTCTAAGATAGTATAAAAAGAGAGTCCTTGTAAACTAAAATGTATCATTCTGATGTTTCATCTGACCTGACCACTGATACCTTTCATCAGTGGAACTGTCCTTGTCAGGACACATGAGCAAAAATAAACATCATTCTTGGCTTCGAGACCCTTTCTTCACAACTTCTTTAATATTGCTGTAATCCTGTGACCTACAGATTAGACCCTAAATCTAATCCATCCTAAGCCTGTTTCTGAGATTTGGACCCAGCTCTCCAGTACCACCGTTCTACCACTACCCAGCAGCTCTGGCCAGTGTGATAGGCCAGGGATGATCCATCCACAGCACCCTGATCCATAGTAAGTGGTCAGGGATACCAGCCCAAGTGTATCAGCACGGGAGTAGACTAGCAGCGACAGTTACCCAGAAGGAACGTGGTTCTGGGCGCCATAAAGGAGTCCAGTGGTGGGAGCAGGCTTCTCCTACTGCAACAGAAGGGGAGTATTCGGAATAATGAAAGGGGATGGTGGCAAAGTAAGCCCAGCCAGTTTCCAGCAACAACAGACAGGGTGGCACAGGCGGTCCATCCTGTCACACATACCTTACCTTCTGTTACTCACCCAGTTTAGGTCACTCAGGTCCATTGGTACACAGCCGCTTCACAGGCCTCCGCCTGCGGCCTAAGCCCTGGTCTTTCAGCCCATCTTCTTGGGGCTCAGGACTTTAGGTGCCCTTCCGGAATGGTTAGAGGGGCCTTAGATGCCACTCTTACAGACCACCAGTTAACTACATAGGGCCTAGCGCCCTTCTATACTATCCAGAGCCTAGCGCCCTTTTATGGCAATTTAAGGGTCTATCACCCTGCTATCCACAGGAACCTGATGTGCCTCTACCTACCAAGGGTCTTGTACCCTGCTACTAAATTGCCTTGCCTATCGCCACACTTAAAGGCTGAACTCCAGTTCCTGGTATGTCTGGCATTGGCTTGTGGAAATCCTGGATGGCGTGTTGCCAGAAAACACAGTGCAGTCAATGGGCAGTGGTTGGGGTGCACATAACGGTAGTGGGCATGCTGAACCCGCCTCTCTTTGATGAGTCGGCTAAAGTCTCGGTGCAAGTACTCCCCCTGTGGGTTGGCTTGTGCTTTCATTCCTTTAAGCCCAGAAGGATTGCGGGTTCTGTAGTGTCTGGGATCAAGGGTCCCGGTAACTTGATATGTGCGTCCAGGGTGTGTTTTGGTTGTCCGACTCTGTTTGCGGATATCCCTTGATTAATGCTGGGTTGTCCTGGTTGCTTGGCAGATGTCGTACTGATTGCTCTTTTCTCCACCATCATATTTGGTTGAAAATAAACTCCTTTTAATTTTGACACATTTATGTCTTGTGTCAATTATACAAAGACGTTAAAATAAGTATTAAGAGGTTCAAGTGAAGTGAGGAATGTCAGTCATTTGTTAGGAACCCCTCTAACCGGCACGACACAACCTGGAGACTACTCTGCCAGTCAGGTGTTCACTGGAGCCCCTAATGCTGGGGACAGGCTGGGCTGCAGACTGACAGAGGGTTGTGAAGTGTGTACCGGCTGGGGAGAAGCCAGGCAAGCGGAGTGGAGTCCAAGCAGAGGTCAAGGGCCGGCAGCAGATAGCAGTATGAATAAACAAGCTGAGGTCAGGGGTCATGAGCAGACAGGTAGGTTGGTATTCAAAGACAAAAACGAATTTCACCGCACCAGGCTGAACCCCTTATATGTTGAGGAGATCTATATCTCATATAATGGGGAGGTGCTCCTACACATTATAATAATACGTACCGAAGAAGGGGGAGAAGAAAGGGAGGGGATGGGAATATGTGTATACAGGGCACTCTTTTAAGATTCAGTATATATAGTAAGTATCTGTTAAAGGTAATATCTTTATTTTAATAAACAGATGATACATTAGCGAAATAATTAAAAACACTCAGTGAATGAACATGATGACCAAATGTACTAGGTGAAATACTGTTAAGAAGTAGTAAAAAGGACTACTATGCTGTCTCACTGTGTTCTTTCAATAATGATGAATAATACGCTGTACCAATATCACTTGGATAATATAATGATATTGGGTGTATATTGTAAATAGATTTACTGAATAGTATGTCCAAAACTATCTATCATATAGTAGTATTGTTATAGGATACCATGTATCTCATTTGGACTCCTATACAGATTACCTCTCCTAGGAAACTAGTCCCTTATAATCACTCCTAGAGGTGGGATAGAGTACTACATCAATTTGGTATATAGTGAGTGTAATAGATCCAATCGTGTCTTGGTACACAGTCTCACCCCTCTGATACTAAATAATGGCAAAAGTATAGCCAAAATTACTTGAGTGCTAATATATAGGGCAATGATGGAAGCTAGGGTTTGGTATCGCTATGTATCCGGATACCTGACACATCATCTGTTATAATTATAGTGGTAGAAATACTCAAAGTATTTCTACCACTATAATTATAACAGATGATGTGTCAGGTATCCGGATACATAGCGATACCAAACCCTAGCTTCCATCATTGCCCTATATATTAGCACTCAAGTAATTTTGGCTATACTTTTGCCATTATTTAGTATCAGAGGGGTGAGACTTTGTACCAAGACACGATTGGATCTATTACACTCACTATATACCAAATTGATGTAGGTCGGTATTCAAGCCAGAGGTCAGGGTCACGAGATACACAAGCAAAGTCCAATTCCAGGCAAAGGGTCTTACACGGGTAATCAGCAGAAAGTCCAACAGGCAGGAACAAGGCACAGAGCAGGTCAGCAGACTGGATACAGAAGCTATAACCGGCAATGAGGCAGCAGACCTCATTGCCTTAAATACACAGATGGCCCAATCAGAACTTACATGCACCCCTGCAGACTAATCAGCAATATAGAACCAGACCAATCAGGGCTAGTCCCTGACAGACGCACACAGATGCAGTCTAATGACTGTAACTTCAGCCCCCTGCATTAATTAGCCCACAGGCTGTGCCCGTTTTTGCGCATGCGCCCGGCTTCCAACACTGCCGGGACGCAGCGCTATGTGAAAGGCGTACGGCCGTTGCCTTGGCGACGGCCGGGCAGGAAGGGGAAATGACGTCCCGGTCGTCAAGTTGACGGCCGGGACGCCAGAGGGAGCCAGAAGCGAGCCGTGGCGGCTGTGAGTACCGCCCTGGCTCGTGACAGTACCACCCCCTTGAGGAGGGGTTAAGGAACCCCGACACCCAGGTTTTCTTGGAAATTTCCTGAAGAACTCCTTCAGCTGTTTAGGGGCATGGAGCTGTCTCTGGGGAATCCAAGACCACTCTTCTAACCTGCGATTCCTCCACTGCACTAGGAAGTGCACCTGCCCTTGCACCTTTTTAGAATCAAGGATTTTCTGAACAACGTATCTTTGTGGCTTGCTTGAATTTCTCCCAGACAAACTAGAAGACTGGGTTTGAGTTGGATAAAGTACTGGCTTCAATAGAGAACAATGAAATGTGTTGGGGATTCTCAACGAGTCCGGAATTTTTAGCCTAAATGCGACAGAATTCACCTGCTTGATGATAAGGAACGGACCGATGAACTTAGGGCCAACTTCTTGCAAGGCTGTCTGAGCCTAATATTTTTTGTAGACAGCCACACTTTCTGGCCCACCTTGAGGGAGCAGGTGGTACGGTGGCGGTCCGAATTTTTTTTTGCAACAAATGAGGCTTGTGTCAATGATGACTGTACTTTCCTCCAGATAACTCTGAGATCCCTGGCAGTGGAGTGGATCTCCTGGATACCAATAGACTTGAGTGAGTACAAAGAGTTAGATCTGGGGTAAAAACCATAATTGCAAAAAAACGGAGAGGTTTTGATAGATGAGTGACAGGAATTATTACAGGCAAATTCCGCCCAGGGTAACAAGGAGGACCAGTTGTCATGGAACTCCGATGTGTAGCATTGTAAAAACTTCTCTAAGGACTGGTTAACCCTTTCAGTTTGCCCATTTGACTGAGGGTGGTATGCGGATGACAAACTGACCTTAATTCCGAGAAGGGTACAGATGGATTTCCAGAATTGGGCTATGAACTGAGAACCCCGATCGGAGACGATTTCAGAAGGGAGTCCATGGAGACGGAAAATATGTTGAATGAATAAGACGGCCAAATCTCGAGCAGTAGGAAGTCTGGTTAACGGAAAGAAATGTGACATTTTGCTGAACCGGTCTACCACGACCCAAATGGTATTGTGTCCTGCAGAGGGTGGCAGATCAACTATAAAGTCCATGGACAAGTGTGTCCATAATTTTGGAGGAGTGGCCAAAGGAATTAACTGACCTACTGGACGGATCCTGGGGACTTTGTTTCTGGCACAAACCTTGCATGAGAGGACATGACTCTTGACGTCAGCAGACAAGGATGGCCACCAGACCGTACCGGAAAGGATTTCTAGCGTCTTGTGAATTCCAGGGTGTCCAGCAGTCCTACCATTATGCGCCTCTGCAAGAACCGCCTTCCTTAAATGGACTGGAACAAAGAGACATCGCTCCGGAGTAGTATCAGGGGCTAATCTCTGGAATCCCTGAAGTGTGATACTCAGATCTTGGGTTAACCCACCATGGATTATGGAAGGAGGAATAATAGACTCTGGGTTTGTAACTGGAACGTGGTGTGCCAAGAAACTTCTGGACAGAGCATCTGCCCGGACATTTTTGGAATCTAGTCGGTAAGTGATCAGGAAATTAAACCGGGTAAAGAATAACGACCAACGGGCCTGTCTGGGATTTAGGCATTTGGCCGATTGAATATATTGTAAGTTCTTGTGGTCGGTAATAACAGAGATCTGATGTGAAGCACCCTCCAGCCAATGCCGCCACTCCTCGAAGGCCCATTTGATTGCCAATAGTTCTCTATTACCGACATCATAGTTGGCTACTACTGAAGAGAACTTACGGGTGAAATAGGCACATGGGTGTAGATGATTATTATGAGGATCCTTCTGTGATAGGATAGTGTTGAAGTCGTATAATTGGATGAACGAAAGTATATTGGTTTAATATTGGTTTGCCGTGCGTATTGCGAAGCATACGCCACGTGTTACGTGGCGTGGTGCATTCGCACGGTAAAATACGCGCGCACACACTCGCATTACAACAGTTAGTTATTTATATAATTTCATATTGGTTCTGTTACACTATAATTCAGGAGCAGATAGTATTCAGTTTATTATTAGTCTATATATATATATATATATATATATATATATATATATATATATATAGCGATTATATGTACATTGTAGTGTTATTAAAGGTTTAGGTAATAGGAAAGGTGTCATGCCTGATATCATATTGAAGCCCTAATCATCAGCAGCTGTCCGGTGCAGTCGGCGAAGAGATCGCACATTGCATACTTTAGTTATTGATATTAGAGAGTAAAACCTTTGTATGATACTGGCTATGAAAAGGAGCAGACTCCCTGGAGAGAAGACCCCCACCTTTGGATTCCTTAGATTGAATCAACCTATTACCTGTCTGGCCTGGACCCACCCAACGTCTGGACCTATAGAAACAATCTACGTCATCTCTATTGTTCACAATGAAACACTGACTGTATATATATTAGCTGCATCTCACTGGGGCCTCAGTCAACTCTGACACAATATTCTATACAGAATATTGTCCATCGGGTCCGGTGGGTGCGCAGCGTGCGCAAGCGATTGCATTGGTATGTACTTATCTTTTGGTATTGGCTGTGCTGTACTGTACTTTATCATAATATAATAATGTATTGAATTGTTGACTATTTACATCTGCTAAAATAAATTACTTTGTGCTTTGGACACACATTCAATTGATTGGGCAATGCTTATTTTAAAACGATAGAATTACTTTAATAATTTGGGGGCTCTTGAGTTAGGAGTTACGTTACCGGCAGGTATGCAACGCTTACGATATTCGGTTCCTCAACAAAGGGTGGATGGACGGACGCGTCGTATAAAGCAGGAAAGAACGTAATGCGTCTAATACCTGTGGTTCACTGTGTGTTGCGAAACCGAATGTCCGTTGTTGCATAGACTGAAGGAACGCTAATTAGAATCTAGGGACAAGAAAGAAAAATGTTTCTTTTTATTGTCGTTTTATGTTTTAAAGTGTATTGCATTGCTGTGCGTATGTGTAGTTCCTGCTGTGCGTACGCGAACTTATGGTAGATTTGCCACATGGTTGAACAATAGTTTTGATAGTTGTTATATGCATACTGTAAGCACTTGGTAAAGTCTCTGAAAAGATAGTGCCATTGTTTGGGAAAGTTATTTTCTGTACAGAAAACAAAGGTTATGTGTGTGTATGTGAATAAATACATAAAGGCAAAAATATACTGGTAACTATAGGCAACTATAGGTTTTCGCACGTGCACCCAATACTAATCACGACATTCACTGATAAAGGGTATTGTTTGCTGGAAGGGACAGAGCATTGCGGTGTTATCTGTGGTCCGCATAATGAATCATTGAGCTGTGCAAATCGACCGCATGGCAAGGCCGTGATTGAGTATTGGGAGGGCAGTGTGGTACTATTTAAAAATTCATAGCGCTGTAGTTCAGGTGTGTCTGACGGGGCATGTTAAAAAAAGGTGACCTGACAACAAAGGTTCTGTTCTAGGGCTGAGCAGGATATAAAGAAACCTTTGTGTGAGTGGTGTTCTGTTCTAATAAGAGCAGGTGATAAAGAGACACCACAGAGTATGCATGGCATACTCGAAGCGAAAATAACAGGTTTTCGCGGCATTCCCAAATATTAATCGCAAAGCTTACCGATAATTAGTATCCGTAAGCCGTGCGATCGGACCGCATGGTTGATTTAGTGCAGCCGTGATTGCGACTTGGGAGATGTGGGAGGAAATACGCTGCAACCACTGATATTCTTGATTGATATCTGGTGCCGACAGTGGTAAAGTACTCAAACTAGGAAGGGCATTGATATCTTAAGGGGACGTGCCTGTTAAAAACGTCCATGAATAAAAAAAAAATCTCTAGTAAGTTCTGTTTCAAAGGAGAACAGGTAAAAGTCTTTTTGTGTAGCGTTGAGAAATAGGTTGTTTTCACAATGGATACGAAGCAAACGCTAGAGATAGTTCATGTTGTGCTACCTAATGAATGGCCGGTTGGTTCGGCAAAATATGTTATGTATAATAAATACGGTGCGTATGCTACGGCATACTGCGACAAATGGGTCAAGAAGACCCGGGAGTGTGTGAAACCTTTCCCAAACATAGGTACTCTTGACTCAGAGGTGTTAAATAATGTTAGAGATAAAGTGCGGTTGATTAAATCAACAAAAACGAGAATTGAACATGATGACTGTTTAAAATTGTGGCAAATGGAAGGTAACACGTGGCAGAGCAGCGAACGCACAGCGGAAGTAAGTGTGTGGAAAAACACGTGTTCAGCGGAAGTAAGCGTACCGGAAACAAGCATTCCGGAAGTGTGCGTTGCAAAGCGTGGCGAACTGAGCGCAAACACGCCCCCGATAAATTCGGTTGGGGCGGGAAGTACAGCCAATACCAAAAATGTAAAAATGGTAACTAGTAACTTGTATGGTGTTTTAAGTAATGTTAAAAGTAATGTTTCAGGACAAAGAAGAGGAACGGTCCCACCAGCAGGGGCAGCTGCTGAAAGTGGTGAGAATAATGAATAGGTTAACACAGGGGGAGACATTCATTGTACTGCAACAGCAATTCCAGCAACTAGGTCAGAACAGAGTGATTTAGTAGGCTTATATCCTATCCGCAGAACAGCAGTTCCCAATGGGAAAGCGGACAGAGATGGTGTAGTTCCCATGAAACAGGTAGCAGTGTATTCTCCATGGACTAAGACGGAACTATTTACAATTATGTCTGATTTCCCTGATCCTAGAAAAGATTTGGCCAAGTGTCAGAAATTTATTAGACATTTAGGTAATGCACATGAACCTACTAATAAAGATTGGCGAGTGCTGTTTAGAGCTTGTCTTCCTCTCGATACTGATATACAGAAGTTCATTGAGGGTTGTAGCTTGGAGAAGGATAAACCCTTAACTGAGGATAACAATCAGCATAATATTAGACGTATAATCAAAGAGTTGGCCGTATATTTTCCAGTGACTGTGGAATGGGGCAAAATATACAACATCAAACAAAAAGGTAATGAGAATACAACTGATTATTTTTCAAGGGCGCTAGCGGGCATTATTAAGTACACAGGAATATGGGATATAATGGTAAATCCACATTACAGGGAGGTAACTGTTGCAGTACTAATGGCCGGCCTTCGGGAGGATCTAAGGACTTGGATACAAACCTCTTTTCCTAATTGGAGAGGTCTCACGGTAACTGATATTAGAGAGCATGCTATAGAACATGATAAAAATATATGTAAAAAGGAAAAAGCACAGAGTGATAGGTTAATGATGTTGAGTATCCAGGCATTAGAAAAACTACATCCACAACCTCAGAATTATAAAAACCACTATAAGGGACGAAAGAAACAGAAATCTTTGAAGTGTTTTAACTGTCTTAAAAAGGGACATTTGAGGAAAGATTGCAAAGAAAATATTAAAGCCAAGGCTAAGAAAATGGGACACGAAGAAAAGAGACTTAGCCCACCTAAGGGGGAATCACATAGACACCCACAGAGACGGCGCACACAAGTCTCGGAGACTTCTCAACAGTTTCCTGTGCACCTCATAGCAGCCAATGCCTTGGGGGAGAACCATAGTCAACCCTGGAGGTTAGGTCAGACCTGTAGTCCTACAAACAGGTGGGGTTTAAACTGTGGTAAGTAGTAGTGTACAAGAAACTGATTTCTAAAAGGTAACCTTTGTTGATTTTGTTTGTTCATTTATGTTGTGAAATGTTTGTTTTCCTAAATTGCTAGCCGACGGCAAAGAATAGAAATGTTTGTTGTGTTTGCTGTGTTAAGATAACTATCTTGTTTTTCTTCTCACAGGTAAAGGGGACACAAAAGGAGTATAGACTTAGTGATCAAAAGGGGAGATAGAGAAATAGAAGAATCACTCTTGAAAGACAAATTAACAATAGACAATTGGAACACTCTTTTGTTTTAGGCTGCAGTGTCTCATGATAATTTGTTTGGCTGAGAATCATTATCCAACAATGAAGTATGTACATACTTTGCTCCAAAATATCGTTTTATGTATTTCAGAGAAAATATGAGTCACTAAGAGTACATTTTTTCATTTCTCTATCATAAATTAGAAAAGTCCATTGAAAAGGTAGGTAGTCAATGAGATACCGAGTTCTTAATGAACAAATGACGGACGACACTGGATTGCACTGTTAAGACCCCCTAGTCAAGTATGGGGAGGGGTCATAGTTAGAAAATAGCTAAGGGGAACAGTGGAATGAATACAGCCATTTCCCCATAGAGTCAGAGTCCAATCCAGCTGTCAGTTTGTTGTAAAAATCTCCCTTTCTACATGTATGTTTGTATTCAAACCTTTGTATTCCCATCATTCATTGCTTTCCTATTTCCCATTCTTTACACAAATGCTAGTCTCTCTCTCTCTCTCTCTACCCTCTCTCTCTCTCTCTCTCTCTCTACCCTCTCTCTCTCTCTCTCTACTCTCTCTCTACTCTCTCTCTCTCTCTCTCTCTACTCTCTCTCTCTCTCTCTGCTCTGGTAGAGATAAAATCAGACAGTCTCAACAATGGGGCTAAAACATATTTTATGTTTTTACATAAGACAAATTCAGAGATACACACACTAGATTGACATGAGTTACAGAAACAGTCAGGGGTTTTGTTTTCATGTGTATAGAAACTGCTGATTTTAAGCAGAAAGGTTCTGTTGTGGAAATACGATTCATGTGTTATAGATTGTTATAGATTGCATATCTGTTTTGTTTTTTTTGTTTTGGCTCGTGCCTCCTGTACAAAAATGTGCCTTTATATGGATGCACAAAGGGTGGGCAGGACAGGAGGACAGAAGAATGCTAGAGGTGAGGCATACAGATATGCATCTCTGTATAGAACATTGGAGTAGGATTTTTACCACAAGATACGACATAATGTTTTATATTTTTTCACTGTTAGACAGACATGTACTGGATACTGTTATATTTGAAGAAAGTGTTATAGAAAGAGACCCCTTTGCCTTTCCCACTTAGTCAAGTAGCTGAATATGAGGTACTGAGAATGACATGTGAGTTGGCAGAGGGAAAATCGATTGATATACATTGGTCTTTAGCATTTTTCTAGTCTAGAGGGCGATGTTGAGGTGACTGAGAAATCGTTTTATAGCAATACCAGCACATGATTAGGACACTACATAGAGGACTTTATACAGTGACACAGTTACCAACTGAAGTAGCTGCTAGTAAGGTCCACACTTACACGCACAACCATACATGGCTGTCACACCAGGGAGAACATAGCTGTCAAATAGACAGCAGGGTTTTATGTGACAGCTAACAAATCTATGTTTTGTTTTGTTCTTTGTTGTATTGTTTTAGTTTTAAAAAGGTGAACACACACACACATGCACGCATACACATATTGGTTAATATAGGAAGATTTGTGTTACCCGAGGGATAAACTGTCTGGAAGGTGAGGAGTCTGGTGGACTCTGGAGAGATGGACAAGGTAGACCAATAGAGCCATCCCATATCCCTCCTGCTGATGGGTTTTCCTCCAGGTAAAACAAATACACGTCATCCAATTACCACCATGCAGGATCCTCAAGTATACACAGGTGTACCAATGAAATATGTCTGGGTAGAGGTGTATTGAAATGTGTCTAATGTATTACTGTATCATACTCAAAGCTTTTGTTATTTAATGTGATAGTCCTAGAGTTATAATAGATGATAGGGGTATTCATGTTGTTGATAATAGATGTATAATGTATGAGTAGTGGTAACAAATCACATACTTTCAGTTAGCCATAAACCAGTGTGAACATAAAGTAGTGGTACTCGGTAGAATGAATTGAATAGAATAAGAGTTGGAACTTGATTGAAGTGCCACTAGTCCTTTCCCGCTACCAAGAGATCACCCCTGGGCAGACTCCTAACCTGTCAGTTTTTGAAATGTTCTTGACCCCTCGTGAGATGAGATTGTAACTGGGAGGCTAGGTTAGACCTTGAGAGAAGGTAAATAGTGAGACAGCAACCGAGAACGTCCAAAACACTGTTTCCTGAAAGGTCACACTAACTGTCAGGATGTTGGATCAGGAGAGTAAGTTGTGGAGCAGAAATTTCTTAAGCTTAGGTTATTTGCCAGACAGGTACCTGGTGTAGGCTACTAGCCTCACGGCTTCAAGGGTAGCAGAGACACACTGGTGCCCATACCACCCACTGCAGAGGGGCCAACACTCAGAGAAGGGTCCAAGGGCACTCATGAGTCTGTACTGGAAGGCCTCGAATGCAGTTAGTAGCACCTGAGCCAAAGGCTAAGACTGTTGTCCAGCATGAAGTTGTAGTTTTTCCTGTTTTGTGTTCTCTCATTACATTTTCTTCTCAGGGCCGTTAATTCTTTCGATTATTAGCAGGTGACAGAGACTGGTTCAGGTAATGATAAGGAGGTATTGGGGAGAAAGAAATTAGTAGCATAATCAGTCCAGTCAATTACTCTATTCAATTCAGGGGTAAAAGAAAATTTAGAAACCTTGGAGCTTGGAGAAAGTGCGAGGGGCTATTGTCTGAGTAGCATTACGTCCGTAAGTACGGTGACCCCATAGTTAAAAAAGAGACACACCCAGCGATGCCAGTCCAGTAATATTCGGACTTGAGCAGGCATCCTTGAGAATGATTATCATTCTTGGGAGGGTAAGGTTTTAGACCAAACAAAGTGCTGGGCGTGCTCACACGTGCCTCAGTGATTATATCAAGTAGGATTAGTTCTCTTTCCACTAAATATTCTTGAGGTACCCGAACTATAGGCGGGAGGTCACTAAGGGAAAAAGTAGGACACCTAGGTCCCTTAGTCTGAAGTCTCCCAATGCTTTGCAAGCCAATCACTGTTAAATCTGAGTATTGAGAGACTGGGAAGAACGAACAGACAATAGCCCGCCCACAAGTGTTGATGAAAAGAACTGGTGACTTTATTAGATGTGTGTATATTAACGCAAGCTGAAGGAGATTGCATATGACATTATTGATAGACATAGGATGATGCTATTGATGAACATGAAGTGTTTAAATGTATTCTGAGCTTGAAGACATGCGTTGGACAGAAGAACCTGTTAAACTTGAAGAACTGTAGTAGAGAATTCTGTATAGCTGATACACGTTCTACTGTACCGTGTACCTTTCCAAATAATGTATTAAGTGTTTTATTGCACCCTTGAAGGGCATACAAAAGGTTATCTCCAAGCTCCAGAAGTGTACGGTTTATAGTAAAAGAAGAAGTCGTTTAGAGGATTAAGACTCTCTCTTATGATAACTTGTTTAGATCTACAAACAGCGTGGACATACACCAAGGGGGATTTGTATTACATAACAATGAAACGTGGTACTGAGATCCTGCTTATAACATCTTTAAGGTGATAGTTTATTGTACTATCAAAGGGTGGACTGTTGAAGTCGTATAATTGGATGAACGAAAGTATATTGGTTTAATATTGGTTTGCCGTGCGTATTGCGAAGCGTACGCCACGTGTTACGTGGCGTGGTGCATTCGCACGGTAAAATACGTGCGCACACACTCGCATTACAACAGTTAGTTATTTATATAATTTCATATTGGTTCTGTTACACTGTAATTCAGGAGCAGATAGTATTCGGTTTATTATTAGTCTATATATATATATATATATATATATATATATGTATATAGTGATTATATGTACATTGTAGTGTTATTAAAGGTTTAGGTAATAGGAAAGGTGTCATGCCTGATATCATATTGAAGCCCTAATCATCAGCAGCTGTCCGGTGCAGTCGGCGAAGAGATCGCACATTGCATACTTTAGTTATTGATATTAGAGAGTAAACCTTTGTATGATACTGGCTATGAAAAGGAGCAGACCCCCTGGAGAGAAGACCCCCACCTTTGGATTCCTTAGATTGAATCAACCTATTACCTGTCTGGCCTGGACCCACCCAACGTCTGGACCTATAGAAACAATCTACGTCATCTCTATTGTTCACAATGAAACACTGACTGTATATATATTAGCTGCATCTCACTGGGGCGTCAGTCAACTCTGACACAATATTCTATACAGAATTATGTCCATCGGGTCCGGTGGGTGCGCAGCGTGCGCAAGCGATTGCATTGGTATGTACTTATCTTTTGGTATTGGCTGTGCTGTACTGTACTTTATCATAATATAATAATGTATTGAATTGTTGACTATTTACATCTGCTAAAATAAATTACTTTGTGCTTTGGACACACATTCAATTGATTGGGCAATGCTTATTTTAAAACGATAGAATTACTTTAATAATTTGGGGGCTCTTGAGTTAGGAGTTACGTTACCGGCAGGTATGCAACGCTTACGATATTCGGTTCCTCAACAAAGGGTGGATGGACGGACGCGTCGTATAAAGCAGGAAAGAACGTAATGCGTCTAATACCTGTGGTTCACTGTGTGTTGCGAAACCGAATGTCCGTTGTTGCATAGACTGAAGGAACGCTAATTAGAATCTAGGGACAAGAAAGAAAAATGTTTCTTTTTATTGTCGTTTTATGTTTTAAAGTGTATTGCATTGCTGTGCGTATGTGTAGTTCCTGCTGTGCGTACGCGAACTTACGGTAGATTTGCCACATGGTTGAACAATAGTTTTGATAGTTGTTATATGCATACTGTAAGCACTTGGTAAAGTCTCTGAAAAGATAGTGCCATTGTTTGGGAAAGTTATTTTCTGTACAGAAAACAAAGGTTATGTGTGTGTATGTGAATAAATACATAAAGGCAAAAATATACTGGTAACTATAGGCAACTATAGGTTTTCGCACGTGCACCCAATACTAATCACGACATTCACTGATAAAGGGTATTGTTTGCTGGAAGGGACAGAGCATTGCGGTGTTATCTGTGGTCCGCATAATGAATCATTGAGCTGTGCAAATCGACCGCATGGCAAGGCCGTGATTGAGTATTGGGAGGGCAGTGTGGTACTATTTAAAAATTCATAGCGCTGTAGTTCAGGTGTGTCTGACGGGGCATGTTAAAAAAAGGTGACCTGACAACAAAGGTTCTGTTCTAGGGCTGAGCAGGATATAAAGAAACCTTTGTGTGAGTGGTGTTCTGTTCTAATAAGAGCAGGTGATAAAGAGACACCACAGAGTATGCATGGCATACTCGAAGCGAAAATAACAGGTTTTCGCGGCATTCCCAAATATTAATCGCAAAGCTTACCGATAGTTAGTATCCGTAAGCCGTGCGATCGGACCGCATGGTTGATTTAGTGCAGCCGTGATTGCGACTTGGGAGATGTGGGAGGAAATACGCTGCAACCACTGATATTCTTGATTGATATCTGGTGCCGACAGTGGTAAAGTACTCAAACTAGGAAGGGCATTGATATCTTAAGGGGACGTGCCTGTTAAAAACGTCCATGAATAAAAAAAAAATCTCTAGTAAGTTCTGTTTCAAAGGAGAACAGGTAAAAGTCTTTTTGTGTAGCGTTGAGAAATAGGTTGTTTTCACAATGGATACGAAGCAAACGCTAGAGATAGTTCATGTTGTGCTACCTAATGAATGGCCGGTTGATTCGGCAAAATATGTTATGTATAATAAATACGGTGCGTATGCTACGGCATACTGCGACAAATGGGTCAAGAAGACCCGGGAGTGTGTGAAACCTTTCCCAAACATAGGTACTCTTGACTCAGAGGTGTTAAATAATGTTAGAGATAAAGTGCGGTTGATTAAATCAACAAAAACGAGAATTGAACATGATGACTGTTTAAAATTGTGGCAAATGGAAGGTAACACGTGGCAGAGCAGCGAACGCACAGCGGAAGTAAGTGTGTGGAAAAACACGTGTTCAGCGGAAGTAAGCGTACCGGAAACAAGCATTCCGGAAGTGTGCGTTGCAAAGCGTGGCGAACTGAGCGCAAACACGCCCCCGATAAATTCGGTTGGGGCGGGAAGTACAGCCAATACCAAAAATGTAAAAATGGTAACTAGTAACTTGTATGGTGTTTTAAGTAATGTTAAAAGTAATGTTTCAGGACAAAGAAGAGGAACGGTCCCACCAGCAGGGGCAGCTGCTGAAAGTGGTGAGAATAATGAATAGGTTAACACAGGGGGAGACATTCATTGTACTGCAACAGCAATTCCAGCAACTAGGTCAGAACAGAGTGATTTAGTAGGCTTATATCCTATCCGCAGAACAGCAGTTCCCAATGGGAAAGCGGACAGAGATGGTGTAGTTCCCATGAAACAGGTAGCAGTGTATTCTCCATGGACTAAGACGGAACTATTTACAATTATGTCTGATTTCCCTGATCCTAGAAAAGATTTGGCCAAGTGTCAGAAATTTATTAGACATTTAGGTAATGCACATGAACCTACTAATAAAGATTGGCGAGTGCTGTTTAGAGCTTGTCTTCCTCTCGATACTGATATACAGAAGTTCATTGAGGGTTGTAGCTTGGAGAAGGATAAACCCTTAACTGAGGATAACAATCAGCATAATATTAGACGTATAATCAAAGAGTTGGCCGTATATTTTCCAGTGACTGTGGAATGGGGCAAAATATACAACATCAAACAAAAAGGTAATGAGAATACAACTGATTATTTTTCAAGGGCGCTAGCGGGCATTATTAAGTACACAGGAATATGGGATATAATGGTAAATCCACATTACAGGGAGGTAACTGTTGCAGTACTAATGGCCGGCCTTCGGGAGGATCTAAGGACTTGGATACAAACCTCTTTTCCTAATTGGAGAGGTCTCACGGTAACTGATATTAGAGAGCATGCTATAGAACATGATAAAAATATATGTAAAAAGGAAAAAGCACAGAGTGATAGGTTAATGATGTTGAGTATCCAGGCATTAGAAAAACTACATCCACAACCTCAGAATTATAAAAACCACTATAAGGGACGAAAGAAACAGAAATCTTTGAAGTGTTTTAACTGTCTTAAAAAGGGACATTTGAGGAAAGATTGCAAAGAAAATATTAAAGCCAAGGCTAAGAAAATGGGACACGAAGAAAAGAGACTTAGCCCACCTAAGGGGGAATCACATAGACACCCACAGAGACGGCGCACACAAGTCTCGGAGACTTCTCAACAGTTTCCTGTGCACCTCATAGCAGCCAATGCCTTGGGGGAGAACCATAGTCAACCCTGGAGGTTAGGTCAGACCTGTAGTCCTACAAACAGGTGGGGTTTAAACTGTGGTAAGTAGTAGTGTACAAGAAACTGATTTCTAAAAGGTAACCTTTGTTGATTTTGTTTGTTCATTTATGTTGTGAAATGTTTGTTTTCCTAAATTGCTAGCCGACGGCAAAGAATAGAAATGTTTGTTGTGTTTGCTGTGTTAAGATAACTATCTTGTTTTTCTTCTCACAGGTAAAGGGGACACAAAAGGAGTATAGACTTAGTGATCAAAAGGGGAGATAGAGAAATAGAAGAATCACTCTTGAAAGACAAATTAACAATAGACAATTGGAACACTCTTTTGTTTTAGGCTGCAGTGTCTCATGATAATTTGTTTGGCTGAGAATCATTATCCAACAATGAAGTATGTACATACTTTGCTCCAAAATATCGTTTTATGTATTTCAGAGAAAATATGAGTCACTAAGAGTACATTTTTTCATTTCTCTATCATAAATTAGAAAAGTCCATTGAAAAGGTAGGTAGTCAATGAGATACCGAGTTCTTAATGAACAAATGACGGACGACACTGGATTGCACTGTTAAGACCCCCTAGTCAAGTATGGGGAGGGGTCATAGTTAGAAAATAGCTAAGGGGAACAGTGGAATGAATACAGCCATTTCCCCATAGAGTCAGAGTCCAATCCAGCTGTCAGTTTGTTGTAAAAATCTCCCTTTCTACATGTATGTTTGTATTCAAACCTTTGTATTCCCATCATTCATTGCTTTCCTATTTCCCATTCTTTACACAAATGCTAGTCTCTCTCTCTCTCTCTCTACCCTCTCTCTCTCTCTCTCTCTCTCTACCCTCTCTCTCTCTCTCTCTACTCTCTCTCTACTCTCTCTCTCTCTCTCTCTCTACTCTCTCTCTCTCTCTCTGCTCTGGTAGAGATAAAATCAGACAGTCTCAACAATGGGGCTAAAACATATTTTATGTTTTTACATAAGACAAATTCAGAGATACACACACTAGATTGACATGAGTTACAGAAACAGTCAGGGGTTTTGTTTTCATGTGTATAGAAACTGCTGATTTTAAGCAGAAAGGTTCTGTTGTGGAAATACGATTCATGTGTTATAGATTGTTATAGATTGCATATCTGTTTTGTTTTTTTTGTTTTGGCTCGTGCCTCCTGTACAAAAATGTGCCTTTATATGGATGCACAAAGGGTGGGCAGGACAGGAGGACAGAAGAATGCTAGAGGTGAGGCATACAGATATGCATCTCTGTATAGAACATTGGAGTAGGATTTTTACCACAAGATACGACATAATGTTTTATATTTTTTCACTGTTAGACAGACATGTACTGGATACTGTTATATTTGAAGAAAGTGTTATAGAAAGAGACCCCTTTGCCTTTCCCACTTAGTCAAGTAGCTGAATATGAGGTACTGAGAATGACATGTGAGTTGGCAGAGGGAAAATCGATTGATATACATTGGTCTTTAGCATTTTTCTAGTCTAGAGGGCGATGTTGAGGTGACTGAGAAATCGTTTTATAGCAATACCAGCACATGATTAGGACACTACATAGAGGACTTTATACAGTGACACAGTTACCAACTGAAGTAGCTGCTAGTAAGGTCCACACTTACACGCACAACCATACATGGCTGTCACACCAGGGAGAACATAGCTGTCAAATAGACAGCAGGGTTTTATGTGACAGCTAACAAATCTATGTTTTGTTTTGTTCTTTGTTGTATTGTTTTAGTTTTAAAAAGGTGAACACACACACACATGCACGCATACACATATTGGTTAATATAGGAAGATTTGTGTTACCCGAGGGATAAACTGTCTGGAAGGTGAGGAGTCTGGTGGACTCTGGAGAGATGGACAAGGTAGACCAATAGAGCCATCCCATATCCCTCCTGCTGATGGGTTTTCCTCCAGGTAAAACAAATACACGTCATCCAATTACCACCATGCAGGATCCTCAAGTATACACAGGTGTACCAATGAAATATGTCTGGGTAGAGGTGTATTGAAATGTGTCTAATGTATTACTGTATCATACTCAAAGCTTTTGTTATTTAATGTGATAGTCCTAGAGTTATAATAGATGATAGGGGTATTCATGTTGTTGATAATAGATGTATAATGTATGAGTAGTGGTAACAAATCACATACTTTCAGTTAGCCATAAACCAGTGTGAACATAAAGTAGTGGTACTCGGTAGAATGAATTGAATAGAATAAGAGTTGGAACTTGATTGAAGTGCCACTAGTCCTTTCCCGCTACCAAGAGATCACCCCTGGGCAGACTCCTAACCTGTCAGTTTTTGAAATGTTCTTGACCCCTCGTGAGATGAGATTGTAACTGGGAGGCTAGGTTAGACCTTGAGAGAAGGTAAATAGTGAGACAGCAACCGAGAACGTCCAAAACACTGTTTCCTGAAAGGTCACACTAACTGTCAGGATGTTGGATCAGGAGAGTAAGTTGTGGAGCAGAAATTTCTTAAGCTTAGGTTATTTGCCAGACAGGTACCTGGTGTAGGCTACTAGCCTCACGGCTTCAAGGGTAGCAGAGACACACTGGTGCCCATACCACCCACTGCAGAGGGGCCAACACTCAGAGAAGGGTCCAAGGGCACTCATGAGTCTGTACTGGAAGGCCTCGAATGCAGTTAGTAGCACCTGAGCCAAAGGCTAAGACTGTTGTCCAGCATGAAGTTGTAGTTTTTCCTGTTTTGTGTTCTCTCATTACATTTTGTTCTCAGGGCCGTTAATTCTTTCGATTATTAGCAGGTGACAGAGACTGGTTCAGGTAATGATAAGGAGGTATTGGGGAGAAAGAAATTAGTAGCATAATCAGTCCAGTCAATTACTCTATTCAATTCAGGGGTAAAAGAAAATTTAGAAACCTTGGAGCTTGGAGAAAGTGCGAGGGGCTATTGTCTGAGTAGCATTACGTCCGTAAGTACGGCGACCCCATAGTTAAAAAAGAGACACACCCAGCGATGCCAGTCCAGTAATATTCG
This sequence comes from Mixophyes fleayi, assembly GCF_038048845.1. NCBI lineage: Eukaryota > Metazoa > Chordata > Amphibia > Anura > Limnodynastidae > Mixophyes > Mixophyes fleayi. Next base: position 13,252,202 of record NC_134403.1, read on the forward strand.
GACTTGAGCAGGCATCCTTGAGAATGATTATCATTCTTGGGAGGGTAAGGTTTTAGACCAAACAAAGTGCTGGGCGTGCTCACACGTGCCTCAGTGATTATATCAAGTAGGATTAGTTCTCTTTCCACTAAATATTCTTGAGGTACCCGAACTATAGGCGGGAGGTCACTAAGGGAAAAAGTAGGACACCTAGGTCCCTTAGTCTGAAGTCTCCCAATGCTTTGCAAGCCAATCACTGTTAAATCTGAGTATTGAGAGACTGGGAAGAACGAACAGACAATAGCCCGCCCACAAGTGTTGATGAAAAGAACTGGTGACTTTATTAGATGTGTGTATATTAACGCAAGCTGAAGGAGATTGCATATGACATTATTGATAGACATAGGATGATGCTATTGATGAACATGAAGTGTTTAAATGTATTCTGAGCTTGAAGACATGCGTTGGACAGAAGAACCTGTTAAACTTGAAGAACTGTAGTAGAGAATTCTGTATAGCTGATACACGTTCTACTGTACCGTGTACCTTTCCAAATAATGTATTAAGTGTTTTATTGCACCCTTGAAGGGCATACAAAAGGTTATCTCCAAGCTCCAGAAGTGTACGGTTTATAGTAAAAGAAGAAGTCGTTTAGAGGATTAAGACTCTCTCTTATGATAACTTGTTTAGATCTACAAACAGCGTGGACATACACCAAGGGGGATTTGTATTACATAACAATGAAACGTGGTACTGAGATCCTGCTTATAACATCTTTAAGGTGATAGTTTATTGTACTATCAAAGGGTGGACTGTTGAAGTCGTATAATTGGATGAACGAAAGTATATTGGTTTAATATTGGTTTGCCGTGCGTATTGCGAAGCGTACGCCACGTGTTACGTGGCGTGGTGCATTCGCACGGTAAAATACGTGCGCACACACTCGCATTACAACAGTTAGTTATTTATATAATTTCATATTGGTTCTGTTACACTGTAATTCAGGAGCAGATAGTATTCGGTTTATTATTAGTCTATATATATATATATATATATATATATGTATATAGTGATTATATGTACATTGTAGTGTTATTAAAGGTTTAGGTAATAGGAAAGGTGTCATGCCTGATATCATATTGAAGCCCTAATCATCAGCAGCTGTCCGGTGCAGTCGGCGAAGAGATCGCACATTGCATACTTTAGTTATTGATATTAGAGAGTAAACCTTTGTATGATACTGGCTATGAAAAGGAGCAGACCCCCTGGAGAGAAGACCCCCACCTTTGGATTCCTTAGATTGAATCAACCTATTACCTGTCTGGCCTGGACCCACCCAACGTCTGGACCTATAGAAACAATCTACGTCATCTCTATTGTTCACAATGAAACACTGACTGTATATATATTAGCTGCATCTCACTGGGGCGTCAGTCAACTCTGACACAATATTCTATACAGAATATTGTCCATCGGTTCCGGTGGGTGCGCAGCGTGCGCAAGCGATTGCATTGGTATGTACTTATCTTTTGGTATTGGCTGTGCTGTACTGTACTTTATCATAATATAATAATGTATTGAATTGTTGACTATTTACATCTGCTAAAATAAATTACTTTGTGCTTTGGACACACATTCAATTGATTGGGCAATGCTTATTTTAAAACGATAGAATTACTTTAATAATAGCACCAGCACCGACGTCAGAGGCGTCGACCTCAAGAACAAATGCCTTAGCTGGATCCGGGTGTCTAAGGACCTGAGTGGAGACAAAAGCTTTTTTTAGGCTTTCGAATGAGGCTACTGCTTGGGGCGACCAATTAGTCGGATCCATTCCTTTGCGGGTCAGGGCGACAATGGGAGCCACAATGTCAGCAAAGCCACGAATGAATCTTCTATAATAGTTGGCGAAGCCCAGGAACCTCTGCACCGCCTTAAGATTGTTTGGTTGCACCCAATCCAAGATAGCCTGAGCCTCAGTTGGATCCATGGAGAATCCCTCAGAAGACATTACGTAACCTAAAAAGGAAACCTTCTGCAGCTCGAGCTCACACTTTTCCAGCTTGGCGTAAAGGTGGTTCTCTCACAATCTTCGTAGAACCTGTTTGACGTGATTCTGACGTGCGGATAAAGATCTGGAATAGATGAGGATATCATCTAAATAGACGACCACGAAACAACCAAGGAACTCCCGAAGAACTTCATTGATCAAGTCCTGGAACACTGCAGGTGCATTGCTAAGACCAAACGGCATGACCAGATACTCGTAGTGGCCAGAGTGCGTATTGAATGCCGTCTTCCACTCATCTCCTTCCTTGATATGGATGAGGTTATACGCTCCACGAAGGTCGATTTTTGTGAAGACAGTAGCACCTCTTAATTGATCAAATAATACTGAGATGAGAGGAAGGGGATAGGTGTTCTTGATTGTGATAAGATTCAATCCCCGGTAATCAATACAGGGTCTTAGTCCTCCGTCCTTTTTGGATACAAAGAAGCATCCCGCTCCTACGTGAGATTTAGATGGCCTGATGAAGCCTTTCTCCAGGTTTTCATCAATGTATTCCTGCAAGGATTTGGTCTCTGGACCAGAGAGGGAGTACAAACGTCCCTTAGGTAACTTGGAACCAGGAATAAGCTCGATGGCACAGTCGAAGTCACGGTGTGGTGGTAAAATATCAGCAGCCTTCTTGGAGAACACATCCCAGAACTCGTGATATTGTGAGGGAAGCTGTTCCGGAATAGACTGAATCACACGCAGAGGGAGTGACAAGCAGGACTGTACAATAAGAGCTCCACTGGACAATTTCTCTTTTTACCCAATCCATGACAGGGTTATGACGGGAAAGCCATGGGTGGCCCAGGATCAAGGGAACCGACGGACAGTCGATAAGGAAGAAGGTTATTGACTCTGAATGGAGAGCTCCGATATTCAACTGTAGTAGCAGGGTCTCCCAGGAAATCTTGCCACCAGGCAACGGACTTCCATCTAAGCCACAGACAGTAATAGCAGATTTGAGCTTTACCATCAGAATTCCAGCAGAGCGGGCAAACTCGATGTCGAGGAAGTTGCCTGCAGCTCCACTATCAATGAAGGCCGACAGGTCCACAGAACGAGCACTGCACGTGAGCTGTGCGGGGATCAATACAGCATTTTTCGGGGAAACAATTTGAAGACCTAGGTGAACTTTCCCCTTATTCCCTAGGCATGCTCTTTTCCCGGCTTATTTGGGCAAGAATGGGAGAAGTGGCCTTTAGTGCCACAATAGAGACATAAGCCTTGTGACCGCCTCCTGTCCCTTTCCTCAGGGGAGAGACGATACGCTCCTAATTGCATGGGCTCCTCACCATCCATGATAACAGGAATTAAGGCAGATGGAAGAGAAGATGCCTCCTTCTCAGACTTACGTTCCTTAATTCTTCTGTCGATTTTAATGGCGAGGTGCATCAGATCCTCCAATGAGGTAGGAGTCGGGTATTGCACAAAAGAGTCTTTAATCTGTTCCGACAGGCCTAGATGAAACTGACTACGTAAAGCAGGATCACTTGGCACACCAGGGATTTTTTTAATATGGCCTGCACCCATATTAAAAAATTTTAAAAGACTACGCCCACAATACATTGCCAGAGCATTTATTGGTAGCCAAGAGCAAGGCTTTCCTACTATCACGAGCTGCGGCGGCTCTGGGCACTTCCTCCATTGCCCCCACGTGCCGGCCGTCACCATGACGACCGGGACATCACTTCCGCTTTGTCCCAGCCGTTGCCAGTTCTCTGGGCGCTGTAGCATTTTCATTGGGCCATTCTCATATATAAAGCAGGAAGGGGCAAGCCCTCCCTGCCGGTTATAGTTCCTGCTTTGCTGCATACTAGCCTGCTGTATCCCTTGCTCTCTGTTAACCTTTAGGTGATTATTGTTGCCGACCCTTGCCTGGATATCTGACTACGATTGATTGCCTGTGCTCCTTGATCTTTTGCCTGGACTCTTACACTGCTGTTTTGCCTGTGACCTGTAACCTCGGCTTGTTTGTTGGATACGCTGTCTGCTGCCGGCCCTCGACCCTTGCCTGCACTTCACTCTGCTTTCCTGGGTTCTCCCCAGCCGGTACACATCTCACGACCCTCTGTTAGTCTGCGGCCAAGTCTGTCCCCACCACTAGGGGCAACAGTGAACACCAGACTTTCAGAGCAGACTCCGGGTTTTGCTGTACTGATTTGAGGGGTTCCTAACATTATAACCGGCCAAAAATGAACCTACCAGATCGCTTTTCGGGAGACCGCAGACTCTTCCGCAACTTTCGCCAAAGCTGCAAGCTCTATTTCAAACTAAGGTCACTTTTGTCTGGATCACCTCAGCAAAGAGTGGGAATAATAATCTCCCTTCTACAAGGGGATCCTCAATCTTGGGCATTCAGCCTGGATCCTAACAGTCCTCAGCTGCAATCTGTGGACGCATTCTTTCAAGCTCTTGGCTTGATCTATGACGACCCGGATCGAGTGGCTTCTGCAGAAGCACAGCTGCGGTCCTTAACGCAAGGACGACATTCCGCTGAAGATTACTGCTCCAACTTCAAGTGTTGGTCTTCGGACTGTGAATGGAATGACCCAGCTCTTCGTGGTCAGTTCCGGTTGGGTCTTTCCGAACAAATTAAAGACGGGCTTGTCCAGTATCCTACTGCTGGATCGCTTGAGGAACTCATGCAATTAGCCATTCGAATCGACAGAAGATACAGAGAAAGGAGAGCTGGGAAGGAAAAGCCTTCGGCCTTTTCTCCTGTGCCTTCTCAAACCTCTCCCATTGATCAAGTGGAACCTATGCAACTGGGAGTATATCGGTTGTCTTCGGAAGAACGCACCCAGAGACGCAATCTGGGCCTCTGCTTATACTGCGGAGAGAAGGGCCATTTGCTCCGTGCCTGCCCCATCAGACCAGGAAAAGACCAGGCCAAGTGAACATGGAGAGAGTACACTTAGGCCTACAGGTAATCTCTCCGAAGGATTCCCTACTAATACCTACTAATCTCTGTTCCTGCATTTGTGGATAGTGGAGCCGCTGGAAACTTTTTAGACTTGACACTTGCCCAGTCCCTTGGTTTCTCAGCTGTTCCTCTGGAAACTACTATGGCTGTGCACGGGCTAGAGGGAATCGCCTGAACAAAGGTGAGATCCATCATCGCTCACCTCCTCTACAGCTGAAGATGGGTGCTCTTCACTCCGAGACCATCTCTTTGTACCTAATTCATTGTCCTTCGGTACCTCTTATCCTGGGTTATCCGTGGTTGGCCCTCCATAATCCCAGCATCGATTGGACTAAAGGTGAGATAACCAGGTGGAGCTCCCGGTGCTCCTCTTCTTGCTTATCCTTGCAACTCAGGGTTACTCATACTTGCCCAGAGCAGCTACCCTTTCCTTACCGGGAATTTCTTGACGTTTTTTCCAAGAAGAAAGCAGATATTCTCCCTCCTCACCGGGAGTACGACTGTGCGATCGATCTTGTCCCAGGTTCCAAATTTCCCAAGGAAAGGTTATACGCGCTGTCTATTCCTGAGACATTAGCCATGGAATCATATGTAGAAGAGAATCTGCGAAAAGGCTTTATTAGGCCTTCCAAGTCACCTGCAGGGGCAGGCTTCTTCTTTGTGGCCAAGAAGGACGGCAGCCTGAGGCCCTGTATTGACTACCGAGGGTTGAATAAAATAACTATAAAAAAGATGGATCTTAGAGGAGCATACAACCTGATTCGTATCCGTAAAGGCGACGAGTGGAAAACGGCCTTCAATACCCAAACAGGCCACTACGAATACCTCATCATGCCTTTCGGCCTCAGTAATGCTCCAACTGTATTTCAAGACCTAATTAATGATGTCCTTCGTGAATTCCTAGGCTCCTTTGTAGTCGTCTACTTAGATGACATCCTGATCTGCTCTCACTCACTTAAACAACATTGTGAACATGTACAACAAGTTCTTCGGAAACTCCGCCATCATCACCTCTACGTTAAATTAGAAAAATGCGAGTTCGAAGTTTCCAGAGTCACATCTTTGGGGTATGTAATTTCCCCGGAAGGATTCGCCATTGACCCCGAGAAAGTGCATGCCATTTTCGACTAGGTGCGACCCTCGAATCTTAAAGCAATACAGAGGTTCTTGGGGGTCGCTAACTATTATAGAAAATTTATCAGCACCTTTTCTACTCTCATTGCTCCTATTACAGCCTTGACCGGCAAGGGAGCTGACACAAAAAAGTGGTCTCCAATCGTTATCTCTGCCTTCGACTAAGACATCCAAACACAGACCTTCCGTTCATCATCTAAGTGGATGCCTCTGATGCAGGTGTGGGAGCAGTGCTATCCCAAAAAGACATGGAAGACCATCGCCTTCACCCCTGTGCCTACTTATCTCGAAGATTTTCTTCTGCCGAGGGACATTACGACGTTGGCAATCAGGAGTTGCTGGCCGTCAAGTGGGCATTGGAGGAATGGCGCCACTGGCTCGAAGGTGGAAAACATGTAATCACAGTATATACCGACCACAAGAACTTGTCCTACATAGAGTCAGCTAAAAGGTTGAATTCTAGGCAAGCGCACTGGTCCCTCTTCTTCTCCCGTTTTCATTTCATCATCACCTACCGACCTGGCTCAAAGAACCTCAGAGCTGATGCCTTGTCTCGCAGTTTTGTCTCTTCTCAAGCTCCGGTCTCTGAACCCTGTTCCATTGTTCCTGCTTCTTCTATTTTGATTGCCTTCCCACAGGAACTTGGTAAGACCCTTCAACAATTTCAACCACAGGCACCTCCTGAAACTCCAGCGGACAAACTCTTTGTGCCGGTACATCTCAGGAAATTGGTCCTCTCAGAGTGTAATGACAACAAGACTTCTGGACATCCCGGTGTTGCAAAGACCATCAAAATCATCTCTCGTGTTGTCTGGTGGCCATCATTATCTGCGGATGTTAGAGAATATGTATCATCTTGTGATCTGTGTTCCAAGAATAAGATTTCTCGAAAATCTCCTTTTGGGTTGCTACTGCCGCTACCAGCCCCGGTCAGACCTTGGACCCACTAGTCCATGGATTTCATTGTTGATTTACCTTCGTCTTCTGGGTGCAACACCATCTGGATAACTGTAGATCGATTTAGTAAAATGGCCCATTTTATCCCGTTGACCAAATTACCCTATCATGGGTTGCCGGAGGATATAGTATCAGATCGGGGTGTCACAGTTTAATGCAGCGTTCTGGAAGGCTTTTTGCTCCCTCTTAGGTATTAGGCTCAGCCTATCATCGGCCCACCATCCACAGTCTAACGGGCAAACCGAAAGGGTGAACCAATCCCTGGAGCAATATCTACGGCTATATATATCCAAAAATCACGATGATTGGTCTGACTTTCTCCCATGGGCCAAATTTGCGTACAACGCATGCCACACTTCTTCTCGGTATTCTCCCTTTTATTGTAACCTTGGATATCATCCTAGAGTCAACTTATTGTCCTCTCTATCTACTGATAGGCCACCCAAAACCAGGGCAACGGCCACCCGTCTTAAGAAGATCTGGAAATCAGTTCATCAATCTTTACTTCGAGCATCTTTTAGGTCAAAAGTTTTTTCCAACCTACATCGCTCTTGTCACTCACCGGACTGTGAGTGCTACTTCCCGTGTATTCAGGAACCGTGGCCGTCCGCCATCCTGAGGGTCTGCGCATGTGCAGCCCTTTCAAGCCTTCAGTACCTGTTGCTTTTAATTGATTGGATGATCAGGCAACCCTCCCTATTTAAACCACCTGTGATCATTACCTGGTTGCCTGATCTTGGAGTCTCATTCCCCATAAGCCTCTGAAGGTGTTCCTGTGTTTCCTCGTGTATTCAGCTCCTGCTGATTCCTGTTATTCGTTTGTGGTTTCCAGACCGCTTCAACTCTCGTGTGTTCATCGTGTCTGCAACCAGCTGATTCCTATCCGCTGCCTCCGTTGCTTCTACAGAGTTCCTGCTCACTTCAACTCTCCTGTGTTCATCGTGTCTGCAGCCAGCTGATTCCTATCCGCTGCCTCCGTTGCTTCTACAGAGTTCCTGCTCACTTCAACTCTCCTGTGTTCATCGTGTCTGCAGCCAGCTGATTCCTATCCGCTGCCTCCGTTGCTTCTACAGAGTTCCTGCTCACTTCAACTCTCCTGTGTTCATCGTGTCAGTGCTCCGCTGCTTCCATCTCTCCTACTGGATATCAGACCGTCTCAACTCTCCCGTGTTCTTCATGTTTCCAGTTCCACTTACTACTGCTTCCTGAGTATTGCTTCGTCCATGCTGGTTTACCTGCCGTGCGCTGCACCAACCTGATTACCGCTTCCACCCTCCAGTGGTCTCTCCTCCTGCCGGCCTTCAGCCCTTCAGGTATCCCTGCACGTCTCTCTGACAGCCTGCTCTCCTGAACCGTGGTATGCATACTTCTCATTGACTTTGCTTGTATATTGCATATCCATCTGGACTGAGTTGTGTTCTCCTCCGGAGCCTCCTATCCACTGAGACTATTTCTACCATTGACTTTGTTTCCTATTGCCTGGATAGTTATTGTGACTTTGTATACTTAAGCAGTGCTGCTCAGTTATCATTGTATTGTGGATATCATCGTGGGATCAAGTTCTGTGTGCCCCGTGTATACTCTGCATTACATTCATCTCCTCGTGCCCCTCCTCACATATATATTGCAGTGGTACAACTTGCTGATGCAGACCACTGACTCCTGTTCCCTGTGACACCAGTTTCCAGTATCCTCTCACATAAGCAGTGGTACAACTTGCTATACGCAGACCACTGACTTCCCTGTTACCTACCTTCACCTGGATTCCATTCCTTCACCTAGACAGCGGTACAGCTTGCTATACGCAGACCGCTGACTCTCACTACCTCCTCGCTACTCCTGGACATTCCTCCTCACTATAGCAGTGGTACAACTTGCTATACGCAGACCACTGACTTTCCTCACGTTTCCTTGTCCATCTAGTTCCTCGTGTGCAGTCATCTACTCATTACCAGTGCTGCTAGTCATAGACTTTCCTCGAGCATTCTCTCACCATCTGCTGTTTCTCCTGTTCCGTTGTCACCCTGCTACCAGAGTACCATATTACCAACTATATTACTCTGGTAAGTCTATCATCTGGTGATATCCTGGGCAAAGACTCCTAGTGCCCGTGACAGCTCTGCTTGTTCCTTTAAGGTAGGAGATTCAGTGTGGCTTTCTACTCGGAACATAAGACTCCGTCAACCCTGCAAGAAATTAGGACCCAAGTTTATTGGTCCTTTTACCATCATAAAACAAGTCATCCCAGTAGATTTCACACTAAAGCTCCCTGAATCTCTAAAAATTCCCAGTACGTTCCACTGTTCCTTGCTGAAACCTACCTGGTCTTCTCAGAAATTCAGACCTCGACAGTCCTCTAACCCTCACCCAGTTTCAGTGGATGGACATCAAGAATTTGTAGTTGAGAAGATCCTCGATTCAAAGAAAGTCCAGGGTCAGGTTCACCATCTCGTTCATTGGAAGGGGTATGGCCCCGAAGAGCGGTCCTGGGTGCCACTAAGTAATCTACACTCTGACAGGCTGCTTATTGAATTCTTAAAAAAATTCCCCGGAAAACCGGGTTGTCGGGGTTCCTTGACCCCTCCTCAAGGTAGGGAAGGGGGGGGTACTGTCACGAGACTAACTTCCTCCATTGTCCCGGCCATTGCCAAGGCAACGGTCGGGGCGCTCTCTATCTGCAGCGCCGCGTCCCGGCATCTAGGGCTGCCGGGCACGTGCACAAACTAGTGTAATTTAGCCTCAGGTGACTAATTCGTTCTCTGGGGGCTGTAGCATTTTCATTGGGCCATTCTCATATATAAGGCAGGAAGGGGCAAGCCATCCCTGCTGGTTATAGTTCCTGCTTTGCTGCATACTAGCCTGCTGTATCCCTTGCTCTCTGTTAAACTTTAGGATTCTGATTATTGTTGCCGACCCTTGCCTGGATATCTGACTACGATTGATTGCCTGTGCCCCTTGATCTTTTGCCTGGACTCTTACGCTGCTGACCTCTGACTTCGGCTTGTTTGTTGAATACGCTGTCTGCTGCCGGCCCTCGACCCTTGCCTGGACTCCACTCTGCTTTCCTGGGTTCTTCCCAGCCGGTACACATCTCAAGACCCTCTGTTAGTCTGCGGCCAAGTCTGTCCCCATCACTAGGGGCAACAGTGAACACCAGACTTTCAGAGCAGACTCCGGGTTTTGCTGTACTGGTTGGAGGGGTTCCTAACACCTACTGCCATAATGCTGCCCTTCTTAAACAAACTAAGAGACTTGTATATATTTACGGGGAGGGAGGGCTGCAAACTCATTACCCCAGGGGAAGCTTCGTCACCGGGGTAAGGGGGACTGCCCAAACCTTGCAGCAGTGGTGGTCCCCTAGAAGGGGTATATTCACTCTGACACCAGATTTTGCACTGGCAAATCGAATGTCACGAGCCGCCGCAACGGCTCGAGTATACCCTGAATGCGGCTGTGTTGAGGCCATTGACCTGGCAGCCCGGATGCCTCTCACACTGCCGCTACATCCCGGCTAGTAACAGACATTATTGTAATTAAGTTAAAAGACAGAGGTCAATGAATAGAGTTAAACAATTTATAAAGTAAATAGACAAAGGTGGCCGGCACCCATACTACAGAAATTCAAAGATTACACACACAATACATTGCCAGAGCATTTATTGGTAGTCAAGAGCAGGGCTTTCCTACCTTACTTTTATTATATGCTCTGTGATGTAATGCTGCCCTCCTGAATCAAATCAGGGGACTCTTAAATATTTATGGGGTGGGAGTAAGCTTTGTTCAACCATGGGGTAAATGATACTGCCCGAGACGTGGAGCAGGGGCATCCGAGTACCTGTGAGTGCGTCCAACTCTACAGGAAACTGGCAATATGGCAACATGGGGTCCGCCTGCCATAATGCCAAGCAAACCACAGGCTAGGGAGATCAGTTACACAAATATAAATGTGGATACCCGTTCCTAGCTGGGCACTTCCAACACACTTAAGCTGTAAGTGTGGGGTAATAAGAAAGATTTATAGTAAACTCAGTGCTTAAGTTCAAGCCAGGGAGAATTCCTATGTTATAAATAGGACTAGTGCAGTAACATTTTGTTGAGTCTTCTTCCTGGAGCTCTGTCTTGGTAGTTCTATGTCGTTGAACTGAGTGGTGACGCCGTGAGCACTGATTGGCTCACCATTCCTGCCACTGACTGGCTGCCAGTGAATCACTTCTGATTTGCTGTCACCAATGCCAGAACCTGGAAGAGAGGAGAAGAACTTACCTGCATCCAGCCATCAATCAGGTGAGTGCTCTTTTCTTTCTTTCTTCACCCTCTACTCGGACACCAGGGGGAACCCTCTTACACTTGTAGTACTACAAACACCAGCATGCCCAGACACTTAATGGCAGCCTGGCCATGCTGAGACCAGTAGTGCACAGGGACAAAATATTTTTTTACTATAAAAATCTTTCTTATTATCCCACACCCACCGTCCCGGTCTATGGGAAGAGTCCTAGTGCCATCAGAATGGAGATGAGTACACCTAGGGTGGTGGGGTCTGCATTTTCTTTTGCAGACTGGATCTCCCTAGAGTATTGAGCCACATGTTGACCAACCTGGGGCTCTTCTCTCACCCATGGGCTGTGTGTGTAGGGTAATAAGAAAGATTTCATTTCTATAGTGCCACCAGCCCAGGCTGGTAAAGCCTAGTGCTGGTAATAGTAAAATTGGATGGACCAGATCCAGATGAATTTTGTGTCCCCCCACCCCTCTACCCCAATTTTGCTGGTAATAACCTAGGCTGGCAGCACTAGGGTTGGTTAAGCTGTTTGTGGGGAACGCAATTTTTTTTTTTTTTACATAGAGCAAGTACAGTAAAGGTGTGTTCACGTAATTGATCTGTAGTTAATGGTGGACACAGATACCCCTGGAGCAATGATCTGTTCTGATGATCATCATCATCAGCACGGACCTTTGCAGTGTAAAACTCCCAATAAATTGATCCAAGCTCCAGCGTTCATAGCCTGGACTGGTTCAGGCAATTGTGCAGGGATGAAAATAAGCTGCAACCAGCTATGACAGACTGGTCACATTATGACAGCGAAGTACATTCAAAGTAAAACTATTCAAGGAAATTTGGGAACTTTTACAAATATTTTACATAAATACTGTTGTAAAGTGATCAATGCACTTATAATAAAAAAAAAAGTATTGAAGGTGATAAAGGAAAAAAAAAGCATTTATTTCATTAACACTAGAAGAGACTAAAATTGATTTATGGAAATAAAATGAATGTAGCTGTTAGGAACCCCTCCAGCCGGCACAACACAACCCGGAGTCTACTCTGCCAGTCAGCTGTTCACTGGAGCCCCTGATGGTGGGGACAGACTGGGCTGCAGACTGACAGAGGGTCGTGAAGTGTGTACCGGCTGGGGAGAACCCAGGCAAGAAGAGTCAGGTCCACGCAGAGGTCAAAGGTCGGCAGCAGGTAACAGTAACAATGAACAAGCTGAGGTCAGAGGTCACAGGCAAAGTAGCAGAACGGGTAAACGAGCCAAGGATCAGGGTCACAGGAAACACAAGCGAAGTCAAATACGAAGCCAAGGGTCATACACGGGAAGTCAAAACGTAGATACAGGAACAGGAACTGGCACAAGCAGGTCAGTAGACTGGAGCACAGAAGCTATAACCGGCAATGAGGCAGCAGACCTCATTGCCTTAAATACAACCCACAACCAATCAGAACCTGCCCCTAGACATGGCCACACTTGTAGGCTAATTGCCAGCACCTAGCAAGACCAATCAGGGCTTAGCCCTGAAATCCACACCTGCAGGCTAATGCCTGCTAATTCAGCCACAGGCTAAATCTGCCTGATTGTCCCTAGAGCACATGCGCGCCTGGCTGCCAGGATACGGCGCTGAGGAAGCGTCCGACCGTTGCCTTGGTAACGGTCGGGAGTTGGAAGGAAATGACGTCCCGGTCGTCATGGTGACGGCCGGGACGTTGGGACAGACAGGAAGCGAGCCGCGGCGGCTGTGAGTACCGCCGCGGCTCGTGACAGTACCCCCCCCTTGAGGAGGGGTTAAGGAACCCCGACATCCCGGTTTCCTTGGAAATTTTTTAAAGAACTCCTTCAACTGTTTAGGAGCATCGAGTTGTCTCCGTGGGATCCAAGACCGTTCTTCTAACCCACGATTCCTCCACTGCACTAGGAAGTGCACCTGACCTTGCACTTTTTTGGAATCCAAGATCTTCTGAACAACGTATCTTGGTGATCTGTTTGATTTTCTCTCAGGCAAATTTGAAGACTGGATTTGAGTAGGATATAATACCGGCTTCAATAGAGAACAGTGAAATGTGTTGGGAATTCTCAACGAGCCCGGAATTCTTAACCTAAATGCGACAGAATTAACCTGCTTGATGATAAGGAACGGGCCGATGAACTTGGGGCCCAACTTTTTGCAAGGCTGTCTGAGTTTAATGTTTTTTGTAGACAGCCACACTCTCTGGCCCACCTTGAAGGAGCAGATGGTACGGTGGCGATCTGAATTTTTTTTTGCGACAAATGAAGCTTGTTTCAGAGATGCCTGTACTTTCCTCCAGATAACTCTGAGATCTCTTGCAGTGGAACGGATCTCCTGGACACCAACTGGGTTAAGCGAATACAAGGAGTTAGATCTGGGGTGAAAACCATAATTGCAGAAAAACTGAGAAGTTTTAGTAGATGAATGACAGGAATTGTTACAGGCAAATTCCGCCCAGGGTAGCAAGGAAGACCAATTATCATGGAACTCTGATGTGTAGCATCGTAAAAACTTTTCTAAGGACTGGTTAACTCTTTCGGTTTGCCCATTTGACTGAGGGTGATATGCGGATGATAAACTAACCTTGATTCCGAGAAGGGTACAGAAAGATCTCCAGAATTGCGCTATGAACTGAGAACCCCGATCGGAAACTATGTCAGTAGGGAGTCCATGGAGCCGGAAAATATGTTGAATGAATAAGACGGCCAAATCCCGAGCTGTAGGCAGTCTGGGTAAGGGAACAAAATGGGACATCTTGCTGAACCGGTCTACCACGACCCAAATGGTATTGTGTCCTGCAGAAGGTGGTAGATCCACTATAAAGTCCCTGGACAAGTGGGTCCATGGTTTTGCAGGTGGTGCCAAAGGAACTAACTGGCCTATTGGGCGGATCCTAGGAACTTTGTTTCTGGCACAAACCTCACATGAGAGGACATGACTCTTGACGTCAGCAGACATAGATGGCCACCAGACTGTACGGGAAAGGATTTCTAACGTCTTGAAAATTCCAGGATGCCCCGCAACCCTACTGTTATGCGCCTCTGCAATAACCGCCTTCCTTAGATGGACTGGAACAAAGAGACGTCGCTCCAGAGTAGTGTCAGGGGCTAATTTCTGGAATCTCTGAAGTGTGATACTCAGATCTTGGGTCAATCCGGCATGGATTACAGAAGGAGGAATAATCGGCTCTGGGATAGTGACTGGAATGTGGTGTGCCGAGAAACTTCTGGAAAGGGCATCTGCCCGGACATTTTTGGAGCCTGGTCGGTAGGTGATCAGGAAGTTAAACCGGGTAAAGAATAACGCCCACCGGGCCTGTCTGGGATTTAAATGTTTAGCTGACTGTATATATTGTAAATTCTTGTGATCGGTAATGACAGAGATCTGATGTAAAGCACCCTCCAACCAATGCCGCCACTCCTCGAAGGCCCATTTGATTGCCAATAGTTCTCTATTACCGACATCATAGTTGGCCTCCGCTGAAGAGAACTGACGGGAGAAATAAGCACATGGGTGCAGACGATTAGTATGAGGATCCTTCTGCGATAGGATGGCACCGGCACCGATGTCAGAGGCGTCGACCTCAAGAACAAATGTCCTAGCTGGATCCAGATGTCTAAGGACCTGAGCGGAGACAAAGGCCTTTTTCAGGCTTTCGAATGAGGCTACTGCTTGGGACGACCAATTAGTTGGATCCATTCCTTTACGGGTCAGAGCGACAATGGGAGCCACAATGTCGGCAAAGTTGTGAATGAATCTCCTATAATAATTGGAGAAGCCCAGGAACCTCTGCACCGCCTTAAGATTGTTGGGTTGCACCCAATCCAAAATAGCCTGGACCTTAGCTGGATCCATGGAGAATCCCTCAGAAGAGATAACATAGCCTAAAAAGGATACCCTCTGCACCTCGAACTCACACTTTTCCAGCTTAGCGTACAGGTGGTTCTCTCGTAATTTCTGTAGAACTTGTTTGACGTGAGTCTGATGGGCGGGCAAAGATCTGGAATAGATGAGGATATCATCTAAATAGACGACCACGAAACAACCAAGGAATTCCCGAAGAACTTCATTGATCAAGTCCTGGAACACTGCAGGTGCATTGCTAAGGCCAAACGGCATGACCAGATACTCGTAGTGGCCAGAGTGCGAATTGAATGCCGTCTTCCACTCATCTCCTTCCTTGATACGGATGAGATTATACGCTCCACGAAGGTCGATTTTTGTGAAGACCGTAGCCCCTCTCAATTGATCAAAAAGTACGGAAATGAGCGGGAGAGGATAGGTGTTCTTAATTGTGATAAGATTCAATCCCCGGTAATCTATACAGGGTCTTAGCCCTCCATCCTTTTTGGATACAAAGAAGCATCCTGCTCCTACGGGAGATTTAGATGGCCTGATAAAGCCTTTCTCCAGATTTTCATCGATGTATTCCTGCATGGATTTGGTCTCGGGAACAGAGAGAGAGTACAGGCGACCCTTAGGCAACTTGGAACCAGGAATAAGCTCGATGGCACAGTCGAAGTCACGGTGAGGTGGTAAGGTGTCAGAAGCTTTCTTGGAGAACACATCCCAGAACTCATGATATTGTGAGGGAAGCTGCTCCGGAATAGACTGAATCACCCGCAGGGGCAGTGACGAGCAGGACTGTGTACAATAAGAGCTCCACTGGACAATTTCTCCTTTTACCCAGTCCATGACAGGGTTATGACGGGAAAGCCATGGGTGGCCCAAGATCAAGGGAACTGAGGAACAATCGATAAGGAGGAAGGTTATTGACTCTGAATGGAGAGCTCCGATTTTTAATTGTAGTGGCGAGGTCTCCCAGGAAATCTTGCCACCAGGCAACGGACCTCCATCTAAGCCACAGACAGTAATAGCGGACTTGAGTTCTACCATCGGAATTTTAGCAGCGCGTGCGAACCCGATGTCCAGGAAGTTGCCTACAGCTCCACTATCAACGAAGGCGGACAGGTCCATTGAACGAGCACTAAACGTGAGTTGTGCAGGGATCAATAAGGCGTTTTTCGGGGAGACAATCTGTAGACCTAGGTGAACTTTCCCCTCGTTCCCTAGGCATGCTCTTTTCCCGGCTTATTCGGGCAGGAACGGGAGAAGTGGCCTTTTGTGCCGCAATAGAGACATAAGCCCTGTGATCTTCTCTTGTCTCTTTCCTCAGGGGAGAGACGATACGCTCCCAATTGCATGGGTTCCTCACCATCCGTGGGAACAGGAATGAAGCCGGATAGATGTGATGATGTCTCCTTTTCGGTTTTCCGCTCTTTAAATCTCCTATCGATTTTAATGGAGAGGTGCATCAGATCCTCCAGAGAGGTAGGAGATGGGTACTGCACCAAAGAGTCTTTGACCTGTTCCGACAGGCCAAGACGGAACTGACTCCGCAAGGCAGGATCATTCCATCCACTATCAGGTGACCATCTACGGAATTCAGCGCAGTATTCCTCTGCCGAACGCCGGCCTTGTTTCAAGGCCCGTAGATGAGCTTCAGCGGAGGCAATACGGTCCGGGTCGTCATATAATAGACCTAACGCCTCGAAGAGAGCGTTTACTGACTGCATGGCAGGACTGGTCTGCGGCAAGGAAAACGCCCAGGACTGGGGGTCACCCTGTAGAAGGGAAATGATAATCCCGACCCTTTGATGCTCTGACCCAGAGGAGCGGGGTCTCAATCGGAAATAGAGCTTGCAGCTCTCCCTGAAATTCCGGAACAGGGACCTATTTCCAGAGAAGCGATCCGGCAAGTTCATCTTAGGTTCACAGACGGAACTTGAAGTGGGTTGTGACACTTTTGCGGCTTCTTCTTGAACAGACAGACGCTCAGCCAATCCCTGGATCATCTGATATAAGGACTCAACATGGGCTGCCAGGGCTTGTGCCGGAGACGGTGAGGATCCACTTGCATCCATTCCAACCACGTCTCCGTGAGTAGGCCGGTTATAATGTTAGGAACCCCTCCAGCCGGCACAACACAACCCGGAGTCTACTCTGCCAGTCAGGTGTTCACTAGAGCCCCTGATGGTGGGGACAGACTGGGCTGCAGACTGACAGAGGGTCGTGAAGTGTGTACCGGCTGGGGAGAACCCAGGCAAGAAGAGTCAGGTCCACGCAGAGGTCAAAGGTCGGCAGCAGGTAACAGTAACAATGAACAAGCTGAGGTCAGAGGTCACAGGCAAAGTAGCAGAACGGGTAAACGAGCCAAGGATCAGGGTCACAGGAAACACAAGCGAAGTCAAATACCAAGCCAAGGGTCATACACGGGAAGTCAAAACGTAGATACAGGAACAGGAACTGGAACAAGCAGGTCAGTAGACTGGAGCACAGAAGCTATAACCGGCAATGAGGCAGCAGACCTCATTGCCTTAAATACAACCCACAACCAATCAGAACCTGCCCCTAGACATGGCCACACTTGTAGGCTTTGCCAGCACCTAGCAAGACCAATCAGGGCTTAGCCCTGAAATCCACACCTGCAGGCTAATGCCTGCTAATTCAGCCACAGGCTAAATCTGCCTGATTGTCCCTAGAGCGCATGCGCGCCTGGCTGCCAGGACACGGCGCTGAGGAAGCGTCCGACCGTTGCCTTGGTAACGGTCGGGAGTTGGAAGGAAATGACGTCCCGGTCGTCATGGTGACGGCCGGGACGTTGGGACCGACAGGAAGCGAGCCGCAGCGGCTGTGAGTACCGCCGTGGCTCGTGACAGTAGCAAAATATGTAAAACAGAAATCAGGTTAGCAAAGACTGAAGCTAAAAAACTGATTGCAAAGGAATGAAAGTTTAATTCCAAATGTTTATCACGTAAATAAACAGCAAAAAATATATAAAACTCTTATTGGGCCAATAAATTATACATTAGGATGAATAACTGTAGCAGACAAAGAGAAAGCTGATCTTTTCAATTTGTTTTATTAATCTGTATTCACAAAGAAGGACAAAATACCAGGAAATAGGACACTTAAAACACCGGATCCAGATGGTCTCCACCCATGTGTGACAAAGAAACTATGTTTAGTAACTGATGGATCACTATTTCTTATATTTAAAGGATCCCTCATAAGATGTAGATTGGCAGAAAGCAGATGTGTTATCAATCGTTTAAAAGGGAACAAAAATTAGAACCAGAAATTTATAGACTTGTGAGCCTGAATTCTGTCATGGATACATTATTTAAAGGGATTCTGAAGGAAGTGATCAGAAATATATTGTAGAAAATAATTTGATAACACAACATCAACAGGTCATGATGATTAATGTTTATGAGTTAGTAAGTTTCATTCCAGATCTGGGTAGTGTAAATGATCATCATCATTGTTTTGTTAATATACTTGTAAATCAGTTCATCAGGATACTGAAGCATGGGTGGGCACTGCTGAGCTCTTTATTCAGCCATTTGCAGACTCTGGGTACATTGCACACTGGCCACACCCACTTCCCAGCATTCCCCATGGTCTTAGGGACCATCACTAAAGATTCAAGCTTAAACATATAAGGGAGTGTCTACAAACATTAAGCATATCTAATGCAATAACATCACATCTTCTTTTCTTTAAAGATAAGCCCTGTATCCTTCAGTATAACAATTTAACAATATAACATTAAGAACATCATCTAACACGTTTCAATGAGTCTCTCAGGTCTGCGTATTTCTCTTATGGGTCTTTCACACAAAGTCTGTGTATCGTCAACCATGTTGGACCTTTCTTCCATCATGGTTTGTTCACCATTATCAAGTCCATCATACATGTCAGATGAAGGGTATTCTTCAGTCGTGTTGCCATCACTATGGTTGGGTTGAGATCTTAAATCGACCCGATTTCTTCTTACTTCTGTTCCACGATCTGTACGTACAATATAAGATCTTGGTGCTACTTGTGCTTGCACAATACCTTTCTGCATCCAAATGCCTTTCTCATGATCTCGGAGACGGACTTGGTCACCTGATCTTAGATCAGATAAGCTTTTTGCTCGCCTATCATGGTACAGTTTCTGTTTCTCCTGTTGACGTACCTTACTCAGTCTCACCAATGCTGAGTTATGCGTATTAAGCAGTTCGTCACTTATCGGAAGATTTGCTCTAATCCTCCTTCCCATCAGCATTTGTGCAGGAGAGAGTCCATTCTGTAAAGGTGTACTGCGGTAGATTAAAAGACTTTTGTAGAAATCTTCTTTGCCGTCTTGTGCTTTTTTCATTAGACTCTTTACAGTTTTTACTGAACTTTCCACCAACCCATTTGACTGTGGATAGTGGGGACTCGATGTTGCATGGACAAATTCCCACTCTTCAGCAAACTGTCTAAATTCAGCGCTGGAAAACTGAGGTCCATTGTCAGTGAACACTTCCATAGGAACACCATGCCTTGCAAAGATTGACTTCATGCAACTGATTACGGCTTTACTAGTAGTTGTAGGTAGAGTCTGCACCTCAGGGTAATTAGAATAATAATCAGTCACGACAATGTGTGTTTTTCCAATACAATCAAACAAATCTGCGCCTACCTTCTGGTATGGTCTCTCTGGCACTGCATGAGGACTCAGCGGCTCGACTTGTTGCTTTGGTCTGTACGTAAGACACAGTTCACATGTAGCTGTTGTCTGTGCTATGTCCTGGTTCATTCTTGGCCAATACATCACTTCACGCGCCCTCCGTTTACATTTCTCTTCTCCTAAGTGGCCTTCATGTATCTTGCACAGCATAATTTTTCTTAGTCGTGCAGGTATAATAATTCTATTGCCTTTGTAAATAATACCATTGACAACCGTAAGGTCAGTGCGGTACATCCAATAATCATGAATAGACAGTGGGCACGCATTTTTTTCTGCTGGCCATCCTTTCAGAATGATGTCTTGTAACACTTTCATTGTGATGTCTGTCTCTGTTTCTTTTCTTATCTGTTCTTGTCTTGCAAGAGACACAGGTAGAGAAGCTACAATCAAATTAACATATGCGTCTATCTCTTTATCCATCAGACTTTCAGAACCTTCACTTTTGTTCACAGCACGGGAAAGTGTGTCAGCAATGTACATGTATTTACCAGGACAGTACAGCAATTGGACATCATATTTCTGTAGTCTTATAAGCATTCTTTGAATTCTCATGGGACAGTCATGTAACGATTTAGCCATGATAGCTACCAATGGCTTGTGGTCAGTTTCCACTGTAAACGCTTGACCATACACAAATTGATGAAATCGCTCACATGCATATGTGATTGCTAGAAGTTCTTTTTCTATCTGAGCATATCTTGTTTCAGCACTTGTCAATGCTCTTGATGCATAGATTACCGGTTGCCATGTATCCTCATGTTCTTGTAACAACACTGAGCCTAGGTCAAATTGCGAGGCATCTGCTGAAATTCTTATACTTTTTGTAGGATCAAAGAATCTTAGTACCGGTTGCTCTGTGATGGTCCGTTTCAAGTTTTGCCAACTTTCTTCTTGTTCATGTGACCACATCCACTCATTATTTTTGTCCAACAACCATCTTAGAGGTGCTGTTTGTTCGGAGAGTTGAGAAATAAACTTTCCTAAGTAAGTAATCATTCCTAGGAATCTTCTCACGTCGTCTTTGTTGTTAGGACGTTCCATGTTTATTATGGCTGATATTTTCCTCGGGTCAGGCTTCACACCTTCCTCCGAGACCACGTCACCCATAAAGGTAAGTGTTTTCACACCAAATTCACATTTGTCCTTGTTCAGCTTTAGATTCACCTTCTTGATAAGTTCCATTACTTGTCTCAGTCTAGAATCATGTTCTTCTTTTGTAGATCCCCAGACAATAATGTCATCCATCATTGTTTCAACACCTGGAATGTGTTCAAAAATCATGTGTATCCTTTTGTGATATACTTCTGGAGCAGACAATATCCCATATGGTAGTCGAAGGAATCTGTATCGACCTTCTGGGGTATTAAATGTACACAGCATTGAGCTGGCTTCATCTAGCTTCATTTGCCAGAATCCTGAAGATGCATCCAATTTACTGAACCATTTTGCTCCCGCAAACTGTGACATGATTTCATCTCTGGTTGGTAGTTTGAAATGTTCTCTTTTAATAGCCTTATTTAAATCTCTTGGATCCAGACATATTCTGAGTTGTCCATTTTTCTTTTCAACAATTACTAAGGAGCTCACCCATTCAGTAGGCTCATCAACTTTCTGTATCACACCCAAAGCTTCCATGCGGTTTAACTCCTGTTTGAGTTTTTCTCTCAGCGCAAATGGCACTTTTCTACAGGGGTGTATCACTGGAGGAACTTGCGTGTCTAGATTTATCTTATGCTCGCCAGGCAGACAACCTAAACCTTCAAACATGTCTCTGTATTCTGTAAACACTGATTTGCATTCATCTTCTACTTGTGATGTCACCATGAAAACTTTCTTTATCAAGTTAAGCTTCTCACATGAACTTAATCCTAGAATCGGTTGTACATCTTTATCCACAATCAGTAGCGATGTTTTGAACTTTTGTCCTTTGTAGCTCAGGGTCACTAGGCATGTACCTTTCACAGGAATTTCCTCCCCAGTGTAGCCTGTAACTTTCACATTGGCTGGATGAATTTTAGGTTTTACTCTAAAAGTCTTATAGTCTTGAAACGATATCAAATTCACCTGCGCACCAGTATCAAGCTTAAAGGGAATGACAATCTCGTTCACTGTTAAAGGAACAATCCATTCTTTCTTGTCTGTACTGCAAAGTTCAATACAATTCACAAAAAAATCTTCAGACGTAGCTTGTTCAACGGCATGCACTTTGTTTGTTTCACTATTGGTTCTACAGCATTTGGCAAAGTGATTAAGTCCACCACATTTCATGCAGGTTTTACCATAAGCAGGGCACATTTTAGGATTGTGAGTATTTCCACATCTACTGCAGATTTTCCTATTAGATTGCATTTTAGACTGCTTCATTTTAGAGAATGGTGGTTTGCTTGGCTCTGTTTTCTTCACCACATGTACAGTAGTATCAGATTCCTTGTGTAACTGTTTGGCTTGTAGTCTGGTCATTTCTGTAGATCTGCACATAGTCATTGCCTTGTCTAGTGTTAGGTCTTGCTCTCTCAGCAATCTTTCTCTGAGTCCATTATCAGGTATTCCACAGACAATACGATCTCTAATCAGTGAGTCCTTTAAATCACCAAACTCACAGGTTTTGCTGAGTGATTGCAGTTCTGTAACATACTGATCAAATCCTTCTCCAGACTTCTGATCACAGGTGAAAAACTTATATCTTTCATATGTCACATTTTTCCTTGGCACAAAGTAATCTTCAAACTTTTGCATTATAGAAGATAGCACCATATTCTGCCCTTCAGCAAACTGAAAACTGTTATAAATGTCCAGCACATCCTCTCCTATCACATGGAGGAAGATGGATGACTTTGTTTTATCCTCCATTGCATCAGCTCCACATGCAGCAAGATATATATTAAACCTTTGTTTAAATCTTTTCCAGTTTTCAGACAAGTTGCCAGACATGAGCATGCCTGCTGGAGGAGACAGCCTATCCATAGTTACTCACTGTTTGATGTGACCAGAGCACAAGGCAGATATTCAGACACTGCGTGTCACAGCTTTACAGACTTCTGCAGGATCCTTTCACACTCTGAGCTCTAGCAGTCCAGTTAAAACTTCTTCTGACACCATGTTTTGTTAATATACTTGTAAATCAGTTCATCAGGACACTGAAGCATGGGTGGGCACTGCTGAGCTCTTTATTCAGCCATTTGCAGACTCTGGGTACATTGCACACTGGCCACACCCACTTCCCAGCATTCCCCATGGTCTTAGGGACCATCACTAAAGATTCAAGCTTAAACATATAAGGGAGTGTCTACAAACATTAAGCATATCTAATGCAATAACATCACAATCATCATCTATTTATATACCGCTACTAATTCCGCAGCGCTGTACAGAGAACTCATTCACATCACTCCCTGCCCCATTGGAGCTTACAGTCTAAATTCCCTAATATACACACACACACACACACGGGTCAATTTTGATAGCACATGGAGGAAACCCACACAAACACTGGGAGAACATACAAACTCCACACGGATTAGGTCATGGTCGGGAATTGAACTCATGACCCCAGTGCTGTGAGGCAGAAGTGCTAACCACTAAGTCACTGTGCTGCCCACAGTTATTTGGATTTTGCAAAAGCATTTCATACTTTTCCACTTGATAATTATATTCCGCTGTGTAGGGTTTTCAGCATAGAGCAGAGAAGTTTCTTGCTAAAAGAAAAAAAATTAAACAAAACTACAAACTTGGCAGATGAAATTGAATGTGGCTATTTGTTTGTATTTTATGCACATAGGTCATGATAATACATTTGATAGATTATTGTACACATTAGACGGAATACAATTTGGACAAATTGAGAGAGTTCAGAGAAAAGAAAGGTAAATGCTAAAAGAAATACAAATAAAAATTGTTAAGAGAGGTTAGAAAAATTAAGTTTCTTTACTATGGAAAAAAATAAATTATAAATAAATATAAGAGTAATAGAAATTTGTGAAATGTATTTTCATAGGACCGTAAGGAGGCAAAGGGGTCACCACTTGTGAATGGATGAAGGACAGTTTCATCAAGGCTATAGGGAGGGGCTCTATACCGTAAGGGTAGTTAACATGTGGAGTGTGTGAGACTAAATTTTCAACTGTCACATCTGATCATTTGCTTTGCTTTTCTCTGTATCAATGCAATTAAAATTTATTTAATGCTGAGCTTGATGGACCTTTGTCATATTGTAAACTTTACAAATACTTTACAAACAATGGGCCTGATTCATTAAGGATCTTAACTTGAGAAACTTCTTATTTCAGTCTCCTGGACAAAACCATGTTACAATGCAAGGGGTGCAAATTAGTTTTCTGTTTTGCACATATGTTAAATACTGACTGTTTTTTCATGTAGCACACAAATATCAACTTTAAATGTCAATGTACAAATAAGCTATCAAGTATTTGTGTGCTACATGAAAAAACAGTCAGTATTTAACATATGTGCAAAACAGAAAACTAATTTGCACCCCTTGCATTGTAACATGGTTTTGTCCAGGAGACTTAAATAAGAAGTTTCTCAAGTTAAGATCCTTAATGAATCAGGCCCAATGTAACTATAGAACTATGTAATGATGGCAACACTGCATTTTTGAGGCATTTTGGAACTGCCAAGATGTCAGCTGACTTTGCTAATAAAGAGCATCAAGTCAGGACTGGACATCTGTCTCTGCTAAACCCAAATGTTCTCCAAGATCACAAGTACTTTCGGATAAATAACTGTTTCATTGACCATCCTTAGTCTCAGCTATTCCTCAATGACTTGATTACTCTATAGACTGCTTTTGCAAAATTTTGGGCGACATAATAACATTATATATCAGATTTTGATGTCTACACCATGGACAACGGACTGGTTATACATTGTCCCCCGAACGGTAGAATGGATACACTCTGATCCTTGGATGGAAGTTCTTCAGGGAATTATTTTTGAACAAATACTTTCTCTTGTTCAATGTACTTTAAACACATTTCTGAGCCTGATTCATCAAGGAGCTCAAATCCCGACATGTGCTGTATTTTGCCTATAATTACTCTGTGCATGCCCAGAAACGGACTATACGCCAGTGGGCAGCACATGGCTCAGTGGTTAACACCTCTACCTCACAGCAATGGGGTCATGAGTTCTATTCCTGACCATATCTGTGTGGAGTTTGTATGTTCTCTCCGTGTTTGCGTGGGTTTCCTCCAGGTGCTCTGGGTTCTTCCCACACTCCAAAAACATACTAGTAGGTTAATTGTCTGCTATTAAATTGACCTTAGTCTCTCTAAGTGATTGTTAGGGAATTTAGACTGTAAGCCCCAATGGGGCAGGGACTAATGTGAATGAGTTCTCTGTACAGTGCTGCGGAATTAGTGGCGCTATATAAATAAATGGTGATGATGACGATGAATGCAAGTGCATGCAATTCACCTTTGAACACAAATGACACTTACTACTGTTTACAACTTGAAGGGCAGAACGAGGGAGAGAAGAGGTGGTTGAACATAGTCGAAGTACAGTAGATGCGTTCCCAAGCAGATGCAGGCAATTGAAGTTCAGACGTACACAGAAGTACGCTCTCTTTCAGACGTAAAGTTTGCACATGTTCCAGGGCACGTGTAAGTGACGGATGATAGTGATGACGAGGGCCGCCATCAGGGGACCCCATACAGCAGTATGGGGTCCAACAGCAGAGTGGGGCCCCACCAGCCCTGGGCCAAAACAAATTTATTAGGGGAAGGGGCACCCGCAGTGAATTAAGGGACGTAGTGGGATCCATTTCTAGGCAGCAGCTGCTCCTGAGATGTGAGAGGTGGTGTGGAGAGAGACCTCTGCCCTTAATTAAGGATGCGGCAGTGGGCCCCCATTGTAGACAGCATGTCTGTGGGGCCACCAAGATATCGTGGCCCCACAGCTGCCAACATTTGCTCCAGTCCCAGCACCCCAGTTGCCCGGCTCCCGGACAGAAAGCCACGACAAGGCAGAGAGGATCCCTGCAGTATCGCTTAAGTCATGTAATTAATAACGTTACAGTGCTGTCATTAGAGAGGAGCCGAAAGGAGACAGCAAGAAGACACAGAGAGGTAAGTAAACTACTGCAGGGGTTAGATGGAACCGGGGATAGAGGGGTGACTGTTGAGAATTGGAGGGGAAGGCAAATTTTTGGTAAATAATAATTTAAAAATGAGGGTTGGGTGAGAGAAGGAAGGAGGTTGCCCTGCCTGTTACATTTGTACTGGGCCCCGCATTTTCTGGTGGCAGCCCTGGTGATGACTATACACGGCATTGCCCCTCACAATCTAATGGGTTGTCACCTGCACACCTGACATCACTGATCTCAGCAAATAACATTCTATCATCATGGCAGATGAACGACAATGTCTCATTTTGAATCAATATAAAAAGGAAATAAAAAGAAAAATAACTGAAACTACTGACTGCTTCCTCAAAAGAGGTAGGTGAAACTTTCACGTATGCGTCTCAGTAGCAACAAAACTATTTTTTAAAATGTTGTTCAATGTGAGGTTTATAAATTACACCTAATGAACTGACAGTTTGCATCGCAGTATATTGTTTCCAATGTTTAGGCCTAGTTGTGTAGCTCCTGCGGGAAATAAGTGACGCACACAAAGTTCTTCCTTCTTCACATACCGGCTCTGCGGCTTCGTTCCTCACCCGCCACTTTGGTCTAGGGGAAGAACCACAGCAATTACTGGAGTGAAATAATCCAGAGTGGAAGGAAGGGATCATCATCATCATCATCATCACCATCACCATTTATTTATATAGCACCACTGATTCCACAGCGCTGTACAGAGAACTCATTCACATCAGTCCCTGCCCCATTGGAGCTTACAGTCTAATTCCCTAACATACATACAGACAGACATAGAGAGAGAGAGACTAGGGTCAATTTTTTTTTTTTTATAGCAGCCAATTAACCTACCAGTATGTTTTTGGAGTGTGGGAGGAAACCGGAGCACCTGGAGGAAACCCACGCAAACACAGGGAGAACATACAAACTCCACACAGATAAGGCCATGGTCGGGAATTGAACTCATGACCCCAGCGCTGTGAGGCAGATGTGCTAACCACTGAGCCACTGTGCTACCCCAATCCAAGTAGAGACCCTGCACTCGACTCCTATTGCCGACACATTGATTTGGTCTGGGCCTGGGCATGAGATTACAGATGTTAAGGAGAGGGAAGTATCCCGCTCAAATATCCTACTCACCGTTGGACTGGTGAGGGCCCCACCAAGAGAGAGAAAAAACGAAATTCTGAAACTCACCGGAATGTCACCACCTCCTCTTGATGATCATCTGTGATTCCTATGATCAGCACCTAGAAAGGGGCAACACACAACTGGCCACACACAAGGTTATCTACTGGGCTAGTATGTGGCACCCACTCTAGTGCTAGCTATGATTACAATACAATGGCAGCGCCCTTGTCCTAACAACCATACTATGAGACAAGTATGCACACAACTTACCTCCTAGTACTAGGTGTAGTGTACTACCCTAGCTACAATCCCCAGTTCCAAGACACCAATACACAAAATTCAGACAATGGGTACAAGAACAGAAGAACAGAAGCCAAAAACCTACCTTCAATGGAAGCCTGATTTCTTGCTCCTATAAGGAAAAATCCCATCAAAAGCTTACCTTTAAATGGGGCCTGACAATTGAGGGCAAGGGCACACTAGAAGCATATACAACAAGCTGTAAGGGACCACCAAAAATGAGCATCTAAAATTAAATGTGCAAAAGGGGTCTGACAGGTTGCCTCTTAACTGTGGCAGGTCTAGTACCAAGATGGCCTTACAGGCCTAGTGCCTAAAGTTACTTTGCCCCAAATGCTAATCTTGAATTAAATGTGCCACAAACTAATCTCAACAATTACTGGGGCCACAGGCTAGTCCTGACGTTGCTTGGGCCACAGCATAGTCCTGAAATATAAATGCACCCCAGGGAGGAAATAAAATGAATCTATAACACCTAAGTACTTCGAGCCTTATGCCCACAAATACAGCACAGGCCCAGTACCAAAAACAAGCTACAGGCTTTATGCCCAAAGTGTGAAGGAAAGAGTGCAGGCATGGACATGGAAGAGGGCTGCCCAAGGGCCTTACCTTAATCTGGCAGCTTTCTTTGGACCATTACACCAACAGGGACTGACATTGTATTCAAATACAGATACTTTAATATGGAGTTGGTCTCCCTTTTGCAGCGATAACAGCTTCCACTCTTCTTGGAAGGCTTTCCACAAGATGTTGGAGTGTTTCTGTGGGAATTTGTGCCCATTCATTCTGTAGAGCATTTATGAGGTCAGGTACTGATGTTGGATGAGCAGGCCTGGCTCGCAATCTCCGCTCCAGTTCATCCTAAAGGTGTTCAATGGGGTTGAGGCTAGAGCTCTGTGCGGATGAGTCAAGTTCTTCCACACCGAACTCATCAAACCATGTCTTTGTAGTCCTTGCTTTGCGTACTGGGACACAGTCATGTTGGAATAAAAAAGGGCCTTCCCCAAACTGTCACTGGAAGCATAGCATTGTCCAAAATTACTTGGAATGCTGAAGCATTAAGATTACCCCTTACTCGAGTTAAGGAGGCTAGCCCAAACCCTGAAAAACAGCCCCATACCATTATTCCTCCTCCACCAAATTTCACAGATGGCATAATGCATCAGACAGGTAACGTTCTCCCGACATCCGACAAACCCAGACTCACCCATCTGAATGCCAGAGAAATGTGATTCGTCACTCCACAGGATACAATTCCACTGCTCCACAGTCCAGTGTCGGTGTGCTTTACACCACTCCATCCAACGCTTGGGATTGGTCCTGGTGATGTGAGGTTTGCATGCAGCTGCTCGGCCATGGAAACCCATTCCATTAAGCTCCCGATGTACAGTTTTTGTGCTTACATTAATGCCAGTGGAAGTTCAGGAATCTTCGGCTATGAAATTAGCAGAGCGATGGCAAATTTTACGCACATGCACCTTAGCAGTCGTTGACCCTGCTCTGTGACTTTACGTGGTCTTCCACTTTGTGGCTGAGTTGCTGTTGTTCCTAAATGCTTCCACTTTCCAATAATATCACTTATAGTTGTCCAGCAGGGATACAAACCATCTTATTCCAAAGGTGACATCCTATCACAGTACCACGCTTGAAGTCACTGAGCTCTTCAAAACGACCCATTTTGTATCACAAATGTTTATAAATGGAGACTGCATGGCTAGGTGCTTGATTTTGTACACCTCTGGCAATGGGTCTGATTGAAACACCTCAATTCAATAATTAATAGGTGTGACTATATACTTATGTCCATATAATGTATATTAAATTGGGAATCTGATGTTGGATTTCCATCTGAAGAAGATTATTGAGATATAATAAAAGACAAAACAGCCTGAGCTTTCATTTTGACCATAATCAAAAAGCACTTGCATGCTGCATATATAGGTAGTGGCTAATGCTTTTTACACTATATTTTAGAGTTAGGCTAAGCTATGCCCACACACAACTAAAATCAGGATGTGAATTTTACACTTTCCTTCCTGCAGCACAGAATGCTTTTTCTATATGCAGATTTTGCACCCATAAGTTAAGTTTGCTCCTCCAAGTCAGCTCCTTTATAAAGTACTCTACAGGGAGGTCTATATATATTTATGATAATTGTGATTTGCAGGAAAATATGATTTTCTGTAGTGAAGTGTCTGATTCCGATACTACTAAATTAAGAGTGTCCTTGATTGAATTGGTGTTATAGATAGAGAAAGGTGAAATTAAGGATCATTTTCTGCAGTGTAGTGTTGCAACAGTAGTAAACAGTGGGTGGCGGATTAATAGATTGAGAGGAAAGGGAGGACAGATACAGGGAAATGTGTTATGGCTAGCACACAAACATGAACTCCTAGAACAGGCAGTAGAGGTCTTCCAAAGGATAGAAAAAGTTCCTTTTAATTGTCAGTATCGTAATAATAATAATTTAGTTGGCACTTCACAGTGACTATCTCTTTATATGCAGGACTTACGGTTAGATCTTTCTTATGTAATAGATCCCTTTCAAAACTCTTTATATTATCTCCCCTCTCGTCCGGGGGGCACAGATCAATGTGGTTTGACTCTGGACAAATCGGAAGTGATCAGTAAAGTTCTGCGCATGCGCAGTATTTCCGTGTTGTTTGAGAGTGGACTCCGGCTGTAAGAAAGTAGTTCCGGCTTGTCTCAGACACAAGTAATTCTGTACGGCTCATTCACCTATATCGGATTGTGTCCATCCTCGATGTAGAGTAAAAAAATATCCACAGTATTAAGTTGGTATATCATATAGATCGGTGTAATGGTATATAGAAGTATGTGATGGGCCCTACGCGTTTCACCAATCGGCTTCTTCAGTCATAGTGTATAATCCTGGTGCCATGTTACTGGAGGCTCTATCTTATAGCCTTTTGGCTTGTTATTATTTACATATTATCCTCTATTGGTTTTTATTCGGTTGCTGTGGTTAATTATATACAACATCGTTCTTCGTCTATTTAACTTAGCTACATTATTCATAAATTTTAGTTTAAAAACGCGTAGGGCCCATCACATTCTTCTATATACCATTACACTGATCTATATGATATACTAACTTAATACTGTGGATACCATCCACACCATCCACACCCCAAAGAGCCTAATGATCCTAGGTTTTCCCTGGTTATACATGTACAACCCAGTGATCATTTAGAGGGCTAAAAAGATACAGAAAAGAGACGAATCATGCCAGACCACTTGCCTACAACCATAGAGAGCAGGACCAGTATGTGCTACTATCCAAAGTAAGGAGACTAAGACTGGACAAGAAGGGCTGGCTGAGGAGTACAAAGGTTTCAGAAGGGTCTTTGACAAAAAGCAGGCATACACACTAACACCACACAGATGTTGGGACTGTCCCATTAACCTGTTGCCTGACACCATGCCACAAAGGGACAGGAAATACCCACAGACTGAAACAAGGCAATGTGCAGGTCCCCAGTCAGTGCAAGGTTCTTTTTTATGGCAAAGATAGGTGGTTGCTTAAGACCCTGCATCAACTATTGGGATCTTAACCAAATCACTGTCAAGATCAGTGTCCCCTCCAACTGATCTCTGATACATTCAACAGGCTTTATCAGGCCAGGATTTTTACCAAACTGGACCTGCAAAGGGTCTATAGCTTGGCTGGGAGAGGGATGAACAGAAGATGGTATTGAACTTGAAGGATGGGGAAGGGGACTATAATTAAAAGGTCATGCAAATCAGAGAATGAACAGGTTGAACTATCAGCAGACACGGCCGACATTCTTCCTAACCAGGATTGACGTCATCATAACATACCAGCCTGAATCCAGCATTGTCAAGGCAGATGAACTCTCCTGGCAGTCCTTTCCCAAATTATATATTATGGAGGGTGAAACCATTATGCCGCCAGGCTTTATTCTAGCAATGGCTTTCTCTTTGGAGCTGCTGCCCAGGACCAAAGCCAAAATGGTAGCGTGCACCAAAGTACCCAAGGCACCCAAAGACAGGAAGTTCAACCCTCCCGAAGCCAACTGAAGGTCATGCAATGAGGACACAACACGATTGGCAGGGCAGCCCTTCGGGAATTATGGCTGCCGACTGTAAGGAAAAATGTCCTCCGTTGTCCAATCCTGCACTGCCTGATCACCTCCTCCATTGCGCGTATCCAAGACTTCGCCCGCGCTGCCCCCCTCCACTGGAACAAGCTCCCTCCCTCTATCAGAACTTCCCCTAATCTGTCCAGTTTCAAACGGGCTCTAAAAACCCACCTCTTTCTTAAAGCCTTCCAGTCTCCCACTTAATTTCCTACCTTTTCTTCTACCTCTTCCCCTTCATTCCCCTTCCCTTATCCTTATCTCTCCCTCTCTCCCCCGTCTCTCTCTGTCTGTCTACCCCACCCCTTAGATTGTACGCTCCTCTGAGCAGGGTCATCTCTCCTCCTGTCCTCACCACTCTTAACTCGGCTCTCCAGCTACCTAGCCCTCCTCCTCAAGGACCCTCTTCCCCCCCCATCCCCTCTCGCTCCTTCCTCTCCCCTCTGGGGGTTTCCCTGTCATCCGGGCCCTCCCTCTCGGGCTCAGCCGTATGCAGGACCTTCCCCTCTCCCCTCCCTTGCCCCTCTAGCTGTGCTTTGAGCTCTCCGAGTTATTGTGCTTATTGTTTACTGTACTGTGCTGTCTCACCTTGTACTGTAACTTTGTTTGTCCCTGTACGGCGCTACGGACACCTAGTGGCGCCCTATAAATAAAAATGAATAATAATAATAATAACATACACCAAGGTGCCATGGGCCCAGTCTTTTGGGCATCTGATGCCTCTGCCCTGTCCACAGAGGCCATAGACCCATGTCTCCATGGAATTCATTACTGACCTCCCTAACTACCATAACAACACCACCATCCTTGGGGTAGTGAATAGCTTTTTCAAGCAAGTCCTCTTAAAAACCTTATAAAAACTGTCATCTGTACTCCATTTCTCTTCTCCAAAGTGGTCTTTCAGCTGCAAGGTCTTCCCTTGGAGATTGTCTCCAACTAAGCGGTCCAGTTTGTAGCTACATTTTGGAGGGCCTTCTACAATGGGCTAGAAGTTTAACTCCTATTCTTGTCTGAATATCAACCCAATCTGGAGAGATGGAGCATGCTAACCAATCCCTAAAGCAGTTTCTACAGGATTTTTTTCTTGGATATCCAGGATGGCTGGCCCAATCCCTTGTAGAACAACGTGGTGCATAGATTCCATTGGGATATCCTTAGTCTACCTTAACCACAATTTCCACCCAGTGGTCAACCCATCTTCCCCTGCCCCCTCCCTTGGGTTGAATCTCTTTGACTAGGGGTCCTCTATGGATGTTATCATGTGGCTCTTGATTTCCTTATAGCCCACACCTCACACTGTTCTCTGATAAGGCAACTTTCACAGTCTCTCCCTTGCCCCAAATGGATTTTATTTGGTAGCCCATAGTGAACAAGGAAATTCTTCATCTGCACTGTAGCCACAGTGGTTCATCTTTGACCTTGAGTGATTGGACCTTAATAATAATAATAATAATAACATTAATAATATTATTAATAATAATAATAATAATAATAATAATAAATGTTATTATTATTAGTATTATTATTATTGTACAAACATAACCCTTTACTGGCAAATAGAATTTATGGAACCATTTTATTTTGTAGATTGTTAAAAATGCAATACCTCTAACTTATTTTAATATACCTAATGCTGACTTTGCTGTATTTTTACTTTTATTATTTAGCAGATGTTTAAATACAATATTATCTAAAATATTGGACTAATCATTTACTCACATCTTGGCTAGGTAAACCCCATAAACATAAAATAATATCCCAAAGGTTCTTCATGTTGCTATCTAAAAATTGAGTTAGAAATCAGCCTATAAATAAAAGCAAAAGGAGGGGAATGGGCTAAAGTAGACTCCACTGAAAACTCCTGTCCATTTGCCAGTGAGGTTGGACTGCTGCCCACCATCAACCCTCTACCTCCAACTGCCAAAAGTAGAAGAGTAGAAGATATTAACTAGAATAAAAAACATTCTCCCCTGGTTTTGTGAAGATGACTGGACTGATGATGTGAAGAGTCTTAACGCAATTTTTTCAGTGGCAGCCATAATTGTCTGAAGTTCAGCCACCAATTCAAGAGAAGAAGCTGTAGATAAAATGATGGACTCATCTAAAGGAGAAGGAAGAGATGTTCTTGTTGAGATTCTGATAGGGGAACCTGTCAGCTGCAATTCTAATACTAGTAAATTTAGGGGTGGATCCTGTCACACCCATGGTGAGACATTTGTCTGCCCATATGACCAGCAAAGGGAATTTACTGAAGTGGACAGCATGGTGGCTCAGTGGTTAGCACTTCTGCCTCACAGCACTGGGCTCATGAGTTAGATTCCCGACAATGGCCTTTTATCTGTGTGGAGTTTGTATGTTCTTCC
The DNA here is from genome assembly GCF_038048845.1 of Mixophyes fleayi. Classification (NCBI taxonomy): domain Eukaryota; kingdom Metazoa; phylum Chordata; class Amphibia; order Anura; family Limnodynastidae; genus Mixophyes; species Mixophyes fleayi. Next base: position 13,286,113 of record NC_134403.1, read on the forward strand.
AGTGTATGCGTGGGTTTCCTCCGGGTGCTCCAGTTTCCTCCTACACTACAAAAAATTACTGGTAGGGTAATTGGCTGTTATCAAATTGACCCTAGTCTCTGTCTGTCTGTGTGTGTGTGTGTGTGTTAGGGAATTTAGACTGTAAGCTCCGATGGGGCAGGGACTGATGTGAATGAGTTCTCTGTACAGCGCTGCAGAATTAGCGGCGCTATATAAATAGCTGATGATGATGATGATGAAGTGCCCCATCATTATACCCGGGATTACCATTAGGGATGGCTACATTTGCTCATTTGGGGAAAAGGGTGAGTATATTCCATGTATGGTGTTAGAGCCTGTCCAAAGTGAAGAGGTGAAGAGCTGCTGGAGGTGCTGTTATCCTAGAAAGGCTGGGTGTCTGCATATAACTGAGCAGCATGAGAGTATCTCCTGCTGCAGCTGATACTACCAAGTTCTGGAACAGTCAAGAGAAGTAGAGAGCCTGAGCTCATCTGTGATTGGAACTGCCCCATCCTGTTGGGTTGAGTGGAGTTAGGTACAGTCCTAAATACCCCAGTCGCTTAGTACAGTTGGGAGTGGTGAGAGAGAGAGAAGAACGACAGAGACGAATAACCTTCTTAAAAACTTATTTGAAGTTTTGAACCATCACAAAATGCCCTTCTTGCTGGTATTTTAACTGAATGTGGCATTAATCCAATGCCCTGTAGTATGCATCCATCTCTCCAGTTTCCCACTTACATCCTATTTTATCCCAAACTATAAATTTGCCTTCTGGCTTTTATGTACCTGCCGGCTGTATGTGAGTGGGAAAAGGGAGGTTTCCCCGTGTTCACCACAGACAGGTACAATCAGAGACTATCCCTGTAGGTGGCTCTTGAAAAATGTGGGTGAAGGCACTGCCAACTGAGACTAAACCTTGTGCGCTGTGACACACTCTCAACTTATCTTGGAGCAGCATCCCAGCACAAGCACCGAGAACTCCTTTCCTGTCTGCCCAACTCCATCTGCTCTGAGCACTCTAAGAAAGTGCCTGGGGCTTTGGGGGGTTACTTGAGGGGATGGGTGACCTAGTAATTTTGACTCTATGTGAGTTTATTATTGTCCTTTATAAGATCATGTAGTAATATAATTGTGAACACATTTTCATGAAAACTTGTCCCTACAATAACTTTTCAACAAACCACTGCTCATTCATTCACTGAGGTCCATTAATTCATGGAGTGTACACACTAGCTGCATGCATGGGACAATGAAACTGTAGTAGGTTAATTTATCATTAATTCCTGTGTCAAGACAGCCCCCTTATTCTGCAAGAACCATTCTCTGTTCGTTGGACTTTATCAACCAATAGTGTGCGAATGAGGGAAGCTTATTGGCACAGGGATCAACATGCCAACGTCTGCTGTAGTTACTGTACATGCAGTTATCACAGTAAAATAGTGCACCATGCCTCCTAGACCTGAAATAACATTGTTTTAGGGTACGTCGGACACAAACGTTCAGGTCATATTGTCCTATATGTTGAGCAGCACTTCATTCAACTGCCATTAAATGGATTGTAAAGGCCGTTCATACATGATAACTGAGGGCAACGTAGGATGAATGTTAATGCAGACTAGACGAAAAAATATTCCATGCTGCATCTATGACTCATCAAGCACCTGTCTTGCTCCTATTAGGAATCAATGACTCCCTTTTAAAGTTCTGCTTGAGCTGCATTTTGTAGGCAGTTGTAATGGGCAGTTGAATGGAACAACTTCACCTTACTTTAGAACATGTAATCTACTAATGTATTATATCTAAATACAAGTCATGTTTTTCACTGTATTAACTCTAGAAGTATAATGTCCCTCTAATCAATAGCTAAAGGTCACTGCTGAAATGAATATCTATGATTTTACATTTTACTGCCATACAAACGCTTATGAAAATGAAGTTGTAATTTGCAAATCTGTGACATGACACAGAGATTACAAAACACAGGTGACTTGGAGGCTAAAAAAACATTCATCTTTCAGGAAGCCAAATTTAACTTCACACACTGGTATTCATTAAAATACAAACTAAAAGCCTAATGACAATATTTTGGCTCATTAAGTCAATTAGTCTCACACTGACTAGATGCTAATTATCTCTGCTAAACAGATTGCTAAACAGTAAACAACTTATTTCATGCAGATGTAAGAGAGGCCGGAGGGGAGATGAGGTGATCGAGGGATGAGTCTACTGGGAGATCTCTGTAACTTACAGTAGACTGAACACACCAAGAAAACATCTCTTGACAGGTGAAGCTCTAACACATTAACCACTAAGCATTGCTATTAATTATTAGCATTTATGTGTGGAATAAAACCACAATTATAAACCTATTCTAACATATAGAAAAAATGCTTCTTAAAAAAAGAAAACAACTATTATTAAAACAATGAAACAGGATCTGTAAAGTATAATAAACTGTGAATATTGATATTATTTCCTTTGTGTTGCAAACTTATGATCACCTTTTTAGCGTAGTGTCAGCTTATTCTATGACTTTGCATGATAATGGGCAACTGTATGTTAGATTAGACAAATAAATGCTAACAGGGCTGCATTCCCCAGGGGAACGGACAATCCCAAGACCCAATTTTGTCTAGTTGTGTCCGAGTGGTAATGTGGCCTAATTGGACTTCTTATTAGTAACCAGGGAACAGAAGACTTTGATACCAACAGATGGTTGGACTCTTGACATCCTGCAGGTTCACAGCAATTAACACAACTCACCAAATAGTAATAGTGAAGTCTTACATATTAGCCACATGCGCTAACAACGTCCAAGTAACAATTCCAGATTTTATGGGGACTCAATCTCACTAAGAACGTAGAATGATAGTCCAGTGGTTTAATGCTCTCACAGGTTTGGACACATTGTGAATTCCGTATTCCAAAACATTGGGAATCAGTATGGGTCTATGTCTTGTGTACAGGAGACATCAAGTGGGCTTCACCTTTGTTGACATGGCCTGGGTACCAAGCAAACTAGGCTCATGTCTAGGGCAGCCCTGGTCAATGGGCAGCATCAAAAATGTTTTACGTTAGATTTGTTCACTTTTGTTGCTGCATGGCCTTTACCAGTCAGGGGTGTTTCCAGGGTTTGACCCTATAACTCCCAACATTTATAAGCCTGGGTTTGTGCTGATTTTGTAAAACATGTCCAATCCACCCAACCATACCTACCCTCTCCGATACACCAAATACCTCTTCCTTGGCTTCAGTGCCACGTCACAAGCACACATCAGGCCATTTTTCCTAATGATTTTTAAAAATTTAAAAATATTTTTTATGTGTATCCATTGAGTTTGGTCCACCATGCCACCAACTGAAACAAGAGGTAGTAACATGGGGGAATTCCACACTTTATATGCTTCAGCGATGAGAGGAACAGCAACAAGCCATTAAGACCGACACAGCAAACCATGAGATAGGAAGAGGGGGGACATGTTATCTTACACCAGCACATTGGAGAATCCTTACTGTTTTATGCAAGCTAACGAAACCCTTTAAAATTGTAACAAATTAAATTACTTCAGATACTGAGCGCCTGAGTCAAGTCATACCCCTAATCAAACTACTGGAAAAACAGTTGGAGAAGCTGAAGGAGGAGATGAAACTTAGCAATTCGGCAAAGTATGTCTGCCTTGTAAACCAAGTTTTTTATTCGCTTCGCCAGGACCCAAGGGTTTGCAGCATCTTAACATTGGATCACTACATTTTGTCAACCATGCTTGATCCTATTTTTAAGTCATATGCCATGTCTTTCTATCACATTTGACACAAATTTTCACAGATTTAAACTAGAGATGAGCGGGCTCGGATATCTGAAATCCGAGCCCACCCGAACGTTGCCGATCCGAGCCGGATCCGAGACAGATCCAGGTATTCCCGCCAATTGCAAAACTGAAACCGAGGCTCTGAGTCATAATCCCGCTGTCGGATCTCGCGATACTCGTATTCTATAAATTCCCCGCTAGCCGCCGCCATCTTCACTCAGGCATTAATCAGGGTAGAGGGAGGTTGTGTTAGGTGGTCCTCTGTCCTGCTATATCTCGTGCTGTGCTGTGCTGTGCTGTGCTGTTCAGTTCTGTGCTGTGCTGTGCTGTGCTGTGTCCTGTTCAGTCCAGTGGTGCTGTGTCCTGTGCTCTGTCCTTCTGAGTTCAGTGGTGCTGCTGGGTCCTGTGCAGTGTCCTGTTCAGTCCAGTGGTGCTGTGTCCTGTGCTCTGTCCTTCTAAGGGCATTGTTATTTCCCCATTTTTCCCAAGTTATAAAAAATTTAAAAAAAAGTTATAAAAAAAATAATTATAAAAAAAAGAAATAAAAAAAAATATCCAAAAACAATCCTGCAGTATAAGTCCATTGGTACTGCAATATTACAAAGTTCACTGATTCTGCAGTATAAGTCCATTGTTACTGCTATATTACAAAGTTCACTGATTCTGCAGTATAAGACAATTGGTACTGCTATATTACAAAGTTCACTGATTCAGCAGTATAAGTCCAGTGCTACTGCTATATTACAAAGTTCACTGATTCAGCAGTATAAGTCCATTGGTACTGCTATATTACAAAGTTCACTGATTCAGCAGTATAAGTCCAGTGGTACTGCTATATTACAAAGTTCACTGATTCAGCAGTATAAGTCCAGTGCTACTGCTATATTACAAAGTTCACTGATTCAGCAGTATAAGTCCAGTGGTACTGCTATATTACAAAGTTCACTGATTCAGCAGTATAAGTCCATTGGTACTGCAATATTACAAAGTTCACTGATTCAGCAGTATAAGTCCAGTAGTACTCTCCTGTGCCGCATATAATTTTTAAAGGCTTTGCCGAGTGTGTGTGGCTTAGGGGTACACTTTCTTGTGCTACATATAATGGAAAACAAAAATTTGGAGGATAAAGTAGGGAAAGATCAAGACCCACTTCCTCCTAATGCTGAAGCTGCTGCCACTAGTCATGACATAGACGATGAAATGCCATCAACGTCGTCTCCTAGTACAGGCCATGTAAAATCCAAAAAGGCCAAGTTCTCAAAAAGTAGCAAAAAGAGAAACTTAAAATCATCTGAGGAGAAACGTAAAGTTGGTAATATGCCATTTACGACCCGTAGTGGCAAGGAACGGCTTAGGCCCTGGCCCATGTTCATGACTAGTGGTTCAGCTTCACCCAAGGATCTAAGCCCTCCTCCTCCCCCCCCTCCAAAAAATTTAAGAGAGTTATGCTGTCAGCAACAACAACAAAACAGCAAAGAACTCTGCCTTCTAAACAGATAACATCACAAATCCCCAAGGTGAGTCCAAGGGTGTTGGTGGTTGCAATGACTGACCTTCCCATCACTGTACGGGAAGAGGTGACTCCATCCAGCATTTGCAGCACACCCTCTGCATATGTTGGAAGGATCACCCACAGTGTAGATCCAGATTTGGATAATCAAGGTGTCAATGTTGTACACCGGGAGGAGGCTATTGATGTAGCTGGCGCTGTGGAGGAACTTGATGATGAGGATGGTGATGTGGTTATTGTAAATGAGGCACCAGGGGGGGGGAAACAGCTGATGTCCATGGGATGAAAAAGCCCATCGTCATGCCTGGTCAGAAGACCAAAAAATGCACCTCTTCGGTCTGGAGTTATTTTTATCCAAATCCGGACAACCAATGTATGGCCATATGTAGCTTATGTAAAGCTCAAATAAGCAGGGGTAAGGATCTTGCCCACTTAGGGACATCCTCCCTTATACGTCACCTGAATAACCTTCATAGTTCAGTGGTTAGTTCAGGAACTGGGCCTAGGACCGTCATCAGTACAGGGACACCTAAATCCCTTGGTCCTGTTGGATACACACCACCAACACCCTCCTCATCAACTTCCTCCACGATCCATGTCACCAGCCAGACTGAGTCCTCTTCTATATGGGATTCATCCGAGGAATCCTGCAGTGGTACGCCTACTACTGCCACTGCTGCTGTTGCTGCTGTTAGTCAGTCATCTTCCCAGAGGGGAAGTCGTAAGACCGCTACGTCTTTCACAAAACAATTGACCGTCCAACAGTCGTTTGCCATGACCACAAAATACGATAGTAGTCACCCTATTGCAAAGCTTATAACTGTGGCTGTAACTGCAATGTTGGTGCTAGACGTGCGCCCGGTGTCCGCCATCAGTGGAGTGGGATTTAGAGGGTTGATGGAGGTATTGTGTCCCCGGTACCAAATCCCGTCGAGATTCCACTTAACTAGGCAGGCGATACCAAAGATGTACAGAGAAGTACGAGCAAGTGTCCTCAGTGCTCTTATAAATGCGGTTGTACCCACTGTCCACTTAACCACGGACATGTGGACAAGTGGTTCTGGGCAAACGAAGGACTATATGACTGTGACAGCCCACTGGGTAGATGCATCCCCTTCCGCAGCAACAGCAGCAGCTGCATCAGTAGCAGCATCTACACAACGTCTGCTCGTGCCAAGGCAGGCAACAGTGTGTATTACAGGCTTTAATAAGAGGCACAACGCTGACAACCTATTAGAGAAAATGCGGGAAATTATTTCGCAGTGGCTTACCCCACTTAGACTGTCCTGGGGATTTGTGGTGTCAGACAACGCCAGTAACATTGTGCGGGCATTGCTTATGGGCAATTTCCAGCACGTCCCATGTTTTGCCCACACCGTTAATTGGGTGGTGCAGCATTACCTTAAGAGTGACAGGGGTGTGCAGGAGATGCTTGCGGTGGCCCGCAAAATTGCTGGACACTTTCGGCATTCTGTCAGTGCCTACCGCAGGCTTGAGGCACATCAAAAAAGCCTGAACCTGCCCTGCCATCACCTCAAGCAAGAGGTTGTGACGCGCTGGAACTCCACCCTCTATATGCTGCAGAAGATGGAGGAGCAGCAAAAGGCCATTCAGGCCTACACCGCCACCTACGACATAGGCAAAGGAGTGGGGATGCGCCTGAGTCAAGCGCAGTGGAGACTGATTCCCGTGTTGTGCAAGGTTCTCCAGCCGTTTGAACTTGCCACACGAGAAGTCAGTTCCGACACTGCCAGCTTGAGTCAGGTGATTCCCCTGATCAGGCTGTTGCAGAAGCAGCTGGAGAAAGTGAGGGAGGAGCTGGTAAACCATTGCGATTCCACCAAGCATGTAGCTCTTTTGGATGAAGCTCTTCGTACGCTTTGCCAGGATCCGAGGGTGTTCACTCTTTTAAAGTCAGAGGAATACATTCTGGCCACCATTCTCGATCCTCGGTTTAAAGCGTATGTTTTGTCTCTGTTACCGGCGGACACAAGTCTGCAGCGGTGCAAAGACCTGCTGGTCAGGAGATTGTCCTCTGAAGAGGACCGTGACATGCCAACATCTCCACCCTCATTTTCTTCCACTTCTGTGGCTGCGAGGAAAAAGCTCAGTTTTCCTAAAAGAGCCGCTGGTGGGGATGCTGATAACATCTGGTCCGGACTGAAGGACCTGCCAACCATTGCGGACATGTCTACTGTTGCTGCATTGGATGCTGTCACAATAGAAAAAATGGTGGAGGATTATTTTGCTGACACCATCCAAATAGACATGTCAGACAGTCCATATTGTTACTGGCAGGAAAAAAAGGCAGTTTGCAAGCCCCTGTACAAACTGGCTCTATTTTACCTGAGTTGTCCCCCCTCCAGTGTGTGCTCGGAAAGAGTTTTTAGTGCAGCGGGGAACCTGGTCAGTGAGCGGCGAAGGAGGTTGCTTCCTCAGAACGTTGAAAAAATGATGTTCATAAAAATGAATTATCAATTCCTCAATCAAGTACAGCACTGGCCTCCAGATAGTACAGAGGGACCTGTGGTTGTGGAGTCCAGCGGGGACGAATTGATAATGTGTGAGGAGGAGGAAGTACACACTGTAGGGGGAGAGGAATCAGAGGTTGAGGATGAGGATGACATCTTGCCTCAGTAGAGCCTGTTTAGTTTGTACAGGAAGAAATGAATAGCTTTTTTGGTGTGGGGGCCCAAACAAACCAATCATTTCAGCCGCAGTTGTTTGGTAGGCCCTGTCGCTGAAATGATTGGTTTGTTAAAGTGTGCATGTCCTATTTCAACAACATAAGGGTGGGTGGGAGGGCCCAAGGACAATTCCATCTTGCAACTCTTTTTTTTCTTTGCCAGCTCTTTTTGTGGGGGTCCAAACAAACCAATCATTTCAGGCACAGTTTAATAGGCCCTTTCGCTGAAATGATTGGTTTGTTAAAGTGTGCATGTCCTATTTCAACAACATAAGGGTGGGTGGGACAATTCCATCTTGCAACTCTTTTTTTGCCATTATGTGACCATTCAACAGTCGTTTGCCATGAGCACAAAGTAAAACAAAATTAAAACAAATTCAACAAATTAAACCAAAAGTAAAATGCCCTGTCATAATCAAAAACAAGAGGTATTGATGTGCTAGAACTACTGTAGTGTTTATAAGTTATAAACACTACATTTGAAAGCTTGAGCCTTTAAATGAAAAAGTCACTCTTCATTGCACGAATATTTGCAACAGGGATAGTTTTTTGGTTAACAAAGTCAACAAATAACACTTCGACCCTGTCTGTCTTTCACATACTTGATGGGATCTCAATGATGCATGCTCTGTACCATGGTCGTCTAAAACAAGAGGTATTGACGTGCTTGAACTACTGTAGTGTTTAGAAGTTATAAACACTACACTTGAAGGCTTGAGCCTTTAAATGAAAAAGTCACTCTTCATTGCACGAATATTTGCAACAGCGACAATTTTTTGGTTAACAAAGTCAACAAATAACACTTCGACCCTGTCTGTCTTTCACATACTTGATGGGATCTCAATGATGAATGCTCTGTACCATGGTCGTCTAAAACAAGAGTTATTGACGTGCTATAACTACTGTAGTTTTTGTAAATTATAAACACTACACTTGAAAGTTGGAGGAGACATTGTGGCCCCGGTACCAAATTGGGTACCGGGGCCACTCCACTATGCAGCCCAAATAGAGGCATATCAGATATTAAACAACGTTGACTGTTGCTGCCAAATCATAAATTAATGAAAATGACCTGTCATCGTCAAAAACAAGAGGTATTGACACGCTCGAACTACATCCTGTATATGCTGCAGAGGATGTAGGAGCAGGTAGCTGTGCAGTGGAATTCAGACCATTTGAAGGCGGAGGTTTTGTGGCCCCGGAACCAAATTGTGTACCGGGACCACTGCACTATGCAGTCCAGAAAGCTACCTCGGTGAAACGTTTTGGACTAAAAACAATATTGTGAAGTGTGAGGTGTTCAGAATAGACTGGGAATTAGTGGAAATGATTGTTATTGAATGTTATTGAGGTTAATAATAGCGTAGGAGCAGGGCCGCCGAGAGGGGGGGGGAGCGGGTACTAATTACCCGGGCCCGGCATGTCAGGGGGCCCGGCCCGGGCCCTTGCGCTGCTGATTTTTTTTAATTTTCAAATATTTTTTTTCAAAACGTTTTTTTTCCTTTTCTTTTTTTTTTTTTTTTTTTTTTTGGCAGGGGGGGGGGGGGGGGGCTCGGTCGTTGGTGGGGGGAGCAGGCTAGTTTAAAAAAAAAACAAAACATACTCACCTGATCGCGGAGCCGGCATCCCTCCTCTCTGCTGCTCTGTGCTCTATTCAGACTGTCTGAATGCTGGGTGTGATGTCATCATGTCATGCCCAGCATTCAGTCAGTCTGGAGCAATGGAGCACAGAGCAGCAGAGAAGACCAAGAGAGGAGAAAAGGTAAGTGAAGGGAGGAAAACGAGGGGGGCACAAAGGGGTTAAAAAACGGGGGGGCAGCATGACAGAGGGGTTAAAAAATAAGGGGGAGCACAGAGGGGTTAAAAAACGGGAAAGCAGCATGTCAAAGGGGTTAAAAACGGGAAAGCAGCATGTCAAAGGGGTTAAAAACGGGGAAGCAGCATGTCAGAGGGGTTAAAAACGGGGAAGCAGCATGTCAGAGGGGTTAAAAAATTAGGGGGAGCACAGAGGGGTTAAAAAACGGGAAAGCAGCATGTCAAAGGGGTTAAAAACGGGGAAGCAGCATGTCAGAGGGGTTAAAAACGGGGAAGCAGCATGTCAGAGGGGTTAAAAAATTAGGGGGAGCACAGAGGGGTTAAAAAACGGGAAAGCAGCATGTCAAAGGGGTTAAAAACGGGGAAGCAGCATGTCAGAGGGGTTAAAAAATGAGGGGGAGCACAGAGGGGTTAAAAAATGGGAAAGCAGCATGTCAGAGGGGTTAAAAAATGAGGGGGAGCACAGAGGGGTTAAAAAACGGGGAAGCAGCATGTCAGAGGGGTTAAAAAATGAGGGGGAGCACAGAGGGGTTAAAAAACGGGGAAGCAGCATGTCAGAGGGGTTAAAAAATGAGGGGGAGCACAGAGGGGTTAAAAAACGGGGAAGCAGCATGTCAGAGGGGTTAAAAAATGAGTGGGGGCACAGAGGGGTTAAAAAATGGGAAAGCAGCATGTCAGAGGGGTTAAAAATTGAGGGGGAGCACAGAGGGGTTAAAAAATGGGAAAGCAGCATGGCACAGTGGGGTTAAAAAGGGGGGGAGGCATGGCACAGTGGGATTGAAAAAGGGGGGAGAGCAGTATAGTGTGATGAAGGGGAGCCAGATGAAGGGGGCAAAAGCAGCATGGAGGGCGCAGTGTGATCATAAGGCATGGCGATGATGAAAGGGCACATTATTGTAATATTGGAGCTGGAGGAAGGCCTAATTATTAATCGTGGATGGTATTGATTTAACGCCAGGGTTGTTTGGAATTATCTAAATGTAGCTCTTTTTATCCAAATAGGGCCCCCAGCATTCCAGGATCCAGACAAGCCGCAACTAGAGAAACATGCAGCAACAGGTGGTGAAAGTGAGAAGAACAGGTAGGAGAGAGCAGGACAGTATGTGAAATGCTGTGATTCTAGTAGGGACAATACCAATTTTTGGTGAATGTTGTGCCCAATGTAAGGTGTAGGCCAAGACTGAACTGTTTGTGTACACACTGCATTGTTTGTATACTACACTGTGGTGGTAGATGTCCTGAAAGTCAGGAGTGCTTGAACATATGTGACGCTCCGGCGAATTGAGAGCCTAGTGGTTTTTATGTTAGCCACGCCCCAATGGCACGTTTGCCACGCCCCAAAATGCATGACCACACCTCCCAAAATTTTTGCACCGCCGTTTGGCTAGCTACGCCCCTGAATGCATGACCATACACCTAAATTTTTTTGCGCCGCCGTAAGGCGGCGCAAAAAATTTTTGGGGCTTATTTGGCTATGAGGGGGGGCCCCATGAATTTGTTGTACCCGGGCCCTGAATTCTTCTTGGCAGCCCTGCGTAGGAGTGAAAATAAACCAAAAAACTTGTTTTTAACACTTTTTATGTTTTTTTCAAAATAAATCCGAATCCAAAACCTTAAATCCGAACCAAAACCTTTCGTCAGGTGTTTTGCCAAACAAATCCGAACCCAAATCCTCAAGCAAATCCGAATCCAAAACACAAAACACGAGACACCAAAAGTGGCCGGTGCACATCCCTAATTTAAACAGGTCCTTGTGAGCAAGTTGTCAGCTCAAGTCGCACATGACACGTTCCCTGCTTCCGCTTTTCCTCCAATTGCTACTGCCAGATAAAAACTTCCCTTTTCTGATAGTCATACTGATTATGAGTCAACAACACAGCAGCACACCAATGTGAAAGTTTATGACATATGGTCAAGCTTAAAAGAATTGCCCAAATGTATTAACCCATTTACCATGTCTTAATCAGATACACCTTGTCTTAGTAGAATGGTGGAAGATTACTTTAATGATAAAGTAGAACTTAGCATCTCAGACAGTCACTTTAAATTCTGGGAGGGAAAAAAGGAAGTTTGGAGCCCCTTGTACAAACTAGCTATGGTGTACTTAAGCTGCCCACCCTCCAATGTGTACTCAGAAAGAATGATTAGCACAACCGGGAACATTGTGAGTGGTCGTCAGAGGAGACTACATCCTAAAAATGTAGAAAAACTGGTGTTCATCAAAATTAACTATAAATTGTATGAAGAATCCATTCTTGCCACCAATTACCAACAGAATGTGTAGATTCCAGTGAAGATTAATTAATATTGAGTGATGATGATGATCATGACATAAGTGATGAGGATGGATATGAGGGTGATGACATTGTCATCAACATAGATGAAGATGACCACTGTTAGCCAAATGATCATTAATAATTTTGAGTCCCAAACAAATCAAACACTTCAAACACAAAAGTGGCAGACCCTATTGCTGAAGTGCATAGTGCTTGGTTTTTTAAACTATGTGCATGTGCTTTGTAACATATGGGTGGGTGGATGAGCCCAAAGACAATTCCATCTTGCACTATTTTACATTTTGACCTTGGTCTATCAGCTTGTGTAACAGTCAACAATTCAGTTGTCAACAGTATTATTAGGTCACATGGTGGACAGTATGATTAGGTGAACAATCCAATGTCAAAAGTATTATTATAGGGTTATTACTAGGGATATGGTTAAGGGCAGGATTAGAGATAGGGACAGGGATAGGGACAAGGGGCCTGATTCATTAAGGTTCTTAACTTGAGAAACTTCTTATTTCAGTTTCCTGGATAAAACCATGTTACAATGCAATGGGTGCAAATTAGTATTCTGTTTTGCACATAAGTTAAATACTGACTGTTTTTTCATGTAGTACACAAATATCAACTTTAAATTTCAGTGTACAAATAAGCTATCACGTATTTGTGTGCTACATGATAAAACAGGCAGTATTTAACTTATGTGCAAAACAGAATACTAATTTGCATTGTAACATGGTTTTGTCCAGGAGACTGAACTAAGAAGTTTCTCAAGTTAAAATCCTTAACGAATCAGGCCCAAGAATAAGAACAGGGTTAAGGATAGGGACATGGTTATGGACTGAGATAGGGACAGGATTAGGCTTAGGAACAGCTAGAGGGACAGGGGGAATTACAGGGATAATGCTGTCTTCATTTGAATTGTTGTCCTAATAATACTGCAGATATCATTATATTGTCAACTCTATAACCCTGTCTATTCTGCTGCCTACCAATCATATTATGTCAAACTTGCAGCTGGCAAACACATGTATGTATCACACAAAATGTAATTGATGTAGACACCGTCGATGAAGATGATGATGAGTGTGATGATTTCTTACCATTGAGGAAGATGACCACTGTTATCCAAATGCTCATGATTCATTTGCAAACATCCCTATCTATTCTCCAGTTGAACAACTAAGAACCAAATTAAACACTTAAGCCACAAAAGGGGCAGTGTCTGGTTTGGTTTGTTAACCTATGTGCATTTCCTTTTCAACATATGGGTGTCCCCAAGGACAATTCCATCTTGCATGATTTTGGCTCTTCCATTTTTCCCCAACAATCTTCTGAAGCCTTCGTTGTAGTACATTCTTTCACCAAAATGACCTTTTTTGGGGGGGGGGCTTTTTGTAACTCATTGCAATGCCTAACTGCTTTCAGCCTGTTACTAGTGCTGCCAACTGCAAACTTTCAACCGACTGCTGGTGATATGTCAAATTCTGTCTCTTGTGGACTTGCAATTCAATTGTTGGCAACGAAATCTGCATCAATGTAAGTTATTATCATCATCATCATCATCATCAACCACATTTATTTATGTAGCGCCAGCAGATGCGGTAGCGCTTTATAATTGGGAACAAACAGTAATAAAACAAGCTTCTATTGTGGGTGGGAATATTATTAATTCTGTTTTGAAAGATTGAGTTTGAGTTGGGGAGAGGACATCCAAAACGAAATGGCAGAAAGACAATCAGTAACGCGAGACATCACTGATGGTGAGAGATCAGGAGAGGATAGATAGATTTGTGTATCATCCGCATATGTACTTGTCTGGGAAGGCCAACTATTGCCCAATCTGTACTGTCTGGTTGACATATTTTTTACACTTCACTAATTTAACATATATGAATTATACTGTATGTATACATTCTATATTTAGATAGATTCCAAATTAATATACATTACATATTTATATACTTGCAAATATATATGAGTAACGCATCCCTTTGTCTGGTTCACAAGGGCAGCAAAAGCTGATGGTATCCCCTAGCGCTGTAAACTCCCGGGTATTAAAAATTTTTTGAAGACACAATTGAAAGGGAACAGACAATCTAAGACTGACTTGTCCAAACAGGGGACATAAAAATCCAGTAGCTCTTTTCTTTTGGCCACCATATTTTTTATCTTTCCATGTAAGACATAATTTTAGCTGTATCAAAGAGTAAGCACTCAATGCCAAAGAGTGACAGTTACATATAGTCTCAGAGGTCTTAAGGAAATAATTTTTTGCCTAGTTGATTTCTAAAAGACATAATGCATGTTCCATCTTTCCTCCTGAATTGCACTTCGGAAGAATAATGAAGGTACTTATATTCTCTAAACTGTTTATACAAAGCTGACAAATCATCTATGGTGTCCCCTAGTCTAGGGATTGTATCTTTAATTAAACTGCCATGTATGTGTGTCAAATATTTTTGTCACTAATTTTAGCCAGCCAGATCGCTGCAGACTTTGGTCAAAATTGGTGAAAATTGAAAATTTGGAACAGTTGTGAAGGGATCATTAGAGAATAGACTGGAAATGACTGGAAATTAATGTTAATGCAATAAACAGAAAAATTGGAGCCAAAACAGATCAAAATGACATTATTTTACCTATTATTCACAATTAAATTAAATTAAATCCAAAACCAAAATGTTTCATGATTTTTGGCAAAACCAGTAGAAAAGCTGAAACACGAGCGCAATTTAGAACCAAATCCACATCCAAAACCAAAATACAGAGCTCAGCGCACATTCCTAATATATATATATTTTGGCAATAAGGGCACTTTGCCACAGACTGTTAAGGAAGAGATTAATAATTTCCCTGGGAGTCTGCAGGCTCATGCTGTAGACAGAGTCAAATCTCCACTGCTCTCTACACACAGAACATGCTTGACAGGTGGAGGACATGGGTGTGATTGATTTCTGGTTTGGTTAGTGCTGGGGAGGAAGCATAAATAGCTGTGTTTGTGTTGTGGGCGGGGCGACCGACGCCAAATAATGTCCGGTGTCTAGTGAAGAAATTGGATGGACACAGGGTTGAAGAGAATTATAAAATACTTTTGTTTATTTGACTGCTGAACTACAACTCATGCTTTCTTTCTAGAAAGCTAATTATTGCTAATTAAGATACATTGTTGTCTATAGCCTAAGTGGACTGAGCCTACTTTAATGAGTGATTGGAGCAAGAGATATCATACAGTCACTGCTGATCTTGTACAAACATGATATGTGAACAGAGCAAATCTATAGTGTAATGTTCTGTTGTGATTTCACACACCAACTTATTCAAGTTTGGCCTATTTTAACGAAAAACCGCATGGATAGGTGGGCCGAAATGGTGTCTCCTGGGGAATGCCAAAGTTTGTGTTGACAGTTGGGAGTAACTGGATGGGTAAGGAGGAAAAATGTGGAAAAAACTAAGAACAGAACCAGATTATTTAAATTAGCTGAAGGGAAGGGAGAAAACGCAGTTAGGGAGACGTTCATTCCTCATTCTTGGCATTTTTTACCCAAAGCAAGCAGTGCATTTTCTAGTCTGCTCAGAGGTGGAGTAATCCAAGCTTCATCCGAAATTTAAATGGGCCACAAGTTACCCTCTCTAGTTGCACTTTGGAGGAAAATCATTTTTCTAGACCCATTGAAGCAATGTAATAAAAAAATTCAAATACACAAAAGTAACATTTATATTAAATACAGTTCTGATGTCCCTTCACTTTCATGATTAATTTAATAGATAATTGAGGCTGAACTGAGAAGTATTGTACAAGAAAAGTGAAACGTTAAGTTGTAGTAGGTTGGACTGTAGTGAGGTTTACACTCTTTTCACCATGCACAAGTACAGGTGGTCCCACAAAAGTGACTATATCTCCCATTTATGGGAGAAGCTCGAAGGATGAGAAGTATTAGGGCACCTAGAAAGGCACTGGGTGCAAAATTAGGCATGCAAGTAAAAAAAAAGGTAGTGATGGCTAGGGAGTTCTTGCCCTGGGGCAATATAAATAACTCTGGTTTTAATCTGGAGGCCCCAAACTGCTTTGGCTTATTCTAAGTGGTGTCTAGAACAGGTTTGAACATTGCAGGAGAAATCATAGTTGACCCAAAAGAATTTAACAAATCTCATTCCTATCTACATTCCCTTAATCCTCTATCAAATTTAGTAGAAAAGTGCAGCTTACTGCAAAGGTTCATAAATAGATTAATGGGCCAAACAATCCTTGATAGGTTCAACAGATCTAATTGGTACTGGCTGTGAAGGGCCAGATATTTGCAGTTGCAATCCATGACCCAACTTGTTTAAGGGAATTTAAGATTGATTCTGCATATGATACTATATCAGTATCATAATGCAGAAGATCTAACACTTTGAAGTAATAATCTACTGATAGATGTGGACTCGTAGAATCGAGACTCAATGCACAGGCTTGAAGGTCTCCTTAAAAGAGTGATACCAAGACTGCCACTATTTGTTTTCCTATGCAAGATTACCTGAGTTTGGAAAATGTCACCAAAAAATCCTAAAAACCTTATGTTCGCCTGTGAATTGGTCTGTTATATTTACCTTGGTTTTCATGACCAATGTTGGAGATGTCTTGTGACATCCCCCCAGTTTGGCAACCCTAGTAACAAGTTCTTGGACTATCTAGAGTTGGTTGGCCAAGACTTGAGCTGGACTTATCTCCATAGTATTTTTTGGCCCATTGAAATGTAATATCAGCCTATTCTAGACTCTTTCTGCAATGTTTACTCTGGGTTATATCAGGATTATAGCATAGACTAAATGGAGGAGAACAAGACAAGGTCAAATACTGTAGGAACGGGGAGCATTTCAAAAATGGCAGCACACAGCAGACTAGGAGAGGTCTAATACTAAGCCAGAGTAAGATGCCAGGACAAGTATCAGAATACAAAAGCATTACAGGAAAACCTGAGGTCAGCTAAGGTCAGTGCAGGCAGCAGGAATCATTTGTCAGGAACAAAGTAAAGTTCAGGGATGTCGTAGTCCCATGAAATGAAAGATTATATCTAGGTTGGCACACAGAAAATATTAAGAAAATAGTAATAGTTGGCACCCAGGATACAGCACTTAAATTTATCATAGGCAATAAGATTAAGGACATGCTTCTATTATATAAAGTGCCAATCTGGGCACTCAAACCAGTCATGTGACAAAAGGTCAGGTCAGACACACCCACCGAGCCACCCATCTGCACCAAGTGAGGTGCAATAGGCTCAACGAGCTCACATGTACCAGACAGGTCCCTGACAAGGTAATAGAACTTTATTTTGGGTCCCACAAGGTTAATAACATTGTGTTTTTTTGGGGGGGTACTGCGATCGGTACACTATGACTTTATTTTTATTTTTTAATTTATTGAGAGTTATTAAAAGTTTACATATTATTTTAAATATACTAAATTATATTTTAGTCCTTTACTGACATTATAACATTAGGAAACAATTAAATAATGTAATGTAGTGATAAATGGCAAGCAGTGCACAATAAAGAACAGCAAGATTTATTGATTATAGTGAGTGTTGTTAGTTTATTATTTATTTATAAGTGTATCCCACAAATTACACACTACTACAGCACAGCATAATTACAGCATCAAATCACCAGTGAAAAGTGGACGTGTATGAAGCACAGACCCTAAATCATACACTGCTGACGTAGCGGTACCCCACTCGTACACAACAACATGTACGGAAACATTAAATACACAAAGAACATTAATGTATTAACTGTGAGCTATCTTCTATGAGCTATCTTTATTGAGGAGTTTGGCCTACACCAGTGATGGATAACCTTTTCAGCTTGGTGTGTCGAAAATCGGAAAAAAGTGTTGCCATCCTTGGGTCGTGTGTCACTTCAAGAAATTTTCATAATTTGGTGATATTTACAGCCCTAATAAAGAAAGAGTTATATTTTTAATATATTTGTACTATTTATTAGTTCGAAAAGCAAAAACAAATAATGATTTACCTTAGTGACTTTTCTGTTGCTGAATTGCATTTGATAGATCTTCAATTGCAGGTTTGTATTTTGTGCACTTCAGGGCCAAGCAAGCGCTGCTAACTTCATCTGTCAGTCTGTTTCTTTTATTTGTTTTAATATTATTTAATGCTGAGAATAAAGTCTCACAAAAGTATGTTGAGGGAAAAATTGTGAGTAAAGCCATTCCTAGATTTTTCAGGGTGCTAAAAGTGTCTGGTAATCTGTTCCAAACACTCCAAATTTCCTGTTCGTAGTGGCAGTCTTCTTCATTCTCCAAATGATTTCTTTCCAGATTCTCAAGTCTGGACCTCAAATCGACAAACACTTGAATCCAGATGCTGGCTTGAAATTCAGCAAGTTGCATCTCCAAATCATCAATTTGCATCCATTCAAAACTATTTAATTCTAAAGTACTGTAGACTACTAAATTCGGATACTTAATTATTTTGATGGTCTGTTCCAGGTTTCGAAATTGATTAAATCTTTCACCAAACTGGTCAAGTAACGAGTTCACAATATGCTGGTACTTCATGTGCATGGGCTCTATTTCATTTTGTACAGTTGTGCTGTTGTTCTCAAAATACTTTTTTACTTGAGGAAAATACTTATAAGTTTTACTTTCTATATCTCGCTTAAAGATTTGAAGTTTACTTTGAAAGGCTTTGATGTATCCAAACATAACATCAATACTTTTTCCAAAACCTTGTAATTGTAAGTTTAGCTCATTCATATGAACAGAGATATCTGTGAAAAACATCAATGAGTTGACCCACTTATGATCATTGAGCTGAGGAAAGTTTGCAAGATCCTTATTCTCAAGAAAAACCTTAATTTCTGAGAAGCACTCCACAAATCGCTCAAGTACTTTCCCTCGGCTCAGCCACCTCACATTACTGAATATCAGCAGTTCACTGTAGGTTAAATCAACTTCCTGTGAAAGTGCAGAAAATTCTCGCTTGTGAAGGGGTCGAGCAGCTATGAAATTCACTATTTTTGTTACAACTGACATTAAATCATTTAATTCTGTGAATCCTGCCTTGGCACACAACACCTCCTGATGGATAATACAATGAAAAGGCACAAGTGGACGTCCAATAGCTTCCATAAACAACTTCACAAATCCTACACTTTTTCCCACCATATTGGGTGCCCCATCTGTCGTCACTGACACAACTTTACACATATCAATGCTTAGGTCACAGGATGTTTGTATAACAACCTTACATATTTCCTTCCCTGATGTACTTATTGGCACTGATTCTAACTTTATCAACTCTTCTCTCATTGTGAGACCATCTGAATATCTAGCAATAATGGCCAACCGAGCATTTGATGAGACATCAGTAGTTTCATCAAGAGAAATTGAAAAATATTTACAATTATCTAAGTCTCCTTTTAATTGATGCTGTATGTTTGTGTTCAATCTCATTATTCTGTCTTTGATGACATTTCTACTGATTGGTAGCTCAGAAATTCGCTTAATAATAGCATTTTTATTTGGCATATCGTGAAATAAAATTGGTGCACACCTTAGTAGAGTTTCTTTAATAAATTCTCCTTCACTGAGGGCTTTTCCATGCTGAGCTATGGAGTGAGCAACACATAAACTTGCTGATGTTAAATTTGTAGAGCCTCTTACAAATTTAAGGAGGGAATTTGATTGGCTCTTATAGAGGTGTAACTGCCTAGAAATGTATTCCTTCCTTTCAGCCAGACTTTTTTCCAAGAGCTGGCGATGATTAGTTTCAAAATGTCTATTTATGTTCCACGTTCTGCTTACTACTGTCTCATTACATAGTATGCACAATGATCTGTTTTTTCTGTCTATAATGCCATACATCTCTGTCCATATGTCTTGAAAGGGTCTGCTACTGCTACTGCTACTACTACTGCTACTGCTACTGCTACTGCTACTGCTACTGCTACTACTACTGCTACTGCTACTGCTACTGCTACTGCTACTACTACTGCTACTACTACTACTGCTACTGCTACTACTGCTACTGCTACTGCTACTGCTACTGCTACTGCTACTGCTACTACTGCTACTACTACTACTGCTACTACTGCTACTGCTACTGCTACTGCTACTACTACTGCTACTACTACTACTGCTACTGCTACTACTGCTACTGCTACTGCTACTGCTACTGCTACTGCTACTACTGCTACTGCTACTACTACTGCTACTGCTACTGCTACTTCTACTACCACTGCTACTGCTACTGCTACTACCACTGCTACTGCTACTGCTACTACCACTGCTACTGCTACTACCACTGCCACTGCTACTGCTACTGCTACTACCACTGCTACTGCTACTACCACTGCTACTGCTACTGCTACTACCACTGCTACTGCTACTACCACTGCTACTGCTACTGCTACTGCTACTACCACTGCTACTGCTACTGCTACTACCACTGCTACTGCTACTACCACTGCTACTGCTACTACCACTGCTACTGCTACTGCTACTACCACTGCTACTGCTACTACCACTGCTACTGCTACTGCTACTACCACTGCTACTGCTACTACCACTGCTACTGCTACTACCACTGCTACTGCTACTATCACTGCTACTGCTACTGCTACTACCACTGCTACTGCTACTACTACTGCTACTACCACTGCTACTGCTTTTACCACTCTCTTTATCACTCAGTCTTGCTTTTTTATGTTTTGGATTCTCCATCTCAGGGCTGCAACAATACATAAATAAAAATCAGGGCATTTTCTATAAGGTTAATTCATAAATTAACTTATATTATTTTATACCAGGAGTCAGTACAACAACACTGTTACAGAGGTAATTAAAAACCTATTGACTGCTTTATTACCTCTGTAACGGTGTTGTTGGACAGACTCCTGTACAAAATCATTTAAAGCACTACACTACGTACTCCCTTCTGTAACTAGCAGTAGGCTGGCACGTACCTGCAGCACTTTTGGCAGAACTCAGCAAGTCTGTGGAGCAGGAACTAGGCAGGGCTTGGAACAGTAGAAGAGGCTCCAGGTGACAGGACAGGAAAAACACAGCCTCCAAAGAAGAAGAACCCTGGCAGGAGAAAGATAAAAGTCAAGATGATGGCTGTTAAAAGGGACTATTGCACTCCCACTTACTAAACCACGCATCGAAACATAAGAAAAAAAGCGCTGTGGGTAGTAAAGTGTATAAAAATTTATATAATTGATAATATCTCTAAAAATATATGTATATATATAAAAAAAAATCTTAACTAATAGTAAAATTCATTTCATTACCCACCTTTGGCCATTTTCATTTTTCCCTCCGACGGCCATTGCCCCCACCCCCTGCAGCTATTTTTCCTTACTTCACCCTGCAGATATTTTCATTACCCCCTCCGCATGTATTTTCATTACCCCCCCCGCAGCTATTTTTCCTTGCTTCACCCTGCAGATATTTTCATTACCCCCCCCCCGTAGCCATTTTTCCTTACTTCACCCTGCTGATATTTTCATTACCCCCCCTGCATTTAGCCATTTGTCCTTACTCTCCCCTGCAGATATTTGCATTACCCCCTTCTACAGTCATTGTACCCCCTGCAGGTATTTCTTCCCCCCCCCCGCCAGTTTTAGTTGTCCCCCCACAGTTATTTCCTTGTCTCTCCTACAGCCGTTGCCCAGTATTTTTTTGTAATTTTTTAGTCATTGAAACCCCCCCGCAGGTATTTCCTTACCTGCTATTTGCTCGCCGCCTCAGGAAGAAAGACCACGCAGCCGACTACGCGGATGCGCGTGACGTCATCACGTCACATCGGAAGCGCCGGGAGCGCTGTGCGGGAGGGGAAGCGCCAGTCACAGCTGAGAGGAGCCGGAAGCATCGAGGGCAGGAGGAAGTTGGGAGCTGCCAATCTATCACATCCAGAAGCGCCGGCCCTGCGTGTCAGCCCAATTGCCTCAGCGTGTCACCAGTGACACGCGTGTCATAGGTTAGCCATCACGGGCCTACACTGTATCATACCCCCTGCTCCGTATCATCATACGGCTGTATCTTATGCTGGGCGGTTATGCAGCAGTTGACGTAAGTACAGACGATGTACGACTGACATAGACCTGGGGAATATCCTAGTGCTGCAGTCCTGAACTCATCTTGAGATGCATCCGACTTTGCATACGCACCTGACTACGCTTTTCAATGCGTTACTTTGTCTGCCTATGTTCTTGCCACAACTCTACATGAAGCCCTATGTATGAAAAGCATTCCATTCACTTGAAGCCCTGTAGTCTCTGACTCTATGTGTACCCCACATAAACATACCATACAATGTGGGCATAAAGGGCCTCATTTAAAGTGGAGCATTTGTCTGGCGTAAGTATTAGCATTTCCTTACTGCACATATGTAACGGAATGCGTCAACATCTAGATTTGTGCGTATGTTAGACGTAGACCAGCATTTTGTTTGGATAAGTGGAACGGGACGGGCAAGAATAATTTGCCTACAGTAAGGGTTTTGTTCATATTATTATGTTGTGTACAAATAGGGTAAGCCGCATATCTCCTGTTGGGTGGATTAAAGATACCGATTTTTACTCCTGGCCAACGACTGAAGCAGAAATACTGCTGTTATTGAGTTGGACGTATCTTGACGTGTGTTCGGTTCAACATACACAGGATGTTTGCGCATGCATTAGATGCACAAAGTGTGTGCCAGAATTGTGATTTATCTTTACACATAATCTATTTTATGGTAATCCTGGGCACTCTTAGGATACAGTGACATATTTATATACATATACACATGACACAACACAGTCTGCATTTCTTACTGTTCTTCCTCAGGTACCAGATTATTTGTGAACAAAAATCGTGTGCCCTCAATGATTCCTTTTATGTGCCTTCCTAGTCTTCTCTTGGTGCAGGGATACTTTCCAGTACTTGGATATTCTATCAGCACCTAGCCTTGCGGTTTCTGGTACATCTAATATGTTGTGCAATCAGCCAGTTGCTGAAATGTAGCGACCTCTAGTGGCCAGAAATAGGAAAGTCATGTGCTGACTGTCTCACATCTCCATCTACATCAGGCCTGTCCAACCTGCGGCCCTCCAGGTGTTGTGAAACTATAAGTCCCAGCATGTCCTTCCAGCTATCAACTGGTTGTCTACTGGCAAAGCATGCTGGGGCTTGTAGTTTCACAACACCTGGAGGGCCGCAGGTTGGACAGGCCTGATCTACATCATCAGCCTCATACGTACTCTGGTAGAGACGAGAGACAGGCGGTAGAGAGGTCCGTGCTCGTGAGAGCTTACAGTCTAGAGGTCTCTGTAGACGTTGGTAAATGTCATGCACAATGATTATCACTTGAAACAAAGATTATCATAGTGTAAAATGTATTTTTACAAATGCTAAATGTTCATATAAGAACTACGCTCACATTATATAATGTTATATTATAGAACTTCTGCTGGGAAACATTGTGGCACAGTGGTTAGCATCGCTGTCTCACATAACTGGGATCATGGGTTCAGATCCCTATCTGTATGGAGTTATGATGGAACCCTGACAGTTGATGATCCTGGACCCATCTATCCTTGGTGACGGGTTTGAAACATGTTTTATCTCAACACCTAGTTAGTAAAATTCAGTTAAGAACAAACATATTATTATGTTATTGAATAGGTGAAACCAACAACCAATAAGTTAGAACACAGCTCCTTTTATGAAAAGTTGTTTTTATGACAATAAATAATAATAATAGCCACAGGCCCTGGAGCTTACAGGTCCCAGACATGTCCCGTGATTTATTGAATTACTTTTTATTCTACCTTTTGATGTCAGTCCCACCAGTGGGACCAATCATTCAACTGAATAGTAGAGGAAAAGAAACCGCCTCCTCTTATAAGGTCATAGATAACGTCTGTTCTAAGTGAATATCATTTTTAAAGCAAAAAATACATTTTTAAAGACATATAGATTTATCAAGCCTTCTAAAAAGGAAAAGTGGAGGCGTTGCCAATAGCAACCAATCAGATTCTAGCTATCATGTTCTAGAATGTACTAGATAAAAGATAGTTGGAATCTGATTGGTTGCTATGAACAACACCTCCACTATTTTTACCTTTTTAGAAGGTCAAGTAAATCTGCCCTATAGGCTATTTAAGTAGGTCAAAACTTGTCAAAGTAATCCAAAAAATAAGCTGTGATGTGGAATTTGGGCGAACAGGCTGCACATTGGTAAACTAATACCTCTAATACCTCTTTCATACTGCCGTCCCGGCAATATCCTGGGTATATGAACCCGGGATAATGCTGGGGCGGCAGAGGCTCTTACCTGTCAAATTCCCGGGTAGACCCTTTTCATACTGAACATGGGTCTACACAGGGCTCCATGGAAACATCATACTTGCCAACTCTCCTGGAATGTCTGGAAGACTCCTGCATTTTGCGTAAGTCTCACAAACTCCCGGGAGAGTGTGGTAATCTCCCGGATTTGCCCACTTCCTAGTGAAGTGGGCAGAATCGGGTCCAAAACGCTGCGATTCACCGGGAATCGCAGCATCTGGCCCTGCCCCCGCTGTAAAATTATGCGTTTTGCGTCATTACGTCCTGGGGGCGGGGCCAAATGATGTGATTTTCGGAGCCCCGCCCCCTGCACGCCCACTTTCCCCGGCAGGCTCCCGGATCATACTTGCCATAAGTTGGCAAGTATGGGAAACATCACAGGAGAAGCTCTGATTGGCTCCTCTTGTGATGGTTTTTTTTTGGGGGGGGGGGTGTTTAACTTTATCACTGTGTGTGTCTGGTGAGACCCGCGTTGAAAAACCTGGTTCTCACCATTCATAGCATGGGCGACCTGGTTCGGACACGGGAATTACCCTACCAAAAGACCCGGGAATTAGAACCGGAGTCATTCATACTGCGGCACGACTTGAGTCGAGGCGCAGTAAAAACCTGGGTCATGGCTGCAGTATGAAAGGGGTATAAGCTGATGTTTGCAAAGTACACTACAATCCCCATTATGTGTTGCAATACTTATTTTATATTCACAGTTTATTCTTAAATTTTTAGTTCAATTAAGTACTTGGGGTAAATCATCTTTAAATAAAAGCTGCATAAGAGTAGTCACAGTTCTGACCGCATGTTTATATGATTATCACATACAGTTCCAGCAAGTTTTAGATGTACTAAGGAAATATATTTGTTTGCCATTTGGTGTCATTATTTAGATGTGATAGTAATTTTTTTAGTAACTACATTTATCAAGTTAATTTCCAGAGTTTTGTGTGACAAATTAGTTCAAAGAACCCAAACCAGGCAAAATCAAGGTTCTTTCCAAAGTCTTTAATGGAATAATTAAATCTAAACGGCATTCAAAGTCCATAAAACACCCTGTGGAGATGTTCACTTCACAAATTTAGTTTGTGGATTACATAAATAACAAGTACATACAAGTTCACACATGCATAGAAATGTCAACAATTTCCCAATGCACCACTAGGTGGCGATAAAAGATCTTTCATCAAAAACTGTAATGTACAGTGTTACTCAACTGAATACTTAACAAAGTGTGAGAGCTAGCTGAAAATACACTATACGTATTAGTATACAAGGAACAGAAGTACCAAAAATAGGCTGTGCAAAGCAGACCAACTCTTCTTTGGTAGCGCTGTGCGACTCAAAATGCAAAGTGCACCTAAATTTCCGTCAAAGGAGCAACTAAACTCTTCTAAAGGGAGGAGCATACTTGCCAACTCTCCCTGAATGTCAGGGAGACTCCCTGAAATAGGGGTGATCTCCCTCACTCCCTTAGGAGTCTGGCATTCTCCCTGATGCTGAGCCAGTACAAGACGTGGTTGGCTTCGCCATCTGTGGTATGATGACACAGTTCAGAAATTGTGTCCTATGTCCATGTATTGATGCCTATGGAGGTGGCCATTTTCATGGAGACCAAGATTTAATCAAAGACTGACAGGTAAGACAACATGACTTCATTAATGGAGACAGAAATGTAAAAGACACTTCAGTCTCTAGAGATTCATTAGCTGCTCTTCTTTAACGCATAGTTAGTTGCCTACTCTCCAGAAATGTCTGGGAGACTCCCCCATTTCTGGGAGCAACCTCCCGGTTCTCTCCCCCGCAATAGATAAGTGGCAGGGGCGGGGCTTAATGATGCAAATATTGTGTGACCTTAGCCCCGTCCCCTGCTGTAATTGGCCGAAATTGTGACAATCATTTAGAGGGCAGGGCCAATATGATGTGATTTGCCAAGCCCCGCCCCTGCACGCCTACCTCCCCCGGGATCTCCCTGAAGGCAACAAGGAAAAGTTGGCGAGAATGGGGAGGAGTTCAGTTGTGCGGCGGTGGTCCACGGTAAAGCTAAATACAACGTAGGTTCATCAATGCACACAGCATTACAGAGCAGTGCAAAAATATAGATTTTATTTTTCCATATCATACCTCTCAACTGTCCTGATTTCAGCAGTACAGTCCCGATCTTAGGGCTCTGTCCCACTGTCGTACACGGGGATATGTTTGCCCTGTGGGGGGGTACGTTGGAAAGGGGGGGACATCTAATAGGCAGCCTAGCACTTTACACCACCTGTCCAATCTCTGCTCAGTTACGCCAAAGCTCCGCCCACAAATGGGCTTATTACATCAAAACCTATTAATCCCCACTCCTTTTGCAGGCCTGTAAGAGGGCCTAAGGGAGAAGGTACACACACCGAAACTCCCTTCCCAGCGCCCAGATACTCACCCAATTAACATTATTAATTTAGGCCATATATGAGGCTACAGCGAGCAGTATTTTAGGAGAGAATGAGAAAATATTAATTCAATATAATGGGGGGCTTTCAAAGTAATATTAAGTGTGACTTTGATGTGACATTTATACCATACTTGCCAACCTTTGAAAAGTTAATTCCGGGAGATCCCAGGCAGGGGGCGTGGTTGGAGGGTGGGAGGGGCGGGGAGCGGTCAATCACGTCATTTTGCCCCGCCACCCGCGTCAAAATGCGTATTGTCGTGGAGGCGGGGCAAAAATGCATCATTTTGACGAGCAAGTTGCAGTATGCGGAATACCTGCCTGCTCTCCCGGGAGACCTGCCCGAATTTCGGGAGTCTCCCAGACATTCCGGGAGAGTTGGCAATTATGATTTATACTTTTGCACACTATAACCCTGAAACACTGGGTGCACTTTCAGCTTGTGAAGACATCTTCAGAGAGCAGAGAACAGGTGTGGACCTCGTAATTTATTGGATAGTCCATTTCTGCTTCCATAGCGGGGAAAAAAACAGAGGCTTATTGCAGAGCTCATGCTGCGCACTACGTAAATCAGTCATTGATGAGGTTGGATCAAATATAAATAACTTATTACATAAATATATTTAAATTATTAGCTCAGTGCGCAAATTTCAATCATTGCAAATGCACTGATTTTGATACTGTGTTATATTTGTGTATTGGGAATGTACTGTAGCCATAGGAGGGAAAATTTGGTTTTGTTTTCTGTGACTGTCTGAAGGCAGGTAATCTCATGTTAATTAGACCTTTTCATCTCAGTGGCCAACACGTCTGTTTAGCCTGGAAGACAGATGGAGGTAATTAGACTTGCTATCTTTCTAAGGCAGGATGCAAGTACTATAGGGAACTTAACACCAAGTTTCAGGAAATCAGCAGATTGATGTAAATTTTGTTAAAGCTTAAATTGTGTTAGCTCAGCTGTTAAAGGATATATTACAGCCTAATGGTAATTATTGAATGTGATTTATCGTCTTTGTGGAGCCATCTCTGATCAGGGGCCTGTTTTAAAAAGGAACACTGTTTTCGCATGTGTTATTGTTCTATCTGACCTTCTGATCACTAGTACCATACACTAGTGTGAACTGTCCTTATTAGGACACAAGCTAATAAATATTGACTGCTTAAGGAACCTGATTTGGCGCCTACTTACCTGCTTTAATTCCTGTGACCACAGATTAGACCAATTTAATCCGTTATCCAGCTGTTCTGAGATTGGGACCCAGCATTCCAGTACCAACGCTCTGCCCACTATCGGCATCTCTGGCCAGTGTGATAAGCCAGAGGGAACCATCCCCAGTAACCCTGCTCTGAAGGCGAGAGGTCATGGGAACCAGCTCAGGTGTACCAGCAAGGGGGTACACTAGCAGCGAGAGTTACCCAGAAGTACACGGTTCTGGATGCCGCTAAGGAGTCCAGTGGTGGCAGCAGCTTAAGTCCCTCCTACTGGGGTTAGAGGGCGCATTTGAGATTAAGAAAGGGGACGGTGGCAAGTCAATCTCAGCTGGTCCCCAGCAACACAATATACAGGGTGGCATAGGCGGTCCATCCTGTCACTGGTACATTTAGGGCCGCCAAGAGGAATTTCAGGCCCCGACACTTTTTAGGGCCCTTTCCATACCAACTGAGGGGGCGTTCCCGCACCAGGTTAGTGGCTCCTTCCACTACACAGACAGGCAGACATGGGCACCGGATTCTTATGCTAATGCGATAAATAAATTATAGGTTGATAAATTTCAAGAAATGTATTTATATTAAAATAGAGATTAAGTGGTATATTTACTAAACTGCGGGTTTGAAAAAGTGGAGATGTTGCCTATAGCAACCAATTAGATCCTAATCTGATTGGTTGCTATAAACAACATCTCTACTTTTTCAAACCCACAGCTTAGTAAATATACCCCTAAGTCTGTTCATCTAGTTCATGGATCACTTATCTGCTTATTAACAAGAAATATATATATATATATGTGTGTGTGTGTGTGTAAATATAGATATAGTTATAGCTATATGTACTGTATACTGCAATGTACTGCGATTATGTGCGTATCATCCACAAAATCACTCAACTGATTGCCTAGATTGCCTTTAAATTTCAGTGTACAAATAAATCTATCAAATATTTTTGTGCTACATTGAAAAACAGCCAGTATTTATCCTATGTGCTAAATAATAAACTAATATGTACCCCTTGTATTGTAACAAGAGAAAAGTTTCTAATTTTTTTGCCTTACTTTCCTTAATGAATCAGGCCCATTAACTTCAAAGATGCAGGCCTATTGTGCTATGCTTGACTTGCACTTTAAAGACTACTCTATCAGTGTCTTTTTTCTAGAAACGTCTGCAGCTATCATCATCATTTATTTATATAGCGCCACTAATTCTGCAGCGCTGTACAGAGAACTCACTCACATCAGTGCCTGCCCTATTGGGGCTTACAGTCTAAATTCCCCAACACACACACGCACAGACAGACTAGGGTCAATTTTATAGCAGCCAATTAACCTACCAGTATGTTTTTGGAGTGTGGGAGGAAACCGGAGCACCCGGAGGAAACCCACGCAAACAGAGGGAGAACATACAAACTCCTCACAGATAAGGCCATGGCATGGTTGGGAATTGAACTTATGACCCCATTGCTGTCAGGCAGAGATGCTAACCACTACGCCACCGTGCTATCGTGAACTGTGTTCAATACTATACCTACGATCCAACTCAGTTTATAGTATCTGAATTCATTCCAATTTACTCTAGGCTTTCACTTAGTTAAATATGTACAAGTATGTAGTTTGAAACCAATTAAAAAAATATATGTTAATATTCCAAATGTCCTCTATTTGGTTTATTGAATCATGTTGGTGTTTCAGCTCAGTTATTATACTAGTGAGAGGGGACCTGATCCAATACAGTTGTAGAGATCCTGGGCCTGATTCATCAAGACACGTATCTGCCGATATTGAGCGCATCATGCGCAAAATCACTCTGCGTGTGCCCGGAACCGAGAGGTGCGTCCATGAACACAGCCCTGTTCGCTCGGTCTTCGAACACAAGGGCACTTACTGTGGTCTACGATTTTAGGGAGTGTACAGGGCAAGGAAGGAGTGTTTGGCCGTAGTCAGTTTGCAGTAAGGGCGTGCCAAACTCAAGGAAATGCAGCCACGTTAAAATCCAGCTCTGCCATCTCATAGTTACTTGTTTTTCTGACATATCTCTTGCTCCAGCAATAGGGATAGTCTAAGTCCTGATCAGTATTTATGACAGTCTTTTATACATGTGTCGTGAACATAGAGAACTTAATTATTTATAAAAGTTAACCCATCACATAATTATGGGTAATAAGGCCTAAATTATAACTGCAGTGTATATATGGCATATCAAATGAATCCATTGATAACTTGAGCTACTAAAGTGTAAAATGTGAAGCCAGAGAGTCTGTGTGTGTGTGTAACACTGGGATGGCTCTGTACATCCCAGTGATAGAAGATAGGAGTGCCACCTGTAGCAACTTCAAAGGCCCCTGGGATGGAGTTTTGACACCTGAATAGACTTTTAGGAACTGCTCAGCATGGTGTTTGGCTCAAAGAGACCATGTGCTGACTTGGCTATTTTTTATATAGACAAAAATAATTGAATTTTAAAATATGCCACTTAAAATCAATAAAAGTAGTGATCAACCACATATTCCTCAATAGAATGATGAAGGGCAGCTCATATGTCAAATTAAGAATTCTGCCACATAGAGAAGTTAAGGAAATGAGTATAAGCTCAAACTGACACCGTATATATAGGCTTATTTGGTATCAATAGATGGGTAAATTCATAGGGTATCTATTAATAATAAAATTGGGTCCCTGTGACGCTCCATAGAAAAGTTAGGTTACATAGTAGGATTGGGTAGTAAATCAGGCAACATGCAAATGGCATGATTGAAAAATGTCACAGCCCACAACCCCCCTGGGAAGTGGGGAAAGGTGTAAAGGTGTCTTTAAAAAGCTGAGACCAGTTACAACAAATTGTCAGTCTTTTGGGAAAATCAATCCACATTGATAAATTGTCCATCTTCCAAGCCAATTTCCCATGGCACAGATTATACAAATTATGTAAATTATACTCTTAATGTAATCTCTTTTATTTTAAACTGTTTTGCTTGTGTATGTTATGTCAATTGTTTATTCATTTATATATATATATATATATCAGAATGCCGTGTACCTTTGTATATTAAATTTATACATTTAATAAGTGGCATCCTAGATACTCTAACAAATCCATTAGCCTGTTAAGAAGAATATAGCTCGACCAAGTTAACCCTTTGAATGCCGGTGTGTGATTTGTTATTGCATTTGACTAACAAGCCTAGTGTGTGCTTGCAATTACATTTGTGTAACAGTCTGGAGGTGTAAAAAGTTAACCCTTTGATTGCTGGGGTGGGCCTTGCAAACCTGTGGGTAGCCAGAAGCCTTGTGTGCCAGTATATTGGGGTCCTATTGCCCATATTCAATAGGTGGGGGCAAACCTGAAGTGTGTGGGGGTGTGAGCGGTTTGTGGGGGCGACTCAGTAGGTCTATATCCTGTGTGATAGGTAGAGAGAGACTGCGGACTGGAATCATGTATAACCTCATACAGTAAACACCCAAAGTCACGGAAGCTGGTAGCATGTTCGTGACAACATGATATAACATGTGTTTACAATTGTGAGCAACTGTAAAAAATTATTTTATGCTCAGTAGACATTAACAACATCCTAATGGATGTATTTCATGAAACAAATTTGAAAAAAGCAAACAGATTTTTAATTGTTTTGTCATTAATGCATACATGCACAGGTGACATTAAGTCAAAAAAAAATTTCCTGTGCGTTCATTTGTGAATTTATGTTCAGCAGACATTCATAACATTCTAATAAATGTATTTTACAGGGAAATAATTTAAAAAAACTATTTTTTTTTTATTTTATTAAATGTTCTGTCATTAATGCCTTTATTATTACCAGGTGACATTAGTTAATTTCTTTTTCCTGTGCGTTCATTTGTGAATTTATAATCCACATAGTTATTGGACTTATCTTGTGTAGGACAGCAGAGCAGACCTACACCCAATTTCAAAAGCACAGGTATCTTGTGATCCGTGCCTTGATGGATTCAGGAATTTACAAAGCCTAAGTACATTACATGTGTATAATACTAAACACGGGTTGCACTCAGTATATGTGCCTTGATGAATCAGGGCCACTGACTCTATAACAATGACTCTATAATAATATCTGTAATCAATAGGATTTTTTTGAGGTAATTTTGCATTACTCCACCAAATAGATTTATTCTTTGCAAAATTTTGAGGAAATTTATCTCCTCAAATGTTCATGCAGGTACGTCATTCATTCATCTATAGATGTCTTTGCCACTGGATTTACTCATCTGTCACCAATGTGGTGACTTGTCATCAGCAATTATTTCCCTCTGCAATTACTCATCAGCTCTTCACTCCTAAGGTGCTGTTTTCTTCATAAGTCCCTGGTCTCTGTCCTTGTCACCAGTTACGTGTCTTTATCTCACCGATCTCAGTTCTTACTTCCCCACATCTAACCAACCTCCCAATCTCCTCCTGCCTCGTCTCAACTCTTCTGACCAGCCTCGACTCTCCTCTTGCCTCCTCTTAACCAGCCTCTACTCTCCTCTTGCCTGCTCTCAACTCATCTGACCAGCCTCTACTCTCCACCTGCCTCATCAACTCGTCTGACCAGCCTCTACTCTCTACCTGCCTCATCTCAGCTTGTCTGACCCGCCTCTATTCTCCTCCTGCCTGCTCTCAGCTTGTCTGAACAGCCTCTACTCTCCACCTGCCTCATCTCAACTCGTCTGACCAGCCTCTATTCTCCTCCTGCCTGCTCTTAGCTCATCTGACCAGCCTCTACTCTCCACCTGCCTCATCTCAACTTGTCTGACCAGCCTCTACTCTCCTCCAGCCTCGTCTCAACTCATCTGATCAGCCTCTACTCTCCACCTGCCTCCCCTCAACCAGCCTCTACGCTCTACCTGCCTCATCTCAACTCGTCTGACCAGCCTCTACTCTCCACCTGCCTCATCTCAACTCGTCTGACCAGCCTCTACTCTCCACCTGTCTCATCTCAACTTGTCTGACCAGACTCTACTCTCCTCCAGCCTCGTCTCAACTCAACTGATGAGCCTCTACTCTCCACCTGCCTCCCCTCAACCAGCCTCTACTCTCCACCTGCCTCATCTCAACTCGTCTGACCAGCCTCTACTCTCCACCTGCCTCATCTCAACTCGTCTGACCAGCCTCTACTCTCCATCTGTCTCATCTCAACTTGTCTGACCAGCCTCTACTCTCCTCCAGCCTTGTCTCAACTCAACTGATGAGCCTCTACTCTCCACCTGCCTCCTCTCAACCAACCTCTACTCTCCACCTGCCTCCTCTCAACTTGTCTGAACAGCCTCTATATTTTCCACCTGCCTCCTCTCAACTCGTCTGACCAGCCTCTACTCTCCACCTGCCTCCTCTCAACTCTTCTGATCAGCCTCTGCTTTCCTCCTGCCTCCTCTCAACCAGCCTCTACTCTCCACCTGCCTCCTCTCAACTCTTCTGACCAGCCTCTACTATCCTCCTGCCTCCTCTCAACCAGCCTCTACTCTCCTCCTTCCTGCTCTCAACTCATCTGACCAGCCTCTACTCTCCACCTGCCTCCTCTCAACCAACCTCTACTCTCCACCTGCCTCCTCTCAACCAACCTCTACTCTCCACCTGCCTCCTCTCAACTTGTCTGAACAGCCTCTATATTTTCCTCCTGCCTCCTCTCAGCTTGTCTGACCAGCCTCTATTCTCCTCCTGCCTCTTCTCAACTCTTCTGTCCACGAACACTTCCCTCACTGACTAACTGTCACTGTGCTCACAGCTCCATCTCAAAACTGCTTCTATTTGCAGGCTCACTTCATGCACGACTGCGCTCCACCTCCTTTTTCTTACAATTCCAAGCAGCCCCAAATGCTTTTGGGAAATGTAGTTTTTCTTTTACTACAGCATGGCATGATGACAAACTCTCAGGGGTACTTCACACTTCCTTGCTAAAAACACGCATGTCCTCACGCTTTCCAAAATTCACTATTTACAAAATATCAAGACCCATTGATGAAAAGTTATATAACGTTATATATGGGTGGTCCATATCTCCCAATTTTAACAAGTTTTATCTTAATGAACATATCTGAGGGGCAAACTAACCCAAGTGGCCCTATCTGATCTTCTAAGTTTTTCCCCTGGCATTCTTGCGCTTTTAATACTAGCCTCTCTATGTTCAACTTAAGGCACTTCAAGCTCTTGGATTTGGGAGTCTTGATTCATAATCATCATCACCATTTATTTATATAGCGCCACTAATTCCGCAGCCCTGTACTCTGAACACACTCAGATCAGTCCCTGTCGCATGGGAGCTTACAGTCTAAATACCTTAACATATACACGGACAGACAGAGAGAGACTAGGGTCAATTTGATAGCAGCCAATTAACCTACCGGTATGTTTTCGGGAGTGTGGGAGGAAACCGGAGCACCTGGAGGAAACCCACGCAAACACGAAGAGAACATACAAACTCCTCACAGATAAGGCCACGATCGGGAATTGAACTCATGACCCCAGCGCTGTGAGGCAGAAGTGCTAACCACTTAGCCACCGTGTTGCCCATAACCAAGAAGAAGGAAGAACACCTCCCCAACCCCATCCCACCCCCATGGTCAAGCTCCCAAACAGCAAAGATACTTCTGTGGGTTGCACTTCTTAACGGCAGTATGGTGTACAAATATGTCTTCCTTGGTGTCATTCCTGTTTCTAATTTCATATCCATGAGGCACATTAAACCATTTAACAGTGTTGTTGATTTTAGTCCTGCAATTCTCTGGATATTTCAGCAATTCGGCCTAGTAATTCCATGAGTGTGAAGTGGGGATGGGAGAAGAGTTTAATCACGTCAGTGTTTTCTTCCAATCCATAATGCAATCCAGGTTCCACACATGCGCTGGAAAAAGTGTCAAAATGCATGAAAACTAAAGTTTAGACATGTTTTAATGCTTTTTTTATATGCTGCGCTGTTACCAATACATTGAACATTACTGTTTGCACGCTTTAACACGTGAGAAATATATAGTGACACGTTCTAAAGTTTTAAACATGAGATTGAACTTTAGAACACAATGGACCTGATGTAGAGTTGGATGGAACTGGGTGGGGGGTTATTGGAAATCAGCTATATCCCTATAGACTACTTCAGAGAAGTAGAAAGAAGATTCTCTATGAACTGAGAATATTATGTAATAAGGGGCAAACAAGAGTTTTGTTCTTTCTTATTTTAGTTGATTTTTTTTTTTTTACTTTTTACTTTCAAAATAAACAAAATAGAAAAAAATGTAATAAAAACATTTAAATACATCTGAAATTTGTTTGAATATAATGTCTGTGTTTTTTGTTCCTGATAGACATCATTGTGTAAGAGGACACTTTTTTTTTGTATTATTTTTTTAATTTCTACCTTTTTGATTACTTTCCCCTATCAAGTTGATGATGATGACTGTCGTATCTCTACTCCAAACACCTCCGTATGACAGAGCTTATCGTAAGATAGGTACAACCCAAAACATACAAGTAAAAGTGCAATTTTGCCAACGAAGAGTTACAAATACTTTTCAGCTCTAAATCAGGACCAATGGTGGGGGCCCATTAAAACTATTGATCTTAATTTTGATGTGGTTTTCAGGAATTTGTTAGTACATTAACAGCAGTTAGGTATGAAGGAGCGTTCAATGATCTTTCCAACTAAACCATACTTGACAACTCTCCCGGAATGTCCGGGAGACTCCCGCATTTTGCGAGAGGCTCCCGGACTCCCGGGTGTGTGTGGCAATCTCCCGAATTCTGCCCACTTCACTAGGAAGTGCCCCACTTCCTAGTGAAGTGGGCAGAATTAGATCACAAACGCCGCGATTCCCGGTGAATCGCGGCGTTTGGCCCCGTCCCTGCTGTCAAATGACGCGATTGGCGTCATGATATCACAGGGGGCGAGGCCGAAATGACACGATTTCGGCTGCCCTGCCCCCTCACATCTCCCTCCACTAGCGGGCTCCCAGAAGGGAGTTGAAGAAAGTAGGTAAGTATGAACTAAACTAAGATTCAGTTTAACAATTTTACAATGATTTCAAATAAAGTTATGTAAGAAAAAAATACTTAACATAAATTGGGAGATTTATCAAATCTTCGAAAATGGAAAAGTGGAGGTGTGGCCCATAGCAACCAATCAAATTCTAGCCCTCATTTATCTAGTACAATCTAGTAAATATTGATGGAATATGATTGATTGCTATGGGCAAAAACTTTTCCTTTTTAGGTAGGTTGATATATATCTACCCCCAAAGACTTTTTCTGCTCGATTGGCCAATGACAGTTTGGATTTTGTTTGTTTTATATGCACCTAGATTGGTGGCTTTTTTTGGTCTTCACTCAACTCTTGGAAACATGGACAGTTCTGCAGCTTTTTAGGACTGTTTGTCTTATATATTTCCTCAGCACTTCATCTCGGAGTCCATAGATCAGAGGGCTAAGGAACCTTGGCACACAACTGTACATAAGGAAATTGACTAAAGGTAAAAAAGCAGAATAGTTGTTAGGATACATTTCTGAAACATTGGACAGTAATGAAGCCATACAGAGGACTAACTGGAAAGCATGGAGCAAGACCGTTTTACCGGCTTTCAAAGCAAAAGATGATTGTGAACTTATTTTTTGAGCAATCAGTATAATCCGGACATACGTAAATATGATGATAAGTCCCACCGTGGTAAATCCTATAATGACACTTTGGGATCTTATAATAATTTGAACTGGATTCACTACCATAGTTTCCTGGGTACATACAACGTTAAGAGAAGACAGTTTATTGTTTGAGGCCAGTATGATAATTAGGTCAGTAGCATAAGGGATTAAGCCCACCACCCACATGAGCACGATAGAAACCTTAGCTCGTTGTGCGGTGCAGAGCTCACCATGCCGTAGCGGGTGGCAGATCGCCACATAGCGTTCTAGAGCCATGGTCGCCAAGTTGTATGCAGTTGCCCTAAATGTAGATGAGCCTATGATGTACAAGACATAGCAGATCGGACCAGGGATGGCTACGCGGTAGATGGCAAGCAGCAGCAAGAGAACTCCGAAAGCAATATATAGTGTGTCGTTGATGAGCATGTGGAAGAAGAGAATATATCGAGAGTTCTCTCGAATGTTAGAGGTGGTGAAGAAGACATTAAGCATCACAGCCATGAAGTAGAGGAAGCAGCAGAAACAGACAATTATCAGTAAGGCGACGGCCAGCTTTACATACTCTGCCGTTTTGCTGCCAATAATGGACACCTGGGAACTGTTGCTGTAAATCCCTGAAGAATTCAACATTTCTGGAAGGTGGATGCTCTTTTCTCTCAAGCTGGTGAAATAAGATATAAAAAAGGAAAATTATTATTATTATCAATGGCGAAGACATCTGTGGTAGTAGAGATAGAGCAGGCTTCTTGTAGATCGATGTCGGGATTCAATGATCCCTAAAGTGCAGTGGACTTGCCGGTTACACTAACCTTGCCCCCTCTGTTATACCCCATGGTAGCAGGATGGGTTAAGCACTATTGGCTTGGTTGATACACCATGATGCTCAATCTCGACATTCATATAAAAGAATGGTAATCCATCTGTATATATCTTATGTTAAATCATTATGATGATAACATTGGTATATTTGTTTAAGAAATGACAAAATTCAAAATATGTATGTTAGGTGCAAAGTGACAGATTTTGTTAGCACTATGACTACGTTCAATAGCAAAATTATCTAGCAAATAAACAGACCTGAGAAATATAAGTAAATATGCAAAATGTGTTCACCAAGTTACATATCTTGGGTCATTAAGGATCTTAACTTGAGAAATTTCTTATTTCAGTCTCCTGGACAAAACCATGCTACAATGCAAGGGGTGCATATTAGTATTCTGTTTTGCACATAAGTTAAATACTGCCTGTTTTTTCATGTACCACACAGATACTTGATAGCTTATTTGTACACTGAAATTTAAAGTTGATATTTGTGTGTTATATGAAAAAACCGTCAGTATTTAACTTATGTGCAAAACAGAAAACTAATTTGCACCCCTTGTATTGTAACATGGTTTTGTCCAGGATACTGAAATAAGAAGTTTCTCAAGTTAAGATCCTTAATGAATCAGGCCCCTTGTTAGTAGCAATGAGGCTTCTGCCAAAAAATTTACTCATTCCACTTTTGGGCAGTAAAATTAGCACGTTTCTCCAGCAGCATTTAACTTAACTTTATGTGTTTCTTGCAGAATTTCCCCGACCATTTCTGTCCTGTCTGTGACAGTTAATGATCAATGAATAAAACAGTGAAATGAAAGAAATGTAATATTTCTCTGTCCGTAGCTGAGGAGCTCTGTTTGTAGTCGGTTGACCTGGTGTGTGATGCAGGATCTCTAATTCGTAGGGATATGTGAGGAAACGGGGGGTGCTACTGGACTGAGAACTTTGTATCCATCACCCGTTTCTAGTTTCTAACGGTTTAATGTACTTTATAATCCTTGGCCCAGTCTAAGTATATACACCAGAGCATCGGTGTATTATTATTTCATGTTATTAGGCACATTTTGCCCTTGCTGTTACCTGCAATATTGTATGTATTAGAAATATAAAAAATGTTGCCATACTGTGTGAAAATAAACAGCAGCTGTCATTTTGCTGGTTTTAGCTAATGTAATTACCATTTGTCTCAAATGTTAACCAGCTGTCAGCCCATGTTAATTAGCTAGGTCAACGGGTAATCTGAAAGGTAATGAGGTTAGAACTTCTAGATGATATGCAATGTGCCTCCACAGTAATATATTGGGTGAAATAACATTAGGAAATGTATCAATATGTATCAATATAAATGTTATTGTATCAAAATGTATCACAGATTCAGATGGCATAACACTGCTGATACAATGTGTCAAAAGTCTTATTGTTTCATGTAAGCGTGCAGTGTCATTCCCTGCTGTAATATTGTAACCCCATGTGTAGTGTATCCAGCCAAAACAACTAATTGAGTTAAGCCATTCTATTGTCTAATCAAGGTAACAGGGACAGTATGTCTAGCAGCTAAAGTGCCCCCGCTGTAAGGAGAGGGGGGGTTGAGACATCTGACCCTACTTGCTGTGTATACAGGGAAGAATATAGGGAGAGCTTAATGTCAAGGGAGCGATTCTAGCTTGGAGGATCCTGGTGTACAAGACATCAGCAAAAAGGACTCTGGGCCAGGCATCGTGGTACCGCTGGAGGAAACCCTACAAGGACAGTGGTGGTGTGAGCCAGTAATCCAGGCTGGGCGACACCATAACTGTTTTGCTAATCGGTAGTGGTAATATTGCGGGAGGATAAGACTCTGAAAGAGACCGAGATTATTACCTTAGAGTGCTGACTGCAAGGGGCTGCTGGAGGATACATGTACCATTTACCCTGTAACTTGTGAACGTCTTGTGGTGTTGTGCTGTCGTAATAAAGTCTTATTTTGGATATATTCTGGTCTACCTGAGTGAGTTGAATCCCACAGAGGGTAACTGCCATCCCAGCTAAGGGTGGTATCCTCACAGGACAGGGTGTTGGGATGTGAGTGCAGATAGAGAGATATGAGATAGATAGATAGATAGATAGATAGATAGATAGATAGATAGATAGATAGATAGATAGATAGATAGATAGATATGAGACAGAGATATATGATATATGGAATAGATAGATAGATAGATAGATAGATAGATAGATAGATAGATAGATAGACAGACAGACATACAGAAAGACAGACAGACAGATAGATAGATAGATAGATAGATAGATAGATAGATAGATAGATAGATAGATAGACAGACAGACATACAGAAAGACAGACAGACAGATAGATAGATAGATAGATAGATAGACAGACAGACATACAGAAAGACAGACAGATAGATAGATAGATAGATAGATAGATAGATAGATAGATAGATAGATAGATAGATAGATATGAGATAGATATGAGACAGAGATTTATATGGAATAGATAGATAGATAGATAGATAGATAGATAGATAGATAGATCATCATCACCATCATCACCATTTATTTATTTAGTGCAATTTATTCTGCAGCGCTGTACAGAGAACTCATTCACATCAGTCCCTGCCCCATTGGAGCTTACAGTCTAAATTTCCTAACACAGACAGACTTAGATAGAGAGAGAGATTAGGGTCAATTTGATAGCAGCCAATTAACCTACTAGTATGTTTTTGGATTGGAGTAGGAAACCGGAGCACCCGGAGGAAACCCACGAAAACACGGGGAGAACATAAAAACTCCTCACAGATAAGGCCATGGTCGGGAATTTAACTCATGACCCCAGTGCTGTGAGGCAGAAGTGCTAACCACTAAGCCACCATGCTGCCCCAATATGAGATAGAGATATATGGAATAGATAGCATAGGCAAACCGAGGGGGGGTTTCCTAGTGTCTTGAAACCCCCCTCCAAGCCTGGGGTACTGTATAATTGAGGTGGCTGGACCCTGCCCCCGCTTCACACGGCTCTGCTTGAAAAGGGAGAGATGTGTGCACCTAACAGTAGTGCATGCAGCATTGCCCATGTATATTATGGGGATAGGGAGAGTTGGAGAGCAGCCAAGCACTGTCTAATATTATAGCCACGCCCCCATGCATGCTGGCCACGCCCACTGGTGGCGTGGTGTGGAAATCCCCCTCTACAAATCCTGCGTTTGCCCCTGGACAGATAGATAGATAGATAGATAGATAGATAGATAGATAGATAGATAGATAGATAGATAGATATGAGATAGATAGATAGATAGATAGATAGATAGATAGATAGATAGATAGATAGATAGATAGAATAATATTCTATACAACATCAGATGAATAAAAATATTGGGGAAAAAATATTAGTAGTAAATGAAGAAACAGAAAATAAGAGATTAAAGCAAGAAACAGATAAATAAAGTATAATGTATAAAATAGAAATCAATAAAGTCATCAAACGTAAAACATATGGAATGGAGAAGAAGTGTAAATTAATATAGTAATGAATGAATGTACCAAGCTATTAGAGGTGTAGGTAGGTCCCAGATGTAATAACACATGAAGAAATAGTATAAAAGGTGAAAAATACAAAATAAAAAAACAAAGCGAATAAAGTGATAGAAATAGGGATATGAGATAGCAGAATAATAATACGATATAATAATAGGTCAATATGTCCAACTGTTAGGGGTGTAGATGTTTCACCACAATGTGTGACTCCCTCAGTGAGTTCTGTTTCCAGAGACCACAGAGGACTATGAGGAAGTCACTTTTACATATTCCTGGACATGGAGGAGAAGGAACCTGCAAAGGAGCAGCTAAGCCTTCCTGCTGCCCAGAAGTTCCGGCGGCTTTTGTTCTTAGCCAGCAGCCTTCACTGTGCATGCGCGTCCGTTGCTTGGCAACAGGGAGCACTTTCGTTTCATCCAGCCGGCAGTCCTCTGTGCGCATGCGTATCCGTTGCCAGTCAACTGTGCGTTTCTTCCCTGCAATGTTGGCGGTCAATGCCGTCTAATGCTGCCTAATT
Organism: Mixophyes fleayi; assembly: GCF_038048845.1. Lineage (NCBI taxonomy): Eukaryota > Metazoa > Chordata > Amphibia > Anura > Limnodynastidae > Mixophyes > Mixophyes fleayi. The sequence continues at coordinate 13,327,693 of NC_134403.1, forward strand.
GAGCCCCTATATAAGGCACACTCTGGCAGCCTATTGGGTCATATGCAGCTCCAGCATTGTGGTGGTTATCCTGCTTGACTCCTGGGGGTATATTTACTAAACTGAGGATCTGAAAAAGTGGAGATGTTGCCTATAGCAACCAATCAGATTCTAGCTCTCATTTTGCAGAATGTACTAAATAAATGCTCACTAGAATCTGATTGGCTACTATAAGCTTCAGCTCCACTTTATCAAACCCGCAGCTTGATAAATTTACCCCTTGGTGTTGAATCCGTGCTTGTTCCTGACCAATCTCTTGTTATCTCATTTGGCTATTGTGGCTCTCTAGGTTTGGCTTGGCTTCCCTGGCTACTCTCTTGGAATCCTGATTTGGCTACCACATGGTCTCTCGTTACCGACCGACCTGTTTGACTGCTCTCTTTTGTCCGCTATCTCACCAGCAACTGACCCTGGAGACCGCGACTTGCACATCCCTTGCAGCTAAGTCCAAATTTCCTTGCGGGGGTCTCTGATGAATTCCAGAGGCGTGTTAGACTCTGCACCTCAGTGTTCAGTAGCGCCAACTGCTGGTAGGTAGCTGTCATTGAATATTCCAGTGTTTGTGACATGCACTGAAACTGGAGTAAAGTAGCTTCAGAGGAAATATACTTCACAGAAAGGGTAGTGGATGAGTGGAATAGCCTCCCCTCAGAGGTGGTAGAGGATGCAGTAGAGCAATTTAAACATGCTTGGGATCTTGGGATAGACATAAGGATATCCTTACAAAGAACTAAGGATCAAATAGGGTTTGAGGTTACCATAGGTTCAAAAATGGGCAGAGGAGATGGGCCAAGTGGTTCTTATCTGCTCTCAAATTCTATGTTTCTATGTCTGGACAATAGATAAATATACACATATTGGAATGCACTGCGGGAGAGGGGGGGGGTCTTGGGTCATTTTTTCCTATGTTTATATTGCACTGTATATTGTTTGTAATAGAACATGAAAGGTTAATAAGTGTTTTAAAAATATGTCAAATACATGAGAAATACCCTTGTCTTTAAATATATAATTGATTTCCTGACAAATTTGGTACCTGGAATGCAGGAATAATGGAATACACTAAAAAAAATACCTTATTGGATGCCATAGAGATTTGCCAGGTATGTCAGGGAAAGCAAGAGAAAGCCAATATGGTTCTCCAAGGAAGATGTTATCATAAGTACTAATAAAATTACATATAAGAGATATAAACAGACCCAAACAGAGCAGTATAAAAAATTTAAAGTTAGTCTAAAAGAGACTAAACACTATAAAATGTGCTAAAACACCAACAGAACCAACATTAATCAGTAAAACAAGGGGACAAAATGATTTTATGATACATTATTGAAAATAAAATAACAAGAGAGGGATAGTGATGCTAAAAACTGAAGGGGGGTTATGTTAAAGGAGAAAAGTAGATTGTCTAAATAAATGTTTTACTCTGTATTACAGTTGGAAATTCAAATCAGTCAACTGCATTAGAAGAGAAAGATACATACTAAAGATGAGCGGTTCAGATTTGGTGAAATCAGACAAGATCCGTCATTGCTGATGTTGAGTGAACGAGTCATGACTCAGTCCGTGCAGCAAATTCGGGTCTCACAATGAGGGAAATCGTAATTTTTGGCAAAATGTTTTTGCAACACTCACAATATATATATATATATATATATATATATATATATAAAAGACAAAAGGAGAGAGAAGCGCCACGCATAGCGTATTAAATGACCAACAATTAGTCTTCTCAGTGCGACAAACAAGTGAATTGGCCTCGTACCAAAAAACGGATAATAAACAGCTTATCTGTAATTAGATTCCCGACATCCTATATAGTAAGAATCCTTGATGTCCAGTCCTTATGGCTCCAGATATTCAGATCGCTATGGACTCAGAACAAAACTATTATGGTGTAGTATGCCAAATAAGGCTACCAACAATTCCTCAAAAGTGGGTACCAACATAAGCTCATATCAGATTGATCCATTAAAAAATTTTTATTACAAAGGTAAAATAGTTTTATATATATAAAATGCGCCCGTACATAATATATAACATATATAGGCTTATCTGCAGTCTTTCCTGATGGTAATCACGGATCTCTCAAAACCACCTGGCCAAGGTAGATATGGTAACCCACGGAAAGAATCAGAAGACGCCTTATCCCCCTCAACGCGTTTCGTCACTTGACTTTTTCAGAGTATTCATCGGTAGCCAAGAGCAGGGCTTTCCTTACCTTGCTGCTATATAAATAAATGATGATGCAGATAGACGAAGGTGGCCTGCACCCATACTACAAAAATTCAAAGACTACTCACACAATACATTTTTCGATGGGCAGAGCATTCATCGGTATCCAAGAGCAGAGGTTTCATACATTGTTTTACTTATATGTTCTGTACCGTAATGTTGTCCTTCTGAATCAGACCAGGAGACTCACACATATATATATATATATATATATATATATATATATATATATATATATATATATTTATATATTATGGGGAGGGCTGAGAAATCAGTCCCCCGGGGGAGGCTTTGACATACCCCAGGATATAGGGGACTACCGGAGACTTGCAGCAGAGGTGGTCCCTAAGACCCAGGAATATAAATATAGAATTTATATAAATAATATTTATATGTTCTTTTAGCGAAGTCTATGCAATATGTAAAACAGACAGTTCAGATAGGCCAATAGTTGCCCTTCCAACAGATCCAAGTATGCATAATACTCACAATTATGTAGATTTGCCCAAAACATGTCTTGACAATGCAATTGAAAATCCACATTCTGAAACATTAAGAGGACAGATGTTGGCCCTGGCAAAGTTTACATGTATAGATGGAGATATGATGGATGACGAATTACGCTACGATGGAGCTAGAGAACTATATAGACTGGTTAAGTATTTTTGGAATTTAATGGGACAAAGCCAATGTAAGGAAGGCAAAATTTCAAAATCCAGACCAGGGGAGGGCTGGCAGGTTTTAGCCCAGGTGGTAAGACTCAACTCTGCAGCCTATTAGGAACATTTGAAAGGGAAAAAGGTGGTCCCCTTGCTCCCCAGCCCAGCCGGCCCCCGCTGCAGACATTAGAAAATAGAGTGGAAATGACCGAAAAATAATGTAAATGCTATAAATATTATTATAGGAGCAAAAACAGCTCAAAATTACATTATTTACCTATGTTTCACAATTTTTTATTAAATCCAGATCCAAAACCAAAATCTTTCTCAAAACCTGTCACAAAACCAAAACAGGAAGACATTTTACAGCCAAAACCCCATCACGGCGCACATCTGTAATATATACTTTACTGCACTATAGACACAAGTATATTTACCACCAAAGAGGTGATAATTGAATTCTCAAAACTAAAAGTAGTAAGTCTAGATAACATCAATTTGTCACTGCTGACAGGTGTAGTTCCAGGTGAATGAAGAATGATATATGTAATTTCACTACACAGAAAGAGCAGTGGGGAAGAAAACTATACTATAGGCCCGTGAGTCTCGTGGGGTAATTAATGGAGATTCACAACAACATGGATTTACTGTTGGATGATTACATCCAACAAACCTAGTGGGGGAATTTTATACTCGGTAACTAAAGTGAGAGATAAGATTAGATATGTAGATATAACTTATGCAGATTTAATTGTAAGGAATGTGTTACATTACTCCACAGAAGATTCATTTGGAAACTAAAAAATCCTCTGATTTAATTAAAAGACAATAAATGGCTTCTGTTTAGTTTAATATATACATTAGTGGTGTTACTTGTGGTCTATTGCAGATGATCCAAAGGTTTGTATTGAAGTTTATAACACAGAAGTGGTAAAACAACTGAGTAATGATGTAGAGAAAATATAGAAATAGACATATACATATAATACATACTTGCCAACTCTCCCGGAATGTCCGGGAGACTCCCGCATTTTGTGAGAGTCTCCCGGACTCCCGGGCGAGTGTGGCAATCTCCCGAATTCTGCCCACTTCACTAGGAAGTGCCCCACTTCCTAGTGAAGTGGGCAGAATTAGATCCCAAACGCCGCGATTCCCGGTGAATCGCGGCGTTTGGCCCCGCCCCCGCTGTCAAATGACGCAATTTGCGTCATGACGTCACAGGGGGCGGGGCCGAAATGACGCGATTTCGGCCACCCCGCCCCTTCACGCCCCCCTCCACTGGCTGGCTCCCGGAAGGGAGCTGAAGAAAGTAGGTAAGTATGATATAATACAGCAAAATGTGAAATAATGGATGTGGGACACAAGAAGCAGAATATAAAATGAATGGTGATGTAATGTCAATAACCGAGGAAAGGGACCTTGGGGTTGTCATGCAGGGGTGAGAGACGTCAAATTTTAGCCAGGGGGGCAACACTCGACTCAGCAGCCTATTAGGAAAATTTCAAAAGGAAAAAAAATGCAGGTGGCCCAGTGACCCAGATCAAGGTAGCCCAGTATGGATCCGGCCCGGGGCAGATGCCCCCAGCCCCCCTGCCCAGCCTGCTCCTGGTGCCATGTGATATGAATGTAGGTACCAGTGCAGTCAGCAGTAATCTCGGCTGTATAGGAAGAGGGAGCTCATATTCCCAGTTTATAGGTCGCTGGTAAGATCTGTACAATTCTGGCCCTATCTCCAAAAAAAAAAGAATAAAATGGAACAAAAGTGGGAAGTTCTACTAAACTGGTGCGTTAGCTCCGTAACCAAAGAGCTGAGTGTGTACATCAGACACAGAGGGGATATTGGAGAAACATTCAAATATATCAAATGTATTAACTGAGTTCAGGTAGACAGTATTTATTATTAAACAATAGGATTTCTAGAGCAAGAGAACAGGAGGAAACTAAGGAAGACTATGGAGGAACCAGAAAATGTGATAGATGCAAGGAATAGTCTCTCAGTAGTTATGGTGGACACTCAAACAGTAGCGGAATTCAAGAATGTATGGTACAAACATACTGTTATAGATCAGACTAGAAAAGTATGTTTATCTATCTATCTATCTTATATCTATCTATCTTATATCTAACTATCTATGTTATATTTATCTATCTATCTATCTATCTATCTTATATCTATCTATCTTATATCTAACTATCTATCTATCTATCTATCTTATATCTATCTATCTATCTTATATCTATCTATCTTATATCTAACTATCTATGTTATATTTATCTATCTATCTATCTATCTATCTTATATCTATCTATCTTATATCTAACTATCTATGTTATATCTATCTATCTATCTATCTATCTTATATCTATCTATCTTATATCTAACTATCTATGTTATATCTATCTATCTATCTATCTATCTATGTTATATCTATCTATCTATCTATCTATGTTATATCTATCTATCTTATATCTATCTATCTTATATCTAACTATCTATGTTATATCTATCTATCTATCTATCTATCTATCTATCTATCTATCTATGTTATATCTATCTATCTATCTATCTATCTGTCTGTCTATGTTATATCTATCTATCTATCTATCTATCTATCTATCTATGTTATATCTATCTATCTATCTATCTGTCTATGTTATATCTATCTATCTATCTATCTTATATCTATCTATGTTATATCTATCTATTTATCTATGTTATATCTATCTATCTATCTATGTTATATCGATCTATCTATCTATCTCATATCTATCTATATATCTATCTATCTATCTCTCTCATATTTCTCTCTCTCTCTCTATCTATCTATCTATCTATCTATCTATCTCTCATATCTATCTAGCTATCTATCTGTCTGTCTGTCTGTCTATCTATCTATCTATCTATCTATCTATCTATCTATATCATATCATATCATATCATATCTATCTATCTATCTATCTATCTATCTATCTCATATCTGTCTCATATCTATCTATCTATCTATCTATCTATCTATCTATCTATCTATCTATCTATCTATCTATCTAGCTATCTATCTATCTAGCTATCTGTCTGTCTGTCTATTTATATCATATCATATCTATATATCTATCTATCTATCTATCTGTCTATCTCATATCTATCTATCTATCTATCTATCTATCTATCTATCTATCTATCTATCTGTCTATCTCATATCTATCTATCTATCTATCTATCTGTCTATCTCATATCTATCTATCTATCTATCTATCTATCTGTCTATCTCATATCTATCTATCTATCTATCTATCTATCTATCTATCTATCTGTTTATCTCATATCTATCTATCTATCTATCTATCTATCTCTCCACACAGGAGGATATTACTGCACAGTGCAGTGTACATATGAGCTCTCTCTCTCTCTCTCTCTCTCTCTCTCTCTCCTCTGTATATATGTTTGTACTCACAGTGTTGTTGTTCATGTGCCCTGTACACACACACAGTGCCAGGCTGGTCCTCTTAGTCTGGCATTGAGGTCAGACATTGGCATTTATGTACTTTATGTTCCATGCAGAACTCTACTGAGACACCAGCCCCCGGCACATTGGGATTCATTTATTATCATCTTCCCCAATAAGCAGCTGTCCTCAGCGGCACACACCTGTATTCCCACACGTTACATGATCCTGTGTGTGATACGTGACTGCTCTGATATGGCCTGAGAGAGAACTGTACCTCTGGTGTGTATCAGGGACTGACAATGGGCCCCTTCCCTTATTGCTGCTGAGCCCCTTCAATCACCGTTACAGTCAGCTGGGCTGAACTCATTAATGAAATGCTGTTTTATAACATAAATGATATAATTCAGCCCAGGTAACTGCAATAATAAATGAGCTGGGAAGGGTCATGAAGAGGGTGAAATCTACCCAGGTCATACAGTGGACATTACTCTGCATTTGTCCAAAGCAGGGACACGCTGACCAGAGTGGAGGGAAGGCGTTTATCTTTGGGTCAATCGTCTTAAATCAGGGCTGGCCGTGCAAACTGTGTATTGGAATCTATCTACTGGGCATGATGGCTTCTTACAAGCCAAATAGACAGCTCCCACCACTATGGTCCACCCAGCTCCCACCAAGGCCCACTCTCTACTCTTGTAAGATGCTTCTGCAAACTAGATGGGCTCCAAGGGACACTGTACAAGATAGAAAATGTTACATTAAAGTCCAACCTACTACCACTTTAGTAGCACCTGTCTCATTAAATTTAACTCTTTAATTTTACTCCTAAAATACTGTTTATGTATGGCTCATTCTATCATGAAAGTGAGAGGACATAGGGACAGTCTTATTACGTGTGATATTTTGTGGGTGTGAATTTTCAGACCTTGCAGAGGTCTTCACCTGTAACTAACCTGTAAGTGTGATTTGGTCATCAATACTTAGGTGCCCCAAGGTCTTAAGCTCTAGATAGCGCAGGCTTATGTTGACAAGTATCGTGCAGGTAGGACGTGAAATGAGGATGAAGACTGAGTTCTAGCAAAGTTCAAAATACAGTCCAAAGGTCATCCTGGTAGAGTTCAAGCGAAGTCAACATACAATCCAGAGTTCGGGGCAGGCAGGGTTCTAAGAGACATCTCCTGGATATGACGGGTTCCACCACATCCAAATTTCTTGTCCAGTGTGCCTAGACACGCTGGGCCTGATTCATCAAGGCATGCAATCTGAGTGCAACCCACGTTTAGTGATAAATGTACATATTTCAGCTTTGCGTACTTCCAAATACATCAAGGCGCGGATCTCAACATACCTGTGCTGCTGAAATCGGGGGAAGGTCTCTTATGCTCTACTACACAAGATACTGCAGGATACGTTCATTACCTACAAATTAAATACAAATTAGCAAAAGAGCGCACAGAAAAAAAATTAATTAATGCCACCTGTGACAGGATGGACCGCCTATGCCACCCTGTCTGCTGTTACTGGGAACCGGCTGGGCTTACTTTGCCACAGTTCCCTTTCATTATCCCAAATGCGCCCTCTTGCCGCAGTAGGAGGGGTTTACAAATGCTGCCACCACTGGACTCCTTTACCGGCATCCAGAACCGGGTTCCTTCTAGATAACAGATGCTTCTAATGTACCCCCTTACTGGTGTACCTGGGCTGGTACCCCTGACCTCTTCCTTATAGATCAGGGTTGCTGTGGATGGATCCCCCCTGGCCTATCAAACTGACCAGAGCTGCAGGGTAGCAGGCAGAGCGGTGGTACTGGATGCTGGGTCCAAACCTCAGAAACAGCCGGGAACGGATTAGATTTTGCATCCAATCTGTAGATCACAGGATTTTCAGTATGGAAGATGTTCTCAAGCAGGCCTTTGAAGCCAGTGATGTTTATTTGCAGTCACACTGATTGGAGGTACCAGTGCTCGGGTCTGATGGAATCAGAAGGACAATTTTCAATACAAGACAGGGCTTTTAATACTGATTTGGACACAGCCTCACAGGCTATTTTTAGAATCAGAATGCAATTTGTTTACTCAAACGTGGATCTACATGCAATGCAAAGCTAACAATATTTACACTACTTTGTGATATCCTACCACTTGCTGTAATTTTCTGGATCTCGTTTCAGACACAGAGAAAATCAGCAGTCTAATTAAATCTTCCCATGCCTTCAATTGCTAGACCCTCACACATCAAAAGGTCTAATTAACATGGGTCCTATCCAGGGGTGGATCTATAATTTTATTGTATGGGGGGAAGCAATTTAGTCCCCACCCCCTTTTTGATTGTTAGGGCTGCCTGCGGCTGCACTCTGTGTGCAGGTCTGTTTGGCAAAGACAAGCAGGGAGAGTGTGCTGCCCAGCCGCTCTGATTGTGTTTTAAACTCAATCAGAGCAGCCGGGCAGCACACTCTCCCTGCCTGTCTTTGCCGAACGGACCTGCACATAGTGTGCAGCTGCCGGAAGCAAGCCCATGCTAGGGGGAGCAGGGGCTTGGATCCACCACCAGTCCTATCTTCCAACAGTTGCAGAATACACATTTCCTCCAAAGAAAAGAATTCCCCAAGAAAGGTTGCAAACCCCAAACAAGGCATTTCCTTACACCAAAATACACAAAATACTTCTTAAACAAAGGCTTATTGTATCAGATATATACATCAGAAATAATGTGTTTCCTTTACCAAGGTTAAAACAGAAAAAATTAATTTTCTCCCCTGATCTCAGAAATAAAGATTTAAAAACATACACAATATCAAAAATAAGTGCATTTGCAATTCTATAAATAAGTGCCCTGCACTATTTCCTTTAAATAAATTTATACCATAACTTATAAATGATCCTGTCACATCACCTGTTATTAATAAAGACATTCCGTGCTGCCCCCCTTCACTGGAACGACCTCCCTCTCTCCATCCGTCTTTCTCCCAATCTGTCCTCCTTCAAGAGGGCACTCAAAACTTACCTGTTCCTAAGGGCCTACCAACCTTCCACCTAACCTCACCTCCACCTTTTCTTCCCCTCTCTCCTCCCGCCCCCCTGTTCTCTCCCCACTTACTTCAATTTGCTCCCTGTGTACCTGAGATCTGTCTACCCTCCCTTAGGATGTAAGCTCATTTGAGCAGGGCCCTCTTCCCTCTGTTCTCCATACCTGCTCTTCTGCTCCGTCTCTACTGCATTAGCCTTCCTGGAGTCTCTGAAGTTTTGGTATTTTTTGTTAACCGTTTGTAATGTGTCACCTTGTTTAGTCTACTGTTTGTGCTGTGTACGGCGCTGCGGAACTCTTGTGGCGCCTAATAAATGGATAATAATAATAGTAATAATAATTACATACAGACATTAACAGTTTTTAAAAAAACGTGTTTTATTATGGGTTTTTTTTTTACCATGAAACACATTTATTAGGTCGTTGGTAATGTCTACTGAGCTTAAAATGTTTTTTTTACAGTTGCTTGTGATTGCAAACACATGTTATAGCATGCATACAAGACTGTCACCATTACTGATCAGGACTTAGACTAGCCCTGCAGCTGGATTAAAAGATATGGCAGAAAAACAAGTAACTTTGATTCGGACATGGCCGTGTGCAGAGCTTGATTCAGACGTAGCTGTGTGCACTTGAGTTTGGCACGCCGTTACTGTACATTGACTATGGAAAAATGCCCCTTCCCCACCATGTTCTCTCCCCGAAAACGTAGTTTGAAGACAGAGTGGACGTGGCTGCACTCACAGACGTATTTCCCGGTTCTGGGAGCAGAGTGATTTTGCGTAAGATACGCTCACAATTGGCAGATAGGTGCCTTGATGAATTCAGCCCAATCTGTGACTGCAGAATTGCTAGATAATCTTTTTGGATCTGTATTGTGTCTCCTCCAGTTATCTGGGATCTGTATTCTGCAGCCCAAGAGATTTATGGGGGGTCTATATTGTTAGATATTAGAGAGGTTTGTCTTATAAAACTGGGGGAGGATTTCTGCATTGTAAAGCAATCAGACAGCTGGAGTCTGCATCCTATAGTCCCAAAAACGGATGGTCCAAAATGCAAAGCCACCAGAATATTTTTTATATACAATAAAAAACCACCAACGATATGGGTAGGAGGTCTGCATTGTAAATATACCACTGATTTTGGGGGACTGCATAGTAAAGTTAATAGGGACCTGCAGAATGAATTGTAAAATCACTAGAGCTTTGGGGTTGCATATTGATCACTAGGATGGTCTTTGTTTTGTATGTTGACCAATAGAATTTTAAAATGATCACCAAGTTGCTGTCTGTATCGTATAGTGGTTCTTAGATTCCTCCCTGCGTTGTATAGTGGTCACTACGATATTCTGTGTTCTATACTGTCACCAGAATGCACATGCCACTAGATAGCACATTACATGTGTATGTAAGTAAGATAGATGAGCCCGTCAGCAAGTATTTAACTATTAGGAGAATAAACATGGACACGTGTATCCTTTTTTTTGCCATAAGTCCATTATAAATATTGTTGCCATCAATAGATTCATGTACACCATACCATGCAGTCTCACTAACTCCCTTTAGTCATTCACCTATATTGCCCACAGATGGTTTCTTTGAATATGTAGCACATGCCCTTGTGTTTCAAACTCCCTTTGTCCTATAGATTGTAAGCTTGCGAGCAGGGTTCTCTTACCTCTCTGTCTGTCTGTATTACCCAGTATTGTCTTATTAATGTTTGTTCCCAATTGTAAAGTGCTACGGAATTTGCTGGCGCTATATAAATAAATGTTGATGATTGATGAATATCCAATGGAATCAATTCCGAGCACATAGGACAGGAGACAGGATGTGTCTATAAATTGATTCAGATCCCTTATCTTAATTAAACTTAAGTAATCATCCAGTGTCAATCACAATACGTGAGGTTGTATATGTCTCCACTTAAGTTCCTATATGTATAATAACCTGACATAATAGGAGGGATATTGATTCAAAGATATATCTATGACTGAGGATTATATCTAAATAAATGAACTGATCCCCAAGAAAAACTTCAAAGAGTATCCCAAAAACTCCTCATATACCACTTCTAATACAATCCTATGGCTATCTCTCTATTGCCTTTGAGACCATGGGGGTATATTTACTAAACTGCGGGTTTGAAAAAGTGGAGATGTTGTCTGTAGCAACCAATCAGATTCTAGCTGTCATTTTGTAGAATGTACTAAATAAATGACTGCTAGAATGTGATTGGTTGCTATAGACAACATCTCCACTTTTTCTAACCCACAGTTTAGTAAATATACCCCCATATGTATTGGCTATAATTGTGCCGTGGTATTTTAAAGGAACTCTTAGGATGTTTTCCTTTCCTAAATCAGAATCATGCTGGGGATGTGAGCTTGTTTGAACTGCTCACAATGATATATCAGCCACATATATTAATAACATATATTTGTCAAAATTAAATTCCCACCTAAATCCCCGAAAAAACCTCTGTTTTCAGGAATTAATGGCAAAATTCAGATTTATTATCACAGCATCGCAGCAGATACCATAGATATCTGCTGCTTTGCATCTCTCTTCGTTTTACTGAGCCATCCCCAGAACAGTGTATGGGGAGTGCTCAGTAACGCTATTTACCAATGAACTGAAGCTGGCATATATTAGCATAATTGAAAACTTTCACTGCTGACAACTCTGCTCCGAAGACAGCGTATGTGTGGAGGGACAATGTGATCCCTCCCTGTCACATGACTCACCTTCTTGCAGTCCAGGATCTCTGTTTGCATGTCCGAGGTTTTGGGTCGGCGCATGGGCACAGGGATCGACAGGAGGAAACATCACCGCAGTCGGCATCGTATGGGAGGAGAAGAGAAGATGCAAGTGAAAGGTGAGATTTGCACTTCACAGGAACAGCAGTTTTTCGGAACTGCTGTTTGTGTGAAGGTTTTTTAATAAATATGAAAGATAGTTCAATCCTTATCTATGCAATGAGGATTATAGGCAGTGATTTAGTCCTGACTTACACATCTTCTACTTCTCACCACCAGCATTGTAGGAATCCTTCACAAGAGAAAAAAGCCTACAGCACCTGGTATTCTCATGTGGTGTCCCATTCAAGTATTAACCTGGCCCAACCCTGCAAGACTTCCAAGATCAGATAAGATTGGGCTTGTTCAGGGTGGTGTTGGCTGTAGGCAGTGGTTGTAACACGACTTACACCTCTTCTACTTCTCACCACCATGATTATATGAATCTTTCAAAAGAGAAAAAAAATACATCACCTGGTATTCCCAGGTAGTCTGCCACCCAAGTACTAACCAGGCCCAACCTTGCATGGCTTCCAAGATCAGATGAGACTGGGCTTGTTCAGGGTGGTGTGGCTGTAGGTGCTGGTCCTGACTTACACCTCTTCTACTTTTCACCACCACCATTGTAGGAGAGAAAAAAGCCTGCAGCTCTTCATATTCCCACGTGATCTCCCATCCAAGCACTAACCAGTCCTCCCCCTGCATGGCTTAAAAAATCAGATGGGTTTGGGCTTGGTCAAGGTGGTGTGGCTGTGTCCTGACTTGTACCTCTTCTACTTCTCACCACTACCATTGTAGGAATCAATCACAAGAAAAAAAGGCCTATAACAGATGGTCTCCTATCCAATTAATAACCAGGCCAGACCCTACATGGCTTCCAAGATCATATGAGATTGGGCTTGTTCTGGGTGGTGTGGCTGTAGTTGTATCCTGATTTACCCTTCTTATACTTCTCAACTCCATGATTGTAGTTGGGAAAAAAAGCCTACAGCACCTGGACTTGCAGCAGAGGTGGTCCCTAAGAAGGGATGTAGTCAGTCTGATGCCAGGTTTTGCAGCGGCCAATCGTCTGTCACGAAAACTAGGAAAAAACCAGCTGTCTCCACTAATGTAGATAATGTAAATCTGCCAAATTGGGAAGCTAAGAGGAGATCCCTAATACTCTAAAGGAGTGAGTGATTTAAAATAAAGTAAGTAAATCTCCTGTGCTTTGTATATTATGTAAATCTGTCTCAACTAAAATTCTAAATAACAGTATGATGATTAATCAAAACTTATTTTTATTATAGAATAAAAGCACAAACACATTTTTGCTGTAATGACAATATATACGTCAAAATAAGCCACGTTATTAGGCAAATTATGTGAAGAAAAATATTGTTTGTGGATAATGAATACCACTACTATATTTGCAAAGTCATAATCAATGGCTGACAATACAGTGTAACACAATACAGTTTCTGGTCAGAAAAAAAATGTCATAAGTTAAAATATAGTGCATACAATACAAATGAGTCTGGACCAAGTGCAATTGCAATTAAATCAAAACAGGACTTTTGAAACAGTATTATCATGCATAATGGAGAATGATCAAGCTTGAAGTAGGCACATATGCAAAATATAAAAGTCCAAGATACTGTGATACTTGGTCTGACCCTGAGCTGGGCTAAAATAAACAGTCCAGCAATTCTCTCAGTGATGATGTTAAATGGAATGAGGACTATCTTTTCCATTTATAATGTTTACTTTATGGGTTCAAAATATTAACCTGTCAACCTAACGTGTTGGCCTGACCAACATAAAGACAATTTTTGTTCATTCATTTCCACCGCAAAACATTCTTGAGCTGTTTCTTTTCAACTACATCCCTAGCAGGTATGCCCATGCGTACATTAAACCCCTGAACTAACAGACACCCAGTGGAGGTCGCGGCACGACTGCGGACATCTGGGAGAAGTTTCTAGCTCTGGAGTTAGAGCCATGCGGACATGGATGTAGGAAGGGACATTAGAGGGCCGGTGATCCAGGAAAGCTACCTATAGGACCCTTTATTATCCTACTCCGGTTCATGTCTTAAAGATACTGCTGGCATTTGTTCTTTTACTGGTGAGTCTCCTCACTTATATTTGGCAATTGATCAACATATGAATTGACTTTTAGATCACGTGTGGAACTGGGTCTTGTTTGTACATCATCATTGAGAGAATTGCTGGACTGTTTATTTTATCTCAAACTCCACAGTTCGAGTGTATTCAGATTGCGGACGCGTCCTGGCCATTGACCTGGCAGCTGGGATGTCACTTCTGGTCCTTCATGTCCTGGCCGTTGCCAAGACAAATAAAACGCCTCTCACATTGCCGCAACATCCCGGCTAGTAACAACAGCCAAGGTGCGCGGCTCTAATTATATTTTTGCTATCTTCTGAGTGGATGTGAGGGGTGTGCTCTTGGCCTCATTTCTGATTGGTCCCTTTCAGTGTGCTGTGAAATCTCTGAATACCTCTGATTAATTCCTGTTGTGACCCTTGGCTTGTTTTCTGGACCCTGCTTGATTGCTGATTGACCCTGTCCTCTTGGCTCATTCTTCTGGACTATACTTGTTTGCTACCAGCCCTGACCTATTGGCCTATTTGTGACACTCTCTGCTCACTGCTGACACACGACCTCTGACCTGACTCTAGTTATCTGTGTACTGAGTCGCCTGACTCCCAGCCTCCTGTCTCCGTGTTACCTGTTTCTGCTCATAAGCTTTTACTACATTAAGTCCTGGGGGCATCCGAGTACCTGTGAGTGCGTCCAGCTCTACGGGAAAGGCGGCTGCTATAGGTGAAGATCTCTCCTACTAGTTCTAAGAGTTTATGACAGTTACTAGGAAGCTGTAACATCGTAAAGGATTTGGTGCAATGAAAGGGAGAAATCAACACAATACAGTTTAATTATTTTTTTTATTGAATCAGAGAAAGCAAATACAACAATGGCAAAGTTAGAAAATCCTTCGTTAAAACCATAGACTGCAGACAAAATTAGTACAGTTGTGAACGGATCATTAGAAATTAGACAGGAACTGAATGTTCATCATCATCATCAGCTATTTATATAGCATCACTAATTCCGCTACAGTGTACAGAGAACTCACTCACATCAGTTCCTGCCCCCATTGGAACTTACAGTCTAAACACACACACACAGACAGACAGAGAGAGACTAGGGTCAATTTAGATAGCAGCCAATTAACCTACCAGTATGTTTTTGGACTGTGGGAGGAAACCGGAGCACCCGGAGGAAACCCACGCAAACACAGGGAGAACATACAAACTCCACACAGATAAGGACATGATCAAGGATTGAACTAATGACCCCAATGTTATAAATAGTAATATTGGAGCAAAAACAGCTCAAAATTACATTATTTTACCTATTTTTCACAATTTTTAATTAAAACCAGATCCAAACCCAATACCTTTTGCAATTTTTTGGCAAAATATGTCACAAAACCAAAACACAAACGTGTTTTAGAACCAAAACCGCAACACGGGGGTCAGCGCTCATCTCTATTAAACACGTCAAGAACTAAGTACACTGAGAAGAGTTAGGTCCAACTCTGTAGAAGAAACAGGCAGTTTTAAAGGAGGGTCTACTTTTTGTGAACAGCTCGGATCCCATGACAAAATTTGAGCGCTGTGCCAGTCTAGTACAAGAGAGTGCAATGGAAGCCAAGGGAGATCCAAGACTATCAGATTCATGGATTTGTGGATAACGAAAAATGATATAGCTTCCTCATGTAAGACTCCCAGCTGTAATGTTAAAGATGCAGTACAATGTTGAATGGTTCTTCCAGTAATCATGCTGCCATCAATGGCAGTGATGGTAATAGGACATTCAAGTGGAAAAGTAAGAAGATCACATCTGGAGACTATAGTGACAGTAATAAAGTTGCCTGTTACATATGAAGCCAGAAAGGCTGTAAGAGAAGTCATACCAGTGGAGATATACAACAGAACAATGGTGACAAAATTGGTCTTAGTGGAGATAGGGGAGAGTTATTTGCAGGACCTAACATGACCTCTTTGGTACTGGATGTCTGGGACAAGTTCCAAGAAGGTCACCCTATTCTACATAATATAGGTATAACTTGTTATCAAATCTTCTCTGGAGAAAGGAGAGACCGGCCCAACTGTATGAGTTCTTCTGGAGGGATAACAGGAGTTTGGGATCGAGGAGCTAAACGGAAGGCTGAAGCTGATATCAATTCTGTTACAAAGAATAATGAGATCCTCCAGTGAAGTCGGAAGTTCCTGAGATGCCAGCTCATCCTTAATTCGGTCACATAACCTCTGCCAAAATACTGCAAACAAAACATATTATTCGATTGGACTGCGAAGCATACTGGCCTTGTGGTTGTGCATCTTGGTAGAGACGCAAAATACAAGAAGTAGCACTAGAGAATCTGCCAGGTTCATAAAATATTTTCCTGAACGTGTCCGGGAAAGTGGAGCAGTTGTGCTGCAACAGTTGATCGCTGCGTTCCCGTAGTGAGGTGTGCCCATGCAAGTACCTCTCCGTTGAGAAGAGAGATTATGTAGGCCGCTTTTGCTTTTTCTAAAAGACAATTTCTGGGAATAAGCTCAAATTGAATGGTTTACTGATTTAAAAATCCTCTGTACAAATTGGGGTCTCCATCAAATTTGGTGGATTAGGAATATGCAGTTGAAAGGGTGCTGTGGGAGGTGCAGCTGGCTCTTGAGTAACTATAGAAGGAGCCTGAACAGTCAAAGTGCTTTGAAGAGCATCAAGATGGATAGATAAACAGGAATTGCATTAATTGTTCCTGGTTTGTCTCTTGTTTTTCGATCCTTCCTACAAGGTGTTCAATGAGATCTCTGGGAGAAGGATTACCGGCAGAATACATATTCTTTCAAGGTCAGATCATCAGTCAAATATGGTATATTCCAATTGTCAGACAGAATTTGCGTTAACAGTCTAAGCCCAAGGTGGTATGTGACATTGCTCTTGGGGCCCAAGACCATGAACATATGAGGTCCCAGAACAATGGCACACTGACACTGGCATTCCAGAACAATGGCCCATTGACTGACTCTTGGGGTCCCAGGGTTACGGCAGACTGACAGTGGGGATCCCAGAATAATGTCACACTGACATTCGGGGGTAAATGTATCAAGCTGAGAGTTTTCCGGTGGGTTTGAAAAGTGGAGATGTAGTCTATAGCAACCAATCAGACTCTAGTTGTCAATTTGTAGAATGTACTAAATAAATGATCGCTAGAGGCTGATTGGTTTTTCAAACCCGCCGGAAAACTCTCAGCTTGATACATTTACCCCCTGGTGTTCCAGAACAATGACACACTGACACTTAAGATTCCAGAATATTGGCACACAGACACTTCCCGGATTGAAAGAATGTGGTTTTAATCAGTAAAGCGTAGCATACCTATATTGGATTTGCTGTAATCAGTACTTTTTATAATTATATTATATTATCCTGCTCAACAACAAGATCTGTTTTATACATCGGAAAAACTTGTGCAGATTCATTTTATACATCCAAACATTTATATAGAACCTCACAAGACGCCCATTATGTACTGTGTCTCGCCACTATTTTTGGTCTCTGATATTTAATTTATTCACAGTGCAATTATTTATTATTCGAGGAACCTTTACTATACAATTTAAGAAAGAAGGTGCGTTTTTTTGTACACTGGTAGGGCCTGAGTCATTAAGCCACGCATAATGAGCACATCGTGTATTTGTTTTAACCCGCACCTAAATCGGCTCTACAGACTCCCGAAGTCAACAAGGAGCGGATCTAAAGATTCGTGTGGTGTTGACTACAGATGTAAGATTACTCTGCTGCACTAGACAGGACAGGAAACCTACAATATCTATGTGTAATATAAAATCTCAAAAGAACACACACAGTAAACAAAATATTTAGCAATTAATGTCACCTGTCAATAATATAGTAATTTATGATTATACATGGAAAATTTAAAAAAATGTTTTTTTTAATAGTTTTTTTTCTCTTTGAAAAACATGTTTTAGGCTGTCCTTAATATCTACTGTACATACAATATATTTTTACAGTAGCCCCTGATTGCAAACCCGTTTTTGGATACATACTCCGCAATAGTATTCAAAACTTAAACTTGCCCCCCAGTTGGAGTAAGAGATACGACAGAAAACCAGCGGACTTCTGTGCGCGCTTGATTCTGACTTGGACGTGGCAGAACGGGAACGAAATTTAGCGCTATCAGAAACATTTGCTTGGCAGTAATTAAGACCTTTCAGTTAAAGTGACTTTTATAAATTGTGAGAAAGATTCATTCATAACACATGTACAGTAGATTATCAAACGTTCTTACTGTCTTCTATAAGGTCCTTTTATTTGTTCTCCTTCTACCACTACTCACGTCTTTCATTAAATAGATGGAGGTTTTTATGGTCCCCCTTGAAGATGAAAATAGTAAAGTAAATGACAAATAAACAGAATTACTACTAGACTTTCCTGAAAATATATATTAGCCCAGGTGATGGCGCTCACGTCCCCACTTACTGTAATGTGTGATTCCTGTTACATGGAGAGAGTGAATTCCTTTCTATGGGAAATGACCATATAATAAAACTCATTTCCACCTGGAGGTCAGAGGGTCACATCCCCCCAGTGTTTGCCTTCAGGACCAGAGGACAAAGAAAAGCCTCTTTATGTAGTGGTCGGTTTAACCTATTCACTGCCAGAGAGCTCCATGATATCTGTTCACAAACTAGATAAATTAAAACAACATGTCGTCGTGAGCTGTTTGATATTATTATAGTTGTATAATTAATTCATGTTTTTGTGTTATAGATGATGCTACAGACCAGGGATATATAACTGTGTGGCTATACAGCATGCTGGGATTTGTAGTTGTCAGTGCCTGAGCTACGGTCTACGCATTGGGTGCAAACAGCTCTTGGCTGAGTATATTAGAGAAAATGATGTCAAATCACTGGCTGCTACTTACAGGCAGCTCTGGTAGTGTTATTTTGCCTAATTAAATGAAAAGTGCAAATTGATCATTAAAAGAAAAATTCTCTCATTCATGACAAAAATAAACAGCTGCACTATTAGCTAGAGATGTTCACTGACCCCCGTGTTTTGGTTTTGGATCCCTAATGTTTTTCTAAAATCTCAATTTTTTGCTAAAATAACATAATTTAGCTCCTTTTTTGTTCCTACATTATTATTAACCTCAATAACATTAATTTCCAGTCATTTCCAGGCAATTTTTGTCAAGTGACAAGAACACTGCTACCCCTCCTGTTTCTGTGTGAGCAATGTCACTGGAGACTGGAGAGTGACAAGAACACTGCTACCCCTCCTGTTTCTGTGTGAGCAATGTCACTGAGCAATGTCACTGGAGAATGGAGAGTGAGAAGAACACTGCTACCCCTGTTTCTGTGTGAACAATGGCGCTGGATCTTCTGGGGAGGGAGGTACTTATAGAATCCAAAACTCTCGAGATCCGACAACGCAACAAAGACGTTTTGCCTCGATTCACATCCGAGGACGGGTGAAAGTACCGAGCTGGCTCGCAAGCATACTCGGATCCCCTAAGTTCAGATGGGCTCGGTTTTCAGAAAACCGAGCCTGAGCATCTCTACTATTAACAGGAACAGAGCGAAGCCTCTAGATGTAGATCATATAAACCGTCTATGGGGATTTATACCTTTATAACTCAGGGACCAAATAATATCTCTAAATACATTTTCCAACCTATTATTTAGCTTTTCATTGATAATGTTTCTTTTAAATAATTTACTGTTTTCTTTGCGTTAAGTATTATACTGTTAAAACGCTTGTGGAGGGGTAAGGGGGACTGGGGTCTTGATCCATAGGTAGATTATGAGATACCTTTAATATACTAGTTTGTCCATGCACTGGTATATATGTTACCTGGTTTATTTATTTTAGTCGCCCTTGGATACAGCTCAGATCAGCTACAGTATATTTTAGACCATAATACACCAAATATTATGGTTCTGAAATGTTCCCACAGCCCAGAACCAATCATGAAGCAGGTTGTTAAACTATCGCGTAGGGCTCCCGCCTGACTCGCAAATTTATCCGCCTCCTTAATATCTCCCCTGATTCTTAAATGTCAGGAGTTTAAATTATGGGTGGAAAATATTGTAAGTGACAATGTTGAGTGGAAAAAAGGGACTGTCCTGGAAAAAATCAGGACAATTGAGAATCCAAGATGCAGTTTCAAGCAGGGCTATTAACAATATAGGATAGGATAGGAAATACAGACACTATTAGTGTCACTCTCCAGTCACATTCCTGTGTTACTGGCAGTAGAAGCGTAGAGGGGGGACTCTTCATGTGCTCCCAGCAGTGCCCTCGGACCTACAGGACAAGGAACAGTCATCAGGCCCCTAGTGAAGAACACTGGGGAAAAAGGTTCTAAAATAGTTTCTCTCAGTCCTCAAGTTTCCTAGGTAGACGACATTGCTTAGAGGTGAGTCCCCTCTTTCAGGATGATCCTAAGGGTCTATTTAAAAACGCATATTAATCTTCTTACCCTACTGCAATCATTTTAATCCGAGTCATTGCATTGTCATAGCATTAGCCCAGGTTCTAAATCTGAACCTCCCCCAAGTTTTACTCATAAACCTAGACTAAGATAGAACTGTAAGAATCCCTTACACAGTGACATTTGTATGGATGGAAACATCATAAAACTGGTTTGTTTCTTTGTTTCATCCTGTACTGTTGTCTTGAGACAATGTGACCTGAACAATCTCACCACCCCCCACCCAGGAGAAGAGATATCAGTCTATTCACCGGATTGGGGGATTTTCTCTGGATCACAACCACAGAGATTAGGAAGGGGGGGTTCTTCATACAAGATAACAGATTGAGGAGTTTTCTCTGCATGCTACTCCTTAGATTGGTGTGGGGGTGGGGGGGGGGTCATACTAGCCACTGGACTGAGGAGTCCACCCTGCACACTAGCCACTCGTTTGAGAGGGACTGCTCTGCATGCTAGCCACCACACTGAGTCAGGAATGTTCTGCACACTAGCCACTAGTTTTGGAGGGATTGCTCTGCATACTAGCCACCACACTGAGTCAGGAATGTTCTGCACACTAGCCACTAGTTTTGGAGGGACTGCTCTGCATACTAGCCACCATACCGAGGGATGAATGTTCTGCACACTAGCCACTAGTTTTGGAGGGACTGCTCTGCTTACTAGCCACCACACTGAGGGATGAATGATCTGCACACTAGCCACTAGTTTTGGAGGGACTGCTCTGCATACTAGCCACCACACTGAGGGCTCTGCCCAGAAAAACATCTCTGACTATATTTTGCTGATTTTTTTTCATACGTGAAAAGGAAAAAAATCTTTTGTGTTTGACATTTGGCTGGTGGTGGAGGAGTGATAACAGAGCAGGCACCGAAGCCTGGGGATATACACCCACGTTGTATGAAAATCTGTGCAGCGCGTCCCTTCACTATAACATACCCTGCTCTGCATACTAGCCAGCAAATTGGGAGGTCTGCTCTGCAACTACCTAACACATTAGAGTGGATTACATTTTTAGCAGATTTTGTCCTTTGTAGGGACTCACTAAATTATAATCAATAAATGACATCCCAACATTATATTATGAACAATTGGTATGATTACTCCTTTAAGGCATGGAGAATTTATTATAAAAAAATAAATACAAGAGGTTACCTTTGAATGTAAACTTTACATTATCAGAATATCTACTTGACAGATATAAGTCAATGACGTGTTGTAAAAGTGAAGTGAAACTTTGATAAATAGGTCAGCTGTGAATGTTGGAAGAATGTGAAAACAATGAACGTTCTGCATTTGGTTTTGAGATATTGAGACCTAGGGCTAGATTTACTAAGCTGCGGGTTTGAAAAAGTGGGGATGTTGCCTATAGCAACCATCAGATTCTAGCTGTCATTTTGTAGTGTGCACTAAATAAATGACAGGTAGAATCTGATTGGTTGCTATAGGCAACATCCCCACTTTTTCAAACCCGCAGCTTAGTAAATCTAGCCCCTAGAGAGCAGAGAAAAGAACGAATAGAGATTATTTGCCTGTAATAAGAATACTACATTCTCCACCTCCTCCCCCCCTGTCTGGGTTATCCCACAATTATTAGGCTGCTGCAAGCAGAGGCTGCCAAATCACAGCCACAGAAGGAGACCCTCTGCCAATTCACACACTGCAGGAGCCAGCATCCCGTCCACCCTGCTGCTCTCCTGTATATCTGTGTATACAGCTCCGTATCACCCTGGTCTATCAGTAGATAGGAGGGGACGTTTGTGGCTTGGACAGTTTGTGCTCTAGGTGGAATATTGTCCAGTTAAAGGCATCACTGGCTGCAGTTCTGCAGGATGAGAACTTGCTTCTATCATTGTGCTTTTGGGATGTATCAAAGTAGACAAAGTTTGTGGATTTTGTCCTTGTACCTGGGATTTGTAGGACTCACCTTAGCAGACATGTACAGCTCAATGATGAACGTCCAGCAGGCTCTGGACACTGAAAAGATATTAATAGAGCACCTGGGGACTTACCTGGAAGAGGAAACCCACCGTCTGAATGATCTGCGCAGGTAATGTGATGTTATAATATTAAATCCCTATTTGTTCCATTGTTTGACATATGGGCTAGAAAAGACGCATGCAGGTTGTTGTAGAACTACAAGTTCTAGCTCGCCCTGTCCACCTCTGGCAAAAGGGCATGCTGGTATTTGTAGTTCCCCACAGCTTGCCTAGACCTGCATTAATGCTTTTTTTTCCAGCAAAAGATTATCAATTGGTCTAACAGCTTACAATCTATGAAAAACAATCTGCACTTTGCGGGTCTCATATGGTAGAAAGAGAGAAAACTTTTGCGAATTTCCCCCGATGCATCTACCCATCTACATGGGCAAAGAGCAAAGCTCTGCAGAGACCCATAATTAGCTGATTCATGACGTGTTGGACACTGCTGGGTTAATGTTGATTTTTCACACCCCAGACAGTTTGCTCAATACCACATACTTCTCCAGCATTAGACAGCCCTCTTGTCTCTGTCTCTTGGGTTTGGATTCTTACTTTGAAAGTGCGGCTCAGTCTATTGCAACATATATCAGCTTCCTATGTATGTGTATGATCTGTAAGGGAAATAGATATCATGTTACATTTCTATGCGACATATGATATATTGAAAAACCTCTTTCTTCTGCGATAAGCCTCTTTTATTCTCTCGCCGTGGTATCCATTGTCGCTGCAATTTACCAAAGTAATATCACCAGGACAGTTTTGTACTTCGGTTCTACCGATGAAAAATAAAAAAAAAAAATTGAAAAAGTCAATAACATAACAAGTATTGTAGTGGTATATGTATAGCTGAGGTCCTTGTTAAACAGGCTTCTCCTGTCCTAATGAACTGGAAAATACTTTAATATTGTTTTGTACACATAAATTGGATTTGCTCTTTATTTTACTCTACTGATGCCATCTAGTGGCGAAATTGATATGAAAAAAAATAATCTAGACGCCTAACAAAGGACGGTGTAAAGCAGGTGCCTATTAGGATACCCAAAACTTAATTGTGCCCTGTATTAGTATCACATCCACAGATCCCACACACACATGTACAGCTCACCTTCTCACCTTCTCACATCTCAAAGATCATTCGTTTCTGGGAATCTAACTCCAGAATGGAAGTGGGTGGAAAACATCCAAAAATTTTGCTTACTAATTAAATAATATTACAGTAAAATATATTTAAACAAATGGAACCATTGGATGTGTTCACTTTGTTTCATGTAGAGTTTCACTGTTCACTTTTGAGTTGCTAATGTTGTGATTGGCTACAGGTTGATCTAGAATGATGAATTTTCAGTGCACTCTGTAATCTGATTGGCTGACATAAGTGCTAAGTAAAGCTAAAGAAGAGATGATAGACTGGAGCGCGATCGTTCACAATCCAATCTACACATTCACTTTATTTTTACTTTTTTATTTATAGCAGGAGTGATGGGGAATTCAGTAAATTGAGTGCAACATTTTGATAACCCTGGATAATAATCAAGTTATCTGTCTAAGACAGGCTTAGGCAACCTGCGCACACCAATTATTCTGGAAGTACCAGACTTGCATACTTGTAATTCCACAACTACTGACTTGCCACAAGTTACCTAAGCCTGATCAAAGGCATACCCCCCAAATGTCCTGAGTTTGGAGGGACATTCCCAAATTTAGGGCTATGTCCTATTCTCCTGCCCGGGGACATGTTTGTGGGAATGTTGGGGGAAGGGAGTCGGAGATAGCTAATGCTATACCTTGGGCTGTCCCTGTTTTGTTGG
The DNA here is from genome assembly GCF_038048845.1 of Mixophyes fleayi. Lineage (NCBI taxonomy): Eukaryota > Metazoa > Chordata > Amphibia > Anura > Limnodynastidae > Mixophyes > Mixophyes fleayi. The sequence continues at coordinate 13,352,269 of NC_134403.1, forward strand.
GTGACGTCCCGATTTGCAGAAGGCATAAATGGGCGATGCTTAATGAAAAAGTGGGTGGGGTTTTTGACCAAAAATGCTCATTTTTGGCGGAGTTTGGGCGTAACCGGGTGGAGTATGGGTTGGTGAGGGAAGCTTTTTTTTTCTTGCTTTCAGGATTCTGATTGTTGGGAGCTATCTAATGGGCTTTACAGTGCTAGCCCCCCCCCCCCCCCATCGTGTCATGGCCACGCCCCCCATCAAGACATAGCCACTCTCCTTGTTCCACTGTCGGGGACTTACATGTTGGGAGTCTGACCCATTGACCTACCAAAGGCTCAGACTGTCATGCTCTATTTGGTCAATTCAGTCTTTTTTGTTCTCATGTTCCAGTTACAATTGTGATAGTTGTTCCTCAAGAAGTTTTGCAGAAATTGATTTACTTTGTCCTGAATTTTACTAAATCAATTCCCAATCCAATTTAGCGGTCTACTTATTAATATTTCATGTCTTCCACACACTGCTCACCACAGTTAGTAGACTTTGTGCTGCCTGTATATAATTCATTCCCCCCAACAGTCGCGATTTGAGGGCTCATCCGCCAGCTTTGTCCCTCTTGGTGGAAAGGTTAGGGAGATTCTGTCCACAGCTGCTCTCCAGGGCAGATTAAGGGGTTTGGAGGGGAAGAGAGGAGAGAACGGGGCAGTCTAGCGCTTTACAAGCACTAAGCAGACTCTCCGGCCTGCTGCCGGAGAGACCAACCGTGGGTGGTATGATAATTCAATACTCAGAGAACCTGAGAACAACCCACAGCCTTCTTGAATGAAATAGCAGTTATAAGACAGTTATAAGACAGATGGAACGTGAGGGGTAATTACAGGAACATCTGTTCTTAACTAAATGTTCTCTGAGTAAAGATGAACATTGGGCAGCTCTTTGGTGAACTTTGTGCCTGGATTACAAAGTGCAGAGTGGCTGAGGACCAGCTCAAAATCCTATCTGGACTCGTCCTCTAAGACAGTTTGCACTGGATGCCCAGATTTCTACCAAAGGGAGGGCAGAGCGTTCCTTGCAAATGGCAAAAACTAGATTTCATTTTACAGAGACAGACTATTAAAAAGAAACAGAGAGAGGGAGAGGTGTATTTTCGAGGGTTCCTCACTAGCTCATTCTATACTTCCGATGTTGCACGTTTCTCGGCATGGGAGATTAGAGTGTAAACTCTTATCTGTTGGTCACAGGATACAGCAGGCAATAGGCAGAATCTTGCAAGCAGAGTGATGGTTTATTGCTCTTTGAGTCCCTATAAGGACTGTTACACACTAGTTACAGGTGCTGGTGATGAGCCAGAAGTACAGCAGGAATACAAGTTGTAATATGAAATACAGCTCTTTTTATACAGTGTCTGCACACATGTTGGTAGGTGGTGATCCAGCCCCCCACCCATACCAGGAAACACCACATCTGAAATAAAACAGTCAGGGTTGATTCAATAAGGAACATAAATGCGGATATGTGCATTGTGTTAAATTGCACTGTGCATGCTCAGAAAGGGACTATACTCCAGTGACCACAGCAACATCCATTTCATCTACAGCCTACGATGTCATGGGCGGAACGGGGGAGAGGACTGCAGTCAATGTACAGTAAGGACGTGCCAAGCTCAGTGCAGGCAGCAGCGTCCGATTCAAGCTTTGGGTATCTCTCGGGTATGTGATTTTCAGCCGTATCACTTGCACCAGCCACAGGGCAGATGTAAGTGCAGAGCGATAGTGACGATCACGTATGCATGCAATCAAAAGCAACTGTAACAAAACATTGTATGTATAGTATCCATTAATAACATCCTAATAAATGTATTTCATGTGAAGAAGAAAAAATGTAAAAACTTTTTTTATATGGTTTTTCATTATCGACTCTATTATTTATGTTTATTAATATTTTTTTAATCTGTGTGTTCTAATGGGACCATATTACAATGCAAGGGGTACAAAATGTTGGTTATACATTTTTATGTTAATAAAGGTGTTCCGCTGTTTTAATGTGGATGTTAAGCCACAACACTTTCGTTTCTTAAACAGGTTGCTGCAGTAGAATGCAGGTACTCACAGTTGTTTGTATGGTATTATGCAAACACTCTCTCTATACTACACATCCGTGTAGTTTATTGTGGTGATACACAGACTCTCCTATATTGTTGCGGGGAGCCTCCGGATCACAGTTAGACACTTTTGGGTGACTAATATGATATGCGCCACGCAACTACTAATACTGCGACTGTTCCCCTCACTGGTCTTAATGGAAGTCTCACCGCGAAAGCCGAACTGCCGGTTTACACGGCCCAGGCATGGGCAGTAGCGCAAAACGGACATAGAAATCCTCTGTCCCACTTCCACCTCTGTCCCACTTCCACCTCCACTGGACCACCGGGGATCGCGGTTGCCATAGAAACCCGACAGGGAGACAGGGCAAAGCCCTCCTATATATACTAACACAAACTAGGTTATTATTTTGCACATAAGTTAAATACTGGCTGTTTTTTATGTAGCAAACAAATACTTGGTGGGTCTGATTCATTAAGGAAAGGAAAGCAAGAAAAAGGAGTAACTTTGCACTTTGGCAACAAAACCTTGTTGCATTGGAGGGGAGGTAAATGTAAAATTTCAGTGTAAAAATCAAGCTATTAAGTATGTGTGTGCAACATGAAAAAACAGTCAGTATTTAACTTATATACAAAATAATAAACTAATTTGCAGCCCGTGCATTGTAACATGGTTTTGTCCAGCAGCAACTCTACTCCTTTTTTTTGCCTTATTTTTCTTAATGAATCAGGGCCGATAGCTTTATTTTTACACTGAAATTTAAAGTTGATCTAGGACATGCTCTACCCCAACTACAAATCTGTCCCCGAATTTTACATTTATATCCCCCCTCTAATACAACATGGTTTTGCCAAGGTGCAAAGTTACTCCTTTTTTTTTGCTTTACTTTCCTTAAAGAATCAGGCCCATTGTGCGTATCCTGCTGTGTGGGGTGTCTGTCTGCATACCTCGACTGCCGTATAGGGAGAGCGTACTTGTCACGGGCACTAGGAGTCTTTACCCAGGGATCACCAGGTGATAGGCTTACCAGAGCAGTATAGGTGGTAATATGGTACTCTGGTGGCAGGGTGATCACGGAACAGGAAATAGCAGATGATGAGATGCTCAGGAAAGTCTATGACTAGCAGCACTGGCAATATGGAGGTAGTAATACACGAGGAACTGTATGGACAAAGGACACGTGAAGGTAGTCAGTGGTCTGCGGTAGCAAGTTGTACCACTGCTATAGTGAGGAGGAATGTCCAACAGAAACGAGGAGGTGATGAGATTCAGCGGTCTGCGGATAGCAAGTTGTACCGCTGTCTGAGTGAAGGAATGGAATCCAAGTGGAGGTATCCGGGGAGTCAGTGGTCTGCGTTAGCAAGTTGTACCACTGCTATGTGAGAGGATACTGGAACAGGTGAAACTGTAAACAGGAGTCAGTGGTCTGCCACTAGCAAGTTGTACTACTGAATATATATGTGAGGAGGTGCACGGGGAGAGACTGCAACACAATATATACACGGGCACCTTGACTTTGATCCACAGTAATATGCACAATATAAATGTATAAATGACTGAACAACACTGCCAATATAGAAAGTCTCTTGAAGTAATCCGGCATGAGATAACACAGTCAATGATGGCAGTAGAGTCAGCAGATAGTACACTCCAGAGGAGAACCAACACAGTCAATGATGGCAATAGACTCAGCGGATAGTACACTCCAGAGGAGAACCAACACAGTCCAGCAAGGTATGCAATACACAGCACAGTCAATGGGAAGTATGCATACCGTGGTTCAGGAGAAGGCAGTCAGACAGGAGTGCAGAGATACCTGAAGGGCAGGAGGCCAGCAGGATACAAGTCCCTGGATGGGTGAAGCAGGGGTCTAGCAGGTGCAGCGCACAGGTAGGTAGACCAGCAGGGAACACAGGAAGGTGTGGAGAGCGGATCAGCAGTAGATGGATGAGTAGCGCTGAGAAGTAACAGCAGCGGGTCTCTGCGGGAACACGGAGGTAACCGATAGCAACCAGCAGGTGCAGTAACGATGGGACACCGGAGCAGAGTAGAACTGGAACAGATGATCACGGAGAGTAGCGGGTAGCAATAGGCAGCAGACTCAAGGAAACACGGTAGAGTAGACAAGGACTGAAGACTGAAGCGCACAGAGGCAGCGGATAGGAATCAGCCAAACAGTCACGATGAAACACAGACGGGTTGCAGGTTGAAGACTGTAGTGCACGGAGGCAGCGGATAGGAATCAGCTAGCAGTCACGATGATGAAACACAGACGAGTTGCAGGTTGAAGCCTGTAGTGCACGGAGGCAGCGGATAGGAATCAGCTGGCAGTCACAATCATGAACAGGTGAGTGGATGTGGTTGAAGCCTGTAATGCACGGAGGCAGCGGATAGGCATCAGCTAACAGTCCCAATGATATATGGTAGAGTTGAAGTGATTAGAAGACTGTAGTGCACGGAGGCAGCGGATAGGAATCAGCTCACAGTCACGATGATATAGTAGATGGTAGAAGTGGTATGGGAACCACAGTAGCAGAAGTGGTTTGGAAACCACAGAGGTAGAAGTGGTTTGGAAACCACAGGAATCAGCAGGGCTGAATGAACAAGGAAACACAGGAACACCTTCAGAGACTCATGGGGAATGAGACTCCAAGATCAGGCAACGTGGTGTTGACCACAGGTGCTTAATATAGGGAGGTTGCCTGATCTGCCAATTAAGTTAAAGGAACATACACTGAAGGTTTGGAAAGGGCTGCGCATGCGCAGTCCCTCAGGATAGAGGACGTCCACGGTTCCTAATAGTCCGGGAAGAAGCACTCACAGTCCGGTGAGTGACAGTACCCCCCCTTTTAAAGGTGGGCACAGAACGCCTGGAACCGGGCTTGTCCGGATTTTTGGAATAAAACTTCTTCAGAAGGGCAGGAGCATTAAGATCTTCAGCTTTGATCCATGAACGCTCTTCAGGACCAAAGCCCTTCCAATGAACGAGGAAACGGAGGACTCCTCGCGAAATTTTTGCATCCAATACCTCAGTAATCTCGAAATCCTCCTCCTGATGAACTTGAACTGGCTGCGGTGCTGAGGGAGGAGTCGAGAAACGATTGATAATAAGAGGTTTGAGTAAGGACACATGGAAGGCATTGGAAATCCGAAGATTCTTAGGAAGAAGAAGTTTAACACATACTGGATTGATAACTTGAATGATCCTATATGGACCAATAAAACGAGGGGCGAATTTCATAGATGGAACCTTCAAACGAATATTTTTGGTAGATAACCAAACCCGATCTCCAATTTTTAGTGGTGGAATAGCCCGCCTCTTCTTATCTGCGAAAGACTTATATTTGTTAGATGTCTTCTTTAAACAGGTTTTGACCTGAGACCAGATATTTTTGAAGGTCTGACAAGCAGTCTCCACAGCAGGAACTTGGGTGGGTGGGAGGGCAGGAAATTCCGGAAAAGACGGATGGTGACCGTAAACCACAAAGAATGGAGTTTTGGATGATGACTCATGGTACATGTTGTTATGGGCGAATTCAGCCCAAGGGAGCAATTCTACCCAGTTGTCTTGGTTGGCTGAAGAGAACATCCTAATAAAAGTCTCAAGATCTTGATTGACTCGTTCCGTTTGTCCGTTAGATTGCGGATGGTACGATGATGAGAGTGCTAATCGTATGCCCAAGGTTTTACAAAGGGCCCGCCAGAATCTGGAAACGAATTGTACTCCTCTATCCGACACAATCTCAGACGGACATCCATGGATGCGGAAGATTTCTTTAATGAAATGTTCAGCCAGAGTAGACGAGGAAGGTAAACCGGACAGAGGGACGAAATGGGCCATCTTCGAAAATCTGTCTACCACTACCCAAATAGTATTGTGATTCTTACTTGGTGGCAAATCAGTAACGAAATCCATACTAATATGGGTCCAAGGCTTGGACGGAATGGGTAGTGGTCGCAGCAACCCTGCTGGAGTTCTGCGGGAGGATTTGAACTGAGAACATAAATCACAGGAAGCAATAAACTCTTTGACGTCTCTCCTCATTGAAGGCCACCAGTAACTACGAGAGAGAATCTCAAAGGTCTTGTGTTCACCGGCGTGTCCAGAAAAACGAGAGGCATGGAACCACGAAAGGATTTTCCTCCTCAGAGTAGGAGGCACAAGGGTCTTCCCAAATGGTAGCATTTTGGTGGATGAAGCAGCCAGAGAAATACATTTGGGGTCTAGAATAGCATGGTTGGGAACCTCTTCTACATCAGAGGACGTCACAAAAGCTCGAGATAGAGCGTCAGCTTTCTTGTTCTTAGCGGCTGGTTTGAAGGTTATAATTAATTCAAAACGGGAAAAGAAAAGAGACCATCTTGCTTGACGAGGGTTCAAGCATTGAGCAGATTGCAAATATGACAAGTTCTTATGATCCGTGAAGATCGTCACCGGATGGCGAGCTCCTTCCAACAAGTATCTCCATTCCTCTAATGCAGCTTTGATGGCCAGCAACTCCTTGTCCCCGATAGTATAATTTTTCTCTGCGGGCAGAAGACCCCGAGAGTAGAAGGCACAAGGATGTAATTTTTGTTGCTCCGAGCGTTGGGAGAGAATAGCTCCTAAGCCCACATTAGAGGCATCTACTTCTAGGAAGAAGGGGAGTGTCACATCAGGCTGTCGCAGAATGGGAGCAGATGAGAAGGCCTCTTTGAGGATTTGAAAGGCTTGGAGAGCCTCAGATGACCATTGCTTAGTATTAGCCCCTTTCCGAGTTAGGGCCACAATGGGAGATGCAATGGATGAGAAGTCCTGAATGAAGCGTCTATAGTAATTGGCAAAACCTAAAAAACGCTGGATGGCACGAAGAGTAGTTGGCTGAGGCCAATGTAGTACAGCATTTACTTTGTCTGGATCCATCTTCAGGCCAACTCCGGAAACTATATACCCCAAGAATGGAATCTGGGGTAACTCGAATGAACATTTTTCCAATTTACAGAACAACGAGTTTTTCCGTAGTCTGGAGAGGACCTCTGCCACATGTTGGTGATGAGAAGGCAGGTCCTGTGAGAAGATCAATATGTCGTCTAGGTAGACAACGACACATACATATAATAAGTCCCGAAAGATCTCATTGATGAAACCCTGGAAAACAGCGGGGGCATTACACAGCCCGAAGGGCATTACTAAATATTCGTAATGCCCATCTCTGGTGTTAAACGCGGTCTTCCATTCGTCACCGGAACGGATTCTAATTAAATTGTAAGCACCACGAAGATCCAACTTAGTAAATATCCGAGCTCCCTTGATGCGATCAAATAGCTCAGTGATCAGCGGAATGGGATACCGATTCTTGATAGTAATGGCGTTGAGTCCACGAAAATCTATACAAGGGCGTAATGATCCATCCTTCTTTTTGACGAAGAAGAACCCAGCTCCAGCGGGAGAGGTGGAAGGTCGAATGAACCCACGCTGGAGATTCTCCTGTATGTACTCAGATGTGGCTTGAGTTTCAGGTAACGAGAGAGGATAGACCCGACCCCTGGGAGGAGTCTTGCCAGGTAGAAGGTCGATCGGACAATCCCAAGAACGATGAGGAGGAAGACGTTCAGACTGAGCTTTATCAAACACATCGGCAAATGAAGCATACTGAGGAGGGAGTCCCGGGGAGGAAGATGAGATGGAAGATCGCTGTACTTTAAGAGGAATAACTTGAGAGAGACAACGATGGTGACATTCAGACCCCCAAGACGTAACTTGAGGGGTGCGCCAGTCAATCTGGGGAGAGTGACACTGAAGCCATGGAAGGCCTAAGACAATCGGACTTGTCGTAACTGGAAGAATTAAAAACGAAATTTCTTCATGGTGTAGTACACCAATCTGAAGGGTTACTGGAGACGTACTCTGGGTGATGAGACCATTGATGAGGCGTGATCCATCTATAGCCGTCACAGTAATGGGTGTTTTTAAAGTGATCACTGGTAGGGACCATTGATTCACTAGTGATTTAGAAATGAAATTTCCTGCTGCTCCGGAATCAATCAATGCCTGTGACTCAAAGGATTTGGTAGCAAAGGAAATCGTAACATCAAAAGCGCAGACTTTAGATTTCATAGACAATGGAGAGGACTCCAGGGACCCTAACTTCACCTCTCCAGAACTAGTTAGGGCCTGGCATTTCCCGATCTCTTAGGGCAAGAGCTGAGCATATGCGTGGAATCAGCACAATAGATACAGAGTCTATTCTTTACTCTTCGTTTCCTTTCCTCTGAAGATAATTTGGAACGTCCTATCTCCATGGGAATCACAGAGGATGGAGCTGGACGAAATTGAGGGTTTAAACGAAGAGGTGCTTTGACAGCTGTTGTTTTCTCAGACTCTCTTTCACGAAATCTCATATCTACACGATGGCAAAGAGAGATCAAATCTTCTAGTGACGAAGGAAGCTCTTGGGTAGTCAGTGCATCTTTAATTTTATCGGAGAGCCCCTGCCAGAAGGCGGCAACTAATGCTTCAGTGTTCCACTGAAGTTCAGAGGCTAAGATCCTAAATTGAATGACATACTGTCCTACTGTATGGGAGCCTTGTCGCAAACGAAGAATGCTGGAAGCAGCGGAGGTCACACGACCTGGTTCATCGAACACACTTCGGAACGTGGAAATGAATTTGGCACTATCTTGTAGAATTGGATCGTTTCTTTCCCACAGAGGGGAGGCCCAAGCCAGGGCTTGTCCAGAAAACAATGAGATAAGATAGGCCACTCTGGAACGATGGGTAGAAAAATTTTGAGGTTGGAGTTCAAAATGGACTGAACATTGGTTAAGGAAACCTCTACAAGTTTTGGGGTCCCCGTCATATTTTGACGGAGTAGGCAGGTGAAGCGTAGGAGCTGTAGACACCTGGGATGGCACTGGGGAAACGGAGGAAAGCACAGGAGCTTCAATACTAGCTGTAACAGTCTGTCCAGATGTTCCTTGGGAGGTTAACGATTGGTAACATTGAAGTAACAGCTGTTGGCGAGCATCCTGTTGCTCCACACGGCTGACCAGATGCTGCAGCATCTCTTTAGCAGTAGGTTCCGTATCTGGGTCTGTCATGGCCTGATCTTACTGTCACGGGCACTAGGAGTCTTTACCCAGGGATCACCAGGTGATAGGCTTACCAGAGCAGTATAGGTGGTAATATGGTACTCTGGTGGCAGGGTGATCACGGAACAGGAAATAGCAGATGATGAGATGCTCAGGAAAGTCTATGACTAGCAGCACTGGCAATATGGAGGTAGTAATACACGAGGAACTGTATGGACAAAGGACACGTGAAGGTAGTCAGTGGTCTGCGGTAGCAAGTTGTACCACTGCTATAGTGAGGAGGAATGTCCAACAGAAACGAGGAGGTGATGAGATTCAGCGGTCTGCGGATAGCAAGTTGTACCGCTGTCTGAGTGAAGGAATGGAATCCAAGTGGAGGTATCCGGGGAGTCAGTGGTCTGCGTTAGCAAGTTGTACCACTGCTATGTGAGAGGATACTGGAACAGGTGAAACTGTAAACAGGAGTCAGTGGTCTGCCACTAGCAAGTTGTACTACTGAATATATATGTGAGGAGGTGCACGGGGAGAGACTGCAACACAATATATACACGGGCACCTTGACTTTGATCCACAGTAATATGCACAATATAAATGTATAAATGACTGAACAACACTGCCAATATAGAAAGTCTCTTGAAGTAATCCGGCATGAGATAACACAGTCAATGATGGCAGTAGAGTCAGCAGATAGTACACTCCAGAGGAGAACCAACACAGTCAATGATGGCAATAGACTCAGCGGATAGTACACTCCAGAGGAGAACCAACACAGTCCAGCAAGGTATGCAATACACAGCACAGTCAATGGGAAGTATGCATACCGTGGTTCAGGAGAAGGCAGTCAGACAGGAGTGCAGAGATACCTGAAGGGCAGGAGGCCAGCAGGATACAAGTCCCTGGATGGGTGAAGCAGGGGTCTAGCAGGTGCAGCGCACAGGTAGGTAGACCAGCAGGGAACACAGGAAGGTGTGGAGAGCGGATCAGCAGTAGATGGATGAGTAGCGCTGAGAAGTAACAGCAGCGGGTCTCTGCGGGAACACGGAGGTAACCGATAGCAACCAGCAGGTGCAGTAACGATGGGACACCGGAGCAGAGTAGAACTGGAACAGATGATCACGGAGAGTAGCGGGTAGCAATAGGCAGCAGACTCAAGGAAACACGGTAGAGTAGACAAGGACTGAAGACTGAAGCGCACAGAGGCAGCGGATAGGAATCAGCCAAACAGTCACGATGAAACACAGACGGGTTGCAGGTTGAAGACTGTAGTGCACGGAGGCAGCGGATAGGAATCAGCTAGCAGTCACGATGATGAAACACAGACGAGTTGCAGGTTGAAGCCTGTAGTGCACGGAGGCAGCGGATAGGAATCAGCTGGCAGTCACAATCATGAACAGGTGAGTGGATGTGGTTGAAGCCTGTAATGCACGGAGGCAGCGGATAGGCATCAGCTAACAGTCCCAATGATATATGGTAGAGTTGAAGTGATTAGAAGACTGTAGTGCACGGAGGCAGCGGATAGGAATCAGCTCACAGTCACGATGATATAGTAGATGGTAGAAGTGGTATGGGAACCACAGTAGCAGAAGTGGTTTGGAAACCACAGAGGTAGAAGTGGTTTGGAAACCACAGGAATCAGCAGGGCTGAATGAACAAGGAAACACAGGAACACCTTCAGAGACTCATGGGGAATGAGACTCCAAGATCAGGCAACGTGGTGTTGACCACAGGTGCTTAATATAGGGAGGTTGCCTGATCTGCCAATTAAGTTAAAGGAACATACACTGAAGGTTTGGAAAGGGCTGCGCATGCGCAGTCCCTCAGGATAGAGGACGTCCACGGTTCCTAATAGTCCGGGAAGAAGCACTCACAGTCCGGTGAGTGACAGTACTTACACCCGAATTCAACTAGAAACGTTTCTGGAGATCCTGTTTTTGTTGAATATCATCATCAGCTGTTTATATAGCGCCACTAATTCTGCAGCGCTGTACAGAGAACTCACATCAGTCCCTGCCCCATTGGGGCTTACAGTCTAAATTCCCTAACATACACGCACACACACACAGAGACAAAGATCAATTTTATAGCAGCCAATTAACCCACTGGTATGTTTTTGGAGTTTGGGAGAAACCGGAGCACCCAGAGGAAACCCAGGAAAGCACGGGGAGAACATACAAACTCCCTCAATAGCATTAGGATGCAATATATTCTCTAAACTTGGATTTAACACCATTTACATGTGATTATTCAGATATTTTCCCTTTCTTTCTCTCACACACAGGATAACGACCCCCTTTGCTGTGCATTCAAGTTAAAAATATGTGTTGGTCAATCTCAGACCACATGCTTAATTAACATGCGATTTCCTTTCTCCAAAATTGTTACAGAAACAAGTTGCCTTCAAAACTACCTCAGAAACCAATACATTTACAATGATATAAGCACTGCGCCACTAATAGGAAGTGAAATGGCCACAACCACTGTAAGTGTTAGTTTGATAAATGGACCCCTTTGTGTTAAAACATGCAGGAAAAAACCATGAATGGTAATTTGCCGTGTACTCAGTTGTGGCAGAAGCCAGAGGAGGGGGCAGTAAACAACATCAGCACAAACACTTCATTTAGAAATAGATCTTGTGTCCGGGGAGGTTCTGCGAGGCTCGAGAATGGGTTAGTTTGTCTGTACGCCCGCAGCGTCACCTGGTCTGGGTAAACTCACCCCTCTATTCTATCCATGTGATGCAGAGAGTGTGACAATAGGAGGCTGAGTATAGTCAAACTCAATTTTCAACACCACTTTCACCTGTACCGAGCCACACTCGGATGTTATCCAGATATCGTCTTGTGCTTTGGACATACTGCAAACTTACCTTCTGTTCCTGTGTATCGTTGGTCCTGGCTGTTACCATTGTTCATCTAAGTTCACCTGTACCTGCTGTTTAGTATTCATACCTGTTATCCAGCCACACCCAGATGTTTGTTTATTATACACAGCGTTACCTGGTCTGTGTTTACTCTGCATTACCTGGATTGAGTCCCTGCTAAAATAAAATTGTTTTATGTTTTCATCATACTCATGGCTCCATGGCTGTCATTACAAGGATCTAGTTATTGTAACAGTCATGAGTGCATACACACTTCAGAATTTGCCCGACATCGTACTATCGTTTATAGAGATTTCTAGTGCAGGCAGAACTATATAGAGTGTACAACGTCACAATCTTTTCAGCCGATGGTTATGATAGATGAAGAGCACAGATCTGAAGGTAAATCATGTAAAACGTGTATAGTGTGTACACTTTAATCGGCTGCTGATCGGGACTTTAAGTTGTTGGTAAAATGATAAACGATAGTGCATCGGGAGATATTTTCTGTAATGTGTTATCCTGCAGAGTGGATGACACACTCTGTAGAGTCTAATCACAGTACAAGTCATACACAGGACTGAATGAGTCACCCCGAGTCTGAGATTCCTGATATCTGAAGTCAGTGAGGACGTGGATTAGAGAAATATTACTGAACCCGTTCCATATGTCCATAATACACTGTAACACTGATATCTCTGATAGAGGCGTATAATGGAAAACACATGGTCACGTTGCTATCGGTCCAGAGACACATTGCGTGCCTCCAGCTCTCACCATTTAGTTTCCACAACACCTTCATGCAGGGCAGGCGCAGTACATTGTTTATTATATGCTCATCCTTAACAAACACTAACTTATAAAGTTCAGATAATAAGATTAGCTAATGACTGGGGCAGTATAGACAGAGTGAGGGAAATTATATTGTGCACCTGCTTAGGGAAAATAAGGACATTTCCAGGGAGACCATTTTTCAGGGACTAGGCTGCAAAAACTCCTTAAAACCTGGGACTATCCCTAGAATTTAGTGACGACTATGGACCACAGTGTTACCTATATGATTATTCAGCCATGGGAAGCTTGATGATGGAGATGATGATGATGGAGATTTGTAGGACAGCCATCTGTCATGTGGCCTGATGGATGCACATATAGGAACGCAGGCTGGCTCTCATCTGACACGTGAGCCTCCTTACACCTGGAGAGGTGGCACAGGGGAGAGAAGGGGCGTGCAAACACAGCCCAAATACGGAAAGGGTGTGTTTACATAAATGCAGGAATATGCAAATGACCATGACTAGCCTTCCAAAAGCATGATGGAGCACTTAATAGTGCATTATCTTCCATTACTCGCGTTCATGCATTTATGCCTATATGTTGCTCAGCATATAGGGGTAGATACGTAATTTTTGCATGCAGCTTCTTTAGCGTAAATTACACCCATTTTGCAGGCACCTCTGCTTTATACCCTGTGAGCACTTGAATTATAAACTATACTATATATCATCTATACATCACCTTAGCCCATACTTGTCTATACTCCCGGCATGTCCAGGAGACTCACAAATTTCAGGGACTGCCAGGTAAGTAGACGAACCTCCCGGATTCCACCTGATGCGAAGCGGGCAGGGCCGCCAATTATGTCATCACAGCTTACGCACTTACCCATTGGACCTCCCTTCTGGGATATCTTTAGGTAAAAGACAATCATTACGCTATGTATAACAACGGTAACAAGTCATTTAAAAAACTCACACCAAGTCCAACAGCATGCAGAGTTTAGAATCCATGTAAAGTAAAAGGAAACCAGGGGAGGGGACGTGTCAGGGGAGCTGGCAAGAGAGGGGTCTGATTCTGGGATAATATTAGAAAGAAGGAAATGAGATGCTGTGAATGTACACGGAGCACATAAGTGAGAGAGGGTGAGGTTTAGGGTAATAGAGAAGTCGGTGTCTCAGGGACAAGTTAGGAGAATGGGAAATACAGGGAGGTTTGGAAGAGTGGGATATTCTAGGATCATTGAAGTCGTTTCTGGCTTCTGAAATGTATTTTAAGTACAAGTGTTTAAACTCAGTAACACTAATGGGAGTCCTCAGTTTCAGTGTGTTCTGTAGCACATTCCAGAGTGACAGAAGGTTGAATCCTATGGTCGCTCTCCCAAAACGCGTTAGCACTTTGGGCACTTTCAGAAATCAGTAAAAAGTTCAGTAAAAAGTTTCTTAGGACAAAGGCTCCAGACATATTGGGAGACAGACAACAATGTACTGTGAGAGTTTACCAGTGATAGTTCTGTACATCCAGAGAGCTGTATTTTTATATAGTATGTACTGTTGGGAGGTCCAACCTATAGCCACATATAAAAAGCAGTGATGAGTAGAGAATGTAAGACCAGTGATGAAGCACAGGGCTCAGGACTAAACTATGTCCAATTTACCAAAGGAACATTTTATCTAAGGAGTTGGTATGAAGTCTTGCAAGGCTTGACCTATTGGAGAAATAGAGAGATAGCTGTGGAACCTAAATAAGGAGGTAGAATCTTAATCAAAAGCTTTTAATGTGGAAAGGAGGAGACCGTGGACAACAGAGTCAATGTCCTTACTAAGATCTCGAAAAACGGTACCGACAAACTTCTCATTCTCCAGCTCGTGCTGTCAGTCATTAGTCACTTTGGCCATGGCTGTAATTTGATCATGTTCAGTTCTGAAACCAGATTCCTTTGAGTTTAGCAGGTTAATTTCACCTATGAAGGATTACCGCTGGGCAGTAACAATTTTTGCTCCAGTACTTTTGATAGTACTGATAGGAGGGAAATATATCACTGGCAATTGGGAAGGAAATCCGGCCTGTCCAGAGGAATGGCTCCCTAGGAAGCAAGGTCTCATGAATATTTGGGCATGAAGCTCATCAGTTGCGTTACTGGTTCCTATGGAAATTTTGCTCCCGTGGTCCAAGAAACATACAGACAGTTTATTCTTATTGTTTGCGTGATAAAGAATTTGTGCAGTAAATGTCCCTGGCACAAGGACTGATATGAATGAATAAACATTCTCTGTAAAGTGCTGAATAATATGTTAGTACTATATAAGTAAAGTGTAACAATAGTTCTCTTTAACATAGCAAATACTAAAAGGAAAATCAATATTGCAGTACTGTACGTATTGTTGATTAAATTTATCACATTAATCTTCTTCATAACTCATTGTAAACCCCAACATCCAAACTTAAAGGTGGATATGTACCATAACAGTGCTCGTACACAAGGCAACCCAACTGCTCAACAAGACTGCCGAGCCTGAGTGAGGTTAGGCCACACATACATTTACTCCGACTGTGACTTATATACACAGTCAGATTTATTTACATCTGGCCATTTATGCAATAATTGTCCAACTTGATTTATGGTCCATCACGACCAACATCAGATTAGACGTTGATCTATGTAGATTTTGAAGATCGGCGGTCTGTTTCGGTCTATACGCACTTTGGCTTGAAGATCTAAAATGATCTAATTGGGCATCAAAATCGTAACATATATGAGCACGTTTACTTTTCCCATGCACAGTACCACTGACTGTAAAAACTCTGTTCCTGGATAAATCTTCACAAACACAATATCTTCATGTCTTTCAGGTTCTATAACAAAGTGACAGCTTTTCACCACATAACTGATACCCCAGTGTCAGACCCAATTGTTGCCTACACCTTATTAAAGCGGCTGCAGTCTGAGTGGATGAATGTGGTGAACAGTCCGGAGGCCACTGAGAACATCAGAGGTAAAGGAGAAGCTGGGGTGACCTCACTTGTATTTGCAAGATTTGCATATAGTGTTTTGATCTTAAGGTGGCCACACACAGGCTGAGCCTGTCACTAGACTTCCGATATCCCTACAGCTGCCTAGTACAGTTGGATGATAACCATACACACAGGCAGACAGAGGTCATATTCCAATTGTATTTTAAACCATAACCAATAAGAATCCTATAAATTTCAGTAAGAGTTATCTGATGCCTCATTTGTTTCAGGACCCCACATGCTGAAATATCCATTGTGATATAGCAGATTTTGGGCCCAGTTTGTGCAACTGGCTGACATACA
Source organism: Mixophyes fleayi (assembly GCF_038048845.1). Classification (NCBI taxonomy): domain Eukaryota; kingdom Metazoa; phylum Chordata; class Amphibia; order Anura; family Limnodynastidae; genus Mixophyes; species Mixophyes fleayi. Next base: position 13,368,373 of record NC_134403.1, read on the forward strand.
TGAGCGATACTGACTCATATAAACTTCTCCTTTAGTGTTGGCCACAGTCTCTTTTTAGTCAGTACTTTTGGGATATATGGTTATACCCATCACCGACTAAAGGCCCGGTCTGACTGGTTGGCCTCCCAGGGGCGCAGCATGCTGAGGGCAGTGCTATGGTCAGATCACCACTTTTTAAAATATTAAGTAAAGATTAAACTACTTAGGTGCCCATGGCATGGATCCTGGGGAGGGGATCATAAATAAGTACTTCAATGCATCCATGATGATAGTTAATGTCAGGATATCTTGTGTTCTGTTGAGCTCCGTCAAGGGGGCATATATATTGCTCCATTATTATTTTCATGCCATCTATACCCCCTATAATATCATCAATCTCCCCATATCATTGACAATACTCCTATAGCGTTATCTTCCCGGTAATTTCCCCATATCATCATGTCCCCAATCAAACCATCAAAGTAATCATCTCCCCCATAAATTCTCCATATCATCATGTCCCCAATCAATGCCCCATATCATGCCCCCCATCAGTTCCCCAAAACCATCATCTACACCACATGACTTATATTATCTCTCCATCAGACTCACATATCATCATGTTCCCCATTACCCCCAATATCATCATCTCCTGCACCAATCTCTTATGTCAACTCATCCACAAATCCCCCATATCATAATCTCCTCCATCAATCTCTTATATCATCTCATCAATCTTACATATGGGCAGCATGGTGGCTCAGTGGTTAGCACTTCTTTCTTAAAGCACTGGGGTCATGAGTTCAATTCCCGACCATGGCCTTAACTGTGTGGAGTATGTATGTTCTCCCGGTGTTGGCATGGGTTTCCTCCTGGTGCTCCGGTTTCCTCCCACAGTCCAAAAACATACTGGTAGGTTAATTGGCTGCTATCAAATTGACCCTAGTCTGTGTGTGTGTGTGTGTGTGTGTGTGTGTGTGTGTGTGTGTATGTTAGGGAATTTAGATTGCAAGCTCCAATGGGGCAGGGACTGATGTGAGTGTGTTCTCTGTACAGCGCTGCGGAATTAGTGGCGCTATATAAATAGTTGATGATGATGATGATGATCATGTCTCAATAAATCCTCCTATCACCATGCCCCCCAGCAATCTGCAATATTCATATCCCCCATCAAGCCCATCCCTTCTCTCCTCTCTCTGACAATACCTGGTCATGTCTCGCTGTCTTCCATTCTGCTAAATGCCACTCTGCACGTCCTGCTCAGAGAGCAAGGAAACATCAGATTTAATTCCCCTTCTGAGCATAATTTAAATTTGGAGCTCTATAACGCCGGCTCACGTTGCATTGTTGGTGGTCGCACAGCTAGTTAAGCTCCCTGCTGGCTGCTGGCTTTGCTCTACTCAGAACCCAGAGCAGCGTGGGTGGAAGCTGCATGTTGCCCCTGTATGTTAATCCATGAAGTATTCCAGACAGCTGGCTAAACAGAATCTAATGTCTAACCTAATGCGATCCACACACTTCCTCCATATTTTGCAGACTGGCAGAGCCAGGATACAACAACCGGATACAAACAGACTTTGCATTGCCTTACAAACATTCCTGTAAACAGTCCCAATTTTTGCCAGTGGGCAAAACAGGTATGTCCTTACAGAAGGGGTGAATGATCGTGCTATAAATGGTTGGAAGATCAGGCCATGGTTTGAGTAGACCAATGGTGTCACCCTAAACACTAAAAAACATTTACCGTATATAAAAGAGCTTCTATTGACATTTATATATTTATGTAATAGTTTAAATATTGCCTACTTGGAGTAATCCATCCATTAACAACTGCCTCACCCAACTCCCACCCAATAAATAGCCTACTATAAATCAAATTATAAGTGTTCACTGTAGACTTGATAATATTTTTTATAGTATACACACAAAAAATAATGGTTGATAATAGGAAGACATTTAAGGAAAATAAATTCAGGGAGATGAAATCTGGATGGGACTATTCACGCTGCCAAAACACCTACAACTCAGTGAGGAATCATAAATATCCCATGACAGTAGAAGCATTAGTATTACCAAACTTATGTGTACATAATCTTTAATGATTCCGACTAGTTCACCCGCACCGTGTACATTGACCAGTTAGAAGAAAACCATTGTTATGATGGTTATTATTTTATTTAGATACTCCCAACATAAAAAAGACAAATAGAATCATAAACACAAATTGTAACATAATTAAACCAATATATTGTGCAAAGACAACTCCACTCCAAAAGGAAGCTATGACATTGCAATCATCTCTTTGGATATTTATAAATATAAATCTATTCCTACCTAATATCTCTAATATATACAAACACTACAGATTTAACCCAACACCTTAATTAATCGTAATCACCAACATTAAACTTATCATTGACTCCACATGAACGAAAAGGAGGTTACACACCTAAAACTAAGTGTAAACTAAGGGATGGAAAGAATGTAAAAGCCACACTCGGAACCAGGAGACAGGAGTATTTGGAGGCTCGAACCTGAAACCTCTCCACAGTTATCCAGGTCTGCAGCTCCGTCTTCTGATTCTCAAGAGAACGACTCACCAAGCACAATATGACCCAACAGCATGCACAGTTGGTCTATGGAACGAATTGCATGAATCCACTCCCAATTCCTAGAAGTTTAAATCTTCATTTTATGGAGATGTGGGATAAAGCTGATTTAAACCATCTGTTTTTAGAAAAAAAAAATTAATATATATTTTACTTTGCTGCTAAAGTGATAACTCCGATTTCCTTTACCGGAACCAGCCAATCACTAGTTATGTGCAGAGCTGGCGGCCACGTTGTCTACAGATGTCACACTGATATTTGATTGTAGTTTATGGCTACACATTAATAGAAACGGTTTATTGTGTGTACAACATATGCTTTATACGTTGTTAAATAGTTGGTACAATTTAATAAAAGACACAGGACATTCCTTTCATAAATCATAGCATAGTTGATCCAAAGGAAAGCAAAGGGCAAAATCCCCATTGTGTCAGTTGTTAATTTAGACCCACAAGGGGGGATCCTTCCTGACCTCCAAAATGAACCAGATAAATGAACCAGCTACAACTACAGGTATTCTCGGAAGGCATCCAATCAACTTTTAAATTCTGTTAGTGAACTTGTCATCACCACCTCATGTGGTAAGGAATTCCACAGTTTAAGCACTCCACTCTTACAGTAAAGAACCCTTTCCTATTCTCACTGCCATTCATAATTGATAACCCCTTGCCCTTTGTATGGTACGAGAATTAATTCAACGAATGCTTTTTTTAACCTTGGATATATTTATATGTATTAATTAGATAACCTCTAAAGTAAACACACCTAGATTTTTAGTCTTTCTTTAAAATTTAACGCCTTTAACTACTCATTCTCTTTAGTAATGAGGTTGCCTGTTTCTACCCCCCTTGAGTTCTTCTAGGTCCTTCTTACAATGATATGCCCAAAACTTTACCCCATATTCACGGCTGGCGTTACAATTAGGTTTACCTAGAGTCCTAGAGAATGTTGGGGGGGCCCTAAAACACTGTATAAGTGACATAATGTAACTCATCCAATGTTTATAATGAGCGCCGGCCGCTGACATAAAGGAGAAGCAGCGGACGGCTTCCTACCTGTGAATCTGTTATCTGCTTCTCCTCAACGTCAGGGATGGGCTGAGATGGTGTCTCTGGGTTATGATGTCACTGCCCAGCGCCATACTCCCAGAATCCTTTCGAACAGTGGATGTTGCCCCCTTCCTGTCTGCTAAGGGGGCGGGGCACTGTCTCGTAGGGCAGAGGTACCACATTACAAGGGGGCACTGCTTAGGGTGCCCACGGAGGGGGTGGAGCTTAATGACGCGATTAAGCCATGCCCCCTCTATTCACTTCCATGAATTTTGGCAAATGCGGGAGCTTTGCCTACTCTTCCAGGAGTCCGCGAGGACTCCCCAAAATTCGGGAGCCTCCCGGGAATTCCGGGAGAGTAGGCAAGTATGACTTATACAATGGTAACTGGTGTTGATGATGAATGGTAATATTTAGTTTGCATCTTGCTTTTATCCCCATTTTTATGCATTTATTTGCATTTGCAGCTGCTGCTTGGTACTGAGTGCTGCTATTTATCTTACTGTCTATTATTTTCCATCGCCATCTCAATAAAGGAGTAAATGGGGCACTTACTCTCTGCCCTGCAGGACAAGGGAACCACCATTAGACTCCCTAGTATCCACACATCCCTCAAGCATTAATCATGCACCTTATAATGCAAAATTAGAAACCTTCATACAATGTATTTTTTTCCAATTGAAACATAGCAAAAAAAGTTTTTCAGTATTTTGTCTTTATTTTCTATATTAAGTAACTTTAGCAAAAGAGTCTGAGGGGTATATTTACTAAATGTGGGTTTGAAAAAGTGGAGATGTTGTCTGTAGCAACCAATCAGATTCTAGCGGTCATTTTGTAGAGTGCACTAAAAAATGATAGCTAGAATCTGATTGGTTGCTATTGGCAACATCTCCACATTTTCAAACCCTCAGTTTAGTAAATCTAGCCCTGGGTCTCACCCATTAGGTCTTTACCCAGGGCCCACTAAGATTTTATATCAGCCCTGACTGTATCTCAGCTGTCTTTGGAGTTAGGATGGACATTGATTTACACAAGAACCATAAATTCTGATCTATAATCTCTCCGCAGAGGACATGGGGGATGTGACCTTAAATTATCCAATAACGCTAAAGACATTTTGGTTTCTGTAGCTTTTGTGAGGACATTTTTCACCTAGTTTGTCTGTAGTAAAAGGCTCTGACATCTGTCTGACAGAACACGATTTGGCAAGCGAGCTAATGCCCCAAGCAAAGAGTGAGGATTCGTTATAACCCTGTATCGAGTTAGAAAAACTGACAGTGGCCTGAGGCAGCGTTCAGACATTCCACTTATCTCACACTGTTAACCTCTGTATCCAGGGGGTTGAGTTTTCATTTCAGTGTTTGCCTGAACTGGTCTGCAAAGTTGCAAGTTGTCGAGACACAGCTGGATATTGTACACTGCAATTGGCCGGGCATCGCAGCATGTGCAGGACGAAAATGACCATAATTCCCAGTAATGATTCCAACAAAGTCATTTGGACCACTTATCAGGCATGGTGGAAAATGTGGTCAGAAGTTGATCGTATTAACCTATGTGTACTGTCATCTTCTGCCAGAACTCATCCAATTTGGCCACCCAAGTGTGTTGCCAAATGGAACAATAATCCTGAGGGCCAAGCGGCAACTTGGCCCATGTATGGACATCTTAAATTTACATAATAACGTACATTATAGAAGCAAGTGTTTCATTGTTCTAAGGCTTTATTTGGAGAGACAATTATGTCCACTTAGGCTTAACGACTATAACTAGATCCCCATGTAAACTAATTTAATAGACAGTCCAACTTTAGCAAATTCTGATGGTTATATGATGAAACGGAGCAGAACCCACCAGAATTCTGGTATTTGTTTCCATCGAAACACAACTGGGTTAATTATTGAGTTAGTCATAATTGGGAATGATATGAAGCATCATAGTGTCTTAGACGTCATTTATGATCTCTCTTGTATGTATCAGTTATTTCTCAAGCTCACGTGTCTCATCTCTTTAGTCCTCAAGGATGGTTATGAGAAGGTGGAGAGAGAACTTCCGATATTGGAGGATGTGGAAGGAGCAGCTAGAGCTCTGATGAGATTACAGGATGTCTACGCCTTGAATGTGAAGGGTTTGGCAAAAGGAATATTCCAGACCGGACCCAGCTCACACTTGAATCTCCTGTACAGAGCGGCCCAGGCCTCCACCATGACGGCAGACGACTGCTTCCATATTGGCAAGGTATTGAACATCTCACTACACAGACCAGAATATGAGAGTCCCACATAGAAATATAGTTACATCGGCCTACCACTGAGCTATAATATGTTATATTTTCAGGAATACACATTTTAGTAATGTGAAGTGATGGTGGCATCCTCCAATATAGCAGAATAATAAAAAGGACATCAGCCCATGCTTCACCCTGACCCACCCAACCATGCCCCACTGTGACCACATTCCATTTAGATTGACCATGCCCCTTGGCCTTCAGGGAGTCATGATTGTCCACAAACAGACTGGACCACCGGGAGATGAAGTGGCTGGTCTGGGTCATCATCTTGAGACAGGAGAACAAAGATCACCTGAACCAAAATAGAATGTATCCTACAGGGGGTAGGCAAAATAGCAAAATTTGGATAGGGACCCATTAATGCCGCTGTAGCTTCCTGGGCCCCGCACCTCTGCTTTCTGAGCATGCACAGTCCGGATCACATACGCTGGGTGGGGGAGGGTACACGGACCTCAATGGAGGGAGATCTGGTATCCTTCAGGCCCATAGCAGCCACACCCTCTGCAACGGCTGTAGCTCCAACATTGGTATCCTATCAGATTACTAGGGAGTAGTGACACCACTAAAAGCCTCATGCTTCAATGATGTCATTCCTAGGGAATTGATAGGCTGCATTCTCATGAATTTTAGTTTAACCCACAAAATGGCGGCCCCCATGGTGTGAGGTCAACGGGTACACTTTTTTTATTACATTCTGACCTACCAAAAGTTGCAATTTTTGTGAGTCCATCCTGATCTCCAGCGGTTGAAAGGGGTGTGGCCTACCTGTAATAGATGTAGCCTCACCGGATACACGCACGATTTGTGTGGACTGGGAGGTGGTTTGGGTGGATGAGGCGTGAGTTGGCAGATTGGGAGCATGTCCACAATTGTCCCTATTTTCAAATCGGAATGTTGGGAGCTATGTATCATGTTTTGGTTCTAAAAGCACGAGGCAGGGGCAAACGCAGGATTTGTAGAGTAGGGTTTCCACACCATACCACCAGTGGGCGTGACCAGCATGCATGGGGGCGTGGCTATAATATCAGACAGTGTTTGGCTGCTCTCCAACTCTTCCTATCCCCATAATATACATGGGCAATGCTGCGTGCACTACTGTTAGGTGTACGCAGCTCTCCCTTTTTAGCAGAGCTGTGTGAAGCAAGAGGAGGGTCCAGCCACCTCAATTGTACACTGCCCCAGGCTTGGAGGGAAGGTTTCCAGGCACTAGGAAGCCCTCCCTCGGTTTGCCTATGCGAGGGGTATATTTACTAAACTGCGGGTTTGAAAAAGTGAGCAACCAATCAGATTCTAGTTATCATTAATTTAGTACATTCTGCAAAATGATAACTAGAATCTGATTGGTTGCTATAGGCAACATCTCCACTCTTTCAAACCGGCAGTTTAGTAAATATACCCCCTAAGCTCTAAGCTATGTTTATGCTCTGTACACAGACGTAATATGTTTGTGAATATCTTGTTTTTGCTTTGATCGGATGTGGAGCTTCAGAATGAATTTTGTTTTATGAGACGTAAAATATCTGTGCCCCAGGTCTTTGTTCTTTTTCTAAAAAAAAAATAAAAACTGCACCTTTCAAGGAAATATTTCCCTTGATAAATTAATTCCAAGTATGTGAAATGATACACATGGGATAGAGCAGCCAGGGTCTCATGTTACAACACCGCGTTCTATAAAGACACTTATATCGCTTTGTCTGTAATGTGATTGTGAATACACATTAATTTGTTTGGCCACCTATTGTATTTCCATAGACCAGTGTTAATTTCTTTGATCTTTTCTGAGAAATCACAAATATTAAGTGAAGTAGAAGGAAATGTGGACGTGTGTCAGTAGCGATGTCTGGAATTAATTTGATGCAAGCTTTATATAACCTCAGAACATATGTCTCTGTGTCTTTACTAAGGAATGTTTTCTTCCATGTGGAAAATAGCAGAAAGGTTCCAAACTGATCCAAAAAAATAGTTTGCTACATGAGACATTTTTACGGCAGATTTTTATAAGCGCAATGGGTTATCGGTAAATTTAGTTTACTGGGTATAATATAAAACCAGAGCACTGAGAGAGAAATCAAGTCTTAAAACTGAATGTGCAGCTTCCATCAAGATAGATATATAGAATTTATGTGTGTTACAATGGTTCCTAGATGCCTGAAAAGTGCAATAACTAAGGGATAGATGTATCAAACCTTTTAAAAAGGAAAAGTGGAGGTGTTGCCCACAGCAACCAATCAGATTTCTCTAGTACATTCTATAAAATGATAGCTGGAATCTGATTGGTTGCTATGGCCTACACATCCACTTTCCCTATTGCAAAGGCCTGATACATTTGCCCCTAAGTCTGATGCAACTAGTGTTGTAGTAATATATTGGGTGTGAGATCACCTTAACCAAAACCATAAGTGGACCATAGACATCATTAATATTAATAATTAAAGAGCAACAGTCTGCAGACTGACATATGTAGCACATGTGCAGTACTGATTTTATATTATTAATAAAGAACAACAGTAACAATTAATAATATAATATATATATACACTAATTTATTATTGTATTCATTTTACATATTTTTATATTAATGGTGCAATTCTCCATCTGATAACATATTTAATAACTTTCAACCAGTTTGGCAGATACCTTCAGGTAGCTGGTTGGGAATAACTGCACTTTGTAGCACGGGGCAACTCAGGGGGAGGAACGTTTCCCCTCTAGGGGGCACTGTGGATCCTGAATAAATAATGTATTTCCCTAACACATTAGATTCCTAACAGTGGGATTAGTAGATGATTAAGTACATCATCCGGAGAAATCTCCTGACTTGGGCTATAAGTCCCTACAGTACAGCGCCGTACAGGTGATTAAATTTATACCATCAGCATCATCATCGCCATTTATTTATATAGCGCCACTGATTCCGCAGCGCTGTACAGAGAACTCATTCACATCAGTCCCTGCCCCATTGGAGTTTACAGTCTAAATTCCCCTAAAACACACACACAGACACACACACACACACAGATTAGGGTCAATTTTGATAGCAGCCAATTAACCTACTAGTATGTTTACTGCATATTAGAGATTTGGCCGTTACCATTTCTTCAGGAAGTTATATCTTCTCTGGTCATTGGGTCGATATATCACTTTGTCCTGTTAATGTGCACTGTTCCCAGGATTCCGACAACGGTCCCCAACTTTTCTACCAGGCAATTTAATAGGCACTGGCAGACAGTTTGCACCAGTAGTGATAGAACCTTGCCAAAAGGTCCACCAGTGAGCAGGTCAAAATAGATGATACTTGAATAAGATGACTTCAGGGGCCTGAGTAATTAAGGAACGTATCTGCCAGTTTTGTGCATATCATCCGCAAAATCACTCTACGCCTGGCCAGAATCGGATGATACGCAACAGAACGCAGCCACGTCCAAGTCATCTGTCTACAGTCTACGAATTTGGGAAGGGAATGGGATGGATTTACGTAGGCAATGCACAGTGAGGGCGTTCCCGTGCCGCCGCGTCCATGCCAGGCTCGGCACACACAGGCTGGTTTTCTGCCGTATCTCTTGCACCAACTAGAAGTCTAGTCTAGTCCTGTGTCCTCTTTATGTCAGTATCGCATGCATGCTATAATATGTGTCTGCAGTCAAGGACAACTGTAAAAATGTCTGTTATGTACAGCAGACATTAAGTACACTCTAATAAAAAAAAAAATAAAAAAAAAAATATTTTTTGAATTTCCATATACAATCATAAATGACTATAATATTGACATGTAACATTAATTGAATATATGATTTTTTTTATATATGCATTATTTTGAGATTTTACATTCCACATAGGTATTGTATACATCCTGCAGTGTCTGGTCTACTACAGCAGAGTGACCCTACACCCATAGTCATCACCGCACGTATCCTTAGATCCGCCCCTTGTTGGCTTCGGAGTACGCAGAGCCGAGTTATGTGGGGTTTATACCAAACACACGATGCGCTCAGTCTGCCGGCATTAATGACTCAGGCCCCAGGTGTTAATGGTCACTCCACAATTTCTCCACCCCTGAATCAGTCCATTGTCTGTTGTGTGAGTCCATCTCAATAGTAACATAATGAGAAGTAATCAGTGGTTTTCTTTACTGGATTTGGTTACAGATTTTCTGCTCCGTGTGTGTCTCCGGCCCCAGAGAAAAGATACAGACCCGTCTGTCTGGGCTCTATTATAATTTATTAAACGTATCTTCATAGCGGACCCTGACAGGAGAACGTAGAATGTTATTAATAGAAATGCTTGTTGACCACATTCCTTGGCTTAAAATCCTGCAGGTGGCTTACGACATGGAAGATTATTATCATTCTATACCCTGGTTGGAGGAATCCGTCAGCAAGTTCCGGGGGTCTTATGGCAGCTGGTTCACTGAAGACCGGGGGTCGCTGGAAGATGCTTTGGATTATTTAGCCTTTTCCTACTATAAGGTAAATTACAGCAATATTTTATGTTCTATTGAATGATTTTTATGTTGTGTTCTTGACTTTGGTTGGACATAGAGGTCCCCAATCAGTACCGAGACAAGTTGTGTTGACATTCGAGTTATAGATACAATACTGTGCCCCTTCACCAAACACACATAAAACTATACTAATCCACACATAACATAATACTTAAGACAGAAATATTGCTACAAGAGAACCGTTACTATAAAGCATACTTGCCAACTTTGGCCACTTGCTGTCCGGGAAATTGGTTGGGGAGGTGGGCATGTGGGGGCGAGGATTAGCAATTAGCATTATTGGCCCCACCTTCTGCCCAACATGTGCTTACCACTTCAGGGTTAAATCTCATTGGGATCCAGTGGGAGAGTCCGGCACGTTCATATTAGCAGCTGTGGCAGAGTGTAACTTCCTCTTCTCCCTGGATCAGGACCCCCCCACACCCAGCAGTTAGAGGTGGTAATGTAAGATATAACATGTGTTTTCCTCCCATACAGACAAGGCACAGTTTTGATAGGAGAGCATCGCAGTCGGCTTGTGTTTAGCAGACAGTACTTACTCGGTTTGGCTAATGGTCACTGTCCCCTTCAACGCCATTAGACTCTGGGTTTCTCTAGTAAGGAGGACCCTGGGGTGCCTAGTAAGGGCATAACATTGTTGAGTCCAGAGGGGGTATAGTCACTTATTTCCTCATAATAGTTATAGATGCTCGGGCTCGGTTTTCCGAAAACCGAGCCCACCTGAACTTAGGGGATCCGAGTACGCTCACGAGCCGGCTCGTTACTTTCGCGCGTCCTCGGATCTGAATCGAGGCAAAACATCATCGTTGCATTGATGGATCTCGCAGGTTTTTTATTCCATAAGTACAGGAGTAACAGTGTTCTTGTCACTCTCCATTCATCAGTGACATTGGTCATACAGAAACAGGAGGGGTAGCAGTGTTCTTGTCACTCTCCATTCTCCAGTGACATTGGTCATACAGAAACAGGAGGGGTAGCAGTGTTCTTGTCACTTGACAAAAATTAACTGGAAATGTCTGCAAATTAATGTTATTGAGGTTATTAATTATGTAGGAACAAAAAAAGAGCCACATTATGTGATTTTAGAGAAAAATAAGGATCCAAACACGAAGTTAATCCAGATCCAAAACCAAAACCAAAACACGGGGGTCAGTGAACATCTCTAATAATAGTACCAGCCAATAGATAATGTTTAACCTGGATGGGAGGGAATGTGATCTTTCACCTTATTGGTACATGCTTTTTAGCTGACTGCCCTCCTCTCGCTGCCACCTCACTTGATTCGCTGATAATTATAAACTGAACTATAAATTATAACTGTGACCTTCTTCCAAAACTTAACATTGGTGTCAGTGTCATTATTTATTGTTAGGTTTAAGTTATGTAGCATTTAAGGTAAAGTGATTTGGGTACGTGAGGAGAGGAATCAACACTTTGCATTTTAATGTGAGTTTACAAATACAGTGCTGAATGTTATACCGTGGAATGTTATACCGTGGAATGTTATACCGTGGAATGTTATACCGTGGAATCTAAAGATTGTATGACCGGAACGCTGTGTCTCTGCAGAACGAGCTGTTCCGTTGGGAAACTCGACTCCGAGATTCCAGAACCCACATATTAATAACAATAATTGGCAAACGTTGTAGAAAGGGCCACAACATTTTTTAAACAAATATCTAAATGGAAACTTTGATTAAATAAAATAAAGGGCCCTTAATGGCTTATTTATTACTAAGGTTCTCTTGGTGATGATGTAAGAGGCAGCTGAGCGATACTGGCCTGGGGCAGTGAGCGTATCTCTGGATATGGACTGTGACACCCACCGCGCCAACAATATCAGTCTGTTTATGCTGTTGTTTAACTTAATTACAATTAGATATGACACAGATTTGCTCTGTAGATACAATGTTATCCAATCCATCGAGCCAGAGGAGCAACAGCAAGGCTGGGCCCCATGGCAAGAACTGGGTAGGGGCCAATTGACGTTGCGCTAACCTCCCAAGCCCACTGCTGTGCTCTGAATATTTACTTATATAAATGTTCTACTAAGAGCCTTATGTTAAGTATTACAAACAAGTCACAATAAAAATGACTCATGCTGCACATTACTTCCACAATTTATTATACTGTAAATCACATTTTTAAGATGCTACACAAAAATAATTAGAATACATCTTTTTAGTTTACATAATCTTTATATTGGTCCCTTGACATTCACCATTAATGCAGCACATTACAGTTGTTAGAGCAGGGCTCAGGCACAGTTGTCGGAGCAGGGCTCAGGAACATTTGTTGGAGCAGGGCTCAGGCACAGTTGTTGGAGCAGGGCTCAGGCACAGTTGTCAGAGCAGGACTCAGGCACAGTTGTGGAGCAGGGGTCAGGCACAGTTGTCAGAGCAGGGGTCAGGCACAGTTGTCGGAGCAGGGATCAAGCACTGTTGTCGGAGCAGGGATCAGGCGCAATTGTCGGAGCAGAGTTCAGGCACAGATTTTGGAGCAAAGATCAGGCACAGTTGTCGGAGCAGGGATCAGACACAGTTGTCGGAGAAGGGATCAGGCACAGTTGGAGCAGGGATCAAGCACTGTTGTCGGAGCAGGGATCAGGCGCAATTGTCGGAGCAGGGTTCAGGCACAGATTTTGGAGCAATGATCAGGCACAGTTGTCGGAGCAGGGATCAGACACAGTTGTCGTTGCAGGGATCAGACACAGTTGTCGGATCAGGGATCAGGCACAGTTGTTGGAGTAGGGATCAAGCACTGTTGTTGGAGCAGGGATCAGGCGCAATTGTCGGAGCAGGGTTCAGGCACAGATTTTGGAGCAAAGATCAGGCACAGTTGTCGGAGCAGGGATCAGGCACAGTTGTTGGAGCAGGGATCAGGCACAGATGTTGGAGCAGGGCTCAGGCACAGTTGTCAGAGCAGGGCTCAGGCACAGTTGTGGAGCAGGGGTCAGGCACAGGTGTCAGAGCAGGGGTCAGGCACAGTTGTCGGAGCAGGGATCAAGCACTGTTGTCGGAGCAGGGATCAGGCGCAATTGTCAGAGCAGGGTTCAGGCACAGATTTTGGAGCAATGATCAGGCACAGTTGTCAGAGCAGGGATCAGACACAGTTGTCGGAGCAGGGATCAAGCACAGTTTTTGGAGCAGGGATCAAGCACTGTTGTTGGAGCAGGGATCAGGCGCAATTGTCGGAGCAGAGTTCAGGCACAGATTTTGGAGCAAAGATCAGGCACAGTTGTCGGAGCAGGGATCAGACACAGTTGTCGGAGAAGGGATCAGGCACAGTTGGAGCAGGGATCAAGCACTGTTGTCGGAGCAGGGATCAGGCGCAATTGTCGGAGCAGGGTTCAGGCACAGATTTTGGAGCAATGATCAGGCACAGTTGTCGGAGCAGGGATCAGACACAGTTGTCGGAGCAGGGATCAGGTACAGTTGTTGGAGCAGGGTTCAAGCACTGTTGTTGGAGCAGGGATCAGGCGCAATTGTCGGAGCAGGGTTCAGGCACAGATTTTGGAGCAATAATCAGGCACAGTTGTCGGAGCAGGGATCAGACACAGTTGTCAGAGCAGGGATCAGACACAGTTGTCGGATCAGGGATCAGGCACAGTTGTCCGAGCAGGGATCAGACACAGTTGTCGGAGCAGGGTTCAGGCACAGTTGTTGGAGCAGGGATCAAGCACTGTTGTCGGAGCAGGGATCAGGCGCAATTGTCGGAGCAGGGTTCAGGCACAGATTTTGGAGCAATGATCAGGCACAGTTGTCGGAGCAGGGATCAGACACAGTTGTCGGAGCAGGGATCAGGCACAGTTGTCGGAGAATGGATCAAGCACTGTTGTCGGAGCAGGGATCAGGCGCAATTGTCGGAGCAGGGTTCAGGCACAGATTTTGGAGTAATGATCAGGCACAGTTGTCGGAGCAGGGATCAGACACAGTTGTCGTTGCAGGGATCAGGCACAGTTGTTGGAGCAGGGATCAAGCACTGTTGTCGGAGCAGGGATCAGGCGCAATTGTCAGAGCTGGGTTCAGGCACAGATTTTGGAGCAAAGATCAGGCACAGTTGTCGGAGCAGGGATCAGCCACAGTTGTCGGAGCAGGGATCAGGTACAGTTGTTGGAGCAGGGATCAAGCACTGTTGTTGGAGCAGGGATCAGGCGCAATTGTCGGAGCAGGGTTCAGGCACAGATTTTGGAGCAATGATCAGGCACAGTTGTCGGAGCAGTGATCAGACACAGTTGTCGGAGCAGGGATCAGGTACAGTTGTTGGAGCATGGATCAAGCACTGTTGTTGGAGCAGGGATCAGGCACAATTGTCGGAGCAGGGTTCAGGCACAATTGTCGGAGCAGGGTTCAGGCACAGATTTTGGAGCAGGGCTCAGGCACAGTTGTCAGAGCAGGGCTCAGGCACAGTTGTCGGAGCAGGGATCAGACACAGTTGTCAGAGCAGGGCTCAGGCACAGTTGTGGAGCAGGGGTCAGGCACAGTTGTCAGAGCAGGGGTCAGGCACAGTTGTCGGAGCAGGGATCAAGCACTGTTGTCGGAGCAGGGATCAGGCGCAATTGTCGGAGCAGGGTTCAGGCACAGATTTTGGAGCAAAGATCAGGCACAGTTGTCGGAGCAGGGATCAGACACAGTTGTCGGAGCAGGGATCAGGCACAGTTGTTGGAGCAGGGATCAAGCACTGTTGTCGGAGCAGGGATCAGGCGCAATTGTCGGAGCAGAGTTCAAGCACAGATTTTGGAGCAAAGATCAGGCACAGTTGTCGGAGCAGGGATCAGACAAGTTGTCGGAGAAGGGATCAGGCACAGTTGGAGCAGGGATCAAGCACTGTTGTCGGAGCAGGGATCAGGCGCAATTGTCGGAGCAGGGTTCAGGCACAGATTTTGGAGCAATGATCAGGCACAGTTGTCGGAGCAGGGATCAGACACAGTTGTCGGAGCAGGGATCAGGTACAGTTGTTGGAGCAGGGTTCAAGCACTGTTGTTGGAGCAGGGATCAGGCGCAATTGTCGGAGCAGGGTTCAGGCACAGATTTTGGAGCAATAATCAGGCACAGTTGTCGGAGCATGGATCAGACACAGTTGTCAGAGCAGGGATCAGACACAGTTGTCGGATCAGGGATCAGGCACAGTTGTTGGAGCAGGGATCAGACACAGTTGTCGGAGCAGGGTTCAGGCACAGTTGTTGGAGCAGGGATCAAGCACTGTTGTCGGAGCAGGGATCAGGCGCAATTGTCGGAGCAGGGTTCAGGCACAGATTTTGGAGCAATGATCAGGCACAGTTGTCGGAGCAGGGATCAGACACAGTTGTCGGAGCAGGGATCAGGCACAGTTGTCGGAGAATGGATCAGACACTGTTGTCGGAGCAGGGATCAGGCGCAATTGTCGGAGCAGGGTTCAGGCACAGATTTTGGAGCAATGATCAGGCACAGTTGTCGTTGCAGGGATCAGGCACAGTTGTTGGAGCAGGGATCAAGCACTGTTGTCGGAGCAGGGATCAGGCGCAATTGTCAGAGCTGGGTTCAGGCACAGATTTTGGAGCAAAGATCAGGCACAGTTGTCGGAGCAGGGATCAGACACAGTTGTCGGAGCAGGGATCAGGTACAGTTGTTGGAGCAGGGATCAAGCACTGTTGTTGGAGCAGGGATCAGGCGCAATTGTCGGAGCAGGGTTCAGGCACAGATTTTGGAGCAATGATCAGGCACAGTTGTCGGAGCAGTGATCAGACACAGTTGTCAGAGCAGGGCTCAGGCACAATTGTCGGAGCAGGGATCAGACACAGTTGTCAGAGCAGGGCTCAGGCACAGTTGTGGAGCAGGGGTCAGGCACAGTTGTCGGAGCAGGGATCAGGCACAGTTGTCGGAGCAGGGATCAGACACAGTTGTCGGAGCAGGGATCAGGCACAGTTGTTGGAGCAGGGATCAAGCACTGATGTCGGAGCAGGGATCAGGCGCAATTGTCGGAGCAGGGTTCAGGCACAGATTTTGGAGCAATGATCAGGCACAGTTGTCGGAGCAGGGATCAGACACAGTTGTCGTTGCAGGGATCAGACACAGTTGTCGGATCAGGGATCAGACACAGTTGTTGGAGTAGGGATCAAGCACTGTTGTTGGAGCAGGGATCAGGCGCAATTGTCGGAGCAGGGTTCAGGCACAGATTTTGGAGCAAAGATCAGGCACAGTTGTCGGAGCAGGGATCAGGCACAGTTGTTGGAGCAGGGATCAGGCACTGTTGTTGGAGCAGGTTTTAGGCACAGTTGTCGGAGAAGGGATCAGGCGCAATTGTCGGAGCAGGTTTCAGGCACAGTTGTCGGAGGGATCAGGCACAGTTGTCAGTTCAGGGATCTGGTTGTCAGTCATAGTAGAAGATGGACTTGTCTTAGATTGGGCCAACAAGACCATTGGTATCGTTTTGTCTTCTGCTAGTTATTTTTCCAATACATCAATGAGAACTGCACAGCTACCAATAAGGACATGATGATGATGTATGTGCCAGAGACTGTTTCCAATTATGCAGCAGTGAATTACTCGCCCACTCTCAGTATTTCCTATTACTTCAGAAGGCAAATGGAATTGTCAGCTGTGCGACAAGGATATTTTGTGGTCAAATCGGTGTAGATCATGTGTGTGTTCTGAGACAACCAGAGTATGTCATGAATTAAAGAGGTAATCTGAATGGACCTGCTGAGAATAATTATATAGATTCCAGGTGTCTTCCTCAACCGCACAGTGGAAATATATCTCAGCCAGAGCACATTCAGCAGAGTAGTTTAGTCCCAGAGCTGGTAAATGTGAATTTAATATCCTGTTGTAACCACAGTGGGGGGGAGAAGTACAGGGGGAGTGTTGGAGACGTGGTCATATTCAGTATTGCAATACAGTCATCAGTGTCTCCCTCTACCAAACATTATTAGATGTTTAAGTTGTTTTCATTAGGAGAAAAGATTTCTGGGTAATTTACCAAGTGGGTGAGGCCTCTTCTTTTACATCAATATGTAAAAACATTTCAAAAAGTTTCAGTTCTGGGACAAAGGGAGCTGGGCACTCATTCATGTTCCTCAATTGATAATAATCTAATTAGCAAACATTAATTAGGCCTATTTGCAATTCAGCCAAATGAATTATCACTCCTTCCCCATTTTAGTAGCCCGTCCAACGATTTTTAGAAACCCTTTTCTTGGTCAAGTGAGCTTTTTTACACATTTGCTTGCCACGCAGTCCTGTGGCCACCCTCATTCCACATTTCCACATTTTGCTGGGGAATATGGCAGGTCTCATTTCTAAGGCTCAATATGGTCATAAGTGTTCTGTGTGGAATTCTCCGTATCGTTTGTGTCAGTGGAATTCTCCCTATCATTTGTGTTCTGTGTGGAATTCTCCCTATCATTTGTGTTCTGTGCGGAATTCTCCTTATCGTTTGTGTTCTGTGCGGAATTCTCACTATAATTTGTGTTCCGTGTGGAATTCTCCCTATCATTTGTGTTCTGTGCGGAATTCTCTGTATCGTTTGTGTTGGTGGAATTCTCCCTATCATTTTTGTTCTGTGTGGAATTCTCCCTATCATTTGTGTTCCGTGTGGAATTCTCCCTATCATTTGTGTTCCATGTGGAATTCTCCGTATCGTTTGTGTTCCGTGTGGAATTCTCCGTATCGTTTGTGTCGGTGGAATTCTCCCTATCATTTGTGTTCCGTGTGGAATTCTCCCTATCATTTGTGTTCCATGTGGAATTCTCCGTATCGTTTGTGTTCCGTGTGGAATTCTCCGTATCGTTTGTGTCGGTGGAATTCTCCCTATCATTTGTGTTCTGTGCGGAATTCTCACTATAATTTGTGTTCCGTGTGGAATTCTCCCTATCATTTGTGTTCTGTGTGGAATTCTCTGTATCGTTTGTGTTGGTGGAATTCTCCCTATCATTTGTGTTCTGTGCGGAATTCTCACTATAATTTGTGTTGGTGGAATTCTCCCTATCATTTGTGTTGGTGGAATTCTCCCTATCATTTGTGTTCTGTGTGGAATTCTCCCTCTCTCCTGCAATAGTAATATGAGGTGTATGGTGGGGGAGATGCTGTTATTCATATGGTAAAATCATCAGATGAGGTTATGGATTGTACAAGGACATTCCCCATCCACAGACTAAAGCTGGAAAGTCTTATATCACATTTCAAAGCCTTTCCTTTCCAACTATATACACTGCTGACTTCATTTCAATAATTCTTTAGGAACAAAAATAGATGTATGAGATTTTGTGGGGGGGTTTTATCGGACAATGGATATTGCCATGTATGTGAGAGAGTGAGAGAGAGAGATGTCAGCAGTTTACTGATGCATTATGGGATATTATAGTCCTCACTTACCAGACATGACCGTAAACACCATTGTCCAAACCTGGGAGCATCACTATTGTAGAGATTGATACATTGACTTTACCAGTTTCATAAGGAAGCCTTGTCCTATGAGCTTACAGCTAACGCTCCAGCTCACAGCTGTTCTCATTCAGACTCCACCTCCAGCTTTGTCTGTCCTAAATGTAAATCTGCAGGACACCAGCCCGCTCAATAAGGTTTTCACTTCCATCGGACATTCTGTAAGTCCAGACATGTTATAGACTATATATTAATATCTGTGCGTTTCTTACAGGCAGGGAATGTTTCCCAGGCATTATATCTCTCCCGTGAGTGTCTACTCTATGGTATGTAACAGCATTTGTCTATATTACATATATGTTACTGTATTCAACTGCTTTGGGTGGAAATGTTTTAGTATCCATACTGCACCTTGCACTATGCTCAACAGGGATTCTCAGAGCCCCATACATATTTTTTTAAATATAACTTTCCTATAAAGTTAACTTTTTCCATAAGAAAAAGTTGGATGCAAGAACTATGTTTTTAGATTTTAACACCACAATCTTCTGCATCAATGTGACAGGAGCCTTACATCACTACTCTGTGCTGCGGGGAGTCCCTGCTCCTTCCACTATATAACTTTCAGTCTGTGGCTGCCTCCATTCCCCTCCTCACATCATGTCACTGCCCCTGTCACATGCAACCCTGTCCTCACTATCACATCACTCATCTACTGATATACTCTATGCTGCTGGGGACTTTGCTCTTTCCATCATCAACATTTATTTATATAGTGCCACTAATTCCGCAGTGCTGTACAGAGAACTCATTCACATCAGTCCCTGCCCCATTGAAGCTTACAGTCTAAATTTCCTTACACACACACAGACGACAGAGAGAGTGAGACTAGAGTCAATTTGATAGCAGCCATTTAACCTACTAATATATTTTTGGAGTGTGTGAGGAAACTGGAGCACCTGGAGGAAACTCACGCCAACACCAGGAGAACATACAAACTCCGCACAGATAAGGCCATGGTCGGGAATAGAACTCATGACCCAGTGCTGTGAGGCAGAAGTGCTAACCACTACTATATAACTCTCAGTCTGGTTCTTCCTGCTTCCTCTATTCCCCTCCTCACATCATGTCACTGTCCCTGTCATATGCAGCCCTGTCCTCACTGACACATCACTCATCTCCTGATATACTCTGTGCTGCTGGGGGACCCTGCTTCTCCCACTATATAACTCTCAGTCTGTGGCTTCCTGCTGCCTCCATTCCCCTCCTCACATCATGTCACTGCCCCTGTCACATGCAGCCCTGTCCTCACTAACACATCACTCATCTCCTGATATACTCTGTGCTGCTGGGGGACCCTGCTCCTTCCACTATATAACTCTCAGTCTGTGGCTTCCTCCTGCCTCCATTCCCCTCCTCACATCATGTCACTGCACCTGTCACATGCAGCCCTGTCCTCACTAAAATATCACTAATCTCCTGATATACTCTGTGCTGCTGGGGGACCCTGCTCCTTCCACTATATAACTCTCAGTCTGTGGCTTCCTGCTGCCTCCATTCCCCTCCTCACATCATGTCACTGCCCCTGTCACATGCAGCCCTGTCCTCACTAACACATCACTCATCTCCTGATATACTCTGTGCTGCTGGGGACCCTGCTCCTTCCACTATAAAAGAGTGTGTGATGGAGTTGGAAAATGGATGTAATAGCTGCTCTTACTTTAGTCAAATGCAGTCAAAGAGCAGTTTACAGACACATCCTGTGTTGATCCATTAAGTGGGATAAGTGCACTACAGCCATTGAATAAAACGCATTATAACACCCTGGTCAATATAATCAATACTACAACATAAATGTATGGTCCTTCTCTTTACTTGTTTTGCAACAGGCATTTACATGAATGTCACGAATACGGTCCCAGCTGCCATGACCTTGGGGTGTTCGCTGTATGAGGTGACACACGATTCCAGCCCGCAGTCTCTCTACCTATCACACAAGTTATAGACCAACTGTATCGCCCCCAAACAGCGCTCACACCCCCACACACTTCAGGTTTGCCACCACCTATTAAATACGAACAATAGAACCCTAATACACTGTCCCACACTGGCATTTAAGGCTTCTAGCTGCTCACAGACTAGCAAGACCCACACCAGCAAACAATGTGTTAACTTTCACACCTCCAGACTGTTACACAAATGTTAATAGAAGCACACACAGCTTGTTAATCAAATGTATCAACAAATTACACACTGGCATTCAAAGGGTTAACTTGGTCGAGTTATATTCTTCTTAACAAGCTAATGGATTCGTTAGCATATCAAGGACGCCACATATTAAATTATAGATTTAATATACAAAAGTACAGGGCATTCAGATATAAAGAAAAATAATGAATAAACAATTAATAGATTGACATACACAAGCAAAACAGTTTAAAATAAAAGGGTATACATTCAGAATAGCACTTACTTGAGTTGTATAATCTGTGCCATGGAAAATTGGCTAGGAAGATGGACAGCTTATCAATGTGAATTGATTTCCCAAAAAAAGTCTGACAATTTGCTATACCTGGTCTCAGCCTTTTAAAGACACTTCCACACCTCTTTCTACACCTGGGGGGTTGTGGCCTGTGACAATTTATTTAATCACTATTTGCATGTTGCCTGATTTACTAACCAATTCTACTATGTGATCAAACTTGTCTCTGGAGTGTCACACAGATCCAATGTTATCATTAATAAATCCCTTATGACTGTCCATCTTTTTGATACCAAACATGATGAAATTTTGATTATGTGACATAACTTTTCCAAAGATATGTGATTTTAGCTGTTCCCAGATACCACCCGTACCTGTCATTCACAACCCTGGTGTGATTTCTGCTCCTCAGTATGGAGTTGCCCCAGATTCCCCAAAATATAAACTATGAAGACATTTTCCTTTGAAGCTCATATTTCTGTATACATGTATAGGCCTTCAAAATGCTGTCTTGGGTTTCAAGGATGTCCAGCTGTGACCGGCCCCACAAAGTCTATTCAGGAGTCCAAAAACTAACTTGTGTCAGGATATAGCTCACAGCAAGAGCTCTTTGAAGCTACCACAGGTGACACTGATATCTCCTAACACTGGAATGTGCAGAGCCATCAAATACATTTACATCAGACTTTCTGTCTTCACAATTTACACTTTCGTAGCTGAACTTATCAATGGATTCATTCAACATATTTACACTGCAGTTATGATTCATCCCTTATATATAACTGTAAGTTCCCTATGTTCATGACAATGGAAAAATGGTAACTCCCGAATTGTGCACAAATCTGTAATGTAAGAATGTTTGAAACAAGGATTTCTGCTTCTTATCCATTCCATCAATAAGTGTGCGGTACTAGAAGACTGGTTTGACCTTCCATTTTCACTGCTATTATACAAAATGTAATTATTTTTTTAAAAAAAGAAACGGAAGCTCTTATACATAAAAATATTACAGTAGATATTATATATAAGTTATAGTATATCTACCCTGAATATTATTTTCGGTGTGTGGGACAATAGTCGCTTTACTTTCAAAGAGATCTGGGGGGAAATGTATTAAGATTTTGCAAGTCGGCGATATTCTGCGACTTTGCAGGGAAAAATTTAAAGCAGCAATGTCTTTGAAGACAAAACTTGAAAAATCCGCAGTTTAATACAATTACCCCTGGACTGAAAAAAAATATTTGTCGCCCTCTTCTTTTAATGACATCCAGAGAACAGGTTTTGCGGTGGAACAAGTACTGCCACGGTACTTGAGAAATTGGCTCCACCCATGCAAAAGAATGGTGGAGCCTTTGCCAAAGAGACCCCCCTCCATATATAGGGGGAATTGAAAACAAGCCCTATTGCTTGGGAAAATGGCTGTTGTGGCTGGCAATAGAGCTTTGATAAACGGCCCCTATGTCCCTGATGGTTTTGATAAATGAGAGAAACGCTCAATAATTAATTTTCCTCCAATGATAACAATCTAATTTGCAAACATTTTATTCATGTTTATGCCGTTGCAAAACAATGGTTAAAGCTATTGGTCTTTTCTCTGCAAACGTTACCTGTTTTGTAGAGGGGAGTGAAATATTCAAGGCTGTTGTGTGAAATTTCTGCCTCATTCCACTTTCAGCTGTGGAATTTGTCGCGTTTCTAAGGCGTTTCTGCGTTGGAATTCCCCTTCCTTTTGTGTTCTCTCCGGAATTCCCCGTCCTACCCCCAACTGAATTGTGTACAAATCTAAAATGTAAAAATGTTTGTGAAACCAAGATTTAAACTTCTTAACCATTCCCACTGACTAGGGTGTGAAGGATATACATAAACATCTTTTTCCTTTTCTGTACCTACCATCTCCTGTCCCAATTTGTTATAAAACGTGTTTTCTGTGTTTTGTGTATTATAGAGTTTATTATGTG
This sequence comes from Mixophyes fleayi, assembly GCF_038048845.1. Lineage (NCBI taxonomy): Eukaryota > Metazoa > Chordata > Amphibia > Anura > Limnodynastidae > Mixophyes > Mixophyes fleayi. The sequence continues at coordinate 13,391,598 of NC_134403.1, forward strand.
TTTTAGCATTTTTATGTTGTATTGTAATCTAAAAATGTATTTTTAAGCTATTATAACGCAGTGGAAGGTGACTGGAGGAGTTTGTGTATTCGGAGTAAGTGTGACCTCCTAACATTTGCGTCTTTCTATTCTCATGTATCTGCCACAGATCCAGATAACGAGAGACTGGCTCAAAACGTTGCCAAGTATGAGAAGATCTTAGATGAGAATCCGGCCAGCGGATTGATGGATGATCCCTGGTTGCAGAGACCCAATGTCACCAATCTGAGGACAAGAAATATTTATGAGGGGCTGTGTCAGACGTTGGGTTCCCAGGTATGGAAGGATTAGGCTCCGAAGAAGAGGGGGGAATAACTAGAGCAAATTTCCCACCCATCTTTACTTCCAAAAGGTTCCTATTTTAGGTCTCCTGCCCAGATTCATGGGTGGTGAAAGTATTTCTGCTCCTTGTAGATTCATCTTAAAGAGTTGGCAAGAAAAAGCATTTGTTCAGGGAGAGCTCAGCAAGGTTCAGGATAAATGAAGTCTTAAATTAGGGTCACATTTGTATTGTTTTTTAAAAAATGTTAATTTTCATATGTTTCCCCAAATGTCGTTCACAGTGAACACAGATCTTCCCTCCATCATGTACACAACTTTGTTTGTTTCCCTTTAGCCAAAACTATATGAGGATCCAGCGATCCTGTGCTCTTTCGACACGAACAGCAGCCCCTATCTTATACTTCAGCCCCTGAAGAAAGAGATTGTGAGTCTGGCTCCGCACGTAGTTCTCTACCACGACTTCGTCAGTGACCTGGAGGCAGAGAGGATGAAGGATCTGGCAGCTCCCTGGGTGAGTTGGAGAGTTTCACGGCCAGGGAGAGATCTCTGCTCTATCCACCATTGTATTGTCTGACGTCATGTAATGTCGTTGCTCAGATAAGTCATCGATGGTCATTTCCAAACAAGAAAGTATATCCCTCTTAGGGATAGGAATCTCAATGGTTAATTTTTTAGATATCATATAGATAGATAAAAAAAACTCTCTTATAGGTTCACACTCCGTCACTCCATGTTGCACCCCTTTACCTTTCCTGCTCCGGTGTTTTGAAATACAACAAAAAGAATTAGGGAAATGCACAATTCTATCCATAACCCAGAACAATAGCCATGACACACAGGGGCAGATTTGGTAAACCTTCCAAAAATGAAAAGTGGAGGCGTTGACCACAGCAACCAATCAGATTCTAGCTGTCATTGCCTAGAATGTACTAGATAAATAAGAGCTAGAATCACTCAGTTTTAAACCTTTAGTTTACAGCATGAAAGTAAGGGGACATTGGCCCTCATTCATTTTATGTGTTAGAGATATAATCGTCATGTTATGTGATCAATTGGGGTAATTCCACCAACCTCTACAGACTCTGCATTACTCTGATGCACATTGGGGGTTTGTTTCTTAGGTTTTTTTTTCAGGTTAAATTTAATACCAACACAACCATTTTGCTGGTAGATTTTGTTTAAGCTCATTGGCACGGGTTTAAAGTGCACCAGCAATTTCAACACCTACCAACTTGTTTATATATCTAATTTCATTAAATTAAATTACGGTTTTGCAGATCTTCTGTTCCTTGATGCATATCGTGTGCCTGGCCCTTAGCGGCTCTAGCCCAGGTCCACCAATCATACTGTGTTATCTACTTACACTACCAATAATTGTTGGTAGTTTAATAAAGGAATTTGCGGGTTGGCTTTGTCAATGACCCTCACTGTCTCAATATACAGACATGAATTATTAATTAATGTTCATTAGCTATTGAACTGGCATAGAAGATGTACGGTCTGCCTTGCCGCATTAACGTTCCCGATGAAATTTTACAGAACCATATTTGTGGTGGAACCCCGCTGTTAGTAATCTCTAATAATCCACCTAATGCAGAATTATGTCACTGCCCAACCAATCCCATTATTTGCTGCTGAAAACATTATACTTGTGAAAGGAGCGTCCTATAATTCTCAGTGTTCCTAAACAGTATGTGGCTGATGGTAGAAACTATGACGCCGTTTTAAATGTTTTACTGAAACTTCCAACAAGGAGAGTGGGCTGGGTAAATGTGTGGGGTCCTCAGGTTATCTTAAACACTGGATATAGGCAGGGGTTCAATTGGAGGATGGACACTCTAGCAATCCCTAAATTAGTGTGTTCAGACTGTCATCTTAGGAGACCCAGAGTTAGAGGCTTAACAAACATTTAGCATTTTACCTGCCAATCCCATTAACATAATTACTAGTCATTACTAGTTATTACCTCCCATAAAAGTCATAATTCTCCTATCCTGAAAATAATCTGTGATGCTGTGAGCATTTTGATGATCTTATAATAAGCTGGCGGACAAGCAGGACATGAAAATTTGATACCGTAAGGTCTCTCCTGCCTGCTAGTTCTCTCAACCCCATTTTTGATAGACCCAATTTACATGGATCTATTAGATCCAGTTTACACTGAACCTTTTAGTGCTGGCTACCAAACAAAGAAGGTCTCTCCACGTTAAAAACCAAAAAACGTGAAAAAAATTTAAAATATGCAGCTTTCACTTACATCCCTCTCACTCTTTTACATTTCAAATAACCAACACATTCAGCATTGTTGCACGAAGGACACTAACTGTGTGAATACTGCAATAAGCCAAATCTTAGAAAAGTGTATTTGCCCTCTAACACCAATGAGCCTTGTATTTAAAGAGCTACATTTATTTTAATAGTGCGACTTGACAGTGAGATCATTAAAGCCATTATTGCCCTGGATACAAAACAAACACATTTTCTGGGCAGTTATAGTCAGTAATACAGATCATAAATTTCTCAGTGATACATTCTTAGAAGTCGGAGAAACAATCCAGTATAATGATGCAGCTTTTTCCTTCTGCAGATATTATCTGGCTGAGAACCCGGAGTAAGGAGGGGATGAGGGATGAATCATCATCTTATCCAAAAGTGCTGTATATAGAACAACCCCAGACATTACACTGACAATCTCTTACTTCTCTGCATTATAAGTCTATACTGTATGTATGTGCACTTTACTCCCATTATGTTACTTTGCACAGAAAGAGGGATATATATTGTAACTGTAATCATTTGCTTTTATTTTGTTTTTGTCTTTGATAAGCCAGAAGTTGTTTCCCACTGTTGCCTGGTGATGTGATAGTAGTTGTATGTGATTTCTATGAGATCCAGGTGGCACTGGTTCTGTCAGTGCTGGCAGAGCTCCCAGGTAAGGGGCAGCCAAGTGTTGACACTGGAATCAGTATGTATTCAGACTCCAGAGCAGGGGTGTAACCAGCGTTTGATAATCCCTGTAGCGTTTGTTTTGCATTGGGTATGCGGGGCCCATAATTTGTTGCTCACGGCTCCATAGGGCCCCGCTGTGTACTTCTAAGCATGTGTGGAGCTGAAAGCCCAGACGTGGCTCCACCGCACATGTATCCACCTCCCGCACATACACCAGAGCAGAGCGGGGCCTCTCGCCGCCAGGACGCATAGCAGCCCCCTAGTTAGTTACCGCCCTGGTCCAGGGGTAGAATCCACAGGCACAGTCATAGTCTTCATCCACGGAAAAATAGTCAGTGGCCTCTGAACTGCAGCCAGTTAAAGCTGTTCATTCTGCAGAGTAGCCGACGGGCAGCGCCCTGTGTAATGTGACTGGTAATGGAGACTGCAATGTGATATCTGTACAATTCTCAGTATATATTGTATTTCATCAACTGCACAGTGCTACTTATTCTTTATGCTGGCTGCAATTCTCAGTGCACAGTGCCACTTCTGTTATCCTTTATGTTGGATGTAATTCTCAGTGCGCAGTGCCACTTCTCTTATCCTTTATGCTGATGTAATTCTCAGTGCACAGTGCCACTTCTCTTATCCTTTACGCTGGGTGTAATTCTCAGTGCACAGTGCCCCTTCTTTAGTATTTGTGCCAAAACTGTCACCTTGTGAGGCGGCATAGCGTGTGAAAATGTGGCGTGGGGGAGGGGGAGACCTGTGTGGGACTTGTAGTGCGCAGCATTTTGCGTACCATACTGTACCCCTCTGTTTACATCATATGTAGGGTACATAATAATAAAACATCTATACCCAGAAAGCAGATTCTCCATTACGTATCTGCCTGGATCACTAACCAGAAGAGGAATGTGCGCTAATCACATATCATTACACGCTGTGTCACACTGTGCGCTAATCACGTATCATCACACGCTGTGTCACACTGTGCGCTAATCACGTATCATTACACGTTGTGTCACACTGTGCGCTAATCACGTATCATTACACGTTGTGTCACACTGTGCGCTAATCACGTATCATCACACGTTGTGTCACACTGTGCGCTAATCACGTATCATCACACGTTGTGTCACACTGTGCGCTAATCACGTATCATTACACGCTGTGTCACACTGTGCGCTAATCACGTATCATTACACGTTGTGTCACACTGTGCGCTAATCACGTATCATTACACGTTGTGTCACACTGTGCGCTAATCACGTATCATCACACGTTGTGTCACACTGTGCGCTAATCACGTATCATCACACGTTGTGTCACACTGTGCGCTAATCACGTATCATCACACGTTGTGTCACACTGTGCGCTAATCACGTATCATCACACGTTGTGTCACACTGTGCGCTAATCACGTATAATCACATGTTGTGTCACACTGTGCGCTAATCACGTATCATCACATGTTGTGTCACACTGTGCGCTAATCATGTATCATTACACGTTGTGTAACACTGTGCGCTAATCACGTATCATTACACGTTGTGTCACACTGTGCGCTAATCACGTATCATTACACGTTGTGTCACACTGTGCGCTAATCACGTATCATCACACGTTGTGTCACACTGTGCGCTAATCACGTATCATCACACGCTGTGTCACACTGTGCGCTAATCACGTATCATCACACGTTGTGTCACACTGTGCGCTAATCACGTATCATCACACGTTGTGTCACACTGTGCGCTAATCACGTATCATCACACGTTGTGTCACACTGTGCGCTAATCACGTATCATCACATGTTGTGTCACACTGTGCGCTAATCATGTATCATTACACGTTGTGTAACACTGTGCGCTAATCACGTATCATTACACGTTGTGTCACACTGTGCGCTAATCACGTATCATCACACGTTGTGTCACACTGTGCGCTAATCACGTATCATCACATGTTGTGTCACACTGTGCGCTAATCATGTATCATCACACGTTGTGTCACACTGTGCGCTAATCACGTATCATCACACGTTGTGTCACACTGTGCGCTAATCACGTATCATCACACGTTGTGTCACACTGTGCGCTAATCACGTATCATTACACGTTGTGTCACACTGTGCGCTAATCACGTATCATCACACGCTGTGTCACACTGTGCGCTAATCACGTATCATTACACGTTGTGTCACACTGTGCGCTAATCACGTATCATTACACGTTGTGTCACACTGTGCGCTAATCACGTATCATCACACGTTGTGTCACACTGTGCGCTAATCACGTATCATTACACGTTGTGTCACACTGTGCGCTAATCACGTATCATTACACGTTGTGTCACACTGTGCGCTAATCACGTATCATTACTCTCTGTTTCCCAGCTGCAGAGGTCTGTAGTGGCCTCGGGAGAGAAGCAGTCCCAGGTGGAATACAGAATAAGCAAAAGGTAAATAATTCCCCGAAATTCTCTTTCAGCATCTTCATAGATTCCTTTGTGTTTTAGGATATAACGTAGTACATCCCTGGCCAACAAACAACGTTTTTATGTAACTTTGGGTGCTATTTACACCAAACCTGTAGGCATAAAATGACATCTGTGAAAAGTATGTGTAGTGTTAGTGTTACAGAAAGACTGATACGTTTTACCAATGTATTTTAACCGTAAAGAAATTAATAAAATATTAGCAAATTAGCTTGTTATCAATTGAGCAATATGAGTTAAATAACTGACCGGCCATCTGCTTTATCTGAACCATCAGAGACACAGAAATCTAACTAAAAGGGGGTGTTGAAGAGTGTGGCGGGATTACTGTTAGAGGGGCTGCTCCTCCGTAGACCACTGATCCTAAAGCCGTTTCTTCTTTACTGGCTCTCATTATTGTTTGTGTTTAGTTTTTATTAGTCCTCAATGGATATCTCTCACTATTGGTTCACAAAGCCTCTGCCTGTCTCCTAAATTCCATAAAGTCAAAATAATATATATATTATGAGATTAGTAATATTCCTCTGTGTGCACAAATAGGGTATTTACTTGTAAACTCCAAAACACAACCTGAAGCGCCAGCTGCGATAATATAATAATATAAAACTACAAAATAGTTCTATTATATTAGTATAACGTATAATGGATATGGTAGAACAGTCTAATCAACTCATTTGCAAAACAACATCCACAAGTTTTATTACAAATATATTAAAATCACTAGAGAAGAAAATTGATCAACATGACAATTGTGTTATGATTATACAAAACCTATGTACAAAGTATTAAATGTTTCTGAATGAGTCATAAAATGGTTTATTGTGTGTATGTTATTTTTTTTTCGGGGGGGGGGGGGGGGGGGGGGTTGTAAGTGGTTGTTTTATTATCTTGTTAATATTCCTTGGAATTTGTCCCAGATCACGATAGAAAAACCCACAATTGTTGAACTGTTGTATCTTCCGTCTCGCAGTGCCTGGCTGAAGGACACGGCTGATCCAGCTATCAGAAGGTTGGATATTCGCATCGGAGCAGCCACCGGACTAAACGTCCAGGTCCCATATGCTGAGCACCTGCAGGTGGTGAATTACGGCATTGGGGGTCATTATGAGCCACACTTCGATCATGCCACGGTAAGTGCCAACCGCGCACAGACAAAACACAACCTCAGTCTTAAATATTCCATTACGGGCTTCACAGCGCTTTCAATAATCCTTATATTATTCTGTATACCTGTTATCAGCCAAAGGAACAACTACATAGGCAAACCGAGGGGAGGAGGGGGGTTCCTAGTGCCTGGAAACCCACCTTCAAGCCTGGGGCACTGTCTAATTGAGGTGGCTGGACCCTGCTCCCGTTTCACACGGCTCTGCTTGAAAAGGGAGAGCTGCGTGCACCTAACAGTAGTGCACACAGCATTGTCCATATATATTATGGGGATAGGAAGAGTTGGAGAGCAGCCAAGCACTGTCTAATATTATAGCCACGCCCCCATGCATGCGGGTCACGCCCACTGGCGGTGTGGTGTGGAAACCCCCCTCTACAAATCCTGCATTTGCCCCTGAACTATTTACAAGTCTGGCCCACCAGGATCACATGTGAGAGCAAAGAGGCCACTTCTTATAATGAAAAATCTAATTATTATATTATTATATTATTACATTTGCCCCACTTGCTGAGCGATTTGGTTTTTGCCAAGGTGCAAAATTGCTCCTTCTAGCTGGATTTCCTCCTGACTGTAAGTAAGGAAGACGGTGTCGTACGTTCATTGTGTTAAATGTCACCCACGGTTTTCTATTTCAGTCCAGAAAGAGTCCTTTGTACCGAATAAATACCGGCAACCGGATGGCCACATTCATGATCTATGTAAGTCTTGTCTGGTTATTGGTTATAAGATTATTATCCTGCACTCATCTTGCTTGGAAAGACATTTTCTGATTTAATTAAAAGCTATACATATTTCTTCCAGAACGGCTTGTTCTACGGATCTATCCTTTCTTAATCGATACCTTTTCTGTCTGATTCCACTATGTGAATGGGAGGGAGGAGGCAGATACAGCAGGCATTCTAGCGGTGTATAAAATAAGATACTTTTGGAAAAGGATAGAAAGGGTTGTCCCAAAAGCTTTAATTCTCTAACACACCCAAAAGGGTCATCTACCAACTGGACAAAAAAATAATGATTTGCTGTGCGCAATGCTTGCAGTATTGTGGCCCCTCTACACACACAAAGCCTCAATTCTACTTGCAAAGTGCAGGATACATTTGAGACCATTTGGAGGAGAATCGTCCATGATAGGACTATGCAGGACAGTACACACTGTAATATAAATAATAGACACAACACATAACTTGTGACAAGTAAAGAGGAGTTTATCTAACCAAATAAACACACTGCATGGTGTGGGGGGGGGGAAATGGTGAGCAGATCGGCAAAGGTCCAAAGCCAATCCAAATTTCCAATCGCGGGTCACTTACCCACTTGTACCTGAGCGCACGTTTAACATTTATCTTTAAAATTTATCCCAGTTATTCCAGAACCTGAAAACCCTTCTGTGCTAACATAATGCATCCCACAAGCCCACCCCCACGGACGGTACTAACACCAAAACCTAAGCCGACTTTTCAAAGGGAAACGGGTTCCTAATGCCTCAGTACAAGCAATGTGCACCCCACCATCTTTGCTCGCCGACTGCACAGTGTTCTCTGACAAAACCAAGGGCTGCACCAGCCATAGAGCCGCAACCACACCCAGAAAGCTCCGTCACCAAGCAGATCCACCGGACGCACACCAAAAAGAAGGGGGAGCCAGGGCCGTAACTAGGGCTGTGCTAGAGGGGTGACTACCCAGGGCGCAGTGCTGAAGGGGGGCGCAGTTTATGAATATTTTAGGTTCATTTGGTTAACATTGCGGGCAAGGGAGGTGCCAGTTTCCCTTCTCGCCCCAGGCGCTAAAATTTTAAGTTACAGCTCTGGGAGAAGCACCTTCCCCATTGCAGGCAGCATCCAACCAAATTCCAACTCTGGAACCAGCAATCAGGGATGGGAAGGAGGGCAGCTTCACTCTTCCATGGAACTTTATAGCCTGCCCTTTAAGCCTTCAGACAATGACACCCACACTGGGCATACCTAAACTTTACATTGTTTCTGAACCCTGTAGTGAGGTCCCAACTAGCTATGAACACAAACCTCAGCTTAATTCCATCCCTGAGTAATATTTTATTTTGACTATATATACTGTTCTTTGTGTCCTCCTCTATGTCTTTAATAAATAATGGGAACAGGCTGTTTTTATTACATTTGTTAAACCTTTTAATGTGCTTATTACAATGGTTTGTGTGTAACCAACCTTGCACTTACTGGTATCAATAGGGAGGAATAGGGGAAGTAATAGCATTTCTCCATATTTTGGTAAATGATCATCACTGTCATCTCGACAAGTCCTCTTGAGATGTTCTATGTGGTAATGACACATTTTTAAAGAGAGGTGATATTATCTGTAAAAAAAATGTTTTCAGACCAAATCTTAAGGAGTCACCTAATGACTCGTTAGTTGTCATAGTAACCAGAGATGAGTTTTCTCTTATTTGTTCCTGTCTGAGAATTGTCGCTGTTTTATTTCAGCTGAGTTCTGTAGATGTGGGAGGAGCTACAGCATTTATCCATGCTAATTTCAGCACACCTGTGGTAAAGGTAAGCTTACATTACACACATATGGTAAAGGTAAACTTACATTACACACATATGGTAAAGGTAACCCTTACATTAAACACATATGGTAAAGGTAACCCTTACATTACACACATATGGTAAAGGTAAGCTTACATTACACACATATGGTAAAGGTAAACTTACATTACACACATATGGTAAAGGTAAACTTACATTACACACATATGGTAAAGGTAAACTTACATTACACACATATGGTAAAGGTAACCCTTACATTAAACACATATGGTAAAGGTAACCCTTACATTACACACATATGGTAAAGGTAAGCTTACATTACACACATATGGTAAAGGTAAACTTACATTACACACATATGGTAAAGGTAAACTTACATTACACACATATGGTAAAGGTAAACTTACATTACACACATATGGTAAAGGTAAACTTACATTACACACACATGGTAAAGGTAAGCTTATATTACACACATATGGTAAAGGTAACCCTTACATTACACACATATGGTAAAGGTAAGCTTACATTACACACACATGGTAAAGGTAGACTTACATTACACACACATGGTAAAGGTAAGCTTATATTACACACATATGGTAAAGGTAAGCTTATATTACACACATATGGTAAAGGTAACCCTTACATTACACACATATGGTAAAGGTAACCTTACATTACACACATATGGTAAAGGTAAACTTACATTACACACACATGGTAAAGGTAAGCTTATATTACACACATATGGTAAAGGTAACCCTTACATTACACACATATGGTAAAGGTAAGCTTACATTACACACATATGGTAAAGGTAAGCTTATATTACACACATATGGTAAAGGTAAGCTTATATTACACACATATGGTAAAGGTAAGCTTATATTACACACATATGGTAAAGGTAACCCTTACATTACACACACATGGTAAAGGTAAACTTACATTACACACATATGGTAAAGGTAAGCTTACATTACACACATATGGTAAAGGTAAGCTTACATTACACACACATGGTAAAGGTAAACTTACATTACACACATATGGTAAAGGTAAACTTACATTACACACATATGGTAAAGGTAAGCTTACGTTACACACATATGGTAAAGGTAAGATTACATTACACACATATGGTAAAGGTAAGCTTATATTACACACATATGGTAAAGGTAAGCTTACATAACACACATATGGCAAAGGTAACCTTACATTACACACACATGGTAAAGGTAAACTTACATTACACACATATGGTAAAGGTAAGCTTACATTACACACATATGGTAAAGGTAAACTTACATTACACACACATGGTAAAGGTAAACTTACATTACACACATATGGTAAAGGTAAGCTTATATTACACACATATTGTAAAGGTAAGCTTACATTACACACATATGGTAAAGGTAAGCTTATATTACACACATATGGTAAAGGTAAGCTTATATTACACACATATGGTAAAGGTAAGCTTACATTACACACATATGGTAAAGGTAAGCTTATATTACACACATATGGTAAAGGTAAGCTTATATTACACACATATGGTAAAGGTAACCCTTACATTACACACATATGGTAAAGGTAAGCTTACATTACACACATATGGTAAAGGTAAGCTTATATTACACACATATGGTAAAGGTAAGCTTACATTACACACATATGGTAAAGGTCGGTTTTTATTACACACCTTTATTTTTTATTTATTGTATTGCTACTTCCATTCATATGCAAGAAGAAATATTATAATAATAATAATGTAAATGTGGTTTTTTTCGCTGCCAAAACAAATGTTAACAAACATTTCTTATGCTTATGAGCTGATTGTGTGTGTGTACGGCTGGTATTTTAGTTTGTAATAATATCTGTAGGATATCAGGGCTGTTTGTGATTATCTATGATCAGAATAATGATAAATGAATGAATGAATGAATGTGAAGCAGATATAGGCAGACTGGCCTAACAAGAGGAAGATTGCGGTATCTGCAATGATCTTAAAGTAGGAATAAATGTGACAATTAACCATAATAAGGATGTTATGATTACCATGATTAATACAACAAAATAATAATGAGACCCACAGCTTTGCAGTATCACTACGGAGTTTGACTGGGGTAAGGTACCACCGATAATATATTTTCGGCCGTCTCTTTGATTATGGTGTAAATGGATGTGGTCTTACCTCCCCTCCCAATAATCTTCTTCAGCTAAAGGTCCAAAATCAGGTTCCCAATCCTAATTCATGTCTCTTGTGAGAAGCTGTTAATTTGTCAATGAGGCCCCTATGGCTCCGAATCTGTTAAAGGACAGGACTTATAAATATCACACAGCCGTGACGTCGGTGGCATTTATTTGTGTGTATAAAGTAGTAGTTTGGAAAAACGTGAGGAATTCTCCTCTGGTTGCCTCTTATGAGCCCCATAAATCACTCTCCCCTCTTTCGTTCAGAATGCAGCTATATTCTGGTGGAACCTCCACAGAAACGGTGACGGCAACGAGAACACGCTGCACGCCGGCTGCCCGGTATTGATCGGGAACAAATGGGGTGAGCAAAACATCTTCTAACAAGGAAGATAATGCAAATGGGATTAACATTCCTACAGTTGCTCAATGTTTTTTAAAATTCATTTAATTCCTTGTATGTACTATTGTGCCTTGTATGTCTAATCCATACAGCAATGTGGGAGATACTTTATAAATTAGTAATAATAGTAACATTTTTGTAGTTGATTATTATATGGCTGCCGCATGACAAGGAGGATGAGCTGTCTGAGTCTTGTACCACAACCGGAGCAGCAAGCCGCACTTCTGGTGTCTCCTCCCCGGTGCTGAAGTTTGGGGACTATTATCTCTGCCAGTATCTGGCCTATGTATTTTACACTATCCTACTCCTAAACACTGCCCACCTTATCCAGGATAGCCTTTCACAACTGGTGGCCAGCGGAGCGGAAGGGGAGGGGGAAAGAAGGGTTAATAGTGTTTAGGATGTACCCAAGGTAGAAAGGTACAGGGCGGAGGAGGGTGATAAGTAACTTATCTACTCTTCAATGGAAGTTACTCTATATCTGAAGAGGTCAATCTAGTCACAATATCCATTTGTCTCAGGAAGTTACTTGTGGAGTCATTTTTTTTTAGATTTTTACAGATTTTATTTTTCTCTGCAGTGGCCAATAAATGGATTCACGAGTATGGCCAAGAGTTCAAGAGACCATGTACCCTAAACCCCAACAACTAAGCCTTGCAGAGTGGAGGGACAGATCTTTACACCATGAGGAGGGTCTCCTGGATCGTGAAACCACTGATGGAGAAGCTGAGGACTGGTATCAGGATTGTGAGAGCCGACCTCTCAGTCACTGGTGGTTAGATGTGACACGGAGGGGTCTTCACCACCAGCCAGCCCTGGCCTACTGTAAGAGAAGACCCCAATTCCTGCTTCTACCGTCATTTCTCTTGGAGAGAAGTTCACACATAATTACTTTTCTAACAGCCACATTGGGGATCAGAGAATGAGTGGTTCGAGGGTTGCTCTGTGTTCTCAGGAGTGTGGACGCCCCCCACTCAGAGAAGTCCTCAACATGAAGGATTCAGATGCAGTTAACGGAGGAAGAGATGGTCTTTGTTCTTGGGCATAGTCTAAACTGCAAGAAGGAGAGCGTCATTCAGACATCTGGGAGAATTATTTTGAAGGTGTGCAGTGTGCTGGATGCAGAACCTAATCTATTGCTTGGGCCTGGGACATTATATTAGAGATACTAATAAACAGAACAAGAGCAGGGATTCCGACTTTGTGTCCTATAGTGGACATGGTGTTTTGGCACCCAACACAGAGATGCTGGACTGCGCCAACACCCCTGTACACCTGCAAGGGTTGCTGAATAGTAATACTGAGGTGCTTGTATGATCCTTTTTTATTATTATCATACATTTCTTATGTTCACTTCTATGTGATTTGTTGTTCTTAGATGAATGTAACAAACAATGGAAAACTGTTCAGATACAGAACTCACACTGAAAATACAGCTCGTCCGTTGTTAGCCCAAAACAGGAAAAGCCTTGTATTCCCCCTCCTAGTATGCAATGTGTGAAATACAGCTGTCGCGTATTCTGCTCATTGAGGCCGCCTGTAACCCCTTATAGAAACTAGCAGAAACAGACGGACCATTCAGAATGTTGTTGTTAGTAGGAATCTAAAAAATTCTGAACATGTGAACCGTCTGCATCCAAATCATTATCACAAGATACATTTAGCAATGATTATTGGTACGTTATCAGATTGTCTGCAAATAGGGGTGCTCACAGTACAAGACTATTCCTGGTCGGTAACCACTGAAACCATTAAGCACATACTACTATCACCACTGGCACATGGAGCTGGACCTCTGTTAAGTGCCAATGACGTACCTGTGGATGAACGAGGAATGGATGAGCACACGTCAAGCCCAACGGGGCTTGGTCACCAGCAAGAATATAACCCTGGAATAACGAGAAGGATCTGGATGGATATTATGAATATTACTCAGGAAAAATCTCTTACATAAAAATAAAATATATGATTTGATACAAATAATTGGATATAGGTCTGTGTATTTTTTGGGAATCTACCATCGCGGACCTATAAGGCAGCTGTGATTCAGTGTTTCTAGGAGAACGTTAGTTGCACTGTAAATATATAATAGTGAGTTGGATGATAATTTCATATAAAAAAAACATTACTCTTCAAATATGATCCAAGCTGATTGGTGGAGGGACAGACATCTGCCCAGACATCAGTACGGAGCACAGGTAAGTGGGCAAATCTGCAGCAGGTTAACTGGGCAGTAATAATCTCTGTATAGAGAGCGGCACTTACCACTCAGACTTACAGCTATATAAATGTTCATGGTGCTATGTACCAGGGATGGGAAGGACAATATATCAGCGCCCACTTCAGATGAGATGGACCATCGTCCTCATTTATATTTTACCTTCTGTAATGATACATTGTAGCCCTGTAGAGTAATACTGTGATTATCATATCATAGCTGTATCCCAGAATTGAAAAGGTTTAAGAGGGGACAATAGATTTACTACACTACATAACACGAGTTCTTAAACACATCAATGAATACTCATTTACTGTGTATCCCCAGTGGTCACCACAGTGACTTCTATAGTAATTACACCGGAAGGAGCGTCCCAATTAACCAGCATGGTTCACTTGTCACTGTCTTGTAAACTAAATGTCTTTCAGACTAAAAGTATGAGACGGGAACACCAAGGGGTAAATGTATTATGGTCTGGTTTTGTCAACTCGCGGGAGTTCGGCGAGTTGACAGCTAAAATTTAAAGCGGCGCTGACTTGTAAAGGCAAGTTTCCCTTTACAAGGCACTAGCTTTACTTGCATACAGTTGGCATTTGTCAGAGGTTCCCCTCTACTTAAACTATCCCAATATCCAGGGATTCCTCCTCTTATGTGCATGCCATTCCCTACACCAGGGACCCTATTCCAGAACTTGGTGGCATGCTGCCTTAATGCAACCCCCCCCCCCTCCTTACTGTATGGGAGCACTTTTAGAGGGTCTCTACTTCTGCTGCTGTACAGACCATAATCCACATATCCAGGGACTATCACTTACAACTATGCTGATGCTGGTAACTACTACCATGCATGACGTCAGACTGCCCTTGACATAAAACATTTCCCACATTCTGTGTCTTACATGAGGACACTCTCCTGGAGTATTTACCTTACTCCCCCTGATTCTTTCACCATGTGCACACAGCTCTTCTCTCCAGAGGTGTTACTTTTAACATGAGATACCTACCCCAATTGATGCCCTTCTTTTTGGGTACCCCTGATGGTGGGGATCCCCTCTGCCTCTGTTTCACTGTAACAATGCCCCCTTCTATCCACGGGGTCTCTCTCTTTCTTAGTCTCTCCAGATAGATAGTTTTTGGGGCTTTCTCCCCTCTTTCTGCATACAAGGTTCTCCTATTGATAACTACCTCTTTTTGGGGACATACTGACACTTTGGGTCCCAGAATGAAGAACCACTAACACTTGAGGGTCCCATAATAATGGCACACTGATTCTCGGGGTCAAAACACTATAATATAGTTGTACTAGACATCTTCGTAGAGTTTACAAAACATGGCAACAAAGAGCCGCCAGCAGGATTCAAACCGATGCTCCTAGACCAGAGGTGTCCAAGATCAGTCCACAAGGGCTACCAACAGGTCAGGTTTTCAGGATATCTGTCTGTAGAAACAGGTGGGATAATCACTGACCCAGCCAAATAGATTAACTTACCTGTGCATAAATAAAGTAATACTGAAATCATGAACCGGATCAGGTTAATGGGGTTGGGTATGGCTCGACTATTACAAGAACTCCGACACAGACAAGACCTACAAGAAAAAAATTATGTCAGGAAAAACCGACAGCCAGGGCCGCCATAAGGGAGGTACAGGGGGTACTCTTGTACCGGGGCTGGGCTCACCAGGGGGCCCGGCGGCAGTGGGGGGGGGGGCTCGCTGGCGTTCGGTAGTTCATTGGTGGGGGGAGCAGGGTAGTGGGGGAAAAAAAAAATTGAGATACTCACCTGATCGCAGCACCGCCATCCCTCCTTCTTCCTCTCTGCACTATTTACACTGACATCATCAAGTCACGCCTGACACTCAGTGAGGAACTGTGCAGAGAGGAACAAGACAGAAGCAATAAGACAGAACAAAAGAGAAGAGAAGACAGGAAAAAAGCTAATAGAAAGGCAAAGGTAAGTAAATAAAGGGAGAAAGTCACACCATGAGGAAAAAGTAGGGGAGAGAGGCACAGACAGTATGAAGAAAAATGGGGGTGAGAGGCACAGACAGTATGAAGAAAAATGGCGGTGAGAGGCACAGACAGTATGAAGAAAAAGGGGGCTGAGAGGCACAGACAGTATGAAGAAAAATGGGAGTGAGTGTCACAGACAGTATGAGGAAAAAGGGGGGGGGAGAGAGGCACAGTATGAGGAAAGTCACCGAGTGATGGAAAGGGGGGGCAGGAAGGCACAGTGATGGAGAGGGGGGGCAGGAAGGCACAGTGATGGAGAGGGGGGCAGGATGGCACAGTGTGATAATGGGGGGGCCAGGTGAAGGGGGAAAAGCAGCATGGAGGGCGCAATGTGATCATAAGGGGGCAAAACATGGTGATGAAGGGGCACAGTAATTTGTGTGTGATGGTACAGTGGGCTTGTGGCACTGTAGTGTGAGGTAGGTGGCGGCTAATTAATGAGTGCAAGTTTGTTTGTGGGGTAATGGTTGGGCAATTTTATAGTGCGGACTATTACTTTAAGATGGGGTGGTTTGGGGGCTACTGAATGTGGGGAAGAATGAGGTCACTTTTTTAAATGTGACTATGAATTATTTAATGTCAGTGATATTTTTGAAATATACATACTATTAATTTATTGCTGGGGCTGTTTGTAGGGAGGGAAATAGGTTTATTTATTAAATGTGAATACTGTTATTTTAATGTTGGGGCTGGAGGAAGGCCTAATTATTAATCGTGGGTGCTATTGATTTAACGCCGGGGCTGGCTGTAATTTTCTAAATGTACCTATTTTCTTTTACAAATAGGGCCCCCAACATTCCAGGATCCAGACAAGCCGCAACTAAAGAAACCTGCAGCCACAGGTGGGGAAAGTGAGATGAACAGGTAGGAGAGAACAAGAGAGTCTGTGAAATGTTGTGATTCTAGTGGGACAATGCCAATATTTGGTGTGTGTGTGTGTGTGTGTGTGTGTGTGTGTGTGTGTGTGTGTGTGTGTGTGTGTGTGTGTGTATGTATGTATGTATGTATGTATGTATGTATATATATATATATATATATATATATATATATATATATATATATATATATATATATTAGGGGCCCCCTTAACTTACCTGAACTTAACTGATTAAGTTCAGTGATTTTTTTTTCATTGCCATGTGGGCCCCCTTTTCCCCTGGGCCCCCGGGCACCTACCCATCGTGCGCAGTTGGAAAGATAGCCCTGGTTCATTGGGAGGGAGGGGGGGTGGTCATCGGGGAGGCCCTGCCGGCTTCATTTGTACTGGGACGATTTCTGATGGCGGCCCTGCCGACAGCAATATTGAAAGACTTACCTGAAAAACGACTATGCAGATATCCGATGGCAGCAGAAGGCTGACAGGACCTCCTTCCGACTGTCCAGCTCTCCGGCAGTAGTGTGTGACGTCAGTGTGACCTTTATCCATTTAAATTTAAAGCGGCAATGTCGGGAACCCTGTTTGTCACTTGACAAAAATTGACTGGAAATGGCTGAAAATTAATGTTATTGAGGGTAATATTAATGTAGAAACAAAAAAAAGAGCCAAATTATGTGATTTTAGCAAAAAATAAAATTGGGATTTTAGAAAAAAAATAGGGATCTAAAACCAAAACCAAAAAACCGTGAGGGCGGTTTTGCCAAAACCAAAACACGAAGTTAATCCAGATCCAAAACCAAAACACAGGGGTCAGTGAGCATCTCTAATGTCAACTATCCACTACATTAGAATTACAGTCCTAATAACCATCGTCCATCAGCCTTGCAGTAGTTGGGATCACACAGAGCTGATCTATCCCACTTTTTTTTTTTTTTTTTTTCAAACTTGTCTGCAATGTTGAGAAAGTTCCTCTGTCAGCAGCAAAAGAATGTAATTCTCTGACACAGAGAGAAGACCCTGACGGATCCTCTCCAGCCCAGCCTGGGGGTCCTGGCAGATCAGGTATCTGTAGGAAGAGGTATTCTGTTCTACCGTATGGTCTCACTGTGACCTGTCAGAAATGTGAGGGCTGTCTGAGGAGCATTAACCACGTCACTGCTGGCGGCACGGTGGCTCAGTGGTTAGCACTTCTGCCTCACAGCACTGGGGTCATGAGTTCAATTCCCGACCATGGCCTTAGCTGTGTGGAGATTGTATGTTCTCCCTGTGTTTGCGTGGGTTTCCTCCGGGTGCTCCGGTTTCCTCCCACACTACAAAAATATACTGGTAGGTTAATTGGCTGCTATTAAATTGATATTAGTCTCTCTTGGTCTGTGTGTGTTAGGGGATTTAGATTGTAAGCTCCAATAGGACAGGGACTGATATGAGTGAGTTCTCTGTACAGCGCTGCGGAATTAGTGGCGCTATATAACTAGCTGGTGATGATGCTATAAATATTTCTAAACTGGTAGAAAATTGTATTAGGTGATTTCAGGTCTGGCAGGAAAAAACTCAGACTTTTGAACTACAATGGAATTAATAGAAACTCACAAATAAGAACATTTGAACACATTTCATCATCATCAACATTTATTTATATAGTGCCAACATATTCCGTAGCGCTTTACAATTGGGAACAAACACGGTAATACACAATACTGGGTAAACCAGACAAAGAGGTGAGAGGGCCCTGCTCACAAGCTTACTATTTACATTATAAACTCATTTTTATTTTCTAAAAGCTTTTTTAAAAAAAACAAATTATTGAACCAATGAAAAAAGATTTGTGAATTGATTGATTTTTTGAAAATATATGTACAGGTCCACAACTGAACCATACTGCAGGGAAATTGTCTGAAATCTCTCCATTGGCAACAACCCTGGGCCGTACAAAGCCATGGGTTCCAATTCTGTATACTAAAAATTCTAATCATTACTAAAGGGACCATGATGTCCTTACATCCTCAGTCTCGTCCTGTCCCGCCACAGCCGTCCCTGTGTTATATGAAGTTCTGTATCCTTCACTTCCTTCACCACTATCTCCCTCCTCCTGCCACTGGTATGCTCACATCCACGGTAAGCCGGATAAGCGCGTCCGGAAAGTGCTGAGCTTACTGGAGCACCACGCCAACCAATTTCGATGTAGAAGTCGTGGCCCCTTAGGTTCTGAGTACCTGCTCTGAGCAGGTATCCTAAAAAGCTCTGGGCTACGGGGGGAGCAGTGCCTGCACCATCAACCGCTTTCACGGCACACTGCCCAACTCTGGGCAGGGGATGGTGCTGGATGCCCCAGCACTGGCCCTGCTCATTGCACAGGGCAACTTTTTGTGGCGACTATATCTAGTAAGGGATACCACTGTTTGAATTAGGGTCCTCCCATGACTATAGGAGCCAGGATGGGGCATTTTGAGGCTCTTTTATAGCCTCCCCTATTCCTGGGCTCTTTACCCCTAGTGCTGTGGGTGTAGCGAGCCCTCGATGACATCACTGCGCATGTGTGCAATGACATCACTGGCTCCGCCTCTGAGAGGGGAGGATGGAAATACAAAGCAGTTTGGTGCTTAGTAAGAAGTGATTATTTCTATTCTTGCCCTCCACAGTCATGGGTTATTTTGCAGGGTCCCATTAGCCCTTGGCATTGAAGGGGTTAAGATCTGATCTCAGTAGACCCCATCTTTTTTCTACCTTACTCTGTAACAAGAATAGCCAAAATAATAAATAATTAAAGCGTGCTACTTGGTAACTCTCATGCAATTTGTAGCCCTGGACAGTCAGGATTTTGTATTTAAGGATATCTGGTCTATTTCCAGCTTTTCCCAACAAACTGTGAACTTGCCAGTCACACAGTGAAGTGCTCGCTGGGATTACTGGCAGGGAGCCCTGGATGCTGTGTGGACACAGGCTATGTGTATATAAGATCAGGACGTATATTATAACACTTATGAAAGAGCTCAGTCTGGGGGAGAGACTGACACCTCCGGGCAGTTGTTTGGCGTCCGTCCACATCTGTGTTACAGGGACCCGTAGTGAGTGTGAGGAGCTATACAGAATCAGCATGGCCTCTTCCATACACACAGGTCTTCTGTCTGCTCCAATCTCTGCAGACACCCACACAGCATTAATATACTCTCCCTATCGCTGTGTCGGAGAGATCTCTGGTTCCCCAGCAGCGTCTGGTGCCCGGGTAACATAGTAACATAGTTGATGAGGTTGAAAAAAGACACCAGTCCATCAAGTTCAACCTATTTTGGATCTCCTGCGATCCTGCACTTATATTTGAAATTGATCCAGAGTAAGCAACCGCCAATCTGTTTCCATTGTGAAAATCCCCCCAGACTCAATATTACAGTCCTATTTTTACCCTATATCCACTACTATCCTTCATTTTAATTAACGGTCATAACCCTGGATGCACTTTTCCGCTAAAAATTTGTCTAACCCTCTTAAACATATCTATTGAATCTGCCATCACAACATTCCCTGGCAGTGAATTCCTTATCTTGACTGCCCTTACTGTAAAGAACCCCTTCCTTTGCTGCTTGAGAAATTTCCTCTCCTCTAACCTTAGGGGGTGACCGCATGTCCTGTGTATAGTCCTTGGGGTAAAAAGTTCCCATGAAAGTTCTCTGTATTGACCCTTAATGTATTTGTACATAGTAATCAAATCTCCCCTTAGACGCCTCTTTTCTAAAGTAAACATCCTAAACTGGCTAACCTTTCCTCATAACTTAATGACTCCATACCCTTTATCAATTTTGTCGCCCTTCTCTGAACCCTTTCTACTTCCAAAATATATTTTTTATAGAGTGGTGCCCAGAACTGTACTCCATATTCAATAGTAGGGTAGGAGAGCAGGAAGGATTACTAAATGCCCAGTATATCATGGCAGGACCCCCGGACCAACCTTAAGCATAAACTAGCCACTTGGCATTATCATTTTGCAGTTCTAAAGACCACTGCTTATGACAATGACAGAAAACCTCCTATTGCCATAATTTACTAAGAAAATATCACCAATGCAGCTGAGTGATATTCACCTGCCCGGGGACACTGGCCAGGAGCTGTAAGAGTAGATTTAACACTGTGCCAGGCCAAGAGTTGTAATTATTAGCTTTTTTTTTATATAACGCACCTCAAAGATTCGTCTTAGATAGGGGGGGTTAGAACATAAATAATAAAGTGACAAAATTAACATTACATAAGGAAAACACTAATGAAGAGGGCGCTGCTCATTCTGAAGGGGATGGGCGGTCACAGACAGGCTGGAGCCGAGTTGGGGGAGCAGAGGTGGAAGATTTAGCAGGAAGGGTTGAATGTTAAGTTAGGTTTTCTGGACGCTTTTCGGGGGTATGTGCATTTGTGACCCTGCTGAGTCGGGCCTTCAGTTCCATCCCGGGAGAAAGCTAGTAAATCTCATCACCCGGTGGTTACTTCTAGTGAGAGCAGATCTATTGCATAGATAGGGTAAAGCTTTTCTCTGCTTAATAAATAGAGCCCAAATGGTGAAAGAACTGGTGCAAGTGTCACGGGTAAGTAACATCTAGACCTTGATTAATTAAGGAACGTAAATGCCGATACGTGCCGTACTTAGCGTAAGATCGCACTGCGCTTGCC
Organism: Mixophyes fleayi; assembly: GCF_038048845.1. Classification (NCBI taxonomy): domain Eukaryota; kingdom Metazoa; phylum Chordata; class Amphibia; order Anura; family Limnodynastidae; genus Mixophyes; species Mixophyes fleayi. The sequence continues at coordinate 13,413,399 of NC_134403.1, forward strand.
CAGATCTGGACGATGCAGCAATGAATTCAGCAACATCCAGTTCACCATCGAGCGCAAAGGACTCTTACTACAGCCTGCGATTTCATTGGCAGAACACATAGGGTAAAGGGCGTATGCACGTAGTCAATGTACAGTAAGGGCGTGCCAAGGTCAACGCATGCAGCAGCGTCCGATTCAAGCTTTGGGCAGCTCTCAGATACGTGTTTTTTGGCCGTATCACTTGCTCCAGCTACAGGTCAGGTGTAAGATCTGATTACTAGTGATGACGGCTGTGTATGCAGCTAGAACATGTGTTTGCAATCAGGAGCAACTGTAATAATGTATTTTATGTACAGTAGACATTAATAACATCCTAATAAATGTATTTTATGGGAAAAGCAATTTGTTTTTAAAAATGTTGCCAATAGTTGAATACTTTTTTTATCCTGTGCATCCTTTTGGGACTTCATATCCCACATATGTATTGGACGTATACTGCAGTGTATAGTCTGTCAGAGCAGAGCGGACCTAGACCCGTATTCATCACCAGATGTATCTTCAGATCCGCTTGTAGTTCTATATGTACGTACGTACGTATGCCCATATTACAAACATTTAAAAAGAAAACCACACAATTTACGTTCGTTTCGCATGTCTTAATAAATCAGGCCCAGAATGAGCAAAGTACAAATAATTTATTAGAGAGCAATCTGATATAGCTGTGGGGGCAGCACGGTGGCTCAGTGGTTAGCACTTCTGCCTTACAGTACTGGGGTCATGAGTTCAATTCCCTACCATGGCCTTATCTGTGTGGAGTTTGTATGTTCTCCCCGTGTTTGCGTGGGTTTCCTCCGGGTGCTCTGGTTTCCTCCCACACTCCAAAAACATACTGGAAGGTTAATTGGCTGCTAACAAATTGACCCTAGTCTGTGTGTGTGTGTGTCTGTGTGTCTATATTAGGGAATTTAGACTGTAAGCTCCAATGGGGCAGGGACTGATGTGAGTGAGTTCTCTGTACAGCGCTGCGGAATTAGTGGCGCTATATAAATAAATGATGATGATATAATACATCCTCCCACTAAAATACCAACATATAGAGAACGAAGAAACTGTGCGCTGACTGCTTCTCAGATATTACATGTGGTGGGACGTGTCGTAGATATGAGAACCAAGCTACTGTGTGTTACACGTTACATGTTACATGTATGCTCACGTTCCTTTTCTACTCTGAGTATAAGTTAATTTAACCCTTGCCATCCAAGTAACCCCCACAACAGGTAACGATGCAGAGCTGCTGTAACCCGCATCGGCTCCACCAGACGTCTGTTTCCAGCACGTACAGTTCATACTTGCCAACTTTTCTTCGTTGGCTTCAGGGAGATCCCGGGGAGGTGGGCATGTGGGGGAGGGGCTTGACGAATCGCATCATTTTGGCCCCGCCCCCAAATGATTGTCACATTACAGCAGGGGGCAGGGCTAAGATAACGTGATATTTGCATAATTAAGCCCCGCCACCCCTGTCACTTATCTATTTGGGGGGCGAGAAACGGGAGGTTGCCCTGCTCCCCCGGGAGGTCTCGAAGAAATGCGGGAGTCTCCCGGACGGGAGAGTAGGCAACTATGCGTTAATTTAAAGCAGCTAATGAATCTCTAGAGACTGAAGTGTCTTTTACATTTCTTTCTCCATTACTGAAGTCATGTTGTCTTACCTGTCAGTCTTTGATTAAATTATGGTCTCCATGAAAATGGCCACCTCCATAGGTATCAATACATGGACATAGGACACAATTTCTGAACTGTGTCATCATGCCACAGATGGCGAAGCCAACCACGTCTTGTACTGGGTCAGCATCAGGGAGAATGCCAGACTCTTCAGGGAGTGAGGGAGGTCACCCCTATTTCAGGGAGTCTCCCTGACATTCAGGGAGAGATGACAAGTATGCTATAGTTCCTTGTGCACCAGTTTTCACACATCTGTTTAGGTAACGCAAACTGATTACAGGGGAACTGTACTTTGTTTTCTTCTAAATAACAGCTTAATGTATCACTAAAGAACAACATATTAACATAGGCAGATTAATTCATATAAATGACAAATATGTACCTGGTATAAATCTGCAGACACCGGAGAGAACAGAGAGGATATTCTCTATATATAAGAAGGTTATGGAGATATCTCTGATTAGCAGATTTTAGATAATGGTCTAAACCTTAACCAAACACTTAGTAAAGGTTATATCATTGGGCAATGTGTTCTCTTTTCTTTCTATCATCAGTAACTCTCTGTACTGTACACAACATGGGGCCCAGCCACAGAGGATTATATTGTTCTACAGCTTAGCACCTGTCAGTGGTCCCTGGTTTATTTTCTTTACATCACCCTTATCTAGACAAATCCTGGCTGAAGGTGTTAGAGACAACAGTGTGGTGTAATGTGGGAGTTAGTGCTCCAGGTTAATTAGCTGTGTAATGTGAAAAGCAGAGACCATAGTAAAGGTTTCTAATGTTTGTGCTTCGCACCCCCTCACCGGCAGCTGTGCTGCTCTTGTTTTTACAGATGTGTCTGAAACAGACAGCAGGACACATCCAGCGCACTCAGCGGTGTGTTTTCTGTCTGAGTGGCTGTGTGTGGAGTCCAGAGCCGGCGCTAGCCATGGTGGGCGCCCTTGAATGTGGCGCTCCTGTAACGCCTGCGGGTAACGGAACAGACGCACACAGATGTCTAACCTTCTAAACGATGACCTTACACTTACACAGCCGCTCTCTGTCTCAGCACCGTCTTCAGTGAAGGTCTGACAGGAGCATACAAATAACAAACAGTACGATAAGTTACCTGCCAGTGATCACCTCACCTAAGGGTCACTTCTTATCTTCTCTGGGCAGACCGATCCTGCTGCATGTCACCCATGTCCGCTGGTGCTCAGCTGCTCCACAGGCCTCCTCCAGTGGCCTGAACCCCGGCTGTTAAGCCCACTTGTCTTGGGGCTCAGGACTTTAGGTGCCCTTTCGGACAGATGAGAGCGACCTTATATGCCACTCTCAGCTTTGCACTACACTACCCAAGGAACTTAGTGTCCCTCTACATCAAGGGCACCTATAGGAAAAGAGAGGAGTACTCACTACTGGAATGCAGAACCGGCGATTAGTTTTCCATCTCTTCGCCCTCTTCACGGGCACCTTGGCGGCCAGGCACATCTCCACACCCCAACCCTTATTATGTCATTCATTCAGTGTTTTAGGTACCCCCTAACTTATAGATCACGCTTAGTTGAAGAAGCTGTCAATTCTTAGGTGTCTCACAGGTACTTGGTGGCTTGATAGACTCTGACTCTGGGTGGTCCTGCCCGCTTGATAGCATTTATGGAGCTATTGAAGCTCCAAATAGATTTCTCTTTTGCTGCGTTTCACCAATATCTGTATAAACATCACATAAAAACATTGGCTGCTGCTCTGTATAATTTTTGCAGTTTCGTGTATTCTGTTCAAACAGGTATGAAGCACTTATACGTGTAATTAACCTCAGGAGATTAATCGTCCAAAGGAGAGAAAAAAACTTCTTCTCTGTTTCATTGAGAATTTCCTGCCTCAATTCTCCTTCATAAGCAATAAAGTTTATGCAAAGCAATTAAATTGCTACATTGGTTATTGAAAGAGATCATGAGCTACAAAACAAGTCTCTAAAGCAGGGTTTCCCAAACCCAGTCCTCATTGGCCCCTAACAGAGCAGGTTTTCCAGATCACATTTGAACTAATTATATCACCTGTAGCTCTGTTACAATGTGTCAGTCAGTAATGAATACACCTGTGCTCCAGCAAGGAGATCTGGAAAACCTGCACTGTCAGGGGCACATGAGGACTGAGTGTGGGAAACCCTGCTCTAAAGCATAGCCCTTAAACTTCCTGTCCATTGGAAAAAAAAAGCAATAATGACCTTGCTAACCACATATAATATATTTCCTCACCACTTGTAATTGTTTCCTCTTTGCAGAGTACATTTCAGGTTCTATAAAACTTTGAAGGGTACGAGGCTAATTAAAGCCAGCTGAACGCTCGTCTAGAAGATGTCACATTCTCCAACACGATTCACACATTCTCACAAGCAGGTTCCACCCAAAAAATATATAATAATGATGAAATATCGCGACCTCCAGGATAGGAGAGAGAGTCTGCACAGTAACCTTATTGGCTAATTTGAAGACTTGTACCCAAAACGGCTGTACAAGGGGACAATTCCAAATACATGTATCAAGTCGCCCGAGATATTAGATTGCCGTAAGCAAAGTTTTGAATGGGTGGGTCACATTTTGTGGAGTCTAGTTGGAGTGAGATATAATCTGTTGATTCATTTTATCATCATTTCTGTCTGGTTTATACATTTTGACATTCGAAACGAATTAGTGAAAATGTTTTCCCATTGTTCCCTGTCCAGTTCAAGGTCCAAAAAATTACTTTTATTCCACAATCTCATGACACATCTACAGACTTTGTTTTCCTAAATGTTTTGGAGAAAAAAACTCAGGTGCTGAAATGTTGTCATAATTTCAAAGTAGAATATTGATGATTTTATAGTTGCATCATTAAATAGGGGTGTAAAGAGGTTTTAAACCTTGGTTGACTTTCATTTCTTGACGTGTGTGTGACCTTTGCTACTTTTAGGCTGCTTCTCAGGATCCGTGGTTTTGCTTCTTCCTGCATGCATCTCAGACCGAAGTCAAATAGGACTAAGGGGACGAATGAATGACTTTTATTAGCCGCTTAGCACAATCCAGACATCAGCACATGCATGACCTAGCTAGCCGACAAGCGTGTGCCCAATGGAAATGACATTCCAGATGTGGATTTTCAGTTACACTTACAAAAAATTAAATTGAAAATAAAATTGATAAAAAATATTTTATTAAAAAGGCCTAAAAAAATGCTTTATTCAAATAATTATTTTTTTTAAAACATTTTTATCTGTCATTGTCATGCTGAGATGTTGACAACAAAATTAGTATTGCAGCAGCATGTGTACCTGCACGATTCTCATTGAATAGGTTTCCCCATCCAAAGACATGGGGGAAATATTATTATTATTTTCTCTCAATCGTAGTTACAGTTTTCTGTGGAAGTTTATTCCTAGAAAATAATTACCCTCTTCAAATTCTGATTTTCGTGGCAATTATCAAGAGGCTGAATCCAGCTCAACAGACACAGTCTGCAAGTAGTTCAGATGCACGCTGCATGGCCGACATTTTCACTGTACAATCATCATCTATTTATATAGCGCCACTAATTCCGCAGCGCTGTACAGAGAACTCACTCACATCAGTCCCTGCCCCATAGGAGCTTACAGTCTAAATTCCCTAATATAGACACACACACACACACACACACAGTATACACAAGCATACAACAGATGTGAACTAACTGTAGTACAGCCATGCAGCATGGGTAATTCATGTATGTGCGGATTTACATGGCTGATCTGGTATCCCACGTCAGGTATGAAGGAAGCAGTAAATAAACTGCATTGTTAGCATTAGCGTGTGTTACAGCACAATGTCTTTGTATTCCCTTCACCAGAGAAATAAAACCAGAACATTTCTAAAGACGATCGGACATGTTCGCTACTCGCTCGTGATTTGGCGACAATCCATTGACGTTTGTACATGAACATGTTCATTTAATGTGTCCGGTCTGGGTTATGATGCTGAACATGTCACTAAGTAATGTAAAACTTCATTTCTGATATGGGTGTCATTTTTGTGTGGAAAACAAAGTTACATTATTCTCTATGGCCAGAGGAACACCAGAGGTTATGTCAATAGAAAATGCTGATTGGGTATAGCAAACAAATTTATGTAATACTTTATCTAATTAATAGAAGGGCATTTGGAGCACTTGGGGGGGGGGTGACATCCCCTATACAACATATTGAAATGGGGATCGATGACCGCTACTCGTCGATAGGTTGGGTGCAGCGTCTGTGAGAGAGACAGGCAGAACGATTTGCTAAGTCTAGGACTATGGATGGGGAATACGTGCTTTAAAAGGCTCTTTCTGGGTCACATGTCCTATGAACAGGTCTGTCTGTGTGACTGGTAGAATATGATCAGTTAGATCATTGCTAATTATCCCTAATTTCCAGGCACAGTCCCCTCCTAAGCTTTAAAGTTTCGTCACTGCAAATGTCACCATTTTTTGTTTTGAGTAATTACATCTCACAGCTTTATTTTTGCACTGCAATTTAGAGTTGAGCAAGGACACGCCCCTTCCCAACGCTAAGCTTTGTCCGCATGTTTTGCAATTCCTCCCCTGCAGCACAACATGGTTTTGCCAAGGTACAAAATTGTTCCTGCGAGATGGATTTGCACTGAATTCTAAATAAGACCCCATGGACCTGATTCATTAATTAAAGTAGATTTAAAAAAAAAAAAAGAGTAACTTTGCACCTGGGCAAAACCTTGTTGCATTGGAGGGGGAGGCAAATTTAAAATGTGGGGACAGATTTATAGTTGGGGTAGGGCATGTCCTAGATCAACTTTAAATTGCAGTATAAAAATAAATAAGTATTTGTGTGCTACATGAAAAAACAACCAGTATGTATCTTATGTGCAAAATAATAAGCTAATTTGCACCCCTTGCATTGTAACATGGTTTGTCCAGGAGAAAATATACTCCTTTTTTTTGCCTTACTTTCCTCAATGAATCAGGCCCTTTATGTTCTCATACTCAAAGTTACAATAAAGTATTGCTTATATATATATATATATATATATATATATATATATATATATATATATATATATATATATATATTTATATTATCAAATATAAATGCAAATGGACCTTGTGAATCACGAACCACCTCTGTCATATATGTACTTAGTTGCAGTTCCTTGGCAGATAACTGCACATGGAAGTGACTTTAACATTTTGCTAACTACACCCGATTACCACGTTTACATATATGAATAGTTCAGTTTCAGTGTAAACTTGCTTCAGTACAACAGCGCACTCTGCTGGTCAAGGTGAATACTGTGAAATGCAATCAGTTACCGGTAATTGTTTCTCTGTAATATAGTAAATAAACATTCGAGAAGTCAATCAGAAGCGTAAACAATATTTGCCTTTGTATAATCACTAGAATTTAAAAGTACAAAACATTAAAACAATTGGAAAAGAAAATATATTTAACCTAATAACCAGATTCATACAATTTATTTGAAAAAATAATAATGCTGATTAATTTCAAGAAACAAAAAAAAATATTAATACAGTGGTTGAACAGGAAGTCAGTGGATCGTACAAGAAAATAAAATTGGCAAAACATAAAAGAACAGTAAAAATGGGATTTTTATACTTATGTAAAATCCGTTTCTCTTAGTCCATTGGGGGAAACCGGGGACATTGGGGTATAGAGTGGGGACATTGGGGTATAGAGTAGGGACAGGGCGAACTGGCACTTTAAACTTCTGTTTAACTAAGCCCTAGCTCCTCCCCCTCTATACCCCAACTCCTGTCCAGCCTCAGTTTATGTTTAACCAAGCCCACAGAAAGCGGAGATAGGAACAGGAAAAGAGAATAAAATTAACAAACAACAACATTCTCTTACCAACAAGACAACATGTCAAACTGTAGGAGAAACTAGAGCGTTAAGGGTGGGCGCCCAGTGTCCCCCAATGGACTAAGAGAAACGTATTTTACGTAAGTATAAAAATCCCATTTTCTCTGTCTTCCTTTGGGGGACACCGGGGACATTAGTGACATCCCAAAGCTGCCCTACGGGAGGGAACGCTCAGAAGAAATGGCACGAAACACCTTTCTTCTAAAACTTGCATTCTTGGATGCAAACACATTAAACTTGTAAAATCATTCAGGACCGGAATGACAATGTGTTGATTTAGATAAAAACCAGACACAACCGTAGGAAGGAAAGAGGTCCTGTTTTAAAGAACTGCCTTGTTTTTATGAAAAACAAGAAGAGGAGACTTGTAAGAGAAAGCAGCAAGCTCTGAAAACTGTGCGTGCCGTAGAAATGGGCAAAACCGTTCTCTAGGGTAGAAATTTAAATTTCCACTGTATTCAAAGGTTCAAAAAGGCGGATGCTGTAAAGCATTTAACACCGAATTCAAATCCCATGGTGGTACCGGAAGAACATATGGAGGTTGTACATGGAGAACGCCCTGAATGGAAATGTGCACATAAGGAATTACAGCAAGTTTTCTTTGAAAGAAGACAGAAAAAGCAGACACCTGACCTTAAAAAGAACTAAGGCGCAAACCTGCATCCAGGGGCGGATCTAGACTTTATGTTTAGGGGGGGGGCGATTTTGCATAATCACGCCCCTCCTTTGCTCTGATTGGCTGGCCTGTGTTAACCCCGTCTTCCGCCTGCGATTGGCCCCGCCCCCTCCCGTTGTGGTCGCCGGGTGGGACCACTCTGGCTGGCCGCCATTTAGCCCTGCTCATGCTTAGCCCCGCCCCTCCCGTTTTAATCGGCGGCTGGGACCTAGCTTTTTGCTGCTAGGGGGGGCGAATGCCCCGATCGCCCCCCCCTGGATCCGCCACTGCCTGCATCCAACCCCTCCTGCAAGAATCTAAGTAACCTGGCCAAGCAAAAAGAAGAAGTAGGATATCCCTTCTTTTTTCACCAGTCAATAAGTTTTCCAGACTCGATGAGAAATCTTTGCAGAGGCTGGTTTCCGAGCACAAAGCATGGTTTGCACCACAAGTTCGGAAACACTTTAGCGCTTAGGATCATAGCTTCAACAGTCACACAGTTAAAGCCAGACGTTGTAAACATAGATGACAAAAAAGGATCTTGAGTTAATAGATCTGGGCGCAGCGGCAACCGCCAGATCCGAGCTCGTCGGTGTACCAGGCCCTCTGCGGCCAATCCGGCGCTATCAGAAGAACTGGAACACCCTCTCTCTTTACCCTTTATTAACACCCTTGGAAGCATGGCTACTGCTGGAAAAAGGTACTCTAAGCAATACCTCCAAGGGACAGACATGGCGTCTACTGCAACAGCCATAGGATCTCTTGCACGGGAGCAGAAGAGGAGAACCTTGTGGTTCATCCGAGATGCCACCATGTCGATATTCGTGTGACCCAACCATTCCACCAACTGACAAAACACCTTAGGATGAAGGGACAATTTCCGCATGGCCAAGGGACTTTTGGTACCGCTTTGATGATTGAGTAATGCCACCGATGTGGCATGGTCTGACTGAATCTTCACTGGCCTTCCCTGCAGCAAGTGTTGTGCGCTTATAAGAGCATGAAGACTGCTCATAGTTCAAAGACATTGATTGGAAGCTTGGATTCCTTTTGAGTAAAAAAACCCTGAAACCGAGCATTAAGACAGAAGGCCTCTAATTTCGAAGGCTGGCATCCTTTGTGATTAAAGTCCAATTTTAAATTGATAAAATGCGTCCCCTGGCAAGAATCTGTTTATGTAACCACCAAAGAAGCAACTAACTGGTCTGCGGAGACAGGTGAAATACCTGGGCCGCCAGATTCAGATGGTATTTGTTGCATTGCACCAGAAGATTCAACTGGGACTGCCGTGCAAGAAACTGAGCAAACTGGACCGGCTAGAAAGTCGATACCATGTTGCCAAAAACGCTCATGGCGAAATGTACCGAAGGTTACCTTGCCGCCAACCAAGATCTTACCCTCTTCTACAAGGCTAGAATCCTGTCTTGGTTGGTAAGAACACCCGTTTTGACGGATGTGAAATAAAAATACTCAAAAAGATCATTTGCTGAGATGGGAGCAACTTCGACTTTTTGAAATTGAAAATCCAACCGTGAAACTGTAGAGTCTGGATTACTACTTGGATATGTTGCCTACAGCCCCTTTGGAGACTCTGTCATTAAAAGAAGATCGTCCAGACAAGGGATGATTGTAATCCTCATGGACTTTAGCAGAGCAGCCACGACCGGCATGATCTCCGTGAAGATACGTGGGGTGGTGGCCAGACCAAAAGGGAAGAGCCTAAAATTGTTAGTGCTGTGACCGAACCGCAAACCTCAAAAAGGGACTGATGACCCCTCTAGATAGGTACATGAAAATAGGCATTTTTGATGTCTAGAATCCCCATGAATTTTCCTTGTTCCATGCCTTGAATGACCGAGCTCAAAGACTCGATTCTTGAACGTGGGCACTGTGATGTGAGTGTTGAAACATTTTCAGAGTCAGAATTGGTCTGGGGCGGATGAGTGGCCTGTAGAAGATTGGCCTGAGGAATATTAACCCCGAAACCTTCCTGAGGACTGAAAGGACTGGAATTTGGATAATCTTTGTTTGGGAGCATTAACTGGGAGAAAAGAGCCCTTTCCACCTGTAACTTGACTGATAACGGAGTCAAGCTGAGGTCCAAACAAAAGACCCCCAGAAAACGGTATGGTCTCAAGAACCTTTTTAGACTCCCCATCAGCCTTCCAGGACTTAAGGCAGAGAATACGACGAGCTGAAACTGCAGAGGCAGAAATCCATGCACCAATCAGTCCCGCGTATGTAGCTGCCTCTCGTACATAATCTATCGCCCTCTGAATTTGCTCCACTAATGGAAGCAGTTCAGAGGGAGGTCTGCTTGCCAACAAACCTTGAAAACGGTGCTTTGACCAGCGTTCTACTGATTTGTTAACCCGCGCAGATGCCAAAGCAGGCCTGAAAGAGGCACATGCTGCCACGAAAATGAACTTAAGGACGGCCTTAACCTAATGGTCTGTACCATCCTTAAGAGTGGCTATGTTAGGACAAGGAATAGTAGTTACCTTGGCTAACCTTGTAACTGCAGCATCCACACCTGGAAGCGTCTACCATTTAGCAAAAAACTTCAGGAGGAAAAGGATAAACCAACTGCAGTCACCAAAATACTTGGAAGTTGCTATCTGGGGAAGTCCAAGGCTCTGACAACAAATCTTCCAATAAGGAAGAAGCCAGGAAAAAGAAAGATTTTTTTTTTTTTTTCGTGCAAAAAGAGGAGCTTGTGCAACATGAGGAACCTCTTACTTAGGAAAGTGAAGTACCTGACACACAGCTTGTATTAATTCTTCCACACTCTGGCGAACCGAATGAATCTCCTCCACAAACGAAGGAGCATCCATGTCAGAATTCACCACTAAATTACCTTCATTCTGGGAACTACAGTCAAATCTGGCTTATTTTCCTGAAGTTGTGGCGCCGTCCTCCTGCGCTTATGTGAGGAAGACGGTGCCACAGATTGTAACATCTTCTCTAAGAGGAAGAAACCTAAACCAAACCCTGTACAGAGGATGCAATTGCCTGTACCCAAGCAGGCTGTACAGACTCCGCCAGGGAGAAACAGTCATACCTTGACTTAGCGAACTAGAACCCAAGTCAGTTGCTACAGTGCAAGCAGAATCAGAAGATGGAGCGACCACAGCCTGTGACAGCACCAACTGAGCAAGTTCAGCCACTGTATTGGAGAGAGACAGAACTCAGGCATGTGTTGCCGTATGTAAAGCAGCAGCTGCTGTATTACACGTATGCTCTTTGAAAGGCGGCAGGCTGCATGCAGAGCCTGCGCGTCTGACTGACCTGATGGTAACTTAACGTGACAGACAGACCAGGTAAAACTCAACATTGATGTAACACCAGCTTTACCACGCATGGGTTTTCCTCTTCTGACATGTTAACAGATGGGACAAAACACAAACACAACAGTGTAATAAACAGTGTAACAAAACACAATATAAATAACAAGCAGCCCACAAAACTGAACAGAGAGAGCCTGCAATACAGCCAATAAAGCCCCACAGAGTAAAAGTAATAAACTTTTGAAAACAACAATCCCCAAACCTTTCTATCAGGACTCAGGACAGAAAAGGGGAGCTATAAAATGGCTGTTTATTCTGGTGTCTGCACACATAATAGTGAGAGACCACCATGGAGGAAGTGTAATTAGAAGAAACACCACTCCCCCCAGGGCCCAGCACTGCATTGGTAACAATCAACAATCCAGTGCCTAGCAGAGCTCACTATGTTAGTGACCCCAGCCTGACCCTGTCTCCTGAGCTAAAAATAGAATCCTCTTTTTTTTTCCATAAACTGACTGCTCCTAGTAAGAAGCAGCCTGCTCAGGGACACACTGCGATTTTCTAGCCCTCTCTCTCAGCACTGTGCTGGGAGAGGATTTCACTTGCCTTCTGCCACCCCTCCTCACGCAGTGTCTGCAGTCTATCTGTCAGATCAGGAGGACGGATACAATCTGCGGCGACTGTGCCCGGCTCCTAGGAGGGTATGAAAACGTTGGGAGAGGGAGGCTGGCAACAGAGGCACCTCTCACAGCACCTCCGATCCCACCCCCCTCCATACAGCGCTTGCCGCACACTGCATACTGCAGATTCCTGCCATAAAATAATAAGACTAACAGGAGAAGGCTGCAGCCCAGACACAGCCCTTTAGCCGGGCACTTAAACTACACTGGATAGGAGGTGGGGTATAGAGGGGGAGGAGCTAGGGCTTAGTTAAACAGATGTTTAAAGTGCCAGTTCGCCCTGTCCCTACTCTATACCCCAATGTCCCCGTGTTCCCCAAAGGAAGACAGAGAAATATATTATACATATATGATTAGTCCATAAGCAATTGAGTAGTAACGTTAATTTTCTGTTCATAAGTCAGCAAAAAGTAACAATGTTTATAAAAGTGATCTAATTCCGAGTACAATGACACAATATTCACTTGATTCCTAAATCCTCTGTTGAGAGATAAACAGTTTCAAAAGTGTAAATTTACGTCAAAATCAGAGCAGTAGCAGACAAGACTACTGTTAGACTGACTGCTCATTATGTGTAATTAGGTCTATGCCACAACACAGACGTGACCATGGTCAGTAGATGTCTTTAGAATCACCCAGTGAGAGCGTCATCCTTCAGATTCTTTACCATCACCAACGTCATCATTACCATCCTCCTCGCTCTTGGTTCCAGTGTTGTCACATTATCTTACACTTACTCAGTTTGGAGCAGAAATCGTATACAGCTAACAAAACCCCATTTTGCATAAATCACGAAATTGCGCAGTTTGTCATCCAGACAGCCCCCTTGTAGTAGGGACAAATGTCCCACATCTCATTGTAGGCTTTTGCACCTACCATGATAATGAAAGTATACTATGCTACGCCACAGATCTGTGTGCTTTACAAAGACGTAAGTCTCCAAACCATCAGCTCATATGTGATGATTCAACTACATGTAAATTTACTGACTAAGCTTGAGAGAAGCATGAGTAAAGCAGTCATCCATGACCATGCTAGGTTGTATCCAAAATGTGTAGGAAATATCTTTTTTTTCCCCACAGGCTATGAAAAATAATGTACATTTGTGAACTGCTGTGTCCTTTTAATGCAACATTTTATCTATTGTTTTTGGTAGAACAATTGTTCAGCTATATGAGCGGCTGCCCTCCTCAACCCAATTATCACATAAGCGTAAATCTACAAGCTGAAAAGATTTGTCATTGAGCATCTGAAGGTCATTGGGTGCAGTGTGAGTAATCTGAGTTTTATCACCATATGACACCTCTTGAAGTGAGTAACTGACTGTTAATCTCTTTTCCGCTGCTCTGATTGTCCATCTTTGATCCCAAGAGTAAAGCTGGGTACACACTACACGTTTTTTATCCAATAATCGGCTAAATCAGCCGACATACGACCGCTCGTTCAAAAGTCGGGTCAGTGTGTGCAGTGACACGATGGTTGAAAGTCTGCCCAAGTGGACGATTGTCGCCTCATTTGGTTGGTCATAACGTTTTTGTTTAATATTTGTTCCAATCTCGTTTCCGCTGTGTAGTGTGTATAAACTTCCGACCGATCCACAACAGTGAGTACGAAATTACAGTCATTGCTCACAACAACATGGCTGTAAAAAGTCGCCAAAGGGACATCCGCTCTTCCCTTTATCGTCCTAAACAATGCTAGTGTGTATGCAGTCCATGGACCGAGCGATCGGAACATTGATCGCATGTAAAATTGATCAGCATAAAAAGTTGGTGGAAAATTCTGTAGTGTGTACCCAGCTTAAGGAGGAATACGTACAGCAGACCACTTGTTCCTATGAGCAGGGAAAGTAATTTGCTCAGGATACCAACTCCTTATATTTCAGTGCATTGTGAGGAGCAGTCAGTATATGAACTATACCTCCTATACATAGGGAGAAACCGAACAGCTAGATTCTCAACTTGGCAGTAATCTGCTCATATTAAGGGGTAATTTCAATACAAGTTACATAGAGGGTATTTAGCATAAAAGAACACACTTAAGGGAATACTTACTGTGACTGGATTACCTATAAATATAAATTTATTTAAAGGAAATAGTGCAGGGCGCTTTTTTATATAATGGCAAATATACTTATTTTTGCTATTCTGTAAATGTTGGTAAAATAGATATCTTTATTTCTGAGACCAGGGGAAGAAATTTGTTTACTTTATCTTTGCTAGACGAAATGCATGATTTCTGAGGTATATATCTGATACAATAAGCCTTTGTGGAGGAAGTCTTTTGTGTATCGTGATGTGGGGAAATGACTTGTTTGGGGTTTTGTACCTTTCTTGGGGAATGTGTATTCTGCGATTGCCTGAAGGACCCATGTTAATTTCATGTTAATTAGACCTTTTGATGTGTGAGGGTCTAGCACCTGAAGGCACAGAAAGGTTTAATTAGACTGCCGTTCGATTTTCTGCATTCAAAATAAAAAAAAGGAAATCACAGCAAAGTTTTAGGATATCACAGATAAGTAAATATTGTTAGTTTTGCATTTCATGCAAATCCATGTTTGGGTAAACAAATTGCATCCTGATTCTAAAAATAGCTGACCTCAAGGGGGCTGACTTGCCCTGTTAGGCTGTGTTCAAATCTGTATAAAAAGCACTGTCTTGTATTGAAAATTGCTCTTCATGTTCCTTCTGACCTGCTTGTCGGTACCTTCAACCAGGGTGAGCGAATAAACATCACTTGCTTCAAAGACCTGCTTGGAAACTTCTCAATCCCTGTGACCTACAGATTAGACTCAAAATCTAATCCGTTCCTGGCTGTTTTTGAGGAATGGATCCAGCATCCAGTACCACCGCTTTGCCGCTACCCTCAGCTCTGGTCAGTGTGATAGGCCAGGGGGGATCCATCCACAGCAACCCTGATCCATAGGAAGAGGTCAGGGGTACCAGCCCAGGTACACCAGCAAGGGGGTACACTCACAATGTCAGTTACCCAGAAGGAACCCGGTTCTCGAAGCCGGTATGGAGTCCAGTGGTGGCAGCATTTGTAAGCCCCTCCTACTGCGGTGAGAGGGCGCATTTAGAATACCAAAAGGTAACAGTGACAAAGTGAGCCCAGCTGGGTCCCAGCAGCGACAGGGTGGCATAGGCGGTCCATCTTGTCACACCATCACACATGAGTACAAAAACCAAAGAATGATAAAACTATATATTATATTATATAGTTATATGAAGGCCAAATACATAATGGTTAATAAACATTAGGCCTCAACTACAAAGCATAAAACAACAACGCTCTGTACAAAATCTGATTTGATGGGGCACAAGTTTTTGCCAGGCAATGAGAGTACTTGGGCAGAGCGAGGGCTCTTTTGTAAAAAACGGACTAAAAGGGCAGGAAAAGTGCATATGCCGCAATGTAAAATAAATCTACAAAACACATAAAAGTAGCACATGTAATAGACCGTCACAATGTCCCTTAGTCTGATGTGACATTCTGTGACAAGTCCCTGCGATGCTCAAAAGAGAAACTAGAAGTTTAAAAAAAAAAAAAAAGTTAAAATTTAATAAATAACACAATCAAAAACAACTTGGGTAAGGGCCAGAAATAGTCTTCCCTCCTCAGCACTTTAACTAAAATGGAGGATATGAGGATGCCCCCCCCCTCTTCATGTCAGGATAGAGAAACAAATGATTTTGTTCCAACCACATGATTATTTTCCTCACAAAACGATCCTTTCCCGGGTGTGATCGTAGCAGGGTTTTAGGTGTATTAACAGTCACAGAACCACTATTTGACAATTATGTTATAATAAACCTTTGTACATTTGCTGAGTGATCACAATGATACATTATATATGGTCAGGCCCGGCGCTCTCATTAGGCAGCTGTATAGGGCGCGGGCTCTGGGGGGCGCCACTGAAATATTCCACGTTGCATAATACTGTGTGGCGGCCACGGAGTTTACTTTCCATGGCCGCCGCACAGCTGCAGGTCCATGGTGGGGGTGTGGTGATTGATCCCGCCCCCCGCTGACTGTCGGGAGTGACATCATCTTCACGTCCCGACAGTCAGTGAGCAGCCGGCAGAGAAGAGCAGCTGCAGCATGAAGGAAAAGTTCAGCAGGTAAGTAAAAAGGGGGGAGCATTGTTTAGCAGGGGGGGGGAGCATTGTTTAGCAGGGGGAGTAATAGTGTGCTGCGGGGGGTGCATTGTTGAGCAGGGGGGACATTGTTGAGCAGGGTGGGGGTGGTGTGCTGCAGGGTGTACATTAAGTGGGGAGGGCAGGTGTGCTGCAAGGGAGGGGGGGGGGGGGCGGTGTGCTGAAGGGGGGCATTGTTAACCCAGGGGGTGCTGTGGGGGCCACATTGTGATGTAGGGGGAGCAGTGTGATGAAGGTACATGTCAGGGCATAATACATAGAAAAGAACTCAATCACAAAAATTGTGTTATCGGCTTATTGTGTCAAGTTTTTTTTCCCCGAAATCTAATACCTGTACACCACTCCTCTAGAAATGGTGTGCGTGCCACTGGACAGCAGTGGATTCTGGACAGTGTTCTGCATGAAATATCACTGCATCTGGACCGCTGGTGGAGGCGAGGCTTATCTTTTGGTTTTTTTTATTTATATAATCAAGTTTGTGACGGTCTGGGAAGTGGGTATTTGGTGTGTGTTGGGAAGGGGAAAGGGGGCGGTGGTTTGAAACTTTGCCTAGGGCGCCGAGACACGTAGCAGCGGCCCTGTATATGGTTCTAATGAAACTTGTGTTTGTTCCCCTCCTTTATATGAATCACGATTTATATTTATGTACTGAGTGTAAGAACATCATTCATACATTGTACAGGTGTAGGCTCTCTGAATAAATTTACTCAAAGTTTCCAACAACCTTCTACAGCCTATTGAGTAAGATTATTATGCACTGCTTCCTTGCATATAAAATAATTACATTTGTTAGTAATGAAAATTTCCAGGATCATTGGAGCCTGGGACCGTCCGTGCAGATTAACCAGAGCTAGCAGTTATGAAGTTAATCAAAGATACTTTTTGCGATAGTTACACTCTAGAGAAGCAAATCATCTCAAACACAAAGCAACAGAATATCAGATTTACCATTTAATAATACACAGTTCTCAATCACGATGTATAACTATGTTTTTTTTATTGTAGTCTCCTGATTTGTAGCCTCTGGACACCGGAATTGCGTCTGCCGCGGAAAGTTCCTTGTAATGTCCTCTCATATCTGTCCATAAATAAAGCTTACATTCATTAAAAAGACTCCGGCCATAAAGGAATTCTGTTCTGGAGTGATGTCAACAGATTGAGTGATGTCACTGCAGTGATGTCAGAGATTAACCCACGAGAAACCTCACAGATGTCAGAGTTGTTATAACAGCATTCAGAAAAGAACATGATAAACACACAATAACTTGCAGTTGAGACAAGTCTTTAGCAGTCAGCCTCTCCGCGGTGCATTGTGTCGGCACTGAATGAGTAACAATCATGCAAAATGCAATGTCTTGCGCTTTACACCCCCGTACAGAGGTAATGGACGCTGTCTGTTGGACTTTATGCAGTAAAAGAAAAGCATACTTTGTAGAGTGTTGCTGAATAAAATGGCATGATGTCAACTGAACATTGGCTGCCGATTTAACCATTTCACCATTGGGGGGCACTGAAGGGAAGATCTGGGCAATCTACAGTGACCGTGGAACTACAAGTCCTAGCATGCCCTGACGGGGGTACTGATCAGTCCACACTTGTTGTGGAAGAGTATGCTGGGCCTAGTGGTTCTACAACAGCTGGTGAGCCATAACTTTCCTCTAAAGTGGAGTCCGATTGTTGACCAGTCACCTACACACAATGGGTTCATGTGGAAATCAGCAGAGACGCAGGGTAAAGCCCTCTGTCATGTAGCTCCGGTGCACGGAGGTTTCTGCCATAGAACATTGCTTTGTGGAGCAAGACGGTGGAAGTTCCAGGGTTAATGATTGAAAAGAGAATAAGGGGATAGGGAGCGTATTTTTAGGGGGCGTTCTGCGATGTACAGAAGGGAGCTCGGTCACTTCAATTCAACTTCATTTTCCAGCAGCTCAGGGAAGGGAGACAATGGCTCGTCCTGTACATTTAATGAGTAGAGTGGTCGGAAGTTGGCGATTCAGGCGACGTTTACAGTTTTGCAGAGCGGCTCTTCAGATTTCTTTCCGCCCCTCCTAGGCGCACTTTCAGCATGAGGCGGAGTCTCCCGAGAGTGGGCGTGTACCTTTATGTGTGCTGGGCATCCCAGCTAAGTGCATGGGTACAACACAAAGGCATTTCTTTTACTCTATGCAATGAGCAGGCAGTGACTTAGAATGTGGTACCGGGTTTCTTAAAACTATGGCAGCGCTCTGTAAGCAACTTCTTAAGGATTTTCTAAATTTGCTGTCAATGTTGCAATTCCTAGGCTATCCCCCAGGACCATGGCCAGCAAACCTTACAAGGCAGCGTCAGGCAGAGGGTAAGGCAGCAGGATGTGGCACAAAGCTGGCAGATCACATGGTGAGGAGGGGAGAGCTATGAGAAATCCCTAGTGAAAAATCTGCTGACCAATCAGATTCTGGTCTTTTTCTGGTACAGGCTACAACATAAAAACAATAATTTGATTGGGTGCTTTGGGCCACAGCCCCCTTTGCACCGTTGTAATTAGTTACAATGACGCCTGGACTTGTAGGGGGGTAGTAAGAACAGTGAGGAGAAGGGCTCTCATCACTGCCCTCATCTGGTTACATGTGGTATAGCAAGGTTAGGAAACCAATGGTCTGTACATCCTGTGTGCATAGATGTACTCTCAGCGACACCATTATTGTGTTGTGAGGACCAGTATATAGAAGACAGGGCCTGGTATTGTGCGATAAAAAGCACAAAGCTATGAGAAAGAAACATTTTCAGCTCGTCATTGTCCTTTATCACAGCAGTTTATACAGCTGGAACTAGAGCATAAAGTGCATCCATCACCTACAAAGAACGGAGGTGAAATAAGATTCATTCGTTTTCTCTATTCTATAACTTAAGACCAATTTGGCACCAGCTGCTTCCGCTCTAGCAGAAAGATGCCGCCCAGCGCCAGGGGGGGGTAATCCACCGCAGGATATACTCTCTACAGTCAGTTTAGAGAGGGGAGAAGCCCACCGACCCACATTATGCTAAAATTCTTCCTTAAACTGCAACTCACTACACCAAGATACACACCCAGCCTCCTCCCTTTATTGCCCGGCTATCGGCTAATTACACTCATCTCTGGCTTCCGTCACATCTATATAAACGTGGATGCCCACACTCCTGGCACAGCTGGAGACCTGAACCTCACAGGTCCATCTGGTAACAGTAATAACAAGGTATGACATCTAGGATGCCGGGAGTGCACCACTTTCACCAGCTGAGCGGCATTCCATCATAAAGACTGTATCGCTGCTGTCTGAGGGCTGCAGTGTGACAGCCAATGACAGTCATCATGTTCTTTTGTAATCTTACAGAACATTAAAAGTAAAAAAAAATGTAACACAAATTAGGATTGGTCTGCTGGAAGTGTCTGCCAATACCTCCTTTCAGAGCACGGGGGGGGGGGCAATACTCCGCTGTCTGGCTTTTATGGTGCTACGTCATCATCAAGCTTTGTTGGGAACATAGTTCAAGAACCGATTCAGAAGGCTGAAGCACTTCCCATCCCACCAATGACGTGGGCCCATCCTCCTGTACAATGTCAGCATAAGGAATACCATCAGGACGCTGGTGCAGGACAGGTATCAGAAGCTGATATTCTTCACTCCAATGAATGATATACTGCTAGGCGGAAGGCAGAGGGCCAGTCCTCCGAGGTGCAGATATGGCCAGTCGCACGAGGTCCAGCTGTCCACATACAGCGACGGTGACCGCCCTGATCAAAAATAAAGAAACAAAACATGGACACGTGGCTGCTATATTGATTTTCCTGTACTGACAGAGGATACCGGCATATCTCTGCTGTGCCAGGGTTGGTGAAAAGAACCAGTAACATCACAGTGGCCTCTGGAGCAGATTATTTACAAGATGATTCTGTGCCCACAGACTGTAGGTTATTAACAGGCCGGGAAAACGCTGAAAGAGAAAAAAAATCAGATTTATAAACCAAATGCCATATACAGCAGCATGACACCACATCTTCCTGTCTAATATCACTGCTCGGTGCTGCTGGGGACCCTGTTCCATCTACTATATAACTCTAAGGGGCATATTCAATTAAACAGGCACATCGCAGCTACGCATATAAAGTGTCAATACGGTACCACAACATTGCGTATTCCCCTTGGCAACCCTATGGGGGGGCGAACTGAAATCCGCGATGTTGAGGTAACGCAAAGTGTCTTCGGACCCGTTCAGGCGGCCTTTCGCACTTAGTTTAATATGCCCCTCAGTCTGTGACTTCCTGCTGCCTCCAATCCCCTCCTCACATCATGTCACTGCCCCTGTCACATGCAGCCCTGTCCTCACTAACACATCACTCATCTCCTGCTATTATTATTATCATCATCATCATCATCATCATCGTTTATTTGTAGGGCGCCACAAGGTTTCCGCAGCGCCGTACATGGTACAAACAGTAGACTATACAGGGTAGAACAGTACAGAACAATAAACACACAGTACCAGTACTTCAGAAACTCCGGGAGGGTAGATACAGTAGAGACTGAGCAGAAGAACAGGTATGGAGACTGGAGGGAAGAGGGCCCTGCTCATTCGAGCTTACATCCTAAGGGAGGGTAAACAAAGTCAGGCACAAAAGAGCCAGTGAATCAAAGGGGAGAGAGATGAGGGGTCAAGGGAGGATGAGCAGAAGAGATGAGAGGTTAAATGGATGGTTGGTAGGCCTTGAGGAACAGGTGAGTTTTAAGTGCCCGTTTGAAGGGGCACAGATTGGGTGAGAGGCGGATGGAGCGAGGGAGGTCGTTCCAGTGAAGGGGGGCAGCACGGTAGAAGTCTTGGATTCGAGAGTGGGAAGAGGTGATCAGTGTGGAGGAGAGGCGGCGATCATTGGCTGAGCGCAGGGAGCGGACAGGAGTGTGAATGGAGAGGAGGTTAGAGATATAAGGGGCAGTAGACTGGGAGAGAGCCTTGTAAGTGGTGGTAAGGAGTTTAAAAAGGATTCTGTAGGGGAAGGGGAGCCATTGTAAGGCGAGAGTGGAGAGGCGGAGGAGGAGCGGCGTGAGAGGAAGATGAGTCTTGCAGCCGCATTGAGTATAGAGCGGAGGGAGGCAAGGTGGGAGTGGGGGAGGCTAGTAAGGAGAAGGTTGCAGTAGTCGAGGCGGGAGATGATGAGAGCATGGATGATGGTTTTGGTGGCATCCTGAGAGAGAAAGGGACGGATGCGGCTAATGTTACGGAGTTGGAAGCGACAGGCTTGGGCGAGGGATTGAATGTGGGGGGCAAAAGAGAGAGAGAGGAGTCAAGAGTGACACCCAGGCAGCGGAGTTGGGTGACAGAGGAGATAGTGGAGTTATTGACAACGATAGAGAGATCGTGGTGGGATTGGAGTCTGGGCGGAGGAAAGACAATAAGTTCAGTTTTAGATGTTAATTTTAAGAAAGCGTGAGGACATCCAGGAAGAGATAGCTGAGAGGCAGTCAGTCACACGAGAGAGGAGGGAGGAGGAAAGATCAGGAGAAGAGATGTAGAGCTGAATGTCATCAGCGTAAAGGTGATACTGAAGACCAAACGAGGAGATGAGAGCACCAAGGGAGGAAGTATAGAGCGAGAAGAGTAGAGGGCCGAGAACAGAGCCCTGGGGGACTCCTACAGGGAGAGGGGATGGGGTGGAGGAAGAGCCAGACATGGATACAGAGAAGGAGCGGTTATCCAGGTATGAGGTGAACCAGGCATGGACAGAACCAGAGAGGCCAAGAGAAAGAAGAGTTTGCAGCAGGAGGGGGTGGTCCACTGTGTCAAAGGCCGCATGGAGAAGTGACCTTTGGATTTGGCTGAAAGGAGGTCATTAGTGACTTTAGCCAGGGCAGTTTCGGTGGAGTGGAGGGGGCGGTAGATTGGAGTGGGTCAAGGAGGGAGTTGTCAGAGAGGTGACAGGTGAGGCGACTGCAGACAATCCGCTCAAGTAGTTTGGAGGCATAGGGGAGAAGAGAGATAGGGCGGTAGTTCGCAAGAGAGGTGGGGTCAAGGTTGGGTTTCTTGAGGATAGGGGAGATAAGAGCATGCTTGAATAAGGATGGGACTACGCCAGAAGAGAGTGATAGGTTGAATAGGTGTGCGAGGTAAGAGCAGGCAGTAAGAGAGAGAGCGAAGGAGGTGAGAGGGGATGGGATCGAGAGGACAGGTAGAGGGTGGAGAGGAAAGAATAAGGGAGCGAACTTCTTCACCTGATGTAGGGGTGAAGGAGCACCACAGCTGGTTAATGGGGGGAGGTGAAGCAATGAGGGTGGTGGGAGAGGGAAAGGAGGAGATGTTCTGTCTAATGGCTTCAATTTTGGAAGAGAAAAAGGTAGCGAATTCAGAGGCAGAGAGGGAAGGCGGGACAGTGGGAGGGGGGGGGGGGAGAGGAGGGAGTTGAATGTGGCGAAGAGGCGGCGGGGATTGGAGGACTGAGAAGAGATAAGAGACTTAAAGAAGGATTGTTTAGCAAGGGACAGGGCAGAGCAGAAAGGGGAGAGGATAAATTTAAAGTGAAGGAAGTCCGCCAGGGAACGAGATTTCCTCCAGAGGCGTTCGGCTGGGCGAGAGCACTTTTGGAGGGAGCGGGTAAGTTTGGAGTGCCAGGGTTGGGGAATAAGGTGACGCCGGCGAATAGAAGAGGCCGGGGCAACAGTGTCCAGGGCAGTAGTGAGGGAGTGGTTGTAGAGAGCGGAGGCTTGATCAGGGCAAGCCAGAGAGGGAAGGGGTGATAGGATAGTGTCTAGAGAGGAGGAGAAGGAGATGGGGTCGATGGCGTCAAGGTTGCGCCTGGTGAGGGTGGATTTAGGCGAGGAGGGAGCGGGGGAGGAAGACAGAGTGAAGGAGAGGAGATGGTGGTCAGAGAAAGGGAAGGGAGAGATGGAGAAGTCAGAGAGATTGCAGAGGTGCGAGAAGACAAGGTCGAGGGAGTGACCAAGACAGTGGGTGGGGGAGGAGGTCCACTGAGTGAGGTCGAGGGAGGAGGAGAGGGCAAGGAGTTTGATGGTGGCCGGGTCAGAAGAGTTGTCAATAGGGATATTAAAGTCGCCAAGTATAATGGAAGGCAGGTCGGAGGAAAGATAGTGGGGGAGCCAGGCGGCAAAGTTGTCAAGGAAAAGGGAGGTAGGGCCAGGGGGACGATAGATGACGGAGACACGGAGGTGGATGGGGGAGAAGAGGCGAATGGAGTGGACTTCAAAGGAGGAGAAGGAGAAGGAGAGGGAGGTAAGGCGGGAATGACCCAAAAAGTGCAGTTAGGGGATAGGAGGAGGCCCACTCCACCTCCTGGACGCTCGTCTGGTCGAGTGGGTGAAAGAGAGGCCCCCATAGGAGAGAGCGGCAGGAGAGGCAGTATCAGAAGAAGTGAGCCAGGTTTCAGTGATGGCGAGGAGATTGAGAGAGTTGGAGATGAAGAGGTCATGGATGGAGGACAATTTGTTACGGACGGACCTGGAGTTCCAGAAAGCACACGAAAAAGGGAGGGAGGGACGAGGGGAGATGTGGATGAGATTGTCGGGGTTGAAGGAGCGAGGGGGGGGTGGGGGATGGGACCGTGAGAGATAGGTCTGGGGGAGAGGATGTTATAGGAAAGGAGCGAGGCGGCATGATGAGAGACAGGGGACAGAGAGGAATAAGAGAGTGGCCAGAGGAGGCAGGGGAGGGGTGAGGGAGAGACGCAGAGGGAGGGCAGCAAAAGGGAAATTGGAATAAAATACAATAAAATGCAATGAAATAAAATACAGTCGAATGAGCTTAAACTAAAACATGGGTTAAGGCAATCAATGGTAAGTTGAAATGAGAAATATATGGTGAGGGACCAGGTGTAGAGGTACCATGCATTGAAGAAGGAGACCTCAGGAACCAGGCGATTTCAGGCAGATCACGGGTAGTGATCGCCACAGCGACAGTGAGTGGACGGGACCAGAGTTCAGGCGAGACGAGAGATCCGGAGAGAATGTGGGTCCAGGGTGCAGGTGATCCAGGATCGGTGAGGGAGGTCCAGGGAGCAGGAGAGCCAAGAGTTCAAGTGGACCAGGGCCAAAAGGGCTGGGTGGAGTTCAGGTAGGCCAAAAGGACGAAGGCAAGTCAAGAGTTCAGGTGGGCCAATAGACTAGGTGGGTCCAGAGTTCAGGTGGGCCAAAAGGACTGGGTGCAGAATAAAGGTCCAGAGTAGAGGTGGCCCAAAATGACTAGGTGGGTCCCGAGTAAAGGTGGGCCAGAAGTATTAGGGGGTCCAGAGAACAGATGAGCCGATAGGACTAGGTCTGGGCCCAAGATGGTGGCAGCGTGTCCGTGTGAGGACCAGGGGGGGGGTTGTGCACAGAGGCAAACAGGGAGACCGAGAGAGGTCTAGTGGTGGGGCAGTGAGCAGAGGAAACCCAGTGGGAGAAGGGCACAGAGGTGAGGGAGGCTGGGAGGGCAAGAGAGGGCTAGTGGTGGACGGTAAGCAGATATACTCTGTGCTGCTGGGGAACCCTGATCCTTCCACTATATAACTCTCAGACAGTGTTATATTGTGTTCTTACCATTGAAAGCCTCCAACTGGTTCTGCAAATCGATGACGCACCAAGAATGTGGCGACTGCTTCAGCGACCTGTGCAGGAGAGAGAGGATTACATCAGTCTGATAAGAGAACCGCTCACAGACGATAAAGCATTATACCTGCACATGGTGGGGATTCTGCAAAGATGCTGTAAGATACAATCACATATCAGCTCTGATCAGCACTCATTAAGCCGGTCTCACATGTAACATTCAGTCGGTCAATCCGATAGACAATTGAATGGATCATGGTTGAATTTGACCACGCAGTTGGATCACACCAAATTCCAAAGATCCCATGAGGCCCAATCAACGTGGGTGACCGATAATTGACACATATACTCTATGTAAGTAACAATTATTGGCAAAAGAAAAAAATCTGAATTATCTGAAATATATTCAAATCCGAAAATGGGATTCGACATCAGAATGGAATGTAAAGAATCTCTGCTTATTTTTCTGCACACCTCTATGGGGTGCAAGGCAAAACGAGCAGAGGTTACTGCCATAATGTCCGTGAGAAGTGTCTCTGTGGGCGATCCGGAGACACATAGCGCTGAAATGAATCTCCCCTTTAAGGTTTGCAGAGAAGCTAAAAGATCTGAAGACATTTCAAGCTTACGGTGGAGTCTACCGGAGGGAGGAGAGTACATGTGCAAAACCAACGCACCGAGTGCGCTTCATGAATGACCTCCATTGCCAAAAACAATGTAGTGACTTGTTATGTGGGATAGATTGTACAAATATATGGCAGCAGAAAAGAAATCAGCCTCTCACTTTATCTGGAGCGTCTTCGTGTACAGCATGGCCGCACTGGGGGAGAACCTGCATCTGGAACTTCCCTGTAACAGAATAAACACCATCCCATAAGTGGAAGGTTAAACCTGGAACCTACAACTAGATTCACAGTCACCTCTGCCTCTATGGATGGTGCCTCAGACCGCACTCTGTGATTGGTTGACTAGATGCAACACAATGTGTTCTGCGATAAAACAGGAGATTTCAAAGGGCTCACTCCCTAAGGCTCTACACCAAGGGGTGTATACAAGTCAAAGTACACTACGGGGCAATAGTAGTTGGAACCAGGGCCAGCTTGGATTTGTCATTCCCCTAATCTACTAAAAGCTAAATCGCTATGTAAATATCAAACACTATTTTATTTAATTTTTTGAGGTTTGGAAAAAAACAAAAAAAAAAAAAAAACACACAACAAACCACCATACATCTCCCAATCACAGAAATCATCTATTAAGAGGGGAGATTTGCAAAATCACCATGGAAACTTCCAAAAATAATCTTACTGGTGTTAGACTGTCTTAAATGAGTCAGAAATCTCACAGGTTTTCAAAGGCACAGACACCCACAGATGTACGTTGCTGATTGAAATAACTAGGTAAATGCTCTGTGAAGTAAATAAATATTTTCATTTTATCTTTTCTTAAAAAGAGGACATACTATTGTGGAACGACAGTGACTCCCTGGATATGCTGGCGCTTTCCACAGCCTAATGCTAACCTCCTATCCTGCCGCTTAGCGCTACCAAAGCTCTTCACAGTCCACCAGCAGCTGAGGGAGCACATTGCCCCAGTATTAACAGCACAGACCACATGATACCCACATCCCTTGGCAAGATCTTACCCTGCATCTGTCCTATTGTGAGGTCTTTGTCCAGTCTGTCCACCCCTGAAGAAAAACACAAGACAAATACATTAATAAACAAATAATACAATACATCTGACAGATGATTAGCGATTATAAAGAGAGGATTTCTGTGCTTATTGTTAAATCATTTTCTATGAGGTTTCAGGGGAACACGGGTGACTGGTTATATTCCACCTTTCCCAGAAGACAAGGCACTGGAATAAAACAGGCTCCAGTCCAGCAGGGAGAGGAGACCAAGAAGAGGAGCAGAGAAGAACAGAATTCTGGCATTGCTGGGTGGTCAACGACCCAGAGAAGAACAGAACCCTGGCATTGTTGGGTGGTCAACGACCCAGAAGAACCACCTTCCAAGTAAGAGAGTTATTTGAAGGAAGGAGCTCGAAATGGTCCTGTAAAACCTTAACAACAAAACTGAGGTCCCAGAGGTGTACGGCTTCAAGAGGCCAACTGTTCAATCCACCTAATGCAGGTCTTGACAAAAGAAAGGGCACCGAGACAAAAGATCACATTAAAGAGTAAGATATGGTGGTTGGCCAACCAAGATGTTGACCAAATCTAAATACTACAACAGTCTGGAAACAGCGGTAATGAACAGTGCCTAGACAGCTTCCAGCCTAACATTCCACAGAATCCGAATAATCAGCCATAACAGGTACACACAGACACACCCCATGGGACCACCAGCTCATTGATTAGATGAGCTCTCAGATACCGGCACTGTGTGGGGGAAACTTTGCATTTAAATTGTCACTAAATCCATCTCCGGCGACTCAGAAACGTCTTTGAGATCCTGAAAACCCTCGGGTCAAGCGATCACTCACCGAGATCTAGACTCAAGAGACGGACGTTCACTCACCTGCCAGGAGAAGCTGTTTAGGAATTGAGCAGCTGAGGAAGAGATTAGATAGACCCCTGAACCAACCGTCCCAGTATTTCTCGGTTTTAGACAGCTCAATCCTCCAGGTATAAGGACGCTCTTTCTTCACCTAAAAAATATAATAAAATAGAGGAAATAAAGAAGCAATGCCAGAAACAGGATGTGCTACACACAAACGAATACACAAAAACAGGCTACGTTGTGCAAGCAACTGATATCACAATACGTTGCTTCCCTTAGTATCAAATCCAGCATTAAGGATAATATTACCTATGGAAGTTATAATCACATAAGGACCATTTTAGAATTAGAACTAACATAAATATGGCTGGACATTCTCTTTCTACATTGTTTTTTGAATTGTACACATATTAAAGATACATTCAATTTAAAATCCAGTGTATAGACTGCCAGAGCGCAAAGATCCGACCTGAGCAAAAGTATAGCCCACGTGTGCTGCTGCTGGATGACATAATCCCATAGAGAGCCCACGCGTGCTGCTGCTGGATGCCATAATCCCACAGAGATCCCCCACGTGTGCTGCTGCTGGATGCCATAATCCCATAGAGAGCCCACGTGTGCTGCTGCTGGATGACATAATCCCATAGAGAGCCCCCACGCGTGCTGCTGCTGGATGACATAATCCCATAGAGAGCCCCCACGCGTGCTGCTGCTGGATGACATAATCCCATAGAGAGCCCACGTGTGCTGCTGCTGGATGACATAATCCCATAGAGAGCCCCCACGCGTGCTGCTGCTAGATGCCATAATCCCATAGAGAGCCCATGTGTGTGCTGCTGCTGGATGACATAATCCCATCGAGAGCCCCCACGTGTGCTGCTGCTGGATGCCATAATCCCATAGAGAGCCCACGTGTGCTGCTGCTGGATGACATAATCCCATAGAGAGCCCACGTGTGCTGCTGCTGGATGTCATAATCCCACAGAGAGCCCCCACGTGTGCTGCTGCTGGATGACATAATCCCATAGAGAGCCCCCACGCGTGCTGCTGCTAGATGCCATAATCCCATAGAGAGCCCACGTGTGCTGCTGCTGGATGACATAATCCCATAGAGAGCCCCCACGCGTGCTGCTGCTGGATGACATAATCCCATAGAGAGCCCCCACGCGTGCTGCTGCTGGATGCCATAATCCCATAGAGAGCCCACGTGTGCTGCTGCTGGATGACATAATCCCATAGAGAGCCCCCACGTGTGCTGCTGCTGGATGCCATAATCCCATAGAGAGCCCACGTGTGCTGCTGCTGGATGTCATAATCCCATAGAGAGCCCATGTGTGTGCTGCTGCTGGATGCCATAATCCCATAGAGAGCCCCCACGTGTGCTGCTGCTGGATGTCATAATCCCATAGAGAGCCCACGTGTGTGCTGCTGCTGGATGACATAATCCCATAGAGAGCCCCCACATGTGCTGCTGCTGGATGTCATAATCCCATAGAGAGCCCCCACGCGTGCTGCTGCTATGCTAGATGCCATAATCCCATAGAGAGCCCACGTGTGCTGCTGCTGGATGACATAATCCCATAGAGAGCCCACGTGTGCTGCTGCTGGATGACATAATCCCATAGAGAGCCCACGTGTGCTGCTGCTGGATGTCATAATCCCATAGAGAGCCCATGTGTGTGCTGCTGCTGGATGCCATAATCCCATAGAGAGCCCATGTGTGTGCTGCTGCTGGATGCCATAATCCCATAGAGAGCCCCCACGTGTGCTGCTGCTGGATGACATAATCCCATAGAGAGCCCACGTGTGCTGCTGCTGGATGACATAATCCCATAGAGAGCCCACGTGTGCTGCTGCTGGATGACATAATCCCATAGAGAGCCCACGTGTGCTGCTGCTGGATGACATAATCCCATAGAGAGCCCCCACGCGTGCTGCTGCTAGATGCCATAATCCCATAGAGAGCCCACGTATGCTGCTGCTGGATGACATAATCCCATAGAGAGCCCACGTGTGCTGCTGCTGGATGACATAATCCCATAGAGAGCCCACGTGTGCTGCTGCTGGATGACATAATCCCATAGAGAGCCCACGTGTGCTGCTGCTGGATGACATAATCCCATAGAGAGCCCCCACGTGTGCTGCTGCTGGATGCCATAATCCCATAGAGAGCCCACGTATGCTGCTGCTGGATGACATAATCCCATAGAGAGCCCACGTGTGCTGCTGCTGGATGACATAATCCCATAGAGAGCCCACGTGTGCTGCTGCTGGATGTCATAATCCCATAGAGAGCCCCCACGTGTGTGCTGCTGCTGGATGCCATAATCCCATAGAGAGCCCCCACGTGTGCTGCTGCTGGATGTCATAATCCCATAGAGAGCCCACGTGTGCTGCTGCTGGATGCCATAATCCCATAGAGAGCCCACGTGTGCTGCTGCTGGATGACATAATCCCATAGAGAGCCCACGTGTGCTGCTGCTGGATGACATAATCCCATAGAGAGCCCACGTGTGCTGCTGCTGGATGTCATAATCCCATAGAGAGCCCCCACGTGTCCTGCTGCTGCTGGATGTCATAATCCCATAGAGAGCCCCCACGTGTCCTGCTGCTGCTGGATGACATAATCCCATAGAGAGCCCACGTGTGCTGCTGCTGGATGACATAATCCCATAGAGAGCCCCCACGTGTGCTGCTGCTGGATGCCATAATCCCATAGAGAGCCCCCACGTGTGCTGCTGCTGGATGCCATAATCCCAGAGAGCCCACGTGTGCTGCTGCTGGATGACATAATCCCATAGAGAGCCCCCACGTGTGCTGCTGCTGGATGACATACTCCCATAGAGAGCCCCCACGTGTGCTGCTGCTGGATGCCATAATCCCATAGAGAGCCCACGTGTGCTGCTGCTGGATGCCATAATCCCATAGAGAGCCCCCACGTGCTGCTGCTGGATGACATAATCCCATAGAGAGCCCCCACGTGTGCTGCTGCTGGATGCCATAATCCCATAGAGAGCCCCCACGTGTGCTGCTGCTGGATGACATAATCCCACAGAGAGCCCCCACGTGTGCTGCTGCTGGATGCCATAATCCCATAGAGAGCCCACGTGTGCTGCTGCTGGATGACATAATCCCATAGAGAGCCCACGTGTGCTGCTGCTGGATGTCATAATCCCATAGAGAGCCCACGTGTGCTGCTGCTGGATGTCAATCCCATAGAGAGCCCCCACGCGTGCTGCTGCTGGATGCCATAATCCCATAGAGAGCCCACGTGTGCTGCTGCTGGATGACATAATCCCATAGAGAGCCCACGTGTGCTGCTGCTGGATGTCATAATCCCATAGAGAGCCCACGTGTGCTGCTGCTGGATGTCAATCCCATAGAGAGCCCCCACGCGTGCTGCTGCTAGATGCCATAATCCCATAGAGAGCCCACGTGTGTGCTGCTGCTGGATGTCATAATCCCATAGAGAGCCCACGTATGCTGCTGCTGGATGACATAATCCCATAGAGAGCCCACGTGTGCTGCTGCTGGATGACATAATCCCATAGAGAGCCCCCACGTGTGCTGCTGCTAGATGCCATAATCCCATAGAGAGCCCCCACGTGTCCTGTTGCTGTTGGATGTCAATCCCATAGAGAGCCCCCACGCGTGCTGCTGCTAGATGCCATAATCCCATAGAGAGCCCACGTGTGTGCTGCTGCTGGATGTCATAATCCCATAGAGAGCCCACGTATGCTGCTGCGCGATGACATAATCCCATAGAGAGCCCACGTATGCTGCTGCTGGATGACAATCCCATAGAGAGCCCATGTGTGTGCTGCTGCTGGATGCCATAATCCCATAGAGAGCCCACGTGTGCTGCTGCTGGATGACATAATCCCATAGAGAGCCCACGTGTGCTGCTGCTGGATGTCATAATCCCATAGAGAGCCCACGTGTGCTGCTGCTGGATGTCATAATCCCATAGAGAGCCCACGTGTGCTGCTGCTGGATGTCATAATCCCATAGAGAGCCCACGTGTGCTGCTGCTGGATGCCATAATCCCATAGAGAGCCCCCACGTGTGCTGCTGCTGGATGTCATAATCCCATAGAGAGCCCATGTGTGTGCTGCTGCTGGATGCCATAATCCCATAGAGAGCCCACGTGTGTGCTGCTGCTGGATGTCATAATCCCATAGAGAGCCCATGTGTGTGCTGCTGCTGGATGTCATAATCCCATAGAGAGCCCACGTGTGCTGCTGCTGGATGACATAATCCCATAGAGAGCCCACGTGTGCTGCTGCTGGATGACATAATCCCATAGAGAGCCCACGTGTGCTGCTGCTGGATGACATAATCCCATAGAGAGCCCACGTGTGCTGCTGCTGGATGCCATAATCCCATAGAGAGCCCACGTGTCCTGCTGCTGCTGGATGTCATAATCCCATAGAGAGCCCATGTGTGTGCTGCTGCTGGATGCCATAATCCCATAGAGAGCCCACGTGTGCTGCTGCTGGATGACATAATCCCATAGAGAGCCCACGTGTGCTGCTGCTGGATGACATAATCCCATAGAGAGCCCCCACGTGTGCTGCTGCTGGATGCCATAATCCCATAGAGAGCCCACGTGCGCTGCTGCTGGATGACATAATCCCATAGAGAGCCCCCACGCGTGCTGCTGCTGGATGACATAATCCCATAGAGAGCCCCCACGCGTGCTGCTGCTAGATGCCATAATCCCATAGAGCCCACGTGTGCTGCTGCTGGATGACATAATCCCATAGAGAGCCCACGTGTGCTGCTGCTGGATGACATAATCCCATAGAGAGCCCACGTGCGCTGCTGCTGGATGACATAATCCCATAGAGAGCCCCCACGCGTGCTGCTGCTGGATGACATAATCCCATAGAGAGCCCCCACGCGTGCTGCTGCTAGATGCCATAATCCCATAGAGCCCACGTGTGCTGCTGCTGGATGACATAATCCCATAGAGAGCCCACGTGTGCTGCTGCTGGATGACATAATCCCATAGAGAGCCCCCACGTGTGCTGCTGCTGGATGACATAATCCCATAGAGAGCCCACGTGTGCTGCTGCTGGATGTCATAATCCCATAGAGAGCCCCCACGTGTGCTGCTGCTGGATGCCATAATCCCATAGAGAGCCCCCACGTGTGCTGCTGCTGGATGTCATAATCCCATAGAGAGCCCCCACGTGTGCTGCTGCTGGATGCCATAATCCCATAGAGAGCCCCCACGTGTGCTGCTGCTGGATGCCATAATCCCATAGAGAGCCCCCACGTGTGCTGCTGCTGGATGTCATAATCCCATAGAGAGCCCCCACGTGTGCTGCTGCTGGATGACATAATCCCACAGAGTGCCCCCACGTGTGCTGCTGCTGGATGTCATAATCCCACAGAGAGCCCCCACGTGTGCTGCTGCTGGATGTCATAATCCCAGAGATCCCACGTGTGCTGCTGCTGCTGGATGTCATAATCCCATAGAGAGCCCCCACGTGTGCTGCTGCTGGATGACATAATCCCATAGAGAGCCCATGTGTGTGCTGCTGGATGACATAATCCCATAGAGAGCCCATGTGTGTGCTGCTGCTGGATGACATAATCCCATAGAGAGCCCATGTGTGTGCTGCTGCTGGATGTCATAATCCCATAGAGAGCCCACGTGTGCTGCTGCTGGATGCCATAATCCCATAGAGAGCCCATGTGTGTGCTGCTGCTGGATGTCATAATCCCATAGAGAGCCCATGTGTGTGCTGCTGCTGGATGTCATAATCCCCTAGATAGCCCACGTGTGCTGCTGCTGGATGTCATAATCCCATAGAGAGCCCATGTGTGTGCTGCTGCTGGATGTCATAATCCCCTAGATAGCCCACGTGTGCTGCTGCTGGATGCCATAATCCCATATAGAGGCCACGTCTACTGACGAACTTTATAATCATGTACCTCTGTATCATCCTCCTTCTTCCTCTTGTTAATAGACTGTCCTCCATTCTCTTCCACATCTTCCTCTTCTTCCTCGATTATGCCTTCTACTATAGCTTTGGGTCCCTCTGGGGTCATGGCCTCATCACATCTATTGGTTATAAAACACAGCTCATGTTCAGCACAGTCTAAGCAGCCTCTGTGCCCATATAAAGCAGACAGACACATGTCATCTGAGAACTCACTGCTTGACCTGTCCTGCCATGGAAACTCTGGCCGAGTCCAGATTCCTGATCTGACCGCTCTTCACACTGAGGAAGAGAACACACAGAAGAGATGTACGTATCCATTTAGTGTACTTGGAAACTATACATTATAGTGTTTCTTCATTGATCATCTTCTTTGCAGCCATTAATAGATAATCGTCTATGATCACTCACCTCCATTCAATAGCATTCTCCAGTGATTTAAAGGTTTTTGGACGACCACGTAGGAAGTTCTGCATGCTGTTCAATGCATCCATCGCCGTTCCTGAGAAACAGAGGATCAGAATTACCCAAAGCCTTCAGTGTGTAATCTGAGACACAGAATTATGTAAGAACTACTGTCACTTGTTACACAAATTGTCCACTTTTGGCTCTCTCCCACGACTTCAGCGAAGGGTTCACTCTTTAAGATGTCCCACAAGAGAGGGTCTTGTAAAGATAACCCAATCTCTAATCCTTCAGTGCTGACTGCCCCCTCTACTGTACATGCAGCATTCCAGCAGCTCAGGTTAGGGGACGGGGCCTCCCAGGAGGTTAATACTACAATGAGGGACCTACCAAGGTGGGTTGAAGTTCAGTAAGCCTGGGAACATGTTATAGACGGCTAGCACTGACCTTCAACGACATCAATCATGCAGAGGCCCAGCAAACTCGGCACAAGATTGGCAGCAGCGGTGTGCACGGCGATGGCTCCGCCCATGCTGTGACCAATGAGCATGATGGGAGGCGGCAGATCCCCATACAAGGCTTCCATCACGTTTCCAATGTCCCTGTGAATGCATATTATTATTGTTGCTTTACATCACACCGCTATATTATCACAAGGGTCCTCAACCAATTAACCTACTAGTATATCTGGTGTGTGGGAGAAAACCCACGCAAACATGGGCAGAACATAAACTACACAGATGCATCTACACAATACACTACTAAGGTTACTGTAGCACTCAAGTATTATTCTTTCATAAACTCTTTAGAGGGTGGAAACCTCTAAGCAGCTCTCACAGACACTCGGGAGAAGTGTGCCCACACTGCAGAGCGCCACTAGACGAAATCTCGTTCCTATCCCAATTTCTTCCACTATAAATTCATCTTAAAATGACAGCACTGCTCTATCGATTGCCAAACAAACATGCTTCAAATCTCTAATGCCCACCTAGTCTTCTAACCAACGTTGCCTCTTCCACTCACCTCTCTGCCCACCTACACCTCCTTCACTAACAGCACATGACTTTGCCACCTACTTCAAAGACAAAATCAACAAGACATTTCATCATGGCAAACTACACTCACTTTCACCTACACTACCCAATCTACCCTCAATGCATTTGTTCCAGTAACTGACGATGAAGTCTCTGCGCTTATCTCCCCCTACAACCTGTCCCCTTGTTAACCTTTTCCCTCCACCGACTCTACCCATTGCATGCTCACCTCTAGCTCAATTCTGCAATCGGCAAGTCTCCACTGGCACATACCCATCAACCTTTAAACATGTGCTCATCTCACCAATTCTAAAGAAACCATCTATCGATCCAGCCTCTCTCTCCAACTACTGCCCTATTTCTCTCCTCCCCTTTACCCCCAAACTAGTGTACAAACGGCTGTCTCCCTTGCTCCCCTCTCACACCATTCTCAACAACTCTCTGCAATCAGCTTCCGCCCCCAACATTCCACCGAGACTGTTCTCACAAAAGTGATCGATGATCTACTTACTGCAAAGTCTAAGAGTCATTTCTCCATACTCATTCTCCTGGATAGCTCTACTGCTTTTGAAACTGTTGATCACCCTCTTCTCCTACACATCCCTCACTCCATTGGCCTTCATGACACAGTTCTTTCCTGGTTCACTTGATACCCATCGACTTGCTCCTTTAGTGTTTATACCTCTAGCATATCCTCCCTTCAACTCCCACAAGGTTCTGTTCCTGGCTCTCTGCTATTCTCATGGAACACCTCTTCGGAGAACTAATTCACTCATTCGGCCTCCAGAACCACCTCTACTCTTAGGCCACCCAAATCTATATCTCGTCCCTGCCCTCTGCCCTTTTACACTCTCATGCAACCATCTGTCTTTCTGCTATCGCCACCTGAATTTCCCAACCCTATCTAAAGCTCAACATGTCCAAAACAGAACTTATCTTCCCCTCCTTTCAGGATCCCCACCTTCATCAAATCTCCCTCACTGTCAATAACACCACAATCTCCTCAGTCTCCCAAGCCCGCTGCCTCGGTGTCACACCCGACTCTGTCCTCTGCTTTATTCCTCACATCCAGACTCTCTCCCAGTTCTGTCGATTCCACCCTAGAAACATTACCAGAATACGCCCTCTTGTTACACAACATTGTACCAAAATTCTTGTCCATTCTTTTATCATCTCCCGTTAAGAGGATTGTAACCTCCTGCTATCTGACATTCCCAATACCCATATATCCCCAATTCAATCCATCCTAAATGCTGCTGCAGACTGATCTTCCTCTCTCACCGCTCCACATCTGCTGCACCACTTTGCAGATCCCTACACTGGCTCCCTGTGTCCTCCAGAATCCAATTCAAATTACTCACCCTTACCTACAAAGCCCTCAACACCACCACCCTGCATACATCCCAAATCTCATATCAAAATACTCTCCCTCCCGCCCTCTTAGATCTACCTCTGACCTGCACCTTGTCTCGTCTCTGGTAACCACTTCTCACTCCCGCCTACAAGACTTCTCCCGTGCTGCTCCTCACACTTAAGGAATTCCCTACCACTCCCAATCAGATTTTCCCACAGCCTTCAAATCTTTAGACGTTCTTTGAAAACCCATCTGTTTTGTACAGCTTACCTTATCCCCGGTGATACTACTCGCACTAATGCACCCTCACAACTGTCCCAATCTCCACTCTAAGCCACACTCGTCCCTCTCGTCTCAGCTGTGCCCTATTCTACTTAGTATGCAAGGTCCCATGTGCAGAGCCCTCCATAACCTTTGATTTCACGTCTGGATTTATTTAGTAGGTTTATGTGTGTCCGGTTTTTCCTATAATAACATTATTATCCCATGAGCACAGATACACCTTGTGGTCCTGGCCGGGAATCAAACTCCTGACCGCAGGCAGCAATGTTAAACACTGGGTCCCCCTGCTGCCCATGTGTAGAACTTTCCATACCATGATAACCGTTATAAATTAACCATTTAATGTTTTTGCTATGAATCGATTAAACAAGGAACTGTTAACTATTTACAGCACAAAACTCAAGATTTACATAGTTCTTCTTAGAACAGTTAAGAGACATCAGTTTGCCAACATACTTGAAAACATTTTTAAAGTTTAAGTTTATTTTATTTTGGTTATACAGGGAAGGTTGAACAGATCTAGAAACACAATGCAGATTCATTCTTATTTATCTTCACACGTTTAGTACAACTCAACCCTTAAATGTGCTCTGCAACTTCTGACTTTTATTGCGTAATCAAATATATGTACCTTATTAGACATGTCTCTGCTGGTATGAGGCATAATAAAGTGTATGTAGAAACAATGACAACTAAGCTCATGTTACAGCATGTTAACAAACGTTGTAACATTTCAGCTTTTTATTCCAGGACTCTTCGTCCAGCCAGAGAACTTCCAGTGATCATCAGGAATTTGTCTGTATTCTACTCTGAACAGAGCATTGTCTAATAGAACTTTGTATCTGGGAGAAGAGTCTGGAAGAGTGTTAAACAATTCTCAGCTGCTGCTCTGGAACCAGAAGCTTTTGGCGACGGTTTCTGTGTGGGAGGTGGGCAGAAAAGCGCCTGTCACTTTAATACAGAGACCCAACCCGCTCCCAAGTGATGTAGTGCTTCTGCAATGCTGTCCCACAGGGTTCAGAGACTTGTCATCTGTCTCACTGCAAATTATTGCCCCCCTTTAGGCGCTAACAGACGCATTTCCCGCTAAATATTAAGAGATGCAGTGACTGTTATATCAGTGCGGACACTTACCTGGCCATGGTTTCTGCAGAGAGGTCCTCAGTGTTCCTAACTTTAGTTTCACCTAAAAAGCAAATCAGATGGACATTATACATCATTAGAATACTGTGCCCCTCACGGTAGGTACATCTATATGATGAAAGTGTACCAAGACCATCTCTAGAGTGCTGGGGAATCACAGCATAGAGCACGGTAAGTAGACCTCAAGATACATCCACTAGTCATGTCTACGTGATTAAATCAGTTTGCCGAGCCTGGTCTGGAAGTGAATAAAGGTTTGCCCAATAACCAGATTACTGGATTGATTAGGAAAGAGCTAGGCCTTGTATGTGAAGGATGGGGTGGATTTGTTTAGAATTAACAGTATGACTCCGCGCTGCCTAATTGTGCCGCGCACACACTTGAGTGGGCCTAATTTATTCACCCAGATAGCATATAAGTTGTGCCATCTGTGAGCAGCATGTTGGCTCAGTGGTTAGCACTTCTGCCTCACAGCACTGGGGTCATGAGTTCAAATCCCAACCACGGTCTTATATGCCCTCCTCCTCGAGGACCCTCTTTCCCCCGTCCCCTCTCGCTCCCTCCTCTCCCCTCTGGGGGTCTCCCTGTCATCCGTGCCCTCCCTCATGGACTCAGTCGTAGGCAGACCTTCCCCTCTCCCCTCCCCTCTAGCTGTGCTTTGAGCTCACTGAGTTACTGTACTGTACTGTGCTGTCTCACCTCGTATTGTAATTTCGTTTGTCCCTGTACGGCGCTACAGATACCTAGTTGCACCCTATAAATAAAAATTAATAATAATTAATAATGTATGGAGTTTGTATGTTCTCCCCAAGTTTGTGTCGGTTTCTTCACAAAATCCAAAAACATACTAGTAAGGTTAATTGGCTGCTTCGTTAGGGATTTTAGACTGTAAGCTCTATTGGGGCAGGGATTGAAGCGAGTACGCTATAGAATTAGTAGCGCTATATAATTAAATGGATGATGATGAGGTTGTATCCTGCTCAAAGAAATGTTGCCGACTGATGGCTTAATACATACCATGGCCTCGCTGATCTAGTGCGACAATCCTGCACTGAATTCGACTGGTAATCGCAGTCTGGGAGGAAAAAAACAAAACACTTGTGAAGAAGCGGAAGATACCGCGATTTACATACTGCTCACACTTCTACACATATTGTGATACTGTGTATGGGGGCAAAAGTATTCTACTCTGTCCTGGGGGAAATAGTACAGCAATCCCAGAAATAAGGCCATATCCTCACATCTGATCACTTCTCACAGCTATCCAAGAACGGATAACCCTCTCGGGACAGGAGAGCCTCCAAAATAGAATTAGCAGAATTATGGAAAATGTATGTTGTCACCACTTTGGATAAGGATAACTAATTGAACTGGAGTAGCTGCTCAAGATGCAATTCTAGCAAAACAACCTCCTGGACCTCCCCATCAGGACACCGTCCACCCTCTCTCTCCCCACTTCATCCCTCTGTTGACTGTTTTGGTATTTTTTTTCTTCCAATTGCAAATACCAGTATACTACTAGCATGGTAACGGTCTATTTAGACTGCAGTCTGACACATTCTACTTGTTTACCGTAAAAATAATACATATTTTAAAAAAAATGTTTTTAAGAAATCCACAAAAGCGAATGCAACATTTAAAAGAAATGTCAACCTATATGGGGGTTCTCTCTAGTAAATCTTCTTACACCAAGAACAGCAGAGCTCAAATATATGGGACTTCTGTTGTGCAGAATAGTAACCATCATTGTCTCCCGGAGACTGTCTAACGGACAACTAATTCTCCTGCCACCAGTGCCTGGAGAAATTTCAAACGCCATTGACAAATTACAAGCCATGATGATGTGTCGAATTAGCAGAATTTCCTCCTAACAGCAGTTAGTATATCCTATATGGCCGTTTACAAGCACTGGACTGCTGCCATAATAATATTTTGGGGGAAGGATTTTTTTTTTCTTGAAATAGTTCTATTGTTAAACATCGGCTTAATGTCATATTGTTTACATAGACTTTGATGGCCCTGACGAGTTCCGTCAGTTTAGTTACTGTGGCTGCGCATTCACAGATAAACAGCTTATTTGAAGCACCAGCGCTGTTCTTCCTATCTTTCCAGATAAGACCTGGGGGTAAATGTATCAAGCAGAGAGTTTTCCGGCGGGTTTGAAAAGTGGAGATGTTGCCTATAGCAACCAATCAGATTCTAGCTTTCATTTTGTAGAATGTACTAATAAATACATGATAGTTAGAACCTGAATGGTTTTTCAAACCCACCGGACAACTCTCAGCTTGATACATTTACCCCCTAATCCAGACACCGAACATCTCTACCTGCACCATGAACCCTCCATACTGCAGACACAAGTACTTTACTTTCTTATCAGACATGTAGAGGTGGGAGAAGAATGGGCCATAGTGTCTCCCACAGGAAAGTATTTTTCTCAGTCATCCTATGTTAGACACTGGTACCACGGGGTATAAAGTCTCCTGCAGGACTGTGGCACTTTTAACATTTCTTCTCAATGATTTTACTCCTCCCTCCTCTCTACCCCATCCTGCACGGCTTGTTTCTGCAGGATCGTTTGGATAAAGGGTTAGAATTGATTTACTCAAAAGGTCTTTCCTTTGCTCTGTCTTTTTCCAGAAGAAGCTGGTAGTTATTCCTCATGTGCAGACGTTTTTTTACAGGGTCCAACGCATTGGCGACCACCATGGAGTTCTCCACTTCTACCGTGGGACCTGAATTTGGTGTTGAAGGCTTCACAACACCCATTGAACCACTTGACAGTGTTGATGTGAAATTCCCTACGGTGTTTCTCCTGAATCTCCGCCGCCCAGAGAGTGTCTGAGAAGGGAGCAGCGTCTCACAGATCACTTTATCTTTCCTTTTACGAGATGGGGCCGTTTTTCAAACAAAACCGTCTCTCCAGCCTCCGGTGGTTTCAAAATTCCACTTATATCAGGACATTGAGTGACTCAAAGCTGAAATAACATTCTAACGGAAGAGGGATCGCTTCACTTATTGGATGCTGCTAGGACACTTTATATATGTCAATAGGACAGGAAAGGTTAAAAAAAAATTCTGTGATTCAACAAGCTTACATTGTGGGCCAGGGAAAGCTGTTCCTCACAAGGTCAAGGCACATTCTACCAGATCGGTAAGCGCTTGGCGGGCACCGTAACGCGGTGCGTTGGCTGAGCAGCCGCTTGGCCCTCTGTGCACACTTTTACGAAGTTCTACAGGTTTAATGGATGTGGGGCAAAGGATGCCAGTTTTCACCTCTGAGTGTACCCACCCAAATGGGCAGCTTTGGCCAAGTCCCCATAGTACCAGTGTTCCCCAAAGGATGAAAGAGGAAACACAGGACAAAGAGGAAGAACACCGAAACCAACTTTATCAACAAAACTAAAACACCAACAAGGTGGGCACACAGTGTGCCCAACGGATATGCTCTCAGCATGGGGAATAAATACATTACTATGCTGAGATTAAAGTCTCTTTACTTGAAACTGGCTCTCAGACCAACACGCTCTGCAGGATTTACAGACACTTATCAATCAAAACAGAAACAAACAGTCGTGTGGTTGTTCCATCCATGTCGCTGTGTACTCACTGTAAACACTGCCCAGGAGAGAGCAGAATGTCCTCCCCCATGCAGCAAGAGCAAGACAGGTCCATCCGATCCACTCTTGTAAATACGAAAGCTGTGCTATAACGTTAAGGAAAAAGACGGGGCTCCGGCATCCAGGAGGTGAAAACATTTGTAATGGAAAACAATTAACGAGAGGCAGATCCTTAGTCAACAACTCTGAGAACATAATGTTTTTGGAATAAAAATTCAGTCATTTGCCAACTAAATTTAAAACAACAGACACCACAATACATTCAGTGCAGTAACTAGCTGCCACATGAGATCAGCAGGTGTGGATGGTCCGATGTGTGTTACATCTATTATAAAGCTTTCCTGTGTACTTTATCTGGGAGGTTAAAGTGCCCATTTGAAGCACGGCCATTGTTGTTTTTGTCTTTCCAGATTAGACCACCTCATATGTATGTGCTAAATATTCTACACCCAACCTCTCTATACATCACCTCTTTCCATACTGTAGGAAGATTGAGTTTACTTTTTTAAAACACATTTGCTGGGAGGGTAGGAAAGCAGGAAGAAGAGGGGGACAGAGTAGAAAGGACCACTCATTGCTGCCTGCTGTATGTAAAACTCTAATGCTCAATTACTAAGGCTGGGTACACACTACAGGGTTTTCACCCGATTATCGGGCCAGTCACACAATAAACGACCGTACGGACCGATATCGCATTAGTGTGTACACTGCAATGATCATTATCATCAGCATTTATTTATATAGCACCACTGATTCCGCAGCGCTGTACAGAGAACTCACTCACATCAGTCCCTGCTCCACTGGAGCTTACAGTCTACATTCCCTAACAGACAGACAGAGACAGACAGACAGAGACAGACAGACAGACAGAGACAGACAGACAGAGACAGACAGACAGAGACAGACAGACACACACACAGACACACAGACTAGGGTCAATTTGATAGCAGCCAATTAACCTACCAGTATGTTTTTGCAGTGTGGGAGGAAACCGGAGCACCTGGAGGAAACCCACGCAAACACGGGGAGAACATACAAACTCCTCACAGATAAGGCCATGGTCGGGAATTGAACTCATGACCCCAGTGCTGTGAGGCAGAAGTGCTAACCACTGAGCCACCGTGCTGCCCACAACGATGAACAATT
Organism: Mixophyes fleayi; assembly: GCF_038048845.1. NCBI lineage: Eukaryota > Metazoa > Chordata > Amphibia > Anura > Limnodynastidae > Mixophyes > Mixophyes fleayi. Next base: position 13,455,754 of record NC_134403.1, read on the forward strand.
ATCGTTCCAAAGCACATGATATTTTTTCATTTATTTTTAAAACTGGACTAAAAATCTGGTTCAATGATGGAACGATGTCTGCAGTGTGCATGCCCTCACGATGGACAGTGTCCACAGATCTCTATGGATCTTTTCAGCCGATGGCTATGAAAGAAGAGCACAGATCTGAAGGTAAATTGTGTATAGTGTGTGCACGTGAGTCAGCTGCTGATCGGGACTTTTTTTTTTTTTTTTTTTTTTTTTTAATCGTTTGTAAAATCTTTAAGGATATCGCATCACGAGAAATCTTGTATAGTGTGTACCCAGCTTGTACTGCATTTAGGTGAAACATTTACACTGGACCACCGCAACCAATCAGTTTTTCATCTGTTTTATTGCAAGTTAGTCAATGAAAGCAAGAGCCTGATTGGTTGCTATGGTTTAATGCAAACACATGCAGTGTTAGTTTATGAGCCATAGCGTTCCACAGTAACAATATTAATCCAAAGATTGCTAAAATACTGTTTGTTTTTCTGAACTATTACTCTCCTTTACATGGTACAAGTTCCCAGGGTATTGTCCCTGTCCGTAGAGCTGGCCTGCTAAGCCTACATGCAGGCAGGGTACACCCAGCACCCATGCAAGAGAGCTTAAATACTACTCTAGTGATGAAATACGTTATTAATTACACTCACAGCGTGCTTCCATTACATAGGGGGACCTGTCAGTCAATAGTGACTGCTGTCAAAGTAAAGTCTGTGTGCGAATGTTTGCATATTAGAACACAAATAGACAGGTTGGTTGATATACATCACTGTGTGCTTAGGCTCCGTCTCTAGAGCCATCAGTCATATTAACCCTTCCTGTTCAGCAGTAATAAGTGACACGGACAAGTCACTACACAAGAATATAAATACTACAGGAAGAGTATTATACCTGAAAAATAAAAATCTAAAAACATTTTCTACAGTAATGTACATCAAAGCTCAATATCATCTCATTTCACACAACATATTACTAAAGTATTCTCCTTTCCATTGCTCCACAGAAGGATATATCTTTCCCGGTTTCGCAGTCAACCACCACATCTTCCATGGATTCAAAATACTGGCTCCAGGGAACAGGGGAAAAGTCCCTCTTTCTTCCAGGCCTGAAAGCAAAGAAAACCCATATCCGAATCATAAAGAGAAATCACACAATACGGAGAGGAATAATATCCTTAAGAGTCTGCAGATCCGGGAACAGACATTGATACTCGGCCCAGATCGGATTCTGTGCTCTACGCCGAAACCATGTACGAATAATGATAATTGTGCTGTCTGACCATCCAGCCAAAACATGGCGGCTGCTTTTGAGTTAAAAGGTCACTAAAACTAAAACACAACATGAAAAGCAAAGCATTCACAAATACAGGATATGTTCTCATACCAGTATGTCCATGAGACCTCTGCTGCAGAGATGTGACAGAAATCTCTGCTCAGTGAGCGAAGATTCCTCCCGTAATCCGTAATTGCCAGCAATGTGTGCAGAGGGAGGTCCACGCACCACACCATCGGCAATTAAATCTCCCCTTATATGTAACGGTTACAAATCTCACGGCAAAATATTTTCCACTCATCAATCGTTTTAGACTTTCATATCTTTTAATCTTTTTAGTAACATGAAGTATAATGGGCATAATCTCAAATATCTTTACACCTGATAAATTGGTGAACCAAATACACATATTTGTTTATGTTACCGATAGCTCTTTACTGTGATGAAACATTCATTTTATTTGATCACTCCTACATTACAGCACACTGGTGTCTAAAATAATCACACTTATCATTCTATGGTCCCACATGGGTGGCCCTTTAACCCTCAAAAGGGGCCGCACATCACCCTTAATCTATTCATTCTAAAGACATAAAACGTGACACTGATCATCACATACCCCATTCTCATCTTGGAGCCAGACTGCAGACCCCCAGGCATGGGAGGCCGAGGGGGTAACCGGCCCAGGTGGAAATGTTTTTCCAACGCAGACATGTTCTCTGAAAGAAAAGACAGGAGAGCGGCTACAGACAATGGACAGACATAGACTAGACAATGCCAGAAGTAGGACAATACTGCTGCAAACTGATCTGTAGGAGGCATCCAGTGATGTATTTAAGGATTTCACAAATACACTCTAGAAATAACTGGGAAACAGTGATCTGGTTCATCACGACTCAGTCCATCAATTAAACCCCTGCATCTACTGATCAATATATCCCTCACACACCGACTTCCAATTTACTCTCTATCAGCACACATCTAAGAGAATGTACAGATGTCACAATTTTTAATATACCCTTGTACACCTGTCACAAGCACAGTGTACGCCTACACACATCCAAAATACATTTTTCACAATTTTCAAAGTACTCCTGTACAAATCTAATACATATCTGCCCCAAATTAATTCACTGTATACATTTATTTGTACTACATACACCTACCACACTGCTGCCCTCACTAACAAAATCTATCTGGGAGGGGGGGTTGTTTTTATGTGTTTTTAAATCTAGCTCTGCACACATGTAGTAACCCGTATAAACATCTCCTCCAACACAATGTCTTCTTGCGCAAACCCTTGATATATTATATCTCCCCATATACAAGTATTACACCTAATACATTATACCCCACCCTCCATATACAGTTATGCTTCCCTACAGACATCCACAGTCCACAAAAATAGTCTGTTAGTGTCTATGTGTGGAAGAGAATTTAGACTAAGCTCTATTGGGCAGGGACTGATGTGGTTGATTAAATATTCTCTGCGCTGCGCAATATGGCGGGTCGATATAAACATATCTCCCCCTATAAACAGTTATCCCCGTGACACATTATATCCCCCCCTATATACAGCTATGTCCCCCTGTGACACATTATATCTCCCCCTTATATATAGCTCTACCCCCTGACACATTATATCTCCCCCTATACACAGCTCTCTCCCCTTTAACACATTATATCTCCCCCTATATACAGCTCTCTCCCCTCTGACACATTATATCTCCCCCTATACACAGCTCTCCCCCCTCGTACACATTATATCTCCCCCTATATACAGCTCTCTCCCCTCTGACACATTATATCTCCCCCTATACACAGCTCTCTCCCATCTGACACATTATATCTCCCCCTATACACAGCTCTACCCCCTCTGACACATTATATCTCCCCCTATATACTGCTCTCTCCCCTCTGACACATTATATCTCCCCCTATATACTGTTCTCTCCCCTCTGACACATTATATCTCCCCCTATATACAGCTCTCTCCCCTCCGACACATTATATCTCCTCCTATATACAGCTATGTCCCCTCCGACACATTATATCTCCTCCTATATACAGCTATGTCCCCTCCGACACATTATATCTACCCCTATATACTGCTCTCTCCCCTCTGACACATTATATCTCCCCCTATATACAGCTATGTCCCCTCCGACACATTATATCTACCCCTATATACAGCTCTCTCCCCTCTGACACATTATATCTCCCCCTATACACAGCTCTCTCCCCTCTGACACATTATATCTCCCCCTATATACAGCTCTCTCCCCTCTGACACATTATATCTCCCCCTATATACTGCTCTCTCCCCTCTGACACATTATATCTCCCCCTATATACAGCTATGTCCCCTCCGACACATTATATCTACCCCTATATACAGCTCTCTCCCCTCTGACACATTATATCTCCCCCTATACACAGCTATGTCCCCCTGTGACACATTATATCTCCCCCTATATACAGCTCTCTCCCCTCTGACACATTATATCTCCCCCTATATACAGCTCTCTCCCCTCTGACACATTATATCTCCCCCTATATACAGCTCTCTCCCCTCTGACACATTATATCTCCCCCTATATACTGCTCTCTCCCCTCTGACACATTATATCTCCCCCTATATACAGCTATGTCCCCTCCGACACATTATATCTACCCCTATATACAGCTCTCTCCCCTCTGACACATTATATCTCCCCCTATACACAGCTCTCTCCCCTCTGACACATTATATCTCCCCCTATACACAGCTCTCTCCCCTCTGACAAATTATATCTCCCCCTATATACAGCTATGTCCCCCTGTGACACATTATATCTACCCCTATATACAGCTCTCTCCCCTCTGACACATTATATCTCCCCCTATACACAGCTCTCTCCCCTCTGACACATATCTCCCCCTATACACAGCTCTCTCCCCTCTGACACATTATATCTCCCCCTATACACAGCTCTCTCCCCTCTGACACATTATATCTCCCCCTATACACAGCTCTCTCCCCTCTGACACATTATATCTCCCCCTATACACAGCTCTCTCCCCTCTGACACATTATATCTCCCCCTATACACAGCTCTCTCCCCTCTGACACATTATATCTCCCCCTATACACAGCTCTCTCCCCTCTGACACATTATATCTCCCCCTATACACAGCTCTCTCCCCTCTGACACATTATATCTCCCCCTATACACAGCTCTCTCCCCTCTGACACATTATATCTCCCCCTATACACAGCTCTCTCCCCTCTGACACATTATATCTCCCCCTATACACAGCTCTCTCCCCTCTGACACATTATATCTCCCCCTATACACAGCTCTCTCCCCTCTGACACATTATATCTCCCCCTATACACAGCTCTCTCCCCTCTGACACATTATATCTCCCCCTATATACAGCTATGTCCCCCTGTGACACATTATATCTCCCCCTATATACAGCTCTCTCCCCTCCGACACATTATATCTACCCCTATATACAGCTCTACCCCCTCTGACACATTATATCTACCCCTATATACAGCTCTACCCCCTCTGACACATTATATCTCCCCCTATATACAGCTATGTCCCCCTGTGACACATTATATCTCCCCCTATATCACAGGCTCCCCGCACACACAGGGTTCCCCCCTATATCTCAGACTCTCCTCCTTACACGCACATCCAGTCAGTCCCCCCATATATCACAGCTCACCCCGCACATAGGCTCTCCCCCCTGTATCTCAGGCTCTCCCCCCTGTATCTCAGGCTCTCCTCCTTACACGCACATCCAGTCAGTCCCCCCATATATCACAGCTCACCCCGCACACAGGCTCTCCCCCCTGTATCACAGGCTCTCCCCCCGTATCTCAGGCTCTCCCCCCGCACACACAGGGTTCCCCCCCTATATCACAGCTCACCCCGCACACACAGGGTTCCCCCCTATATCTCAGGCTCTCCCCCCTATATCACAGCTCACCCCGCACACAGGCTCTCCCCCCTGTATCACAGGCTCTCCTCCTTACACGCACATCCAGTCAGTCCCCCCATATATCACAGCTCACCCCGCACACAGGCTCTCCCCCCTATATCACAGGGCTCCCCCCGCACACAGGCTCTCCCCCCTATATCACAGCTCACCCCGCACACAGGCTCTCCCCCCTGTATCTCAGGCTCTCCTCCTTACACGCACATCCAGTCAGTCCCCTCCAGGCCTCAGCCCAGCAGCCAGAGCGGTTTCCGTGGAGACAGCCGGACCCGCCCTCTGATTGTTGTCTCCGGATCACACGTAGAGTCGCGGAGGCTTCTGGGAGCTGGCTACAGCCAGAGCTTTGTATTTTTTTCAGGTTTTTTTTTTTCTTATGATAACTTTATCAGTCCATGTACATGAGAACAGGAACAGCCACTCGCAGTATGAAGCAGACAACCTTTGGGTTGAATCCAAGTGCTCCGGTTTCCTCCCACACTCCAAAAACATACTGGTAGGTTAGTTGGCTGCTTTCAAAATTGACCATAGTCTGTGTGTTAGTCTGTCTGACTGTGTTAAGGAATTTAGACTGTAAGCCCCAATGGGGCAGGGACTGATGTGAGTGAGTTCTCTGTACAGCGCTGCGGAATTAGTGGCGCTATATAAATAAATGGTAATAATAATAACATGGAATGGATCACTTCCAGGTAAAGCAATCTGTTAATTAGGTCAGAGTCATCATCCCAATAATGGTCCCATTGATACCAGGTATCACCAATGATTTCGGGCCACATATATGGTGATATTGGGCTAATTGGCCAAACCATCTGGTGATATCAATGTTTGTGGTCAGGTTCAGAAAGTATCAGCTACAAAAAGTTACCAAGTTAATAGCCAGGTTTAAAAAATGTTAAAATACTGTGCAAATATCCCAAAATAAAGATGAGAGACACAAAGGGGGGTATTCAATTGACAGCGGGATCGCCGAAAACCCCGCGCTCTAAAAATATTACCGTTAATTCGGTAATCCTGCGTGTAAATACCGTTAATACGGTAATTTACTCGCTGGATTTCAGCTCGCAGCTCAGGGAGCTGCGAGCTGAAATTTAGCGAGTAATTACCATATTAACGGTAATATTTTTAGAGCGCGGGACTTTTGGCGATCCCGCTGTCAATTGAATACCGGTATTCAATTGTCCAAAAGTCCCACGGCGTTAAAACTATTATAGTTAATACGTAATTTGTAGCTGGATTTCAGCTCGCGGCTCAGGGAGCTGCAAGCTAAAATCCAGTGAGTAAATTATCGTATTAACTGTTTTTCCGTGCACGATTACCGTTATTACGGTAATCGTGCACGGACAGCGGGATTTTCTGCGTTTCCGCCGACAATTGAATATGCCCCAAAGCATCTCAGGTAAATTCAGATGTCAGACAGATAATAAAAGTGCAGAATGAAACAAACTGAGCTTGCCATATAAATGCATACACCATGTCATGTGATGACAAGTTACTATCAGGGACAGTGCCAGGTTTTAAAGATTTGTCCCTACAAATGTCCCTATTTTTCATTGGCTGCCAGCTGTGTGGTGGAGTGCATGGGGACAATGTTGGGAGGTATGGATTGTATACAGTATTTAAACATGGCTCCAAACTGCTGTATTAGTCATAGGCAACTACTGCTGCTTTTTAGGACTACAAGTCCCATGATGCTCTAGTAGCCAGAGGCTGTAAGTGTGTCAGTGTACATGAGAGGAACGGATCACTCTGATCACATGACATCTTATCGATCACATGACCTCACACTCTGGCCACGTGACAGCTGGAAGGAAAACCTATTACATCATCGCTGCAACTGTCACTCCCGACAGCCCCCGCGCGCCGAGCTCCTCTGGCTCCTGATTGGACGCTGGGGCGGAAGCAGAAGTGACGCTCCATGGTTGCCAGGAGAACCAAGGGAAGCTTCCGTGTGACGGCGGCGGTGAGAGGGATGTGACAGCGGGGAGACAAGATGAAGAGCCGGGGAAATAAGAACGGGAAAGTGGGGAGCCGGAGGAAGAAAGGTGCGGGCTGTTACTGGGCGACATGAGGATGGGTGTGTCCCTGCGCAATGTATTACCCTGGTCTGGGGCAGTTATACTCTGGGATGGGACAGTATTAGTATAGTATATGGGAACTTACAGACTGGGCAGGACCTGGGGCAGTAATACTCTGGGATGGGGCAGTATTAGTATAGTATAGGGGAACTTACCTACTGGGCAGGACCTGGGGCAGTTATACTGTGGGATGGGGCAGTATTAGTATAGTATAGGGGAACTTACCTACTGGGCAGGACCTGGGGCAGTTATACTGTGGGATGGGGCAGTATTAGTATAGTATAGGGGCACTTACAGACTGGGCAGGGCCTGGGGCAGTAATACTCTGGGATGGGGCAGTATTAGTATAGTATAGGGGAACTTACCTACTGGGCAGGACCTGGGGCAGTTATACTCTGGGATGGGGCAGTATTAGTATAGTATAGGGGCACTTACAGACTGGGCAGGGCCTGGGGCAGTAATACTCTGGGATGGGGCAGTATTAGTATAGTATAGGGGAACTTACCTACTGGGCAGGACCTGGGGCAGTTATACTGTGGGATGGGGCAGTATTAGTATAGTGTAGGGGCACTTACCTACTGGGCAGGACCTGGGGCAGTATTAGTATAGTATAGGGGCATTTACAGACAGGGCAGGACCTGGGACAGTTATACTCTGGGTTGGTGCAATATTAGTATAGTGTAGGGGCACTTACAGCCTGGGCAGGACCTGGGGCAGTAATACTCTGGGATGGGGCAGTATTAGTATAGTATAGGGGCACTTACAGACTGGGCAGGGCCTGGGGCAGTAATACTCTGGGATGGGGCAGTATTAGTATAGTATAGGGGAACTTACCTACTGGGCAGGACCTGGGGCAGTTATATTCTTTGATGGGACAGTATCTGTATATTGTAGGGGCACTTACAGACTGAGCGGGTCCTGGGGCAGTAATAGTCTGGGATGGGGCAATATTAGTATATTGTAGGCTCACTGAGAGACTGGACAGGACCTGGTGCAGTTATATTCTTTGATGGGACAGTATCTGTATATTGTAGGGGCACTTAGAGACTGGACAGGGCCTGGGGAACTTATACTTTGCATTATTTTTAAATTGATGTTTGTTGTGCACTCATTTTTCTGCTTGGATGTCATTGGAGACAAGTTGTGCAGATTTGGATAGTAACAGTGAATAGAGCTGAAAGAAGGAACACTGAAGGCAGCTTGATAAATATAGCTTCCATGGGTAGATATATTGCCTTACAATATGTGCATGCATTAATACATTTATTACTAGGGCAGGAATGGACTAAGTGATGTATACTATATGAGTCATTTAAACTAACCAATATACTGATTGTTAGAAAAATGGCTGTAGCCTTTACATGCAGAGATATTCCATATTAAATATAAGAAAATCCTGGGGCATACCTTGTAACAACTTATTGATGGAGAATGAGCAGTTACATAACTCAGACCGTGTGTATAATATCAGTTCTTTCTAAACTAGAAGTTTCAAAAATGACAAATGATTCAGTGCATGCAAAAATTGTTGTACAGAATTCATCCCTGTACAAGTACTGTACAATTGACTTAATGAATGAACATAAAGTAATTGCTGTTACTCAGTAGCAAACTATAATTGGGTGCAATGTGATGCTGATGGGTACTAGTAGCATCGGTGGAATTCGGAGTAATGTGATGTGTAATTGTTTTGCACAGTTTGCCTCTTGACTTTTTTCCACCTCCTGGCAAACATAGGCTGTCTTCTAGTTTTTGGGGACCGCCCTGAAAGCAGAGAGCTAGTGAAGCGGGATTGTCTAGGTGCACCAATGTAAAACAAAGGCAGTTTGCTACGCGGATGCATTGCAGTTCGTAAATGAAGGCTTTGTGTTTTTGAACTATGTAACATTTTAGTTAATACCAAGATTAAAGGTTCCACTTGCTTGAAGCCAGAGTATGAAAATGATTTAAACCTTCATCGGAAGGCTGCAACTTTCACCCTATTGTTTTCTGGTATATAGTAAAGATTTTATTATATTTTTTCTAGGTGGCTTTGAGTGGTATGAATATGATATTGTTTATTAGGGGGTTTATAAGAGTATGTAACAATGTAAAAGGATACAGTAAACACTAAATTGTTTTGGCATCTGTGCATTTAAATGTGTCTTATTTATTGTTTGCTAGCGCCTGTTCCTCTGTGTTGGTTTTACAGGAGCAACAGATATTTGCCCGTCCACTAGTCTCCCACCTCTTGTAGAGGGTCAGCTCCGGTGTTTTCTGAGGGTTACCATCAGTAAGATTCTCTGGACAGTGCCTAAACCTCCAAAATATGTTGTTGTAAGACTTCGTTGGTGGGGGGAGACATCTGATGGAACCATCTTCCATCCAAGGGACACTTCTACTGAACAGAAGGGGGTTAAAACAACAACACGATATGCCGTTCGCTGTGGACCTAAACAGCTCACCTCATATCTTACAGGTAAGCCCTACAGAGACAGTCTTGTACTTACGCTGAAAATGTAATATGCACAAATTAGACTGGTTTTCGGTGTCCAGTTTGTCAGTAAGCTAATAAACCCCGTTCTTGCTTTGATCAAGTGTAATGACAGTACTTCCTGTAGGAGGTTGTGATATATTTAATTATTTCTGCTTTTGTGGTGTGTATTTACATAGTCCTAACTAACGTGCTCTCGTCCCCTACAGACATGGGTGCACTTGTGTTAGAGGTCATGACCAAACTTGACCATCTACCAATTGGCCGTGCACAGATCAATCATTTCTCACGTCTCTCTCCAACGCATCCACTCAACGGCTTCTTCACAGTTGTTTCCCCAACGTCAGAGAAAATGGGAGAACTGCAGGTGAGGATATGAAATATATTGTACTTGATTAATTCAGGATATGCTGGCACTGTTCAATTGCAGTGGAGCAGCCCCCATGTCAGTTAATACTCTTGTTTGCTTTTTTTTCTCTGCCTGGAACAGGTCTCTGTAGCACTAGAACCTTTGTGTGAGACTTATGACAGCGGCAGTTGTATCCCCAACACAGATATCAGCCTGGAGACTGGGCTTTCAGGTCACCTGTCTAAGCCAGACTCATTCCATCCTGGAAGCCTGTCCTCAGGCCGCAGGGACTCTGAGAGCAGCAAATTATCCACCCTCAGGTAATTGGGATACTTAGTCCGAATCAGAGTGATGCTGTCACACCAGCAGCATTTGAAGCTGTACTTTCATCATGTACAGTTGTGGCCAAATATAGTGGCACCATTGCAGTTATTTCTTTTCATGCAACATTTCTTCTTGAAATTGAAAAATATTTTGGTATCCACATATATAATTTTAGGGTTTGCAGGGGAATAAAACACAAAAAGTAGAAAACTTTACCAAGTCGTTGCTAATTCCCCACAGAAATCCTTAATTGAACCGGACAAAAATATTGGCACCTTTTTAGAAATAATTAGATTTGGAACTGAACTCACCAGGGCTGCTGTAAGTACCAGGTGCCTGCAATATAAAAATCACTTGAATAGAGAAAAGAGTCATACTACTGTTTTGTGTCCTTATGTGTTGTACTGCACTGAGCATGGGGAAAAGGAAGAAAGCCAGATAATTGTCTGAGGAGGTCAGACAGAAGATTGTAGTCAAGCAGGGACCATCTCAAGGCTACAAATCAAACTCAAGAGACCTTGATGTTCCAGTTTCCACCTTATGTAATGTTATTAGGAATTAAAGCCCATGACTCTGTATCCAACCTCCCGTGATTGCACGCAAGGGAAGACTTGATAGAAGATTGCAGCACAGGACTGTTCGAATGGTGGAGAAACACCTTGATCAGTTGCCAAATTCCGGTCCTATTCTGGACAGATGAGGACAAATTAGAGCTTTTGGGTAAACCTAGGTTTACAGAAAGCAAATTGAAGCTCTTCAAGTTAACACCTTGCCTATAGTCAAATATGGAGGAAGTTCAGAGATATTTGGGGTTACTGTGTTGAATCTGGCACTGGGTGTCTTGAACATGTAATCCGGAGATTACCAGGCCATTTTGGAGCCCAATGTTGAACCCAGTGCCCAAAAGCTGGTTCTCTGTCAAAGGTCATGGGTCATTCAGAGAACGATGACTCCCCCCCCAGCACACTTCAAGAAGTACCAAGAATGGTTTAAGACAAAACAATGGACTGTTCTGAAGTGGCAGCAATGAGTCCAGATCTAAATCCCACAGACCACCTGTGGAGAGATCTGAAAACTCAGTTGAGAGACGTCACCCTTCACGTTTGGGAGAACTGGGGTTTGCCCAAGTGTAGCGGACCAAGCCGGCAGTAAAGAGAAGCAGCAAGCTCCTCCGTGGCTATAGGAAGTGGTTGATTGCAGTTTGACCAAAGGCCGTGCTACCAAATATTAAGTCTATGATGTCAATCATTTTGTCATTGCATTTCTATTAATTTTCAGATTTTAAAAGGCTAGAAAGGTCCGTATTAAAAACAGTGGAAGAGTTGTGGAGACCAAATACTAATTTTACTTCACCTCATGGTTAGAGGAAACTGCAATGGCACCAATATTTTTGACCGCAACTGTTCCTTGCTATTATGCGTTTAAAGTATTACAGTTACTTATTGGAAATTAATTTGGAGGATTACATTTTGTTCATGATAATTAATGTTTATGATAGAAAAAATGTACAACCAAAAACAATAGTTTTGGTGTAATTATACAGAATGACACACACACATTATATAAGTATAGGGGACATACAGTTCTTGTGCTCTTGTCAGTGTGATTTTTAGCATAAAGATATTTGAATAAGCCTCTTTGTATATTGGAGTGTCTATATTGCAGACTCTACTGGGGGGATAACAAAAGCCTGAATCCCCCAACCCCACTGTCCTAAACCCACTCTATGTACCTCGCTACACACTTACTGTAGGGGCGACAGGAAGGAAATAGGATCTGATAATTTCTCCTTATTGATGTCTGCATTAGTTTTATGCTTTTTCCAGGCTCTGTTGTATTTATTATGTAAGAAGTGAATACTCCTCTGTCATTTTAGCCATTGAAGTCTTCATATAGCTCCTTTTATTAATATCAATAAAAATAGTTCTCATCTCTGATCATTTTTACAGTCTCAAAATTAGGTTTTAACGTTTTGCATAATGTAGTATGATTTCCATGTTCAATTATTATAGATTGTTTTCTAATTTATATTTTACATGTATATCCTATTGCCCCAGTACATGGAGCTAGTGGTCAGCAGCATCTGTTACAGGAGTGAACACATCAGCTGTTTATTCAGGGGGAGAAAGATGGCGGGTTATGTCCCACCACTAGGAGGCAATGACTGCCCCTCTCCTCTATGCCCCTCATGCTCCTCTGTCTTTTTTGGGCATCCCCATAGTTTCAAATCAAGTGCACTCCTGAATAAATCACATGTTTTAACATTAAGAGCTGAACACATATTCAAATATATTTTATGTACATGATTTAATGCTCACTCTGACAATTGAGCGGGGGATGTCACTGTGTGCCTCATACCTCCTTAATGATATTAGCTACTGAATATGGGATAGTGTCACAATGTGCCTGATTCCGCTGTGATTAGGTGATGGGCTCAGTTGAACAGTGCTTGCGTGTGCACGGAGACACTTCATATCATCACCACCATTTATTTATATAGTACCACCAATTCCACAGCACTGTACAGAGTACTCACTCACATTTGGAGCTTACAATCTAAGTTCGCTAATGCACATAGACTTGTATTAATTTGGTCAGCCAATTAACTTACTAGTATATCTTTGGAGTGTGGGAGGAAACCGGAGCACCCGGAGGAAACCCACGCAAACACGGGGAGAACATACAAACTCCACACAGATAAGGCCATGGTCGGGAATTGAACTCATGACCTCAGTGCGGTGAGGTAGAAGTGCTAACCACTGAGCCACTGTGCTGCCCTCTATCAGATAAAGGTGACACAATGCTGCCAGAGAGCTCTTACCTATTGACATTCACTACATTTTCCTGCTTCAGGTATGAGGCTAATGTCTGATATCCTGGCTGTAATTCTGAGAATAAATAGCCCAATACAAATTTACTAATGTGAGCGCATTATGGGGCTGATTATGGGTTGGCAAATTTCACCCACTTGCAGCTTAGCAAATCATGTTATACTGCAAGGGATGCAAATACAAACCTATTGTGCATGCAGGGCATATACTGCATGCTACATACACATACAGGTCGCACTGCGCTATGATGCTGAGCTGCTTCACACTCGCATATCAGGTTGTACATTTTACATATCCGCCCTGCAGCACAAGAGTTGTACTTACTTTGTAGCTGCACATTTTGCACCCAGTAGCTGTATTTGCTCCTAACTCTTATTCAGAATGTTCTGTAATTATCTTGTAGGGGCAGAGATCACTTGTACTTCAAAGAGAACACAGAGCCTAATCAGGACTTGTTTAAAGGAGAAGATGTTCGTGTGTCTGAGACTCATGCTTCAGATAAGATCTCCACTCGTATAACACAGGAGAGATCTCCTACTGACCCACCCAAAGATGAAGCCAGTGTAACTTCTGCTCCTGCAGCTAAAGACTTGCTTACAGGTGAGAGGGACTTGGTAATGACAGTGCTACCCCAGGCATGGGTCTGTTTCTGAGCCTGAGCAGTAAAAAAGGACAAGTGGTAGAATTGGTGGTCAATGTGCTTTTAAAATGCTCCTCTATTACAATTGGGATAATGCAGGACGTCTGTGGGATGATGGGCATGTGGCTCAAGTTTAGGATGGAAACGGATGCTCTCTTGTAGAGTGGTGGTGGTCTACTGTGCCTAGATATTGCCTAGTTTGGGCATTCCATCCATGTTTTACCTTCTCCTCTGTAACATACAGCGATCATGAGTCAAGACTTATGAAAGTGCCATATTTGTCAGGGTTGGGGACCACTCAGGCTGGGTTTTCAGTCTGTCAAGTCCCAGCACTATGTTAGGACTTCTCACATCCTCCTTCTTGGAACTGGAATTTATCGATTACCACTGCAGTAGCCTGTCTCTGAAGAGCTCACACAATTTTCGGGCACTCCTTCCTCATCTTGTGCCTTCCTGCTACCCATAATTCATTGTGGTTGGCACCTGAATTTTTATTCTCCATAAGTCTATTTTTCCATCAGACTGGTCCGGTCTCTGGGAGCCTCAGAGCGTTGTCCTCCTGCCACTATATTAGTCCTCCTTTGCTCACCTTCGTGCTCACCTTCGCTAGGTTCTCTTCATATAGTCCTGGTACAGGACTATGCAGCAATAGGGAAACAGGAGTTATTAAAAAAGTTCCTTTCTGAAAGTACAATCCGAATGTAGGTTACCGTAGTAACTGGAGAGCAGTTTATTTCCATATGTGGTAATAGAAGTGCAGTCACTGATTAGGAGCATACCAGTGTCACAAGGGGGGGGGGGGGGGGGGGGTCAGAGTAAGAGCTACGTCAGCAGTGGGTAAGCAGCTCCTCTTTGTACACAGTCGTAGTAGTGCAGCCGCACACTGGAATACATTAGATAAATTAGTAAGTGCGTCCAATTTGGAATGAATGGACTTTGTGCATAGAACACATTAGAGCAAAGCTGTAAAATATTTGACTACTTGAACAGCTCGGTAATATCTCTTTTGGGACTTATTACTCAGACACAACCATTACCATCAGGTGGGGGAGAAGTGTTCCCTTAAAAGGATTGAACGAGGAGAGTTCCATATGAAAGTGGTCTTTCTCTTCCATGAACACAATTGCGCTGCTGTTAAATGGTTTGTATTATGTATAAATGAGACTGCAATGGACCTTATACTCGTATAGAATTAGCGCTGCTGGGACAAATATAGAGGTATAATTGGATATTTTGAATGCCTCTATGAATCTGTTAATTGATTGTTTTTTAATTCTCTGCAATAAATGCGTGTGGTTTTATATTTCCAGTGAGTGACCAATTCCCTTTGCGTATATTCTCCGTCATTAATGTAATTTGTTCTTAGAATAAATTTATTAGTATCCGCTAGGAGGGATTACCTATACTATTAAGGTATATACTACAGAGATCACCCGCTATTTCACAGCGCTGTTTGTGTATATAGTTTGGCTTTTGTTAAGTGTTGGCAGTATTCCCTTTTAACAGCCGCAGTGTTTAGCTTTACTTCTGTGTGTAACTTAATTAACCGATATGAACACCGTAGATTGTACATATACAATTTTTTTTGTATCTGTCTGGTGCACACAAAGGTGGACTGTGGAAGGAACATGGAGTTGGTTTGAGCCATATACTCCCTCCTTACTAGTGTTAGGGCTTTGACGATTCCCAGCTCACTGTTTGTTTTTTACTTGCCAATAAATCCTTTTCTCCAAAGCCATTCATTAGGCGACGAAGGTCGGGATGCTTTGCATGTTGATGATGGTTTTTGACTTTTTGTTCCTATTCCTTGGTGTTTTGTTCTGTCATTGCTATATGTGCACTGAGGCCTTCCTGCTGATAAAGAAGTTCATTAAGGGGGAGGTGGCTGCTATTTTTCATTCTCTTACATCGGAGGGTAGGTCTTGACCCATTCATTAGTCTGTGTCCATATTATATAACCAATTTATTATTATCGAGCAGAGAACCCAGCTTATATTATGTTATTAACCCCACATGGTTGTGTTTTCCAGTTCTCTTACACCAAGGCAGCAGGCTGAGAGACGCCATGACTGAATCAGCTCTGCGGCTGGATCCTAATGTGGACCTTGATATGGAGCCGATACTGCCCCCTGTCTGGGATAATAGGGATTACACTTCACAAGTTGTCAGGTGATTGCACTCAAAGTGCAGAAATAAACATTTAACTTCAACAGTATCCCGAATTACAACGTTATTATAAAATTATATATATATAATTATTTTATTTTTATTTTTATTTTTTTTAGGGCTTCTCCAGGGATCTTTTCATCTCGTATTCACCAAAACCTCCTAAATTTCCATAAGTCGATGTCGAGTAAAGATGTGATTCTGCAGCGGACAGACCATGCTCTTCCTGAATTAGATACTTCCAGGGAGGACAGGGTGATAGAGCTGCTGATGGGCAGGTAGGTGCCTGGACCTATGTCTATCACTGGTAAAGTGGAACGCCACCCAAGACTGGAAATTAAGTTAAACCCAGTCCTAAAAGATTATTTAATTGGGGTCCATAATTCCGGCTGTCCATCAGATCCCCTACATCTTGCAGTCTCCCACCAGCGCTTAGCTCGTCAATTTCCAGTTATTGGCGGAATTATCCTTTAAGTAACTTGTGCTGCAGTCTGGTCTTTGCTCTATGGCCCTGGTCAGGATGGGCCATGTTCTATATCATTGATGGGCAGACATCCTGGTTGTATGTACTGTTAGGTGTCTGTGGGCTACAGGTATATTGTGGTGTTTCTCAGTATCGCATGCAATGTCTATTCTGTATCCTGCCAGCCTTGTCTCTGGTGGTGCCATCGTTGTGCCCTCCAAGGAAACAGCGCTCCACTACCTATATGTAGCAGGGTCCCTGTGAGTATATCTGGCCAAGTCTGGGGAGTTCCGTCACTGGGGCGTCCTGTTTGCCCTTCACAAGGGTCATAGGAAACGATGTGTTGACTACTTTTAGTCGATCTGCTGGACACCAATCTGATGAGGGAATCCTGTGGAAGGAGGACGTACCGGTTCCCTATGGGCTGATGGCACACTCATCCTTTGGCTGATCCTTATCGGGTGGTACGTCATGGGCGTCAGAGGACACAGTTTGCAGAGTGACCACTTTTTCGCCCCTGAATTTCACAAAGTGGACATTGCTGCCCCTACGTAGGTGACCTACACAGGCGCAGCCTCCAGTGGATTTATAGGGAAGTGGGTATGTTTGTTCCCTTTCACCAAGGGATAAAACCTAAAATAATCTGAGTCCCTTATTAGCCTCAGAGATAGTAATTTATCGTTAAGTACAAAAAGTCGCTTTTACGGGACAGAAGTCATTACTCTGTGATATAACTGGATACGTGGCTACTCATCGTACATCAGTGTATATTGTACAG
The DNA here is from genome assembly GCF_038048845.1 of Mixophyes fleayi. NCBI lineage: Eukaryota > Metazoa > Chordata > Amphibia > Anura > Limnodynastidae > Mixophyes > Mixophyes fleayi. The sequence continues at coordinate 13,473,139 of NC_134403.1, forward strand.
GATATTTATATCGCCTCCTGTGTCTTCTCCCTGTCTTCTATACAATATATATGCAGTTATTAATGCTGCTATGTCCTTCTCTCAGCTCTCCTCTATGTCTGGGCCAGTACTGGGATGGGACGGGGTCACCACCAGAATCCATAGCAGGAAGCGACTTCTACAACGAGAGTGAACTCAATGATCCCCACTACGACCAGAGCCTGCTGGACAGTCTCTTCTACACTACACCTGTAAGGGCTGGGAAACCGCTGCTTCAATGTGTTATGTGTTACTGTTCTCTTACTGAGACTGGCTAACGCCATAATGTGCTTTATACCTACTAACCTCGCATTTATTGTGTAATAAAGCACAAAGGGCTTCTTGTAACGAGTCTGTCTCTTCCTGTGTGCAGAAATCAGATGGCAGCACCAGCGATTACATCAGTGATGATGATCTGTCTAAATCTCAAAGGAAGAAAGACAAAAATAAAACAGTCCGGAATCAAGAGCGGCCTATGGACGAGGCTCCCTGTGACGCGAAAGAACAGTTATCAGTACACTTCTCTGGGTAAATAATTTATAATACCGATGTGAGATTATAAGCACCCCCTGGTGTTAGAAGTCTGGCCAGTGAGATGAGGACTGTGGCTAAAGCTGGGTACACACTACAGAAAACTTCTCCCAATGAGATATCTGTAACAATTTTATTAACGACTGAAAGTCCCAATGAGCATTCAGATCCATTATACACACTTACACGATTTACCTTCAGATCTGTGATCTTCATCTCTCATAACCATCTGCTGAAAAGATCGTGACTCTGTAAACTCTACAGATATCTGCCTACGCTGCTGGTCGGGAGTGCGTACACACTGCCACATTTGCCAGACATCGGTCCATCGCTGGTAGTGATTTTAAGTCCATTTATAAATCGACCGATACGATGTTCGTTGGTATGATAAAACATGATTGTTGGAGCATACACACTAATGCGATATCTGACCTAACCGTTATTTATCATGTCATTGGCAAGATAATTGGGTGACAAACCTGTAGTGTGTACCCAGCTATATTGTTAAAGCACAATTGAGTAAAAATCATTTTGCACTGCTGTATTTGAAGATGGGGTGTGTAGATAACACAGCTCCTGATTGAATTGTCCATGACATCTGTCAATCAGGTGCCTCATTTACAACGTACATACTGATTGAGAATTTTATTCTTCTGCCCAGTTCTAAAGACTGTCTGGGCTGCGAGGTTGCGATCTAGTAACTGGTTGTTCTGCAGACACCACCGATCTAGTATAAATGTAGACCAAGTCTTGAATATATATTCAGAATGTAAGGTCCAAGTTACATTGGTGATCATCGTATCTAAGGTCTATTGACCTAAAGTAATAAGAGCATTTATATCTCTGGAATCTCCATTATGAATATGCAGTCACAAGTATTCAATGTTTTACTAACACAAGTAAATGCTAATTGTCGTTGGTAAGAATGAACAGGTCTTCTAAGCAATCTGATACAACCGCTGCCAAGTCTGAAGTCATTGATCTGACAGTCGACCGTCTGGCACTACTGGGTAGAATGCACGTGGCACGGGTCACTGTGGAGTCTTTAAAGGTCAAACCAGAGAGCACGCCGGTCACACCCAACAAGAATAACGGCAAGGGAAAACCGCCACGGCCGGCGTCCTCCGGGAAACGGTATTTATTTAGTGTAAAGGTCCAAATAAACATTTGTAAAAGTCCTGCAGTACAAGTGAAGAGTTGCTGTAACCCTCACTGCTCTCTTCTGCTGGCAGAACCTTTTTCGTGGAATTCCTTTTCCCAGTGTCCTCCAAAAACAAAGCTGGAGAGGTGACTGCGGCCACTGAAATTACCCGACTGGTGTCAAACAAGATTGTAAACGGAGGTAAGTGCTCACCTATGGTGTTCATTAATATTATTTATCATAATGCTGTCACACTGCCTTGCGGTGTTTCATCGCGCATGGTTGTAAGGTGACTATATAGAAGAATCATGATGGTGTGTTTCCAAACACCTTAACATGAGGGTAATTTTTCAGGGTCACCTTGTTTTGTCACTACACCACGAACAGTTCCTGGTTACCTTGGCCGCTCTTTGGTCTAGTGACCATGTTCTAGGACCACTTTCCGAGACCAGTGTTCCGTCATTGTTTCTTCCTACTGAGCGGAACGGTTATAGACCTGAATCTATGAAGGGGCAGTGGGCTGTCTGGCCACACTTTCTTGGTAAAGAGGAGAGGCTGCTCACAGGTCCTACTTGTCATAGGCCCAGTTGTTAGGAGCTGCTATCCTGATGACTTTTTCTAGGAACCTTTTCCTGGTTTCTGACTGTTCCTGGAGAGGATGTCATAGAGCGACTTCTTAATTTCTGCACCTTTATTTACTTTAGTCCGCCTGCCAGAGTAAAACATTATCACAGTGTTTGTCCTCAGGAAACCTCATTACGACCCTTTAATCTGTCATTTCTACAGTGGTGAAGTTCCAGCAGAGGTTCGTGTTTCCGGTCCTGTTCAGCGGACAGACAATCAAACACTGGTGGAACACGGACCTGACCTTTACCATCTTCCTGAGGAAGGGCACCCAGAAAAAGGTACAAACCTCACTCATCCAGACCTTTACCCTAAGCTTAATGGCAGTTGTGAGTGGCTGGTTCCCTTAGTAAGTTTATGAATAATATGTAGTAATACCATATCATAGGACGCATTATGTCTTTTCTGTCCAGGCCGGACTGCTCGGCTCCGCTCTTCTGTCTCTACGTGATCTTCTTCGCTCTGAAGATCTCTCCGTCACACGCTCCCTTCCTGTGCGCTGCTCGGAGAAACAACGGGAAATGGCAGATGTCGGGCCACTGAAGGTATGGATTGTCCTTGTACACTGAATTATAGAGAATATCTTCTCTTTTATAGATTTATACTATCTCCCTACATGTAATGCAGTCTTTCGAACACTCTACAATGACAACATAGCAAACATGATCTTATTGTAGGTGGTTTAGAAACAAGCGGTAATGGATGGTGAAGAGATGAGCTGTCATTGGGTGGGAAGTGTCTCTGGGACAAGTCTGTGTTTGGCCATGAACTTGGCGTATAGATTGGGAAATTCGCATTTTTCCGGTCTGGTGAAGGAGTCAATGATTACTTTCAATATTGGGATCCTTTAAGATATTATGTTTAACTTTACATATTAGACCACAACACTCTTCCTGGACCATTCAAGTCACCAGAACATAATTGTTTTCTCTTTATATACTTGTTGTTTCTGAGCAATGCCTCTTACCTCTGACAGGTCTCTGTGGCCATTGCCGGAGATAGCAGAGAATTCTCGGGTATCCCAGAGAAATTGTCTGCACCGACGGTGCAGGAAGCATCATCCTCTCCTGCCAGACGTAATGTGAGCATCGCAGTCCTAGAAGACCAGTCAGCCGCTGGGCCTTCTCCTGAGAGACCGTCGGAGCCGCTGTCCTTAACGAGACCAGCTAAACATAATGTCTTCCATCAAACTGTGACAGAAGGTCCACAATTGTCCCAGGATGTACATGAGACCACCAAGGAGAATGGCTTATTACTGCATGTTCTCCTCATGGTGCCTGAAGGGAAGGGATTAATATGTGATACAGACTCTGCCTTGTGTAATTCATACCTGAACTGCAAGCTCTTCTCTGCCCAGGAAGCTACTCGATCTGCTGTGGTGTGGGGCAGCAACCAGCCTTTATTTAACTTCTCCCAGGTAAACTACACTCTCCACCTGTAGAGTTGTCCAGGAGTATGTAGAGTTGTCCAGGAGTATGTAGAGTTGTCCAATTCTCTAGATAACATTTCACTACTAGGTTTTCTGTTATCCACTGTCTTATATTGCATACAATTACAGTTTTTCAGCTTTATCAGCATGCTTGTAAGATAATATGTCTGTTGGTAATTAGAGAATTGTTCCTTTGGAAATCTTTTTGTCTTAAGACAAGTCATGCTAGATATAAAAGGGGGCACAAACTTATCCAAAAACTTGCAATGTGTCTTTCTCACTTTTTATTGGTTTGTGTCACTGACGGTGCTGGGTATTGTCAGGTGCTGCAATGTGTTTTTCACATTCTTTTTCTGACAGGTGGCTCCTGTGACCCTGACAAGTCAGCTCCTAAACAGAATGAAGAACAATATAATGGTTATTGAAGTCTGGCATAAAGCGCCTGTCTCCGGAACAGACCAGCTTTTGGGGCTAGCAAAACTCCCCTTGCACCAGTTCTATATGTCTTTCAGGTAACGGCAGTATGTGCATTGTTGCTCTGTGTCTTTCTCCCTCTACTAATCAGGAGCAGGTGCTGTGTATACCTGACCACTAGGAGGCAGTATGTACATTGTCATTCTGTGTCTTTCACCCCAAATATTACATTGAATGGGCTCTTACAGGAAGCATTGCTGGTATAGGCCAGAGAGCGCCAGTACATGTCCTCCTGGTTACTACGTTCAGTCCCAGAGAAGCGCTAAGTAATAGATCCAGCACCACCCTTCTCTCTATATTGTGTTACTCTAAGGTTTTGGTTTCTGTGTTGTGTGGTAATTAATGTGGAATGAATATGAAAGGTGAAAGCCACTCATTGTGCTCATTTATTTGGTTGTTTTTGTGCAGCGACCAGAAACTTTGCCGTCTCTTGCTCCAAGCCCAGTACCCGGTGGTGGCGGTTGACAGTTTTGTTGCCATCAGGCGGGGACAACTCAAGGTTTTACTTGCCATGGGATCAGGTGACCAAGTGATGGCGCTTCAGAGATTAAAGAGCGAGGTGCCGGCTTCTTCAGTTCCACCCCCAAGACCAGCACATTTTCTGGATCCACCGCAGCCATCGTCCGAGGTACAGACATAACTCTCAGATACGTTTTCCTTTCCTGAGTGTTTTTTTTTTTTTTTTTTAGAATAACCACCTTCATCCCATGTGTCTGCAGGTTTATAGAGCACCAGAAAGCACAACTGACCACGTGTTTGAGATCCACGTGGAAAACGTGAAAGGCCTCACTCCTCTGCAGTCCACAGTTTGGGGGGAAGCGGACTGCTTTGTACAGTATCACTTCCCTGTACACTCTGCGGCCCCTGGGGCGGGGCCACAGCTGCCAGAAACCGGTACGTGGGCTCTAAACCGAAGATTGTGTGATTCAGCTACAAGACCCTCAGCAGGGAGCCTATGTATGACAATGTGGGGCAGCACGGTGGCTCAGTGGTTAGCACTTCTGTCTCATACCACAGAGATCATGAGTTCAATTCCCAACCATGGCCTTATCTGTGTGATGTTTATATGTTCTTCCCGTGTTTGCGTGGGTTTTGTAGTGTGAGAGGAAAGTGGGTGCTTCGGTTTCCTCCCACACTCCAAAAACATACTGGTAGGTTAATTGGCTGCTATTAAATAGACCTGAGTCTCTGTCTGTGTATGTTAGAGAATTTAGACTATAAGCCCCAATGGGGACTGATGTGAATGAGTTCTCTGTACAGCGCTGCAGAATTAGTGGCGCTATATAAATAGCTGATGATGACTGGTGCACAAGGAAAATGTGCTGTTGCCTATAAGAAAAAATAAGATGACTTTTTTTGTAATGGATTTTTTTTTTTTTTTTCAACAAAAGGAAATATCTTCTTGGCTGCTTTAAGCATTTGCCAACTTTTTTTTACTTTGCACCAGTTGTCATAAATCCTCCCCATTATCTATTATTTCTTGTAGAATGGTATAGCCATGGTGGACACAGCACACAATGCTTGGCGGTAATTCTTACAGGTCGGCTCCTGACTTCTAGAACTTATCTGTTGATTCCTTTACCCATATACATGTATTATTAAGAAGTACTGATCCACTCCTCCTAGACTACTCCATCTACACGCTCTTCCTGCCACGTCCTCTTGTGTCCCATTAGCTCCTGTTGTTTGTAATGCTTAGCATAGCCGGTGTAATAATCATTACCGTAATAAGTGTTTATAATATATCTATTCAGCTTTCCATCTGCCCCATCCCTTTGCTGACAGTTGCCACTCTTAAAGGGAAGAGAGGTTTTATCTTACATCCCTCTTACATCCCGTTGGGGAAACGGTATCAGTCTGAGTAAGAGACTTGTAGTCTCCTTGGTAACAGAAATGCTCAGATTGTTAAATACACAAACAAGACTGTAATGCAATATTTGTTTTGCTGTTAATTTTTTGTTCTGCTTCAACCGCTTTTTAGGCCCATGTATAATAGATGTGAGATTTATATCTTTTACATTGCTTTGTTTGTCTATTTTTCTATTTGTGATTAAGGTGAAGAAGAGATTTTTGTACTTTCGATAAATCCTTTTCTTGAAGTCCATTGGAGTACACTGGCGCCATGTAAAGTAGTGTGCTCCTATACCCCACGTATAAGGGTGGCTGTAGGAGCAGACTACTTTACATGGATAGAATTAGAAATAGCAGCAAGGACGATAAAGTCATCATCATTTATTTATATAGCGCCACTAACTCCGCAGCGCTGTACAGAGAACTCACTCACATCAGTCCCTGCCCCATTGGAGCTTACAGTCTAAATCCCCAAACACACACACACACACACACATACACAGACAGAGAGATACTATGGTCTATTTAATAGCAGCCAACTAACCTACCAGTATGTTTTTGGAATGTGGGAGGAAACCGGAGCACCCGGAGGAAACCCACGCAAACACTGAGAGAACATACATACTCCACACAGATAAGGCCATGGGAATCTAATTTGTGACCCCAGTGCTGTCAGGCAGAAGTGATAACCACTGAGCCACCGTGCTGCTCTAAATAAAGTCCCCTAAGAACAGGAAATTTAAGCTAAAGAAAAGACAAAACCAGAGAGAAAATTGGGTGGGTGTCCAGTGTCTCCCAGTAGACTTTGAGAAAAGGATTTAGCACATGTACAATAATCCCCTTCTTCTAGCATCCAATGGGGGGGCTGGAAACCTTGTGAGTTTCTAAAGCAGGGAGCGAGGGAGGGAGTGCTTTGAAGTTGCTGTACACAAAACTTGTTGTCTAAAGACAACATCTTTGGACGCACAAACGTTGAACCTATACAAGTTTGTGAATATATGGACAGAAAACCAGGTAGGAGCCTCACACAGTTGTTTGGCCGAGGCCACATGCCGCACCGTCCAAGAGGCACTCACCGACCTGAGGAAGTGTGCCCTCACATTGTCAGGAACAGGTTTACTGATCTATGTAGGCCTGTCAAATTCACATCAGTGATCCCAGAATTCCCTTCCTCTGTGTTTCAGGGATCAGTCTGAAGCCTGTGCGTACAGCCACAACGCTCTGTGTGCCAGATCCCGTCTTCAATGATCGGCAGAGCCATTCCTTGGTGGCTCCGTCAGACACCCCAGTACAGAGGCTACTGCTCAGTGCGTTCTCCATGCAGGGCCTCTCCGGCGGCGGAGGGCTGACATTCGAAATCTGGTGCCGGTAAGACAGACAGACAGATATCATCATTTATATAGCGCCAGCAAATTGGGTAGTGCATTACAATTAGGAACAAACAGTAACAAAACAATACTGGGTAATACATACAGACAGAGCGGTAAGAGGGCTCTGCTCACAAGCTTACGATCTATGGGACAATGGTTTGATACACAAGGGCATGTGCTACATCATATTGCACATTGGTCCAGCTAGAATGCAAAGGTACTTAGTGAGCGATATGATCAGTCACGCAGTAATATTGGTCGCAGGGTGTTAACTGTGTAGAGGATGGTAATAGGGTAACCAAGGGAGGGTAAGTGGGTGGTTGAGGAATATCATAAGCTTGTCTGAAGAGGTGGGTTTTCAGAGAACGCTTGAAGGTTTGAAGACTAGAGGAAAGTCTTGCTGTGCGAGGGAAGGAATTCCACAAAGTGGGTGCAGCACGAAAAAAGTTCTGTAACCGGGAATAGGAGGATGTGATGAGAGTGGAAGAGAGATGCAGATCTTGTGCAGAGTGGAAGTGACAAGTTGGGAGATATTTTGAGACAAGTGAGGAGATGTATGTTGGTGCAATTTTGTTGATGGGCTGTAAGTGGAAGAATTTTATATTGGATTCATTGAAACACGGAAAACCAATGTAGAGTCTGACAGAGTGACTCCGCAGAGGAACAACAATTTGGAAGGAAAATCCACATTAACGTTATATTTACAGCATGCTGCATACATTTAAAAAACATTTCCAGAATACGCACATATCTCACATACAGATTTTTGCAGTGTCCTGTGGGAGATATGTGCGTATTCTGGAAATGTTTTTTTAGATGTATGCAGCATGATGTAAATATAGAGTTGATGTGGGGAAAAAAAGAATAGAAAAAAGAGTCACAAATTACACCCAGACAGCAGACTTGCGGGGTGGGATTTATGGTCATGTTGTCAACAGAAATAGAGATGTCAGGCAGGAAGCTTCTGTTAGTGGCTGTGAATATTATTAATTATTCTGTTTTTGAAAGATTGAGTTTGAGTTATTGAGAGGACATCCAAGATGAAATGGCAGAAAGACAGTCAGTAACGCGAGACAACACAGATGCCGAGAGATCAGGAGAGGATAGATAGATTTGTGTATCATCCGCATAGAGATGATACTGAAATCCAAAGGAGCTTATTAGTTTTCTTACAGGAGTGATATAGATAGAGAACAGCAGAGGACCTAGTACTGAGCTTAGTGGTCTCCAACTGACAGACATAATGCAAATATACAAGGTAAATGATCGCTAGAATCTGGTTGGTTGCTATGGGCAACACCTTCACTTTTCCTTTTTAGTGGTTTTAGTAAATCTACCTCTTATGTGTTTTAGCAAACTGCTCATTACATAAACATTGTCTTCGGTTTTATTGACTGTTTAAGGGTTGTACATTGTGCCATGGAATATATGCACAGTTACACTGTTACAATCAATTCACTAGTTGAATAAGTTTAAATATTCCCTCTTGGCTCCGTGAGACAGGACAGCAGTGATAGGCTGTCTGTGTCTGGCTCCACCTATTGTGGGAAGGGCCAACTGACATATAAATCTTGAGTTGATAATTGATTGAAGTCACTTTGCCTCTCCTGATAGCCCAGGTGACACACCGGTTCCTAGCTCAGTGAAACAGGGCATCAGATGTACGGCTAGTCTAGGACGGCACTGTGTGTGAGCCACTCATCAGATATATTTTATATTATAAAGGATGTGACGGCTGCTGTCACCAATAGACCTATTCTCCTTTACAAACACAGGTGTTTTATTGTCAAATCCCATGTAGGTACTATTACCCCAATGTCAGGGACCAAATGGTGGCCAAAGGGGTTCTTCCACTGTCCCGTCTGTGCGCCATGGTGACCATGCACCATCGAGAGGAAGTCGGTATCCAGTCCTTCTGTCTGCCACTTACACCCATCAGCGAGATCCCAGCAGAAACCCATCCTCCATCATCTGGTAACCAGCCTATAACTCGGTATCAATAAACCAGTCTATATATGGTGCAAACTGAACAACTAATCACTTGAAATGTTTCCAGGTCTACTGAATGTAAATGTGAGTTACAGACACTCGGTCAGAAACCCGGTGGGAATGTTGGCTACTCGAATGGTCTCTATATCCGTCCAGATCCACCGAGCGTCTGGGCTGCAGGCTGCTGCCAGGTACCCCTTACAAAATCTGTTTCTTCTCTTCTAGACTAGGATGTGATTCAGAACAGTTTCTCCTTCTGCAGTTATGTCCACCCTCCCTTAGGAGACAATGGAAGATAAGACTGCTCTTCTCCCCTATAAGGCTCCTATTCCCCTACTATTTCTATTCCCCAGTGTCCTGCGTAAGAACCAGGGCTGTAACCTGTAGGGTTTAGACACTTTTTTATTATTATTATTATTATTATTATTATTATTATTATTATTATCCTTTATTTGTTAGGCGCCACAAGAGTTCCGCAGCGCTGTACAATGCACAAACAATAGACAGTACAGGGTAAAACATTACTGAGCAGTAAATAAAAATACTAACACTTCAGAAGCTCCAGGCAGGCTAATGCAGAAAAGACAGAGCAGAAGAGCAGGTAAGGAGACAGGAGGGAAGAGGGCCCTGCTCAAATGAGCTTACATCCTAAGAGAGGGTGAACAAAACTCAGGTACAAAAGGGGGCCAGATGATGTAAAGGAGAGAAGAGGGGACGGGAGGAGGGAGGGGAGAGGGGAGAACGGGTTCGGTGGAAGGTTAGTAGGCTTTAAGGAACAGGTGGGTTTTTAGTGCCCGTTTGAAGGAGCTTAGAGTGGGAGAGAGACGGATGGAACGAGGGAGGTCATTCCAGTGAAGGGGGGCTGCCCGGGAGAAGTCTTGGGTTCTGGAGTGGGAAGAGGTAATCGGAGTGGTTCCGGTGGTGATTTGTCATTTCTCCCACCAGAGTGGAGAACTGACAAATCACTTGTCATTTCTCCAAGTGTGTATACAGCGTACACACACTAAACTGAACTAAATGGGCTCAAGGCCAGTAGGACACACATGTTGATGCATAAGAAGAGAAGGTTGGGTAGTAATAGGTGATGGATGAGAATGTGGGGAATATATGAGAAGAGAGGGAACTATAAAGGAGTAAGAATGTGACCTCTACGCAGTAATATTTGGTTTTACGTCCGGTAACCGATCTTACTTTATAGTCCATGAAAGACTGCAGGGAAATCCTCTTTGTTTCCTCTGTCTCTTTTACTATCTATCAGAGTTCTGGCCCAGCAGGACCCCTCGTTTCAGTACAGCGCAGATGTTGGTGTGAACGCTTTTGTCATTATCCGCCCACCATTCTTACCGGAGGCGGAGAGTCGCAGCACTCGGACGGTTGCTCGCAGTTTCTGCCCAGAGTTTGACCATCACTCTGAGTTTCCTTGTAATCTTGTGACACAGAGGAAGAGCGGAGAGGCCTGTAGCCTGGCAGAGATCCTTCACTTCTCTGAGATCGTACTGTCCATTCATCACCAGAGTGTGACATCAGGTAAGATTCCACGGAGTGCCCCGGTAGAGGTGCGGTCCCGTCTCCCATGCCAGCGTTGCTGCTCATCTCCAGGTCTTTCATTGTCTACACTGTTATCTCCAATTCAATTAACCAGTGCCACCTCTAAACCAAGAATTACACAATAGTAGGACATCACTAGAGGACCCTTTTTCCAGGTCAGGAAAAACTAACTTAATCATTTTGTCTGCAGCTGGCGCAAACAGAATTCAACCAGCCCGTGACTATGAACTGGGTGTAGTGAGAATCCCGGCTAGAGATCTGCTCACCAGGAGATCAGGTAATTTGTGTATGTGGGACTCGCAGACGCTGATAAGGTGACTGAGAAACTGCACTCTAGGCTACGTGGGCAGTTCTGGTTTTGTAGTGGAATTTAGATTTGTTTTCCTGACTACACTTACTGAAAAGTCAGATCTGTTAAGTCCTAAACTAACAACGAGGTCAACCAGGTCTGCGCCTGTGCGGTCAGTCTAAAGTGATGTTCAAATGTTATAATTATTACATTATAATCTGTGTATTTATTACTTAAAATCTCAGATTCTCTATGGTTTGCTATCATTGTTTAAAACAGTGATTTAAAAAGCCCATGGGGTATTTAAGTAACCGCCTATTACATTTACCCCTTGACCACCTGCCACTCTGCTTATTTGCGCAATGCTCTCCAGTATGAAACAACTAGAACAGCGTCTGTCTGACAATTTTTCGTTTACGATGACTCGCTCCCTTTTAGGTATTTCTGGCTGGTACCCAGTATTGGTACCCGAGGACTCCAAGCTGCCCAGGGCGACAGGCATCCTGGATAACGTTGTAGGTGGCCTGGTGCTTTCTATTGGTTTTGCTCATCATTCCGACAGGGAACGTGTCCTTGAGGTTGCTCGAGGTCTGGGCTGGAGTGAAGATGAGGAGGATGAAGTCAGGGTTCATGCTGGGGATGAGTGGCAGAAGGAGGACTTGGTCAACCTCTCCGTTACTATTCCCAAGGTCTGGCTTCCGGTGAACTGCCTTCTAATCGCAGGACATAAACACATGCACAAGAGCACTTATTGCTATCTGCGGTATAAGTTGTACGATAAGGAAGCTGTCTGCTCCCCCTTAAAAAGACCAACACTATCTGAAGACGGCCAACAGGCAACCTTATTATTTGAACAAACGAGGAGTGTAGAGCTAATGAAACACCAGCCTCTTGTGTGGTACCTGAGGGAGGAGAAGTTAGAAATTCAAATCTGGCGCTCTTACGGGAAAGACACGAGTGGGCCAAGACCTCAAGAGACTGACCGTCTTCTCGGATGTGCCTATGTGGACCTTACAGCTCTCTCAGAAGACACTGCTCGGACTCTCTCAGTTAGTGGTAGGTCAATTGGTTGTTAAAGCCTGAAAGTCATTTAGAAAAATGCCAGTTAGTGGTGGTCTCCAAATTCATCTAGCACTTTCTCCTTTTGTACAACTTTGTTACAGTCCTCTTATGTGTCATAACTCATGTTGAACGTGTTTCAAGGTGGATTGTATAGTTGCCAGTGATGGGTAAACCCATCAACATGAGCCTTATTACTAGATAAAGTATAACTCCAAAGCATTTATTTATTGTGTAATGATGCTTTCTCCATCCATCCAACTAGTAGACTCACTGAGATGCCCAGAACCTCTGGAGATACCTGGTGCCCAAACACGATGCTTCTAAAGTGTAAAACTCAAGGGAAGTTTGAAAGTAAACTGGGTCCATTGTAAAGTTGTCCAAGGATTGGACCCTCTATTACTAACAAACTTCCACTACACTAGCCTGAACGCGTTGTGTTTAGGTGATGGTGGTGAGTGTCTCCTGAACCGCGGTGGTCAGGAAAGCGGAATCTCTGCAATTTTGGTAGTTGGGACAAAGAAGAATTCTCCGGCGATGTCCACCCCTTCCAAAAAGATCAAACTAATGAAGAGAAAATTGACGGCTGAACAGTGTTGGTTGAAAACCCTTTCTACTTATTTTACAGGCGTTTATCCCCTGTTCAAACGGAACTCTCCCAATCTGTGGGGAGCGGCGGTGAGAGTTCACCTGTCCCTGGGTTCCGCCTATCACGCGCCATTAACGGGCAGATGCCCAAGCTCTGCAGAGGAACAGAGCCTCAGTGAGGAGGAGGAGGAGGAGGCCCAGGACGCCTCCGGACATAATTCTGGTGGGAGACAAGATAACCATGATGGAACTAACAAGACCGAACGGCCAGATAACCCTTTAAAGAGTGCCGATGGTCAGTCAGCTGATGTTGACCTGGAGAACACGTTTGCTGTGAATATAGTCGTTGAACGGGCGATGCACCTCAGCCTGAAAGGTACATGACCCGAGAGAAATACATTGTTTACATATAGATTTGTGACCCGGTAATGGAGCTTTTAGAAGCAGTGCTGATATAGAAGGAATGGAAAATAAGTGAACTAAACATAATTAATTATTCCCCCCCGACTAAGTATGTTTAATCTTTGAATGGGACCTTTCGGAGGGTACATATTATAAAATGAATACATTTAGCTTATTAGCTAGAACAGTTGACGCAGAAACAACAAAACTACTTCCCATATCGGTGAAAAGACAAACACAAAATATTTATAGATAGACACTTTCTACCTGGGCTATAAACACCGTTTCGGTGACTCCCAATGATCTATAACTTACAGATTTACCCAGTAAACACAAGAATCCCATTATACTCTTTATTTAGCTATTAAGAGAACAATATAAATGGAAATGTATTTTGTGCACAGGATTTCTGTATGCCAAAAATACCTTAATCATAACTTTAAGTTTAAAAATAAATTAAGAAAATTTTATATATTTTTGTTTAAATTCAGTCCAAAGTCTGAACTTTTCGGGGCACCAGGCGCTGGTTTTATAAACGTCCTTTGTTGTGTTTTCTGTGTAACTTCCCAATACGTTCTTACAGGGAGTCCTCTGACCGAGCGAGCGGTGGCCACTCCCAGCTGCTGTGTGTCGTTTCCTGTTGCTGGTAACACAACCCCTATCGCTACCCCAATAGTGGGCAACACAGACTCTCCAACGTGGAACTTTCAGCACCAAGCAAGGTAAAATAATAATTCCAGGACAGTGACGGGTAACGAGATGCCGTAAACCATCCCACGTACAGTGCACACATCAGCTGGCCACACTCTGATATGGATAGCGATATTGATAAGCTGGTCTGATATCAGATTCTGTGCCCTCAAACAAACCCCCATGCCCAATAATAATACTATCTGTGACCGGATGGACCGCCTATGTCACCCTGTCTGTTGTTGCTGGGAACCGGCTGGGCTTACTTTGCCACCGTTCCCTTTTGTTATCCCAAATGCGCCCTCTTGCCGCAGTAGGAGGGGCTTACAAATGCTGTCACATCTGGACTCCTGTGAAGATACCGGGTTTATCTGGCCCAGTGCTACCCAGTACCTTCTAGGATTCGTATGGTCACTCAGACAAAATACAGTTATAAAAATACAACAGTATATTTATTGTCATACAAACAACACTAGAATATTATGTACACACAGTAAATAAATGCCAGGCAGGTTTACCACATCATCTGTCCCTTACCCCAATAACTTAAGGAGATATAGTCACCTGCTGTCCAGACTTCATGACCCATGGATCCCTCTCAGCTGCATATATAGACTCGAGTTAGAAAACGACAATTCAAAACTCCATCTTGCACCTTCCTGAATGAAGTCCAAGCATGAACACCCTTCCCCCCTGGAGTTGTTCCTTATATATCACAGGTCTAATTTCCACAGTCTTTCCCCTCCCTGGGCAAACCCCTGCGTCTATTCTACTTAACCATTGGGCAGTGCTGGACTGGGGGGGGGGGGGGGGGTTGGACAGGGGAGTGAAGATGAGCTGTCTTTTCAGAGAACCTCCCCTGTTAGATGGCCTGTCTGGACTAGCCTGGTGAGAACAATGGACACTAATTAGTTTTCCTACTTAGGCACATGGCAGCCTGATCCCTACCCATAATCCCCCTGGCTTCACTTTAAAGACAATGAATAGCAACCTTACTTCAAGTTATCAATATACAATAAACAATATACATATGTACACTGAACTACAATGTCCCCTTAGCCACATGTTATTGGACAATGCAGTTATAGTCTGGTGAGCTGGGGAAACAAAAGAAGGCTATAAAAAGTATTTGCTATAATTCACATTATGTGAGAAATGAGACATGCTCACAGGGTTATCAAACTCATTTCGTCACATATACCTCCCCTACTTTTTTAGCCCTTGTTCCCCAGTGGCTCCCTTGCTCCAAGTAAACCTTTCTCCCCCAAGTCCAAAATCTCTGGCCTGCTGTGGTTTCTCCTGGGTCTGATGGCAAGGTAGACAGCAGTACACAGTTCCTCAATCTCCCACCAGGGTCCCATGGCTGCAGGCATATCTTCGCACCCAGCTGGAGTGGGGGTTTATGCTGCCCTGTGTCATAAGATGAGACAACAATAAAACTGGGCCACTCCTGTGCACACATCCATGGTAGGAGAGTTGTAGTCCAACATCCCTTGTGTGCCTTATCCACCCTTAATTGCCCAACTGCAAATAGTCCCTTGGCCTGTCCTCTGTTTCTGGAGGCCATGCTTCCCTCCCCCACATATTCAAGTGAAAACTGCCAAGTGGCAGGCAAACTTTCTGGCTCCTTGTCCGTTTGTTTCTGGCAAAGATCCAATCCCCCCTCCCCCAAACACTCAAGGGACAACCCAGTGGCAGGCAAGCGTGGGGGCTCCATTAATTCTTTGCTTATGGGGAATCCTCTGTCCCCCTCCCAAACCACATGTGGGTGCCCCTGTAAGTATGTTGGTGTGCATCTGCCCTCCCCTGCTACCACATCCAACTGTTGCACTACTTCCCTCGCCTCTGGCGCATCGGGGTAGTGTGAATCCTCATTGGACACAGACTTGTCCTCCTGGTAGCAAAACAAAGTGGATGGTCCAGTGCAGGCCTCTGGTATTGGGTCTTGGATTCCCAGATTTGGAGCTGGAGTGCGATGGTTCAAAGCATGTGGGGCTGGTGAATTTTGCTGTTCTGGAGCCCTCTCAGACACCCCCTCTGTCAACATCTCCTCCTCTGCCAATTTTGGTAGCTCTTTTCCATCCAAGTCACCAAATGGGAGGATTTCTCCTAATCCTTTTTCAGTAGTCAGAGGTACAACATCCTCACCAAGCAGTTCTTCTCCAGTCTCCCCCAAGATAGTAGCTTGGGCAACTGTGTATAATCCACTGGGATGGACCTCCCCCTGATTAACAGACTGAGCAGCCATTTTTTTAGAGTGTGACAAAAGATATTGCAATTGGCATTTTTCAGTATTCACTCGATAACACTGATCCAGCCACATTTCAGTGTCCGTAAGTCCTTGTCGCCATACCTCATCCTCTGCTTCTTCAAAACTCTGTTGCAGACATTGCATTTGTTCCCAGAGAGGTATGTGGGGACCTAAAGTGAGCATCCATTTCCTATAGACACTGAAGGCATGGATGGGATTCTCCTGATCTTTTAAAAGACGTTTGAGGATATCCCTGTGCGTGCAGTACAGGTAAGGTACACCCCGAATCTGGCATTCCACTATCAGCTCCTCCATACTCATTGTCTCTAGTGGATCTGTAGAATCTGCTAATGGGACAGATTCTATTAATACATTTGCAGGGGATTCATCAGGCATGTCCCTGTGCTGTAATAGTCCATTTCCATCTGGTTTGTACTGCTGAATATTGTTGTATCTGGATTCTCCCTTGGCCAGATTCTGCATAGTACAAATAACTTCATGTGTAAAATCATCCCATTCTGGTTAATCCTGAAAATTACAGGCACTTGCCTCCTCTTTCAACATTAGGAACACATCCAACAGGTTCTCCAATTTCTTCTGTAAACTGGCTCCTTCCCACATAATAATCTTTGGGCACTCCTCATCCCAATAATCCAAAATGTGCTGCATTGTGGTGGGGTGGTGCAACACATCCATATCCCCATCCTGCAGACTCTGCCACAGTCCTTCATCCCAGTACACCTTTCTCCTGGTTGTACTGGACTGCTTCATCCCTTCCTTTGGGAACTTTTTCAACACTGAGCTGTGATCTGCTCTTTTGTTCCTAGAGCTCACACCCATTTTACTTACAGGGATCACCTCACTGTGATTTCCTCTCTTTGAGACACGGTTCTCATCTTCCGCTCTCCCCTGGCGGGATGCGCTTCCCCTTATCAAATCGGCACTTAGGCGGCATCTTCCCTCGCCTAAAGCCCACTACCTTAAAGCCTTTAGGAGTAAGTTCAGGATAATGTGGTAACTAGTTTCTAGTGCTAACTGCTTTGCAGAGCCCTGGAATGTATCACGATACAGTTCCCCTGCAGCTCTACCCAGATAGGACCTGGGACTGAGTGATCCCATTGCTGCCACCAAAAATGTGAAGATACCGGGTATATCTGGCCCAGTGCTACCCAGTACCTTCTAGGATTCGTATGGTCACTCAGGCAAAATACAGTTATAAAAATACAACAGTATATTTATTGTCATACAAATCACACTACAATATTATGTCCACACAGTAAATAAATGCCAGGCAGATTTACCACATCATCTGTCCCTTACCCCAATAACTTAAGGAGGTATAGTCACCTGCTGTCCAGACTTCATGACCCATGGATCCCTCTCAGCTGCATATATAGACTCGAGTTAGAAAACGACAATTCAAAACTCCATCTTGCACCTTCCTGAATCAAATCCAAGCATGAACACCCTTCCCCCCTGGAGTTGTTCCTTATATATCACAGGTCTAATTTCCACAGTCTTTCCCCTCCCTGGGTAAACCCCTGCGTCTATTCTACTTAACATTAGTCAGTGCTGGACTGGGGGGGGGGGGGGGGGTTGGACAGGGGAGTGAAGATGAGCTGTCCTTTCAGAGAACCTCCCCTGTTAGATGGCCTGTCTGGACTAGCCTGGTGAGAACAATGGACACTAATTAGTTTTCCTACTCAGGCACATGGCAGCCTGATCCCTACCCATAATCCCCCTGGCTTCACTTTAAAGACAATGAATAGCAACCTTACTTCAAGTTATCAATATACAATAAACAATATACATATGTACACTGAACTACAATGTCCCCTTAGCCACATGTTATTGGACAATGCAGTTATAGTCTGGTGAGCTGGGGAAACATTATGTGAGAAATGAGACATGCTCACAGGGTTATCAAACTCATTTCGTCACAACTCCTTACCAGCATCCAGAACCGGGTTCCTTTTGGGTCATTGACGCTGCGAGTGTACCCCGTTACTGGTGTACCTGGGCTGGTACTCCTGACCTCTTCCTATGGATCAGGGTTGCTGTGGATGAATCCCCCCTGGCCTATCACACTGACCAGGGCTGCAGGCAGAGCGGTGGTACCGGAAAGCTTGGGTCCAAACCTTAGAGACAGCCGGAGAACGGATTAGATTTGGGGTCTAATCTGCAGGTCACAGGAATACAGCAATATTGAAGATGATTTCAAGCAGGTCTTTGAAGCAAGATGTTTATTTGCTCTCACACTGGTTAAGGGTCCAGTGATCAGGTCAGATGTTGAAATCAGAAGAACAAGTTTCCAATACAAGCTAGTGCCTTTTATACAGTTCAGACACAGGCTATTTTTAGCATCAGGATATAACCTGTTTACACAAACATGGATTTACATGCATTGCAAAGCCAATAATATTTACACTTAGCTATGAAATTCTTAAGAAACTTGCTGTGATATCCAGTGTCTCATTTCAGAGGCAGGATACATACTAGCAAGTCAAAAGGTCTGACATGAATACCTTCTTTAGAAAGTCACTGAATACACATTCTTGCAAAACAAAAAAAAACAAAAAAAAACAAAACAAGCCGCTTCCCCACATCACAATACACCAAAGGCTTTGTAAACAAAGGCTCATTGTATCAGATATATGCATCAGACATAATCCATTTTCTCTAGAGAGGCTAAACCGAAAAAACACATTTTCTACTCTGATCTCAAAAATAACTATTTCCTATCTCAAAATATACACAATATTAAACATAAGTGCATTGGCAATTTATATAAATAAGCGCCCCGCGCTATTTCCTTTAAATAAATTCATACCATAAGTTATTTATATGTGATCCAGTCACACTATTGAATCATTATCAGTCATATTGGTCCCATTAACAGGCTGCTGGGAAGCCAGAAAAGATCCAGCTGTTTGGCACATGTGCCCCCCGTGTGTGGTCAAACTTGACAATGATCGGCTCCTGTGTGACTATTATTGCCCTCACATCCCCTAATCCTGTTTTATTACTTGTATATGTTGCCGACAGAAGAGAATAAATGGTGGTTCTTCTTGTTTTCATCACTGTAGATTGAGCAGAGAACTCCTCCTGGACCCTCAGCAGACCTTAGTGTTTAAGGTGTGGCATAAAGCAGGTAAGGAACAAGCTCCAGGAGTCTATTCTCTATATCTTTACAGATTATTTCCTGCTCTTCTGATGCTACTCTTACAGTATTTTCCTATATGTATCTTCTAAATAACCAACACTTCAGGGAGATGAACAGCGGAATAAAATGCTACCAAAGTCTTTATCATAGTGATCAAATACTCGTTCGAGTTCTCTTTCGTCAATATTCAGTAAAACACATCCACATAGGTTATTGTGTATTGAGAACCCGTTGTCTCATGCAATGTATGACTCCTAGATTCCAATAGAAACGTCTCTCTCGCACTATAAAACACTTGTTGCCACCAGTTGGTGACATCTGAGTAACTCTCAGACATGGGAGTACCCTTGTTTTACCCTTAGAGGAGAACCTTGGTAACCCTATTGGTTTCATAAGAGAGTGTTTTTGTTTATCTGAATAATGCTCCTGTAATGCCAGTAATACAGTTAATGTAATATGGTGGTATCACCAGGGTACGTAGAAGTAATAATAACAATGATGAAAAGTGTAATATATAAACATGAGTTGTAGTGAACCATGAGACTGACTGCAGCATTAGGTGTCTTATTACACATGTGTATTAGCGTCACGCTCCGCTCTCTGGTGTCTCTGGATATAGGACACGTGATGGGAGATGTAGATCACAAAGGTCTAAGGCTGGGTACACACTATAGGAAATTTCTCCCGATGTGATATTATTAACGATATTACCAGCGACTGCTCCGTACAGGACTGCAGCCTGCTTGCTGTATAGAGACTTAGGCTGGGTACACACTGCAGAATTTTACGACCAATGTGTAACGATTTCCCCAACGACTGTAAAAAATGAAAAGTCCCGATCAGCAGCTGATTCATGTGATTTACACAGTGTACCCTCCGATCTGTGCTCTTCATCTGTCATAACGATCGGGTGATAAGGTGGTGACTCTGCACACTGCATAGAGATCTATGGACACTGCTGGTCCTGAGTGTGTACACACTGCATAGAGATCTACGGACACTGCTGGTCCTGAGTGTGTACACACTGCATAGAGATCTATGGACACTGCTGATCCTGAGTGTGTACACACTGCATAGAGATCTACGGACACTGCTGGTCCTGAGTGTGTACACACTGCATAGAGATCTACGGACACTGCTGGTCCTGAGTGTGTACACACTGCATAGAGATCTATGGACACTGCTGATCCTGAGTGTGTACACACTGCATAGAGATCTATGGACGCTGCTGGTCCTGAGTGTACACACTGCATAGAGATCTACGGACGCTGCTGGTCCTGAGTGTGTACACACTGCATAGAGATCTACGGACGCTGCTGGTCCTGAGTGTGTACACACTGCATAGAGATCTATGGACACTGCTGGTCCTGAGTGTGTACACACTGCATAGAGATCTATGGACACTGCCGGTTCTGAGTGTGTACACACTGCATAGAGATCTATGGACACTGCCGGTCCTGAGTGTGTACACACTGCATAGAGATCTACGGACACTGCCGGTCCTGAGTGTGTACACACTGCATAGAGATCTATGGACACTGCCGGTCTTGAGTGTGTACACACTGCAGAATCTGCCTGACATTGTTCCGTCGCCTATAGAGATTTTTGTCCGGTTTAAAATCAAAAGAAACGATACGATGAGCTTTGGACGATAATCGTTCATCGTTGGAGCGTACAGGCTGTAATATCCACCCAAAAGGCCGTTTATCATGTGATTGGTCCGATAATCTGGTGAAAAACTTGTAGTGTTGTGTATCCAGCGTTGGTCTGTCACAGCAGGGATATAATACATGACCTCTGTGATAAACTGGTAAAGGACAGAGAATGCAGAAGATCGTTATATTGGACATCATATTGCCACATATGCAGAGTGTAGGACTTGTTATAGTAAATCTCACACTCTGTGATGATTGTGTGTATGTGTTGTGCGGGTGTGACCTTGTTTCTCTCCATGTATCCATCATTGTACCCCGATATGTCTGATTTCCCGTAGATGTGGAGCGAGTGTTGGGCTTCTCCTCCGTCGATCTCTCTCCGTTACTCTCCGGCTTCCAGTCCGTGTGCGGTTGGTACAATATTGGTGACTTTACGGGACAATGCCAGGGTCAAATTAAAATCTCCGTCACGCCTCTTGAAAATATCTCCCATCTAAAGGAGGAGAGACGGGCGAGGAGCGAGCCCACGGCAACACGAGCTGAGGTGAGTAATACTCCTGTTATTTACTGATACTTCATGTTATCCATATATACATAAGTATTATCCACACCCTGTACAGTTCCCTGAATACTACAGTGATCGTTGTAACCACCAAATATCCTTAAGCAAATTAAGTGCCAGTCTCTCAACTTATGTCATCACATGTATTGCTGTAGTATAAAGCACGTATCCACAGCCGTATTCCTGGATACATGTACCATGCTCATAGCTCATCCTGTCAGAGATTGTATGAATCTGTATTGCTGAAAAAGACTGGCTCCTCCCATGTCACTAGAGCGCCTCGGGTCAGAGGACTGGCTCCTCCCATGTCACTAGAGCGCCTCGGGTCAGAGGACTGGCTCCTCCCATGTCACTAGAGCGCCTCGGGTCAGAGGACTGGCTCCTCCCATGTCACTAGAGCGCCTCGGGTCAGAGGACTGGCTCCTCCCATGTCACTAGAGCGCCTCGGGTCAGAGGACTGGCTCCTCCCATGTCACTAGAGCGCCTCGGGTCAGAGGACTGGCTCCTCCCATGTCACTAGAGCGCCTCTGGTCAGAGGACTGGCTCCTCCTATGTCACTAGAGCGCCTCGGGTCAGAGGACTGGCTCCTCCCATGTCACTAGAGCGCCTCGGGTCAGAGGACTGGCTCCTCCCATGTCACTAGAGCGCCTCTGGTCAGAGGACTGGCTCCTCCCATGTCACTAGAGCGCCTCGGGTCAGAGGACTGGCTCCTCCCATGTCACTAGAGCGCCTCGGGTCAGAGGACTGGCTCCTCCTATGTCACTAGAGCGCCTCGGGTCAGAGGACTGGCTCCTCCCATGTCACTAGAGCGCCTCGGGTCAGAGGACTGGCTCCTCCCATGTCACTAGAGCGCCTCGGGTCAGAGGACTGGCTCCTCCCATGTCACGAGAGAGCGTCCCGGGTCAGAGGACTGGCTCCTCCCATTACTGACCACCCCTACTATTGTTGTTTAATCACCAGACACTCACTGACTGTGTCAACTACTCAGTCATTGTAGGAGAGTAGTCGCTGCCACCATGCGGCTCCTTCCCTGGCATCTGGAACCGCTTACCTCTGGGTGTTGTGAGTAGCTGCTGCAGCGCCTCTTTGCTGGTTCCTCCTGACTGCTTACAGATCAGATCAGTATTGCTGGATAGCGAACAGGGCGTTGTCTATGCCCTGGGTTCAAGACAGGACAGCCGGGGGACAGATTGGAGTGGTATCTTATCTGTAGGTCACAGAATGTCAGCAGATACAGGCGTCTTGCAGAATAGAACAGGATAAGAACAGTAGTGGTTATTGCTCAGTAAGTAGCTCTTGAATAAACTATTACTGAGTGTACTGAGTATATCAACATGTGCTCTTTGCAAAGAGCAGTTTCCACACCTACAGTAAAGTCACATAAGCAGATAATACTGCACCAGTCAGGGTGGCTGATCTGGGAGAGGAGATAGACTGCACTAAGCAAACCAGTCAAGATTAGAATCGACTGGGCCAATAGATAAAGACTTTTGGGGGAATTCAATTAGCCACGAAGGGTCTTTAAGGAAAGTCATTGAGGAAAGTAAGGCAAAAAAAAGTCTCCTGGACAAACCATGTTACAATGCAAAAGGTGCAAATTAGTTTATTATTTTGCACATAAGATAAATACTGGCTGTTTTTCATGTAACACACACATACCTGATAGCTATATTTGTGCACTGAAATATAAAGTTGATCTAGGACATGCTCTTCCCCAATTATAAATCTGTCCCCACATTTTAAATTTACCTCCCCTCCAATGCAACATGGTTTTGCCCAGGTGCAAAGTTACAAAAAAATTTTTGCTTTACTTTCCTTAATGACTCGGACCCCATGTGTCGCCAGAATGTCCGTCAGACCCGTCGCAGCGGAGATTTGACAGAAATCTCTACACATATATGGGGTGTGAGGGGAAAAATGAGAAAAGGAAAATGATTGGAGATTTCTACCGTAATTGCCGGCAATGTGCACAGACCGATGTCTGGGCGCCAATTTAACAGCAATTGAATTTCCCCCTTTTATGTTAATGTGCAGTTTTCTCACCTGGTTATTCTTGAGGACAGATCTCTCCTCTTGCAAACAGTAGAGCTTTCATTACAGTCATATCACATATTGATGGTTGGTATCGGGGAATAACTCTAGGCACAGAAAAGAATAGAGTGTCTAAAATTGTGATTTAAACACAATTTTCAGTAAATCCCACCTGTTGTGCCTGTGGGTGACGGCCCCGCCTCTCCGGGGGGAGCCTGTGGGTGACGGCCCCGCCTCTCCGGGGGGGTGCCTGTGGTTGACGGCCCCACCTCTCCGGGGGGTGGGGGGCCTCTCTGTGGGTGACGGCCCCGCCTCTCCGGGGGTGGGGTGCCTGCCTGTGGGTGACGGCCCCGCCTCTCCGGGTGGGGGGGTGCCTGCCTGTGGGTGACGGCCCCGCCTCTCCGGGTGGGGGGGGGTTGCCTGCCTGTGGGTGACGGCCCCGCCTCTCCGGGGGGGTGCCTGTGGTTGACGGCCCCACCTCTCCGGGGGGTGGGGGGCCTCTCTGTGGGTGACGGCCCCGCCTCTCCGGGGGTGGGGTGCCTGCCTGTGGGTGACGGCCCCGCCTCTCCGGGTGGGGGGGTGCCTGCCTGTGGGTGACGGCCCCGCCTCTCCGGGTGGGGGGGGGGTTGCCTGCCTGTGGGTGACGGCCCCGCCTCTCCGGGGGGGTGCCTGCCTTGTTTATGTTGTAGTCTGGTTATTGGGCCAGTGACGTGCAGGTCAGTCCCCTGAATGCTCTGCTCTTCTCTGTAGAAGTCAATTTAAGAGTCTTTCATAGTGTAAAGGATTATTATCCCCGCCTGCTGTTACATCATATATTTTCCCCTTTTTTCAGGCCACACCACGTACATCTTTCCTGTATCATCTCATCCCCACTTCCTGCGGCTCATTCAGCCATCCTGTTACCTACACCGTTAACATGACGGATGCCCACACTAAACCCTGCGACAGGTGAGCCCTGTGTGTGATGTACGATCATCATGTATCAGTTCTGTCTACACGTCTTGTGTTTGTAAGTCCATGTAGCAGGCGGCTGACAGGCGTTACGGCACAAACATCATATACTGGGAATAACCAGCTGTATAACTAATGAATAAGTGTTGAGCGATATCCATATAAGGATTTGTACATTATTAGGAGAGATGATGTATTCCTACCCATCCACCATGAGGAACACTCGGAGAACTCGCGTCTGTTCCAGGAATCGGTACAGCGGACGGCGTGGAGCAGTCACAGCTCGGAGCACCTGGACCTTGTGTCGCAATCCTCCCGCAGTTCTCTGCTCTCCGCACTCCGGTAAGGACAGAGCATCCTGTGAGTACAAGAGCTCACAATGGCCCCTCCTAGGTTACATTTACAGTAACACATTTTATTTGTCCCTGTAGGAAGAATGTAAGTGAGCTTGATGATATTCAGAAGTATTTCAACCAGAAGCTGTACAGGAGTCTATCGAACCCAGAGCCACCCAGAGGACCTGATTTAATGCCTCAGAGGTCTCCTAATCCTGACCAGGATAGCGATTCCCGTTTACTGCTGGAAAAATCAAATCTATTGGTTTCCCAAGTCAGCAGCCTCATTACGGGTAAGAACATAGGCTCTATGCATATCGATAATGTCCACCGAGAATCCATGACCTCATACATTAGTCACCCTGTTGTCAGCATGACATCTTTATTTACATAATCACAAGTGTCTTCATCAGCAGTTTGTTTCTACCAGGTCTGCAGGAAGATCCTAAATTCAGAGAAGCTCCTCCCAGCACCTCTGATGTTACCAGCCGCATTCAGAATCTGGATACAGGAAGGATGGAGAACCCTACCATCCAAGTGGTGGAACATGAATGGTTTATGGATCACAAGGCGTTGTCCGATGATGAGAGCGAGTGTCACCCTGTAGATACTCCCCCGTTCTCATCGGCCGGTTCGCCATCTCGTAAAGAGGGCGACATGGAGGTCTTGTTGGAGTCCATGAGCAGGGAAAGAGGCCCTATTATGGAGTATGACTATGAAGAACAAGACCTTGCCTACAGTGATGAGGAGTATGATGAAAATCTGATTGAGCCAAGGACTCTTAATGAAATGACCACTATGACGGATAGAACCAGCCCCTGGTCCAGTATGTTGTCCGACACAGAGGCTGATTTCATGGAACTTAATCCAAGAACGGATGAGGGAACACTGAGAAATATGCTAAATGGTGGACATCACCTTGAGGGACTTGAAGTGATCTCCTCTGTCTACAAGTGTGACCAGTCTAATACTCCCAGCTCTGCCAGATCTAGCCAATCACAGGGTGCAGAAGTAGACTCCCGAATTATCAGCGGTGTCCAGAATGAGGACTTGGGGTTACAAGAGCCAGAAACTTATCCGGGTTCACAACCCATCAATACAGACAGGATTTCTCCAACAATCTCAGATGACTCAGACAACAGAGGGACAGATAACATGAGGGGGGATTCAGAAATACTTACAGTAATTCGGACGGTGTCTTCAGAAACATTAAGCAGTAGTGAGCCAGACGAGGCTCATGTGCTTGATATAGGTTATGATGGGAAACGTGACCCCGCCGGAGCCCAGGAGCCAGAGGACTGTAAGTCTGGATCTCCGTCATCGTCACAGGGTGATTCTACACAGCCCAACACCAGTCCTTCCCTGGAGAGCTCAGAGGAACAGGCAGAGACTGCAGGGCGTACAGACGAGCAGAGCGTACAGCTGCTGTATCCTTTCAGTCGTGCTGTAATAAGCAGTACATAAATAACGTATTATACCAGTAACATCCTTCTAGGCATTCTTTGAAAACAGCCATAATAATCCAATCTATATAGGGTATTAATAATAAAGCTGTATACTCCATTGGACATATTGTGTGACATACCTAACATCAGGTCAGTGAAATCCAGTGTGATATCTTGTAATGTACACTAGGTGGTGCTGTCACCTTACTCTTTTAATGCTGGCTGTAGATGGGGAAGAGTTTAAAAAAAAAAATGTAAAGCTGCATTACAGACTAAGACTGAAAACTGTGTTACTATCCTGCTCTTTCCTATCCCTGGAATCCCGAAGACTAGTCCATGCAGCCAGTTTTCCCAGGGGTCTCTGGTTCATCTCACAGCCCCCGTGAGGTATGTAAACAGGAGGACCAATCAGAAGCCACAATCCCAAAGACTGCCGTTTCTGATTGGTCCTCCTGCTCACAGTCGCTATTAAGCAGTGACCTTTTTGTCAGTTCTATATTGGAGGAGCCCCAGGAATGACGTGGGCAGCATGGTGGCTCAGTGGTTAGCAATTCTGCCTGACCGTACTGGGGTCATGAGTTCAATTCCCAACCATGGCCTTATCTTTGAGGAGTTTGTATGTTCTCCACGTGTTTGCCTGGGTTTCCTCCGGGTGCTCTGGTTTCCTCCCACACTCCAAAAAACATACTGGTAGGTTAATTGCCTGCTAACAAATTGACCCTAGTCTATGTGTCTGTGTATGTTAGGGAATTTAGACTGTAAGCTCCAATGGGGCAGGGACTGATGTGAGTGAGTTCTCTGTACAGCGCTGCGGAATTAGTGGCGCTATATAAATAAATGGTAATAATAAATAATAATTATGACGGCTGCTTCGGGTATTGGAAGGAGCAGGCGAGTAACATTTTAACGATTGAGGGATAATGAAGCTTTTAATTCTTTGTTTATGCTGTACAAAAAAAAACTTTGAATACGATTTTAAAATCGAGCGGAGCTCTGCTTAATTCAGGGAGAGAAGAGTATGGTTATTACACAGATATGTAAGTATACAGCGGCAGTATCACAAGGACATGAGATAAGTTTGTGGTTGGCGGCCCCTGTAATTGCGAGAGAGTGATGGGTTTTTCTTTTATTACACGTGTTGGAGTTGGCGATATGTGGAAGTGACTTCACTTCCTTTACATATCGGACCAAAGGCCGTTCCCTGAGATTATTGTGTCAGTAACCTGAAGCTGCTGTTACTTCCCTAACGTCACCGGTCAGCTCTGATCCCGTCCTCCTCCCAAACTTCTTCCTCCCGCCGCAGCACCTGGAGGCCTCCATGCGGGCGCTGAGCCTCTCCCCAGCTCACACGGTACGTGCCAGTTACTGTCCTGTTATTGCTGTTTGTTTATTTCTGTGTCTCAGCATTACCGAGTGTATAGCTATCATTTTGTATGGATTATGTTTTGCACAAGAGTCTGTTTTCCTGGGTGTATCATCATTGTCTGTAGCTCACGGGTCTCACAAGTAAGTTTGGGCGATTTTGACCACATCAGGCCAATATCGCGTATCATACAGGTTCCCATCACTGATTGGGCAGTCCGAGGTCACATGGCTTTTATAATAACATATATCGCCGACTGGGGCTGACCGCTGGGTTACCTGTATTATGTATGTTAGAATTACACGTGTGTAAGATCTGTGAGGGCATTTGGGATACAGTGATGTGGACGTTGTATTATGCAACTTCTCACACGAAAGTGTAACTTTTACCCTGAACACGAGACATAAATGGAGGTCGGTATTACATTGTGATTACTCTTGGGGGCTGTTCAACCCCGGGGGCCCTTCTCTGTGGCCCTTCCTTGGGACCTCCATCTTTATTGTATGACATTTATGATTAATATCTGGAACACAAACTTGTATGTATGACACATACAGTGCTTTTCTCTGGATATTCCTTTAATGCATTATCCCCTCTTTTAACCCCCTTTTCTCACCTGTTCCTCTGTTTTGGGCAGAAAAATAGATGTAACCAGATGTCTGGAAGCTACACAGACTCAACCTGAAATAATATTTCTTTGTGTTTCTCTTGGAGAAAATGGTTTTCCATTTGTGGTCGTAATTTGTTTCTTTCTCCACTAGATGGCAGTCAGGTACACCGCATGTTACAGGCCCCCTGGCAGTGTGATAGCAGAACACAGTCCCTGTATATGGTATAGTGTAACACTAACCTAGCTGCAGCCATTATGTCCGCTGAACTAACATTCACCTCATTGCCTCATGCCTCTCTCACTATGGAAGGAGGTGGGGCTCATCCCCGTGGTGCAGTGCCTCAAGTCGGGCTAGCGGGAGAGGGTAATGCTGGGACAATAGGCACTAGTGGCACTCTCTTTTGGGTCAGCCTTTAAAATGGCCGCCTCCACTGTGTGTATGCGACGGCTAACTATTATATACACCTCCAAAATGTATTACACTCTAAAAACCGTTTGCTGCACTGAGAATATTGTTACTCCTTTTTTTATTATTTTTATTTGTGTTGTTAATTTATAACTTGCAGACATTGTACTTAGTGCTGTACATTGATTGGTGGTACGTTACGGACACAGCGCTTACAGTGACAGAATCATGGCTCTGCCCAGACGCTGCTCTTCTACAACCTGCAAGGACCACAGAGATTAAATATATTCAATATATTTATAAAGAAAAATAAGTATGTTTGTTGTCGCTACACTATAATTAGTATTATTATTATATAACGCGTGTCCTGCGGTATCACCGGATCTGAAGCAAGTGCAGGAAACCGCGAATTGGCTGCACATCTCCGGCAGTCCTGCAGGGACAGATGTCTGACTTAAAGTGGACCCATTGTCTAAACACTGTTACTTTTAGGACTGAACCTATATTCACGAGAATCCAGCTGATCAGTTTACTAGCAGCCTGTGGGGTCACTCAGCATTAATACGTAACGGACTGAGGAGCTGCTGTCACATGGTTATTGGTCCAGCCTCATGTGCATCATCATCACCACCTATTTATATAGCGCCACTGATTCCGCAGCGCTGTACAGAGAACTCATTCACATCAGTCCCTGCTCCACTGGGGCTTACAGTCTAAATTCCCTAACACACACACACACACACACACACACACACACACACACACACACACACACACACACACACACACACACACACACACACACACACACACACACACACACGTCAACTCTTTCGATAGCAGACAATTAACCTATCAGTATGTTTTTGGAGTGTGGGAGGAAACCGGAGCACCCGGAGGAAACCCACACAAACACGGGGAGAACATACAAACTCCACACAGATAAGGCCATGGTCGGGAATCGAACTCATGACCCAGGTGCTGTGAGGCAGAAGTGCTAACCACTAGGCCACCGTGCTGCCCCCTGTGCAGACGACGGGTACACTTTAAACAAAGTGTTTGTAAGATAGGAAATGTTCACTTCTATAGAGCAATGTGCATATTCTCTGTGAGAAACATTATTAACATTTTTCCCCTCAAAATCAACCAACATGGTTCATTAAGTTAGATAATACTCCTCATTGTCACATAATCCTTTCAGTAGCAATGTGTGTGTGCACCACTAGAGGGAGCTCTGCACTGACCATTAATCCTTTCAGTAGCAATGAGTGTGTGCACCTAATCCTCGGGTCATCAGCAGCAGCTATTTATATAGCGCCACTAATTCTGGAACGCTGTACAGAGAACTCGCTCGCATCAGTTCTTGCCCCATAGGAGCTTACAATCTAAATTCCGTAACATACACACAGACAGAGAGAGAGACTAGGGTCAATTTGATAGCGGCCAATTAACCTACCAGTATGTTTTTGGAGTGTGTGAGAAAACCGGAGCACCCGGAGGAAACCCACGCAAACACGCGGAGAACATACAAACTCCACACAGATAAGGCCATGGTCGGGAATCAAACTCATGACCCCAGTGCTGTGAGGCAGAAGTGCTAACCACTAGGGCACCATGCTTATAAAGTGCACAGAAAGTGACTGTAATTGCTGGAATCCTGTGGAAAATGAAATCACACGGAGCGCATCCTAGAATGTCCTAATATTAGAGTCCGGATATTGCTGATATAATAGATTTATTATGTCCCAGGGTTTTCAGGAGGGGTCAACGTAAAAGTAAAATATGTCACTTATTTTGAAGTTTTGCCCCAGAGAGCGGCCCCTCCCTCCAGCCGTCTTGCAGTATACACTGCGCTATGAGCAGTAGCTGGGTACAGTGCAGGGTATCAAGGCGGTATTACTGCAGGAGAGGGCAACTTGTCAGATTACATTAAAGTATTTACATGACATTAGATATATTTATACAGTTTGCTGCGTGTAATATTTTGGGTATATAGATAATAGCCACCTATGCCTGGCTAAGGTCAGGTGTCACTATTGCCCCATGTCACTGTTGCCCTATGTCACTATTGCCCCATGTCACTGTTGCCCCATGTCACTATTGCCCCATGTCACTGTTGCCCCATGTCACTATTGCCTGTGCCCCAGCACTGCTGTCTCATGCCCCCTCTACAGTACCCCCTCCTGTGTCACTAGGACCCCATCACTCCCCACCCTCCCCCACCTAGCAGGTGTCCGTATGGCAGTGCCCAGGAATGCACACATGACTTTCCGAGCACTGGCATGAGAGATGCTGCGTATGGTGAAGCATTGACAGTGACCCCGGAGGTCAGGGACAGACGTCTCAGGGAGGTGGTTCCAGCCTTGTATCATAAACATGTTTTCCTCTTCATCCTTTGTTGGTGAGAACCGGTTCTACATAGAGACAAAGAGGTGGAATCAATCCCATCTCTCCTGCTCACTGTAACACTGTACTCATCACAGCCAATCAGAGGAGGGATCTGCCCAGAGACAGCTCTGTGTAAGACGTACTGGATTAGACTTTATCAGGCTCAGGGGTCTAGTTATTCTGAACCCCCCAATAACTACAGTTTCTATGGCTGTGTATCTCCGCAGTAACAAATCTTTTATTGTACAGTTTATTAAGAAAACGTCCCCGGGGCAGCTAAGCGATGCTCACTGGCTCCTGGCTGGTGGTGGCAAGCAGAGTCTTATCACCTGTCGGTCCTGGGACCCGGTGCACCAGCTCAGGCAAGCGAACTGGATGTTTGGACTTTGGCTTCCAGTTCCAGATAATACAAAAAAAAATATTCAAGTTAAAATAAAATAGAAAAATCTAAACAAAAAAGAAAAAAAATAAAAGCACAAAAAATGCTTTATTTTAATAAGAAGTAACATCTACATGATGCCAGGACCCACAGTTTCCCAGCAGAACATTGCCCAGAGCATCACACTGCCTCTGCCGCCTGCCTTCTTCCCATAGTGCATCCTGGTACCACCTCTTCCTCAGGTAAATGACGCACGCACCCGGCCGTCCACATGATGTAAAAGTAAACGTGATTCATCAGACCAGGCCACCTTCTTCCACTGCTCCATGGTCCAGTTCTGGCACTCACGTGCCCATTGTAGGGGCTTTTGGACAGAGGTCAGCATGGGCAGTCTGATCTGTCTGCGGCTATGCAGCCCCATACGCAGCAAACTGCGATGCTCTGTGGGACACCTTTTATATCAGCCAGCATTAACTTTTTCAACAATTTGTGCTACAGTAGCTCCTCTATGGGATTGGACGATAAGTGCTAACCTTCCCTCCCCACGTGCATCAATGAGCCTTGTGCCCATCACGCTGTCACCGGTTCACCCGGTAGTCCTTCCTTAGACCACTTTTGGTAGGTACTAACCACTGCATACCAGGAACACCCCACGGACCTGCCGTTTTGGAGATGTTCTGACCCAGTCGTCTAGTCGCTCAGATCCTTACATTTGCCCGTTTTTCCTGCTTCCAACACATGAACTTCAAGAACTGACTATTCACTTGCTGCCTGATATATCCCACCCCGTGACAGGTGCCACTAACGAGATAATCAATGTTATTCACTTCACTTGTCAGTGGTTTAATGTGTGTGGCTGATCGTTGTATTTATCCTCATACATGCACTGTTGCAGATGTATATAACAGATAATATGTCCTATGAGGGGCTCAGTCCTGCTCTGTACCGTCCTGTACTCTATATCCTACATGACGTTACCATGTCCTGAGCTGCTCACATTTCCCAATTACTGTTTTGGAGACTGTGTACAAAGGTCAGAGCCTGATAATCTGGAACCAGCTCAGTCTGGCTGACGGTGCTGAAATAAGCTGCTAGTTTGGCAGAGTATGAGCAGCCTTGGACCCTGATAGGAATATTATTCAATGGCAGCTGTGTCTACTGTACTGTGCCCAATAACCCCTTCATCACCAGCGTACGGTCTCATAACCTTATACCCCCTCCATGTGCCCAATAACCCCTTCATCACCAGCGTACTGTCCATAACCTTATACCCCTCCTGTGTGCCCAGTAACCCCTTCATCACCAGCGTACTGTCCATAACCTTATACCCCTCCTGTGTGCCCAGTAACCCCTTCATCACCAGCGTACGGTCTCATAACCTTATACCCCTCCTGTGTGCCCAGTAACCCCTTCATCACCAGCGTACGGTCTCATAACCTTATACCCCCTCCTGTGTGCCCAGTAACCCCTTCATCACCAGCGTACTGTCTCATAACCTTATACCCCTCCTGTGTGCCCTGTAACCCCTTCATCACCAGCGTACTGTCCATAACCTTATACCTCCTCCTGTGTGCCCTGTAACCCCTTCACCACCAGCATACTGTCTCATAACCTTATACCCCTCCTGTGTGCCCGGTAACCCCTTCATCATCAGCGTACTGTCTCATAACCTTATACCCCTCCTGTGTGCCCGGTAACCCCTTCATCACCAGCGTACGGTCTCATAACCTTATACCCCCTCCTGTGTGCCCTGTAACCCCTTCATCACCAGCGTACTGTCTCATAACCTTATACCCCTCCTGTGTGCCCAATAACCCCTTCATCACCAGCGTACGGTCTCATAACCTTATACCCCTCCGTGTGCCCAGTAACCCCTTCATCACCAGCGTACTGTCTCATAACCTTATACCCCTCCTGTGTGCCCAGTAACCCCTTCATCACCAGCGTACGGTCTCATAACCTTATACCCCCTCCTGTGTGCCCAGTAACCCCTTCATCACCAGCGTACTGTCCATAACCTTATACCCCTCCTGTGTGCCCAGTAACCCCTTCATCACCAGCGTACTGTCCATAACCTTATACCCCTCCTGTGTGCCCAGTAACCCCTTCATCACCAGCGTACGGTCTCATAACCTTATACCCCCTCCTGTGTGCCCGGTAACCCCTTCATCACCAGCGTACTGTCTCATAACCTTATACCTCCTCCTGTGTGCCCGGTAACCCCTTCATCACCAGCGTACGGTCTCATAACCTTATACCCCCTCCTGTGTGCCCGGTAACCCCTTCATCACCAGCGTACGGTCTCATAACCTTATACCCCCTCCTGTGTGCCCGGTAACCCCTTCATCACCAGCGTACTGTCTCATAACCTTATACCTCCTCCTGTGTGCCCGGTAACCCCTTCATCACCAGCGTACGGTCTCATAACCTTATACCCCTCCTGTGTGCCCAATAACCCCTTCATCACCAGCGTACGGTCTCATAACCTTATACCCCCTCCTGTGTGCCCGGTAACCCCTTCATCACCAGCGTACGGTCTCATAACCTTATACCCCTCCTGTGTGCCCGGTAACCCCTTCATCACCAGCGTACGGTCTCATAACCTTATACCCCTCCTGTGTGCCCGGTAACCCCTTCATCACCAGCGTACTGTCCATAACCTTATACCCCCTCCTGTGTGCCCAATAACCCCTTCATCACCAGCGTACTGTCCATAACCTTATACCCCCTCCTGTGTGCCCAGTAACCCCTTCACCACCAGCGTACGGTCTCATAACCTTATACCCCCTCCTGTGTGCCCGGTAACCCCTTCATCACCAGCGTACGGTCTCATAACCTTATACCCCTCCTGTGTGCCCGGTAACCCCTTCATCACCAGCGTACGGTCTCATAACTTTATACCCCTCCTGTGTGCCCGGTAACCCCGTCATCACCAGCGTACTGTCCATAACCTTATACCCCCTCCTGTGTGCCCAATAACCCCTTCATCACCAGCGTACGGTCTCATAACCTTATACCCCCTCCTGTGTGCCCGGTAACCCCTTCATCACCAGCGTACGGTCTCATAACCTTATACCCCTCCTGTGTGCCCAGTAACCCCTTCATCACCAGCGTACGGTCTCATAACCTTATACCCCTTCCTGTGTGCCCGGTAACCCCTTCATCACCAGCGTACGGTCTCATAACCTTATACCCCTCCTGTGTGCCCGGTAACCCCTTCATCACCAGCGTACGGTCTCATAACCTTATACCCCCTCCTGTGTGCCCGATAACCCCTTCATCACCAGCGTACGGTCTCATAACCTTATACCCCCTCCTGTGTGCCCAGTAACCCCTTCATCGCCAGCGTACGGTCTCATAACCTTATACCCCCTCCTGTGTGCCCTGTAACCCCTTCATCACCAGCGTACGGTCTCATAACCTTATACCCCTCCTGTGTGCCCTGTAACCCCTTCATCACCAGCGTACGGTCTCATAACCTTATACCCCCTCCTGTGTGCCCGGTAACCCCTTCATCACCAGCGTACGGTCTCATAACCTTATACCCCCTCCTGTGTGCCCGGTAACCCCTTCATCACCAGCGTACTGTCTCATAACCTTATACCCCTCCTGTGTGCCCAGTAACCCCTTCATCACCAGCGTACTGTCTCATAACCTTATACCCCTCCTGTGTGCCCAGTAACCCCTTCATCACCAGCGTACTGTCCATAACCTTATACCCCTCCTGTGTGCCCGGTAACCCCTTCATCACCAGCGTACGGTCTCATAACCTTATACCCCTCCTGTGTGCCCAGTAACCCCTTCATAACCAGCGTACTGTCTCATAACCTTATACCCCTCCTGTGTGCCCGGTAACCCCTTCATCACCAGCGTACGGTCTCATAACTTTATACCCCTCCTGTGTGCCCGGTAACCCCGTCATCACCAGCGTACGGTCTCATAACCTTATACCCCCTCCTGTGTGCCCAATAACCCCTTCATCACCAGCGTACTGTCCATAACCTTATACCCCTCCTGTGTGCCCTGTAACCCCTTCATCACCAGCATACTGTCTCATAACCTTATACCCCCTCCTGTGTGCCCTGTAACCCCTTCATCACCAGCGTACTGTCCATAACCTTATATCGCGTTGGACAAGAGCGGCTTTAAACAACGTTTCTACAAAATATTTCTCTCCTGTCCTTGATTGGACATTTATAAACGTCTGTAAAGATGGAGGCCGTGTACACTGCGGATACTTGCTGTGACTTTGTCTTCTCACCAACCTGATTATCCAACCATGTAATAGCCCCTGTCTGAGCTGTGAGAACACTCCATGCTGCTGAGCTGATATTATGTTATCTGCAGGGGCCCCATGTGACCATCACCTCCCGAGGGGGCATGGCCATTACCAAAAACCTCGCTACCCATGTGACTCAACAGCACCACCAGCCCATCCCACAGACCAAAATCACCTCGGGGTCAGCGCGCTTGATAGGACATGGGTGGCTGAGGTGTGTGATCTGTTCTTCCTCCTGCTAGTCGGGTGTTCCACACATACGTGTAGAACCGCTGCTATAGAACATACCTAGATAAACCACTAACACACATGATGCTTTTTACCGGAGAGGTTGGCAGCACAGTAGCTCAGTGGTTAGCACTTCTGCCTCACAGCACTGGGGTTATGCGTTCGATTCCCGACCATGGTCTTATCTGTGAGGCGTTTGTATGTTCTCCCCGTGTTTGCGTGGGTTTCCTCCGGGTGCTCCGGTTTCTGCTCACACTCCAAAAACAAACTGGTAGGTTAGTTGGCTGCTATCATATTGACTCTAGTCTCTCTCGGTGTGTGTGTGTGTATATTAGGGAATTTATTTTGTAAGCTCCTATGGGGCAGGGACTGATGTGAGCGAGTTCTCTGTAACTCGCTGTGGAATTAGTGGCGTTTATATAATTAGATGATGATGTAGCTGCACTGCCTGCTACTTTGGTAAATTCACCTTCAGTAACATGAATGGGATTAGTGCTCAGTGCGCCCAGTTAGAGAAACGTATCTTCAGGTGACATGTCCGGGCTGAAGGAGCCAGTTAATATATAATGCAAGGAGCGAGTCTCAGCAGTGGCTCAGTGGCTACGAGCACCGACTTTATATGGCAGTGACAGGAGGAGACTTGTTCAGTATTGGCCCCTTTCTGAGCTTTTCTCCCCCTGTGTCTCAGGACTCCAACTTTGTGATGGGGCAAAAAGTCGCCCAAATAATTCTGTGTATCGCTGTGCATCTAATATATTGGCAGATCTAATACACATGGGCAAGCAGCGGGTGACTGAAGGCTGCCACCTCTGTGAAAGAAACAGTCAGTGTCTATGGAGCCGGCAACCGGCCGGGATGGACGTGGATTGAAACTCCCGGAAGAGAATTTATGGCACTTTGTTGTGTGGTTGACTTACAAATATAGCACATTTTCCACGTAAATCTGTGTTTACTATGTATATATAATTAGTGTGTTATATAGTGGGGAGGGTTGCGGGTGTCTTGTGAGTCCATTCAGTCATCTTTCCACGTGAATCACATGTAGATTTACCACATCCAGTGTGTACAAAGCTTCTTTATGACTCCGATCATGTATGAAGCTTCTGTCTCTGAATAATGGTGGAACGCTGCCTACACTCTTGGGGCCTCCGTTTATACATCCTTTGTAGCCTCCCTTCTGCAGCTATAGTCATATACAGCAAGCAATGGTGCATAAATGCCCCCTGACCGTCCATCTGTACTGTCTGTCCATGTCAATTGTCACATGGCTGCTACTGCCCCCTAGTGTGATGTTTGGACCACTCCAACTTCTAGAGCCATTGGTTCTCTATAGAAGAAGTCATTCACCTTTGCCGTGTATATCACCAAGCTCAGAAACCAGCTGCATCACCCAGGTGTCTGCTCTGTAATGACAACACACTTCTTGGGTCTTGGGGTGGGGAGGAGAGCAGGTGTGGGCGGGTTTGTTCTACAACACGGCTCCTGCATTGCGCACTGACAGGTGAACGAGCAGAGACTGGGACAAAGCTCAGGTTATTCTGTGTCTAGTCTCCTGTGTGACCTGAATCTGTAATTGGACACTAAACTGTCTGCTGACCTCTCCAGAGGTTTGAATATAAATGATAATAATGACTGCAGAAGTGGGTGTAGACAATGGCTGTTCTCTGTGTTTGGGGCGTCCCTACACATGATCTTTTACTGATGCGGGTAATGACCTAATCTTATGCCACATTTTACCATGTATTGTAGCATTAAGTGTAGGAGTTTGAAGTTATGTGAAGCTTTTCATTATATGAATTAACAAGAATTTTCCCCTTTCAGGCGGAAAACGAGATACAGATCGGTAAAGGAATCCCGTTTCGAAGGCGCACGCGACAAACTCCCAGGATGACCGCTGCTGAACTGCCTAAAGAGGAGGCCAATCGCATTGCAAGGATTTTTGCTGCAAAGTTTTCCAACAAAAAGTGATGATCTCACCTGGAATAAGTGCAGACAATATCCCCCATGTGGGTATCGTTGAGAGAAGAGGTTTTGGCTGGCATGGGCCTGCCGAGAATTGTGGTTCCACAATAACGGGCCGTAGAGCAATGTTCTAACCCTGTACCTGGACCCAGGCATTTAACCAAATGGGGGTGAGCTACATGTAGAATCAGACACCAAACAATCATGTAGTTCTTCAACAGATAAAGCTTTGCAGGATATTATAAGATCGGTGCCGGACCTGTAGATGAACACTATATAATGATTGGCCAAAATAAGCCAGTATTTCCTATTATAATAAGATATACAGGCTTATTTCTCATCTGTTAGTAGAAGGGATAATGGCTTATTAGCAAATTTAGTCTCAATATACAACGTCCAGTTACAGAGATTCTGCCACTAGTATCTCATATAATGGTCAATTGGAGTTTATATGAGTAGGACCAAGGGGGTGTATAAGAGCTAATGGGACCCACCACAAATAAAACAGCCCCCTAAATCTCTTCTGCTCTGGGGGTCCCAGTATTCCACTTCTAACATGCGGTTTTTAGCCAGTAGTTTTAGTCTGGATAATTGTACCCCAAGCTATGCAAATACATCAATGTGCTGATCCATTGGCACTAAAAGATGTCTGATGAGTTTATATTACCCGCACCGTGTGACCCGTGTAAAGTGTATGCCACATATTTGTATTATATCATTATTTTTTTAAGAATTTTTCTAGCTTTAAATTATTTGGCTACATTTGTACCTTGTTTCCTCAAAACTCTATTATGTCTAATTTATTTTTTCAGAAAAGTTTGAAATAAAATTATTTATAGCCAACAATGTTCTCATTGTCCTGTGTGCTTGGATCATTATATTGAGCTTCTACCTGGTTCATATAGGATTTCCTCCAGTCATACACTATATGGACAAAAGCATTTGGCCACACCTGTTAATTATTGAATTGAGGTGTTTCAATCAGACCCGTTGCCAGAGGTGTATAACATCTAGCACCAGCCATGCAGTCTCCATTTGCAAACATTTGTGATATAAAATGGGTCGTTCTGAAGAGCTCAGCGACTTCAAGCGTGGTACTGTGATTAATGTCATTAATGTAAGCACATAAACTGTGCGGCGGGAGCTTAATGGAATGGGTTTCCATGGCCGAGCAGCTGCATGCAGCCTCACATCACCAAGACCAATGCCAAGCGTCGGATGGAGTGGTGTACAGCACACCGACACTGGACTGTGGAGCAATGGAAACGTCTTCTGTGGAGTGATGCATCACACTTCTCGGTTTGGCATTCAGATGGGTGAGTCTGAGTTTGGCAAATCCCGGGAGAACGTTACCTGCCTGACTGCATTATGCCAACTGTGAAGTTTAGTGGAGGAGGGATAATGGTATGGGGCTGTTTTTCAGGGTTTGGCCTTGGCCCCTTATCTCCAGTGAAGGGAAATTTAATGCCTCAGCATACCAAGTCATTTTGGACAATGCTTCTAACTTTGTGGAAACAGTTTGGGGAAGGCCATTTCCTATTCCATCACATCATGACTGTGCCCCAGTGCACAAAGCAAGGACTACAAAGACATGGTTTGATGAGTTTAGTGTGGAAGAACTTGACTGGCCCACACAGAGCCCTGACCTCAACCCCATCAATCACCTTTGGGAAGAACTGGAACAGAGATTGTGAGCCAGGCCTTCTCGTCCAACATCAGTGCCAGACTTCATAAATGCTTTACAGAATTAATGGACACAAATTCCAACAGAAACACTCCAACATCTTGTGGAAAGCCTTCCAAGAAGAGTGGAAGCTGTTATCACTGTAAAAGGTGGAATAACTCCATATTAAAGTATATGTATCTGAATACAATGTCATTACAGTCCCTGTTGGTGTAATGGTCAAGCGTTCATAAAGTGTACATGGGAGATTCAGTTGAAAATGGTAACTGAATAGACCTGTGCTCAAGCAGGGCTCACCATAGTCTCTGGTTTAATAGGATCTCTACAATACTGGATTCAGAGCCGTAGGGTTGCACATAAACACTAAATGGATAGTTCTGCGTTCGTATAAGAAAAAAAAGTTTTTTTGTACATGTTGGCAAGTTGGACGTAAGTGTCGATGTCTGTCTGCTTCTCATACAGACCTGGTTCAAATCTGAGTACAGCGCACATACACCAGCGTGCGACTTGTACAATCGCAAGTTACAGATATACTTCAGTTCCACTCAGGCCCTTTATGTTTGAGTTTTAAAAATGTATTAAATTGTTATGGATATCGGCTTACGGAACAGCAGCTGTGCGATAGCTCGTAGCCCGGCGTGCCCTGGATGTATGGCAGACGCTTGGTTAATGTGGGCGACGGACCGTTTTACATTTTGTTGTAAGTAGCTCAGTGAGTGGACGGCAAACGTCGCCGTCTGATGCCAGGAAATGTGAAACCTGCGATAACTGCGGCCGAGTCCCAGGAACTCGCCAGTACTGACCTTTCTCCCAGTAATAGATGTGGACTTAGAGTTCCAGTGAGCTGCTCCTTCTTTATAGGTCCAACATAAACCGCCGGCCCAAATTATATTGGAATTCTATCTGATCACGCCTGTGTATGACGGGGGCCGGAATTGAATGTCCCCCACTCCCTCGTAACTCTTACAGCACAACATCAAAGGCCAACGGAAGGACAAAACATGCGGATCGTTTCATTTTGAAAGTTCATAGGTGTAATCTCACATTCCTTTTTTGGGAACTGTCCACTCTGCACTTTTGCTGGTCCGTCTGGTAGAAAGAGTGAATTGGTCACTCCAAAGTCCAGCCTTTTAGAAATCTCCCCATCGCTACTTTAAATGTTTTCATCTTTCTAAAGGTACTGTTGGGAGAGAAGTGCTGTACAACGCCCCCTCTGAACGTCTCTCCTGGAATGTCATTTAAATGTTGACATCCTATTACAAAGTCTTGGTTTTGCATTCATGCACCTAACCGGAAATCCACAAAGAAGACCCCAATCCCCCCAGCCCTTCCCGTATGAAGCTGTCCAGTTGTTTTTTTTTTTTATACCCCTGCAGCAGGGCCATAACAAGGGCTGTGCGACAGGGGGCGACCGCCCAGGGTGCAACGCTGAAGGCGGCGCAATTTAGGAATATTTTAGGTTAATTTGGTTAAAATTGAGGGCTAGGGGGGGGGGGGGGCGGGCGGCATTTGTCTTTCTCGCCCCAGGCGCTAGAGTTACAGCTCTGCCCTGCAGACGTACCTAATTAGGGTCAATGTTTGATAGCAGCCAATTAACCTACTATTATGTTTTTGGAGTGTGGGAGGAAACCGGAGCACCCGGAGGAAACCCACGCAAACACGGGGAGAACATACAAATTCCTCACAGATAAGGCCATGGTTGGGAATTGAACTTATGAACACAGCACTGTGAGGCAGAAGTGCTAAGCGATGCCTCAAACTGTATGGAACCTCTCAGGTCTGGAGTTATACCGTCCATTTATTAATCACACCGCTAATGGGGCGCAGACTGAGAGAACCCACTGGTGGGTACGGAGTCGTGACTATTTGGGGTTACGGGTAAGGGGTGAAGGAGTTGGTTTAAATGTGACACAGAATTCCGTGGATATTTCGGGAAC
The DNA here is from genome assembly GCF_038048845.1 of Mixophyes fleayi. Lineage (NCBI taxonomy): Eukaryota > Metazoa > Chordata > Amphibia > Anura > Limnodynastidae > Mixophyes > Mixophyes fleayi. The sequence goes on from NC_134403.1 coordinate 13,514,771, forward strand.
TAAGGTTAATGTAAATCTGCTGTAACAGCAGAATCTAAACACACAATGTTCCGACAAGGGTGATGTAGAATCGCTTTGCGCCGCATTATAGTATAGATGGGGAAAGTCTAACTAGTATCATGCTGTCAACATATAATAAGCCACTTCCTCATCACCCACACGAGATCACCACAGAGTACTCTATGCAGGGATTTTTTCTTAAGGTGGAGTACTGCAGCAATGGTTTAAATTCATGTTTAAAAAATGTAGTCAAACCGGGGCTCGCTATTTTTTCCATTAGACACAAATAGTTGTGCTCAGCCTCTAGAAGAGTATATCTAACATTACCTGCAGCTAAAGGAACTATCTGCAGATTATGTAAAAATATCTTAATGTGAGCTTATATATTTTTTTTTTTTGCAGTCAGTTTTATTGAGAATGATACAACAGTGGTAACAGTGTAAAGACAAGATAAGATAATGCAGTGACTTGGCAGTGGCGCACGCAGGGGGGGTTTTTGAGTCTCCAGAACCCCCCCTTCCCTGCGCTAACTCAGTGCCCACCATATCGGCACTGTCCTATACAGCAGCCGCGGCGCTGTCAAAGAAGCGTCCGCGGCAGTGCTGTATTGTATACAGCACCGCCGCGGACGCTTCTTTGGCAGCACCGCGGATGCTGTATAGGACAGCGCTGCCGAAATGCGGGCGCATGCGCAGCAGCTCTCTCCCTTGTTTGTTTGTTTTTTGCCAGGGGGGGCGGGGAAACCCCCCTCTGACAATCCTGCGTGCGCCCCTGCTTGGGATGTACACCCCTAACAAAATATTGATACCAAACATCTGTTTCAAATCGGCTTATCAGTAAAAAAAAAAAAAAAAAACATTAGTAGAATGCAGCTAAATAAAGAGAAATAAACCATAGCAGAAAACCCTTATGTTATATGGTGGGAGGGGGAGAAGGGGAAGAGTAAGTGGGAAAGTAGCATCAAAGATACCGGGAACATAGTTTACAAATTTTTCGATAGATCGTGGAACACGTTAGCAAATTGACAAGTAAGCCAAACGCACAAGGTCCATAGCTCAATCGTTTCAATGGGCAAACAATGGGGTGTTTTTGAATTCTAACCAGATAAACCATATGGCACAGCAGTCACAGAACGTGTCCGCAGACAATAGGATCAGGTCATCCATAGACATGTAAAATTCCAGTCTCGCAAACCGTTCCTTTGGTGGTGTTGGAGATCTCCAATGAACCGGTATCGCAGCCTTTGGGGCACAATTAAGATATTTTAGAGTGGATTTGTTGGGTATTTCAGTAGTGTTAAGTAGCCAAAAACTTGTATCATTCATAACCTCAGCCCCAGTGATTGCCTTAGATATGAGTATCACTGCTTCCCAGAAGGGGTGAAGTGCAGTACATTCCCACCAAATATGCAGTGGGGAGCCAAGAGCCAAATTACACCTCCAGCATAGATCGATGTACCCAGGTACATCTTGGCCAAAAGGCTGAGACACCGATACGACCTGGATAGAACTCTGTACTGGGGTCTCTACAACACTGTCCGAACTAATATACATTGACTGAAAAACGTCATGCCCGTTATGTTCTTAGATGACAGTTTCCAAGTGTTGTTCACAGTCACTAGTACATTTTGGCAAAGAGCCATAGGAGTGCTCAATAACATTTTTGTATATGAATGAGAATGTGAGCCTTGGGCATTGAGCTGTTGTGCACAGAAACTCAAATGGAGTAACCTCCCTCCCTGTCATCTTACGAACCTCCAGGGTACACAAGAAGGGTTTTAGTTGTAAGTATCTCCATACCTCGGAATTGGGCCTATTTTGTCTGGATGTCCTCAAACGGGAGGACACCCGACGCTCCCACCAGCTGGCCGACCCGAGAGGTCTTGGGAGTACAATCATCTTGACTATATTAACTCTCCCTATCAAGGAAAAGCCCTTAGTGTGTCAGCCTCTCACGTCTTCGCTGACTGTTGGACACATCTCTATTGATGATAACCCCTAGGTACTTTAACTGGATTGGATGCCAGGTGAATGCAAGAGAAGGCTTCAGGCCTTCAACTACACCCGGAGAAGCCGAGATGTTCAGGGCAACAAATTGTGTATAATTGATCTTAAAATTTGATAGTTCCAGGATTGCCAGGTGACCAGGGAAATAATTATACCACCTGCTACACTGTGTCAGTCAGTAATGACTACACCTGTGCTCCAGCAAGGAGATATGGAAAACATGTACTGCTAGGGGGTCCTGAGGACTGGAGTTGAGAAACGCTGACCTAGAGGGTCGGGATGGTAGCTGGTGAGGGGCAAAGGGATTAGTATCAGATGGGTGCTAGGGGAGAGTAGAAAGCCTACTCCACCGCTTTAAGGACCCCCGGCTTGAGGAGTGTGGGTGAAGGAGAGCCACCATAGGAGAGAGCTGCAGAAGAAGCAGAGTCTTGAAACTAGACTGTGATAAGAATCTATGATCACGGTGACCAAATAGGGAGATTTATTCACAAATGTCCCTATTGGACTGCAAGGTCATGGATTTGTACCTTATAAATAACTCTGTGGGCCTTTTGCACTCTGTGTTCAAATAACCCCGAAATGGTAGAAAACTGTCTTGTTTTTTAGTAAGCAACCCATGAACGTAGCATGACCCAGCCATTGCCCAGCCGGGCACACTAGGACACCTAGGTCCATATCTATTTAAAGAGCCCCAAATTACCTAACTGAAGCCTAAAGGGTAACTCCACTTCAAAGGGATTTGCCTAGTTCAGATCATTATACTGGGTGTTGCAAGTTACAGAAATATCTCTTGATGCTTGAAATAGGGCTTCTTCCTGAAATTGTCTGTTGAAAAGTAAACAAAACACTCACTGTTGCTTCCTCTTCACCAACATCAGCCTAGGCTAAAACTCTTCAGAAAGTCCATCACTCTGGCAACTACCCCGGCCCGGCTGTTAGTAACAATAAATGTATGACCTTTTCATCTATTCTTATAATCTATTGCCCTGGAACAGAACAGATACTGGGGCAATTACTGCAATTACTACTTGTTAAATCGGCTTCCTCATGCAAAGGCGTGTAAAAGCCTTCGCAAGCAAAAGCCGGTGAAACTTACCGCCGGCAGGATTTTCGCCAGCAGTAAACCTTTGATATAAACACCTATCGCCAACTAAAAGTCCCATTTTCTCTGGCCTCATAATTACGATCACCACAAAGCAGTAACATATAAAGATTTTACCTTTTACATAAGAAAAGAGGGACAATTTGGGGGATTGGGGTTCTATGGCGCTGTAGTATGTTATTGTGGCCTCTTACCAAAGAAGAGGTGCTGTTTACATATTAGGACATTTGCTGTTGCAGAGAACTGTAATTCACCACAGCGGGGGCAATATGGAAAGATGTTTTTGTGACATATGGTCTTAAATTAGGAGATGGAAACACACCTCCTGAGACGAGGCTTCTGATTGGCCGCACTGCCCATAGGATGGAGAGAGAAGTGAACTTGCTGAGTCACTGCCCCGATGCTGTTCCCTGTCACCCATATCTGTCGGAGTCACGCAGGACCAGAGCGCTAATCGCTTTCATATGGGGGGAAACATCACACACAGAGTCTCTGACTCCCGTAAGGATGTGGACAGATGGACAGTACGGACTGAGAACTAAATGCCGTACAGTTCAGGCAGTTTGACTGATGCAAGCAATGTATTGGAATAAAAATGGGATTTAAACTTTTGAAAATATCTGTTTAACCATTTCTTGAATTCACACTTAAAACTACAGATAGAGTTGTGGAAGGCGCCGTGTTAGTAAATGGAAGCATCATCACAAAATAAACCTATAAATCTGTCCACATATATTTTATAATACCTGTGCAGGTATGCTTGTATTATGCAGATGAGCACGTTCTCTCTAATAACGAGTAGACGTCGTTAGATTTATTGGTATTGTTGTATATGTAATATACAATGTGACTTTTTTTTTACGTTTTCAGTGATTTGCTTATACACACACACACGACAGCAGCCAATAAACCCACCAGTATGTCTTTGGGGTGTGGGAGGAAACCATACATGCCAACTCTCCCGGAATGTCCGGGAAACTCCCGAATTCCGGTTAGGTCTCCTGGAGTCCCGGGAGAGCTGGCAATTCTTCCACATCTGCAGATTAGAGCCGGCATGCATGGATGGAGGGGGCGGGGCTTCGCAAATTGGCTCATTTTGGCCCCGCCCACAGTGACGTAATGCCCTTTTACCACCCAAAGACCCAAAACAGGCATTACGTCATTGGGGTTGGGGCCAAAATGGTGCAATTCGAAAAGCCCTGCCCCCTACGTCCATACAGCCCTCCTGCCCTCCAGGAACTTCCGGACGTGGCCAACATAAAGTGGGAAAGTCAGAGGAAACCCATCTAAACAAGGGGAGAACATACAATCTCCACATAGATCATTCAGCCACTATGTGCAGCGATCCGCTGCCCTGGTCGGGAATCAAACTCACAACCTCAGTGCTGGGACCAGCGACATACCAGGTGCTCCTGCATCAAGCATATGGTAATATATATAAATCATGTATCGGTGGTGGGAGCTGATAACTTACAGCAGCGGAACAGGAATTAGGTGACAGAGACGATACTTCCTCATCTCCCTCTCTGTCTCTAATACAATGTGTCAGTCATCACGTTCCTCAAGCACTGACTACATGATGTGGATATATTGCCAGATGCTTGATATGAGGGAAGCAGATATTGCTGTGTGGTCCTGGGAAGGAAGAGGAAGTGGATGGAAGGTGCAGGGCTGGCATAGGGGTCTCAGACAGTCAGTGGCTTGAATACCCCGCGGGGCCCATTACAGCATTAATTTACCACTGCTCGGGTACATTATGGGGCGTCTTTGATGTGGCATTTCCCATAACTCCTCAGACATTACCGTGTGTCTAATAAACCGTACTAGAAAATAACAGAATCTGATTGGTTGCTGTGGGCAAAAAGTCCCCCAATGGCTGCCACTTTGTCATCCATTATAAATCGGCAGCACAGTGGCTCAGTGGTTAGTACGTCTGCGTCACAGCACTGGGGTCATGAGTTTGATTCCCGACCATGGCCTTATCTGTGTGGAGTTTGTATGTTCTCCCTGTGTTTGCGTGAGTTTCCTCCGGGTGCTCCGGTTTCCTCCCACACTCCAAAAACATACTGGTAGGTTAATTGACTGCAATCAAAAATTGACCCTAGTCTCTCCCTCTCTGTCTGTCTGTGTGTGTGTCTGTCTGTGTGTGTGTGTACGTTAGGGGAATTTAGACTGTAAGCTCCAATGGGGCAGGGACTGATGTGAATGAGTTCTCTGTACAGCGCTGCGGAATTAGTGGTGCTATATAAATAAATGATGATGACGACGATGATGATATAAATCCCGCTCCCTCTCCCCTCACATTGCTCACGTGAGATCAGCCACAATAAAGGGACACAATACATATATTCTATCTTTATGGTTTTGTGCTGGCTAAATGCTGCTTAGTGCGAAACCACGGGTTGTGTCCGAACATGACCTGGGTCCATTGTGTATAATTCAGCCGATCTAAAGTATGAAGCGCTCAAGGCAGCCGCATAGTATAATGTGGCCTCACGGATATACGGATAGATCCTGGGGTGTAGTATGTCACTTGTAGTTCCACTCAACGCCGCTGTATTCAGCGCCTCGACTCAGATTGGTCTTTACTTATTCTCATTACAGGTATCGGGTGTACTTTTCCCCGCCAGGGGTCTCAGTGGGAGTACCCCTTACCTCTTTTGCCCAACGTAATTGCACTTCCAGTCAATGGCTGCCCGTGCTTGCTGAAACATGTAGTTCCACAGAAGCTGTTGTTCCAGTATGATGAACAAGGGTCCCTTTACAAAGCTATAAAAAGAATATATATATTTTAAAATACATCTTAATTGAAATAAAACAATCACCCAAATTCCTCATTGACTAAAATAAAACTGTCTTTCCATTTGAATCCAATGGGAAATTCTTGTTCCTTTATAATACAATGGGAAATACTTTTTTTAAAAAACAGATAACAGACAAGGCTGCTGGCTAAGACCCTGGTGCTGAGCGACTGTGGAGTTCTGAACACATACATTGAATTGTCCCACAGAACCCCTGATACATTTGTCAAAAAAAACATTTAATGGGCAATTCTGCAAACTGGTGCACAGCTGTACTGTAACCCGTAGCAACCAACGTCTTGTTTTTAAACACAGTCGAAGAATATTACGATCGTGTCAGATTGAACCTATTTACTTTTCTCTTACTTTGAAGAATGTTTTGATTTAATAGAAAACCCCATTGTTAGTGCAGGGAACAGGAATAGTACATAAAGGACACACCAGTGTACACAACCATTGTGATCCTCTCCTCACGCACCTGTCAGTAATGGGAGATGTGTCTGAGGAGGCATCTGTGGAACGACGACTATGATCAGTATTTCTAATGCTATAATCCAAGGATGAAACGCAAGTTATTGTCCCAGCTCTCGTCTGACATTTGTATATCTGCAAATATAAAGCACATTACAGATGCCAGCGCCGTATTATACTAATTGTTTCTGGTTTCTAGACCTGCACACGATGAAATGTTTGACAGACGTGACATATACAAGAAATACTCGTTTAAAAAAACAAGAGTTTAACAGAGTTCAAATGTGAAAAATATGATTTTATTTTATTGCTACAAGACTGTGGGGCCTGTTATGAAAAAGAAAATTATGACAATCGTGTGCGGTAACGGCTGTTTCCACGTGAATATCTAAAATTTAGATATTGGAGGCATTTATCAAAGGTCTTACGCAGGGCGTGATTAAGGGTTCAGGCTGCCCTCGGCTAATAGCATTGTATTCTATAATAACCACTAATACAGTTAGGCTGGGTACACACTACAGGTTTGACAACCAATTATCATGCCAATCACACGATGAACCAATGTTAGGTACGATATCGCATTAGTAAATTCGCTCCCAGGGCCAGATTAAGGGCCAAGTGGGCTTGGGGCTGAAAGTTATAAAGGGTCTATTGTGAAAAGTGCCGTCCCGCCGGAGGTGTGGCCAGGGATGTGTGGGTGTGGCCAGCATCATGGAGGGCATAGCTAGCGGCTCCGCTAACCGCCTACACCCCCCTCCCATCCTCCCTTATATAAAGAGTGCACCACTAACTGGATCACACATCATGTATGTAACGTGAAGAGTGGGAATACGTCCCAGCTGTCCCTCATGCCGGGACAGGCTCCTGGAGGGTCAGGACAGTCACCTAAAATCAGGACGATCCTGATGGAATCGTACAGTTGAGAGGTAAAGGTATGTTATTGTATTGACCATTGGAGACAAAAATAATGGTTGATTATTATTTATTTATAAATGAAAAATGCTTTTCAGGTTTTTAACATGAACAAAGTACATGGTGCTGAAAACGTAAAAATAAATAAAAAATAAAACTTGAATCTATCTATAAATATATATAAATACACTGTCTATTGTATGTAATACCCCATTCATACTGCACCAAAATACCGGGTTTTTGCCGGGGCGAGCTCAAACGACCCGGGTCTTGGTGCAGTATGAATGGTACAAGTCAAAAATCCCGGGTCTAAAAACCCGGGATTTATCGAGGGGTAATTCCCGGGTCGGACCCGGGTTGCCTGCACTATGAATGGTGCAACCCGGGTTTTTCAACTCGGGTTGCACAGAAAACAAGCTGATTGGCTGTCTGCCTGTCTCTGGAGGATGATGTCATCGGTGGGAGCCCGTGGAAGATTCGAGAAGGAGTTTAGGAGAAATGGAGAAATTTTTCAGCCAATGAAAACTGCTCTGGTGATGACTCCCACAAATTGCCAGGGCACAGACTTGTGCAGTATGAATGGGGTCAACCTGGGAAATTCCCGGGTCCGAGGTGCAGTATGAATGGTGTTTCTGAGCTGGGACGCTCCGAGCCCCGGCAAAAACCCGGCTTGAAAAACCCGGGATAGTGCCGGGGCGGCAGTATGAAAGCGGTATAACTAACGCCCCATGCCAGGTGCCCTCCAAAAAATATATATATATATATTTTGCCCTCCTGTCTGGTCTGGGCCTATTCCTGTGGAGAGGCCTGGGGCTGCAGGCCCGTCAGGCCCATTGTTAATCTGGCCCTGTACGCTCCCACAATAATGTTTTATCGCACAGTTTGATTTGATTTTATCAACTGACAAAAAAATTACTATCAACGATCTAACAATGTTGTTCTAATCCTGCAACGTCTGCACTAATGACCACCAGCAGTGCAGGCAGATCTAATCCTGCAGCGTGTACGTACTCACAACCAGCAGTGCAGGCAGATCCTCATAGAGTTTACAGAGTCACGATCTCTTCAGCTGATGGTTATGACAGATGAAGAGCACAGATCTGAAGGTAAATCGTGTAAAACCTGTATAGTGTGTGCATAGGAATCGGCTGCTGATCGGGACTTTCAGTCGTTGGTAAAATCGTTACAGATATCACATCTCCAGTAATTTTCTGTAGTCTGTACCCAGCTTTACACTGAAACCTCTGTATGGACAATACTTTCATCTGGATAATCTATATCCAACATGTCCACTCTTGTAATAGATTCTGCTAATAGATTCCTCTAATAGATACCGCTGATACCGTTAATAGATCATAATAAATACCGCTAATAGATACCGCTAATAGATACCGCTAATAGATACTGCTAATAGATACCGCTAATAGATACTGCTAATAGATACCGCTAATAGATACTGCTAATAGATACCGCTAATAGATACTGCTAATAGATACCGCTAATAGATTGAACTAATAGATGGGACCACCTGGGGAAAAGGTTGTGTTATCTTCCACTGGTGAAAGAAGAGCCATATTGTGTCCTTATGCTGCTAAAGTCACAGGACCTGTGTCCTTACTACATAATAATAACCAGACACGGACAGGAAATGTTGATATATTTGTCTATGACTCCCTCAGTCTAGTTAATGCCGGGTGAGATGTGGGCGAGACCCGGAGATATCTCCTACTAAATGTTATGAGAACATCTGGGGTGTTTCACCATTGTACAGATAAGAGCTGTGGTTCCCAGCACGGTCTATGTGTAGGATCCATCTACATGAATCTGATGTATTAACAACATTAGTTGCTAAATAAGAAGAAAAGGATTCTGGAAATAGAACTCTGCCGAGGAGATCAGTCTCCTGTGCTGCTGTCCTTGAGCTTCACTTATCTGATCATTTCTCTTCTATTGGGAATAATTAATAACTTTTAACCTTTATATACAGGATGTGCTATAAAGTATATTCTATAATACTCTCTTTGATCATGCATCTCATCACCCTTTGGGTAGCAATGTTATGGTGTAAATCACATTATATTCACAAAACTAATTATGTGAGCAAACAGTGTATTATATGTTCATAAATGGAACCAGAATCATAGTATAATACACAAGTGATGCTAAGTTCATTATATATATATATATATATATATATATATATATATATATATATATATATATATATATATATATATATATATATATATATATATATATATATATATATATATATATATATATATATATATATATATATGTGTGTGTAATGGGACAGCACAGTGGCTCAGTGGTTAGCACTTCTGCCTCACAGCACTGGGGTCATGAGTTCAATTCCCAACCATGGCCTTATCTGTGTGGAGTTTGTATGTTCTCCCCGTGTTTGCGTGGGTTTCCTCCCACTCTCCAAAAACATACTGGTAGGTTAATTGGCTGCTATAAAAATTTTTTTTACCCTAGTCTCTCCATCTCTCTCTGTCTGTGTGTGTATGTTAGGGAATTTAGACTGTAAGCTCCAATGGGGCAGGGACTGATGTGAGTGGAATCTTTGTACAGCGCTGCGGAATCAGTGGCGCTATATAAATAAATGGTGATGATGATGATGTATATATTTACTGGTCTCTTGACGTTATTGCATGTTTGGCAGCCCTTCAGAAAAGTGTCGTGAGGGGGGGGGGCACCAAAATGGACGTTGGGTATATTTCTTCTCACATAATCTGCCATGGACTATACTCCAAGCTACTATTACAAGATGAATATGCTTTTTATATGCTCATTCTTGATATCCCAGTGCAGACGTAAGGGGACAATTATAGAGTATTTAGTGGCCACAGGAGTGGGAGGCTGAGCCCATTGTAACAAAAGCCTGGTAGCCCAGACCAGCCCTATGGTACAGCTAGGCACTAAGGCACTGAGACTACCAGGCCGCCAGTCAGATCGCCATTCCGGGCCTTGCCCACCCTCATAACAATCTGATACACACAGCATTATGGACCTAATATGAAGAAGCCATGCTCCCTCTGTTCCCAATCATTGTGTCCAGGTTGCCAAACATTGAAAATAGTTTTACATTTACTGATCCTCAGGTTTATTTTACTGACATATCCGTAAAACACCGGGAAAAAATGAAAGCAGCATCAAAGGGACAAACCGGATCAGGGATTTAAATAGATGTCAGTCTAGGGGTGATAAACCTATTAGGAGCCCAAATTACTGCTGTCCTCATGTTACAGAGTGTAGATTACTGATATCAGGACAGTGAGATGTGGTTTTATCTCCGTTTTCTCGCTCATGGTTCAAAATGTGACCTTTTTACTTACTGACTGGATTTAAATATATTAAGCAATGTTAACCCTTAAATGACTTACAAACATGAATTGCAATGACTTAGTCTGACGGGGGACTTATCCATCGCTATTTCCGTACTTTCTAAGTTGAGCTGGAAGCTGATGGTTTTCTGTCTGTGCTACTGATTTGGAATCACTGGAGGTCATTAACGAAGGCCAAAGTGTCAGCTTTGCGACGGAAAAATCGGCTGTGGGCCCTCGTTCTGCTCTGACGCCCCTAGATTTGTGCCAGTAGGTTTACCAGGGAGCAGAGGTTGGCACAGGGTGAGAGGAAGAGATGCGCAGAGAGAGGCTGTTCCCAGCCATTTAAATTCTAAAAAAATACTTGAATTTTTTGGGCTTCAAGTCTCATATTATACATTAATGAGACTCGATTGGCGCCTCTTGATGGACTTGTTTTCTGCTATCTATGGTAAGGACCAGTGGTGCTTAACCTTATTTTAGCTAAATCTAATATGTTGGTGCACCATTTGTTTTTCAATTAAATGTATTTATTAGGATGTTATTAATGTCTACTGTACATAAAATACATTGTTACACTTGCTTCTGATTACAAACACATGTTCTAGCTGTATACACAGCCGTCATCACTAATCAGCACTTACACCTGACCTGCAGCTGGAGCCAGTGATACGACAGAAAAACACGTTCCTGAGAGATGTCCAAAGCTGGAATCGGGCGCTGCTGTGTGCGCTGAGCTTGGCACGTCCTTACTGTACTACATGCATACGCCCAGTCCCCTCCCCGTCCAGCCCATGGACTCGTAGGCTGTTGTTAGGATCCTTTGCGCTCAAAGTTGATTTCGATGTTGCAGTGTTCACAGGTGTATAGTGCGGTTCTGGGCATACACAGAGCGATTTTACGCAAAATAAGTCACGTATTGGCATTTACATTCCTTAATGAATCAGGTCCCGGGAGAGAAATGCAGAGTGATTATCAAAGGGCGAAACGTTCTATAACGGCGAGAAGGCTTTATTCATATTGCCCAATCATGTCGACGTTGCCTACTGGCGGAGAGATTAAGCGATTTCCCCTGGAGATAGTTTCACCAAGTCTTTGCATCTTTGGATCATGGCGATAGTAGTACCACAGTCCTTGTTCTGCTATCGTTATTTCAAGATGAGAATAACAGAAGAAAGTCACTGGAAAATGCTTTATTGTTTGAATACAGGATGTTTTCAGTGTTTAAATGTTTTTCTATTTATTTATTTTAAAAAATGTAATATCTTTTTATCTAATTTGTATTTATTTATTTTTGGACAAATGGAACTGAAGACCCCAAGCCTGAGCTCAACCTATGTATATATACCCCAAGCCTCGGCTCACTCTATGTATATATACCCCAAGCCTGAGCTCACCCTATGTATATATACCCCAAGCCTAGACTCACCCTATGTATATACCCCAAGCCTGGGCTTACCCTATGTATATATCCTAAGCCTGGGCTCACCCTATGTATATACCCCAAGCCTGGCCTCACCCTATGTATATACACCCCAAGCCTGGGATCACCCTATGCATATACACCCCAAGCCTGGGCCCACCCTATGAATATACCCCAAGCCTGGGCTCACCCTATGTATATATACCCCAAGCCTGAGCTCAACCTATGTATATATACCCCAAGCCTCGGCTCACCCTATGTATATATACCCCAAGCCTCGGCTCACCCTATGTATATATACCCCAAGCCTGAGCTCACCCTATGTATATATACCCCAAGCCTCGGCTCACTCTGTGTATATATACCCCAAGCCTGGGCTCACCCTATGTACATTCCCCAAGCCTGGGCTCACCCTATGTATATACCCTAAGCCTGGGCTTACCCTATGTATATACCCCAAGCCTGGCCTCACCCTATGTATATACACCCCAAGCCTGGGATCACCCTATGCATATACACCCCAAGCCTGGGCCCACCCTATGAATATACCCCAAGCCTGGGCTCACCCTATGTATATATACCCCAAGCCTGAGCTCAACCTATGTATATATACCCCAAGCCTCGGCTCACCCTATGTATATATACCCCAAGCCTGAGCTCACCTTATGTATATATACCCCAAGCCTGAGCTCACCCTATGTATATATACCCCAAGCCTCGGCTCACCCTATGTATATATACCCCAAGCCTCGGCTCACCCTATGTATATATACCCCAAGCCTCGGCTCACCCTATGTATATACACCCCAAGCCTCGGCTCACCCTATGTATATATACCCCAAGCCTGGGCTCAACCTATGTATATATACCCCAAGCCTCGGCTCACCCTATGTATATATACCCCAAGCCTCGGCTCACCCTATGTATATATACCCCAAGCCTCGGCTCACCCTATGTATATATACCCCAAGCCTCGGCTCACCCTATGTATATATACCCCAAGCCTCGGCTCACCCTATGTATATATACCCCAAGCCTCGGCTCACCCTATGTATATATACCCCAAGCCTGGGCTCAACCTATGTATATATACCCCAAGCCTCGGCTCACCCTATGTATATATACCCCAAGCCTCGGCTCACCCAATGTATATATACCCCAAGCCTCGGCTCACCCTTTGTATATATACCCCAAGCCTCGGCTCACCCTATGTATATATACCCCAAGCCTCGGCTCACCCTATGTATATATACCCCAAGCCTCGGCTCACCCTATGTATATATACCCCAAGCCTGGGCTCAACCTATGTATATATACCCCAAGCCTCGGCTCACCCTATGTATATATACCCCAAGCCTGAGCTCACCCTATGTATATATACCCCAAGCCTCGGCTCACTCTATGTATATATACCCCAAGCCTGGGCTCACCCTATGTACATTCCCCAAGCCTGGGCTCACCCTATGCATATACCCCAAGCCTCACCTCACCCTATGTATATATACCCCAAGCCTCGGCTCACCCTATGTATATATACCCCAAGCCTGAGCTCAACCTATGTATAAATACCCCAAGCCTCGGCTCACCCTATGTATATATACCCCAAGCCTCGGCTCACCCTATGTATATATACCCCAAGCCTGAGCTCACCCTATGTATATATACACCAAGCCTCGGCTCACCCTATGTATATATACCCCAAGCCTGTGCTCACCCTATGTACATTCCCCAAGCCTGGGCTCACCCTATGTATATACCCCAAGCCTGGGCTCACCCTATGTATATATACCCCAAGCCTGGGCTCACCCTATGTATATATACCCCAAGCCATGGCTCACTCTATGTATATATACCCCAAGCCTGGGCTCACTCTATGTACATTCCCCAAGCCTGGGCTCACCCTATGTATATACCCAAAGCCTGGGCTCACCCTATGTATATACCCCAAGCCTGGCCTCACCCTATTTATATATACCCCAAGCCTGGGATCACCCTATGCATATATACCCCAAGCCTGAGCTCACCCTATGTATATATACCCCAAGCCTGGGCCCACCCTATGAATATACCCCAAGCCTGGGCCCACCCTATGTATATACCCCAAGCCTGGGCTCACCCTATGTATATACCCCAAGCCTGGGCTCACCCTATGTATATACCCCAAGCCTCGGCTCACCCTATGTATATATACCCCAAGCCTCGGCTCACCCTATGTATATATACCCCAAGCCTCGGCTCACCCTATGTATATATACCCCAAGCCTCGGCTCACCCTATGTATATATACCCCAAGCCTCGGCTCACCCTATGTATATATACCCCAAGCCACGGCTCACCCTATATATATATACCCCAAGCCTGGGCTCAACCTATGTTTATATACCCCAAGCCTCGGCTCACCCTATGTATATATACCCCAAGCCTGAGCTCACCCTATGTATATATACCCCAAGCCTCGGCTCACCCTATGTATATATACCCCAAGCCTGGGCTCAACCTATGTATATATACCCCAAGCCTGGGCTCACCCTATGTATATATACCCCAAGCCTCGGCTCACCCTATGTATATATACCCCAAGCCTCGGCTCACCCTATGTATATATACCCCAAGCCTGGGCTCACCCTATGTATATATACCCCAAGCATGGGCTCAACCTATGTATATATACCCCAAGCCTCGGCTCACCCTATGTATATATACCCCAAGCCTGAGCTCACCCTATGTATATATACCCCAAGCCTCGGCTCACTCTGTGTATATATACCCCAAGCCTGGGCTCACCCTATGTACATTCCCCAAGCCTGGGCTCACCCTATGCATATACCCCAAGCCTCGGCTCACCCTATGTATATATACCCCAAGCCTGAGCTCAACCTATGTATATATACCCCAAGCCTTGGCTCACCCTATGTATATATACCCCAAGCCTCGGCTCACCCTATGTATATATACCCCAAGCCTGAGCTCACCCTATGTATATACCCCAAGCCTGGCCTCACCCTATGTATATACACCCCAAGCCTGGGATCACCCTATGCATATACACCCCAAGCCTGGGCCCACCCTATGAATATACCCCAAGCCTGGGCTCACCCTATGTATATATACCCCAAGCCTGAGCTCAACCTATGTATATATACCCCAAGCCTCGGCTCACCCTATGTATATATACCCCAAGCCTGAGCTCACCCTATGTATATATACCCCAAGCCTCGGCTCACCCTATGTATATATACCCCAAGCCTGGGCTCACCCTATGTACATTCCCCAAGCCTGGGCTCACCCTATGTATATACCCTAAGCCTGGGCTCACCCTATGTATATACCCCAAGCCTGGCCTCACCCTATGTATATACACCCCAAGCCTGGGATCACCCTATGCATATACACCCCAAGCCTGGGCCCACCCTATGAATATACCCCAAGCCTGGGCTCACCCTATGTATATATACCCCAAGCCTGAGCTCAACCTATGTATATATACCCCAAGCCTCGGCTCACCCTATGTATATATACCCCAAGCCTGAGCTCACCCTATGTATATATACCCCAAGCCTGAGCTCACCCTATGTATATATACCCCAAGCCTCGGCTCACCCTATGTATATATACCCCAAGCCTCGGCTCACCCTATGTATATATACCCCAAGCCTCGGCTCACCCTATGTATATACACCCCAAGCCTCGGCTCACCCTATGTATATACACCCCAAGCCTGGGCTCAACCTATGTATATATACCCCAAGCCTCGGCTCACCCTATGTATATATACCCCAAGCCTCGGCTCACCCTATGTATATATACCCCAAGCCTCGGCTCACCCTATGTATATATACCCCAAGCCTGAGCTCAACCTATGTATATATACCCCAAGCCTCGGCTCACCCTATGTATATATACCCCAAGCCTCGGCTCACCCTATGTATATATACCCCAAGCCTGAGCTCACCCTATGTATATATACCCCAAGCCTCGGCTCACCCTATGTATATATACCCCAAGCCTGTGCTCACCCTATGTACATTCCCCAAGCCTGGGCTCACCCTATGTATATACCCCAAGCCTGGGCTCACCCTATGTATATATACCCCAAGCCTGGGCTCACCCTATGTATATATACCCCAAGCCATGGCTCACTCTATGTATATATACCCCAAGCCTGGGCTCACCCTATGTACATTCCCCAAGCCTGGGCTCACCCTATGTATATACCCCAAGCCTGGGCTCACCCTATGTATATACCCCAAGCCTGGCCTCACCCTATTTATATATACCCCAAGCCTGGGATCACCCTATGCATATATACCCCAAGCCTGAGCTCACCCTATGTATATATACCCCAAGCCTGGGCCCACCCTATGAATATACCCCAAGCCTGGGCCCACCCTATGTATATACCCCAAGCCTGGGCTCACCCTATGTATATATACCCCAAGCCTCGGCTCACCCTATGTATATATACCCCAAGCCTCGGCTCACCCTATGTATATATACCCCAAGCCTGGGCTCACCCTATGTATATATACCCCAAGCCTGGGCTCAACCTATGTATATATACCCCAAGCCTCGGCTCACTCTATGTATATATACCCCAAGCCTGAGCTCACCCTATGTATATATACCCCAAGCCTCGGCTCACTCTATGTATATATACCCCAAGCCTGGGCTCACCCTATGTACATTCCCCAAGCCTGGGCTCACCCTATGCATATACCCCAAGCCTCGGCTCACCCTATGTATATATACCCCAAGCCTGAGCTCAACCTATGTATATATACCCCAAGCCTTGGCTCACCCTATGTATATATACCCCAAGCCTCGGCTCACCCTATGTATATATACCCCAAGCCTGAGCTCACCCTATGTATATACCCTAAGCCTGGGCTCACCCTATGTATATACCCCAAGCCTGGCCTCACCCTATGTATATACACCCCAAGCCTGGGATCACCCTATGCATATACACCCCAAGCCTCGGCTCACCCTATGTATATATACCCCAAGCCTCGGCTCACCCTATGTATATATACCCCAAGCCTGGGCTGAACCTATGTATATATACCCCAAGCCTCGGCTCACCCTATGTATATATACCCCAAGCCTCGGCTCACCCTATGTATATATACCCCAAGCCTCGGCTCACCCTTTGTATATATACCCCAAGCCTCGGCTCACCCTATGTATATATACCCCAAGCCTCGGCTCACCCTATGTATATATACCCCAAGCCTCGGCTCACCCTATGTATATATACCCCAAGCCTGGGCTCAACCTATGTATATATACCCCAAGCCTCGGCTCACCCTATGTATATATACCCCAAGCCTGAGCTCACCCTATGTATATATACCCCAAGCCTCGGCTCACTCTATGTATATACCCAAGCCTGGGCTCACCCTATGAACATTCCCCAAGCCTGGGCTCACCCTATGCATATACCCCAAGCCTCGGCTCACCCTATGTATATATACCCCAAGCCTGAGCTCACCCTATGTATATATACCCCAAGCCTCGGCTCACCCTATGTATATATACCCCAAGCCTGTGCTCACCCTATGTACATTCCCCAAGCCTGGGCTCACCCTATGTATATACCCCAAGCCTGGGCTCACCCTATGTATATATACCCCAAGCCTGGGCTCACCCTATGTATATATACCCCAAGCCTCGGCTCACTCTATGTATATATACCCCAAGCCTGGGCTCACCCTATGTACATTCCCCAAGCCTGGGCTCACCCTATGTATATACCCCAAGCCTGGGCTCACCCTATGTATATACCCCAAGCCTGGCCTCTCCCTATTTATATATACCCCAAGCCTGGGATCACCCTATGCATATATACCCCAAGCCTGAGCTCACCCTATGTATATATACCCCAAGCCTGGGCCCACCCTATGAATATACCCCAAGCCTGGGCCCACCCTATGTATATACCCCAAGCCTGGGCTCACCCTATGTATATACCCCAAGCCTCGGCTCACCCTATGTATATATACCCCAAGCCTCGGCTCACCCTATGTATATATACCGCAAGCCTCGGCTCACCCTATGTATATATACCCCAAGCCTCGGCTCACCCTATGTATATATACCCCAAGCCTCGGCTCACCCTATGTATATATACCCCAAGCCTCGGCTCACCCTATGTATATATACCCCAAGCCTCGGCTCACCCTATGTATATATACCCCAAGCCTCGGCTCACCCTATGTATATATACCCCAAGCCTCGGCTCACCCTATGTATATATACCCCAAGCCTGAGCTCAACCTATGTATATATACCCCAAGCCTCGGCTCACCCTATGTATATATACCCCAAGCCTCGGCTCACCCTATGTATATATACCCCAAGCCTGAGCTCACCCTATGTATATATACCCCAAGCCTCGGCTCACCCTATGTATATATACCCCAAGCCTGTGCTCACCCTATGTACATTCCCCAAGCCTGGGCTCACCCTATGTATATACCCCAAGCCTGGGCTCACCCTATGTATATATACCCCAAGCCTGGGCTCACCCTATGTATATATACCCCATGCCATGGCTCACTCTATGTATATATACCCCAAGCCTGGGCTCACCCTATGTACATTCCCCAAGCCTGGGCTCACCCTATGTATATACCCCAAGCCTGGGCTCACCCTATGTATATACCCCAAGCCTGGCCTCACCCTATTTATATATACCCCAAGCCTGGGATCACCCTATGCATATATACCCCAAGCCTGAGCTCACCCTATGTATATATACCCCAAGCCTGGGCCCACCCTATGAATATACCCCAAGCCTGGGCCCACCCTATGTATATACCCCAAGCCTGGGCTCACCCTATGTATATACCCCAAGCCTGGGCTCACCCTATGTATATACCCCAAGCCTCGGCTCACCCTATGTATATATACCCCAAGCCTCGGGTCACCCTATGTATATATACCCCAAGCCTCGGCTCACCCTATGAATATATACCCCAAGCCTCGGCTCACCCTATGTATATATACCCCAAGCCTCGGCTCACCCTATGTATATATACCCCAAGCCTCGGCTCACCCTATGTATATATACCCCAAGCCTGGGCTCAACCTATGTATATATACCCCAAGCCTCGGCTCACCCTATGTATATATACCCCAAGCCTGAGCTCACCCTATGTATATATACCCCAAGCCTCGGCTCACCCTATGTATATATACCCCAAGCCTGGGCTCAACCTATGTATATATACCCCAAGCCTGGGCTCACCCTATGTATATATACCCCAAGCCTGGGCTCACCCTATGTATATATACCCCAAGCCTCGGCTCACCCTATGTATATAAACCCCAAGCCTGGGCTCACCCTATGTATATATACCCCAAGCCTGGGCTCAACCTATGTATATATACCCCAAGCCTCGGCTCACCCTATGTATATATACCCCAAGCCTGAGCTCACCCTATGTATATATACCCCAAGCCTCGACTCACTCTATGTATATATACCCCAAGCCTGGGCTCACCCTATGTACATTCCCCAAGCCTGGACTCACCCTATGTATATACACCCCAAGCCTGGGATCACCCTATGCATATACACCCCAAGCCTGGGCCCACCCTATGAATATACCCCAAGCCTGGGCTCACCCTATGTATATATAACCCAAGCCTGAGCTCAACCTATGTATATATACCCCAAGCCTCGGCTCACCCTATGTATATATACCCCAAGCCTGAGCTCACCCTATGTATATATACCCCAAGCCTCGGCTCACCCTATGTATATATACCCCAAGCCTGGGCTCACCCTATGTACATTCCCCAAGCCTGGGCTCACCCTATGTATATACCCTAAGCCTGGGCTCACCCTATGTATATACCCCAAGCCTGGCCTCACCCTATGTATATACACCCCAAGCCTGGGATCACCCTATGCATATACACCCCAAGCCTGAGCTCAACCTATGTATATATACCCCAAGCCTCGGCTCACCCTATGTATATATACCCCAAGCCTGAGCTCACCCTATGTATATATACCCCAAGCCTGAGCTCACCCTATGTATATATACCCCAAGCCTCGGCTCACCCTATGTATATATACCCCAAGCCTCGGCTCACCCTATGTATATATACCCCAAGCCTCGGCTCACCCTATGTATATACACCCCAAGCCTCGGCTCACCCTATGTATATATACCCCAAGCCTGGGCTCAACCTATGTATATATACCCCAAGCTTCGGCTCACCCTATGTATATATACCCCAAGCCTCGGCTCACCCTATGTATATATACCCCAAGCCTCGGCTCACCCTATGTATATATACCCCAAGCCTCGGCTCACCCTATGTATATATACCCCAAGCCTCGGCTCACCCTATGTATATATACCCCAAGCCTGGGCTGAACCTATGTATATATACCCCAAGCCTCGGCTCACCCTATGTATATATACCCCAAGCCTCGGCTCACCCTATGTATATATACCCCAAGCCTCGGCTCACCCTTTGTATATATACCCCAAGCCTCGGCTCACCCTATGTATATATACCCCAAGCCTCGGCTCACCCTATGTATATATACCCCAAGCCTCGGCTCACCCTATGTATATATACCCCAAGCCTGGGCTCAACCTATGTATATATACCCCAAGCCTCGGCTCACCCTATGTATATATACCCCAAGCCTGAGCTCACCCTATGTATATATACCCCAAGCCTCGGCTCACTCTATGTATATACCCAAGCCTGGGCTCACCCTATGTACATTCCCCAAGCCTGGGCTCACCCTATGCATATACCCCAAGCCTCGGCTCACCCTATGTATATATACCCCAAGCCTCGGCTCACCCTATGTATATATACCCCAAGCCTGAGCTCACCCTATGTATATATACCCCAAGCCTCGGCTCACCCTATGTATATATACCCCAAGCCTGAGCTCACCCTATGTATATATACCCCAAGCCTCGGCTCACCCTATGTATATATACCCCAAGCCTGGGCCCACCCTATGAATATACCCCAAGCCTGGGCCCACCCTATGTATATACCCCAAGCCTGGGCTCACCCTATGTATATACCCCAAGCCTCGGCTCACCCTATGTATATATACCCCAAGCCTCGGCTCACCCTATGTATATATACCGCAAGCCTCGGCTCACCCTATGTATATATACCCCAAGCCTCGGCTCACCCTATGTATATATACCCCAAGCCTCGGCTCACCCTATGTATATATACCCCAAGCCTCGGCTCACCCTATGTATATATACCCCAAGCCTCGGCTCACCCTATGTATATATACCCCAAGCCTCGGCTCACCCTATGTATATATACCCCAAGCCTCGGCTCACCCTATGTATATATACCCCAAGCCTGAGCTCAACCTATGTATATATACCCCAAGCCTCGGCTCACCCTATGTATATATACCCCAAGCCTCGGCTCACCCTATGTATATATACCCCAAGCCTGAGCTCACCCTATGTATATATACCCCAAGCCTCGGCTCACCCTATGTATATATACCCCAAGCCTGTGCTCACCCTATGTACATTCCCCAAGCCTGGGCTCACCCTATGTATATACCCCAAGCCTGGGCTCACCCTATGTATATATACCCCAAGCCTGGGCTCACCCTATGTATATATACCCCAAGCCATGGCTCACTCTATGTATATATACCCCAAGCCTGGGCTCACCCTATGTACATTCCCCAAGCCTGGGCTCACCCTATGTATATACCCCAAGCCTGGGCTCACCCTATGTATATACCCCAAGCCTGGCCTCACCCTATTTATATATACCCCAAGCCTGGGATCACCCTATGCATATATACCCCAAGCCTGAGCTCACCCTATGTATATATACCCCAAGCCTGGGCCCACCCTATGAATATACCCCAAGCCTGGGCCCACCCTATGTATATACCCCAAGCCTGGGCTCACCCTATGTATATACCCCAAGCCTGGGCTCACCCTATGTATATACCCCAAGCCTCGGCTCACCCTATGTATATATACCCCAAGCCTCGGGTCACCCTATGTATATATACCCCAAGCCTCGGCTCACCCTATGTATATATACCCCAAGCCTCGGCTCACCCTATGTATATATACCCCAAGCCTCGGCTCACCCTATGTATATATACCCCAAGCCTCGGCTCACCCTATGTATATATACCCCAAGCCTGGGCTCAACCTATGTATATATACCCCAAGCCTCGGCTCACCCTATGTATATATACCCCAAGCCTGAGCTCACCCTATGTATATATACCCCAAGCCTCGGCTCACCCTATGTATATATACCCCAAGCCTGGGCTCAACCTATGTATATATACCCCAAGCCTGGGCTCACCCTATGTATATATACCCCAAGCCTGGGCTCACCCTATGTATATATACCCCAAGCCTCGGCTCACCCTATGTATATAAACCCCAAGCCTGGGCTCACCCTATGTATATATACCCCAAGCCTGGGCTCAACCTATGTATATATACCCCAAGCCTCGGCTCACCCTATGTATATATACCCCAAGCCTGAGCTCACCCTATGTATATATACCCCAAGCCTCGACTCACTCTATGTATATATACCCCAAGCCTGGGCTCACCCTATGTACATTCCCCAAGCCTGGACTCACCCTATGTATATACACCCCAAGCCTGGGATCACCCTATGCATATACACCCCAAGCCTGGGCCCACCCTATGAATATACCCCAAGCCTGGGCTCACCCTATGTATATATAACCCAAGCCTGAGCTCAACCTATGTATATATACCCCAAGCCTCGGCTCACCCTATGTATATATACCCCAAGCCTGAGCTCACCCTATGTATATATACCCCAAGCCTCGGCTCACCCTATGTATATATACCCCAAGCCTGGGCTCACCCTATGTACATTCCCCAAGCCTGGGCTCACCCTATGTATATACCCTAAGCCTGGGCTCACCCTATGTATATACCCCAAGCCTGGCCTCACCCTATGTATATACACCCCAAGCCTGGGATCACCCTATGCATATACACCCCAAGCCTGAGCTCAACCTATGTATATATACCCCAAGCCTCGGCTCACCCTATGTATATATACCCCAAGCCTGAGCTCACCCTATGTATATATACCCCAAGCCTGAGCTCACCCTATGTATATATACCCCAAGCCTCGGCTCACCCTATGTATATATACCCCAAGCCTCGGCTCACCCTATGTATATATACCCCAAGCCTCGGCTCACCCTATGTATATACACCCCAAGCCTCGGCTCACCCTATGTATATATACCCCAAGCCTGGGCTCAACCTATGTATATATACCCCAAGCCTCGGCTCACCCTATGTATATATACCCCAAGCCTCGGCTCACCCTATGTATATATACCCCAAGCCTCGGCTCACCCTATGTATATATACCCCAAGCCTCGGCTCACCCTATGTATATATACCCCAAGCCTCGGCTCACCCTATGTATATATACCCCAAGCCTGGGCTGAACCTATGTATATATACCCCAAGCCTCGGCTCACCCTATGTATATATACCCCAAGCCTCGGCTCACCCTATGTATATATACCCCAAGCCTCGGCTCACCCTTTGTATATATACCCCAAGCCTCGGCTCACCCTATGTATATATACCCCAAGCCTCGGCTCACCCTATGTATATATACCCCAAGCCTCGGCTCACCCTATGTATATATACCCCAAGCCTGGGCTCAACCTATGTATATATACCCCAAGCCTCGGCTCACCCTATGTATATATACCCCAAGCCTGAGCTCACCCTATGTATATATACCCCAAGCCTCGGCTCACTCTATGTATATACCCAAGCCTGGGCTCACCCTATGTACATTCCCCAAGCCTGGGCTCACCCTATGCATATACCCCAAGCCTCGGCTCACCCTATGTATATATACCCCAAGCCTCGGCTCACCCTATGTATATATACCCCAAGCCTGAGCTCACCCTATGTATATATACCCCAAGCCTCGGCTCACCCTATGTATATATACCCCAAGCCTGTGCTCACCCTATGTACATTCCCCAAGCCTGGGCTCACCCTATGTATATACCCCAAGCCTGGGCTCACCCTATGTATATATACCCCAAGCCTGGGCTCAGCCTATGTATATATACCCCAAGCCTCGACTCACTCTATGTATATATACCCCAAGCCTGGGCTCACCCTATGTACATTCCCCAAGCCTGGGCTCACCCTATGTATATACCCCAAGCCTGGGCTCACCCTATGTATATACCCCAAGCCTGGCCTCACCCTATTTATATATACCCCAAGCCTGGGATCACCCTATGCATATATACCCCAAGCCTGAGCTCACCCTATGTATATATACCCCAAGCCTGGGCCCACCCTATGAATATACCCCAAGCCTGGGCCCACCCTATGTATATACCCCAAGCCTGGGCTCACCCTATGTATATACCCCAAGCCTGGGCTCACCCTATGTATATACCCCAAGCCTCGGCTCACCCTATGTATATATACCCCAAGCCTCGGCTCACCCTATGTATATATACCCCAAGCCTCGGCTCACCCTATGTATATATACCCCAAGCCTCGGCTCACCCTATGTATATATACCCCAAGCCTCGGCTCACCCTATGTATATATACCCCAAGCCTCGGCTCACCCTATGTATATATACCCCAAGCCTGAGCTCACCCTATGTATATATACCCCAAGCCTCGGCTCACCCTTTGTATATATACCCCAAGCCTGGGCTCAACCTATGTATATATACCCCAAGCCTGGGCTCACCCTATGTATATATACCCCAAGCCTCGGCTCACCCTATGTATATATACCCCAAGCCTCGGCTCACCCTATGTATATATACCCCAAGCCTGGGCTCACCCTATGTATATATACCCCAAGCCTGGGCTCAACCTATGTATATATACCCCATGCCTCGGCTCACCCTATGTATATATACCCCAAGCCTGAGCTCACCCTATGTATATATACCCCAAGCCTCGGCTCACTCTATGTATATATACCCCAAGCCTGGGCTCACCCTATGTACATTCCCCAAGCCTGGGCTCACCCTATGCATATACCCCAAGCCTCGGCTCACCCTATGTATATATACCCCAAGCCTGAGCTCAACCTATGTATATATACCCCAAGCCTTGGCTCACCCTATGTATATATACCCCAAGCCTCGGCTCACCCTATGTATATATACCCCAAGCCTGAGCTCACCCTATGTATATATACCCCAAGCCTCGGCTCACCCTATGTATATATACCCCAAGCCTGGGCTCACCCTATGTACATTCCCCAAGCCTGGGCTCACCCTATGTATATACCCCAAGCCTGGGCTCACCCTATGTATATACCCCAAGCCTGGGCTCATCCTATGTATATACCCCAAGCCTGGGCTCACCCTATGTATATACCCCAAGCCTTGGCTCACCCTATGTATATACCCCAAGCCTGGGCTCACCCTATGTATATACCCCAAGCCTGGGCTCACCCTATGTATATACCCCGAGACTGACACGGCAGTAAGTTAACCCTTCCAGCACCATCGTCGGGGCTCCTGAGTGTTTCTCTGAATAGCAGACTGCACCAATTGAACTGTCACAATGAAAACCAAAATGTTACTTATATAAGATATTTGTAAAGATTATGTTTAAATAGAAACTTAAATTCAAAATAAAATCCATCTAATAGTAAATATGACAACTCTTTGCTCCTTTGTTAGATCTACAGCAGATTTCCACCTTACAATATTTATTCAGTAATTTATTGGTTACAAACATTGATCGAAAGCCACCGGTGTTAATCAGCAGCCCTATACACCGACACGTCAGGTACCTGTGTACGTTACACCACCACCAGTAATATATAATGTTCCCCTAACGTAGTGTTTGTTGGGACGCTGAGATCTCTGTATAAGGAATATCATGTTCTTCCTGGAGGAAGGAAAAACTAACAGCTGGGATCATATTTCCCTCCCACCCTCCAGTAAACAACTTGTTACTAGCCCTCCTCCAGCCTCCACGTCCCATTGGTCGATCTCCACGCTGCCGACCAATCAGAGGGGGGCGCCTGTCACGCAGGAGCGAGGTGTTTGCTAATGTCCAGTCTGAGGGGATATTCTAGGAATGAAACATTCCGTGACGCAGTCGTGTCAGGGCGGTGTTAACCCTTTCAGAGCTGGAGGGACACGTCACCCTGTTCGGCAGTTAAATGGACTCTAAGAGGTAGATTTAGTTACTAAAGCATCAGAAATGGAAAAGTGGAGATGTTGCCCATAGCAACCAATCAGATTCTAGCTGTCATTTATATAGTACATGCTTGAACATGACAGCTAGAATCTGATTGGTTGCTATGGGCAACATCTCCACTTTTCCATTTCTGAAGCTTTAGTAAATCTACCCCTAAATCTTAATTACGATTTGATTCAATAGTAAAATGCATTTTCTGTAACTTATATTTGTTAACATTTCATAAACATGACAGAAGCTGAGACGTTTGATTGACATGTGACATATATTGGCGTTGCTGGTGATTGCGAGCTCTTGGGGGACATTTATGAAATCTGGTGCCCAGATAACTGTGCAACTCTACAGGCGCCAACATACCCACACAGTTAATGGCTGCCAGGCTTGCTGAGACCAGTAGTGCCACTTTTACTATTGTACTTATTACCCCAACCTCCAATTGGAGGTGCCCCAGTGCTATCAGCATGAAGCTGGTTTTTTACTAGGGAGAGGGGAGTCCGCTATTGCAGGGGGGGGGGGGGTCCTCCACAGTGCGTATCTCCCTGTGAGACCATCTCAGCCTGGCGCTGATTGCACCTTTTGCGGGAACATCATAATCTCTATTAGCGGTGGTGCATGAATCTATATTTGTGGAGCGTGTGGGGCATTATTTATTCATTTATTTTACTCACCAGTCAACACCTGGGCCACAAAATTGCATTCAACTCTGAAAGGAGCCTTTTGTAATTATCCTATTTTGCAATTTAGTGATAATGCATTTTTTCAACTGTTTATATAGCGCCAATAATTCCGCAGCACTGTACAGAGAACTCACCTACATCAGTCCCTGCCCCATTGGAGCTTACAGTCTAAATTCCCTAACATACACACACACAGACAGAGAGAGACAAAGGTCAATCTAATAGCAGCCAATTAACCTACCAGTATGGTTTTGGAGTGTGGGAGGAAACCTAGGCACCTGGAGAAAACCCACGCAAACACGGGGAGAACATACAAACTCCTCACAAGGTCATGGTTGGGAATCGAACTCATGACCCCAGTGCTGTGAGGCAGAAGTGCTAACTACTTAGCCACCGTGCTGCCCTTCATTTGAGAAGTGTGTCTATGAATGTGAAAAATCTTATTAAATGTGAAATGTCTGATTCCTTTACGTGCTGGGGATTTGGGTGTCAACCGTGATTTTAGTTTTTATTAAGTAATTAACATTATTATTATATTATATGATAATAATATATTGGATATTTATATTATATATTTATTTTACATAAAAGATAAGTTTATATAGACTTGTTGCGGTGGTTTTGTGTTGTTCGTGTGTGTTTTGTTAGTATTCCCTTCTTGTACGAGCTGCGGAATATGTAAAACTGAATGATAATAATAAGGATCGATTTGTGGGCACCGACAAATAGCGCTGGATGTAGACACTTTGGGATTAATGCCAAGTACGTACTACACCAGTTTGCGCAGCGTATCCTGCGTGAAATCACTGTGAACAGAAAAGTTGGCACATGCATAAGCTCCTATGCAGATTTGCGTATTTCTGTCACTTAAGCCAGTCTGCTTCTAGGTAAGCACGCCAGGGCGGGGGGAACAGCGCCAGGGCGTTCTAACACAGGCCAAGTACAGTAAGGGCGCGTTCACACCGACGCAGGTAAAGACGATATGCACCTCAGAAAGTCGTATTATTTGCGAATGGTCAGGGGAGGTGCAAATAGCGGATAATGATGATTTTTTTTTCATTACAATACCTGGGCCGCCCCTCTACCCAAGTTCATCAGTACAAACAGCACAACCCTCACCCAGAGTTTATCAATGTACAATTTAGGTCCATGGAGCATATTCAGTTTAGTGCAATGTGCCACAAGGTGCCTCCAGAACAGGCCGTGAAGACACTCCGAGGCAATGGTGGGCCTGGATGAGCCGCAAGAACAAAATAACCAAAGATTTATGTCCGGTATTAACTGGATGCTCACTCACCGGCAATGTCCGACGGAGAATTGAGTCTTCTTATTACAATGGATATCAAGATCACGCAATATGAGTGCTGGTCCTGCTAGTACACTGAGAGTTTAAAAAAAACAGGGTTTGAAAGCAAACAAACTATTATTTAAAGGACCATGATCTTTACAATTTAGTTTCTACCCAAGAGCCCCCAATACCATCTACTGACATAGGTGCACAAATAAAGTCATTATCAGAACTGTAGATATTGTAGATAATGTGATATCTTGAGGTTGTGATTGGGGGAAGCATTTTTTCCTATGCACGCTAGACTTCCTGTTAGGGTTTCCTGGCCAGACATTCTAATCTGGACCCAAATGAACTACGTATACCACATGACTGCATAGGTCAGAGACATGCTTGGTGTTATTTGCAGGCGTGCAGTTAACTGCAATGCAGCCATGCAACTGGGTATTTCATATATTGTTTATAAATAGCTGTAACTGTACCAGAATCCTATGAAAACAACCTATTTATCCTCCCCAGGTGCCGGCAATGAGGGTGTACATTGTTATTCATATTTATGTCACAGGGCCTCTGT
Organism: Mixophyes fleayi; assembly: GCF_038048845.1. Lineage (NCBI taxonomy): Eukaryota > Metazoa > Chordata > Amphibia > Anura > Limnodynastidae > Mixophyes > Mixophyes fleayi. Next base: position 13,543,620 of record NC_134403.1, read on the forward strand.
CTTGTGCCTAGTGATTTACACCACTGACCTATACAAACATCGCTGGCTGTCAGTGATCCCTGTTTTCTGTTCCAGGAGACCGGTAATCAGATGAGGGTCCTGTGACCAAGGTATAAATACTGAGGCCCGCTGCTTTCCACTAACACTGGACTCTGCTCCTGCAGACATATCTGGACAGACACAGAGGATTACTAGAGATCACAGGTAAGGAGACGCAGACAGCACTTCTAATTTCACCAACTTTAAACAAAACGTTTCTTCTCTTAACACAGAACACGTAACATCTTTATTTTGCAGAGTTTTTTTGTCCAGTTTATTTGTTATTGTAAAATTTCAGATAATATTTAGTTAACTTTTTGACATTTAAATTAGTTTTATGTCTTCCTAAACAAATTCTGATGGTGAAACGCGTTGTGTGACCTTCGCAGTTTCACATATTCAACCTGCCCATTGTAATTCCAGATCTGTCCAAGATTTCAACCTTTCTGTACCTGAATCCTGCTCTTTTTCTGTGCTTTTAGGGAATTATGCAAAACTATTTAAACAATTAACCATTTATTGCAAAAATGACCAAATGATCAGTCATAGCTTTTGCTTGACTATTTTTGTGTCCGTGACCACTTGCTAATTTGGATTTAGAACTCTGGGATAAACTATAATCCCCCTATCATGTTCTACACAAGGCGGATTGAGCTAAACAGGACATTTAGGACATAAACCAGTTGATAAAATTATATAAAATGAAAAGTATAACATGAAATCATAATAGGATTGTTATGAATGTGTATCTGTACGGCCGTGAGAAAAATGAATCGGTGTTTACACAGAGTGTATGTCCTATAATACATTACGTTTATAAAGTACTGACAGGATATTTTTAGTTTGTTACGTACCTGCCCCTATGAAGTTTCAGTCACACCCGGAGCCGGATTAAGAACTATATAAAGGAATTTCTGTGATGTCTTTATGTGTTGAGTCTTTCAGAAATGAATGAATGAAAGAGATTATTTTCTATGGAGAAATAGAATAGTTTATGTCTATAAAACAGTATATGTGCGTAAGTGGAATCAGCTAGATTTACTAAGCTGCGGGTTTGTAAAAGTGGGGATGTTGCCTATAGCAACCAATCAGATTCTAGCTGTCATTTTGTAGAAAGTACTAAATAAATGAAAGCTAGAATCTGATTGGTTGCTATAGGCAACATCCCCACTTTTTCAAACCCGCAGCTTAGTAAATCTAGCCCAAAGAGTTTTGCACAGAGTTAAACGTTTTTAACGAAATAAAGATTAAGATTAATTTAGGTTGCTAAATCTTATCCGGTATCCTGCTGTGTTATCCGATAATGTGACGATTCTTGGACAATTTCATTGCAGTTTATGAATTGTAGAAGTTTTATAGTATTAGAATTATATTTCTGCCGTCATTTTGAAGTGTTTTGATGACTTTACTTTAGTGTCTCATTTCATTGTTTATCATGAATGATTTTTCATTACAAGATAATTAGTAAATAATCCCCCAAATCCTTCAACCAAACATTGTGGGAGTAAAGCTATAAATAAATAATTTTCCTATAATCAGACAGACGACTTTTGTTGATTTCAGGAGCTTGACCTGGAAAGTAGTTTGACCATCTTTCCAAATTCTCCAAGACCATCCTGAAAGTAATCTTGTCTGACATGAGAATTCAATGTCCTTATGAAAAATATAATTGTAAACGTCCAAATTACCATGGATTTGCATAACTACAAAAACCCCCATAGATGTGGGAGGAAAAATGACCGGAGATTCCTACCATAGGTACAATTTAATCTCCTCCATAGGCTACAAGCATATAAATATTGGTTCAATGCACAAAATGGCTGCCTCCATTGTATGTGTCAGGTGTTCTGTAGTGAAGTAAGTTTGTGGACAATGTCTGTCAGGCTAAATTTAGCTGCTTGACAGGTGAGGCCGCTGCTACTGCTGTGGTTGGCGTAAAATGGATTTACACGCAGGTTACTTTGTGTACCAGGCAAATATTGTTTGTGGAACAAGGATCTGTTTTCTCTCCGGCCGTGAGGTAATAACAGCCAGAGCTGCCAGGTGATCTCATCAGGAAACAAATGTCCTGACAACAATAGTCCAGGTACATGTGGTCTTGGAAGCTCTGTACAGAGGGCTCCGCTCCAGAGTCTAAACAAACAATACCGCTGGCAGCCATCGTGTCGGACACCTGTCATTATATATTAACTTGTAAGCAGCCAAGTTTAGTAGATCATGAACAATCTGCTTTCTAAACAAATATTGGGGCTCAAATATCAAACTGTGAAAAACTCCCATTTCCGCCATCGTTAGGGCTTTTTTCATTTCAGCATAGCGTCTCGTCTAATGATAACACTTCAATCATCAGCGACAACCATGCCAGTGGGAGGAGCTTATTTAACAAGTATGGCGATGGTATTAGTGTATTGTAATCAAATTGAGAAAACATGACATGATGGGGACTGTGGTGCTCCAAGGACATTGATGGAAATGATGGAAACTATGTTGTAATAAACAGGCAAAGGGGTGGACTGAAAGCTCAGACTACTATCTTTCCAAACTGACAGCTAAAATCTCCAACTCACATGTAGATAGGTTAGAAGCAACTTTAAAGAACACAGCCCTTCTGTGATCTAAGTAAATGTGGTCCGATATTCATGAGGTACGGGCTTCTATTGAAAGGATAGGCTGCATTCTCAAAAATATTGGTCCAGCTCACAAAATAGCTAATTCCACTAGATATAGGTGTAGGGTACACTTTAAATGAAGGACAGTCTCACTTGGTCCTAGACAGTAAACGATCAGCACTGAACCATCGGATGTAGGAATAAAAAAAAAAAAACCACCCAAGGAATTGTGGGTAGTATCAAGGAAATGGCATAGTAATGTCAAAGATAATGAGATGATGTTGATGATGATGGTAGTGATGATGACGGTGGTGGTGATGATGATGGTGATGACGGTGGTGGTGATGAAGATGAGGGTGGTGATGACGGTGGTGGTGATGGTGATGATGGTGCTGATGTTGGTGGTTGTGATGATGATGGTGGGGATGACGGTGGTGGGGGTGGTGATGATGATGATGGTAGGGACGACGATGATGGTGGTGATGAAGATGAAAGTGGTGATGACGGTGGTGGTGATGGTGATGATGGTGCTGTTGTTGGTGGTGATGATGGTGATGATGGTGCTGATGTAGGTGGTTGTGATGATGATGGTGGGGATGACGGTGGTGGTGATGGTGATGATGGTGCTGATATTGGTGGTGGTGATGATAATAGTGGGGATGGCGGTGGTGGTGGTGATGATGATGATGGTAGGGACGACGATGATGGTAGTGATGAAGATGAGGGTGGTGATGACGGTGGTGGTGATGGGGATGATGGTGCTGATGTTGGTGGTGGGGATGATGAATGTGATGATGATGGTGGGGATGACGATGGTGGTGATGATGGTGGTGGTGATGGTAATGATGATGGTGGTGACGATGGTGATGATGATGGTGATGATGGTGGTGGTGACAATGATGATGATGGTGATGACTGTGGTGATGATGGTGGTGATGACGATGGTGATGATGATGGTGGTGATGGTGGTGGTTACGATGAATGTGATGATGATGGTGGGGATGACGATGGTGGTGATGATGGTGGTGGTGATGGTAATGATGATGGTGATGACGATGGTGATAATGATGGTGGTGATGGTGGTGGTGATGACGATGGTGATGATGATGGTGGTGATGGTGGTGGTGATGATGATGGTGATGATGATGGTGGTGATGGTGGTGATGGTGGTGGTGACGATGGTGATGATGATGGTGATGATGATGGTGATGACTGTGGTGATGATGGTGGTGATGACGATGGTGATGATGATGGTGATGACGATGGTGATGATGATGGTGATGATGATGGTGATGACGATGGTGATGACTATGGTGATGATGGTGGTGATGACGATGGTGATGATGATGGTGGTGATGGTGGTGGCGACGATGATAGTGGCAACAATAATGGTGATGATGTAGAAATTTCCCGGATAATTAATCCTATTAGTACTGATAGAACAAGTATTGCAGTGGTAATGTGGCCTTGTGGGACACGGGGTCAGCACAGGATGTGACTCCCAGATCTGACTAGGCCTCCGTGATATCTATGCCTATGCACCACATTCTTCAGTGGTCAACATACTTGGGTGGGGTCACATTTCATAGCACCCGGTGTTTATATAAAGTCAACAAGTCTCACCCTTCACCCATATTCCTCTCTATCTGTACTCATCTAACCTCTCAGCTGGCTGTGAGTACAGGCCATAAAGCCACATATTATTTAGCTCAGTTATACAAGGGTATTGCTATATATTCAAGTCCAAAACTGCCATGTTCTTTCATTTATCATTGGGCAAAGTGCTCAAGCTTATGGATAGGTGAGCTAACTTATCAAGTATCATGGCCATGTCAAGTATCAGGTATACATCTGCGAGGCAAAAAATGATAAACAGGCGCAAAAAGTGACTCAGCCAGGACCTATGAGCTGAGAGATAGCCATAACTTCCTAGATCACCCCCAGAATGTCCTGGTGGCTCCTGAATTAGGCAAGAGACCTCATGGACTCATGAGATATAAAGCTTCTTTTTTGAACAGGTACTTACCTGCCTGTAAGGTAGGCGGGACATGTTGTGATGATGCAAATTGTATCATCAAGCCGCACCCACCCCGCGAAACACAGATGTGAGCACCATCATACACCTTACGCCGTCTTGTCCACCATCTTCTAGAGGGGAGGTATGACTTGTAGTATGAAGAAAGCAGTACCCTCTCCACGATAGGTGGAACATTGTAAATGGGACACGTCTCTGAACTTATGTGGACCTGTTGCATGAACACAGTGGAGGCTGCTTTTTTCTGGGATTAACCAATATCCATGAGAGTGCACCCTAATATTTTAGTAGAAACTTGTGACCCCCACTGAGGTGTGAGGCTCCAATGCCTCAGTGATGTCACTAGCTCACTATTAAATCAATAGGGGACGCAGCAGTCTATTAGGAACATATTAAAGAAAAACAACACAGGTGGCCCAGTGACCCAGCCCAAGGTAGCCCACTATGGGACCCTCCCGGGGGCAGATGCCTAAATCCCACCCCCCCCCCCACCCCCCCAGCCTGCCCCTGGAGCTTGGGCAGTGCAGTGGGTAGAGTCTGTGTGATTCGCTTTCAGTCTAATAGGGAACAGAAATGAAGACTGCAGATTGGTTGGTTCTTACATAGGGTCAGTACAAGTGATATTACAGGGAGCACAATGGCTGCAATTTATGGATAGATTTATCAAACCTTCTTACGAGGAACAGTGGAGATGTTGCCCATAGCAACCAATAAGAGTATTTATCTAATACTTGCTAGAACATGACAGCTAGAATCTGATTGGTTGCTATGGCCAACACCTCCACTTTTCCTCGTAAGAAGGTCTGATAAATCTACTCCTTTATGTTTGAAATTTGTCTCAAATCATCACCAGTTTAAAAGTGTGTCGGAGTTATGGGGTGGTTGTAGCTGTTTGTGATTGGCAGGGGGATATTTAATTCACTTATTTAGGTTTCTGTACTAGTCAGCTCTATGTTATGTTATATTATCAGATACTGTAAACATACAGAAGAGGTAGAAAGGTCTCTTGTTAAATAAAAAACAGAAACCACCTGAAGGGCAATCACTTAGACAACAACAAGTTGCACAATGTGGAGAAATATGTGCTGTTATTATCGCACTGCAAAACAAATGATATATCGCCCCAAGCTGTCACTTGCAGTATATAAGTTTCAATGTAAACACTTCACTTGGCTGTCTAAGGTGTAGGAGAGCTGTCCACTTTGAGAGAGATCATAATGCCGGGACTCATTCATCAAAGCATGAGATGGTGAACTGATGTACGTACGGCAGGTTAGAGGGCAGATTCAATCAGTGCAAAAGGTAGGTTAGAGTGCAAGGTGCCGCTGAACATCGACTCGATGTTCGGATATGTATATTGCCACCTATTACGGTACGGAATGTCTGCTCATTTTTCTGCTCACCTCTATGGGACGTGAAGAAAAACTAGTGGAGATTTCTGCCTCAACATCGCCTCACTGTGTCTCCACGGACTGTTCTGGAGACACATTGCGCAGAGTTGAATCTCCCCCTAAGAGTCAGTTATACGTATGGAAGAGATAAGTGGTTTTTTATCTTTAAACTGGCCGAACACGGTCAATTCCACCACTCGTCTCACTCGCAGGAGCGTAGAATTGTGGTCACGTACATGGTTGGCCAGTTGGATGAGATTCAAATGTTCAGCTCTTTGGCCAATGGCCAAATCATTTTCTGGCTGAAGATTAATTCTACAGAGATCACTGTGTAACCTAATAATGACCCTTGTGGTATATTATTGTATCTTTATAGGTAACCGGCTGAGGCGACTGACCCACTACTGTGTCTGGCATTGAAGGAAGATGGTTGGACTGAAGCCCTCGGACGTTTCCCCCACGCTCATGGTGAAATTTGTGGGTGCCGGAACAGCAGCTTGTATAGCTGATTTGGTCACCTTTCCTCTGGACACTGCGAAAGTCAGGCTTCAGGTAACACTTTCCAGGATGCAGTGTGTATTGTAGAGTGACTACACGGTTAAACCAAACTGGCAATGACCCACCGTCATGTAACTTCACATAGTCATTAATGTGAGCACTATTAAATGGAAATATCCAAAGACCAGATGGGTTAGTCCATAAACGGTTAATATAGAGTTGGCGGCATTAGAATAAAATCTCCAGGGATAGGAATGAAATCTTCATAGTACAATTCTCGTATATATCTCTCTGTTCTGCTCTTGTCCCCTCCGTAGATCCAAGGAGAGTGTTTGGCTGAGCCCAACCTCAAAATCGTCCACTATAAGGGTGTGATGGGCACCATTTCCACCATGGTGAAGACAGAGGGAGCGGCCAGTCTCTACAACGGGCTGGTGGCCGGCCTGCAGCGACAGATGACTTTTGCGTCTATCCGCATCGGCCTGTACGACTCGGTGAAGCAGTTCTACTGTCGCCAGTCAGAAAGTGAGTAGAAGCTTTTTCTTTCCATGTTTTTGGGCTCAACTAGGTTCTAGAAGCAGCACTCAGTAGAGAACATTAATAACAGTACTTTACGGTTTCTCAGGATGGCCATAACAAAAGAAAATGAATGAATCCTTTCAATAAAACTTTTTTTCCAATGGTCAATAATTTCTTTTAAATATTTTTATGTATTTTTTTACATATTTGTACCTATTTTTTTTACAGCTATTATTATTTTTTTTTATACTAAAGGGGAATATTCAATTAGCGAACGTTCTGGAGACACTTTGCAGCATTCATTTCACAGAAATCTCCGCTCACTTTTCCTCGCACTCCATAGTTGTGCGAATTAAAATGGCAGAGACTTGTACCATAATTGCCGGCAAGGTGTGCAGCGCAATGTCCACGCGCCACATCTTAGCCAATTGAATCTCCCCCTAAGTGTAACTAAAGTTAACCCTTACCAATCCAGGCCAATATTGCTGCGGCATCAGAGTATGGCTCAGCTCCCTTTTCTTTTTTTTAATGATAAATGAGGTGATTTTCTATAGCCAAAATCAGCCTTATCACCGTCTACTAATCAATAGACCCCAAAGTCACAAGAGGAATATGTTAAATTGGGTCATAGTATGGGAATATTAAAATATATATTTGTAAGTGTCACATCTTATTGAATTAAATTGTACTTTAATTTTTAAAGGGTATGTCTAGTAATATTCATGGATTGGAATCTCTGTGAACAGTCTCCTCTCTCTCTTTTCCCAGATTCCGGAGTCACCTGTCGGCTGCTGGCTGGATCTACCACGGGAGCCTTGGCCGTGACCTTTGCTCAGCCGACGGATGTGGTGAAAGTGAGATTCCAAGCCCACGTGAAATTTATTGACGGTAACAGGAGGTATAACGGGACGGTAGACGCCTACAAGACCATCGCTAAGGAGGAAGGTGTCCGAGGACTGTGGAAAGGTAACAATAGATGTCACTTGTGATCAGAATGTGGGACATGTTTTACAGCAGAATGAGGGATAAAAATATCAGAAATGGAGAAGGATCTGAAGTTATTTACTTTATTTATTTAGTAACAATTATGTAGTCGCTGAGTCTCATTCACAAGAAAACGTAAAAATGCCTTGGTGAATTTGTCTGTTTTTAAAGATTAAAGGGGCCTATGTATCAAATGGCATTGGAGATTCTGCCAACAATGCATAACAGTGGTTACCGCTGATAATAACATGGTTATCGTAGTCATACCTGTTCTATTATTAAGCTCTCAGGATGGCGTTAACAGAATAACATTTTTATAAGATGCTGTATTCTAAGAACAAAGCATTTTTTTTAAAAAAAATACAATAATATTTTTAAAAAAAAAAAAAAAAATTAAAATAAATGAAATCAGTTTTTTTTATATAATATATATTTTTTTTTTACATTTAGAGGAACTAAAACCCCAAATCTGGGCTTTTCAGTTCCACTGCGCATGTTCGAGCCGTACACAACTGCAGGGCCAACGGTAAATTAACTCTTACCGCCCTGGTTCAGTATCAGCTGCCTTGATGATATTATATGGTAAATTGCGGTAATCAACCCAAAAAATGGTGTTAATTACTTTAATGATTAATTAATGACATCACAATGTTTCCATATATTATTCTGCTTTATATATGTATTCTGCAATTCTGCACATAAAATATTTAGGGTCTGACAAGTTCTTTCTTTCCTATCCAGGGACCCTGCCGAACATCACCCGCAATGCCATCGTAAACTGCGCAGAACTGGTCACCTATGACCTCATCAAGGAAGCCATCCTGAATCACAAGCTAATGACAGGTAATTGGCGCTGTACCGGCATGAACGGGTCTGAAGGTCGGAACATGAAGAGCAGATTCTGAGAACTGTTTGTTACATAACGATAAGAGATGTCTCAATAATGTCACACCCAAACTAATTGCCGTTCTGTAAACCTGGAAGAATATTTCAGATAACAGAGTTTTACTGCAGGTTGTTTACGAAGCGCATTGTGCCTCCATGTTGCATTTTCAAGGCGCATTTATGAACAATGTAATAAAAAGTTCCAACACACATTTGCCGCATATAATAGACATCGGTTTTCATAAATGTCCCTATTGTATTATCTAACAATTCTTCCCTGTATTCTGTTTATTTAGTTATTATTTTTAGCCAACATTTTTGATGTTTACACTCAATTCGATTTATGCAGGTTTTTTTGGGGTAATATTGAGGTATAATTATGTTTAATATAAGGTTTTATATGGTACAAGCCATAAAGTGGTTGCTCCTGTAGTGAGCTTCCGCTGGCTGCCAGAGGGAGTTCACTGCAGGAGGAACCACGTGCTATCATCAATGAAAGCACAAATTGTTCCTGCACCCGGCACCCGGCAAATCAGTGTACAACTAGTGATTTCTAATTAGGTACCCAGGGACGCACGCAGAATAATACCATTATGTTGCCGATTTGTTTCCTTCCTTCATATCCTCCTCTCAGATAATCTGCCGTGTCATTTTGTGGCTGCATTTGGTGCCGGATTCTGCACCACGGTGGTGGCATCTCCGGTGGATGTGGTGAAGACTCGGTACATGAACTCTACAGCCGGCCAGTACAGGAACGCATTAAACTGTGCATTGACCATGGTGATCAACGAAGGCAGCACCGCATTTTACAAAGGGTACGTCTTTAATCCTACACCGAACCATAAATAGTCACAACAGGGGGAGACTGTGAGATATAATGGGAATAATGAACAACCTACTGTAAATTATAAAGTTTAAAAGCCATAGGCCATAAAATTTTATACAGGTCATGGAATATCAATTTTGATCGAACAAGATAGGTTGAGATGATGATGACTTATCCTCATATAATACCCCCCCTCTCAGGGGCAAACGCAGGATTTGTAGAGGGGGGTTGCCACACCACGCCACCAGTGGGCGTGACCAGCATGCATGGGGGCGTGGCTATAATAGACAGTACTTGGCTGCTCTCCAACTCTTCCTATCTCAATAATATACATGGGCAACACTGCATGCACTACTGTTAGGTGCCGGAACCTCTCCCTTTTCAAGCAGAGCCGTGTGAAGCGGGGGCAGGGTCCAGCCACCCCAATTATACAGTGCCCCAGGCTTGGAGGGGGTTTCCAGGCACTAGGAACTCCCCCCCCCTTCGGTTTGCCTATGCCTCTGCACACACACTCATCTGCCTTTTTTTTAATACTTCTGAACAGTTGACACCATTCACATGTCCTGCTCGCTATACCGAACTTTATTTAGATTGCAAGCTCCAGATGTTACATTTGTCTCTCTTTTTCTGTAGCAAATTCAATAGCTCAGTAAAAAAAAAACTATATACTAATATTAATGAATGGACTCTTCTCCGCAGGTTTGTGCCAGCCTTCCTGAGACTGGGCTCCTGGAACGTGGTTATGTTTGTGAGTTATGAACAACTAAAGAGGGCTATGATGATGGCGCATGGGTCATGGGAGGACCCACACTAAAGAGAGAGGAACTTACGCACAATTTTATACTAGTCATGGCACAAAGGTTAAGCAAGGAACCGGGATCACCAGACACAGTCCTTTGGTGAGATTCCCCGACGTCCAGAGGGAGGAGTCTCTTGATCCTGGTGGTGTCTAGTCCATCGTCATCGACGCTGGATACAAAGATGCTCTATAGACGTCCTCATTACACAAAGGAGAGGTCCAGTTGTTATTCGTATCTTGAGGATTAACCGAGAACACGGCGGCACAATGTAGAAGATGAATCGTTAAATTTTCCGATGGAACTTTTGTTTACACTGTGAAGTTAGAAAACGTAGACTCTTCAAGTCACTATTTCATAGGGAATAGCCAAGACTCATCTGAAGGGAGCTTCCATCTCCTGACAGAATAACTAAAGATTTGGTTTTACAAGTACCTAATATTTACTTTTCAGGTGCTCGTTAGATGTGGCTGAGAACTGTTATCCATCCAAGTGGGAAAATATCATTTAATGATGGTGGTAAATACAGAGATTAGTTGACAAAGACTTTTTCACAGTGAATTAGTTCAGAAAGAGTCAGACTTGTTTACAAGTCATTGGAGGCAAAGTCTACCAGCTGCAGACAGAGATTAAAGATTACAGTACTGTACTTTATCATTATATCAGAGACACCGTTTCCTCTAAGTGATCTGGGACAGACAGAATTAAACTGAACTTGTTATTCAGAGTCGTACTGAACGGTAGATCCTAAATGAGGGGGCGTTCTTATTAAATTCAATATTTAACTCTTTTATGGATTACTCATCGTAGGTGGAATATTATTCTAATGTGGACCACTTTATCTAACACTGTAACACTTATAACACTTTATATAACTGTCAATTTTAAGACAGTGAAATTCAGCTTATCAAAAGCAAAGAATTCATGAATGTGATCATTTGGGAAACGAGCCCCTTTAAGAAATTATTCAGAGAAGCAAATCTACCCTAGGAGTCCGCTAGATTAGTACAGTCAGAGGATTTGCTCTTGCCACTGTTCAAATGGGATGTGAGCGAAATGCTCTGATAATTGTGCAGGAGTCGGCATCATTGATCCCACTATCTGCACACACCTGACTGTCAGACAGGTGTCAGGTCGCAGCCAATCGCTGGAAGGGTTACACTGAACAGCAGACCTAGAGTGTATCACATGATGAAGGGAGGCAGAACTAACATCACGGTAATCACCAGCACCCGTGGGTCAGGGCTTATCGTGACAGGTAGAGATTATTATTATTTGTCAATGATGTGTGGTGATCAGAGCCCATTCTGCGATCTAATTTAAAAATGTTATTTATTTTGTTTATTTATGTAAGTTGAAGCTCTTTGGAGTTTACAAATAAATGTTATATTTCTCCATATGTTATGGTCAGCACCATATCTGTGTATCACACGCTATATACAATAGAGGGTGTCTCATTATTCACTAAACTACAAGTGTCCAGAAGCGCAGTTATTATTGAAGCGTCAGGTTTCAATCTATGTAAATTTGTAGCTTAACTCTGATTTAGGGAAGTGCAGGGGGCGTGACGTCATCACAGCCCCGCCTACACCGCGCAATGACGTGATTCACAATAAATTGCGTCATCAAGCCGCCCAGCCACTTCCCTACTGACCCGGGAGGGAGAGGCAGGGTTTCCCGGACAGTCCGGGAGAATAGGTCAAGGTGGTGGGGTCCTGGTTGGAAAATGGATATGTACTTGAAATATGCAAAGCAGAGAAATAAGTGACCTCAGTACATTACACATATGACGCAGTATATAAAATATACATACAACCTTCAAAAAGGCTGCACATTGCCCTGAATTTTGAGGAAAACACAGTCCAAAAATCATCTTGGCACGCCCACAACAGTCATCCCAAAAGTGCCCCCATATGCCCCTCACTGGCTGCAAAATTCAACCACATCATCATCATCATCATCTATTTGTATAGCGCCACTAATTCCGCAGCGCTCTTCAGAGAACTCACTCACCTCAGTCCCTGCCCCATTGGAGCTTACAGTCTAAATCCCCTAACACACACACACACAGACACACACACACAGACACAGAGACTAAGAGCAATTTTTTAATCGCAGCCAATTAACCTACCAGTATGTTTTTGGAGTGTGGGAGGAAACCGGAGCACCCGGAGGAAACCCACGCAAACACTGGGAGAACATACAAACTCCTCACAGATAAGGCCATGGTTGGGAATTGAACTCATGACCCCAGTGCTGTGAGGCAGAAGTGCTAACCACTGAGCCACCGTGCTGCCACATGACACTCAGACCTCCCACTTGCTCCTAAATAGCCCGAATGCTCTCAGTCCCCATCTTGGCACAGGCCCTCAGATCCCACATGTACTCCAAAACTACCCCACATGCCCCAACATATCCCTCGGACCTCCCCACATGCCCCAACATATCCCTCGGACCTCCTCACATGCCCCAACGACCTCTGCACATGCAATCAGACCTACCCACATGCACCTTACATGCCCATCGCACCTCCCCACATGCCCCTTACCTGGTCATCAGACCTCTGTTAGTTACTGTGCCCTATAAGTCTTATTTATGACCCCCAAAAAATGCCAACCCACCCTGATTTTTTATTAGTGCAAATGTACATATTTGTCCCGCAGCCCATATCCCGATCCTTAGAACAGCCCCCAATAAAAGAGGGATGCACCTATGGGGACAACAGAATTGTCTTTATTACATGTGTCACGATGCATTTGGGCAAAGATAGGCGCCTGGATCACATGATTACATTTGCGCCGCACTTTTACGTTTTTGTCAGCGAGCCTTTGTGTGCGTGATCCTTATATCACTGTATGCTCCCTGCGTGTTATGTTCATGTGTACCCAAAGTGACAAGACGATGAGGGAACCGTCTGTCTTGTACAGGATTTTTCATTTTTTGGGCTGAATTAACCTGAGCTGTAGCCTGTTACATCCATTAATTAACTTAAAAGCAGGTAAATCAACCAAGAATAAGTTAAAAATACCGGACCAAACGCAAACGTCTGTATTCCTGTCCGTGATTCACGTATGTCTGCTCCCTGTGTATGCGTGATTCCTGCATGACTTTCCTGTCCGTGTGCTCCTTTAGATTGTAAGCTCTTGTGAGCAAGGCCATTTCTACCTGTTGTATCACTGTGACATCCCATGCTACTCTTTACTGTACCACACCATGGAATATGTTGGCACTATATAAACAATATATAATAATCGCGTTCTCTTCCTGCCCCCTGTCTGTCAGGTTGCATACTGCAGCCCCCGTGTCTCTGGATAATTCCAGCCAGTCTGATAATGGTATTTACCCAGAACATGACTGGATGAGACCAGTTCCTGATACTGGACTCTGTGTGCAGAACACGGCATAATACAAACGTCCGCACATTTGAGGCATCTCATAGTTAAATATAGTAACCTGTACTTCAGAAGCAGCTTAGGACATCTATAGTAACCCAGCTAAATATATCAGGCCCTACCAGGAAACAAACAGTGTCACACATACATCTCATGTGTTCTGGTACTGCTTAGAGTGCACCAGCCTCCCGTAAACCGTGGGGCGGCCATTTTGTGGACCGAACCATTATTCATGCAGCCTGTCAATTCAGTAGGATGTTGCACATATTTATTTTATTTTTATACGACTATGTGTATTGTGGCTTTATTGTGCAACACCTTAGAATAACTGGTCATTCCTGACTGCGTCTTCCAGAAGGAAGGCAGCTGCGGAGGTGTCATCATTAGGAGATAACATTGCTGTGCTCCTCGCCCTACATCAGGCCCAGCGTGACCCGGCCCTACTTACCCAAATAGACTCATCAAAGGGACAACTCAATATTCTCTCCCACAAAGCAGCTATAACCATGCAGAAACTTCAATAGCGGTATTATGATAAAGCCAATAAGGCTGACTCAGTCCACGCTAGAGAACGTTGCAAAAAACTGGCCAGTAACCATATTGACAAGATACGTCAGACTCATACGATATCACCTATGATCTCTCAGCAATAATATGTGAGTTCCACTCATCCCTCTACAACCTTCCTCGACCCCATCCTCGCGGGGATCTCCTGCCTCCTACTCTGGAAGATTACTTCACCTCCACCCACTTCCTTAAAATTACCCCTTCGCAACTGTCAGCTCTGATCACGGACATCACACTGACCGAGGTCCTAGCGGAAATTAAATCTCTGAAGACCTCATCGGGTCCAGGCCCAGATGGCTTCTCCCCTCCATATTACAAAAAGTTTGCCGGGGTCCTTGGCCCGTACCTCACTAAGTTTTTCCTCAAAGTACTAGAGGGGCGTTCTTTGATTCAATTACTACAAGAGCTAACATTGTTGCCATTCCGGAGCCGGGGAAGGACCATTCTCTTTGCGGTAGCTACAGGCCCATATCGTTATTGAACGTGAACTTGAAACTCTATGCGAAAATTCTGGCCTCCAGACTGAACCCCCTCCTCCATTTCCTCGTTCATCCGGACCAGGTGGGCTTAATCCCAGGGCATCAAGCCCCTGATAATACTAGAAGGATCATTGACTTGATGCATACCGTACATAGCAATAAACTTTCCTCCCTACTAATGGCGCTCGATGCTGAAAAAGCGTTCGACTGTATCTCCTGGTCTTTCACGGATGGAGTGTTTTGTAGGATGGGGTTCTCTGGCAAGTTTTTGAATGGCATCTCAGCCCTATATCGCAACCCGTCAGCTACGATCTCAGCGAATGGTCTGACCTCAGCTCCCTTTTCTATCTCGAAGGGCACTCGTCATGGATGCCCCCTCTTTCCATTAATATTCGCACTTGTGATTGAGGCTTTGGCGGCCAGAATCCGTGCTAATCAGGAGATAGCTGGTATTCCAGTAGGCCACTCTGTGCAGAAAATTGTGCATTACGCAGATGACGTCTTTATGTCCATTGCCCTCCCCACCGTCTCTCTACCACCCCTCTTGAATGAATTAGATCTCTATGGACATTTTTCGGGCTACAAGGTCAACCTGGACAAAACTGAGGTTTTAGACTTCTATATTACAGCATCAGAAAAATCTATACTAGAGCGCTATTTTCCATTCCAATGGAGTCTCCAAAAATTCAGATATCTTGGAGTTTTTATTACTAAACAATACCACCACCTTTTCCACGCATTCCCGCCCAGATAAATCAAGACCTTGCCACACTTATATGTCTCCTGGATGAATGTCCTCCCCAGGCTCCTTTACCTCTTCCAGTACCTACATATACGTGTTCCTCCATATCTCTTTAAGCTTCTACAGTTTCAGGTCTCTCACTTCACCTGGTAAGGAAAGCGTCCTCAGGTCTGATTCCAGGTTCTTCGGAGGTCTACACGGGGTGGGAGTTTGGGTATCCCTGATTTCCGTCACTATTAGCTCTCTGCCCAGCTCGCTCAGTGTGTACTATGGTGTAGTTCTGATGATACCAGAGTTTGGACTCGTATTGAGGCTGAGAGTCTTCTCTCCTCTGGCTCCCAAGAGCTCGGTGACCAAAATGCTCCATTTTTCACCCAGTCATCCTGCATTCCCTGTCAATCTGGGATTTTTCCTCCCAAAATTTTGGCCTCTCTCCTCACCCCACCCCAATGTTGCCCTTATTTAACTCACCTGACTTCTCTCCTGGACTCACTCCTAAAATGTTTCAACCATGGCTCAACTTCACCTCTACTATGACATTCCCTCAATTTTCTGATATTCACACTCGCCTCCACATCCCCTTAAAATATTTCTATCAATATTAACAAATACGCCACTCTCATAATATTGTCAAAGCGTGCCTCTCCTCCTGCTCTCTCACGACCTTGAGAACCTTTGTCTACGACGTACCTCTACAAAAGGTTTAATTTCTACAATATATCACAAACTTGCCCTGTCCACTTCAGGCCAGAATCTCACAAACTTGCTTGGGAAAAAGACCTTGGTGAAACTTTACTAAGAACAGAACGAAGAATGGTCTGAAATTTCTGAACACCCCCAGTTCGGTTTGAGTGAAAATAAAAGAAAATGTTTACAGGGTGATGTGTCCTCGCATCTCCATAAGATCCTCCCGGACTCTTCTGATCGGTGTTGGCGGGTTTCTTCCATATCTGATGGGAGTGCCCAAAGCTTACTCGGTTTTGGACCGCGGTTAATCAATTGATCCAATCGATCCTTCAGATTGATATCCCTCTGGAGCTCCAATATTGATACCACCTCTGCATTGAGTGATCTTGTAACTACGCTGGTTGTAGTTACTGTATGATTATTATGCCTATATTTTCATGCTCTCAATGTCGGTTGTACTTTGTTGTTTGACCATTTCAAAATAAACCTTTAAACAAAACAGAAACAGAAATAACTGGTTGTTTAAGCCAGAATGTAGCGTTCTCAGAGGAATCAGGACAAGCGTGAAATGCTGAGAAGCAGATTGGAAGCAAAGACTATTTGTCATAATATTTGTCACGCATCCCAACATTCCCTCGTAGAAAAATCAGGACAAGTGAGGCCCCGACCCTGATCGACCCAGACCCCTCTAAGGATACACATATTTTCATATTTTTTTATAACATCTTTTTATTTATGACAGATATTGATCATAATAAACATAAAGGGCCTGATTCATTAAGGAAAGTAAGACAAAAAAATTAGTACATTTTCTCCTGGACAAAACCATATTACAATACAAGGGGTACAAATTAGTTTATTATTTTGCACACAAGTTAAATACTGGCTGTTTCTTCATGTAACAAAACCAAAACCAAAACACGACGGTAATCCAGATCCAAAACCAAAACCAAAACATGGGAGTCAGTGAGCATCTCTACTTACAGCACTGGGGTCATGAGTTTGATTCCCAACCATGGGCCTGATTCATTAAGGATCTTAACTTGAGAAACTTCTTATTTCAGTCTCCTGGACAAAACCATGTTACAATCCAAGGGGTGCAAATTAGTTTATTATTTTGCACATAAGATAAATACTGGCTGTTATTTCATGGAGCACACAAATACTTGATAGCTTTATTTGTACACTGAAATGTAAAGTTTATCTAGGACATGTTCTACCCCAACTATAAATCTGTCCCCACATTTTAAATTTACCTCCCCCTCCAATGCAACATGGTTTTGCCCAGATGCAAAGTTGCCCCTTTTTTTTTTGCATTACTTTCCTTAATGACTCAGGCCCGTTATATGTTGAACAAATGTCAGATATTATGTTTTATAACAAAAGATAGAAAGGTTGACAGGTGCACAGACCAATCACCAGCCTATTGGGGTTATAGACAGTATATATAAGAAATTACCAATTAGTATAAAATATGTGATAAAGAGTTGCTGGGTCTTTTAGTCTCTATTTCGTGTAAGTTAGGTGAAAAGAGGAGTAGGGGGACAATGTGCCGGCGGGGGAGGACTTGTGGTGGGAAAGGGTAAGAAGGTGGGGAGGGGGGAAGAAAAGTGAGGGGGGCGTAGTCCTGGTATCTCTTCAACTAGTGATAAAACGTGGGTCTCGGGGGAACTAAAGGGTGAAATAAAGGAGACGAAATTGGTGATTTATGGATCTGAAAACATGGGGGGAGGGGTATTATGATTCTGGGAGGAGGTTACTGATATAATGGAGGTACCCTGGGGATCCAGACTTTGTGGAATCATCATCATCATCATCTATTTATTTATATAGCGCCACTAATTACGCAGCGCTGTACAGAGAACTCATTCACATCATGAAGGAGACTTGTTATATAACCCATGTAGGCTCCATGTCAGATTCTACCGATAACAGCAGACTGTGAGTGGTAGTGATGCCTTTACCTTTACCCTATAGCTCCGCGGCTATTGTGGAACTACAAGTGCCAGGCTGCCCTGACAGTCTCTGAGACTAAATAACCTCTGATTGGCTGGGCCTGCTGAGGCTTTTAGTTCCACAATTGCTGGAGGTAAGAGAGGTCAAGTGCTGGCATGTCCAGCTGAGAGTCTGCCAGGGCATGCTGTGAGTTGTAGTCCCACAGTCGTAGTAAGAAGTCGGCTCATACATGACCAGAGGGACCCGCACTGACCTGGCGGGTGATAGTACTCCTCATACCGCTGGGGGGCTCAGCATCGCTCCGCTGCAGGGCCGTAACTAGGGCTGTGCGACAGGGGTGACCGCCCAGGGCGCAACGCTGAAGGGGGGCGCAATTTAGGAATATTTTAGGTACATTTGGTTAAAATTGAGGGCTAGGGGGGCGGCATTTGTCTTTCTCGCCCCAGGCGCTAGAATTCTAAGTTACAGCTCTGCTCCCCTGTGAATACTTTGCATTGAGATTTTCTATCACTCCCATAAATGGCCTCTGTTTGATAAATAGACTCCATCGTGAATAACAAAGTACAAGGAAGAATCATTCTCTTCAGCAGAACAGAGTTATATCTACAAACCCACAGAGAGCAGGTCAAATAAAATCTGAATTGAAACATATTTATTATGGTTGTGGCAGGTTCTGTGTTTGTATCTCTTTTGCTTGTTTATTGTACCCAGAGCACAGACATTGTAACACAAATCTCTCACAGGTGTAAATCTTATCCATAGTCCTGTTGTGTTGTCTCATTGATACAGATGGGTCCTTCCTTTATTAACAGTAAACGTTGTTCCCATCCAGTGAGGGTGGAGACCCAGAGACCACAGCTCTGACCCTCACAATACCCTCACTCTCAGTGTTGTCACCTTGTAAGAGGTGTTTGTGAATATTAATAGCCTTGTCCACCAGGAATAACCTACTCATTCCACCTATATCATTCCTTGTGTTTATAGTTCATGACATGAAAATAGGGAACTGGCCATCAAGCCAAATAAACTTTACAACCTGTGACTGCAATTAATAACATTATAATGACACAGAGAGACAATAGACATGGGGGAGGGGGGGCTGATTCATCAAGGAATGTAAGTTCGGATAAGTGTCATATTTTGCGTGACAATGCTCAGCGCAGTCTCAGAAACGCACTATACGCCAGTGATCGCTATTCAAGACCAAGCGCAAATGACATTTTCGCCAGCCTAGGATGGGTCAGGGGGAGGGAAGAGGCTTCTGCACGTAGTCACTGTACAGTAAGGGGTGCCAAGTTGGAGCGCACGCAGCAGCTTCTGATTCAAGCGCTGCGCATCTCTGTGGTACGTGATTTGTAGCGTTATCACTTGCACCAGCTACAGGTCGGGTGTAAGTAGGGCCGGATTAAGGGAATGGAGGCCCCTGGGCTAAGGGGGCCTCCATTTCCCTATGAGGCCCCCCCCCAGAGAGGGCCCCCGTGATCCGAGCCGCCTCCCCCCCCCCTCAACCCCTCGACAGCATTGACCGATCAATAATGCTGCTGAGCACTTTCAAGGGCCCGCTGGATGCCCGAGGCCCCTGGGCTGTAGCCCAGTTAGACCTCGGGTCAATCCGGCTCTGGGTGTAAGTGCTGAGTCATAGTGAAGACGGCTGTATACAGCTAGAACATGTGTTTCCAATCAGGAGCATCTGTCAAAAGGATTTTATGTACAGGAGACATTAATAACATCCTGATAAATACACAATAAAAATTATTTAAAAAAAATATGTATTTTAATTAATGATTATTGTATTAATAGTGGTTAATGCATATAATAATTTTTTCCCATACGTTCTGATGGTATTTTATATTGGACTTATGCCTTGTGCGTATCCTGCAGTGTATATGTCTGTCTGCATACAGCTAGTACCATATAGCCACAGAGTACTTATACCCGTATTCAAATGGAAACGTTTCCCGAGATCTGCTTGTACTTGAAGACAGGCGGACTTACGTGCAATTACCGTCCATTTAAAAAAACAACGCAAATTGTGTTCACTTTGCGTTCCTGGATGAATCAGACCCGGGGACTCTAACATAGACATGGGGGTCTGATTCGGAATGAGATGATCACCCGCTTGCGTAGCGTAGCGTAGCTTTTTTTCGCGCTGCGCATAAAGTGAACCTGCACCACAGCAGCTATTCATACACTTTTGACTTATGCTGCAATTTTTCATGATAACTTGATTTGAAAGGGAAGTTAATCACTCAGCAGGAATAAAACTAAATATCTGTACGCCATAAAATCAAGTCTATCTGTCTTATGAAGCAATACACTCCAAAGACTGGATTTATGCAGCGAGGTTGCTTTTCATATCCAAAGTGTTGACTCTGTACAAAGTCGCCCTATGGACTGCAGAAGTGATGATGCAAATATTACATAAGTTGTTTATCCCTGCTGTAATATCACACCAGCCACTCCCTGTAGGGTCAGGTCTCATCTCCTGCTCTGCTATTGGCTGCCTGGGAGAGAGGCGCTGTCCTGCTCCTCCAATGGGAGGTCAGCTAGTGACCATGCCAGAGTGGACAGTAAATCCCACTCTCCACTGTTGCGTCACAGCTGTGGTATTAACCCCATAAATGCCAGGGACTACTAAAGTGTTACAGCCAAGTTTTATTATTATTACCATTTATTTACAGAGCATCACTAATTCTGCAGCGCTGTACAGAGAACTCACTCACTTCAGTCCCTGCCCCATTGGAGCTTACAGTCTAAATTCCCTAACATACACACACAGACTAGGGTCAATTTGATAGCAGACAATTAACCTACCAGTATGTTTTTGGAGTGTGGGAGGAAACTGGAGCACCCAGAGGAAACCCATGCAAACATGGGGAGAATACACAAACTCCAACCAGATAAGGCCATGGTCGGGAATTGAACTTATGACCCCAGTGCTGTAAGGCAGAAGTACTAACCACTGAGCCACCGTGCTGCCCATCAACTGTTGCCCAAATATTTTATATATGTGGATATCCTCAAAGTGATTCACTTAGATGAACCCTACTGGTGGGAACATATACTTATATATTTTTACTGTTTTAGCTCATTTGGAACCAAACATAAAAACAGAGGGATGATATTCTGTTACAGCAGCCTAGAAACAAGTCTCATAAAGTCATATTAAACAAACTATTAAAGTGCCAGAAACTCATGAGGTGAACTCTGCTTCAAATCACGTGTCTCAGCCAATCCCATGACAGGATCTTATGGTGCGGTACTTGTCTCCCGTCAGTTTGGAAATTAAGTTAGACGGACATTATTTTAAGGTGCACTCGTCACTTACATACAGAAGAGGCAGCCGTCTTGTAGGCTGGAGCACTATACAGAATAATGCCATACTTGCCAACTTATGGCAAGTATGATCCAGGAGCTGCCGGGGCAGGTGGGCGTGCAGGGGGCGGGGCTCCGAAAATTGTGTCATTTTGGCCCCCGCCAAAATGACACAATCGTGATGTAATGATGCAAACATGTAATTTTACAGCGGGGGGTGGGGCCAAATGCCGCGATTCCCGCTGAATCGCAGCATTTTGGATTTAATTCTGCCCACTTCACTAGGAATTGGGCAGATGCAGGAGACTGTCATACTCTCCTGGGAGTCCATGAGACCCACCCAGAATTCGGGAGTCTCCCGGACATTCCGGGAGAGTTGGCAAGTATGAATAATGCAGCCTGACAATTTGCTGGGAACCAGCGTCACTGAGGCACGCTGGGATTCCTAATGTTTCATCCCATAAATGGCTGCCTCTTCTTCTCTTCTTATACCACCGCGGGGCCCACAGTTCGCTAGTTCCGCCTCTGCTTGGCTGGCGATGTTTCCATTAACCCCTTCACTTAAGATGATATTTACTAACGTCACGTTTGGAGCGCCCGTCACACTGAAAGACATTATTAAGTTCTGCTCAAAACACTGGAAACTGTTTGTACAATGAGAATGAAGCAGAACGCTGACATAAAACGGAGGGGTTTGGTCCACAAATCCAAATTCATCAAATATATGACAGGCGTGACTGTATTATCTACAAATCCCTATTTATGTGTATTACTCTCATTATTATTGTTATCTTATATTTATAAGACGCCACAAAAGGTCCGCAGCGGCAGCGTACATCTACGGCAGGGGCTGGCTGGTGGTTTTATCCTGGGGGGGGGAGGCAGACTGGGCTCAGCTTCCTATTAGGAACATATTAATAGAGAATAAATGCAGTGACCCAGCCCAAGGTAGACCGACCTGGGGGGCTAATGCCCCCCCCCCTCTAGTTTTATTATTTATAGTATGTAGTCACATGATGCAGACAGAGGTGAAGATCCTCTTTCAAGATGACGTTGTTAGTGTGAGAGCCCATCTGCGTCAGGTCACCTTGTTGGAGAAGATTCACAATCTGACCAATACGAGCAGTTAGAACCTCTCGTATATTCCAGATATTATACAGAATATTACTGGGCTCACTATACAGAGGTTTCCTAATATGATTAATGGTTCTAGTGCTTAAAATGTGCTCCTGTATTCTGATTTCTGCATTATAATGGTGTCACATACTCTAGAGACTCTATGGGATAGCTGCTCTAGTTTTTAGAAGACTTTTGTTTGTTTTAATGGTGGTGCACTGTGCATTTTGTAATATAAAGGATTTGGCGAGCACGGTGGCTCAGTGGTTAGCACTTCTGCCTCACAGCACTGGGGCCATGAGTTCAATTCCCGACCATGGTCTTATGTGTGTGGAGTTTGTATGTTCTCCCCGTGTTTGCATGGGTTTCCTCCGGGTGCTCCGGTTTCCTCCCACACTCCAAAAAAACATACTGGTAGGTTAATTGGCTGTTAACAAATTGACCCTAGTCTCTGTGTGTGTGTGTTAGGGAATCTAGACTGTAAGCTCCAATGGGGCAGGGACTGATGTGAGTTCTCTGTACAGCATTGTGGAATCAGTGGCGCTATATAAATAAATGGTGATGATGGCGAATCCCTGACCGTCTGTATTTTCTATATATAACCTATATGATACCACAGATCCCCCGGTGCTACACACAGACTATAGATATACTGTAGTAGTAGATGCTGCAATGACCCCAGGCTGAGCAGGGGCAGGTGGGCAGGTGGGCTGGGGGGTAGGGGGGGCATCTGCCCACTGGGCCGGTCGCTGGGCCGGGGGGCATCGCCCCCCCCGGGCCGCTCAGAATCACGGCTGTTAGGGCCAGCCGCCCCCCCCGGAAGTAAAATAAATGTGATGCGGCCGCCTGTGCGGCGTGTGCCCACCGGGCTGACGTCCGTCAGCCCACGCCTGGTTGGCTACCTTGGGCTGGGCCACCTGCACTTGTTTTTACTTTAAAATGTTCCCAATAAGCTTCTGAGCTGAGTCTTGCCCCCGGGGCTAAGATTTTCCGGCCCTCCCCTGAGGCTGAGCGCTCACCTTTGTAACACAAATCTATGCAACAACATTTTAAACATTTCATTGTCTCTTAAAGGTCTGTTAAATCTATAGGACAAAAGAACAGGAGCCTCCTGAGGTTTGCTCCCTGCATGGTAGGTAGTGCTGAGACCATGGCTGGAATAGAGAATAAAGCTTTATCTATTTACAATACAGATAAAGGATTTCACTTATTCTAGAAACCTTGAGAAAATATTGTGAACGTCTGAATACCGGGCTGTGTTTTGCCTTAATATAAGTATAAGGACAACAAGTTATTGAAGAACATAAAACATGGTCAAGTTAGAGACGATCAACACTTCCATTATGCCACCCAGTGGTAATACTGTGGTACTGCAGCTCACTAACAGCGCCAGCATTAGCTGTGGCCCCGTACAATAAACAGTATAAAATATTAACATACAGGCTGATAATAAGATGCCTGCACGTGAGGACTTGCCATCTAACACAAATAATTAGGCAGATAAATAAGAATAATTGAGGCTGTACACATGATTACATCTTACAAGACACAAGTAGGAAATATGTGGAACTACAAGTGCCAGCAAGCCCTGCCCTTCACAGATTGCCTACTTCTGTCTGGCAGGGCATGCTAGGTTGCCTAAACCTTTTATAGTCTATATATGTCTATATATGTTATATGCCATTGGTGCTTTATGTTTATTTAAAATATTTAACAATATATATAATGATATCCTGGATACAGTGTAGCAGTTGAAGCACAATTCGTGTAGACTTCCTCCTAATCACTACACAGGGGTTAGATAGGAAACCACCTGCTGGTTGGAGGGGTGAGTGGCTGTAATGGGGAGGGGAGTGGGAGTGTTGAGTACAGACCCTCCCCAACCTTCACTCTATATAAAGTTGCCGGCTCCTGTCCTCTGACTCAGCCCATTACAGCCAGAAGACAATCTCTGTCTCCCCCCTTCTATCTCTTAGTAACCCCCCATCTGCTCCCCCCCCCCCAGGGTCTATCCCCTTCCTGTAATACTGATTCCCTTTCTCTCCATACAGGTAAGTGGCTCCACGTGTTGCCTTCTGTCCCTCTCGTTGTATGATTGTGGTTTCCTCTTTGTAGTATTATTCTCCCGCAATGTTCTATATTAATAGATCTTATGCTGCGTTTTATTGTTGCGTTCTCCGCTGTGGGGCGGTGATTAGTGATGTGAATGGAGAGTAATCTGTGGGTGCAGATGATGGATGGTGATTATCAGCTCCTCGGTCAATGTCTAATTTTGTATGTTGAGTGTTTTTGTTGTATCGGTTGTTTTACTGACATCTGCGCGTTCTGCGTCTTTGTCTCCTGTGTGTGGCCGTCCTCACTGCAGAGTGTGGGTGGATTGCTGCGATTGTGAGACTGTATAACTGGTGGTATCCGGATGCTCTCTACCCCCAGCTGGAAATCTCCTGCATACGATGTCCCTCTTTTATATATTCTATTTTTAAACTACAAATATCGTACAGTATATACCTATGTGTTCTGTTATTCGAACAGTGTCTGGCAATGTATTGTGCTACAGGGTCCTATAGTGGGGGAGAGTAATACAGGAGTGGGGGGAGGATATAAAGGAGTTTAGTCTTTTCTCTTTATGGTAATTGCACATCTGCTTGTTCAACAGTTGTGAACTGTCCCTAATTCCCAGGGACTCTCCCAAGCTCTATTCTCAGAAATATCTGTATCAATATTGATGCAGGATGCTCCTTATTCTGATGCCATTTACTATCTATCTTGGCCTTAATTTCATATTTGTTGAAAGTGGTGGGGGGTGTATTTAAAATGTAAAGTGTTAGTAAAAATGACCAGATTGTTGTGCTCCAAGGTTTTCTATGACGTAACTCATTGTGTTAATGGAAACTATAGATTAAAATATTGATGGATTGTCCTTGTGACCCCCCCCCCCCCCCCCCCCCATATTGTCTCCTAGGTTTTTGTTTCTGATTCACCCCAACTGTAAATTATAAACATATTAGAAGTCACCAAGGGACAGTATCATTCTGGAGTTCCCAGGTTGGGTGTTTGATATGGAAGGAAGACCTGTAATCTACAGAAGGGGCACTTATTTCATTAATTGGCAAGCCCCATCATGCCTGGTTGACAATGTCTGCTGGGATTTGTAGTTCTACCGTTTGCATACCTGTGCTATGAATATTTCAGGTCCTATGTAACTGACTGAGCTCTCTTGTTGTTTCAGGATAAGTATTATGTTTATGCAGCATCTTCGTTACCAACAATTTTCTATGGAAAGTAAAGGGTATCGTGTATCCACGGCCGGTGGTAAGTGTGACGGTCGAGACGCCTTCAGAGAAGCCTGATCTCCCATCTCCACCACCTGGAACACTTGAGTAAGGTAACGTCCTCCCACGGCTGATCTGAAGCCTTTACATTTGGGTTCTCCTGGGTTTAATTCTAAGACTTGCTCTATCTTCAGTTATTCATGTATTGGTCCCTTTAAGAAACTGAGGGGTGGGGGGGGGTATAGACTTGAGGCATTTTATGAAAACTGGTGAATGAGTAACTTCAAAAAATGTTGTTACCCATTGTACTGTATTAATGTCCTGCGCTAGTGACAATGTCTGGTTGCTATGGGATACAGCGCCAGTTCTCCAGTCACACGCACCAGTTTTTTGGATGGTCTTCTATGTCATGTCTCATTATTTAGCCTCTACTGTCTATTCCATAATACCTTCACTTTGCCGCTGAATTTCATAGTAAATACACAATGGCCGTTTCCTCTTACAAAGCAGCAGCCTTTTCTTTGTAACCTGATCCGTGACTCCTGTTGGTAACACATCCTCGTTATCACACAGAATGTAAGTCATAGGTCCCAGAGAGGGGTGTGGGGTGTCCGTCTGAGCGTTCAGATAACCACTCTCTTTAAATTACTGGGTGATGGGGTCATCCTTGTTCCTATCTTGTGGCTGAGGAATAGCAAAAAATAGTAGTTTTTATAGTAGGTTGTTTCAATCTCTTAAATATTGTGCACACAATGTAAAATTAATAAAATACCCAGAGATACTGTTCTATAGAACAATGATTCTCTTCATTGGAACAATTGTACTAGGACGACTGTCGGTTGCCGTGGTCACAAGCCTACAGCCTGTGCTGTACAGAGACATGTTGTTCTGACAGTTCATGGTTTGCGTTCTTTCATTAAAGTGTTGTTCAAATTTCCGAGTACTCTGGAGCTGCAAATCTGCTAGAATTAAATGCAGAATACTGTGATCATTTTAGCTGTCAAAAATAAGTTATCAAAACCCTTCCCCCCCCCCCCCCACACGCTCTTAAAATACACTGTTTTATTCAGGTTTTTTTCTTGTTGATGGATATTTCAAGCAAATGATGTGTGCTCAGTTTGTTTACTTTGCACAATGACTATATTGGTATTTAGTCCGTGTAATTTGCTTCCTGCCCTGGATTTGAACATTTTAATAAAATTTGTTAAAATAAGGTCTCTGTTTAACAAAATGAGATTCTTCATTCTACATTTGCCTTTATTACTTAGTGACTTTATTCTAATCTCTATTGTATGAAGTAGTGTGGTAACTGATAGACTCTCAGACAGCGATGCACCAGTTTGATAGTATTCCAAAAACATACTAGTAGGTTAATTGGCTGCTATCAAATTGACCATAGTCTGTCTGTGTGCATGTTAGGGAATTTAGACTGTAAGCTCCTATGGGGCAGAGAATGATGTGGGTTAGTGCTCTGTACAGCGCTGCGGAATTAGTAGCGCTATATAAATTGATGGTGAACCCAGGCTTGGTCGGCCTGGGGTTACTGTGGGCTGGTCATCCTGGGGGGCACTAGAGGGCTGGTCGTCCTCGGGGTTACTGGGGGTACTAGGGGCTGGTCTGAGGGTCTAAACATAAGTGTTGCCTTCAGCCTTGCAGAATATCTCGTGACTGCAGCATCTTCCTGCTCTCAGTTTGGCCCCTGCTATGAAACCATCTGATATTCAGGAGATTGCAGCCATCAGTTTGCTTGGTACTAGTTACAGGTGGAAAAATATCTGCATCCATTGTGTGGGCGAAAGATACTTTACAATATGGTGATTCCAATGAAGACTGATCTGCACAATAACCATCTTAATCAATGTACCATGAACTGGCGGATATTTAAAATTAATCCTTGTTTATTACTGTAAGTTAAATCTAATTTTTTGACCCAGTGCACTAATTTTTTTTTCTTTTTTTTTCTTTTGGGTTTAGACTCCGGCAGAGTTTATCTGCCTTGTCTTATCACTACAGCTTCTCCCCGGATACTCCAGTTTTTGTCTTTGGGTATTTACACCACACACAACCTCAAGATGGTTGGATTCAAGCCCACAGACGTCCCACCGACCGCCGCAGTGAAGTTCATTGGCGCGGGTACAGCAGCTTGTATAGCTGATCTGTTCACCTTCCCTCTGGATACCGCCAAAGTCCGACTTCAGGTTGGTTCTCATGATCTATGTTCAAAAGTCTTCTAAACTCTTCTAAAATGCCAGATCAGTTAATTACTTGACCATCCTACACCTAAAAATGGTTCATAATTATTAGTACTCTTCTCTTGTATAGAGAACGTGAATTTATTTTAACTGTTCTCTGCAGATCCAAGGAGAGAACAAGATGTCAGTCAGTAAAAGTGCCCATTACAAGGGTGTCTTTGGGACCATCTCCACCATGGTCAAGACGGAAGGGCCGAAGAGCCTCTACAACGGGCTGGTGGCCGGTCTCCAGCGTCAGATGAGCTTCGCGTCTGTCCGTATTGGACTGTATGACTCCGTCAAGCAATTCTACACCAAAGGATCTGAGCGTAAGTAAATCTCCCCCGTTGAGTTTTGTCTGGCAGTTAGTGACTCTTTGAAAACAGATATGACCATGTTATAACTCCAACACGATATGAAGCACTATCTGCACCTCAGGATCTACTGTACACTTAGCAGGTTTTTTGCACCAGGCAAGAACTCTCATCGTTCTGTCTGAAAGGGCCCAACTGATCAATTCTCTACCGCAAGTCGTCTACATAGTCTTACTGACACCCCTGCCTGGTCTGCAGGTAGACCTGGTTTCAGAGATGTAAACAGGAATTTGTTTAGTTATGGCTTACCATAGGAAGAGCATGAATGCTTGGAATACATTGTTTTATGTCTTTAGTGTTTCCATCACTGCCAGAGGCAAACGCAGGATTTCTAAAGGGAGTTTTCTACACCACGCCACCAGTGGGCGTGACCAGAATGCATGGGGGCGTGGCTATAATAGACGGTGCTTGGCTGCTCCAACTCTTCCTAACCCCATAATATACATGGACAATGCTACCTGGACTACTGTTAGGTGCACGCAGCTCCCTTTTCAAACAGAGCCGAGTGAAGCAGGGGCACTATAGTTATACAAGAATACAGTGCCCCAGGCTTGGAGGGGGGTTTCCAGGCACTAGGAACCCCCCCCCCCCCCTCAGTTTGCCTGTGCACTGCCTTACTATAATGGTTTCCTTCATTAAAATGCTCCTGTCCTGCGCTCACTCTAGTCCAAGGGTCTATGCTGGAAGGCTGATATGTGCTCCAATCCTGCCAGGCCAGTCCTCGTCTTTGTCTCTTTCATAAAGCCACAATACGTAAGGCTTTGTAATGCACATACGTTGGGCCTGCGATCCTTACATCTCTACACGGTTACAGCACTAAACTCTTCGGAATTCAGTTTTAAAATTCATGAGATGTCCAGCTATTTGCTAGGAAAGTGTGAGGACACTGAGGTGTCGAATGCGTTCCTGGTGAATTGAATATTGGATCAGTCCATACAATGGCTGCCTGCACTGTGGTGTGCTTGTCAATGAGTAGTAAGATGATGGATGTCGGTTAAGCCCAGGGTGACAAGTTTTGGTGGAAGGGTAGAAGTATCGGTGCAGGTGGAACGCTCATCGTGTCCATATAACAGATTTCTGCCTAATTTGGCCATTATGGAACCATTCCATGTCGCTGTTAATCCCAGAAATGGTATGTCCTACAGCAGACCCACGTAGGCTTCATATAACTTTACGTGGTCTCTTTCCCCACAGATGTTGGCATTGGGAGCAGACTGCTCGCCGGCTGCACCACCGGAGCCATGGCTGTTGCCATCGCTCAGCCCACAGATGTGGTGAAGGTGCGTTTCCAGGCTCAGGTCAACGTCTCCAGCTCTAGAAGATACAAGGGCACCATGGATGCCTACAAAACCATCGCCAGAGAGGAAGGCATGCGCGGCCTCTGGAAAGGTTTGTGTTGACAATTTTTATTTTCCAGAACAAATGATACACAATGCACATATGTATCTGCGAAGGTGCTTGGTCTGTAGATGGAAATAAGGAGACTGAGACCGAATCAATATTCTGTGTCTTGCTGGGACCTAGTGATGTCAGATGTGGCATGTTTTAGAGTTCCTAGTGAGACACTGAATATTGGTTCAGCTGACAAAATGGCCGCATTCACGGTGCACAGCACTGAGAAATGATCACCTCCTAGAAGGAGAACTGGAACCAAAGTTGAGCTGGGTGAGTTCTAGGATCGTGTTTAATACTGATATTAATGTCCCCAGGTACTGCCCCCAACATCACACGTAACGCTATTGTGAACTGCACGGAGCTGGTGACCTATGACCTCATCAAGGACGCACTGCTGACCTCCAACCTTATGAGTGGTGAGTCTCCTTTACTTCTCATTGCGTTTCTAACATAAAAACTCCTGTAAATTCTGTTTCCCTCAGAAGAGGAATGGGTATTGTAGTGTCTACAGTCTTGCGTTTGGCTGACTGGAAGCCGCCATGATTATAAAGTGGGTGGTGCTCTGCAGTTTGGAAGTCACATGACCTAGTCATGCTGTTTCCTGTGCCGTACAAATAACGCATCACTTGCTGTCTTGCAGACACTCTCCCATGTCACTTTACCTCGGCATTCGGAGCTGGTTTCTGCACCACTGTGATTGCTTCCCCCGTCGATGTAGTGAAGACAAGATACATGAACTCTGCCAAGGGACAGTACCAAAGTGCTCTCAACTGTGCCCTTTTCATGTTCCGAAAGGAGGGGCCCAAGGCTTTCTACAAGGGGTAAGTAACCGTATTTATAATGCTGATACAGAGGGTTCACTGCATTGAAGAGACATCTTGATTAATAGGTCTTGTAGTAATTTTAAACTATGTGCTATCTGAGAATAGTCTTAAAGTCCTTCCTGGAATATGAGTTGACTTTGTCCATTAGTGAGGTCACATGACTGAGATGCAGCCAATAGGAAGGGGATGTGGAGATTGTACTCTATGTATTGACGGCTCCTCTCTGCACACAGATTCATGCCCTCTTTCCTGAGGTTGGGATCCTGGAACGTCGTCATGTTCGTGACGTATGAACAGCTGAAGAGAGCCATGATGTCAGCCCGTGCCTCCTGGCAGGCTCCTCTGTGAGCCTGGTGCCGCGCTCGCCCAGTGGGCTCTGTGTTTAGAACTAGCTGCGTTGCTACCTCTTCTATTGTTATCTGTTTCCTCCAGCAAACATCCCTGTGTTCTTAACTTCCTTTCTGGCCTGGTGGAAGTGTGGATTATGTTGTGACCACCAGTCTCCCCCCTCCCCAAGAAATAACCACTTTTATAACAACCTGTCTACAGGGCTCTATTCAGTTGACTCCAGGAATAGGTAACATTTGACACTAAACATTATATTCTCTCCTCAGCTGGTGACTGAGGATATCGGCTCGGTCTTGGTGCCAAATGTTACCAATTCCTGCAACTTTTTAAAATCTTTTGCCGACAAGTCCTTCCCTAGATTATTTTACATATTAAAACTTTACACTGGCTTTTACTCTGTGCCTTATTGTGAAATAAGTTAGGACAGAACGGGCCCCCATTCTGAGAACTATGAAATAATAATACTTTGGTCTTCTGGCTGCGACCATTTTATCCCCATTACGTCACCTGCACCACGGAGGCGGCCATCTTGTTGGTTGAGCCAGCATTGACGTTGCAGACTCTCTTCACGAAGAACTAGACTCCTCTTAGTGCCGCTAATGACGCCAGTTACTAGTTGATAGACTGATTATTGGCCGTCTCTGTGGGTCATGGGCAGACCCTTAATAGAAAGGCACAAATACCTCGGTAGACCACCAGAGCATCATGAAACTTTTATTACCTGGTAATCCTGTGCCTAATCCTTGAGGTGATCTTAATTCTAACAAAAGTGCAGGTTCCTCTCTAAAGAGGGTTTATCATATCAAATTCCCATGATTCAGCATTCCTAGAACATGTTTTTAATTTCTGTGAATAGTCAGCTTGTCTGGTTACCTCTGCTGGGTCTATTGACACGATTGTTTTCAAGTTAGATCTTGCTCCATTTCTGCACATCTGCAATACCCTCCCCCATCTCATATTGTGCATTTCTGAATCCGTCATCTGTATGGACGAAGCGTACTGTCAGCAGATGGCTGCTTCTGCTTTTCTGACTCGTCTTAAGCGACCGTCACATTCCACACGGTGCTGACGTGATCATGATTCATCCGTTTCCTGCTCTGCAGGTGGGCAGAGAACCGTGTGTCACTGAGCGTCGGTCTGTTCATCCAGTTACACTTCCCCTCTGTAATCTGACCAAATGAGCTGCTGTTCACTAGTTTTATCTTGTTTGTCTTCTGTGTAGATGACTCTGCATTATTTCTAATAAACTCAATGTACAAAAAAACAGCCTCATCTTGTTTACATAGAATACAGATCCTTAGGGCTTGTCGTAAACTAGTCTGATAGCTGCGGCCTGTAGAACTATAGTAATTACTACTTTGTGGCATCTGTGTATATTGATCCTATGTATGGAATATAACCAACCATGGCCTTATCTGTGAGGAGTTTGTATGTTCTCCCTGTGTTTGCGTGGGGTTTCCTCCGGGTGCTCCGGTTTCCTCCCACACTCCAAAAACATACTGGTAGGTTAATTGGCTGCTAACGTATTGACCCTAGTTTGTGTGTGTGTGTTAGGGAATTTAGACCATAAGCCTCAATGGGGCAGGGACTGATGGGAGTTCTCTGTACAGCGCTGCGGAATCGGTGGCGCTATATAAATAAATGGTGTTGATATATCACTGAATATAAGGCTCGAGCCATAGTTTGATCAAGCTCAAATCAACCAGTGTTCAGCCTAATTGGAGATGAGTGTCAAGAAGAAACACTAAAACACTAATTTACCATGGGAAGACACTTGTACACAGTGGAGGTGGCCTTTTTGAGGTCTGAGCAGATGTTCACAAACTGTCTCAGTGATGTCATCAGTTCTTGGTGCATTGGTCCTTCTCACAATATGGCAGCCTCCAGTATTTAACAGATGGAGCATTGATAAACTATGCAGACTACATACAAAGACAAACATGGTGGATGTGGTCATACACCGGGGAGACAGGAAACATGGCTGTTTACCATGTATGTAAACTAGGCACACGGTTAGGGTTATTAAGGGGTGGGACGGTTTTACTTTGTGGTTCACCTAAAAATCTTCCCAGGAAATGCTGGCGATGGTATTGGATAGAGAAGTATTTGCATATTGGGTACATAATGGCCACTTACGGACGTGATCACACCGTGTCTATAAGCCTGGATTATAAAATAACTTCTTATATTGCTACAATAAGGGGACTCTGTACCTAGGTGAATATCCAGCAGGCAGTTTATTACTAAAACTTATTAAGCATTTGTTTCACCGGTGTGTTAAAGTCCCTGTTTTCATAGAGCGTCTCCCAGCTGTGACTGACGTAACCAGACTTCAGGTAAACAAGTTGCAGGTTCTCATGATGATTTGGCCACTAGAACAGGGCTCTGGTCCTGTTCACTGATGCTGGGAATCTATAACCTGGAGTTCAGACATCTGTAACTGAATTAGTGGGAACGGTGTCTGACATTTTACTGAATTTGGCAACCACAAAATTAAGGGCAGACTTCTAAAGAGACTGCAAACTTCCTGCAAAAGGGGTTATTTATGGTTTAATCTCAAAATTTAGAGCCCAATATTGGAGTCCTTAGAGCAGTGTTGGCTAACCTGTGACACTCCAGGTGTTGTGAAACTACAAGTCCCACATACCCTTCCAGCAATAAGCTGCTATATATATTGGCAAAGCATGCTGGGACTTGTAGTTTCACAACACCTGGAGTGTCACAGGTTAGCCAACACTGCCTTAGGGGTTACTCCTGAATCTGCAAAACTGCAATCCCTCTGACAATCCCACAACTGCGGCGATGTAAATACAACCATTTATACAGGGAGTGAATGCATTAGTATAGAGGGGCTCAGACTCGGTCCTGGAGCTACAGACAGGTCAGGTGTTCAGGATTCCTGGCTGTAGAAACAAGTGGGATCATTACTGGCCCAGAAAAATAGATTCACTCGGTGGATCCCAATTTTTTTCAGTTCAAGGCGCCCCTAGAATCGTCAATTTTTCAAGGCACCCCTAAGCCAAAATAATTACCAAGTAGTCCCTCGCCTTGCTTACCACTGGCACCCCTGTGAGATTGCCGTGGCACCCCAGGGAGCCTAGGTGCACAGTTTGGGAACCACTGGATTAACTCATTATTAAAGAAATCCTAAAAACACAACTGTTTGGTGGCTCTTGAGGACTGAGTTCAAGCATCTCTACATTAGTCTGCAGGGACTGCTAAACTTTCCACCTGCTGGGGAGGGTGGGGGGTGAATCTGGGCAGGGTGGGTTAATCCTGTTGCATGTAGGTTTGTGCCAGATATTGGGCTTACACCTGCCTTCCAAAAAGCTTTTATGTTGTGGGACACAAGATTTAAATGAGCCTAAGAGTGGAGATTGCGCGTGTACAGGGATGTTTCCAGATTGTACGGGGGACACAGTGACCCTCACATTTTTCAGGTCCTCGTCTGAGCCGTAGATCAGCCTATACCAGTGATGGCTAACCTGTGACACGCCAGGTGTTGTGAAACTACAAGTCCCAGCATGCTCTACCAGCTAGTTATCTACTGGCAAAGCATGCTGGGGCTTGTAGTTTCACAACACCTGGAGTGTCACAGGTTAGCCATCACTGGCCTACACCATTAATAGGACGCCCCTTCACCTTTCAGACGCACTTCATATGGGAAAGAGCATAAAAATATTTTTGATTGTGTTCGTCTCACATCCTATTAACAGTCCTGCTGTCCTCTCATGATTAATGGATATCATAAATGACCTTGCACCAATCATTACTATAGTAGGAACAAGCAACCGTTTGAATTAATGAAGGGTGACCCCAACCTGCCCATAGGGGGAGGGGGGAGCTTGAAGTGACTCTTTACACTATGCTCCCTTTCATCTGGACCACACTGTGCGTCTCCATGTTCTACAGATAATAAAGGACCTTTTTATGGCCCGTTTCATTTTACCTGATAATAAATGGAAGTTTGCAGAGTAATGTTGCAGGTAGATCTTTAGTTTTTTTTTATTCCACTGATTCTCAGAGTCCAGCTGTCAGACCAGATACCAATACAGTGAATACTGGATAATATAACGTTGTTAGCACAGGAGCGCTGTCTGCAGGAGCTGCTTCTTCTGGGGCGTCAGGTGTTCTGGGAAGTGGATGTCAAACTGGATGATCAGATCTCCCCTCTGATTGGGGTCCTTGGACAGCCGCATGCCCTCCCCGGGGACAACTTTACTGTACTTGGGGCTGTTGACAGAAACAAAGTGACGTATCTGTAGTAGAGGTTATATCGGGAGATACGTTTATTATGGTTGTAAGATTATAATTATTTCAGAGCCGGTATAGTTTTATACAGCTCGGCGCAGAATGTGTCAGAGTGTACAATATGTAGTATTTGGGGAGCTGTCACTGGCACATCTCTGGTAAGTGCCCTAATTAGTGATCCATCATACAGAATACCCTGTCAATCTTATAAAGTTCTCACACTGAACAGTATTTTATAATTAGATATATATATAATATAATATATATATATCTGTAATTAAATAATTCAGGCCAGGCAATGCAGCTTATGTGTCCTGATGACATATATACAATATAATATTATACTTAATAAGCATAATCCAGTCTGACAGCTTCTGCCACTAAGAAGCTGCATTACCATCGAAAGTCGTGATTTTGGAGTCACTTTATAATGGCTGCAGAATGAGGGTGTGACCAGACGCACCAATCAGGAGCTGCAATATCTGTGATGGAAGTATCTGATTGGTGCTCCACATCACATCCCCTTAGTGTCACATAATCTCATTTTAGGTCAGAGGCAGTGAGATGGACCTCAGAACCGTGGAAAAGGAAGCTGCATGGAGGAGCCCATGAAGCTCAGGGGAGGAGCTAATTAGTACCCAATGGTAATGCTGCTTTAAGAGGACATAGCATCTGTATCTTGTATCACTCAATGGCTGCACTAGAGCCTGAGCTTAAACAACAGGCTTGCAGGGGAAGGATAATGAAGGTTGTTACAAATAGATTGAAATAAACTGGTGTGCTATGCTTTGCTATTTGAACCTTTTGTCAAATTCCAGCAGTTTGTGGTCATTGTCTAAGAGATGTGAGATGGGTTTTTTTTCTTTATATTTTTGGATTAAGTTCTTTAATTGGCTGACCTGTCAACCCAACACCTATCAGATGCACAGGTGTCTGAACCCTCCTCTTACATATACAGAGAGTACATACTTACTGCACTATGTCATTAATAGGGATATTCAGTAGTCTCTCGTCTAATGTTTCCACTTCCACTGTACAGCCGATTAGAGCCTGAAAAACATTAGAGATGTCTCAATGGCCGCCTATCGTTAAGCTTTGGTCCCCTGCTGGTCACCGTGTGCAACTACACTGTGAATAAACACATCATTAGCAAGACTGAGAGGCTGGTTTACAGATAATGATTTCTATATTGAGAACAGTCAGTTATGTGTCCACAATTTTTTCTAAGGCAGCCAATCAGTTCACAAGGAGCCAGTGACATCACTGAGACACGTCATAGCTAGTATATGATTGGTTCCTAGTGGGTGGACAGGCTGCATTCTCATGCTGATAGGATCAGTCCACCAAATGCCAGTCTCAATGTACTGAATAAAAGAAGTACAGATAAAGGGGTATATCCCTAAATAACAATATATAATGGATGTACAAAAGTGAAGCAATTTAGTGTAATGTAGTCTTCTGTTTTTATAACAGTCTTACACTAATACCATAATGTCTGTACTATATTACAACATATCACTGCAGACATATGTATTACTGTCTATTAGAGGCACATCCCCACCTATCAGGATCCTCCGACGCTTTTACCTTTCCCAGTTCGATGTTCGCATTGTAGATCAGATCGTCCCCTTGTCTTACAAAGCGCGGGTGAGGTTTCTCCTTCACTATGAACACAATATCTGCCGGGATAATGTTGGGTCCCTAGAAAAAGTATTCCTTCGTGATTAACAATACAAAGCATTTCATGGCTTTAGATACAACTCTTAGATTGTTAGCCGTGTGGTCCAGGTGCTGATACAAAAGTGTGATCATAACATATTAGTATTATTATTATAGAACATTGTGATTTTGATTTTCCTACTCTGTAACCAGTCTTAGGATAAATCATGCAGTGGAATAATCCGTTACTGTTCCATTTAGAGAATTCCAATATGGATGTTCTCAGTTAAATGAATACTATTTGACCTTACTCCTGATTCTGCTCTGTCACCTGCCCTGGTACATCTTATGTAGAAGCAGAATGTATCACCTGAGCAGCGCCCTGGGTAAGCATCTCCCATAATGCACCTGGTTATGTGTGTCCTGCACTTATATATATGTACTCATGGATATACTTCTGCAAGACTTACAGGTTTGAAAAAGTAGAGATGTTGCCTATAGAATCAGATTCTAGTTATTTATTATATTCTATAAAATGACAGCTATAATCTGATTGGTTGCTATAGGCAACATCTTCACTATTTCAAACCCGCAGTTTAGTAAATATACCCCTAAGTGTAACCATATATCTGATAAGATTGGTTTGCAGACATGGGTTAGTGCATCGTTCATGCTTCTGAACATTTGGTACAATAGTCTGCACCCAGATCTGTATCCTGTATCCTGCTCCATCTCACCGTGTAAGGATAAGAGGAAGATAGGAACGGAGATGATGTTCAGATGCTTCAATGAAAGGAGCCTCTATTATGAGAGACTGATCACATCCAGGACCCCTCCAGATGAGGCTGTGAATGGTGTAGTACGAGCAGCACGGTGGCTCAGTGGTTAGCACTTCTGCCTGTTATATTTGTACACCAGGATCTCGGAGGAGTAACGGCTGTGCTTTGACTTAAGAGGCGCTGGCTCCGACAACGGACTGGCTCAAGCTAAATTACTAATTGCCATTTCCAAAAGTGAAATGTACCCTATCTATAGAGAAAGACCTCTACATGTCACAGCCCATTCTGCTGCCAGTTAGGTATTTTTAGGCACAATTGGCCTCTAAATGCAGCTTTATTGGTCCGAAATGACCATGGTGGCTTAGTAGTTAGCACTTCTGCCTCACAGCACTGGGGTCATGAGTTTAATTCCCAACCATGGTCTTATCTGTGTGGAGTTTGTATGTTCTCCCCGTGTTTACGTGGGTTTCCTCTGGGTGCTCCGGTTTCCTCTGGGTGCTCCAAAAACTACTAGTAGGCTAATTGGCTGCTATCAAATTGACCCTAGTCTGTGTGTCTCTGTGTAAGTGTTAGGAAATTTAGACTGTAAGCTTCAATACGGCAGGGACTCATATGGGTGTGTGATCTGTACAGCGCTGCGGAATTAGTGGCGCTGTATAAATAGATGATGATGACGATAGTAAAGCCAGAACTCTGCACAATTCTATACATTGTTCTCACCTGGTCCCCTTCATTGGGAAATGTGATTCTGGTCCCTGGTTTCCAGCCAGCGCTCACATCGATAGACAGGATCTTATCCCGTATGCTGGATGTGTGACCATCTTCATTCATCACCTGCAGGTCAGAGGGAGATCAGCCTGGATACAACGAATGTGTGTGCCCACCTCTACACTGCTGAGACCCTATAAGGTGCCGTTGAGCTTCCATCTGTTCTATGTGACAGACAGTAGAAGGTGACGGGGTAATACCCAGGGGTAGGTGATGTCTGAAGGTGAACACCCCTTTTCATCAGATATTGTAGAATATTGTGTATTAAAATGTCCTTGCTGTATAAAACACATTATTGTGACCCTACAGTCAGTTATACTGCTCTGCAGTCACCTCTGTAGGTGGTCTGGGGCTTTTACGTGAAGTCGCTGTGAAATTCCCGCACTGCGTGTAGAGAGAAGCAGGCGAGGGTCAGGTCTGTGTATGGACCATATAGGACTAGTCTTATGAAGACTGTGGACCAGCAGTTTTTATATTTAAAGCTACAGTCATATCTTTTGCTAATAAAGAATAGATTCATATAACACTGGAGTCCAACATTAACCCTGTGTTCCTCAGTCTCCCACAGATCTGCTCGTACCCTGCGTGAAATCTTAATCTTCTTTGTGCAACCAAAATACAAGTCCTCCAGGGAAAGGTAGAGATCTCTCGCGATTGGTGGGTCCTGTTTCTTCTCCCCTCTTCCCCGCAGACCTCCAAATCCTGTGTTCACTTCAGAGCCATTTGGTGTGAAAAAGTCTTGAGTGGGGATAAAGTGAAATAAATGTCATTACTTTTACATTTCTCCATCCACTGGTGGTAATTGTATAATTCTCACTGGTGACAAAGCCACTAAGTACTAAATAGTACCTGAAACCTCATTATTACATGATTGTATTCCATGATTACGTCACCTATAATGGCTAAACCAGTCTATGGATCTATTGCAGGAGTGAGACTGCCATATAAAAAGGTAAGTTGTTGCTTAAAGCCCCCAGCTGGCCCTGAAAGCCCCTACTTGGTCCTGAGAGCCCCTACATGGTCCCGAGAGTGCCTACATGGTCCCAAGAGTCCCTACATGGTCCCGAGAGCCCCTACATGGTCCCAAGAGTCCCTACATGGTCCCGAGAGCCCCTACATGGTCCCAAGAGCTCCTACATGGTCCCAGGATCCCCTACATGGTCATGGGAGCCCCTACATGGTCCTGGGAGCCCCTACATGGTCCCGGGAGCACCTACATGGTCCTGAGAGCTCTTACTTGTTCCAGAGAGCTCCTACTTGGTCGCGGGAGTCCCTACATGGTCCCGAGAGCCCCTACATGGTCCCGAGAGCCCCTACATGGTCCTGAGAGCTCTTACTTGGTCCCGGGAGTCCCTACATGGTCCCGGGAGCCCCTAGATGGTCCCGGGAGCTCCTACTTGGTCCTGGGAGCCCCTACATAGTCCTGATTGCCCCTACACGGTGCCAATAGTCCCTACAGGGTCCCGTGATTCCCTAGTTGGTCCTGAGAGCCCTACTTGACCATGAGGGCCCCAGACAGCTGTCACCTTTCTGTATCAATAATTTACTAAATACAATCTCCCACCCGCTGTTTGATAAAAACAGAAAGTGACAAAACATCCTAAATAAAGTGAGGTGATGCTGACACTAGATTCAAAGAACAATAAACCAAATAACATAAAACCTTAGTGTTAATACAATTATAAAAGTAAATATAAAGACACGCCATTGGAATATTCAAATTCACTGTCTCGGAGATTAGAAATTTCCATACTCTGAAAAGCAAGAAATAAGTAAATGGATTTATTGACCTTCCACCTTGTATAAATGTGAGAGATCTGATCTCTCTTATTTCTGAGCTGCACATTTTATACCTGATCACTGTCCGACACCAGTTTTACTGCTGTAACCTGATTCAAGCTCTTACCTGCAAACGGATTATCTCCTCCAAAAAAATCTTTGAAGGTCTTGTCGGGATTCCCGTGATAGACATAACCAGAGGTCCAGGCGTCCTCGCCCCCAAACTCGGCAGGGATCCCACCTTTCAGACCCTCCTCTCCAAATTTATCATATGTGGCCTTCTTCCTGACTGCAGGGAGCACACAGTAACATGCACGTGAGGTCACAGAGACACAGGAAGGAATACGAGAGATGGAGCAGACACAGCAATAACAGTGGGGGAATAAAATGTAAGCTTAAAATGTAAACTAATGCTATGCAAAATTCTTATTTTGTGCAATAAATCCCAATTTTTCCAATATCAGCACTAAACAACTGCTGGAAGTGATGGTTGACAAGCAGTGTAGACAACCTGCAGATGTTTACATGCTGTGAGCCCTAGATCATCATCTGTTTGCAGGGTTCATTTACTGCCGAACTGCGGGAAAGGACACCCACAGTTCTGCTACTTGGGGGTAAAGGGAGTTTCTTGCACAATTACAAATGTTGTACTGGGATTCTTTATTAACTCCTCCTGTGATAAGAATCCAATACTAAATGCTTTCAAACTGAAGGATATGTTTCCATGACAAAAGCAATATGCATCATATGTATATAACATACAGAGTATAACTGGGCAGTTTTTGTTTGTAAAGTCTGAAATGAGGTTAAATTGCACAAAAGATGACAAAATTGAGCTGCGCTTGCATGTGATAGATGACCCCACATTATCTACTAAAATGACGTCTTCCTTTAACAAGTGTAACTTACGGTCACTCAGCACATCATACGCCTCTGCAATCTGTCTGAAGCGGTGTGGGGCTGATGGGTCTTTATTTTTTAATGGATGGTATTTCAACGCCAACTTCCGGTACCTGAATCACAATAAAAGGTTTAAATGATTATTTTGAAAACATTTGTCCTATCTATGATTGGCTTGCACACAGGAGTAAAGAGATTAGTTTCTTAAACATAGCAACCAAAAAATTCTGAACCTCATTGTTCCCTTATCACGAAACGTATCACCCCAAATTATTTCAACAACATGGACAGATTAGAAAATATTCCTCAACTGCTCATAAGGTTTAAATAATCGTCACAATTAGCACCTCTCATGTATTGTCTCCTTTCATTTCTGTAACAGTCATTTGCAGATGATTTATTCAGACATCTGCAGAACATTTCCATGTTCTAACAAACCCCAGATATATATCATATGTAGACACCAGAATTAGTCCCCCCAAAGAATTTCTTTCCTGTACATCTGCAGTTGCTAAAGGAACAAAGTTGCTGCAAACTACATGTCTGATTTACAAAACAAAACAGGTCAAACTTTATGAAAAGGCCATAAATATAATTTGATATGAAATAGTCATAGCTATTTAATCTGTGGCTGCTGAGGAACCACAAACCCGAGCAGGCCCATGCCAGC
Source organism: Mixophyes fleayi (assembly GCF_038048845.1). Lineage (NCBI taxonomy): Eukaryota > Metazoa > Chordata > Amphibia > Anura > Limnodynastidae > Mixophyes > Mixophyes fleayi. Next base: position 13,585,707 of record NC_134403.1, read on the forward strand.
CTCTTCTGTGGGAATACAAGTCCCAACATGAGTTGCCAGCATCTGTTGTAGAACTACAAGTCTCGGCGTGCCCTGTCGCCTCTATTGCGGAACTACAAGTCTCAGCAGGTACTGTCAGACTCTAATGAGGAACTGCAGATATTAGCATTCCCTGCCAGCCTCTGTTGTGCACTACAAATCACAGCATGACCAGTTAGCCTCTGTTGTGGCACTACAAGTCACAGCATGACCGGTTAGCCTCTGTTGCGGCACTAGAAGTCACAGCATTGCCGGTTAGCCTCTGTTGCGGCACTACAAGTCCCAGCATTTCCGGTTAGTCTCTGTTGTGGCACTACAAGTCCCAGCATGACCAGTTAGCCTCTGTTGCGGCACTACAAGTCACAGCATGACCAGTTAGCCTCTGTTGTGCCACTACAAGTCACAGCATGACCGGTTAGCCTCTGTTGTGGCACTACAAGTCCCAGCATGACCAGTTAGCCTCTGTTGTGGCACTACAAGTCACAGCATGACCGGTTAGCCTCTGTTGTGGCACTACAAGTCACAGCATGACCGGTTAGCCTCTGTTGCGGCACTACAAGTCACAGCATGACCAGTTAGCCTCTGTTGTGGCACTACAAGTCCCAGCATGACCAGTTAGCCTCTGTTGCGGTACTATAAGTCACAGCATGACCAGTTAGCCTCTGTTGTGGCACTACAAGTCCTAGCATGACCAGTTAGCTACTGTTGTGGCACTACAAGTCCCAGCATGACCGGTTAGCCTCTGTTGTGGCACTACAAGTCCCAGCATGACCAGTTAGCCTCTGTTGCGGTACTATAAGTCACAGCATGACCAGTTAGCCTCTGTTGTGGCACTACAAGTCCTAGCATGACCAGTTAGCTACTGTTGTGGCACTACAAGTCCTAGCATGACCAGTTAGCTACTGTTGTGGCACTACAAGTCCCAGCATGACCTCCGAGGTCCAGCCTCTGTCTAGACACCACCTTTGAGGTGCTCTGTGTGGTCCAGGAACAGAAGCCGCCGCCCTGACTGGCTCCTACCTGCGGCTCCTGGCTCTCAGCCCCCCACTGAGTGGTATTTGGGGGGGTCTGGCTCCTGCCTGCGGCTCCTGGCTCTCAGCCCCCCACTGAGTGGTATTTGGGGGGGTCTGGCCGGTATTGGGGACACTTACGCCTTCTTAATGTCGGCATCGGCCGCACTGGGGGTGACCTCCAGCACCGAGTAGTAATCCTGCCCCATGTCTGTCTCCCAGCTGCCCCCGTTGCTAGGGACGCCCGGCCGCGGAGCACCATGGGAGCACCACTAGACCGTTACCATGGAGACCGCAGCGGTAGAAACTACATCTCCCGGCAGGCTTAGAGCGCACCCGGACCACACTTACCCCAGAGCGCAGATTTCTGCCGCTGCCGGGTCCTGTCTGTAGGGGGCGACTGCTCGCATCATAGAAATAGTAATTATTATACATTAATAATACATAACAGCGATGTAACGGAGCTGCAGTTCCAGCAACTGCCATAAGATGGCGGCAGCAGCCTGAGTATAGACGCTGGTTATATGACGAGCCTATTGCAGACACGTGATTCCAGAAGTCCGAGCGTATGGGGCTGGCAAGACATGCTGGGACTTGTAGTGCTACACTTGGAGAGTAACATTTCCAAAGACAAATCTTTAAAACCTTGGACAGTCCTTGGAAATTAGGGACAGCTCATCACTATATATAGTGAATTACTGATCCAATATCTTAATAGGATAACACACCAGGGCATAGGCAAACCGAGGAGGGAGGGGGGGGGGGGGGGGATGGGGGGGGGGGTTTCTAGTGCCTTGAAACCCTCTCCCCTCCAAACCTGGGGCACTGTATTTTTAGGTGGCTGGACCCTGCTCCCGCTTCACACGGCTCTGCTGAAAAAGGGAGAGCTGCGTGCACCTAACAGTAGTACACACAGCATTGCCCCTGTATATTATGGGGCTAGGGAGAGTTGAAGAGCAACCAAGCACTCTCTAAAATTATAGCTACGCCCCCATGCATGCTGGTCACGCCCACTGGCGACCTGGTGTGGAAGCCCCCCACTGCAAATTCTGCATTTGCCGGTGCAGGGGGACACAAACACACCATAAAAGTGAAACAAAGTTGAGGCTCACATGAATGCAGAACCACAGTTATTGTGCCACACACACGATTAGTACAGACATGCACTTAATCAAATGACACTTGTATGCACTGTGTATGTGTGTACGACTTTATTGGTGACTGGATCCTCAACCACCAGGCTAGCAGAAAGCGTCTGGTTTATTATTAAGTGTTTATTTGTAGCTTTACACAATAGGTGAGTAGCAGCAGAGAGCGGGTAGGGAGGGTCTGTTCTTGAGAGTGTGTTATAGTGTATGGAGGGAGCAAAACTGAATGCTCATTGTGAGCATTGTCAGGAGCAGCAGCAAGCCGTGCTGTGTCAGGAGCAGCAGCAAGCCGTGCTCGGTGTGAGCGGTGTCAGGAGCAGCAGCAAGCTGTGCTCGGTGTGAGCATTGTCAGGAGCAGCAGCAAGCCGTGCTCGGTGTGAGTGGTGTCAGGACCAGTAGCAAGCCGCACTCGGTGTCAGGAGCAGCAGCAAGCCGTGCTCGGTGTCAGGAGCAGCAGCAAGCAGTGCTCCGTGTCGGTGGTGGCAGGCGTGTAATATGGGGAATGCTGTTATATTACTGAAATAATTTATTCTTATCACAGAAAACAAAACGTGGTCCCAGTAAATTATCTCAAGCAGTCACAGGCTGTCATGTTGGACGAATCTTCATCATCTCAAGTTATAGTGTTATATTAATCTATCTAGCAACTCCAGGCATAAAAAATTGAATAAAGTTTTATGTTAGAGACGAGTAAAGCAGTTTCAGTGCTGTCTAGGGTGATGCATAACATTGAGCGGATTCCTTATGGTCTCATTAACAGTGTTCTTAATGAAGTGCAGCGAATCGCATCATTGAGGCCACTTTCCCTCCAACTCACTAATCAGTGGGCAGGATCCGGGAGAAAGGGCTGCACTCCCGGGGTACGATGAAACTACCCAAAATCTGGGATTCTGCAATTATAGTTTCTTGCACTAAGCATTATTTTCATGTAGATGTTCTTTTATCTAGTTTGTGCTCCCATCCTTTAGTATATGTGGAAACTTGGTCACACAAGATCTCAGGTTCCAAGGAGACAAAGACGTGGGAGACTCCCAACCTTTTCTGTGTGAAAATATATCTGTTGTATTTTTCTGCTTAGATAGCAGGAATGGAATGTTCTGTACTAAATTGAGATTGTGCCTTTATATAGAAGATACAATGTCACTGCCATCTACTGTCTTAAGCTAATATTTTATTATTTTTACTTTATAATATTGAGCTCACAAATGTATGTAAATTGAGCAATGCCTAGAAATGATTATGCCATGTTATATATGAATGTGGCACTGTACACGAGTACTGTAATCATGCTGCGATTAAAGACACTATTGCAATAAACTTTTTTCTTTTTTTAACGATACCTGGTTCCGGAGACAAAAACTAAAAAGTAGAAAGTCGATTCCCAGGCGAAACTCTCTCCAAAACTTGAAAATTGGTCTGGTCATGAAAAGGCAGAAACCCCTGTGGAAATTAAGGGCTAGATTTACTAAGCTTTGGGTTTGAAAAAGTGGGGATAATGCCTATAGCAACCAATCAGATTCTAGCTATCATTTTGTAGAAGGTACTAAATAAATGAAAGCTGGAATCTGATTGGTTGCTATAGGCAACATCTCCACTTCTTCAAACCCGCAGCTTAGTAAATCTAGCCGTAAGTAGTTAAACAGGAGCAACATAATAAAAAAAATATTTTGTATTGTAACACATTCGAGTTCAATTATATTTAATGCTACACCAAATATTATGTACTTTAATGACTGTTTTGCATCTAGGACATAAACGATTTTTCCCTGGAGTGAATTCTTTGATGTCGAAAAAGATTTGAGCTATCGGAAAAGCAGCGGCCACACTGAAAACACACAAACGGTCTCTCTCCGGTGTGAATGCGCTGATGTTTCATAAGGCTGGATCCTTGGACGAAACGTTTGCCACATTCCTTGCAGTTAAAAGGTTTCTCTCCGGAGTGTATCCGCTTATGCGTAACAAGAGCAGATCTTTCTGCAAAACATCTCCCACATTCTGGGCACGAAAACGGCTTCTCCCCGGTGTGAGTTCTTTTATGCGATAGAAGACGGGACTTGCGATTGAAGGATTTCCCACACTGAGAACAGTCAAACGATTTTTCCTCCATGTGAAATTGTTGGTGTGCAGTAAAAAGCAATTTAGAATCGAAACACACTCCACAAATCGAGCAAGAAAATAGATTAATGGTGCTATGAGTTTTCTGATGGATAACGAGGGCTGAACGATTAGGGAAATATCTCTGACACGCCAAACACTGATGCATCTTATCAGGATAGTGTGAGGAGACTAGCGGGCCTGTTGGGGACAGAAGAGAGCCATTCAGTGATGTAAAAAGGATTTATAATATGTGATAAATTCAGCTTATACATTTCAGACTTCGGGTTTCATACAGTATCATATGGAACGGTTCATTAAAACATAAACTCAAATGTTATATGGGAATGACAGGGTTGCATACAATTGCATAGTATAGTTTGTATTAAAAACACAAAGGGAGTGTTATAATGACATTGTCGTTTCAGTCACCCCAGCACGATGGAAGCGGCAGTCTACTTTTTACACTACTAGAAGGTTGCTGAATCTGTCTCCTGTTGCTGAATCTGTCACTGGCATCAGGGAGGAAACACCAAGAAGAAGGGGAAGGGACAGATTTAGGGACATATACAATTATATGGAAGTAATTCAGGGACAGAACAGGTTTTAGAGAGAGATGTCCATATTTACTATATATTTTTATATGGGATCCCAAGCTGAACAGGTACCATTTTTGATAATTCGCCCACCAATGTCAGGTTAACACTGAACATTAAAACTTGATCTTTATTTTTCACAATTATAACAATTGCAGTATAATTATTCTCAATATTCCCAGGGTCATTCTGAAATTCAATGAGATCTGGACACTTAGCCCAGGACGATTTTATCACTTCCGGTGTCAGCGCGTGACTGTTAGTTTCGGCAGAAGATGACGGCAAACGTAGACCTTTAGTGGTCATCTTCCAACCGCATATAACAACAATCGAGATCATTGTAAAAAACAAAATAATTGGTGCATTTCATTTATTAATGCCAAACCAATCAAACCAGTAGACCTATAGTAGACCTATATGTATGTGAAAACAACGAAGAGGCCAGTAACAAAGTCCCAAGAGCTGATGTTCCTTTTGAGATATTAAATCTTCAGCACTGGAGTCAGCCAGTGCTATCCACACAGAGACTCATTCATAAAGTCTGCTGCTGCCCTTTCGAAACAGTCCTGAATCCTCACGGGCTAAAAGCAATCTGAAAACACAATAGACGGAGTGCTCTGTGGTGTAAAACCTTTTTATTCAGTAGTTTCAATTTTTAATACGGAGTCATTCAAGTGATGAGGTTAACATGGCGAAACGCGTCAGCTCGTCGCTAGGCTGACTATAAGCTCTTCATAGTGGATCTCTCAGTAATACGTATCCTGTGTTTTCTGGTGTAAAGGTTTTACACCATAGAGCTCTTCCTTTTATTTTACACCATAGAGCTCTCCTTACAGATGTCTGATAATTAACCAAGCAATTTCAGTAGGATCATTATCTGGGCTTGCAAGTGATTTTGGGGCCACACACTCTGCTATGTATGTGTAAAAATGCCCTATATTAGTTGGGGTATTGCAGCGGGTGACCAGGATATGCCAGTGACTGCCAACCTATGTCTTGGGAGCCAGTTAAACTACCAGTATGGAGCTTACAGTCTAAATTTCCTATTATAGACACACACAGACAGACAGACACAGACACACACACACAGACAGACACACACAGACAGACAGACAGACACAGACAGACACACACAGACAGACAGACACAGACAGACACACACAGACAGACACAGACAGACACAGACAGACACAGACAGACACAGACAGACACAGACAGACACAGACAGACACAGACAGACACAGACAGACACAGACAGACAGACAGACACAGACAGACAGACACAGACAGACAGACACAGACAGACAGACACAGACAGACAGACACAGACAGACAGACACAGACAGACAGACACAGACAGACAGAGACACACACAGACAGACACACACAGACAGACACACACAGACAGACACACACAGACAGACACAGACAGACAGACACAGACAGACAGACACAGACAGACAGACACAGACAGACAGACACAGACAGACAGACAGACACAGACAGACACAGACAGACAGACACAGACAGACAGACACAGACAGACAGACACAGACAGACAGACACAGACAGACAGACACAGACAGACAGACAGACACAGACACACAGACAGACAGACACAGACAGAGAGGGAGAGACTAGGGTCAATTTTGATAGCAGCCAATTAACCTACTAGTATGTTTTTGGACTGTGGAATGAAACCAGAGCACCCGGAGGAAACCCACGAAAACGTGGGGAGGACAAACTCCACACAGACAGGTCTCTGGTAGAAATTGAATACATTACCCCATGACAGCATTGCTAACTCCTTTGCCACCTGCAAGGTGTTTCACAACCTTCAGATAACTTATTTATTGACTTATACAAGTCCTCCTGCAACTTTTTGTAAATACATCCCTTTACCCTACTATCTTCTGTCAAAGCTTTTGCCCCTGGACACAAGATGGCTCTAAGGGAGAACCACAGGTCACCACAGGAAGAGTTCATATCATTCTAATGAACCCCACAGAGCGGGTCCTGGACCTGTGTCCTCATTGTCACTGAAGGACGGGAGCAACGCTGATTACGGGATTGATTCGTAACTTGTGGGCAGCATGATGGCTAAGTGGTTAGCACTTCTGTCTTATAGCACTGGGGTCATGAGTTCGATTCCCGACCCCTTGTTTGCGTGGGTTTCCTCCGGGTGCTCCGGTTTCCTCCCACACTCCAAAAACATAGTGGTAGGTTAATTGGCTGCTAACAAATTGACCCTAGTCTATGTGTCTGTCTGTCTGTCTGTCTGTGTGTATTAGGGAATTTAGACTGTAAGCCCCAATGGAGCAGGGACTGATGTGAATGAGTTCTCTGTACAGCGCTGCAGAATCAGTGGCGCTATATAAATAAATGGTGATGATGAACCCGTCTGTTCCTGTGCAAAGGTGGGCATGGCCATGTAAACGTTTTGGAACCTCTGCTCTACGCTCATCGTTCCACGGAAGCCCCTCGTTAGTCCTTTGTGCAAAGTTCCGTCACACTTTCAACCGTACAGTCAGTGTCTACACCACTAATCCTATAGGTGACCAGCTGAGCAGTCTGTACAGCAATGTGAAATAGGTCAGCTTAGTAGAAGCCACAATTGTAGAATAGAGTGTATCACTGACCTATACAGGGGAATTCCTGCGGCCCCCGATAATCAGCAGCATCCGGCTCAGTTCCTGTGTCGCCGCCTGTGTAGGACAATATACAATTACATATATGTGTAGAATTAATCACCTCCCGTGTCACACTGAACAGGGACAGGAGGAATATTCGGACGTACTTGCTATTTCGTCCTTGGGACCTAGAGATATTGTCTCGCACACACTGCCTCTTCCTTCCAGAACTGGGTTAGTGAGGTGCACCGAGTAATACTTTATAAGTAGAAGGAATTTTGTGTTGGTTAAAACAAAATTCCTGCGGTGCTGTGCGATGCATCATTCAGGACGTACAACAGTCATAGGCAGCGGTCTTTATTTCATTTCCTTTTCTACATATTTTCATAAGCAAAATATCTGAAGCATACAGCCCTGCAAGAACCCCATATATAAAATAAAGACAAGTACAAGACTAGATATATCTTGTCTTTATCACTGTAGTAACCAGATATCCAGTTTAAATATCTAGGTGTAGAGATCTTCAGAAACCTACTACGTTAAAACCATCCCCCTGTCTAGTAAGGAAATCACAGTGGAATCAGTGCTCATAATACAGTTATAATTCAACTCGTTAGCATTAAACTATTGAAGAAAATAATTAACCCTGTTAGGTGTTCCCTGATTAATAAAGAGCAGATCATTAATAAATCTTCAATACAAACAGATATCCTTCCTAGCGGGGCGGCTTCTCACAAAAAAAACATTAGGTTGGTGACAGGAAAATTAAATGTCACACCCATCTAAGCTCATCTTTGAAGATTATAACATAGGAAAACCGAGAAGGGGGGGAGGGGGTTCATATGCCTGGAAACCCCCCTCCAACTGTGGTGGCTGGACCCTGCCCCGGCTTCACATGGCTCTGCTTGAAAAGGGAGAGCTGCGTGCACCAAACAGTAGTGCACACAGCATTGCCCATGTATATTATGGGGATAGGAAGAGTTGGAGAGCAGCCAAGCACTGTCTAATATTATAGCCACACCCCCATGCATGCTGGTCACACCCACTGGTGGCGTGGTGTGGAAACCCCCCTCTACAAATCCTGCGTTTGCTCCTAAATAAATGCCTCCAAACATATGAAAGAAACAGAAATTGTTATGATATTCAATGACATTCCAAAGCCATGTGGGACACAAGTAGATACGACATGTGACCAAACAATACATTTTATCCCAAACGATCCAATCCCTATGGCAGTGGTTCCCAAACTTTTGCAGTTCGCGGCACCCTTAGAGTTTCCATAATTTTTTCAAGGCACTCCTCCAAAATAATTACTGAGCAGTCCTGTTTTAGAAGTAGTTGGGTCAAAAAAATGTAATAAGTATTTAGGTTAGGACAGAAATACTTATTTAGTTGTATGCAAAAATGCCCCCTCTGCATCCAGACACTCTGCCCCCTCTGCCTCCAGACACGCTGCCCCCTCTGCCTCCAGACACGCTGCCCCCTCTGCCTCCAGACACGCTGCCCCCTCTGCATCCAGACACGCTGCCCCCTCTGCATCCAGACACGCTGCCCCCTCTGCATCCAGACACGCTGCCCCCTCTGCCTCCAGACACGCTGCCCCCTCTGCCTCCAGACACGCTGCCCCCTCTCACGATGCCCCCTCTGCATCCAGACACGCTGCCCCCTCTGCATCCAGACACGCTGCCCCCTCTGCCTCCAGACACGCTGCCCCCTCTGCCTCCAGACACGCTGCCCCCTCTCACGATGCCCCCTCTGCATCCAGACACGCTGCCCCCTCTGCATCCAGACACGCTGCCCCCTCTGCCTCCAGACACGCTGCCCCCTCTGCCTCCAGACACGCTGCCCCCTCTGCCTCCAGACACGCTGCCCCCTCTGCCTCCAGACACGCTGCCCCCTCTGCCTCCAGACACGCTGCCCCCTCTGCCTCCAGACACGCTGCCCCCTCTGCATCCAGACACGCTGCCCCCTGTGCATCCAGACACGCTGCCCCCTCTGCCTCCAGACACGCTGCCCCCTCTGCCTCCAGACACGCTGCCCCCTCTGCCTCCAGACACGCTGCCCCCTCTGCCTCCAGACACGCTGCCCCCTCTGCCTCCAGACACGCTGCCCCCTCTGCATCCAGACACGCTGCCCCCTCTGCCTCCAGACACGCTGCCCCCTCTGCCTCCAGACACGCTGCCCCCTCTGCATCCAGACACGCTGCCCCCTCTGCATCCAGACACGCTGCCCCCTCTGCCTCCAGACACGCTGCCCCCTCTGCATCCAGACACGCTGCCCCCTCTGCATCCAGACACGCTGCCCCCTCTGCCTCCAGACACGCTGCCCCCTCTGCATCCAGACACACTGCCCTCAGACACACTGCCCCCTCTGCATCCAGACACGCTGCCCCCTCTGCATCCAGACACGCTGCCCCCTCTGCATCCAGACACGCTGCCCCCTCTGCCTCCAGACACGCTGCCCCCTCTGCCTCCAGACACGCTGCCCCCTCTGCCTCCAGACACGCTGCCCCATCTGCATCCAGACACGCTGCCCCCTCTGCCTCCAGACACGCTGCCCCCTCTGCCTCCAGACACGCTGCCCCCTCTGCATCCAGACACGCTGCCCCCTCTGCCTCCAGACACGCTGCCCCCTCTGCCTCCAGACACGCTGCCCCCTCTGCCTCCAGACACGCTGCCCCCTCTGCCTCCAGACACGCTGCCCCCTCTGCCTCCAGACACGCTGCCCCCTCTGCCTCCAGACACGCTGCCCCCTCTGCATCCAGACACGCTGCCCCCTCTGCCTCCAGACACGCTGCCCCCTCTCACGATGCCCCCTCTGCATCCAGACACGCTGCCCCCTCTGCATCCAGACACGCTGCCCCCTCTGCATCCAGACACGCTGCCCCCTCTGCATCCAGACACGCTGCCCCCTCTGCATCCAGACACGCTCCCTACTCTGCATCCAGGCACTCTGCCCCCTCACGCTGTCCCCCTCCTCTGCCCTCTGCCATGCTGTCCCCCTCCTCTGCCCTCTGCCATGCTGTCCCCCTCCTCTGCCACGCTGTCCCCCTCCTCTGCCCTCTGCCACGCTGTCCCCCTCCTCTGCCACGCTGTCCCCCTCCTCTGCCACGCTGTCCCCCTCCTCTGCCCTCTGTCCAGAGTGGCCGTCCCCCTCCTCTGCCCTCTGCCACAGGGGTGCCGCGTGCCAGCCAGAGAAAAACAAAACAAAAACTTACAAATCCGTGTGGTGCCGGGCGACGGGACCCAGCATCCTCCTCTCTCAGCGTGAGAGAGAGGATGCTGGGTCCCAGCGCCCGGCGCCGTGCGGATTTGTAAGTTGACAAGCTGCATGAGAGAGGAGGATGCTGGGTCCCGGCGCCCAGCGGATTTGTACGTTTTTGTTTTGTTGTTTTTTTTCTGGTTGGCCCGCGGCACCCCTGGGAGCCGCGGCGCACACTTTGGGAACCGCTGCCCTATGGTATAAAAGCTGTGTGTTATCTCTTACAAAACTGAAAAAACAAACAACGAAAATCATAGGTAGCGGTCAACAGCCAGATGACCTTCATTAGGTGAACCAACAACCTGCAACAATAGGTCTACCTGAGAATCTGTCCAGTCTTGTGGACCTTGGGTAAATGATGAAACGTAGGTGTTATTGGATGGTCAACTACAAAGTATTTGGTTTCCTTTTTAAAAGAACTGACCCCTTAGATGGGGAAGATCAGGAGGAAGACTATGAAAGCCCACAGCTCAACCTACATATGGTCAGCGGATAACACAGCTCTACATCCTTACAGAGTAGATACTCCTCCAACACAACCACCAGATCATGACCAGGCCAAGAGAAAGTTCAACGTTCCTTTAAAGCTCCTTAATGAGAATACGGGTACATATGTCCGCTACATCCCAATTTAGCTTACACGGTGGTTCACCTAGTTTGAATTGCCCTCAAAAAGCAGAGAGACTTCTTCAAGAAACTATTCAATACTTGTAAGTCCGTGAACAGCAGGAGGTGTAGGATTAGGGTCTTCCTCACTTGGGGAATAGTTAATTATCTTCAACAAACTGCTCCCTCTTCTAAAAATGGCTTTAACAACAAGGAGGCTGCTGTGATATAGAATACGTAATATGATAAACTCGTCTGGATACATTTACCAAATTGATGCAATTACTATTTCGTGATGTTGCCAAATTGCCAACTTCTGTTGAGCCCTTTACCAATACCCAGAGGCGTTCTGAGCCTACAGTCAGCTGTTTATTACATGCTACGTACTGCTGCGTCCTCACAGTATAGGGTATACATTTTCGTGATGTTTTCCGACACATTTATTTTAATATATTTTGATTATTGCAGGAAATTCTTATATTCTCATGTATCGGTCATGGTGACTTTATCACAGAATATACCTCTGTGCATTGTCGACTCACCGGTATACTGCTCAGTAAATTAAAATATTGTCTTTCAGTTTCTCTCTCTCACCTGAGCTGATCTCAGCAGGAACGGCCTCTTCCTTACACCGAAATATCCCGTTTCCTGGCTCAGCCTGTCATAAAAGAACATGTGTCACATACGTGTCCTACCCACACGTTACACGGGACATTAGGACACACACACACGAGAATAACACAATATTCTGCACTATGAGAATGGGATGTGTGAGGAGCTGGGAGATGTCAGATCAGTTACCTGATAATCCTGTGTGATAATCCTGTTCTCTTCCTCTATACAATCCGGGGAATACACAGGGGTCTCACATCGTTCTGGGGGATTTCTAGAGCTACATCCACCTGTGGGGAACGGATACAGAAATTCATATTTACATTGTTTAAACTACAGACATTATAAAAAATGAATATTACCATATTCTTAAAACAAACAGCACCTAATGTGCTATTACAGTTACATTTAATATGTGAATGCTGTGCACGGCTCATTGGGGAAGCCCAGACCTTCACACGGAGCAATGTGGTGACATCATCAAGGATTTCCCCCAATGTAAGGAAGCATTTGTCTCAGTGCAATGCTGCATAGAACAGTGGCTGATATGTCATCTGCTCTTACATCAAGGTTACACTGAATCTTTCTATGACAATAGAGGACTCCCTGAGCAAAAAAGAAAATGTTTGTTTTTACAGTAAATCGGAATCCAATGGGAACATCAGGGTAAAGAATGCGGTGAAAGGAGCTCGAGCACTTTAATTTTTCAGCAAAACTCAAGCTCCTCCCTGTCTGTACCCCACTGGCTGACTCTGGACGGTCGGTAGTTTTCTTTCAAACCCCCAGGAATACAGAACAAGAGGGAGAGGAGAGAACAAGAATCCTAACCAGGTAACAGTGAAAAACCAAGGAACTATTATTATTATTATTATTATCATTTATTTGTTAGGCGCCACAAGGTGTCCGCAGCGCCGTACATAGTACAAACAGTAAACCATACAGGGTTAAACAGTACAGAACAGTAAACACAAAGTACCAGTGCTTCAGAAACTCCGGGACAGACAAATGGAGTAAGGACGGAGCAGAAGAACAGGTGAGGAGACACGAGGGAAGAAGTGCACTGCTCAAACGAGCTTACATCCTAAGGGAGGGTGGATGAAACATACACAAGAGGGAGCGGTGATGCCAGTGGAGAGAGGGAAGAGCGAGCAGAGTAGGTGAGGGGTTAGGTGGATGATTGGCAGGCTTTAAGGCTTTAACTAGAACAAGACCATAGAGGGAGGTCATCCAGGGGCACAAGTACAAAAATCCAATTTTCCCATTAATCCATAGGAGACACTGGAGATGTCCCAAACCTGTCCCTAAGGGAGGGTACGCTCAGTAGTCACGGTGTGCAGCACCTTATGTCCAAAACTGGCATTTTTGGATGCAAAGGCTTTAAATCTGCTGGACAATGTGAAGACCAGGCGGTCGCCCTGCACAGCGCTGCCCAAGAGGCACCCACCGATATAGTAGAATGTGACTTTACATTTTCAGGACAGGCTGACCCGCCCCAATGTAAGCCTGGTAAATTAATCAAGTAATGCATCCGGTAATGGAGTGCGTAGAGGCTTGCTAGCCTTCTTGCGGTTATCAGAAAGGACCTGCTTAATTGCCTGGTTCTCGGTACATAGGTCCTCAAGGTCCTAACTAGGTCCAGAGAGTGAAGAGAGCCTTCTTTCCCTGAAAACATATCCCGGTCTAAGGTCGGAATCAGAATTTCTGGATTGTGATGGAGCTCGGGAGACCATTTTGGGCTGAGAGGAAGGCTTAGTCCTAAGCACAGCCCTGTCTACATAAAAGATGAGAACTTAGGAGCTACAGGTAAGTGCCCCTGGCTCTGAAACTCTCCTAGCTGTGGAGAGAGAGCCAACAGGAAAGTGGTCATCCAGGTAGGAAACTTTAACTCCACTGAATCAATATGTTCAAAAGGAGGATGCTACAATACACCAGACTGAGATCCCACAAAGTGACCGGGTGGATGTATGGAAGTTGTGCACTTCAGGTAAATGAGACAGTTTTCTCTGAAAAAACACCCTGAGGACTGAGACCTGAATCCAACCTGAAAGAGGTAAGAAACCCCTTCAACACCCGGAGATGTAAATCATCCAGACCCTATAGAGAAAAGCCCACATAAAAATGCCCCCTATGCTGCACCACTATTTCCATGCAGAAAAGGGGGCAGATGGGTAGGAGAAGGAGCAGTTGCTTCAGGTTCCTCCAATGTTTCCCTTCTGGTGGGCTTTCCAAACTGGGAAGCCTCACCAGGGAAGAGGTGCTGAAGGGAGCCCCCACCTAGGGCCCAGTACATAGGGATGGCTGCCATTCCTGTGCCTAGTGTGGAGCTGCCATGAAGGGCAGCTCCACCTGACCCCCCATCTGGACCCCTAAAAGTTGACAAGGGTGCCCTCCCCCCTACCCAGTCCCAGGGGCTGAACAAGACTTCCACTGTTGCAGCACCTCACCTCCGATGTGATGTCTGGTGCCGATCTTGGCCCAATGGGGCTGGAAGCACGGGGGCTCCGGGTCCGCACATGGCGTTAGTGGCTGGGTACCCCTGGAGGCAATCCCAGCGTGCTGTTCAAAGGTGGCGGTGCTGAACGTGGCATCTCATCAGCCCCCTACAGGTATCCCCAGCTGAGGCTGAAGGATGCCAACTACAGTAACATAGTGAAAAAAGAAGTGAAACTCTGAAAACAATAATACTAATTCAGAGGCTGCATATAGCAGCCACAGAACAGCTCCCAGTGCCAGTGGGCACATAGAGATACTGGAGATCCAGAGGCTGGCAATGGGGTGTATTGGGGGAGGAGCTTCAGTTTCTGCCGGTAAATTTAAAGTGCCCAAGTTCCACTCAACTGCACTCTATACCCCGGTGTTCCAGTGTCCCCATGAATGAATGAGAAATAAAAAATACAATTGTATAAAATAAGAATAAAAAAAAATTATATATATATATTTATATATACACACAAGTTAACCCGTGCATGATACTCATGCATTCTAGTCAAATCAAGATACTTAAGGTCTTAAAAAGGTTCTTGTCATGCATTTGGGCCTAGCCCAGGCCTCCTTAGGGGAAGAGCGTTACTTCCCGATGCAAGTGCCCTTTTTAATGTGTGTTCATGAGGTAAAATTACCTCACGAAAATGAGTTTGACCCCTCAACTGGTAAATTTATCCTTTACTACCCCTCCCACGCGGGGAAGGGGGGATGATGGAAGTTAACTGACTTGACTATTCTAATTTTTTTGTCAAATAATGTCAGTATACCAAATTTCAGGTCAATTGGAGGAGCCCTTTCTGAGAAAATAGTTTTTTCCACACACACACACACACACACACACACACACACTAACGCACGGTTCTACACATGTGTGTTCATGAGGTAAAATTACCTCACGAAAATGAGTTTGAGCCCTACCTAATTTCAGCCCTTTTTGAATTTTTTTCCCCACACACACTAAGAATTTAGTAGGTCAGTGTATAACTCTGCCCAGCAGGTGGCGCTGCAACTTGGTTTTTATTTTTTCACACACACACAGACAGACAGACGCCACTAAGCATTTATATATTAGATATATATATATATATATATATATATATATATATATATATATATATATATATATATATATATATATATATATATATACACACACACATAAATAGCGTACAAATAAAAGGTGTATAACTATTATACATTACATGACAAACACATATTTGATAATAGAAAACAGAAGACTAAGAGATTCAGCGCTAATTAGTACTCAAAGGTGAAGAGAACATGATACATAATAACAGCAACTAAATAACATGAACAAATGCATATATCTAAAAAAGGAATGTCCATATACCACAAATCTATGTATGAGAGAATGGTATCAAATCCCATGAGTGGTAATCAGGATAGCGTGTTCACTAAGTAGATCCCTGTTTCATAGTGATGAACACCTCACCAACACCTCCGTGGTTATAATAAAGGTTTGATTCCTACCAGATGGTATAAGAAATGTAGACATTCAGAAATAACTTTGATCCTTCCTTAAACGTCCAGCCGGGATATACAAATGGTCGTGTAGTCAAGAAAAAAATAGACAAATCTAGCGTGATATTGTCTTAACTCAAATTCAATAAAAAGCTATCAATAAAAACATGCTAAACATAAACATGCATAATATGCGGCAAGCAGAGATGTATGTGAATGCTCCTACCAAAAATCAAGATCAACAGCGCGTGTAGTAAGACAATCAGATGTAAAGTGTTCCCGGGATAGCGATGTTACTGCATAGCCGTCAATCAGAGCGATAGAGTCGCATTCCACTCTGTTATTAATCAATCTTATAATAGTGATAAGATTGATTAATAACTGGTATCTGACATATATAGATCTGACACATACATATATATATCTATATATCATCATTTATTTATTTATATAGCGCCAACATATTCCGTGGCGCTTTACAATTGGGGACAAACACAGTAAACTAATAAACAAACTGGGTAAAACAGACAGAGAGGTGAGAGGGCCGATACTCGCAGGCTTACAATCTATATTCCAGAGAAAACTAATAGTATCACTCCAGACAATAATTCACTGAAGCGATTGTTGTTTGCAGTGGTTCCACGTGATGGCACTTACTATCCTCATAGACCTGGGGCACCGTGGCGCAGGTGACAGTCGGTGTCTGGTTGGCGAGTACCAGCCGTATTAGTGGTCAGTAACTGTACGACTGAGCCCATTCTGTCACACCAGGGTCCTCAAACCAATTATTCGTCTCGGTTTACACGTAGCAAAAATCGGAAATGTGGTCGGGCCATGAAGGTATGGAAGTCCTTTTATTTTACATATAGATTATAGATTAACCAATCAGTAAGAGCCCTGGACGGAGCGATCATCACCATTTATTTATATAGCGCCTAAGTCTGCAGCGCTGTACAGAGAACTCACATCAGTCCCTGCCCCATTGGAGCTTACAGTCTAAATTCCCTAACACACACACAGACAGACAGACAGACAGACAGACAGACTAGGGTTAATTTGTTAGCAGCCAATTAACCTACCCTATGTTTTGGAGTGTGGGAGGAAACCTGAGCACCCAGAGGAAAGCCACGCAAACACGGGGAGAACAAACAAACTCCACACAGATAAGTTCCATGGTTAGGAATTGAACTCAAGACCCCAGTGCTGTGAGGCAGAAGTGCTAGCCACTACGCCACCGTGCTGCCCCCGATAGTTCAATAGATCTATATAGAGCGATAGATCAACATGTCGCTTGTGCGCTTTATATCACTGTAATCAACAGGGGAAGAATGATGATTGTTGAGTTATACTCTGCCTCTGTTTTGGGGCACAGAGCTCATCATAAACCCCTCAGACATTATTCGGTGGGAGGTATATTGTACAACCAGATGCACACAGTGTACCAGGCTCAATAAACACAATATTATTTAGTTGAGTACAGCAAGGTATTAGCCGCTCTGATACTGCTGCGATCTGATCACTGGATAGCGATGTGTAGTGATTATATGGCATTAGCGTTACATAGAATTAATAGACTATAATGGAGTACACAGCAGTAAGGTGATTACAGTAGAAAGCCAGTTGGTTAAAGTTAACACAATTATACAACAACGCTTAATTGCTATTTAGTCCAATCTGACATTTCTCTCACCTGTGCTGATGGGGTCAGGAACGGTCTCCTCTTCCTTACACTGCGGGTGAAATAACCCATGTCCCGGCTCAACCTGTCATACAAGAACATACATATCAAACAGAACTTCTATTCCGGGAGTGTGGCTGGATCACTTATATATAACTTATGGTACAAATTTATTTAAAGGAAATAGTCCAGGGCGCTTATTATATATAATTGCAAATGTACTTATTTTTGATATTGTGTGTATTTTGGTATAGGAAATGTCTTGTTTGGGGTTTTGTAACTTTGCTAGTGGAAATCTCCAATTAGGCATATGTGGGAGGGAGTCTGTTTTGCAGATAGCAGGAAATGCTAACTAAGGTGTACCAGCAAAGGGGTACCCTAGCACCGACAGTTACCCAGAAGGAACCCGGTTCTGGATGCGGTAAGGAGTCCAGTGGTGGCAGCAGCTTAAGCCCCTCCTACTGCGTTTAGAGGGCATATTTGGGAAAAAGAAAGGGAATGGTGGCAAAGTAAGCCCAGCCGGTTCCCAGCAACAACAGACAGGGTGGCATAGGCGGTCCACCCTGTCACAGGGAGGATATACAGGATAAGGACATGAGCATTACATTATGAGAACACATGTTATAGAAGTAAAGGGGATGACATTTATAAGGAGTGAGCAATAGCTCAGACTGCATGTGAAGAGGGGGAGCCGCGGTGTGCGTGCACACAAGTACATAGTACAACTGCGCATGTGTGACTCGCGCATGCGCAGTGCCATAGCAGAGCCCCACTGTGTGTGTATGTCGACTCAAGTCGGCACGTACACAATGGGGAGAACCGCCAGGGGTGATGACATCATCACCCCTGGACACACACAACATTCATGTGTGTGGTGAATCACCACACACACGTTGCTGCTGGGGAGGCTGGGAGTTTCTGGGTCTGGACTATAAAAGTCAGACCCGGGAGTCCCCCTCTTTCTCTCTGCCTGCCCCTGGACAACGAGTACTGCCCTACACTACACTAGGGACACACTCCACTACAGAAAATATTTATTGTATAGGGATACACTGCACTACAGAAAATACACTACACTACAGAAAACCTTCACTAAGCTACAGGAACGTTCCATACATCGCAGATAAAGAATTGGATCGAGGATACAAGCATCATAATATATATATATATATATATATATATATATATATATATATATATATATATATAATGTGTTTGCAATGTGGATTTAACTATTATATACATATAACTGTGTAGCTATTGTCTGAAATCTGTGATAGTTAAATCAATATTATAAATACTAATTCTTATTAAGGATACATATGTGAAGCAAGGATAGTGAAATTAATAAAGGTGGTGAACCTAGGGTTAATGTTATATTGATATACTATGTTATGCTGAACAACGTTATAATACAGGGTGATTCAAAAGTCGCAGTACACCCTTTTATTTCAAAAACTCTACAGGAAATTGGGAAACCTGAATACTCCAGTAAGGTATGGGTGACGTGGTCTATCTTTTACGGTATGTACCAAACATGGGCGCCATCTTGAAATCGGCCCAATTCCTGTAGAGTTTTTGAAATAAAAGGGTGTACTGCGACTTTTGAATCACCCTGTATATGTGTGAACTGTGAATACAAGCTTTTCTGTGTTAACAGTAAAATACTTTGATTTAAATACATACATATGTTGTGAGTATTGGTTATTTATAATGAATATATACTGTGAAGTACTGCTGAGACACAGTGGCTATTGGATAAATAATTCTGTAAAGCTTAAGTGTTATTTAGTGTGGTCAAAAGACTGAGTAAGGCAACATTGTGTAAGGAAAAGTGCATAAAAGTGCGAGTTTTATAACGAGTGTATCTGAGAACAGAATAAGAGGATAACATGCACATGTGAGGCGCTACCACAGGTCCTTTCCACTGCACAATGTCAGTAATGTGAAACATAGATAACATTAGCGCAGTGGTTCCCAAACTGTGTGCCTAGGCTCCCTGGGGTGCCTCTGCGATCTCACAGGGGTGCCTCGGCAAGGGCCAGTGGTAAGCAAGGCGGGGGACTACTTGGTAATTATTTTGGCTTAGGGGTGCCTTGAAAAAGCTATGGAGGCCCTAAGGGTGCCTTGAACTGAAAAAGTTTGGAATCCACTGCATTAGCGTGTTAGCGTGTGTTTGTGCAGAAGACCATTTAAACTGTGAGCTCCATGGGGACAGGGACTGATGTAAGAGAGTAAACATGGTCGGTTAATAATGATATATAGCATGATAGTTGGTAAACTGTTGTGCATGAGTGTGCAAGACACACCGGTTATTCAATAAAACATCCCCCCAATCGTTGTGCATAGCAATTACTGATCGTACAATAAACACATAAATGACAACAGAAAATTTGATTGTTAGAAATCAATATGTTAATAAAAATAAAGCAAAAAAAAAAAAAGGGAGTGATTGGAAATATAATAAAAGTAACAATAAAAAAGAACTGATCTGCTGTATGTACTCAGCAACCACTGCTAAGCTTGTAATATGCTTTTCTAAAAAATTCAATAAATTCAACCTTTTGAGTTAAAAAAAAAAGTAACAATGAAAACTTATAGGTAACAAGAATATGAAGAAATAAATAGTAATACAACAGTACCAGCATTAAGTCAAGTAATTATCATGTGTGGGTATTGGATGGAATTGTACTAGGCGTTCTCAATAGAATGGGCTTCATGTTGATGCAGCGTTTCGTATCACAAATACAAGACAACATCTTACATGCAAGTTGCTGTCAAGACATTTAAAAGCTAGATGAAGCTTGTGGGGACTTCCCCAGGGTTTCACTTCCTTTGTAGGGTTCGAGTGCTTTTATACAAGTCCTCTGTGATTTCTATTGTGCTTAAAAGTTTAAATAGAGGTTACATAAGCTATATTACAATCTGGCAAATGGAGGAAGGGTAATCATCTACTACTAGATTAAATAAGGTGTTACAGCCACTCAGAAACCAAGGCAGAGAATGACATAATGTATATCACACCACACTCATCCAGCGAGAGAGAGGTCAGATCAGTTTCCTCTACCTGATAATCCCGTGTGATAATCCTGATCTCTTCCTTTATACAATCCGGGGGATAGAGAGGGGTCTCACAGCGTTCTGGGGGATCTCTCGAGCTACATTCACCTGAGGAGAACAAACAGTGATAGAGATATATCAGTACTCAGAATATATTACTGCACAGGGCATTTGTCATAAGGTTTTGGGCGTATAACCATCCTGATGTTATCTGCAGGGGCGCACGCAGGGGGGGTTTCTGGGTCTCCAGAAACCCCTCCCCTCCGCTAACGAAGTGCCCCTACATACGGCATTGTGCTATACAGCAGCCACAGCGCTGTCAAATAAGCGTCCGCGGCGGTGCTGTATTTGACAGCGCCGCGGCTGCTGTATAGCACAGTGCTGCCGAAATGGAGCCAAAAGGCAGCTCTCTCTATAATTTTTTTTTTGGGTTAAAAATCCTGCGTGCGTCCCTGATCTGGTTGGTCTTTCATCTACTAAGGGTCCTAATCATTATCATTTCTTTTATATAGCGCCATTAATTCTGCAGCGCTGTACAGAGAACTCACTCACATCAGTCCCTGCCCTCACGTATCAAACTCCCATTGTCCCATAGATTGTAAGCTTGTGAGTAGAGCCCTCTTCCCTCTCTGTCTGTCTGCATTACCCAGTACTGTTTTATTAAAGCGCTACAGAATCTGCTGGCGCTACATAAATAAATGATGATGATCAAAACACTTTCACAAATAGTTTTTGGGGTTCAATTTCGGGATATTATTACAGAACAAGTTAATATTGTAGATATGTTAGATTGTAAGCTTGCGAGCAGGGCCTTCTCACCTCTTTGTCTGTTTTACCCAGTTTGTTTATTAGTTTACTATGTTTGTCCCCATTTGTAAAGCGCTACGGAATATGTTGGCGCTATATAAATAAATGATGATGATGAGGATATGTTATGAAAGCTATTGACCCATCCCTGCCCAATAACATCTCCAGCACAGAGCTCAGAATTTCCCTCCAGTTGTGTTTAATACAGGTAAAGACTTTGGGATGAAGAGAGGAACAAATCCCACGCAGGACACAAAGCCTCTTACCCACTGAGCCGTGAGGCTGCCGAGTGTCCACCACAACGTCCTCGGGTCCTGAATAGTCCCACTCCGTCATTGAGAACGAGACCTCCACATCTTTCGACTTCCCAGGAACCTGAGGCATAGGAGAGCTGGTTACATGAATTACCCTCATACCTAGGAGTACTGTGTTATTACACTGCAGAACGCTACCAGTAGGAGACAAAGTGAATCAAAAGCCCCCAAAGTGTCTGTAAATAAATAAATGTCTTTCTAGGAATACACAGCTATATGTGAGAGGAGAGGGCACCTTTTCAGTCTCTCCATGAAATATCTCAGCAGGTTCCAGGACCATCCCGTCACGGTTCCGCTCCTCTATCGGTGCGTGAGGTGGAGCCTCTGTGATTGGACTCTGGGTCCTGGTCCATGTGTCCGGCGCTGGGGGGCCGCTGTCCTCTGTCACATGGTCGTCCGACTTTCTGACAACTATAAAATCCTACGAGAGAGACCACCAAACGTCACAATATTATATATATCTGCCGCTAGGTTTACTGGTTGTGACAAGCATCGGCTCACATACAGCAGAGGGTATAAAACATAATTATCACTGTGTATACTGAGCAACCCTCTTATAAAACAAACCGACCAGCGGGACGCAGAGCAGATCAGATCATATATCAAAACCACAACTCTGTTCCTGCACACATTTAGGAACTGGAACACAGCACCTTATCTACCCCCTGTATGTAAACTTGTGATAAAGGATTGATGACGCTGTCTCCAATAAGCTGATCACAGATGTACACAATACAGGATAATAACTCTGCACCTTCTCTCTGTAATACAGGTTGTGGTGTTTATACTATTATTAGGTGTTACTTATATAGCACCAGGATACTCCTCAGTGTCTTACATATGGGAACAAACACTGTAATAAAACAAGACTGTGTATTACAGACAGACAAAGTGGTAAGAGGGCGCGGCTCCCAGCTTACAGTCTATGTATGGTCTATAACAGAGGCAGAAGACACACACAGAGGTTATGTGCATACTTCTACCCACAATTCCCTGGGGGCATTTTCTGCATTCCAAGCTTTGTGGAAAAATGTAACTTTATAACATACATTCCTTTAGGAAAACCTGTTATATAACATAACAGTGACTGAAGACAGAGGGAGAAATGGAAATGGCCTGAACTGTGTGTTGTCCAACTAACCTGCTGGGATGATGACGCGTTTCTTAAAGCTCCCCCACTGCCCACACATAATGGAGGTAGACAATTCAGGGGCTTGGCCACGGAGCCAGTGACATCACCGAGGCATGAGGCATTTTCTGGCATTTTGTGCCTCATGCCTCAGAGAGGTCACTGATTCCTAGTGGATGGACAGGTTACAATGTAATGGATACATGTTCAGACCACAAAATGGCCGCCTCCATTGTATTCAACTATAACGGGAAACATGGCAGTGACGTGTCTGGTCTCTCACCTCTCTAGTCAGCAGACGGATGATCTCCAGGGTGAGGTTCAGCAGTTTCTCTATGATCAGGTCTTTGTTTTTGTCAATCAACAGCGAGTGACGAATATGTTCCATGAAATGGACCTCCATGGTCTTCAGGGGACGTCTCCTACGGGAAAGGAATAAAAGGTCAGCTCCGTGTCTTTAATTTGATCCTATGGTCTCGGACACATAAGGTGGTGCTGAACCGCTCCACTATCCCAGGAACAGACATCCAACTGCACTATAAACCATCTGTAGAATATAAATTGTTTATTTGCCCTCCAAAAGACCCTTCATATAACAAAACCTTCATTTTGCAACTTTTAGATCAGGGGCTAGATTTACTAAACTGAGGGTTTGAAAAAGTGGGGATGTTGCCTATAGCAACCAATCAGATTCCAGCTGTCAATTTGTAGAATGCGCTAAATAAATGACAGCTAGAATGATTGGTTGCTATAGGCAACATCCCCACTTTTCTAAACCCGCAGTTTAGTAAATATACCCCAAATTATGTCAGTTCCTCGTTTTCTCTTTTTTTAATGTCTTTTTTTCAAAGTTTTACAGAACCAGTGAAGCATAGAAAGGATACACCAATCATGAATGACATTATGCCAGATGGGGGTTACGTAGCACAATGTACGGGAACTAATAAAATAACAGACACTAGCAAATTAAATTCAACAAAATTGAATAGTATTTTAATTAAACATTGTTTCACATGCTTCAGAGCTGAACACAATCAATGTTTCCAAATATTTGCAGGAAAAGTCTCCTCTAGTGAGTCTAGGTCAGTTTCCCATTTGTAAGTACATAATTCCACAGAGCTGTGGCCCCAAGTCCTATATAATCCTGGGCCCTGTGGTCATGTGACATGAGATGAAGGGGGAGGGGCTGCTGGCACTTTATAGTTTGCATGCATTGTATACAATGAGCTGTATCTGCAGAGGGTTCCAGCCCTGTGCACCTTCATACAGCATGAACTAGGTACATGATAATAATAATATCTCATACCTTAACTCTGCAGCAGAATATGTCACTGGCGGAAGGACAAACAGTGCATTGATCTCTTTGAGCTAAACATGCGCCGCAGAGGGTTATGGGAGTTGTAGTCGCTCTAGAAGCGCTAGAACTACAATCACCACAAATCATGTGGTCTCTGCGGCATCAGCCGGTGCCCGATAGAGCAGACGTCTAATAAAACATTTGTCCCTCGCGGCGGCCATGTTTTTGAAGACCAAGACTAACTGCAGCTATTATAAAAGGCTCCAACATAATGGCTGCTATTGTGGAGTCAGATTGTTTTCAGGGTTTAACCAGTTCTCAGTATAGCCATAGTTATCTAGCCCCTTTCTTCTTCAATTCTGCCAGTCTAAACCATTTTAATTTGATTATATGCTGCCCCTGCTCTTGGTAGTGTAGTGTAAATATAATAACATGGGCTAAATTAACTGGTGTTAATAATAATAATGCCCTTGGCTTACCTCCCACATGTGCCAAAATTATGTAGGTTTGTCCTGCCACCTGGAGAGGCTGCACGCTTGTCTTGAATTCAGCCAACCATTCCTGAACCTGGCATGAGATTGGCGGACAAATAGGCTACAAACTTGCCATGGTTGTTCCAAACCACCCCAATGGCACGTAGCCCAAAAAGCTCCTGAGTCCAAGCCAGTAAGATACCTCAAGCAGTTTTTCCTTTCAGCCACAGTACAGTCACACCAACTAGACGTTGCCGGACCATGGGTCTGCTTCATGTGTCAGAGAATCAGACATGTTCAGAGAGACTGCCCCCAGAGTAGAGGACCAATACCTTGGGTCTGGTCCCTGCACACAATGTTGGTGGCATACTGCGAGGAGGTAGAGAGTTGGAGATGACTGGCCATACCACCGGGAAAGGTCTGATGTTGAGGGGCTCCAGTACTGCGAAGGCAATGTAGCTGGAGTTTGGGCGCAGCTCCTGGCAACATGTGGACCACATCCAAGCCGTGCAGGTTGGAGATTGAGAGACTCAGGAGAGACTTCAGTTCCCACATTCAACCAAACTGCAGGGCAAAGTGTGCCGTGGCCAGAGGTCAGCAAAGGAACGCCTAGGTCCGACTTGATTGGGGCCGTGAACAGGGAATGGTTGAGATGGGAGTGATAAATGAACTGCCTGTGTAAGTTCTACAGTCAGCCACTTTGTTGGCAATGTGACCTACAGCCAAGCCCAGAGAACGTACTATTTGTGGACCCTGACTTACCCACATCACTTCATATTCTGGCTGTGATCTGCCCAGGCAGGCAAGTGATGCATAGCAGATGGGCAGGTGAGTCATCAATCAGGGGTGAGAATAATGTGGCATTAGGGACTATTGTACAGCCTGACAAACAGGATCAGCCCCAAGGCACAATGTACAGCCTCCAGGCAGGTGCTAGTGCCCTATCAATACCACAGTCAGTTGCTAGAACCTGAGCATGATGCCTCACTTTCCAGCCATCTTAGCTGGAAGAAGACAGGGGTGCAGCTCTAGAGCAATTTCTTCTTGCCACGATTATCTTGTCCTTTCCCGGATGTAGAAAACAATATTTCTGCCTGCACCTGGCCTCCAGCCACGTACCCTGCAGCCCATGCCAGTTATTGAGGAACCCTTTATGTGGGTTGCAGTTGATATTATAGGACCCTTGAAACAGCTGTACTGGAAAGGAGTTCACCTCTTCCTTTGTCAATTATGTGACACAGTACAGAGAGGCAGTAGCACTGTCCTCTATTAACACAGAGCTTGTAGCGCAGGTCATGATGGGCATGTTCCCTTTGGGTAGGTTTTCCCCAGGAAATGGTGACAGATCAAGGGCCGCAGTTTCAGAGTGAACTACTGATGATCCTCTAGAACTGTTTGGGGATTAGACTCACCGCTCTTTACCACCAGATAACCAATGGACTGTGTGAGCTGTTCAGCATGAACCTCAAACACCTGTTACAGGCCTATGTACGAACTGAAGCAAGGGATTGGGACAGATTCCTGCAGCAGCTCCTCATATACTACCGGGAAGGTGCCAAAGAAATCATCATCCAGATTCTCCCCCTTCAAGCTCTTATATGGACGGTACATGCACAGTCCCTTAGATTTGGTTTGCGAGAGTTGGGAAGTGGAGTTTGGTGGCTATGATCAACTGTCAGGCACCGTCCCGTGATCTCTCCGGGACGGCCGCCTGTGCTGTCTCCACGCGCGTCTGGTTGCTAAGCTACCAGACGCGTCACTTCTGGTTGCCCGGCCCCGCTGTCAACACCTAGCAACAGGACGCGACTCTCAGGTCTCGGCGGCAGCTGATGACAGCTCCGCCGTCCTCCAGCTCCCCTTTGGTCACTCATACTATTAAAGGCACTTCCTGGCTACCTCCTGTGCCAGAGTATCAGGTCCACTTAACTGCCTCCAGCGTTCCAGTATTCCTGTACCTTGCTTGTATCTGACTCTTCTGCCTGCCTGTGACCCTTTGACCCGGACCGTTTGACTACCTCTTTGGATCTCCCTGTTGTACTGCGCTTCCTGAACGTTACCGACCGGGCTTGTCTCACCATCCCTCCGAATACTCCTTGTGTACCTCCATTGCCAGCACAGTTACCGACCCGGCTTGTCTGACCACTCTTCTCACGTGTCTCGCTATCCGACTCGTGGAAGGACCGCGAAATGCATGTCTCCTTGCGGGGGTCTCTGGTGAATACCAGGGGCACGTTAGATTCCGCACCTTCTTCCGAGTAGTGCCAACGATAGTAGGTTCGCAATGCATCGTCGTGACATCATTCTGGAGTATGTTGAGAGCATACAGGAGTGCATTAGGCGATTAATGGACCTTACCTGCTGTGGCTGGATCACTTATAAATAACTTATGGTATAAGTATTGTGGCAAGAGCCCGCTACTGCTGAAGCACACGCGAACAACTTATTCTTTTTATGCAGCTTTATTGTCAGGATGGTTAAAATGTATGACACCATATGAACTTCACAGCAATTATGGAGACCCTAAACACTAGCTAGACATAGACCAGGTCTCTCAAGACCAGCCAGCTTCCCCAGCGTTGGTCTCTGTGAACAACTGACACAAGCAAGCTTTTATACATGATACTCATCCCCCAGCCTTAGCTTGATGGGCAGGTGACTCACCCAACTTCCCTTTAAGGGGAAACGCCTATCACTGGCTCTGTTTGCACTAACAGACACACCCTGTCTGTTTGCTGAGAGGAAGGAGCTTTCAAATCATGTAAGTTAACCAAACTTTAAACTACACATAAGTTTTTACCTGGTTTAACCTCAATCTAGGTGTATAACTGCGCCAATGTCTTACTCTGCTTGTATGCTTTCTCTGCATCTTGTTAGATAAATGGCTCCCTTTATTACAGTATATTTAAATTATTAGTGCAGTGCACCGATTTATATAATTGCAAATGTGCTGATTTTTGATACTGTGTATTAGAAATGTACTGATTTCTGAGGTATTGCTTTCTGAGACAGTATTTCATGTTTGGGTTTTGTAACTTTTCTATAGGAAATCCTAAGTAAGTATATGTATGGAGAGGATGTGTTTTTGCAACTCTGGAGACAGGTGATCTCATGTTAATTAGACCTTTTCATCGCTTTTCATGTCTGTTGAGCCGGCAAGCACAGGAAGGGTAATTAGACTGGCTGGTAGACTTCCTATGTGTGTAAGACTAAGGATACAAGTGATCACATATTAATGTGAATTTTGCAAGTTAAATTGCATTAAAAACAAGATTAGACAAATGTTATATCTTGATGTAAACATTCAATATAAAACCTCAGCCGTAGTGGTGGCGTGAGTAGCAATGTACAAAGGTGTTAAACCCCTCCAAGCTGAGTTATGTACAGGCTGCATGAAGCACCTGCATTGGTTAGAGGGGCAAGAGGCTGGATTACTTCCTGCCAGGGTATCTGTGTAAATCTGTATAAAAAATGGGCTATTTGACCATGTAATGTAGTACTATACAATCTGTAACTTCTGGAAAGATTGCTGGAACTACAGACTGGCGTGTGACTATCCTTATTAGGACTATGTGAGCTAATAAAACATCACTGCTTCAAGATCCTGCTTTGACGACTACTTATCTGTGCTTTACATTGGCTTAGTGGTTAGCACTTCTGCCTCACAGCACTGGGGTCATGAGTTCAATTCCCGACCACGCCCTTATCTGTGAGGAGTTTGTATGTTTTCCCCGTGTTTGCGTGGGTTTCCTCCGGGTGCTCCGGTTTCCGGCCACACTCCAAAAACATACTAGTAGGTTGTCTGCTACCAAATTGACCCTAATCTCTCTCTCTCTATATCTGTAGTCTGTGTGTATGTTAGGGAATTTAGACTGTAAGCTCCTATAGGGCAGGGATTGATCTGAGTGAGTTCTCTGTACAGCGCTGCAAAATCAGTGGCGCTATATAAATAACTGATGATGATGTAATTCCTGTGACCTACAGATTAGACCAATCTAATCTGTTATCCGGCTTTTCTGAGGTTGAAACCCTGCATTTAGTACCAACGCTCTGCCCACTATCTGCAGCTTTGGCCAGTGTGATAGGCCAAGGGGAACCATCCACAGCAACCCTGATCTACAGGAAGAGGTCAGGTGTACCAGCCCAGGTGCCCAGCAAGGGCGTACACTAGCAGCGAGAGTTACCCTGAATGAAGTGGTCTTAGGCACCAAAAATGAGCTTAGTGGTGTCAGAGAAGCCCAGTCTACTGCGTGTCCAGGGGCGCAATTTGGAATAAAGAAAAGGAGACGGTGGCCAGGCAAGCCCAGCCGGTCCCAGCAAGCATGGAGAGGGTGGCATAGCAGGTCTATCATGTCACACCCGCAAACACCTGCAGATCGCACAAGCCAAACAGGAGCTGCTGTACGTCTCAACCCCGACAGAGGTTGGACAGAAGGTGCTGAGAAAAAGAAGTTGAAAGTCCGATGGGTCTCTCCATAGTGCAACACGGGACGACTGACTACAGAATCCCATTTGACGCCACTGAGATAAAAGATTCTGACAAGAAACTTTGTTTTTTCTTTTGAAGTGATGTAGATAAATTATAAGTCGATATGTTGTATAACCCATGAATAAAAATATTTTATTTGCTTTCTGGTATAGTTGTCTAGGTGTACTTGTCTAACCTTATTCTGAATAGTGCTAAATCGCACTCGGAGGTAGAGCCTGTAACATGGAAGCTATTGCACTGGGATAGGATACTCTCCAGGACCCTTCTAGCTTGTGCAAGAGTGACGAGATAGAACTCTGCCCCTGAACCGTGTAACCCAAATAAAATGTAAGAAAGTTCTACATTCTTGTGGTATGCACGTCTATTTAAACTAATAAACACAGAGAATATCCTTCTTGTTTCTGTGAAACACCCTAATTCGTTATTGTCTTCCACCTTGTCACTGTCTTCCTGCCATTGTTCTTACCTGTTTTCACTGTCCCCATTATCTCACTGTTCTGTTACTCTCTCTCCCTACTATGCCTTCCCTCTCTCATTCCATACCCATACTCTCACCCCGCCCTACCTCTCCCGTTCCTTCCCGCCCGCTGCTCATCTTGCTAACCTCATCCCCATCTCCCCCCTCTCCTCTCCCCTTTTCTCCTGTGCCCTCTGGAATGCTAGATCCGTCCGCAGCAAGCTGACTGCTATCCACGACCCCTTTCTATCCAACTCCTTTAACCTTCTTGCCATTGCTGAAACCTGGCTCTCCGATTCTGACACTGCCTCCCCCGCTGCCCTCTCCTATGGTGGCCTCTCCTTCACCGACTCCGCCAGGCCTGGTGCCCGCCCAGGCAGTGGAGTGGGCCTCCTCCTTTCCTCCACCTGTACATTTCGTGTCATTCCCCCTGAACCCTCCCTCTCCTTCTCCTCCTTGGAAGCCCACTCCATCCACCTCTTCTACCCCATCCACCTCCGCGTCACTGTCATCTACCGCCCCCCTGGCCCCACCTCCCTCTTCCTTGACAACTTTGCTGCCTGGCTTACTCACCACCTCTCCTCAGACCTCCCCTCGATCATTCTCGGTGACTTTAACTTCCCCATCGACAACCCCACCGACCCTGCTTCCAGCAAACTGCTCACCCTCTCTTCCTCCCTTGGTCTCACCCAATGGACCTCCTCCTCTACCCACTGCCTTGGTCACTCCCTTGATCTTGTCTTCTCCTACCTATGTAGTCTCTCTGACTTCTCCATCTCTCCCTTTCCTCTATCCGACCACCATCTCCTCTCCTTCTCTCTCTCTCTTCTCCTGCTCCCCTCCCCCTGACCAAACCTACTGTCCATACACAACCTCGACACTCTTGACCGTGCCTCTCTGTCCTCCTCTCTCGATACCCTCCTTTCCCCCCCTTTCCTCCCAGGCCTGCCCCAACCAGGCGGTCTCCCTCTACAATCACACCCTCACCTCCGCTCTGGATGCGGTCGCCCCTGCCCACTCCATCCACCCCCGCTGCTCCCAACCCCGGCACTCCAAATTTACCCGCTTCCTCCAAAAATGCTTCCGTACCGCCGAACGTCACTGGAGAAAATCCCGCTCCCTGGCGGACTTCCTCCACTTTAAATTAATTCTTTCATCCTACAGCTCTGCCCTCTCACTCGCTAAACAATCTTTCTTTAAATCCCTTATCTCCTCCCAGTCCTCTAACCCCCGCCGGCTCTTCGCCACCTTCAGCACTCTCCTGGCCCCCTCCCCCACCCCCCTCCTCCCTGACTGCCTCCGACTTCACCTCCTTCTTCTCCTCTAAAATCGAGGCCATCCGACTTGAAATCTCCTCCTCCACTCTCCCTTGCATCCCTCCCACTCTTCCGTCCTCCCCTCCACTACTTCCGCCCCACCACGGGCGAAGAAGTCCACTCTCTCATTTCATCCTCCCCCCCCACTACATGTCCCCTGGATCCTATCCCCTCTCACCTTCTTCGCTTCCTTTCCCCCACCACCTGCTCCCACCTCGCTCACTTCTTTAATCTCTCCACTGGCATCTTCCCCTCCTCCTTCAAACATGCTCTCATATCCCCCATTCTTAAGAAACCTAATCTCGACCCCACTTCTCTCTCGAACTATCGCCCCATATCTCTTCTCCCCTTTGCCTCCAAAATTTTTGAGAGGCTCATCTGCAGCCGTCTCACCTCCTACCTTTCTGAACACTCCCTCCTTGATCCTCTCCAGTCCGCCCCCTTCACTCCACTGAAACTGCCCTGGCTAAAGTCACCAATGACCTCTTCTCTGCTAAAGCCAGGGGCCACTTCTCTTCTCATCCTCCTTGACCTCTCTGCATCCTTCAACACCGTTGACCACCCCCTCCTCCTCCACACCCTCCAGTCTTTCGGCCTCTCCGGCCCAGTCCTGTCCTGGTTCACCTCTTACCTTGCTGACCGATCCTTCTCTGTCACCAGCTCTGGGTCTCTCTCCCCCCCACCCACCCTTCCTGTCGGGGTCCCTCAGGGCTCTGTTCTGGGACCCTTACTCTTCTCTCTATACACCTCTTTCCTGGGTGAACTCATCAACTCCTTCGGCTTCAACTACCAGCTTTACGCTGACGATACTCAACTATACCTCTCCTCTCCTAAGCTCTCTCCCTCCCTCCTCTCTAAGGTGTCCACCTGCCTCTCTGTCATCTCCTCCTGGATGTCCTCCCGTTTCCTCAAACTTACCCTCGCCAAAACTGAGCTCATAGTTTTTCCTCTCCCTCATAACTCATCCCCTTCTGATCTCTCCATCACTGTCGACAACTCCTCTATCTCCCCTGTCCCCGAACTTCGCTGCCTTGGTGCCATCCTCGACTCCTCTCTCCTTTGGCCCCCACATCCTCTCTCTTGCTAAATCCTGCCGCTTCCAGCTGCGTAACATCGCTCGCATCCGGTCCTTCCTCTCCGAAGATGCCACCAAATGTCTCATCCACTCTCTGATCATCTACCGCCTGGACTACTGCAACCTCCTCCTCACTGGCCTCCCCCACTCTCATCTCGCTCCCCTTCGATCTGTTCTTAACGCTGCTGCTAGACTTATTTTCCTTTCTAGCCGCTCCTCTTCTGTCTCCCCCCTCTACCTAGCCCTTCACTGGCTCCCATTCCCCTTCAGAATCTTCTTTAAACTCCTCACACTCACATACAAGGCCCTCGCCAACTCCACTGCGCCCTACATCTCCTCCCTCCTCTCTATTCACACTCCATCCCCTCTCCGTTCTGCCTCTGACTGTCGCCTCTCTTCCCCCCTTATTACCTCCTCCCATGCGCATATCCAAGACTTTGCCCGCACCGCCCCCCTCCACTGGAACAAGCTCCCTCCCTCCATCAGAACTTCCCCTAATCTGTCCAGTTTCAAACGGGCTTTAAAAACCCACCTTTTTCTTAAGGCCTTTCAGTCTCCCACTTAACTTCCAACCTTTTCTTCTGCCTCTCCCCCTTCTTTCCCCTTCCCTGCCTCCGTCCCCCTACTCTCCCTCTCTCCCCTGCGTGTCTGTCTGTCCACCCCTCCCCTTAGATTGTACGCTCCTCTGAGCAGGGCCATCTCTCCTCCTGTTTCCACCACTTCTAACTCTGCTCTCCTGTTGCTTAGCCCTCCACCCCCCGTCCCCTCTGGGGTTCTCCGTCTTCCGCGCCCTCCTTCTTGGGCTCCGTTGTTTGCGGATCCTCCCTCCCCCTTCCCCCGCCCTCTCTAGCTATGCATCGAGCTTACTGAGTTACTGTGCTTACTGTTTACTGTACTGTGCTGTCTCACCTTGTATTGTAATTTTGTTTGTCCCTGTACGGCGCCACGGACACCTTGTGGCGCCCTATAAATAAAAATTAATAATAATAATAACACCTATCTTGCTGTGTTACTGTAACCAACAGATTAAGGATCACAAAACCATCAGCTGGCTGTCCTTTGTAGAGCCCAATGTTCCTGAACCACCCTTCTGCCAGCTACCAAGCAGTCTTGATCCACAGTAAGTGGTTATGAAAAATTTAGAGACACCAGGAAGGAGGTGTTGCAGCTGCTACACATTGCCTAAAAAGTGTGAGTGGTTCTAGGTGCTGATAATGGAGCCTCGTAGTGTCAACGATATGCTCCTCCAACTTGGCACACCTGGAGAGTGGTTAGTTTGACCAAGTGGTGCCACGAGTAGTCAGTGGCAACTAGTTGCTGCATATCAGCGAAGTTTCATAAAGGATGGTGGCAGAGTAAGCTCATCCCATGACAATAATGTTTCAGTTTCTTTAATGCCCACAGAGTGGCCAAACATTCTTTCTGGATAGTGTCCACCTCCTTGTCAATCAATGTGCAAGAGATGTATGGTCAAGTCCCTCTTGCAGTCCGTTGACCACACCATGGTGTGTGCATATCTATTGGTAGTCATGTCGGTGAGAGGTTTGGAAAGGGTGCTGTTTTGGGGAACAAACTTATGGTAGTAGCTGGCAGATCTTAGGAAGGCTTTTATCTGCTGTTGTGAGACAGGACCAATTGTAGGAACCTAACTTTGGTGGGTAGCTAGGAGACGACGGCAAAGCCAGCAAAGCTGCTGGTGTAGAGGAGTCAGCCACCCTTCCAGTCTGACAGTTGTCTTCTAGCAGGATGTCATTGGGAACCCCTTCCAGTTTCATTTCACTCACATAAAGGTGGTTATATAGCTTGGACTAACAGTGTATTTAATGGTGGTGTGCTGATTGGCTGTAGGGGCACAGAGCATAGCTCTTTTGTACTCCTCCTAAACTCATCTGAGTCAGCCTGAGTGATCCTACTGTTGCCACCAAATTTGATGATATCCAATAGGGAGAGGTCTATCGATGACCCAGGATACCTTGACGGAAATCACACTAAGGACTAGATTTACTAAGGTGCGGGTTTGAAAAAGTGGGGATGTTGCCTATAGCAACCAATCAGATTCTAGCTTTCATTTATTTAGTGCTTTCTCCAAAATGACAGGTAGAATCTGATTGGTTGCTATAGGCAACATCCCCACTTTTTTAAACCCGCAGCTTAGTAAATCTAGCTCTAAGACAGATAATCAGGGCAAAATAATACAATTGCTTGTTCTTAGGCAAATCATTGTACACCACCTTACATTAAGTGTTCTGAAAAAGTTAACTTGGTTTGTTCAGAAAAATATTGTTCAGGCCTACAGCTTTGCAAGTCACAATAGGCTTTAGTTTTATTAACAAGTTTCAAGGATATGCAAGAACTGCAGCTATAATTTGTAACAGTTATGTCCAGTTTCACAGGACATGTATATCTTCCTTTGTAATATTTGCTGATGTTGGATTTTGTGATTCACGCTTACGCAGTGCTAAAATGTCTACGTTACTAAAACATTATATATAGATGATGATTTGTTTTGATAACCTCAGAGCATACACTATACTCCACCTGTGCGTGTAATTGTTGTCTCTCCAGCCGTTATGATCTGATCACTGACCACTTAAGAAATATCGCTATCAGTTCAAATGGGCTAATCACACTGGTCTCAGAAGACACACATAGGACACATACACCAGTTAAAACAGCTTTACCAGAGACTAAAATGGGGCCTAAAATTTGAACCACATGGCTTCCTTCCCCGAGTCCTACTGCCATAACGACCAGTGGCTAAATCAAAGTCTTTTCCCACTTACGGCGGCCAACACTAATAAGCTACGACCAACCAACACCACTTATGCCTTTGCAGCTTCTACATTTGAAAAAGACTCTTACACCATACTTGACAACTCTCCCGGAATGTACAAGAGACTCATGAATTCCAGGTAAGTCTCCCGGGAGAGAAGGCCATTCTCCTGCATCCTGCCCACTTCCTGGTGAAGTGGTTTGGATGGGAGCTTCCATGATGCGGTTTACGCCAAATCGCGTCATTTTGGCCTCCGTACTCACACTTTACCTGCCTTCCGGGGTCTCCCGTAGGGTTGAAATAAAATGTCAGCAAGAATGTCTTACGCTTTTCAGTTGGGCACCCGTGATGGGTGTGCATCATTGCATCTCTGCAGGAGGGGACGAGCCGCGTTCCTCTGAGCGCACATCAGGCCCTTCTGAAGCGCTGGGTTGTCGCCTCTTTTCCCTAAAACACCCCTTCAATGCTGCTCGCATGCCATCCTGGTAGACGCAGCTTGAAGAGGCATCCATCACTGGGACATACCTCCCAACCATTCCATACTTACACTAAAAGGTTTCTTAACACCAGTTAATTTTGCAAAACAACAGTATGAGCAGGAGCAGAACATTATCACACTACAATGGCTCAGGTTGGCAGGAGTGAAGAGAAAAACTGGTTTAACGAGAACCGGTTTATATCCTAAAAACCCATTTAGAATCTCACGCGACAACCACCATATCTTCTGACTCCACAGCAGCAGTCATTTTGTTGGAGCCGTTGGGTATAGCCGCAACTAGTCTTGGTCTTCAGAAACATGGCCGCCGCTCCGTACGCCTGCTTATAGGCTCGGAGCCGCTAGAGTGTTTATGAGGGACATTTTGTTTTTTTTATTTTTACGCGTCTGTTCTATCGGGCACAGGCTGATGACGTAGGGACTAATGAAGGAATTCTGGCAATTGTAGTTCCAGCGCTTCCAGACTCCTTGGTTTCTACAGGGGGCGACTACAACTCCCATAACCCCCCTGCGGCTCTTGTTTGATGTGAGGAGGCCAGTGCCCTGTTTGTCCGTCCGCCAGTGATACATCCTGCGGCAGAAGTAAGGTATGAGGCATTATTATTGTTGTCCTGTATATGGTTCATGTTGTATGAAGGTGCTCAGGTCACTTACAGTCACCCCCTGCAGACCCAGATCATCATACAATACATGCAGAGTATAAAGTGCCTGCAGCCCCTCCCCATCTATTGTCTCATAACCAAAGGGCTGGGATTATATGGGATTCTGGGCCCACACGTCTATACTATCCCATATGTGTATATATATATATATATATATATATATATATATATATTTATTTATTTATTTATTGTGCCCCCCTCTCTGTCTTGTCTGCACCACTAGTTACACCCCTGAGGGTGATACTGTATTAATGGTAATGTAATAATCTTTTGCAAAAAAAGAAAAATAGATGCTTTAGTGCCACAGTGATGTCACTGGCTCCTACCTAGTAAGTCAGTGTTGTTAGGAGTATCTTAGCCTACAAAATGGCTGCCTTCTCAGTGAGCTGTGTTTTTGTGAATATTGTTACAGTGGGTAAAATGGCTGACTCCACTCAACTTCCAAATGTGACTGTGTTGTGTTTAGGCTGAACAGATATTGTCCAGTTCGAGGTCTACTTTGTCCTCAGACCCCCGTACAGGCATACATTAATACATTAACATATACTTTTTTTACTATAAAATGTTGTGGGTTCTTATTTGGATGTGTTTGGCGCAACAAGCTGAAAAGCCGCAGGACGCGCCGACGCTGAGATTCGTGTCCACATCAGGCCGGCTGCTGAATATTGTTATGATTATTATTATTTTTGTTGATTAGTAAAGCACCACAGAGCTGTACAGTGGGGAAAAACAGGTCATACATAAAACAGGGACATATAAAACACAAAAACAGGCATAAAATAAATGCATGAAAACAAAGGGTAGGGAGAGCTCTGCTCGAAAGAGAGCTTACAATCTAATTGAAAAAGGGCACAGCTGGGACAAGATGGACTGTGGCTCAGAGTGAAAATAGCAAGGGAATTGAAGAATGGTTGCCAAATGCTGAACTGCTACAGCCTCATTGGAGCAGGATCCAGGGCAGCTGCTCAGATTGAGCCCCAGGTTTCAGATCTAGAAGACGGGGAGGCCTCAAAAGTGGAAAGTGCTACAGAGATCCTGCCATAAATTGACAATCGCTGAATCTGCTTAACAGACACATTGAAAACTAGGATGGAAGAGGCGAAAGACAGAATTACTATAAAATGACACAAAGCCTTTGATTCACAGTGCGCCGTATGTACGCCTGTTTACCGTATTTTTGCACTGTGCATGCTCGGAAAGTGAACGTACACAACTGGGGCTATTCAGACCTGCAACTTTTTTTCCACTTGCAGTTCCTCATACCTGAAGAGATGTGACGGGGAGGGAACAACGGATGTGCTAACGTAGGCAATGTATTGTAATGCCATGTTTGAGCAATTGTGCACGGATGTATTGACGGATACGGCTGAAAAGGCGTTTTTATTTGTGGGCAGTCGGAGCGGGTGTCAGTAGGGGATGATTATGAACACTCGGAACTAGCGAACTACTTGTAACTAGGGGTTTACAACTGATTTGCAAATGATTTTTGAGACTTTAGTAGTCCCTCGACCATAGATTAGAATTTGCAAAGAGTTTTGTAGCAAAGATAGAAAATCTATATTGTTTTTGGTTTTTTTTCCTAGGTTGGGAAGTTGTTCTTGCTGTATTAGATGGGTTATTCAAGTTTATCATGTCCATAGTAATTGCATTCGTAACATATAACATCAAAGGTTTATGTACACGTTCGAAAGTTGGACGTAAGTGTCTGTTGTCGAGCGGACACAACTGCAACTTATTCAGACCTGGGGGGTATATTTGCTAAACTGCGGGTTTGAAAAAGTGGAGATGTTGCTTATAGCTGAAAGAAATTAAAATCGCACCAGGTGGATCTACTATATCCTATATACTTAATATATCTCAAAGGGATAATGCCCATTATTTCAAAATTGCACTAGGAGTGGTGCTCCCATGCATATAAAACGTAATATGAAAGTAAACACGGGGGGAAGGGAAGAGATGTGTAGGGATTAGATTTATCTATAATAGATTGTTATCCCTTGGCTAAATATCTACTTAAAATCGCTAATTTCATCTGTGTCAAGGTTGTCTTGACAGCTCAGTTTAGCGAAATGCTCGTTGGCGGCAATACGCGCCACAGGCTCTCTCAGTCTTTAGGCCTAACGCACAGGTAAAATTAGCGATTTTAAGTAGATATTTAGCTAAGGGATAACAATCTGTTATAAATAAATCTAAGGCCTGATTCATTGAGGATCTTAACTTGAGAAACTTCTTATTTCAGTCTCCTGGACAAAACAATGTTACAATGCAAGGGGTGCAAATTAGTATTCTGTTTTGCACGTAGGTTAAATACTGTCTGTTTTTTCATGTAGCACACAAATATACACTTTAAATTTCAGTGTACAAATAAGCTATCAAGTATTTGTATGCTACATGAAAAAACAGTCAGTATGTAACTTATGTACAAAACAGAATGCTAATTTGCACCCCTTGCATTGTAACATGGTTTTGTCCAGAAGACTGAAATAAGAAGTTTCTCAAGTTAAGATCCTTAATGAATCAGGCCTCTAATCCCTACTAGGCGAATACTACTGATCGCATACTCTGACATTATTAAGGAGGATTAATACCGAGCAACAAAGCTATCTGGGCTACTTATTAGAGTTGGGGATCATTATATTCGGTATTATACTCACCTCACTGAAATCTGTATGTGTAGGCACAAATAGATTCACTGGTGAACGAACAATATTGCTACCCTGTTATGTAGTGAAGATGAAAAATTACTACCATATTATATGCAACTTGGACTAGGGTAGTCAATATCTTCCGGTTATATATACCGGCAAGATCTAATTGTTAAACATTGATGACATTTGATTCATAAATTTTTGGTTTTCCAGTAACAATATTAGTTAATCGTTATATGTACTGAATCCAACAAACTTACGGCGCGTCTAGCAGTATTCTTCTGCTAGTTTTAATTCTTTTTCTGGTTCTTCATATTTTATTCAAGTTTTATCAATTCGGTAATGTTGTTCAAGATATATAGATCATCATTTTAATGCATATCAATAAAGTGTATATATTATATTTTATTTTGGTCCTTGAGTGCCCTAAGTACACATCCCCCCATGTTTACTTTCATGTTGCTTATAACTGTCATTTTGTAGAATGTACTAAATAAATAATGCGGTGGGAACACTTATAAATAACTTATACGTATACAATTGCAAATGCACTTATTGTGTTACATTGGGATGTGTAATTATTTGGGTTTGTAACTTTGCTAGAGGAAGTCTGCTTGCTGATGGCAGGAAATGCTACATAAGTCTTTTATGTTTAGTGAGAAACGCCTGTTTTGTCTGTATAACCAGCAGGGCCCGCTGCCTTTCTGTCTGGTGTGGCTGCATTTCAGATAATGCAAGCATCAAGTTTTAGCACATAACAGGGTAGTGTAAATATTGTTTGCTTTGCATTGCATGTAAATCCATGTTTGGGAAAACATTGTTTTCTGATGCTAAAAATAGCTCAGACGTTGCAGAACCATCTCGGATCAGGGGACTGGCTTACCCCTGTCAGAACTGTATAAAAAATGAGCTGTTTGAGCATGTAATATATCATTCTTGTGCCAGCTATACTTCTGGACTTGGAATGATCGTTAGCACCACACACTGGCGTGTGAACTGTCCTTGTTAGGACTATTTGAGCTAATAAACCATATTTTACTTCATGAACCTGCTTTGATGACTACTTACCCTGCTGTAAATTCCTGTGACCTACAGATTAGACCCAAATCTAATCCGTTCTCCGGTTGATCTGAGGTGAACCCAGCATTCCAGTGCCAACCTTTTGCCTGCTACCTGCAGCTCTGCAGAATCCCTGATCTGAAGGCAAGAGGTCAGGTATACCAGCCCAGGTGTACCAGCAAGAGTTACCCAGAAGGAAGTGTTCTAGGTGCCGGTAAAGGAGCCTAGTGGTGGCAGTATTATTGCGACAGGAGGGTCGTATTTGGGATAAAGAAAGGGAACGGTGGTAAAGTAAGCACAGCCGGTCCCCAGCATCAACAGACAGGGTGGCATAGGCGGTCCATCATGTCACAAAAAATAGCTAGAATCTGACTGGTTGCTATAGGCAACATCTCCACTTTTTTAAACCCGCAGTTTAGTAAATATAACCAATGGGGGGGAGGTAAATGTATCAAGCTGAGAGTTTTCTGGCGGGTTAGAAAGTGGAGATGTAGTCTATAGCAACCAATAAGATTCTAGCTATCATTTTGTAGAATGTACTAAATAAATGATAGCTAGAATCTGATTGGTTTTTCAAACCCACCGGAAAACTCTCAGCTTGATACAATTACCCCCTGGGCTCATCTTCAACTCTGCATACGATGTACATACACTTGCAAGCAACTTTTTCAATTGCAAATTTGTAACCTGGAAGATTTATTTGGACATTTAGCTTTGGTATCTTCCCTGAAAAAGTGCATGCCAACGATGGGAGCAAAGAGGCTTGGGCTTGAAAATACCCTGGGGCACAGCAATGTTAGACTTGTGGGAATAACCAAAAAAGTAATGGTAGCATCACCTGATGTGTACCTGGAAAAATTATTTGCACCAGTCCTGGACTTGACCTCCTTAAACCAACACTGTGCTGGTGGAAAGAACTCATCGGGTTCCTGGCTCATCGCTTTGACACGTGCTGATGAGACACTTAGGGATTAAGGCGCTATACCAGGAAGGCAGGAGTGTCTTGCGACAGCAGAAAAATATAATTTTAATCTGAATTCCCCATGACACTACAAAGGCAGCACGGGTTGTTTATATCAGTCACGAAGCGGATTCCCAATTAAGGTTTGACAGCACAAGTTTCAGCAATCAACTAAAGTTGATCCTCATGAGAAGCTAATCTGCACATCTGCCGCAGCAGTATTATCTTTAACATGAGTCGGCCTGTACAAGCCGTCCATTTTAGGAGCCAAAAAATGGAAGCCTGGAGCATGGACTGCGGCATATTCGTTGTTTTTGTTATACATGGATTGTGATAATAATATTTTTGACTGGAAGATCTTTGACCTGTGCGCTCTGGGCGATCTGTAAGGGTTCCACCACTTCAACGTCCTCAAGGGCGGCCTCTTGGTATGTTTGTTGTAAACAAACTGAGGATAAGTGAATGAAATAACACAGCAGCCTGTGATTAAGGTCCCCACAAGATGCGCTGATATATGTGGCTGCAAATAACTGTCACGGTTTCCAGACCACCCAGCAGGTCACATGTTTCAGGTAGCCCAGCAGGTGCACAGGGAGAGTTCACTAGCTGTCACAGTTTCCAGAGCAATCAGCAGGTGCACAAGTGTATTGCCAATTGCCACATTTTCCAGAGGACAATGGTAATGTATTGTTGTAAATAGCGGACCGAAATTTTTGCAAAAGAACTCCGAAACAATGCAACCGATTGCAACACCAATGTTTTTCTGCAAATCTAGAGACCAAGACCTTTAATTTGGTATATTATGTGCCTGCTCAGATGACGGTATCATCGAAATAAGTAACTTAGAAAAGTCTTACTTATGCTATTAATATATAAATTAAGTGGACCTCAAACTGGTTCAGTTGTTAGTAATAATAATATGCCCTGTTGGGGGTGGTAGATATGGTGATTTGGGATTGTTTTGCTGCTTTACAATGTGTTTGGAAAGTTAATTCTCCCTTCCTCATTCTCGTGATGATGTATTTATTATTATTATTATTATTATTATTATTATTGTTGTTTATTTGTTAGGCGCCACAAGGTTTCTGCAGCGCTGTACATGGTACAAACAGTAGACTATACAGGGTAAAACAATACAGAACAATAAACACAAAGTACCAGAACTTCAGAAACTCCAGGCAGGCAAATACTGTAAAGACGGAGCGGAAGAACAGGTATGGAGACAGGAGGGGAGAGGGGCCCTGCTCATACGAGCTTACATCCTAAGGGAGGGTAAACAAAATCAGGCACAAGAGGAATCCAGTGAAGCAAAGGGGAGAGAAAAGGGGGCAGGGGAGAAACAGAAGAGGTGAGAGGTTAAGTGGATGGTTGGTAGGCCTTAAGGAACAGGTGAGTTTTAAGTGCCCGCTTGAAGGAGCACAAATTGGGTGAGAGACGGATGGAGCGAGGGAGGTCGTTCTAGTGAAGGGGGGCAGCTCGGGAGAAGTCTTGTATTCTAGAGTGGGAAGAGGTGATCAGAGTGGAGGAGAGGCGGCGGTCGTTGGCTGAGCGCAGGGAGCAGGCGGGAGTGTGAATGGAGAGGAGGTTAGAGATATAAGGAGCAGTAGACTGGGAGAGAGCCTTGTAAGTGGTGGTGAGGAGTTTGAAAAGGATTCTGTAGAAGAAGGGGAGCCAGTGTAAGGCATGGTAGAGAGGGGAGGCAGAGGAGGAGCGGCGTGACATAACTGACATATTTAGTATGTCAGTTATGTCCCCCTTTTCTCACTACAATCATATCAACGCAAGCAAACTTCTTGTATCATGGCTGAATTATGTAATACTAAAAACAACATGTGGTGGATGGTGGATATTTAATGAACATGGTGGATGATTGGAGATGCAGTAGTGAGTCCTAGTTAAATATTATATCCTGAAATAATAGGGAACTAAGTGATAAAATAGAATGATTAGTGTTCCAGTTCTGAGAGCAATGTTCTCTGGACATTCTTTGTCTGTAGGAAACGCACTTAAAAAACCCCTAGTTAACGCTATACAATGTGCTAGAGTTGGATACATCTTATACACTACCTAGTCTACTTATACTAGGGGTGTGTCTATATTAGCTACAATAGGGGGTCAACAATAGTCAGAGTAAATATGGGCATGCTATATTTTATTTGAGTCGATGAAATATACTATTCTAGATTTCCACTTTCAACCGTAAAGGCACGTTATGCTTAAGGTGTGTGGGGTATTTATCTCCAAACATGCCATTATGAGAGTACAAACCTCAGTCAAATTAATAACAGAGGATATAAAGTTATGGGATATTTTGATGGCGATACATCTTTGGCGTTTCAGCAAATTCATCATAAATGGGACATCCTAGTTTCCTGGTTCATTAGGTATTTGCCGATATACAGTGCTGTTGGATCGCAATGGGACCTGGGAAGGTTTTGAGTTTTTTCCCCACAAGGTAATAGTAAACTGATTTCTCCAGCCGTCCTATTAATCCACAATAATGAACAAAATATTCAGAGTGGGATGAGAATGTGGGAGAAATTAGAGATGAAGTGTTTGAGGAGGCCCTTCTGATTCCCCATAAGGTGATCTAACATGCAAGAAACCTGTAACCAGCCCAAATGCTTAGTACTGTTATTAGAGACTCTTCTAATTCACAAAGGTACATTTATAGTCTTGATGTGGAACTGCTGTCAGGTCAATGATTTTCGGAATAAGGTGGTGGAATGTTAGACCATTCATGGTAACCAGATTTGTTGAAACTTTGCAAGACCCCAACCATCTAGTTACATATCAATTTGTTCATCGCAAGACAAAGTTACTAAGCTTTTGTCATTCAGCTATTGCAAACAGTTGGTTTCCAAGCATCAAATAAAATCCTTCTCAAGGGGGGTATGATTTAGTTTCTTAGCAATCAGTTTGTCCAAAATGCCCAATAAACCTACCTATGTGGAACAAACTTTAGGATATGCAAATGCATTATAAACAAATTGCATGTTAAAGGTTAGTGATTAGCATTGACCTTGCCTTCTATGGGAATAACTGCAACCCCATACCATGCGCAGATGAGTCCCACAACATTATAGAGCCAACAGAACTCTCCGCTGTTGTAAACAAGCACTCAGGGCTGCACAGTTCTCCAGGTGGATACTTCGCTCTTGTCTTTGTGATGATGTCAGGAATCCTGCATTTAGATGCAGGAAGCAGTATCTATCTTTCACTTCACAGTGTGGCAAGCACAGCTGATGTAAGATGCTCTCAGGTGATTGCTGACATCACAGAGGCGGAATTGAACTCCTAAATGGTACTTAAATCTGCTCTGCCTGTCATTCTCTGCCAGAGTATGAGCATTGTTGTTCTGAGCTCCTGTGCGTGTTCCTCGATTACTACTTGACTTCTGATTATTGTCTTGGCTTGTTCCTTTATCCGTAAGATTTGGGTCCTGACTTTGTACAGCACTGATCGATTGGTTTTGACCTTTGGCTTCTGTGATGATTCCCCTGCCTGCTGACTCTGTTTTGCGTTACCTGCATACTGCTGACTTCGGCTAGTCTATCCTCTCTACCCTTCTGTGCTGCTATGTATAGTGCTCTGCGCACACCACACGAAGGGCTAGTTCTGTGGGCCCCGACCTGGTTAACATCCAGTCTTGTGCCGGGCTCTGCTGAATGCCGGTATTAACGTAGACTATGCACCACCTCACTCTAGCTATGTCAATCTTAGCTGGTGTTGTGTGCGCAACTCTGATCCTGATAGTCGAGAACATGGTGAAGGATCATTCATTTGACAATATCGCCTTCATCCTACTTCATAGAGCA
The DNA here is from genome assembly GCF_038048845.1 of Mixophyes fleayi. Classification (NCBI taxonomy): domain Eukaryota; kingdom Metazoa; phylum Chordata; class Amphibia; order Anura; family Limnodynastidae; genus Mixophyes; species Mixophyes fleayi. Next base: position 13,630,157 of record NC_134403.1, read on the forward strand.
CAGACGATGAACTTTCTACAATTGAACTTGCATTACGCAGTGTGATGAGGGATTTATTCATTGCAACCAAAAGAAAGACACTTGCAGTCAATTGATAGGAAGTTCTTTGCCTTGCACTTCAAATTAATACACCATCACAATCCGTAGGTATGTGCCCTTTCCTGCTGATGGTTTTCTCTCAGTGTCCGGCACCTTAGACACCATTCCTCATGAAACATTAGCAAGTTGAGCTTCTTGGTTACTGAAGCTGCTGCAAAACAGGAGATGTACAAGAGATAAAGTTCTGTCCATGCTTGAGTGATATGGACTCCTCAGATATGGTCTGTTATAATAACAAATGGACCACATGCAGTCTGACTTCAGTTTTAAATGTAATGCGTTCGAAAAACGCCTCTGGAAGAAGTATGTGACATAGAGAGCTATAGTCTGATTCCCGACCATGTCCTTAGCTGTGAGGAGTTTGTATGTTCTCCCCATGTTTGCATGGGTTTCCTCCGGGTGCTCCGGTTTTCTTCCACACTCCAAAAAAACATATTAGTAGGTTAATTGGCTGCTATCTAATTGACCCTAGTCTGTCTGTCTGTGTGTGTATATTGGGGAATTTTGACTGTAAGCTCCAATGGGGCAGGGACTGATGTGAATGAGTTCTCTGTACAGCGCTGCGGAATTAGTGGCGCTATATAAATGATGATATTGATAGCCCCCCAAGTCCTGTTGAAAGCTAAAATGTCCCCCCCAAGTACTGTTCACTGGTGGGTATCTGTGTAGGACAATGCTTCATTGAATTTATATATAAACTATACTACCTCTGGCGGTCATTTAGGGCTCATTCTGTCCACAGAATGGGGCTTGTACTATTCCAGGTATGTAGCAGAACCCTCAGTTACACATCAGGAACTGTCTCTCTGATTTCACCCACAACTGATAACATTTTCATTACCATTAGAAGTCTACATACATTTTAAGAGTGAATTGCTTTCCAAAGAAAAACAATTACTACCATAGAAGAGTTGACAATACAGCGATCTTAGCTGACCTAGACTCACTAGAGGAGACTTTTCCTGCAGATATTTGGAAACATTGATTGTGTTCAGCTCTGAAGCATGTGAAACAATGTTTAATTAAAATACTATTCAATTTTGTTTAATTTACTTTGCTAGTGTCTGTTATTTTATTAGTTCCCGTACATTGTGCTACGTAACCCCCATCTGGCGTAATGTCATTCATGATTGGTGTATCCTTTCTATGCCTCACTGGTTCTGTGAAACTTGATAAAAAGAGACAATACTAGGAACTGACATAATTCTTTGGGGGCTTGTTATATGACTAGTCTAAGGGAAGAGGTGACCCAATCTTCAAGTTGCAAAATGAAGGTTTTGTTATATGAAGGGTCTTTTTGGGGGAAATAAACAATTCCTGTTCTACAGATGGCTTATAGTGCAGTTGGATGTCTGTTCCCGGGATAGTGGAGCGGTTCAGCACCACCTTATGTGTCCGAGACCATAGGATCAAATTAAAGACACGGAGCTGACATTTTATTCCTTTCCCGTAGGAGACAACCCCTGAAGACCATGGAGGTCCAGTTCATGGAACATATTCGTCACTCGCTGTTGATTGACAAAAACAAAGACCTGATCATAGAGAAACTGCTGAACCTCACCCTGGAGATCATCTGTCTGCTGACTAGAGAGGTGAGAGACCAGACACGTCACTGCCATGTTTCCCGTTATAGTTGAATACAATGGAGGCGGCCATTTTGTGGTCTGAACATAAATCCATTACATTGTAACCTGTCCATCCACTAGGAATCAGTGACGTCTCTGAGGCATGAGGCACAAAATGCCAGAAAATGCCTCATGCCTCAGTGATGTCACTGGCTCCGTGGCCAAGCCCCTGAATTGTTTGCCTCCATTATGTGTGGGCAGTGGGGGAGCTATAAGAAACGCGTCATCATCCCAGCAGGTTAGTGGGACAACACACAGTTCAGGCCGTTTCCCTTTCCCCCCCTGACTTCCCATATCTTCAGTCAGTGTTATGATTATCCTAAAGGAATGTATGTTATAAAGTTACATTTTCCCACAAAGCTTGGAATGCAGAAAATGCCCCAGGGAATTATGGGTAGAAGTATGCACGTAACCTCTGTGTGTGTCTTCTGCCTCTGTTATAGACCATACATAGACTGTAAGCTGGGAGCCGCGCCCTCTTACCACTTTGTCTGTCTGTAATACCCAGTCTTGTTTTATTACAGTGTTTGTTCCCATATGTAAGACACTGAGGAGTATCCTGGTGCTATATAAGTAACACCTAATAATAGTATAAACACCACAACCTGTATTACAGAGAGAAGTTGCAGAGTTATTATCCTGTATTGTGTACAGCTGTAATCAGCTTATTGGAGACAGCGTCATGAACCCTTTATCTCAAGTTTACATACAGGGGGTAGATAAGGTGCTGTGTTCCAGTTCCTAAATGTGAGCAGGAACAGAGTTGTGGTTTTGTTGTATGATCTGCTCTGCGTCCCGCTGGTCGGTTTGTTTTATAAGAGGTCTGCTCAGTATACACAGTGATAATTATGTTTTATACACTCTTCTGTATGTGAGCCGATGCTTGTCACAACCAGTACAACATAGCGGCAGATATACATAATATTGTGACGTTTGGTGGTCTCTCTCACAGGATTTTACAGTTGTGAGAAAGTCGGGCGACCGTGTGACAGAGGACAGCGGCCCCCCAGCGCCGGACACATGGACCAGGACCCAGAGTCCAATCACAGAGGCTCCACCTCACGCACCGATAGAGGAGCGGAACCGTGACGGGATGGTCCTGGAACCTGCTGAGATATTTAATGGAGAGACTGAAAAGGTGCCCTCTCCTCTCACATATAGCTGTGTATTCCTAGAAAGACATTTATTTATTTACAGACACTTTGGGGGCTTTTGATTCACTTTGTCTCCTACTGGTAGCGTTCTGCAGTGTAATAACACAGTACTCCTAGGTATGAGGGTAATTCATGTAACCAGCTCTCCTATGCCTCAGGTTCCTGGGAAGTCAAAAGATGTGGAGGTCTCGTTCTCAATGACAGAGTGGGACTATTCAGGACCCGAGGACGTTGTGATGGACACTCGGCAGCCTCACGGCTCAGTGGGTAAGAGGCTCTCTCTCAGGATGTGTTATTTGTGTTCTGTGTGAGGTCTGTTCGGCTCCATTCGGCCATCACTGCGCCATCAAAGTCTTCATTATTTACCTTGTTCTGTGCTCTATAGTAATATCCAAAAATTAAACCCATGTTTCAAAGACCTTTGCCTTTCAGCTGCTAAAACTAGTAAAAGTTTCTAGAGCTGGCTATAGTTAAATGTGTGATGTCTTATTTGACCTATTTTCAATGCCTGTGTTATCTTAGGATAGCTGTTTAATCTGGATTGTGTCCAACTTTCTAACAGAAGGTGCCCATTTAATGTTAGTATTATAATAATTAGACAAGTATGTTTTTCCAGGCAGCTCTGTATAATGTGTAGAGTCCAATTCGTAGGTCTCCACAGCTGTTGTCTTTTTACTGAGCGGAAAGTACTTATTATGACTATTTGACACACGCATCATTTTTAATTACAATTTAACTTGTTCTAGAGAATTAATGAAACAGTCAGTTGGCTTCAGTTCAGATATATGCTCTTAAATAAAATGTATGTTTACTAGGGAATATGAAAAACAGAATATATTCTAGATCAGCACATCATCTTACTAATTTTGTGGGGTGGTTTTTGAAAGTGTCGTCTGAGCAGGGTAGTCTGTAAATATGTAAACTGCAACTCTAAGGCTGAGTGGGAATAGTGTTACTATATATATATATATATATATATATATATATATATATATATATATATATATATATATATATATATATATATATATAAATCAATTTTCCATGGGGTCTTTTATGTTATATTTGTACACCGGGGTCTCGGAGGGTGAGAGCTGCGCTGTCACCTGAGCTGGCTCTGATGACTGGTTAGCTCGAGCCGAATAACTAACTACTGTTTCATTAGAGGCTGGCATTAGTTGACAGAGCTTCAGATAGGCTATGTAGACATAGACTCGCCACCACATGAAACGAAGAGCCGGTCATATATGATCACTCTCCAGCGTACTTACCCTCTACGGCCTGCATCCTGGTCCATATTAATCACAGCGCAATGTTACACACACACTTAGAGAAAAAACTTGCATTGCAGTTGTAACGTAGGTAATGTGCACCCCAAATACAAAGACTGTTTTCTTATTCAGTCTATTTGGGTTACACTGCTTACCATGGGCATAGAAGGCACTGTGCCGGGAGTAAGTTACTAATAAAGTAGTGACTTGTAAGGCCTGCTCCTTCCCCTGTATGACCATTGTGCGGAGACCCACTGTGACTGGATCACTTACAAATAACTTATGGTATAAATTTATTTAAAGGAAATAGCGCAGGGCGCTTATTTATGTAATTGCACATGCGCTTATTTTTGATATTGTGTATATTTTGGTAAGGGAAATTGCTAGAGGAGATGCATTATTTCTGGAGGTATATATCTGATACAATAAGCCTTTGTGGATGAAGATCTTTTGTGTATTGTGATGTGGGGAAATGGCTTGTTTGGAGTTTGTACCTTTCTTTGGGAATGTGTATTCTGAACTGTCTGAAGAGAGGCCCCATGCTAATTAGATCTTTTGATGTGTGAAGATCCAACATTGAAGGCAGGAACTTTTAATTAAGACTGGCTCCTAGATTCTCTGCATCTGAAAACCAGATGCAGGACATCACAGCATCTCTAGAATTTCATAGAAAAGTGTAAATATTGATGGCTTTGCAATGCATGTAAATCCATGTTTGTGTAAACACATTGCATCCTGATTCTAAAAATAGCCTGTGTCCAAATCAGTATAAAAAGCACTGTCTTGTACACTGAAATGTTCTTCTTGTTTCATCTGACCTGATCACTGGTACCTTCAACCAGTATGAGAATAAATAAACATTACTTGCTTCAAAGACCTGCTTGAAACCATCTTCAATATTGCTGTATTCCTGTGACCTGCAGATTAAACCCTAAATCTAATCTGTTCTCTGGCTGTTTCTAAGGTTGAACCTAGCTTTTCTGGTACCACCGCTCTGCCTGCTACCCTGCAGATCTGGTGGTCAGTGTGATAAGACAGGGGGCATCTATCCACAGCACCCCTGATCCATAGTAAGAGGTCTGGAGTACCAGCCCAGGTACACCAGCAACGGGGTACACCCGGTACTGGATGCCGGTAAGGAGTCCAGTGGTGGCAGCATATGTAAGCCCCTCCTACTACTAGAGGGCACATTTAGGAAAACGAAAGGGAACGGTGGCAAAGTAAGCCAAGCCGGTTCCCAGCAGCAACAGACAGGGTGGCATAGGCGGTCCATCCTGACACACCCACCAACTTTTATTTCTTTTAAATCATTTATGTGTAAGAGTTTGAAAGTAGCATAAAGATAAATACAAGCATGGCAATCCAGAAAAAATTATACAGTCAAGGTACATATGACACAGATAATGCAAACTGAAGGGATATAATAGAACGTCTGAGGAGACCCATCAATTTTTATATTCGTGCCCATACACTGAGACGGGGCTGACTGCGGTCTCTCCGGGCTACCAGGAGAATGAAGGGACAAGGCAGCATTGGACATTCGGGTTCCTGGAAAAATAGCCTTTTGGGGGCAGTGGCAGCAAAACCCCACAACAGGGACTATTCTGGCAGGGGAAGGAGCCCATACTTGGGCTGGAACAAGGGGAGGAGGTGCTTTCTTCTCCAATGGCAACTTCTCCCCCTTGGCTGGATTCTGTGCAGGTAGCCCGCCATTTTTTCACTTGTCCCTTACCTCTGTGGTGCCTGGTCGCTCCTCTGCAAGTGGAAAAAGTTTTTCACTGCAGGGTTAATTCTGTGGTATTGTGAATGTGGAAACGTTCAGAAATGAGGCTTTGTTTTCTCTGGTGATTCTCCATTATCCATTGTATGAAGCTGGTGGGGAGGATGGTATCTTGCTTCAAAGCAAGATACTAGCCAGGTGGTCGAGTTCCTAATCCTTCTTTGACAGTACATTTTTTCATACTCTCGCGAAAGATCCGTTCGTACCTTCTGTGGGGGCTGAGAAAGAAGAATCTCAATCAGAAGCGACCCTTCTCTGTATGGGACAGGACTATCATGACCATGGACGCCAGCCTGCAGGGATGTGGTGCAGTGATGCTGGACCTCCGAATTCAGTCCCAAGAGGAAGAAAGGCTACCCAAAACTTCCTCGAGCTTGGAGTGGTTCTAAGTGCTCTGGGGCAGACTCAGTGCCTCTTAAGGAACAGACCTATCCGAATCCAGTGAGACAACGCTATGGTTGTCTTATATATAAATCACCAAGGGGGGACCAGAAGTCA